>NC_052135.2:68297701-70697701 GCF_016086655.4 Lepeophtheirus salmonis | reverse complement strand
GGTTTAATCCCTTTTTTGGACCCGGCAATACATGAAACCATCCCAACTTTTGGGGTATAAATGGAGGCCCGAGGGGCCATTATTGTTGTTTACATTGGTAGGGAGATGTCTTCGTCGGGAAATGCTTGCAGAGTAAATGTTGCAACAATCTAGTTTGTTTTTGTGTTGATGGGCGACATATGCACTTTTAAAGACGAGACTTTGCACACCAATGAGATTGCAAATGATTTACTAAGTATGACAGTTTAAAGTAGTAAATAGTGACTAGACTTTTACGTATATTGTACAGATTTATAATTTAAATGCAATACCATAGACACAAAAAAAAATGCAGGAAAAAAAAATGAATTGAATTTAAATCATAAATAAATTATGTAAATATGTATAAAGATATATATTATGATATTATTTTAAATGTTTGCATCATTTGCTAGACGACTTTTGAAGGTCACATATGAGAGTACAGAACGATATAAAAAAGATTTTGCTTTCTAAATTTTATTCAGACACACTTCTCGTATGTCAACATTTGAGTGTAAGTACGGATGATTGAATGTACAAAATATATCTAGATTTTGATTTATTAACACACAAAAACTTTCCACAAAAGATAAGAAAAAGAAAATTTCTCATCTTTTTTTACATCATATATACAAACATTTAATAATCATATTTTGACCAATTATATACTTTGTTTGAAAATTTCTAGAATGACTCGATATACCCAAGAATGTAGGCTTTAGTTTAATATTTTCATTTCATTTATGAAATATAATTTGGTTCCGCTCGTTTAAATAAAATATAATAATTTATCATTTTTTCAGAATATTTTTTTTGAAAGAAATTGACAATTTATATGGTTTTTTAGGTGGAGAAATGAAGAATCAGACAATACAAAGGCGTCCGTAGGACGCCATTGAAAAAAAACTCGAAATTAAAATTTTTTGTAAAAAAATTTAAAAATTAAATTATTTAGTATAAAAATTCAAAATCCACTGCTTTTTCAAAAAAAACTTTAAAAATCCAATTTAAAAATTTAGTTATTCGGACAAAATTTCCAAAATTAAATATCAAATATTTAATTTTTTCGAGAAACATTTCAAAAATTCACAATTATTCATAAAAACTTAAAACATTTGAAAAACAGAAATTTTTTTTGTAAGAAATTTGAAAAATTAAATTATTTAGAATAAAAAGTTCAAAATCCACTGCTTTTCCAAAAAAAAATCAAAAATTCAATTTAAAAATTTAGTTATTCGAGAAAAATTTCCAAAATTAAATATCAAAAATTTAATTTTTTCGAGTATTTTGCCTTCCCTCAATAAGAGTAAACAAGGCCAAAAATCAGTTTTAGTTTTTACAATTTTTTTCAAATATGGTATAATTCTTCATAAAGGATTTTATAGCTCTTAGAAAACATGATTATCCTTTAACCAATTAATGTTTATAATATTAATAATTGGTTGTTGAACAATCATTAGCTGAAAAACTAATTTACATAGTGTGAGTTTAATTTATTTTTCTCAAATTAATATTATAATTCTTTCATTTTTGAGGGGGAAACACGTCATATGAATTGATAAAAGTATTGAGTAGCATTGTGTAAGTGTGATTATAATTTCAAAAAAAAAAAAAAAAAATCGTACCTTAAAATTAACCTTGTGGCCGTTTTATGTGAGCAACTTTAAACTACACTTTTCTGTACATTGATACAATCAAATGTTCATCTTTCATACTTCGAGATTAGTGTTGTTTGGTATACAAGTACTTTACCTCGGTACTGAATTATATAAAACGGTGTTAAACTGAATTGATATTTGAACCGGTTCATTGGACGCCATTGCGTCACAAACAATTTATCCCATAAATTTCCTAGCTAATAAATTGTACTTTATAAAAAAACAAGAATGAAAATTATCTTTAATAACGTAATCAAATTTCTGAGTTAGTCCCAATATAATTTAAACAAAAAAACCTATTAAGGCTCCTGTAAGGGGCAATGTACAAAGTATGCAAGCAAGTTTTTGGCCTTTTTTTAACACCATCCCCACCCCTTCCAATGTTTGCATTTGAAATATCATAATTTGATTACTTTTTTATAGCTTATATTTGCAATTTACCCCCCTTCTGCAACTGTGCGTAATCTGTAAAAAACCACTAAGCGCATGTGAGTTGCCCTTAACAACTTTTCAATAATATTATGAGTAGAATAAGAATTGAAGTCCTATAGATCCTAATTTTACAACAATATTGGTGTCGTGACAACACTATTGGAGATCAACGATTATTTGTGAAAACCTAGTTTCTTTTCACTTTGTTCGATCAATGATTGAATGCTTTCATATTTGCATTGCGTTCGAAAGAGTAGAGTTGAGTATGTTTTTTGGTTGAATATTATTTTAATCGGTATGTCGCCCCTTTCCTTGGAGTATCTTAAGTCTCACTTAAAGGTTTCAACCATGTAGCAAAATGCGACTGTTAGCTTAAATAAATACAATGGTTACTTTAAAAAAAAAAAAAATTTCGCAAGTTGTAGCTTTTTCTATGACCCCACTCAGTTATCGTCATATTCAACATTTTGAATAATAAATCTGAAATGTTTTTTTTCCAAGAACATGACCAAAGGCCAAAACGTATCTAAATCCCCATCCTTTTCCAACAATAACCTCTTGGTTTAAATAGGTACCTGACTATACCTATGGTATGAAAGCAGAGACCAATGTATACTTGAGAGGAGCATGGCATATTGTTGAATCAAAGAGAAGGATGCAGTCCATGGTTAAGAATAGGCAGTAAGAGAGGAGCCCTGACACTGACAGAAAAGGTAAACAAGGTCTGCAAGGCCGCCGTCACCTCGTAACGAGATACTTTAGATCCAAGTAGGAAGTTACTTTATACCCCAATAACATCTAAAGGCATAATGGACTTGTTAAAGAATAAGTTAAACCAAAGAAGAAACAGAGAGGAAAGATTGAAATCGAACCCTCCTAGGGACCATGGGTATGAAAGTGGTTCCCTGGCCCCTGGGAGAGTTCCAAGTCATCTCAGAGTCTGAGTGACTTAAAATGGCTGTCATGTTTAAGAAACTCGAGCTCTCCTATCCTCCGGGAATTCAATCCTGATTTAGAAATTCATGTTGATGCTTCAACGTCAAGGTTTGGTATCTTTTTTTTTTGCATGGAAAGTTCGAGTAAGAAGAATGTTTTCCAATAGGCTAGAAAAGTACACATAAATATCCCTCAAGGCAAGACTTTTGCTCAAATTATTTTCAAATTTGCCTGTACTATCTCTGAAAAGAACAATTTTATTTCACGGAGATGAAATCACGAGAGCTAAAACCACCGATTCAGCATCGTTATTCAGAATAAGTAGTTTAATTGTAGTTCAAAATATCATTGATGTTATTAAGGCTCATTCTTTTATATCTCCTTAGATAAGTCCATTTGACCTCAGATGCTCCCTTGAAGTGAACCACTCACTTCCAAATTCTCCCAATGTATCTTTTGGATCTTCGTATTTGGTACCCATTTTTCTTATGGAATTTGATTAGTGGTGTTCACGAAGTTTTCCTTCAGGCTACATATTTAGAATTTTCCCTGGAAAAATTGACCTTAAATGCACTCTTATGCCAGAAGCTTCCAATACATGATGTGACCGTATAATGATTTTTTTTTTTAAATAGATACACACTTCTCTTAGAAATTATCCCATCTCGGTCCCATCCTGTCTCGTCAGTAACTTCCCTGGGAGATGTGTATAGAGATAATAGGAGACTATGTTGGAAAAAAAATAAATTAATCAGAATTATTTTTCGACAAAAACCACAACAACTCACTCAAACGACTCTTAGATAACAACTGCATCTCCAAAATGGCTCAAGCTTTATAGAGTAACTATCAAGAGATGCAAGATAAATTTGACTAATTTTTACGTACAAAATGTTGTCATCTTTTCCTTGAGGTTGGACAATTTTTAGAGCACCTTCGTAGTCTCCGTGTTGTTTTTTAGAGCCATGGATTCTGCTTTTTTGAATTTTGAACCCCTATCCGATCCACAACAAAAAATAATTTAATAGCAAGTGAGGAGCAACATAGCTTTTGGCGGTTTATTATATATATTTAAATAAAACTCATTTTATGATATAATTAAATGGAGGATTTCTCAGGAATATCCTCTAGGTGTATAACCCCGATATCCCAAGAGAGGAATCCTAGCAGAGAGTATTTCCTATGAGTAAGGAAAAGCAAAAAGTCCAATCAATGAGAAAGCCTCTTTATTTTGATTAAGTATTTAGAATTCTGGACCCTTCCGATTGGTAGGTTGGTAGGTTGGTTGGTTGGTAGGTAGGGATAGGTACTCTGATGAAAAAGGGGAAATAAATTGTAAAAATATTAATAACTCATATTTTCTACGTACTTTATTAGGATTTCGTTTAGTGTAATATATCATCTCATATGTATATCATTTATAACGGCCATTTTCTCTAGTTTCCTTATTCTTTTTCTCCTTGTTATTACATGTTTAGTAACTGCTGCTTTAAGATATTAAGAGTAGATTATGCCATGTATATAGTTATATATATGTACGTATTGTATAGAATGCTATTAATCGTTGTAAGATTCTCCTCACCTCTAACGACTTTGTGTATGTACATTCTATATAGACCATATTTACTGGGTGTGACATATAAAACGCTCTACTTTGAAAATTAAACATCTTTTGAAAGTCATTTGATAAAATTGATAAAAGAGTGGGTTGCTCATTTCCCGGGAAACAAATTTTCCAAATACGGGATGCCGTAAGTAAGTAATAAACATTGTAACAATAAAAGTGTTACTTTATACATTTGAAGAATAAATAATTAATTTCAATCTAGTCTAACCCATAATAGATTAGCAATTCTCCTATTCTTCATTTCATTGTGATCTTTATTAGTACTCAGGTTGTTTTATAGAGCCCACAGATTCCGTTTGTTGGAATTCCGTAACCCAATTCGAAACCATAACAAAAAAAAAAAAAAAAACGAAAAGTAAAAGTTGATGAAAGAGTTAAATTTTTGGTTTGAAGTACACAACCCGACTCGTGGGCGAAAGGTCTACTAGCGCATCATTATATACAACTTTTTATATAAAAATATTAGACATCTGAAATCTCATACTGCTTCAAAAACATATACAGGGAGCGGGGATCAAATTGTCGCCAAAATATTTTTCTACAAAAAACAACACAAAATATACATTTTTTAACTTTTTTATTGAAAATCAAAACCGTGACGAGGATATAGGTATAGAGTAGCCATTCATTTGATATAATCACCGTTGGCATCAATAACGGCCCTCTGAACCGGCCGCAGGCTCTTCTGACCATCTCATTGTCCATGTTGCCGAATACCTCCTTGATGGAGTCCATCAGGCTGGCCTTGGTGCTATGGGGATGTCTGTTGGTATGTCTCTCAACATAGCCCCAGACAAAATAGTCCAAAGGATTAAGGTTGTGAGAGTTAGGAGGCCACAAATCCTTGGTTACGACGTCATAACAGTTCTCGGTTAACTACTGCATGGAGATTTTGGACACATGGCAGGGTGCTGAGTCCTGTTGCCACACCCAGGGCAACCCAGATCCCTTGTCATGGCCTTCATGGACCTGGTAGGGTCATCCTCAACCATCTTCTTCGCCTTGTCGACAAAGTCGGTGTCCCTGACCTTCCTGTCGGCGCCCTCCTCCATGGGTGCCCTCTTTATGGTGGCATCAACATCCCAGGTGTCCTCTAGCTTCTTACGGATACGCTGAACAGTCCTTAAATTCACTTCTAAGGTTGAAGCAATCGATGAATTGGAGATTTCACCTCCATTATTAACCAATGCCATGACTACGGCGGACCTCGAAAGCTCCTCGTTCCACTTATAGCTCTTTTTCTCCTCATATGATGACGGCATGATGCTAACTGAACTACGTATCGTCAGCTGACAAGAATAATTTTCCTATTTGGTAACCGGTTTTTTATTTGATAATGTCGTCTTCAAGTTATCAAGGTTTAAAGTAGGCGATAATTTGATCCCCGCTCCCTGTATTATATTAAAAATAATGAATTTATGAGCAAATATGTAATGGTTTATATTTTATTTACCTGACAAATATGGGATATGTAATTTTTTTAAATTGATTTGTAGGCTTTATTTTTAATTTTGGTATATTATGAATTATCGTCGCATGCATTGCATCAATTAAAAAGTATAAATCATAAAAAATATTCTTCAATATGTATTTAAAGTTTAGTTTAATGAATTATATAATTATATGTAGCTTATATTATGTGATAATTCAATGCAGAATTGACCGGGATTTTCCACTTTTTCTAATACTCTTATAAATCTTGGGAAAACGGTATTTCGAGTGAGAAACCCTTATACTTATTCTATGTCTGTACCCCCTAATCGTAATTAGCACATTAAAGGAGCCGTGGTTCCAAGCCTTGATGGAGTTGCACTGATTAAGTATAAGTAAACATTATAGTATTACAATTACTCCATTTAACCACCTAGGAATCTTTTGGTGAAATCCATATACATAAAGTATATTTATTTCTCTAGGAATCACCGGGGCGCGGCGAACGTACACACATCAAGTTCAAGAGAATAACTCCCGAGCGTGCAGTCTTTGAGCTATGGCGAAAGCCTTTTGGAATCTGTGACCCGTTTTCGACAAATTTGAAACCCAAGGGCCCACATCCTACTATGGGTCAGAAGTGGGGACTTGAGCCTTCTGACTCGAATTGGAATTGAGTCCATATTTTGAAGGCTTGAAATAGGACAGATTTTGTACGCGTATCCGATGTACCTAGTTACGGTTTAAGTAAACTTGTATTATTCGAAACGTTCCGAAATTCGAATCCGCTTCGGGTACTTGAATTTATTACAGATCTGAACAAAGATTCGAGGCATTTTTCGACTATTAAAAAGCTTTATAATCGCTAAATACTTAATTATAGAAAAGAAAAAAAAAGTAATGTATTGTTTATATCAAAGGAAGCATCTCTTATTATTTTGATTAGTGCTTGACGTGACAAAAACATCAGCAGTTGAATCAGGGGTTATTCTAATATAATTATATTTAATATTTCGAAGAAGGCATTTAACAAAATAAAAAAGATATTCCAATTTTGTTGCGTTTTGTCTGAAACAACATAATTTTTTAATAGCGACATTATTTTTCAACTCATTGCATATATACATCCTGCTCCAATAATCCAGGTGATGCTTCCTCCATGGCACAGATCCTGGATAAATATATATATGAATTGAATAATTATTAATTCATAACTAAAACCCCATTATTCCAGCAAGACACCACAAAGTTAAGGCTACAGTCTATCGTTCGTGAGGCACAAAAATAGCTGATGTCCGTGCACTGTATCATGAATGAATCAAAAACTAAGTATGCAACCTTCATAAATACAAGGGATTACCTAGTTGCTTACTTGACGATGAAAAAGATTAAAGCAATGTCATATGTAGTATTTCATAAGACAAATATATTTGAGCTAAAGTGATCCCATGATCGTCGTTTCCTTATTTATAACGAAAAGAGGTGATGAAATGAATGATCGAATAAGGACATGAAATGAATCTTTTGATAAAGGAAAGAATGAACAAAGAAAGTCTGAACGCGTTGTCTAAGAGAAACTGATGGAAGTCTAGAAAAACATATTAGGTATGTATATAGATGTAGGAACTATAGTTTCTCATTTTCCGGAAACATTTTTTAAATATCCCTTTACTAAAAAATAAATACTTAAAATTTTAGTATTCCTTTTTATCTTTTAAAAGGACATAATCCATTTTAAATACTAATCTTACAAATACATTATCAATTTCTTCATTTGTATTTTGTATCATTATCAGTTTAGTGCTGCATTGCTTCATATTTATTCGATCCAGTGCAGTTCAGTCTTAAAAGCGGTCCTATCGGCCCATAGGACCAGCCCTTTGGACTCTCAGACCTTGGAACCGGTTCTTAACTGTCGGTCCTTGAAATATTTCATAAAAATGTCCATGGGTTATTAAGGCAAATAAGATATGTATTAAGAGCATTGCACATATCTTGCAAAAAATATTCATATTTTTATTATAATGTAATATAAAACGAATATATTATACTTTCACTTAGTTAAATAGTTTATTTTATTATATATTGGTATAATTAAAAAAAGGGGATACCTCTTAATGACGTCACGAGAGGTCAATTTTACCTACTTTAAGGACCGACAAGTGGGGCTGGACTGGATTGGATCGCTGTCCTAAAAAAGGATTAAAAGAACAGCTAATATCACTAATAATACCTGGGTTGTTTTAAAAAGTCGATGGAATCTTTTTTGTAATTCCATAGGCCGATTCGATTCACCAGGAAAAAGAACTATATAGTAAGCGATAAACAGGCTCATTTTTGGTGGATTATTTATAATAAATTAAACTTATATTATGTAATAATTAAATCTGGGATACCCAGGGAATTTCCCGTAGTTGTCAAACTATGAGAAATACCGGATTACCAATCGAAAACCCATAGTAGGTAAAAAGTCAATTATAATTTATTTTTGTATTGGCCTATATTTTTATGTTATATATATTATTGACTCTTCAATTTTGAGTGCACGCTTCCTCTTAGAACTGTCTGACTACTTGATCAAAGGAATAATAATGTAGCAACGAGCGTGTGTACCTAAAGATCTGCGCCGTCAGATTTAAAAAAATGATACATTGAAAACTCTTCTTATCGAGTGTCATTATTTTTTTCATTTAACTTCAAATTGATGTATTTGGTATTAGATTCATTTTTCAAAAAAAAAAAGAAGTTTATAACACATGTTATGGTACTCTTAAATTGTAAATATTTTCTTATATTTAAAATTTTGAATATAATTTGAATTAAACCGTCTACTTCAATGTTGAAAATTATCGTGGTTATCTAATCACTCATTTCTGCTAATTAAAGGTATACACTACAAAATTTAAGTAAATTTCAATTTAAAAAGAATATATTTTGATATCATATCTTACAATTTATAGAAAATACATAAAATATTAACGGAGTTGTATTATTTTAAAGTATATTATAAAAACCATCCCGGATGAGTAAAGTACTACGTAATAAAACTAAGGTTTTTAACAATGTACTCTTTAATACAATTATTTTTCAATCAAAGAAGACATAATTATTAATAATTATTTACCATTTTGTTTAAAAACAACTTATTAAAAATTATTTATTGAATGTGGCATTTTCTATGCTACACCCAGTACATTTATAACAAAAATATCGCATTTCCTCAGAAGAAAGAAAATAAAGAAACAAAGAGCGAAAATGTTCCTATTCTTATAGGGAGCCATATGTCAGTAGTACATTGTGTAGTATCCATTTGCCCCTCTGTCAGTAAAAGCTGACAGGACATCAAGTAAAAAGCAGAGTAGGAAAATGAAAAAAAAAAAAATGAAAAAAATCATTCATTGGAAATTTCATAATGCTGCCTTGCTTTTTTTACTTTTTATTATTATAATTTGTGAGGCCATTCATCAAGGCTTTAGTATGTGCATAAATAATGAAGTGGGAAAATGTATTACTCAAAAAGTATACCAATAATATTTGTTATACAAATCATTCAACTTTTAATAGGGTTCCCATATTTCGATATATAAATCTAAGAAGACTCTTTGCTCAACCAATATATCTTGAGACAATCTACATATAACTGAGACACTGTTAGCTTGAAAAAAAGATTCAAAAGCAGATCCAATTTTGTTATATAATGATTATAAATCTAAGAAATATAATTCTAGTACCCGGCATTACGGATAAACGCTTGAGAAAATTTCAAAAAAAAACAAAAAACCTTGTTCAGGTTGCAAACAAACAACAAAAATCACACGCTAAAAAATGCTTAATATTTACAACACTAAATATAGGTACTCTCCTTTTCTTTGTTAATAGGACTCCCTGATCTATAGCAACCCACTCTCTTTGTTAAAAATGAGTGTTCCCCAGACAAACTTTGCGGTATTAACATATATTACCAACCAATGCACACTCAATAAATTAAATTAAATTGATCTTACATACGTCAAATCTGCCTGGCGTCAAAGAAAAAATTGATAACTGATATACCTTGTCTCTAAGGCCCCACCCACGCGGCAACGTTTTTAAAATGATAATTCATTTATTTTCTTAGGATTCAGAAAGTTTTACGCTCGCACGAGGAAGAAATATGTTTAATCCGAGCTGGTAAGAATTTTGATGGGAATCTTATTCTTAGAGAAGGGAAAATGAGCGCATTGGGCGTGTAAAAATTAACTCTTCTTTTTATTTTTTTAAAATTTGCTTATACAAGTTACTGCTTGTACAAGTTAATTACGCGTAAACGGCGTTGTCTGATTCTTCTATTCTAGAAAACGGTTCAAAGAATATTGTATTAGGTAAAACGGATTTGGATGCAAGTTCAAAACGGATAAATATTTTGTGTTTTCCTCAGAAAACATTACCTCCAGGACGCATCCAAATGAAACACAAAAGTTGTTCCATAAAACACACTTTGTTCAATGCAATCATCAATCATCATAAATAATAGCCAGTGTATTCATCATCAATCTGTCTCGGTATTCTTGAAGGTATATACATCTAACAATTTGTTAATATTATTGTATCTTACAAACTTTCCTCCGAAATGAGTAAGAAAAAAGACTCCAAATCAGCCTGTAGTTAGTTAGTCCATTCAACTAAATATTCTTCATTTATTACAGCGGTTCCCAAACTTTTTGAACTCTACCCTTAAAATATGTGGCTAGCATTATGCAACCCTTACACCTCTTAGCGAGAGATGAATATATAATTTGGAGTGCATTTTATGCAAATAGACGACTTAAAGGCCATAGTAAACCTATAAAGTTCAACCCATAGGCAAATAATATAAATTATTTGCCTATATTGATAGAAAATGAAGATTTTAATTCCACATACCTTGAAAAATATAAGAAAAAAAAAGAAACACCAAGAAATATATATTGTAAATATAAAATCAGCGATACTTGAAATCATTTCTATACCATCCATTCTCTTTTTTGCAGTAAATAAAGTCAAGATTTAGACACAAACTGTGTATGTACAAATAGGTTAATAAACGAATCAAGGTATTAATGTGCTAGATGTGCACTATGTATTGAGCAAAGCAAGTATATTCTAGGCTTAATTTTAGACATAGAAACTTGCAGATTATCCTTCACGTTAAGCCATGATCTTTATTTATACGTTAAATGCCTTATCACATAAATAAGACGAGCCAAATGATATTTGTAAATATTAAGCTGGCTTTAGCCAGCAGTGGGTCATCATTCATCACGACAGATGATTAGCTGTGACGATGAAATGGGCGTATCTAACTATGTTTTTGTGGAGCACTATCTTCTGGAAATACTTTCTAAAATGATCCAGAACAGACTTATAAAAAACATCAACATTCATCATTATATAAGTTTTAGTACCCCTCAAAGTAATGTCAATTTAAATTATATTCTTCTTTTATACTTCCTCTCGCGAACCGCTATATTGTGTCCTGCGAACCCTAGAGGGAGAACATCCCTCACAGTGGGAACCACGGATTTATTTGTAATTCTTCACAACTGAAAAATAGCTAATTCAAGTAATAATCAGTGTTCAAAACACTGATAAAGGGGGGGAAAATAGAAAAAACAACAGGGGACATAGAATACACTTTTTTGTTAGTGATTGTCGTGATAATGCTCATAATATTAAACTAATTAATATTAATTAAATAATATTGATTGGTACACTGATTTACTTTCATGTAATCTATGTCAAAATAATGTACTGTAGTCTTTATAAATTTGATACGATGGTCATTAAAAAAATAAATACATGATGTTTTATAATATGGGGAGTTCAGACAAATTATTGTATTTTTATTTAATCTATATTTACTAAGCCAAGTTTCTATGTCTTTTGTCTGTTTGTTTACGCCTAATAACTCCGAGGAGGTCCTTCATTTTGTCAATTCAATTATATGTAGCAAGTATGACTTCCCTGAGTGAATAGTAAAAAAAAAAAGATAGATAATATATATGTTAGATCTTTATAATATTAATAAAGGAAGAAAATAGGATTATGAGAGGTCATCATCAGACTTTATAATGTCTAAAAAAATACTGTAAAAATAACAAAGAATGTAATTAATCCGCCTTGGACCTACGCACTATCATAGGTGGATGTCACTTTATGTGACATATTCAATGACAGTATACTCTTTTTCACTTTGAAGAACGCTTAAAAAAGATTAGATCTTTTCTTATACATAGAGAGCATAAACTGTGAATACCTGGTACAGTAATATGTTTTTTGTTAAAAATGATAATTGAAGAGGAAAAGTGTATTGTAATTTGTTAATGATTGTTTATTAATCTAAATTAGTTATTTTATTTAAAGGCCTCAATTTGACTTATTTTTCATAAAATTGATCAATATGGCTACAACTTTATACTCCTTTATCTTTTATTAAATCGTGTTTTCCCAACATTTTCAATCAGTCTATTATATATAAGGACATCTCTGGAATGAAATATTGAACCACCTATTCTAATTGTATTAGTACTTATTTTTAAAACAAACTTATACCCCTATTTCATGTAGAAAGAAAAACGACAAGATATGCGAATAATTGAGTAAAGATATCAGCTGACAAAAATGTATATTATGACGTAATATTTGTTCGCTTTCATACATTAATATACTCAGCAATTCTAACAAGATAAATGATATGAAACTCTGATTGACACTATTTGTGTACTTTAAAGTTAAGGATTCAAACTTTTACTTCAGCTGATGTAGAAATAATGATAATTCCGGATATCAAATTATACAGTAATACCTTAAATACGAGTATAATTTATTCCTGCACGGAGCTTGTAACTCCAAGAAATTTCTCACAAAATGAATCACGTCAATAAGATTAAGCATGATGTCGCTCTCAAATTCCTTCCCCAACTCTCGACTAGCTCGTATCTTAATAAAAATTCATATGTTGGGGGTTAATTTTTCCTACCATTTCATTGCTGCATGTAGTAGATTTTCATCTATTACTGCCTTAATATGCTGAACATGCCTATCAAAATCCATAATTATCTTTACTCTTTTTTTTTAAAATTCTTTCTTTTTAAGTAATAAAGAATTAAAACCGGTCATTTCATGGAATGATAAAAAAGTAACGGATGGATCATTAATTGGCTTTCAGATAGATGCCAAATGAAACCCATGTATAACTACTCGTATGTTGGCACATGTAAGCCCTATTTAAGTATACTTAAATAAAGGAAATTTGAATGCAATTAATCAATTATTGTTATTATTAAAAAAAATATATTTGATATTGACTTTCCATCACAAATCATACCAGGGGCGGCTCTAACCAATTTGGTGCCATATGCAATATTTTGGGTTACGTTTCTCCTTCTTGCATTACGATAAATTCCTCTATAAGTGTATAGTGTACTCACAAGAAACTGAATAACATTGTTACAGACTTTTTTTTCCATTTAAATAAAGTAACTGGACATTCCAAATATTTATAATCAAATAAATAAAACAATTGGACATTCAAAATACTTATAAATAATCAAATAAAATCATATTTAAAACAGTTAGGATAAAGAACGCCTCACATCAAAGGGATGATTAATAATAGGATTTCACAATAAGATCAAAAGTATCAGCATTCGCTCATTGAAATGACTGAAATGAAGGAACTCAAAAGTCAATTTGTGGACATACCATCTATTTTCTTCCTCTCCGTATTTTTACGGATTTTTTCCGACCTTAATGTTGGCAGTTATTTGCAATTCATATTGCACAGGAGTGAAAAGAAAGAAAGAAAATAATCCTTCCGTCAAAAATAAAAATCTAATGATCCAAAGTTGAGGACTTCAAGGAAATTATGAATGCAAAAATATCCTCTCGGCATGCTTAGCTTGGGAAACGAGGAACGAAATCAGTCAAGACTTTTGATTTATTATTTGTATTTCAAGTTGTGAGTGGAAGTAGACAATAGTCAAAAGTGCTTATCACTCTTTTATATCGATTGCAACCTCTAACGATATATAGAAGATGAGTTCCTTTAATAAATATATCCAAATTAGGTGTTTTATTGAAGATTAGCGGCTCAAACGCTCTCTTCATTATTAAATCCTAGCATTGACTCGTGAAGATAGTATAATGAGGTTATCAAGAATTAAAGTAAATTAAAGTAAAAATAAATTATGATTTTGGCAAAAGAAAATGAAATGTGTATGTTTTTCTTAATTTTATTGTGACCTTGAATTTTTACTATCTTTAAGTAGGAATAACGGGGCTTCTATAGGCCTAATCAAAATAATTCACTAAAATAAATGGAGGATAATTAGTTGAAGAATATAAACCAATACCACACTTTTTTTGAGAAAAAGTACTTCAAGCGTCATTTTTAGTTGACTCGCCAGATATATCTTATTATTCAGGGGAAGGGGGGGGGGAGTTAAAATCAAATTCAATTTTAGCCCTACTTTTCGAATGAAAAAAAAAACATCTTTTAAGCACTCTGAACAAAAAAAAAAAAAAAAAAAAAAAAAAATTGGCCATCGCCCTTCCCCCCCCCCAATCTACTTTTTCACCCATGAATACGTATTTTTTTAATCAATTTTCCAACTAATATGAAGAAACTCGCGCATATCGTGATCATTAAAGTTTTTTTATGCTTAAAGCAATAGTTATATAATATTTTCAGCTAATAAAGTACCGTTTGTAAGGTCAATAAACAGGTCAAAGGTTACAAAATAAGGTCAAAGGTCACAAAATAAAGTCAAAGGTCACACAAAAGTTCAATTTATTCCAATTCTTTATTTAAGCGTGTGTAGTAGAGTCTTCAATTTTTAGCCTGAGCTGTCAATTCTATCTTCTGTTGCAATTTGATGAAAGGGTTATGTTTGTAAAGGTTCAGTCTTCAAATGGCGTTTTTGAATCCTATAGCCATTTAAAAATTCTTTTTTTTTTATTGTTTTGGCCGTTGTTTTTTTTTCTAGAGTGCAGCTAAAATGTTTTTGCACCTGAAAGCTTGAGCTAAAATTTAATTTTGTCATTTTCATAAATTAACTCCTCATCACTAATCTTATACAAGTCTAGTTTATTTTTATTTACCTACCAGTATCGCTAATGATTTAATCTATGGACTGGGAAAGTGATGCTGATAATTAATGCATTGTTTGAAAGATAAATCTTGAAACCTTCCTTCTTACGTCACACAATTAAAAAAAAATCAGTTTCGTGTCTCCTCGAAGAAACGTGGAGTGCTTGATTTGCTCCACGCGGGTGTTCCTCTTTGAGAGGTAGTCAAGATTGTGGAAGTGAACAGGTCCACTGTTTTGAGAATCAAGACGGCGTTTGAGGGTGATGGAGCTATGAGTTGGGAGTGGGGACCTCAGCATAAAGCGATCAGAGAAGTTCATGAGTGTCTTGGGAAATAGTATTGAGGCAAATCCTCAATAAAAAAACCGTCAAGGGACGATCAAGAATGCCCTGAAAGACATGAACCTCAAGAGCTACGTCCACCGAAAAACCCAGCTCATAAAAGTAACGGTAAAGGCCACCAGATTGACCAAGGCCAAAAACTCCTAAATGTGACAAATTGGGCCTGGACATTGTGGCCTCCTTCCTCACTAGATCTGAACTCACTTGACTATGGGATTTGTGGCGCCATTGAGGACAACACCTAAGTTGTCCCCACAGAAATACTGTTGAGCTGAAAGTCTCCATTGAATGGGAGTGCATGCCTATGTCTAATGAGTATGTTATTAGAGTATGAAAGGTCTTCCTACAACTTGTAAAGGCTCCAATTGAGGCTAAAGGTGGACATTTTGATTTCTTAGGAACAAAATATGTTTTTTCACTAGTTAATTAATTTCAAGATGCTATCAACCTTCATCATGTTTGAGCCCTTGATGCTTTTGTTAATGCTGTCCGCTAAGATGCATTTTTGCTTACGTACGCTGTAGATATTTTTGGAATGGACTAGCATTGGTATTTTAGTTGCTACTTTCTCGGATAATTTATATAAATGTTGCTCTTATACAAAGTCGTAAGTATGATTTAAAGAGAAATTAAAAAGTTATGCAGACACATGTATGACGTCATTCCAATCCAACATGACGTATCTTTCTAACTATGACATTTACTTTAAACATGAAAGAAAAGTACAAATAAATAAATATATACACAAAGTATTAAATGTTTATATATTTGGATTCTCAAAGCATTGATATAAGGATGTATAAACAAAATTGATTTCAAATGTCAGACGACGTCTGAAGCTGCCACAGACTTGCTGGATGTAATCGGCGTCCATGGAGGCCTAGGCCTTATTGACAGCAACCTTTAAGGCATTTATGTTCTTGTGTCGTTTTTTGCAGGCCTTGGTCTCCACGTGTGCCTAGATAGGGAAGTCTAGTGGGTTCAGATCTGGGCTCTGAGGGGGCCAGTAGTGCTTGGCCAAAAGTTCATGTTGTCCTTGAGCCACTCCTGAGATTTTTTGGAAGCGTGGGCGGGTGCTCCATCTGGTTGAAAACCCATGGAGAGTTGTCGACTATGGTTTTGATTCACGGAAGGACCTTGGACGCCAGAATCTTCACATAATCCTCCGCTGTTAATCTGTAGCCAGTGGGGAATCATACCGGCTTCATGGCCTTCCCGTTGGAGGCCACGAGACCCAACATCATCACTGAAGCAGGGTGCTTTGTTGTTGCCACATAGCGGTGCTTATCTTGCACATCTCCAAAGCCCACAACACGGTCATTTCGCCTGTTGAAAACAGGATCGACCGTAAAAGTTTTCTCATCTGAAAAAATGATGTTGCGTCCAGATGAGCTCTTGATATCATTCAAGATTTCTAGGCACGCTCAAGTCAGACTTCTTGCTGACGTTCAGTTAGCAGAGGTCGTTCAGTACGCCTCAGGGACTTTCCTCCAGCCCTTTTCAATACCCTTGAAACAGTTGATCTCGACGTTCCCATCTTTCTGGCCATGTCGGCAATGGACCTGTTGGTCCTGCTTGAGATCACCCCAAGCCTCCAAGCGCTTGGAAACGTTGTAAATTGTCTTCAACAAGGCCCAAACCTGTTCCTTAATGTTGTTATGAGGCACTCCCGCTCGGAGGAGGGCTGCAATTTCGATCCTCTTTGTTTCCTAATTGGACATGGTCTCACGTGTGGAAGTTGTTACGCTCTCACAGGAAGGATTTTTGTTTATTTTAACAGTAAAAATACGAAACAATCAGATTGGTTGCCACAAAACCTCTTAAAAAGTATATTTACATCATCGGTAAATAATTTTGCACGGCCCGGTATATATATATATATTTTTTTTTTGAGGTTTGGAAAAATTTATAATTTTTTTTTCGAAAATTCACAGCTCCTCACAAAATACTATTATTTTTCAAAAAAAATATACCAGGACCACAGCTGTTAACAAAGTTTTTTATTTTTTGGAAAAAAATTACAAAAATCCGTAGTTCTTTACAAAAAAAAATTAGCTGTTAATTCGTGATTATACACAGCTCTGACCAATAAAATAGTTTGTTGGAGTCCATATATCAAACTTGGGTAGCTGTCCAACGAATTATATGGCAGAGGAATCCTGTCTTGGATTCCATGTCAACAGTGGATATTGTAAGACAAAATCCATGCAAAATATATTTCTTCAGGAGTATAGAAAATCTTAGGTACTTGGAAATGAAAACAAGAACTGATAATATAATTACTGTTCATGACTTTAACCCCACCACAAACTCTCTGTTAAATGATGAAAAATATCGGGTTCCCTTACAAAATCTGTAAGACATCACTTACATCCAAGTGCCTGGTACTTAAAGATGAGGATTTCACCTTCATGCTCTGATATATCGTACAAAATATGTCAAATTTTCATCAGAAAATTGAAACTGTAAAAGTCTTGGGCTATCACGATCGGGAATTTATTGTGTGGAGATGTTGAAGCAAAAAAAAAACACGTCTCAATTCCAGATTTTCCCAGACTGTATTGTTTACTACGATCCTGTAAAGACTGGAAAGTTTTTAGTATTACTTTGCATGCGTTTGTCAAGTGCCCTTTAGTATCTTTTTTAATTCAATTTATTTCTGTTAAAATGGAAGGGAAAAAAGTTAATAGCATAAAGGCTATAATTTTGTTCGGCTTGTCTGTCTACAAGGCAAAGACGAAAAAGTGCAAAAAATTGGGCAATGCATTTAAGTGGAGAATCAATTCTTCGAGAAAACATTTAAGAGCAATATTTTTGTCCTCTGCAGCAAGATATGGGGCTTTTGTATTGAAAATACCAAGAATGGGTTGTGATTCCTGGGGCCATACTTTTGATATTGTCAAATATAAACGAAATATAGAACCACTTTATAAACAATTGTCCGGAGGTATAAACGCTTTCATCCATTGATTTTTACGTTTTATAAATTTAGTGTGTGATTATTTTTTATGACTTTTTGATTGTCAGAATGGTGAACTGTTTTTAGGTGTAGAACTTGTCTAGGAGGTCTAATTTTAGGCTAATATGCTTATTTATGTTAATACAACGCAATTCCTCCTAGCAATTTCATATTATAATATTGTATGTTTTGTACATATCTGTACATATAAGATATGAATAAAGAAAGAAAAAATCCATAGCTATTCACAGAAAATTTAATTTTTTGGATAAAAAATTAAAAAATCATTTAAATCTCATTTAATACCCCTTTATGCTGATTATAAAGATGAATTGTTGCTGACGTCATGTGTTTTTCAAAACTGTAAGAGTATGTAGAATGCCACCATAGGTAGTTAAATCATTTGTACAACTATTGAAAAAGGTATGGGGGAAAATTGGTCCAAAGATTATAGATCGAACTTAGACCGAGTCTCAACGTGAGTGGTAACTCACCCTAAGTGAAGTAACACAAAACGTTCTTGGGGGGTCTAGAATTTCCGGACCGAATTACTACATTTAAATAAATACATCTATATGTACATAAAAAAATATATGTTTGTTCATGTTGACTTACTTAGCAAGAGAGAGAGAGAGAAAAAGTATTGCTTTGTTGAAGACCTTGAAAAGCTTACCTTTAACTACACTAAACACTTTTATTTTCAACTGAACTACATAGAGTTCAAAAATATAGTATTACGTATACTTTAGTTATAGGAAAATGTGTTGATTAATAAAAATAGTAACAACAAATAAATAATAATAATAATTAACAGGTGTAGTTCTATAATTATTCACTATACAACTTTACATCATCCACTTTTTTTATGCGCCGTCCATCTGTAGTTCATATATACATTAATTATACTGTCCCCATCATGCGTCAATATTTTTCCCCAACGTATCCCTTCTCCTAATGGTTATCACAAATTGACTTTAACTATGTTGAAGGCATCTAAGGACATTTTTGGTGCAGTCTATTCCATTTTGATGGGGTTTTTGGGTCCAAATTGTAGTTATTTCATTGTTAAATATATATGTGTTTTTTTTTCTTGGCTCCTCAATGAGCAATTTATTTCAATTCATTACGAATACCAAAAGGCACATCATACCGATATGTATTTTAAATGATTAAAAGCAAAAATCTCAATCTAATAAAGTAAATCTATAATAATAAAGCAAAGTTTGTCTCTAACTTTGTACGTAGAGTCATTTTTGATTGTGTCGTAGGACTCTGTAGATACTTGATTGAAGAAATAACAAGGCAATCCAGCGTGTACGTCATATTAAAAAAGAAAAATAAATCAATATGTATAGAGCTGTAAAAAACAGAAAGGTGCACGTAGGGGGCTAAGTGTCTATAGACAGTGAAAAATCATGTGTATTTTGGGCATATTAAGAAAAAATACCGGAGAAATCGAGATGGTAACCCTGTTTATTTGAAGAATGTTTTGAAGGAGATTAGTTTGGGTTTCATGACGTTTCATTAGATCAACTACAAACAGCTGTGACAAGGGACGAGAAGGGGGAGGATGAAATACATAAGGTCATTGGAAAGAATTATTCCAATGTCGATCCTCAATTTTAATTCAAGTGTAACAAGAACTTACAATTTTAACTCCACAACAAATCCTCAAGGTTACTCATACATGAATGTTTATTTAGGTTTTGAATAAATTAGGAATGTAGTGGGAAAAAAAAGTTCACTATTTAGGAGTTAAATAATAATTACAGCAGCTGACAAAATTCATTCTTCAGATTACAAATTCCAAAAGAGCGTGCAAACTAAAAAATATACACAATTTACATCATTAGCTATAGAACCCTCAAAAGTAAAAAAATAACATTTGGTGAATAAATTTGAAACGGCAAAATTGAAAGGAATTTTATTTAATCGGTAAGTAAGAATAAGTGAAATCTTGCAGTCGTTTAGGTCAAGTCATATTTTACACAACGCTATAAAGTATAAATTTCAATGCAAGGCTTATAAATATACATATGTACATACTTTGAACATTTGAAGCCAGTACTTCTCAATTCTTGTTATCTTCTACCACTTTTTATGCCTTTGATTTGTCCCAGGCCTGGTGAGGTGATTCAATGAATTATTTCCTTAATGTTTTTCTTTGAAATGTCTACAAATAATCCTGGACCAACATATACATCGATGGGTACAAAAGCTTATCGAAGTCCTTAGGATCCAACCAATTTGTGATGTCGTATTTCTTTAACAGAACTTCATCTGGCATGATTTTTTTCGTTCATCACTACTTTAAAACTTTTGAAAGATTGAACTGGGATTGCTTTTAAGTAAATTAGATTGCAGATTGATTAAGGAGTGAAAAAATTATCTCCATGAAACGTTAAAACATATGAATAACCCTGTCGATGGGAGGCTAAGTTTTCTAATGGTCTATATTTTTATGACGTAATGGTGCTGCAAATACCGGTTTCAATATCAATTAAGTATCTATAATACTGTTTTCAGTGTGTCAGTACTCTGGTATTACCCTAGTACCGGTATACTAAACATGACTGTGCATAATATTCTTTGCTGATAAACCTAATACTAATAAATATAAAAATAACGATTTTTAACTCGTATTATAATCATATTTGAGGCTGTAACCGAAGTTTGTAGGAATGCCCCCTGGTCCTTGCCTTAGAAGAAATCCCAGTTCAATCTGGTTAAAAGTTGAGTTGTAAGAGTTATTGAAGAATTTAAATTATGTTACGGTTAGAAACTCAAAGAGGACATACGAGGGAAAAAAAATAGAGAGATGAAAAAGCGATCCCATGTAGAGTCCATAGAAGATCCGTGGTGGTCTTGACATAAGTTTGGATTTCCAATGGCAAGCCTTCTCTGTTTTGTTTTTTGTACATAATTGCCTTTGGATGATGCATAAATACATTCTTAAGAAAGTTTTTGAGCTTTTAAATCTTCCTAGCTTTGAGTAACAGTCTTCCAAAAAACCAGAAAACTCGAAAATCAATTAAATGTTTCACTTTTGGGACAAATCATCATTTGAAAACTTAGGACTTGACTTGATCTCATAATCAAAGACTTTACTTGGACTCGCAACTCAAAAGCTTCTTCCTACTGAATTCAAGAAGGGCCTTTCACTATGGGACCTATATTTTAATTTGAACTAGAAAATAATTCAAAAATAGGCTGAGTACTATGTAAAAATATTCAAGGACTTGGATTTGCAGCATCAAGACTTTTTTTTACTCCTAAAATCTAATTTTTCAAATTAAAACTGTCAAATTATCAGGTCACAAATGACCTTGTAGGCCTGTACTTTGTCAAAGCCAGTTTTTTATTCTTCCGAGTAGAAAAATAAGACCTATTTGTTCGAACACGGGACAGTCTAATAAACATACATACTTATTTCTTATATGACAGCTGGCTCTCCTGAAAAGGAGTGCATGTACATATTATGTACCAATAGTTGATGCTAATAATTTAATATTTCTTTCAGCTATTGATTATCTTTCTCTTTCATGCGTTATTTTGATCGTTCTGAAGAGAAAGTCACTGTTTTTTGTGAATGTATAAATATGATATAAAATAAAATATTTTGTATAGTCTGCATTATGAATAAGTAGTAATTGACTTAAGGAAGTGGAAACTTGATCCCGAACGGGCCTCTTAACGAGAAATGAATAAAAAGTAAATTAAAGTTAGGGGAGACCGAAAAGAGTTGGTAAAGGATATTTTTCTAAAACTTTTAAAAACTAGTGGCAAAAAATTGATTATTATTATTGTACATAATATAATATGGGGGTGCACGCAGGATTATATATATTTTTTTAATGGGAGGCTTGGTTTTGAGAATTTTTTTTTGAAAAAAAAATCAAAAAATTATTGTTTTTTGAAAAACATTTCATAAATCCATAGCTTTTCACAAAAAAAATTCAAAAATGAAAATTCGAAAATTAAATTTTTGGAAAAAATTTCAAAAATGGAACTTGGAAAATTAAATATTTTGAATTTTTTTTTTGCAAAATCCCTAGCTATTTACAAAGCATTTGTTTTTTGGAAAAAAGTTTTGTATTATTTTTTTCGAAGAAAACAAACAAAAATTCCCAATTGTTCAAAAAGATAAATTTTTTTTGGAAAAAAATTGAAAAATCTATAGTTATTGACAAAAAATAAAAAAATTCAAAAATTTATAGCGGGTCACCCAAAATTATTTTTTTTTTGGGAAAAAATCCATATATTAAATATTTTGCTCTGAAGCATAATTAGCCCGAATGACGTTTTTTTGTAAGAAAATGAATCCGTCAAAAAAAATTTACGACGATTTTCCCGAAATTTTATTTTTTCCTTACTAAAAAATATCAAATCAAAAGCGATAATTCCTTATTATAATTTTTTTTTCTGTGTGGGTACATCCCCTCCAGCCCCCTGCAAACGCCCTGTAATGTAAATTGTTGTAGAAAAAAAAGTGATTTTTGTCAATTGTTCTTCAAGATACTAAATAAAAACTGATTTTGAAGAGCAAAATTTAATTTTTATAAAGAGGAACTCAGAGTATCAGTGTTTTTTGCCGAAATTATATCATTCAAACTATTGATTAAGCTAGTCAATAAGCAAAAAAAAGAAGTTTTGTGATTAAAATGATGTTGTTCGGATTGAGTTTACCCAAGAAAAGTGACCTCTATATCATAAAATTTTTTGTTTTGTGGCCTACAGTGTGTTTTTTGAAAAATGTTTTCTTCGACGTCTAAATAATTTAACGTTATTTTTTTTCTTGAAATATCTAAGTCAAAGAAAAAAAAGTATAAAGTATAGTTTTATGATTGAAATGTTTATTTACTCAAAAAATGTTTTAATTATCTCTGTATCTTTTTTTGAATAGGAGAAAACGTAATTTAAATACAAAAATTGACTAAAGTAGGACTTCCCCTTTGAAAATCTGATAAATTCTTCATTTTTCATAACAAAAATAAATTTTGTCGTAAATTTTTAAGTCTATTTTTTGAATGAATAATAATAAAAAAAGCAAATAAAAAATAATAATTTTACGTTATTAAAGATTTGTTGCTTGAAGAAATATTTTTTTATATTTATTAAGCTATCAAATGTTTATTGATAGAATATAAAATGAAACTCTCTGAAGACAACCCAAACAAACAAATTGGGGTAGAAAGGTGATTAACATGTGTCTCGAAGTAAAACCAATCAGGAGCACAATGTCTTTATTTTACTTTGTTGACTATTGTTATTTTGCTAATTTTATCAACCTTAAAAATTTACATAAGGAGAATAAATTTGTGATATTGTAAGGCTCCACTGTGTCATAGCAACGCAAAAACTCTGGTATATTGCGGCGAAACAGCTCCAAACAACACTACGAGTCCTCGAGACGTTGCAGTTTTTGGTCGACTGCGAGCCAACGCGGCACCATCTTTGAGAATACCTTCTTCAAACACAATTTTTATTGGCAAATAGTAAACACACCGCCATTTGATATGTTTAGAATGTCAGCTATCTTATGCACCTTCATTTTACGATCTGACAAAACCATTTTGTGGACTTTTTGTATATTTTATGGAGCAACTGATGAAATTGGACCAAAGTGTCCAGCATCATCGGTGTCTGTATGCCCGCATTTAAAATCAGCAAGCCAACGTTCCGCAGTCAATTTCGATGGAGTAGAGTGTGAATAACACTTATCAAGTCAAACTTTTGCTATAACGGTATTTTTTAGCGTCACTTCAACCACTGTAACTTCTAAAAAAATGGTCCGATTGTGATACAAATTTGATGTGTTTTGTTTGAAGGATAGTACCACGTAAAAACATATAGATTTGGTAATAGTGGCGCCATCTGTTAGAAATTTGGAGGGCTTTAAATACTTATTACACTTTGAAACTCTTTAATTGTGACCGGAAATTATTGTTGCTATAAGATCAGTTTTCAACATTTTCTAAGAATAAATCAAAATAAATTATTAACAGGGGTAGAATAGAATTGTACTAGTTGAAAAATACAAGTAATTACTCATTTTTGTGCAAAACCATTATTGTATAATATTTTGTTAAAAGGCCAATGGTTATCTACTTTAGAGTAGATAACATTTCTATAAAGTTTTGAGAAACTTTCTTTGGAATAAATCAAAACTTTTTGTTGGAGGATTACTTTAATCACCTATTCACTTTATCTGTAATAGTTTTTAGTACAATAATCGGATCCAAATTTTTTGTGAAGAATTCTAATTGTAACAGACCGATGTTTTTTCCTGTTTTTTTCTGTTTTTTTTGAAGTAGTATGGTAGTGTTGCACTAAAAACCAACTTCTACAACATCAGATCAAGAGAGTTTTAAACAAATTAATTTTTTGAGTTCAGTGTGAAGTGATACCTTTGAAAAATTGGCTCAAGACTTGGGACTAAAATTTAACAGCTTACAAACGATAGACTACTGGTAATTTCATCGCTTTCACATCAAAATGAGTCACTGTACTAGGTATGCGCCTATGAAATGAGTCTTTCAACTATTGGTCCCTAGGTGTCGCCAGTTAGACATTATAAACCGGTCCAAAAATCTAAATGCCTATTTCGACGTGTGTCAACAATATTTAATTCATTGTTTGTATAGTTTCAATTTTTTATGAGGCTTTGCACTAGTTGTACCTTAATACTTACTTAGATGTTCTCTCTTCCATAGTTCCAAGAATTAAAACAACCGCTTTTCAGTTTGAAACAATAGAAAGAGTCACACCCGTCTATGGTAATATATTTTACAACTCTAAAGATTAAATTATTTTTCCTTCATCCATTTTAAAGTGACAGTTTTACGGATTAATAATGGGATTTACATGGTTTGATAAAATACGGAGATTAATTGATTAATAATTTTAGTTTAATCTCTCAGCGACGTACATGGATATGCAAATATCTTTTTTACTGGATGTGTTATTATATTCCGTTTGAAAGATAAACAAAAACTTATTATCCTCAAAACAAGAGCAATAATTATGAAAAGTCATAGCCCATTGTTTGTTTTTGATGTAATGAGATATGATATATATATATATTTTTTTTTTTTTGCTCATTAGTCAAGATTTTGTATTTTGTTTGTACATATTATATAATACTACAAGGTTTTTAGACAAAGAATCCTATGTTTGTTTATTTAGCAAAGAGATTTGTGAGACTCGACCAAGTGTTACATGCAAATAATAAATATAAAAGATTGGAAGAAAACATTTTCTTTGTCTTAAAATAAATGCTCATTTCTAAGTACAAACATAAATGAGTAAATTGAAGTCTTTGTTTACGAACGACTCAAGAGTACATCAAAAGGATAATTTCATGTTATTATGACTAATTAAAAGTGATTATATTTTATTCTTTGCATGTCAACTAGTAATAATATTCTATATCATTGTATTTCACAAACTTCCCTTCTCCAAAAGAAACAATAAAGTTAGGACTAATATTTCCTCGTAGTTGGTCCATTACCTTTTATAATGCCCAAACCTCACTATTTAATTGTAAAGACAACATAAAATTGTTGTTGTACAATCTAAATTTTGTCAGCTATCGATTTTTCTACTACTCATCCAAATTGTGACTTTTATATAATATCGCAACCTCTCCTCTTCGAGAAAAAAGGCTACAAATCAGTTTGTAGTTAACTGATTCTTCCCCTCAACTTTGGAATAATTCAATAACTGATAATTTTTCAGCAACAAAAACTAATGCAAATTCCCCCTATGAACGTTCAAAACACTAATGAGGTAAAATAAGTATAAAAATAAACAGCTGATATGACAATAAATTGGAAGTTTTGGTGTAATTCATGTAACGCCATGCATTCTCTCCGATATTTTCTATTTAATAGTAAGGATTCCGGTGTTATCTAATAAATATATACATTTAAGAAAGTCAGCTGTCAATTTTTTTACCATTCATGTCCTTTATTCATACTTTAAACGTGGATTGGTTGAGCTCTAATGAGTTATTGTTAAGACGAATGTTGGAGGCATAAGGTGGCAATTCGTAGAGCGCAAGGAGAAGGCGGGAGCGATTCTTATGGTTCTTTCGAACTAAGACCCCTTTAAAGATGAGCATCGTGGTCAATCCCCTCAAGTCCATACGGCCCATGAAAGAGATCTCGGGTTTCACACCAGACTGTCAAGAAAGCTCTAAAAAAGTTGGACCGAAAGGGCCATATGAGGGTGGAGAGGCCACTTTTGACACCAAAAATGAAAATAAACCTGTTTCTTGCGTTGCAAGACTTTTTTTTTGAATGAGTTTCTCTAGTTTTTTGTTTTGTTTTACTGTTGACTTTATAATTACTATTAATATTATTTTAAGCATATTTAGCAATCTGCATCCACCGATCCTTTTCTTTATTTGGATTTCATATTTTTGCCATTTAGAGGATATCCGATCCACATGACTTCTGTTCCTCTCTCCACCTTCAAGTTCGAGATATTTTGATCCCTTAGTAGATCTTAACTCCTTTAATTGTACAGATCCCGCTTCACATCAAGATCTAGAACCCTGTCAATCATTGTCAACTTAGTCCTTAGTTTTTATTAAGGAATATTCGATTATTCCGTAGAAGATCTGGAGGAATTGATTTATATTTGAGCATAGAGAATTACTAAACACTTTATGCTCAGTTCAACATTAATGTTTGTGTAAAAATTATTAATTGAAAAGTAGTTTTGTAATAATATTAATGGCTATTATAAAAAGTCAGAAGTAGTACAACTTATTCTTAACCAAACTCAAACATGAACCTATTGACATGGTACATTTACTTTTCTAAATAATCAAAGGTGTGCTATATGTACTCAACTGATTGATTTTTTCTTGGATTTCCATCTTTGTTCGTCAATAGTTATCATCTATGTTATGAAAGGAAATTTTGTACGTTGATCGACGCCTAATAACTCTGGGCTATGCCGGGTAATCCCACCAGTATATTAATAAAGGTTCATCAATTATACGTCATTAAAGTTGTTGATTATCTCCTCAACGTAACCTTTATTGTATCACGCAACCTTTCATCCAAAACGAAACAGAAAAAATGCTCAAAATTATTTGATAGTCAGCTAAATAAGTAAGTCATAACAGCTGCTATTTATTTCTTATGTACTCCCAGACTATCACGATCATATTATTTCTTCACCATTTTGAAAATAATTTATATATATATTTATATTTCGTAATATAAAAATCTACATAGTATTTTATTCGATACTTTTTTATAAATTTGCTTAGTAATATTTTATTGTAGGCGTAGCTATACATTTTTATTTCCCAAAATAGATTCATAGAAATAATAGAAAGGAAAATATACATAAATATACAACGACTCCGTGGATCTACAAGAAATTGTATTCCTGTACTTTTGGAAACGGATCATATGGATTGAAAATCTTATTACTTCCTTTATTTATCAAAAAGAATGAATTATGAAGTAGCCATGACGTATCAAGGGAGAAGAGGGAATCGACAGGTGACATAAAAATACATGAGGTATTTTGGTTTTAGTGAGGTAACGCCGTGTTTTGGGAGGGTAGCATTGTGTTCAAGGGCGTACATAGGAGGTTTGCTGGTGGGGTTGGAGCCTGGAGCCCTAAAAAAAAAAAGAATTTTTGATTTTTACTAGACAATTTAATATTTGAAATTTTTTCCCAAAAAATTTTACTTTTTCTGAACAGCTGATAATTTTTGATTTTTTTTTTTCAAAAATGTATTTTTTTTGAAAGAATAGCTATTGATTTTTGAATTTTTTTTTCAGGAAAATTTAATGTTTTATACTTAATTTTTGAAATTTTTTTTGTGAACAGATGTGGATTTTTGAATTTAAAAAAAACAAACCCAAAAAACCAAGCCCTTCCCAAAATATAATTCTGAAAACGTCCCTGGCCTTGTGTGTACAATGTACTTTTAGGAAGAAATAATAATTAATTATATTTAGAAATACGTTGTTAGAGGACCAAATACATACTTCTAAGGATTCGTCATTGCGTCTTTAAATTTACGAAGACGTATAATTATTTTATATGTAAAAAGTTATAAATATAACTTTTTTGTAGTTCAAAAATAAATGTTATTTAAACTTTTATAGAATTTTTTCTTTAAAATAATTGGTTTACGATAAAAATGAAACATACATTCACTGAATCAATCCAAGTTTTTAGAATATTTATCCACCTATAACAATTCTAAAGTTTTAGTAGAAATAATTTTCTGATTGGAAACATCTTTAAAAAAAAAATCACTTGAGGAAATAACCTGAGATTTTTCTGTGTATGAGCCCCCTAGTCCATCAAACTCTGGTGAAACTGAGGGATATCCTCCTTGCATTTAATTCTTCATAAACACTTTTGAAATACCTTTCAAAAACAGTTCTCAAGGCATATTAGCATAAAGATCTGCATAAATGACTCCAGGATGAAGAGCAAATACAAATACTTGTAAGCATTTGATTAAACAATTTTGCTTTGTAAATATTCAGTAAGCATTATTTGAGCTGCCTTAGAGTTTGCATACACTCCTTCTGGAGTGTATAATTCCTAAATTTGTAAATAATCCCAGTTCATAGATTTATTAGCTAATAACTGCTCCACAGATGATATATTTATAACAATACTCTGAATTCAATCCAACAAAAGACTTTTAAGTAAAAAATGTGATAAATAATTGGTTTGAAATTGGGATTCAAATCCATCATCTATTTCCTACGTCCCCCCCCCCCAACTTCTTCAGCAAAGTGTCCAAATTTTGTAAATCTAATATAAATACAGGGTATTTTATCTCAGAACTGTTAATTTCTTTTCTAGGATCAGACTACTTGAATTTACTTATGACGGTCAAATATTACTCTTTGACAGTTTATGTAAGAGCCAAAATAAAAAATGTCATTTGACTATTTATGTAATTTTCTTCAAGTTTAATTTAAGAAATATTCACAGCATAACTAGAAACAATTTGTGATCAATAAATTAACTCTTAAAACAAAAAAAAAAAAACGTTTATAAAACTATTAAATATGAAAATATATCCCTCTAATTCCCAGTTTTATTATATATCAAGCACAAGTATGTATTAAAATATGTTATTCCATAGTTATAAAATCTTATTTCCACATTGTAGACAATAGATTAACTATTTAACAAAATAAAAAGATATTTTGACCGAATTATCCTACTTTTCACATCCCTAATCAATCAAAAAATAAATAAATTTGAGTATTTTGTTGGGATTTTTAGTAGATATTACATTGAATTAATTCAAATATCACTGTGTATCATTGGTATCAAGTAGTATTTAATTTAGTTATATATTTTTTTTTATTTATTCTTAAAGTCATTAAGATTTATCAATAATCTGTGGATTTTATGTACTAAAAATATCCACTTTGTACCTTCAAGAGGGCACCACATTCAATTACGAAACAATTTATAAAGTGAGTGATAATAATTTATAGATAAAATGAATAAAATCAAAATAATTGACTTGAAAACAGTAAAACTAATTCGCAACATTTATTTCCTTTCTACAAAACCTCTCCATTTAATCTAAGAAACTAGAATATGTTATATAAAAAATTGTATTAGGCGAGACTGGAAGTTGAAATCTATTTGCTGATTATCAATCAGAAGAAAGAGAAGAATTATATATATATATTCTTTTTTTTGGGGGCTAGAAAGTGCTTGGTTTTTGGAATTAAAATCCAAAAATCGAAATTTTTCAAAGATCCAGAGAGATTCAAAAATGAAATTTATTGCATAAGATTTTTGAAAAAAAAAATACAAATATTAAATACTGAATATGTCATTTTGACAAATTAAATTAGGCCGGGACTACGAAGTAAAGGGGAGCTCATAAACTTATGGGACCCTTTGATCGATTTGAATCCATTATCATGATGAGTTCGATTGTATTCCTTATTATTAAAGTTTTCATTTTTTTTTTACTTTTTTAAATATGATTTAAAGAGCTGATGAAGCAAAGACGCACGCAAGCAAGACCTATTTTGCGGCAGGAGCACAGGGGGGCGGGCTGAGGAGGAATACCTTGAATGAATAGTCCATCAGACATGTCCTCCCACTTTCTCTCAGCAAAGATCTTGTGCTGTCCCCAATCCTAGTGTTGACACGCTAAAGTCCTACTTTTGACATAGCCCCATACACTATAGTCCAGAGGATTATTCTAGGAGGAAGAGGGAGACCACAAACCGTGTTTCCAGAAATAAGAAAAATTCTCCTCGAGCCATTGCTGCGTGGTTCTGTCCTTGTGCCTAAGGGCAAAGTTCTGCTGAAACACAAAGTTTCCCTCCAGGTAATTGGACCTAACTCAGGGTAAGACCATCTACTTTGAGGACATCCTGGTACTCATTGACCCCGATTTTCAGGCCCTTCGGGTACTAATACGGGGGCTTCCTCTTCCCCTCTGATGAATCAATTCCCAGTATGATCGCAGAGGCTGGGAACTGAATCTGCTTGACCAGTGGAACCTCATCGACCGCGTAGGCGAGGTAGTGGTCGTTCCTGGAGTTTCTCGACTAGTCCACGTACGACTTTTTCTTGTCTTGTTGCTGTGCTGTGTACAAATCAAATCGGCTATACTTTTACCTTTTGGCACCCATCTCGACAATAAATGAACTGATTTTGATGACTTGTAGCTCATTTGAAAACCTAGTTCTCAAATGAGGCATCCCTGGTACTATCAAAGTGGAAGTCGCAATTTGTTGTCGTGTATATTTACTGATGATTGTGGAAATAATGGGTGGACGCTGAACGAAAAAAAATAATAAAAAAATGAACAGAATGCCAAAATAGCGGAAATCTTACAAGACTGCATGATATTTTCAATTAATATGTACGTTATCCTTATCCCAAGTACTGTAAATCCTTGATTCAAAATAATTCCAAAATATTAGGCGCATTTTTCAAAAATCTTTCAATTCTCACCGAGACCGATTTTTACATACATTAAATCAATCAAGATACAATTTTGGAATAATATATTTTGTACATTGGTAGAAAATATCTACATTCATATCTATTTTTTTTTTAGAATGATAAAAACTTCATTGTCACCAAAGCTTACTCTGATATGTATTTCATAATAATTAATCATTTAAGGTTCTTCTTCAAGATATAATTATTTTTGTTCATAGGTACATAGAATAATACGAGTATCTACATAAGTGCGTCGTACATTCGTATTTATGAGTCATTTCGTCAGAGAACTTGTGTGAGGAAATAAGAGACTCTGAGGATTAGAAAGATATTAAGAGTGTTACTATGAATGTACAGAGTGCTACAGGGAAACGGATCAAGAAGCCAAAGCAAAACCTTAATAACTTTTTATTAGAAAAGTATAATGAAAAATATTATTGAAAAAACTTTTAGCAGTCAATCTTGAAAAGAATGATTCAAAATGGCCGCCTCCAGCCTCATTCACAGCCTCCACACGAGGGTAGAACTTTGGGCAAGTTGCCACATCATAGTCGGCAGACATGTTTGCCTATTGTTTCTTAATGCTGGCCTTGAGCTACTGCAAATTTCTCTGTGGTGCCTTCCCAGCCTTACTATCTAAGAAGTTCTACACACTGAAGTCGAGGTGATTGAGATCAGCACTGGAAGAGGGCCAGAAGGTTCTGTCCTAGAATTTAGCAAAGTGCTCCTTGCAAAAGTATTGTGTCTTCATAGCAGTATTGCTGGGGGCAACGTCTTGGACCCCACATAGTTCTTCTCAGGATAGTTAGCCTTCAGCCAGGGCAAGATTTTCAACCTCAGGACCTTATAGTAGGCCTCAGCCCCGATTTTCTCATTGGGCTTGAAGAAGAATGGATCCATTTTCTTCCCATCAGAGGCCACGACTCCCAAGCACATTGCTTGGGACGGATGTTTTGTCCTGAAGGTGCCCTGGACTTCTTCAGGTGATGCTGCCATATATCTGTCGTTTCTGCGGTTCAAAACCTGGTCACTGTGAAGATCTTCTTGTCTGAGAAGATCTTCACAGTTGACGGATGACTTTTCAAGTAATTAAGGTCTTCATCCTGTCAGTGAGGAGATGTCTTGGATTCCTGACAACGCTCTTAAGGCTGAGGTCATTATGAACTGCCCTCCTGATGGCGATCTCGTCAGCCTTGTAGCGCACTGATGCTGTTGGATCTTCCTTGATCTTGGCCCCCAAGGACTTGTTTCATCTTGCTTCAAACCATTTCTTCTACTTCCTAGATTCCTTTAGACTCCTTTCCCATTCTACTTGGCCACCTTGATGTTCCGAAATGTGCTCAAGGTCACCCTGACAATGTCAGAAATTATTTTAGGATTTACACCTGTGTCGAGAAGATTCGAAACCCTTTGTGTTTTTTATTCCTGTGCACTCATTTTCCGTCTGATTTTGATCAAATTAAAACAAAGCACAAGAAAAACAACACATGCATCGGAACATTGCTTGAGATGTCACCTGAAACCTTAATTAGTGCAAATTTATCTATCGCACTCTGTACCTACGAGCATATTGTACAGTACATGTGTATTCCTTTACTAGGAACGTAATAATAAGTACTACAGAAAAATTGTGAGGCTTCTCCGGAAGTTTGGATATTTTTTGATTAAAAATATAATCATTATTTTATTATTATGATTTAATTCATGCCTGCATAGTATGTATTTTATTTTTTAAACTCACTCAATCTAATCTCTTACCTACAAACCTAGGTACATATTACATATCATTATTCTGTTGATTGCTCATGACTCATTGTTTTACATAATCCTTAACATAGTTATGTGTTAGACTTTGTATTAATGATTATTTGTCAAGTTATGTTTTTCACATTTTTATAAAGGGATTAAAAATCCATTTTCCTTAACATCATTATCCTCTATCTAAAGCTAATAAATAAATTGACAAAACGACGTGCTTGTAAGAGACTTTCCTTTGGAGCTTGAAAACTTTGTTCCTAACAAAATGTAGCTTTTTATGATACTTCAGTTGACGTTACTTTATTTTTACCTCAGACATGTTTTTTACCCTGTTTGTTTGTTAGACACTAGTAGTGTTGCTATGTCCTTATTGATTCGGTATTTGGAGCGGATTTATGAGTGTTACCTGTACTTAAGACTCTTGGTCCTTTGGACAGTCAGTACTGATTAAAAGAAAAGGTGCAGTTTTCAGTACTAAAGAAGAACTGATACAATACTAGTCACAAGGATTACGGCAAGGGTTACGTATCGATTTTGATCAAACTTGGTACGAAGATTATATATGGTCACAGTAAGAATCCATTAAATTTGGAGAGGTCAAGGACATGCTAAAACGTAAAAAAATGTATTTTTTTTATTTCTTTTTGATATTAATATTTGAATGTAATATTATAATATATGATCTTATTCTGTCAATTTCTCACACGTGTTCTCTATATCTGATAACACAATATAATCAATATGACTGGGAGATTCTCTCTCAAGTGAGAGTGTCTTAAGATTAAGGATGACGTGATAGCTCAGGAGCCGAGCTCTTAACAGTAACGAATTAAATTTTCACAAAAATTGATCATGTGGTCGTCGTTTGATTACTTGGTTTTAGCTTTGGTCCTGGTGTTTGACTTTGGAGAACAATTTAAAAGGATTGAAGAAAGGAAATGTTGAATGAAAACCGTTCAAAGATTGTTTTCGTTAATTATTCAAAACTTTTTCCTTTCGGGTGCTAAAAAAATGAAGAGAAACGACACTCATTTTCTGCTTAGTATCCCAGACATTTCTCTCAACATTTCTTCCAAAGCTAGAAAGAAAAGCAAGTCCCAAAATCAGTTGTAAGATTGTCAATTCTTTTCAATAGTTGTAAGTAATTACTCGGAGTGGCTTGGCAATAGTTACGGTTGTATCAATCTTAAACTTGGAATTTAAAAATATCACCAGTCCCACGTCCCGTCCTTGTTATCAGTCTTTTAAAAGCGTGCCAAATTTTTAGAGTGTCCTGCAAAATGCACTAATAATGGCCATTAATTTATAAAAGAAAAATGATGTATCTCTCATGCATGATAATAGTTGGACTAATTGATACTGACGTCAATGCCTGAAATTTACGATGGCGTCATTTAGTAAATATTATTATACCCGACAACTTTTGCGTCCGATTCAAGCACGCTCTCAAAATTCGGGATTGAACCGGAGGTCAAAATTTTGGGACGGATATATACCTAGAAATGGCTAAATGCTCATGTTAAAAGAGTATGTCTTTGTCGTATTTGTGTTCATTCTTTGAGTGCTTTTGGAATTTTTCCATGGGATTTTCACTCCTTTGCCTGTTCAACATTGTCTATGTATGTACAATCAACAATTTATGTATACTGCGCCTATAAACTTAACCTCCCTCGTCTTGTTATGCATAATATAATGATGTTAATTGTTCAAATTTGTCGTCATTGAACTAATTACATCAGTAAATAGATCATTGAGAACATTTGCTTTATAATTACCGGTTTTTTCCCCTTACACGCATATTTTTAAGGTTCTATTCATGTAAATACGACTACATGCATAGTCTAAAATAATAATTACTCATATTATCGTTATTAGAACAATGTGTTTATGAGCAAAATAGACAAAAGACTCACTCAAAGATCTACTCAAGAAAAAATAAAAGATCCGTCCTTGCCTTTTTGTATCTTTGTGTGTAAGACCGCTACTAAGTAGTAGTCAGTATTAGGGTCATCAGGTATAGCGGTACTATAGTGGACTAGGGTACAGATAAAACATATAAAACGGTACCACACTAATTTTGTAATGAAACCGATCGATGCAGTTCCATTTTTTCGTAAAAATAATCCTACAAACACTTGGAAACTTTATAAACATGGACCCATTCACAATTTTCTATCCTGGTACTTAGTTTTTCATTTTTTTAATGAATGGAGCTACGAAAACTAGATCAAGTTTAGTACAAACTTACTTGACCACAAATAAACTTATACCTTCTCAAGATGTCCTTTTTGAAATAGACCCAATAATTAGAGTTGTGTCGATCTTTAATTAGGACGAAAGACTCCAGTCCTTTCGAGGCCCGTCTCGGTTCTGTCCAAGACAGTCATGTATAGAAGCCCTAAAACTGTTAAAGTTTGGTCCTTGATCACATCACTCAACTTTATTTCTTCTGGACGTACCAAAAAATTTATTTTCTTAATATTAAAGGCTAGCGACAGATGGAATTTCAACCATCCTCTGTCGCTATCTCTAATTTCGAAAGAGAAAGTATGACATGCGGGCAAACTCGTAGAGGATACACAAAGTTGACGCAACGCCAAAACATTCCAATAAATTATTTTACGTACATTGATTTATAGCTTTGGTACTCTTAACTCGAATTGAAGTCACGCCTTATGTAAGTCTAATTAATTTGGAACGTTAAACGTGACTCCGGGTAGTGAAAAGTACGGCAACTCAACTTGGACTCCTAAACAGTTTTAGGAAAAACCGTCATAAATTCTTCTTCATTTCATATTCTCTTTCTTGATTAATTACACTGATTAGATATGGATATTATCATTAATTCATGGGAGTGTTGCAACCCTTGTTAATAGCAATATATAAAGTATATTAGTAGGGCCATGAGTAAAATATATGTAATTACAAAACATAAAAAGTTGACAATAAAGACATAATATCCTCTCATATAACATGTATACATCTAATAATATGAAGTTAATATATAAATATATGTATAAATCGTAATTATGATTAATATAGTTGTATGTATACTATAAAAGTATAATAAATAATGACTCCTAGTTACATGCTTCTGCTGCTAAGGGTTAAATCTTATCAATCAAATTATATATATTATGTGACAGACATGGAAAAGGAGGAAAAAAGAGACAGAAAGAAAGAGAAAAATGATAGAAAAACTAATTACGGAATCGACTCCTTCATTCCACAAACATCATTAATTCTTTATTTGAATTAGGTTTGAGGTTTTTTCCTCAATAATACACACACAGGGTCTTGCAGATAAGTTATTTTATAAACAATAATGTTATTCACTGTGATCTTTATTCTCTCCTCAATTCTTGGCCTGAAGGCCGTGCACGCCTTAACAACTTCCACGGGATCAATAATCGCCCAGTGCTTGGTAATAGATACCTTCAGAGCCTTGATGATGTTGTGGCTGGTAGGACAAACCTGTCTCTCTCACTTCTCCTAGAAGTACAAGTCCCAAGGGCTCATATGGGGGGGGGCAAGTTTTGTGGCTCCAAAAAGGGATTTTATTGCTGTTAACAAAGGTCTTGAGTCTTTTTGGACGTGTGTGCAGGACAGAGTCTTGCTGAAAACTTCCATTGGTCTCCTTCATAGTCTTCCATTACTTCTGTCTGTTGGTTGTGTTCGCAGAACACTACAAAAACCTCACAGTATCTATTTGACCCGAACAGTTCCTTCGAGTTAAAGAAGAAATGGGGCATCATTGACTCGTTGCTCCCCAGGGTGCCCAAGGTCATAATGGATGTCACAAACAAACTTGGTCTTTAAGTCGTTACTCGTCAGCGAGTTCGACAATTGTTGACTTTCTTCGCTATTCCATCGTTGTTTATCGTCTGATCACATTCAAAACGGACTCAATCAAAAGATAATAACATAACCTCTCAAATGGTACATTAAAATGATGTATACCTCCTCTCTTTGTTGATGTGGATGCAATTAAAGTGAGCCCAAATTTATTTGCAAGACCCTATATGTATCGTAATAAGTATCCTACCCCTTCTTAATACTAATAAAATAAGTCCTTGTTAAAAAAAAGTTATTTTTTTAAAGCCTCCTGATGAATCACATCATTTATACATATAGATAAATATGTATAGAATTGTAAATCATTCAGATTTTCAAGGTTAAAAACAGAAACCAAAAATTAACAAGGTAACCCTGATGTTTTGGAGGAGAACAGCTTAACTCTCATCAGGGTTGTCACCAGGGAGTGGGCTGGAGGGGCTGTAGCCCCCTCCCAAATTAAGAAATTTTTGCTTTTTACTAGAAAATTTAATATTTGAAATTTTTCTCCAAATAAATTTAATACTTGAAATTTAATTTTTTTTTATACAAAGATGTTGTGTATTTTCCTTTCAGCATTTTTCATTAATTTTCATAGGTTGACTCTTGTATGATCTAAAGCAGCTCTACCTGCTATGAACTCAAAAAAGATATTACATTGATTTTTTTATTATTTTATACCAATCAAAAGTATTCGTTTATAATTTGTGTCATTTCCTACTCTGTCATTGACACTTATTTTGATAAAATTGTCGATACAATGTACATATATAATAATTAATAAATATTCTCTAAATAATAATTGACGGTTGGCAGCAACAAAAATACAGAGGTACCATATGTTTTTTTCTTGAAATTTTGTTCTTTTGGGAGTTGAGGTTAAGGTGAATAAACAAGGTTTGTGCATAACGTTTCATTAGATCAGCTACAATCAGCTGACTCAATTGTCTATCCTCAATTCTACTCTGAGTCCAGTAAGGACTTATACCTATGACTCCTTCCTCAATTAATCCTCAAGGTTACGCTTCGTCTTTTATGAGAACAAATGAAACTTCAATCAGATTTGGAATATAAGGAATAGAAAGTTCATACTTTAGATTACCAATTCCCCCAAAAAAACATGCCAAACTTATATTACTATTTTAATAAACAAACAGATTGCTAAACTTTGCTTCGTCATTTTTTGAAAACGAGTGTGTGTAGCTTAAGCTCAGCATGTTATATTAAAAAAGAAAAGAAAAGGGGAAATAACTTTTTTAGTGTGGGAGTTTTGTTTGTTGTTGGCAAAAAGATCAAATTAAATTTCCATCGCACATTTGGTGCACCGAATACAAGCTTTTCTTAAATTTAAATTAAGGGGTTTGGGTGAATTTTTGATTAAAGTATAATACAATGATTGAAATTTCATTTCATCTTTGATATATTAATGGAATAATATTTGGCTTTTCTAATAAAAATGACTACTTGATTTGGAGATACATTATATGAATCAATGCCCATAGTTATTTCAGTCGGATAGAAATAAAAAATGAACCATATTAATAAATGAAAATAATCAAAACAACACCGTTGCTACATTTTGCAATCAACAAATTAAATGAACGGTTTACCCGGTTACAAGATTCACTATATTAATGAAGTAACTCATTTGAACTTTCAATCGAGAATGACTAATTGACCAAATGTCCAGGGTTATAACATATACGTATAGATTTCATAACTACTGGATGGGTGTAGTTGATTTTTTTTTTAAAGTAGAGTAAAGTTGTAAAAAATATGACTTGCCGGCTTGTAAAAATGATAAATCGAAAAGTAACATAGTAGGGCTGACAGTTTGAAGAATATTATAAAGGATAGCAGTATAGCTATGATATCGTTTCGTTAGAGTAGCTTCAAGTAGGGCTGTTGTAACCCCATGGGGGTTGGGATGTGTAATACCCTCTAGTTTATTTAAAAAAACGTCATTCGATTTAAAATGAAACAAATTATTTATCAACAAGGCCTTTTTTATTTTTGGGAGAAATTGAAATTCCTAATCTTATTTTTTTTAAAGTCACTTCATAACGGAGTTCAAAAAATAAAATGTCAGTCAGAAAATACAAAAAAAAAAAAGAAGGAAAGAATAAATATATATTCAAAACCCACCCAAAGAAAAATCCTATCACCTGCCCTTACATTGCAAGTAGCTATGATAGGAAGAAAACACACCCAAATCAGTGCTCAATGCGGACATTTCTGGCCTTCTGTCAATTCCAGTCAGAACTGTCAGAAGTCTCAGTAACCAGCTGGAGGGGTCATCGGATCCGATGGACGTTCAGGACCAAATCCGCAGCTCCCACAACCATCGCTTGATTGCCGTGAACAACAGAGACGTCCCCAGGGTCATGGAGACCAAGTTTCCGGCAACTGTCATGGTCTTTGGGGTCGTGTCAAGTCTGTTTTCAGCGACAGGCCGTGGACGTGGCAGCAAGACTGGGCTCCGGCCCACAAAGCTAAGCGGACGCAAGAATGGCTGAAAAGCAATGCTTTTGCGTTCGTACCCTTCTCCTCTTGGCCTCCCTCATCACCGGTTTTGAACCCGTTGGACTACTTTGTCTGGTCCTACGTGGAGAATATGACCAACCGCTCCTCCCATAACACCAAGCAGTCTCTCATCACCTGCATCAAGGAGAAATTCAGTGAGATAGAAGCAGCGAAATCCAAAATGCCTGTTCTCGGTATAGCTGCTCTATATCCTAATAAAGATATTCGTTTTTATTTTATCAATAAATATTATAAAATAAGCTTCTAGTATTTTTTTTTTTTTTGAAGCGGCAGATTTTGTCAATGCACCCTGTACATTCACAACAAATTCTTAGTGTTACTCGCCGTCATTCATAAACACGTGCATTTTATATATATAGTATATCCAAAAATTGATAGTAGTTAAAAAAAAAAAAAAAAAATCATGAAATAACCTACACAGGTGATTTTTTTTTTGGCAAAAAACTCTATTTACTTCCCAATATGACGACTTTTAAGCTTAATACATTTTTTATGCGTTTTGACATCCCTTCATACAGATTTTTCAAAGTATCTGGATACATTTTTTCCCAAGCTTTTGACAGTTGTTTTTTTAACTCATCCTCTGAAGTTACTGGCGCATTTTCATTGAGTTCCCTCTAGACCAAGGCTCACAAATTTTCAATGTTAGACAAATCAAGACTCTTGGCAGGATTCCAAGTTGTCTCAACACCACTTTTGTGCGTTTTTGGGGTGGTGAGCAGGGACAAGATCCCGCTGGAAAATGGCTCTTGATGTGTCAGACAACAATTTCCTTTTCAAAGGAGGTCCAGTTTTTTCAGTTCGAGACAAAGCTGACATCAGAGACTTGCTGAGGATCTCCGTTACGTAGTACATGGCAGTCACAGTTTGGTTTCGTGGAATCAGGTGAAGATCTGACACTGCCTGGTGGCTGACAACGGCCCAAACCTGAATTTTCAGAGGAAATTTCACAGTTGGAGTGGGTTACACATCTCCTTATTTCTTACCCAAACCCGATCTGATTAGGGATTGGGGGCATGAAATAGCTCAAATGGACTTTCATTACTGAAGAGGATACATTTTCTTGTCATCTGCAGTCCAGTGTTTGCGCTCGCGACAGAATCGATGCCGGGATTTCTATTGGTTTTCTGAAAGTTTGAGGTGCAGACGAGGTTTGTATTGCAAAGGATTCAAAGAGTGCCTTAGGTAATTGTGGACAGATGACTTGGATATTGGATAGCCCTTTGAAGTCAATCTTGCTACGAGTTTCCCTGTGGATTGCCTCTTTTTAGTCAAAGATTTTGAAATCACCAGTTTAGGAACTATGCTAATTTTTTTCTTCCTTCCTCGACCCTTCTGATTTGCAAGGGTTTGTACATCCTTCCTTTTCTTACAACAATTCTCAATGGTCCTGACATCTTTCTGGCTTAATCCACCCTCTATCATGCCAACAGCCTTGGCCCTGGTCTCCAAAGACCATTTCAGATATTGAATTTCAACTAACATCCTGTGGTGTTTTCTGTGCTCTTTTATACTGATGTATGATGCAATCATTGAAAATTATTGCATCAGAAAAATTAAATATTGCCTAATGATTGTATCAGCCAAATTTCATTTTATTCCGACCAAAAACATTCAAAGAAAATCTTGATAAAGTTGCTTTGTATTTTTTAAATTTATATAGTTTCAGGGTTCCAAAAAAAAACAAAAATTATAATCCTAACTCTATATCTAAGTAAACTAAAGGCAATTTTAAAATTTATCCATCTTTTTTGTTAGGGCTACAGGGGAAGGGTCCTCAACAAGATACCTAGAGACAAGGTATCTCCAAAGTTGATAATTTTGGCAAGGGTACAAAAGCGTGCGAGGAGATTGGAAGAAATACATATGGTATCATTGTCCATTAACTAAAATAATAAACATCTTCCTCTATCAAGAACGTTATCAATTCCCACCTTTATTATTCAATATTAATATAATATTAGATACTGATAGTCGATAAAGAACTGTATAAAATGCCTAAAATCACATCGCCTTCTGTCTGGATTTCTGGAAATGGACGATAAACAGATGGCTTGTCGGATTTGTCCATATAAATGTGCCTTTAGTCCCCGTCTATAATTAAATGCCACTCATTATCCTCATCTCATATCAAAAATGGATATTCATGGAAAAAAGCAAGTTAATGATGAATACATCAAGTCAGAATTTAACTCTGATCTCACAAAGATGCTTATTGCATGGAATATAACCTTATCCATTGCTAATCATCTACGTTCAAAGAATTTATGGAGAAATACATGGGTAAACCTATCCCTTCCCGAGGAATCATCATTAAATTAATAGAGGATGTTCTATAATGATGTCAGTTATAGAAATACCCCCATTATAAATTGTGAAGTTGATATAATTTTCAACATGTTCAAAGTCATCCACACCAAATTACGATCGAAGTTATCAGTATAAAGTATAAAATATTGACTAATATCGAAATGGAACTCTGAATTTTGTACCGTCTAACAGTAAGTATTCATTTTTTAAAAATCTAATCATAAAATATGATTATATTTTGGCTAAAAATATCAAGAATTATGATACACAACTCATTAAATGGCAAAAACAACTGCTTAAATGGTCACAACAACAGGGGTAGTAGTTTTGTATGGTTCGCAACTAGTTTGTCTGACACTAATTTTTCACTTAAAGACTTAAATCTTTACGTTGTCATGTTAGAAAACTAATTTAAGTCAAGAATGGTTGCCTGAATTGTCTTATCAGTTATAAAGCAGTCTTACTTTTATATCTAAGAGAAGTAACTAAGGTTTCAAATTTGACTGCATGGATTAACTTTTCTTTTTTTTAGATAAACATGGAATAAATTAAAGTAGGATTCTAAAAGCTGTTCGTACTAAGATTGGAAGAAGAGATGATTTAATTATAACAACTATTTTTATTAGTATATCTATTGTCTAACTTTATAATTTTGACATTTACTTTATTATTAATAATTAGTTAGATCTCATCGGTAGAGATATATCTATTCTATGCACAATTGTATATAGCAACTTCCACAAGAGGAAAAAGGGGTGATGATCTTTTTGATTAAATCTAGCTTGTGTTTTGCAACCTAAAGTTATGACATATTTAACTGAATTCCAATGTCGGAACAAGAAAATATTATTTGGATCAATCTATTATTTTAATATTCTATATTTACAATTTATTGTCATTATTAGTTATATGATTCCAATTGTTTAATTTTGTATATTTAACATAAATGTATGATGGTTTATTTTTTAATATGTAGATCATATTTAATTAAAGCCTTCTTTTTTAAACTTGGAACTTCAAATATATTTCGAAATACTCTACTTTGTCATTTCATTAGTTATTATTCCGTGAATATGCTTCATAATGAATTACAATTTCATGGAGTGTGACGTTTTCAAATCTACTGTAACGGATAAAAAACGTCCAAGTCAATTATATGTAGTAATTAAACATTTTGCTAATAAATACTTTCGTAATACCCTCAAAATCATAATAAAGTAGGCAGCTGATAATCACATCAGTATTTTAAACAATATTACCATAAGCCTTTCTCCCCTCCCCCCTTCTCCTTGCACGCGTTTTTCTTTATCGGATTATCAACTTTAGGTATATCTAGAGCACTATTTTCATGGGAAATTATATAGAAAGACACGCCCAATTTTGTGACGTAATAAGTACATATAACGTTTACAAATATAAAACATATATCGGACCCTTAACGAAGGGTTGTATATAGGTTACATTTATCTTCCTTAAACGTTAAGTCTGTTTAGTGTGATAGAAAAAACACGTTCTCAGTAAATATTTTGGTCCTAGCGAGATAAAATTCAGCTTTAAATCCATAATATTTTGATTATTCAATTAATTTTTTTTTGTCACACCACCACAAAACGAGTATTTCGGGATTCAAAGTGTCCTAAAACATATATACCTGTAGAATGGTTCACTTTTATTAATGATGGTTTAAAAAAATTAATTCCTTAATCTGAGATTGGACAAGCAAAGTATAAAATAATAATAACTGCTGATTAAAATGACTGGCGTTATTATTTATTTAATTAAATAAAACTTCATGAGATGTACTCGTAGATACGACTTGGAAAGACATATCGAAAAATAGAGTGGGCACTCGGTAGAGTCCCCCATCCCCCTCAAATAAAATTGAGCTTTGTATCTTAATATGTTCCAAAGTAATGGTCGATTCTGCATTTTTTATGATTTGTTTGACCTCTCAAAATTTAATGGCCTCTTACAGTGGCCATAAATAATCATTTTACTAAGTTTGATCAAAATGGATCATTAACTTTTGACATAATCCTAATGACTAACAAAAAACTAAATAATACAGGAGCCAACACGCGGAGGTAAAGAAAATAACATCTGTTCAACTTTTTTATTAGTAGAACATGAATGATCATGAATCTAATATATATATATATATTTATGAACTAATATATACATATTAAAGAATTAATCAAATCTATGTTTATTTCATCGACATTATAAGTCCTAGATCGGTCTTAGACTGTGAAGATTTTAATTGGACCGAACTAATTTGGTTCTTTAAAGAAGTTTCTTGCATACCAGTCTCAAAGGAAATGCAGTTTAGATCAGTTTATTGTATAATCTGGTATGGATATGTCTAACTTGAAATTCCAAATTGATAATGACTTTGTGTGTGCGCATAAATGTTGAATAATCATACAATTCTACATCATATGAAGTTAAATGCGTTGTATAAATCATTTGAACAATTTATAAATCAGTCGGATCCATGGAGAAAATTGCTCAATAGATTGAGACCGAAAAAAATCTGTTCACGATTTGAAAACTATTTAACTTTGGTCTACGGTCTGAGATTGTGATCTGAACCGAAATATTGATCAAGAAAATAATCACTCTAGGCCGAAACAACCAGAAATCGGTCTTTAACTGAGTTTCAACACTAATAACTATATATTTAATACACATAAGTGTAATAACTTTTTTACTAACTCGTATCTCTGAACTATTTCTGGATGAGATTTATATAATAGTATGAATAAAGTATAATTTAAAATGTGATTTGTAGAAAAAATGCCACGCATAAAATGATTTCAAATTTATGTTATTAGCTCATATGTTATATATAATTTTGGATATATATTTTTACTAGTGATAATATATTTTTTTTAGTACAAACTTAATAGTCACATAAATACAAAACCTTCATCCTTTTAAGAATCCAAATTAGTTGTGATACAGTTATTCGATAGATCAAATCTTACAGATGAACTATCCTTTTTACGACAGTATTCTTACAAATCTTGCATCAATATAGTATCTTAAAATATTCAGCAACTTGATGGATAAAAAGATATTAGTTTTTAATTTTTGATCAGCTCCTACATATAAGAGATCTGTCATCTAGATTTGGGTCGTGATTCACACATTGAGGAACATTTCTCTAGCACACCCTAAACATACTAATAACATTATACAGCTATCTAAAAATTATATATGCCATATCTGCTGGAACCAATTGTTCGTGCAGGGCACTATTTTGATCTTAAACTAGTAAAAAAAAAAATGTCTAGACTACAAAAATTTAACAACGTATAATTTATTAATATATATTGATATCAATGATCTTTCAAGTAATTTATGCATGATTTTTAATATATTTTAACAAAATATACCCCGTTGTTTTTTGTTATTTATATGTCATAATTACTTTCAACAACAAAGTCCTAATATTTTTGCCTCTGTTTGTTTGTTAGTCATCAGGATTACAACAAAAGTTACCAATCGATTTTTATCAAATTTGGTACGAAGATTATATATGGTCACGATCAGAGGCCATTAAAATTTTGAGAGGTCAAGGTCAAAAATCATGGAAACACAAAACATAAATGAAATCGTCGTTGCTCATGGACAACGCGCTCGGTTGAAATTATTCTCTTGAACTCAATGTGCGTAGATTCACGCCATGGTGATTCCTAGAGAAATAAAAATTTAAATTTAAAAAAAATGTACAATCAACCATAACTTTTGAACAAATTGAGATAAATAACTCAATTTGGTTTTAGGCGAAGGTTTTTGAGCTCCCATTCTGGTTTTATTGATTCTTACTACATAGAATCAAATTTAAAAAAAACAACCAAAAAATCTCTTATATACACCTGATTAAATAGATAGAAAATCATAGGATCAACTCAAGAGAATATAATTAAAACCTGAACTTCAACCATTTTCAAATAATTCGTTACATTATGTTGGTGAAAAAGTAATTTTGTATTTCCTGCACTTTTTTATCCAAGTAAATCTGGCTCATTATTGGTTATATCGGATCATTTGACAAGACGTTATAAAGTTATAAGTGTATACTACACACACTTTTGTGTCCGTTTTGAGTTGGCTGGCTCAGTCGTGAATCCTCGTGCGTCGAGTAAGGATGTCTCAAAGGAAGAAATTCGCTATATCTTACATTCTTACTACAAAAAAAGGTCGAACACACGTCGAAAGCGACCAAGAAAATTTGCGATGTATACGGGGCCTATACTTTTTCGGTTCGTGTTGCACAACTTTTTTTCCCCACTCAATTCTGTCCTCTATTTTGAGCAACTCGACTGTTTGAAGCTGGTGATTGAGCAGAAACAGCCAGCATTTGTGAATAAGAAACAACAAGAAAGCATTAAGACAATTCAGGGCGCATCTTTGATGACGTGTCAGAAGCTCTGGGATCTCGGATGGGAAGTTATTATGCATCTGGACCTAGCACCAAGTGACTACTCCCATTCCGTGTCTATGGCCAACGCACTTTGGGGTACAAATTTGGCCACAATAGAGGGCTGTGACAATTGGTTGTCTGAGTTTTTTGAAAATAGGGACAAGGGTTTCTACGAAAAGGACATTATAAAGTTGAATTCTCAATGGCAACAAGTTATTGAATAGAACGGGGAATACTTGGCTTTAATCGCATGATTACAACACTTTTTATAATGCATTGAAATAAAGCAAAAAAATACGAAATTACTTTTTCCCCAACTTTATAGTCAATTTGGAGTTGATATTAACCTTCTCTTAGGTGATAGTTTTTCCAGGGAAAGTTTGGGATGAGATAATAAATAGTACTAAATTTACTTTGGTTTCTCTCTCAGTATCTCAGGATCACGTTTTCGCCGGATTTCTCAAGGGTTTATATCTACGGAAAATTCCCCGGGAAATATTTATTTCACAGTTTTTTTTTTTGCGGATCGGGTTACATAAATTGCAAACTACATATGTATTATGGGTAACGCTTGTTAAAAATATATTATATCTCCTTAAAATATAATAATAAACACGTACATTTAAGAGTATTTATTATTAATTAACGAGATACAATATTTCCTGGGATACTGTCCTTTAAAAATTTGTTTCTTAGGAAAAGAGAAACCCTAGTATCCATTTTGTCATTTAGGTAATATAATTTAATAAGGAAAATATATTTTAAGCTAGATTTTCTATTATTGACAAAAATGGGAAGAAAAAATAAATTTAGGTGAAAATCTCTTTAAAAACTTTTGAAAGAATATTGATTTATTTCTCAAAACATAGGATTTTGTAAAAAAAAAGAAGCTATTTTAGAAGAATTAACAGTCTTTCAAAAGTCTGATAAGAATTTTGATTTACCTAATTGATGTTTTATATTCCATTTTTTTTTTAAATAAAAAAATGACTTGCATAACCTTTTTATATGTCAAAAACAAATCATGTAAAATGGCTCATATTCTCAACATACCTTGTGGACATTTGAACCAACATAAAAAAAATAATTTTGCCAAATCGAATAAGAATTGAAGGCGAAAATAGAAAATAACGGCTTCTTTTTGTTCAGAGCACTACTTATATCCAAAGAATCTTTCTAAATGAGTGAAACACATAACATTTTATATTTAGGCGATAAAAGTGATGATATAATACATTGCAAATATTTAATACCGGTATTCCTGGGACATCAGGCTTATGGATCGGGCCGGATTATTCCTTATCTTGGCCCTAAAGCCTTGGTCAGCCGTTGTGTCCTGAAGATCCGTTTTCTTCTTTGACCAGGTGCATTGAAGGTTTTGATGATAGTCTTGTTGAAGAAGGCTTTTTCCAGAACATTTTCAACTCGGCCACACGTTACAATGCTATTATTTTGATTGAAATGTACTTATGTATATAAAAACAAAATTGTAAGCAAAACAATATTTAACTTATTCTTTTTACAAAAAGAATAACTTGTAAATGATTTGGAGTGAATTGAACTGAATGGTTCATTAACTTTGTGTACTTTTTGATAACAAAAAATGGACTACACTTTTCTAAGAATGAAATGGAGTTCGACATTGAGGCTCTTTCACAGACTTTTTTATTGATATATCTTTTTAATTCTCAAAATGACTTCCTTTTGCTGTGACCATGATCTCCAATCTGGGGTTAAAGGCGCTCAGCTGTTGATTTTAATAAGTTTTTTTATTACTTTATTTACTGGAATTGTTCTTAATTTTAATAACGCAGCCTAGTATTTTAAAAATATGACCCTAAAGGGATTTATTTAAAATCCAGTTCAGGATTTTACTTCACACACTCGAAGTAACACGTCAAAAAATTAAAAGTTTAAGTCAATCCTATGGAATACAATATGCACATAAGTAATAGCTTTATGTAATGCAACTTTATTGTTCGTCGAATATTATATGGATTCATTGAACTTCCTTCGCACAAGACTTTAGTACTAGTATTGTTCTAGATAGAAATACTCTGTGCTAACATACTCCTTCAACAAACATTTGAAGCCATTGACTATAGCATAGCTTAGTATTTATGTACGTACAGGGTGTCCACGATAAATTGGAACTACTTTAAACTTCATCCAGATCCATAATGTGGATATTCGGGGTTAAATCATACTAATATAAAAGGTTGCATGAACAATACACTATAACTTCCACCACAATTGTTTTGACAACAAACAATAGTCATCATGGAACAAGCAAGGAGAGACGCCATCCTCGAATTGGCTCGCACGGGACACAATCCCTCTGCTATCTACAAGCTTCGTAACTACCCCAAGACCACGGTGTACCGGGTCTTCAATGCCTGGGAAGTTGAGGGGAAGGTCTGCTGCAAGGCCCACAACATGAGAAGTGACCGAATCCGCACTCCCCACTTCCTTGAAGGCCTCTGGAAGTCCATCAAGGCTTCGCTTGGGACTTCCTTGTCCAGGTTGGCCAAGAACCGTGGAGTTAGCAAGCAGCTGGTCTCAAGGCTGTGAATGAGGTCCTCGGGTACAGGTCATACTGAATGGCCAAACAACACATCCTCACGGCATCCATGAAGGCCTCCAGGCTAACCAACGTTAAGCGTCTCCTCAATGACCTGAAGAGCCATGGAGGAAGAATCATATTCTTCTCCGACGAGAAGAACTGGACTGTCGACAGAAGCTACAACGTCCAGAATGACAGGTGGCTTGCCAAGGAGAGAGAAGAGGTCCTACGGTCACAAAGTTCCCGGCCTCCGTGATGACCCTGGGTGTCATCTGCAGCACCGGTGAGGTGATGCCTCCTTTCTTCTTCAATCCCAAGGAAAGGGTTAACGCGTTAAGTTACTGCGAAGTCATGGAGGAGTTCGTCATCCCCTGGATGAAGGATACGGCAGCTGAGAGGGAGTTCATATTCCAACAAGACTCCGCGCCCGCACACATCGCCATGAGGACCACTAACCTCTTCAACTCCCTCGACATCACTTTCTGGGATCGCAACACCTGGCCCTCCAACTCACCCGACCTCAATCCGTGTGATTACTACTGGTAGGGGAAGTTGGAGAGGGAGGTGTGCAAGGTCAGCCACAAGAGCATCGCAGCCCTGAAGGGCTCCATTACGAGGGAGTGGAATGCTGTGGACTCCGCGGAAGTCATCAGGGCATGCAAATCCTTTAGAGGCAGGATGGAGAAGATGGTGGCTGCTGAGGGAGGACATATTGAATAAATTTATTGTTTAATATCATGTCTAACTTTTTCATATTAACAAATACACTCCAAATTTCATTTTTATCAAGCAGGCTGAATTTTAAGATAGATCCAATTTATCGTGGACACCCTGTAGGCATGATTTTAGGAGGGAACTTTTGAATATACATAGGTTGATGAACTTACAAGGTTCATCACTATCAATCCATCATGCCAAACACACTTTAGCTCGAATTGGGCAGTTCTTTAATACTATGTATGTATGTATGTATTTGAAGTCCTACTATCTGGAGCGAGGAATGATATTGTATTCCTATATACACAGACATACAATCATAGAGGAGGTAGAGTCAATAATAGTCTACGAATTAAATACATAGAATGAGTTGAATAATTTGTATTTTTATATCAAGCATAAAATACCGGGTAATAGCAGGAGTGGATGGATACAGTATATATGATATGTTGTACTATAATTGAATAGAACGTTTTACCTGCCCCCAATTCTTCGTCATTGCATTCGACTTCTACATAGTTGTAGTAGGTAATTCCAAAAAGTAATTACATACACATAGGGCTGATATATTAGGTAGGTGAGAAAGAGATGCAGTGTTCAATCATATTGTATTAACAATCGTTGTTTCCCTCTCTGTTCTTCGAACAACGCTCAAACTGACCTAAAGTAAGTATATAAAATGATATAAACCGGACTAGTGCCTCTGAATGGGGGATTGGCATCTACATGGATTAATAGAGCCGGAAAAATGGGGTGTTAGTCGAAATATTTGGATTATTTTTACAAGGACTTGATATTAATACTACAAATATCATTAAAAATACGATAAAACATGTTTTTCTAAATAAACGTCATTCGGTCAATATTATAATATAAGTTATATTATGCATTTTAAGCAAGGAACCTTGTTTTGTTTTTTATTAGAGCTGGAAATTTTGAAAAAAGAATGGGGTTAGAACACAGGGTTACTTGGCCTATTACAAAAAATTCCAGTTGTCGATTTTACTACTTCATTTCTCCGAATCAGTGTTATGAAAATAGATTAGTTGAATTTAAATTAGCCCTTGCTAACTAGTTTTGAATGATTCTCAATTTTTAGTGAAATAAATATTCAATGGTTGGAAGAATTCAAAGCATCCAAACTCTTGGCTTATTACTTTTATTGCATCACGCAATCTTATATAAGAAAATAAATAGAATTAAGGCCCAAAATCCGTTGTTAGTTACATTATTCTTCCCGTCCATTATTGGGAATTGTGTAGAGCTAAACATAAGCTAATTCGAATTCATCCAATCAACATTCAAGCCAATAGACTAAATAAATAATAATTGTCTCCTGTCTAATAATCAAGCTCAAAATTGTGGATATGCTTTCAGTTCCAATTAATGTTGACAAAGCCTTGTGAGACCAATCATCTTTTTTATTGACAGTGTAAACATTTCGTATGGGTTAGTAGCCCCGTCAACTGTTTCCATAGTTCTAACGATTTTTACAAGGCTAAAAAATTAATCAAATATTATACAGACCATAAAACACCTCCTGTGACGGACAAAAAACAAATTTTGCATTCTCTAAGACCGTACAAGTCTGTTTTTTATCCTTATTCTTGAGAACTACAATATGCCTGTTGAAGAATGAGCTTCAAGTCCCTGGGCTTTTGTTAATTAGGCGGACTATGCTACATTTGTACAAGATTGTCCGACAAGTAATGTTTTGGCAATTGTTTAATCAGTCTTTCAATGCTTTGGTTAGCTATACCAATAGGAATGCCAATTTTCACGATCCCCTAAACAACTTGTAAGGGTCAATATTTTGACTACAACCTGTGCTACAGTGGTAGGACTCAATAAACATCTTGGATCCCGCTCTTCACCCATGTTTAAAAGGTTAGTACCGTTTTATCTGGGGTTCCATATTCCAATTGGGGCAATATTCAATTAATGAGATTTGTTGAAATGAGCGAGATAATTGATTTAAAGGAATCAGAAACAGGAGTCAATGATTGTAGATCAAAAGCTGCTGTTTTTTTGGGAGTAAGTTTGGTAGTTTTGATGTGAATCACAATTGCAGCTCCGGTAATTAGTGATGGGACGATTAAAAAAAAAAAAATCCCAATGCCGATTCTGTTGCGATTCTAGCAAAAATTCTCGATGCCAATTCCGATTTTATAATATTTTAAATAATAGTTAAGAATTACCATTTTGCTATCAAGGGCGTCCACAGGATTATATTTTAGTATTTTAGGTTTTTGGAATTTTTCCAAAAAAAATTCCAAAAATTAATATTCAAATAATAAATTTTAGAAAAATTAAATTTTCTATTAAGAGTTCTTTAATTTTGTTTGAATATTTTTTTCCTAACTTGGAAAAGTATTCTTGAATTTGGCATAGGACAATTTTTATGGTGCTTTTGGATGTACTTTATTTCCATAAACAATCACAATTTCAAAAAGTACTCTCGAGAAATACGACCCCACTCCACAAAAATCAATCAAGGATATCAAAATTAAACAACGTGAGTTCACCAAAGGACTATAGATTACATAAAAGTCTCCATTTTTTGTTTAAATTTATATCACGAACGAAATAAATTATGAAATGTTTTTTTAAGGTTACAAAGTCTGATTTTAATTAATGAGCATTTCAGTATGTAATATATTTACATACTTGAAAAAGAAAAAAAAAGACAGCTGACGACAACACTGAATATTTTTGTGTTGGTGAGGTAACACCGTGCTACCAACTAATTTTGGGACTTGTCTTCTGTTTCTTTTTGGAGGAAAGGTTGCAAAAGTCAACAAAGGTAAAGAGGAAGAAGATAGCACCAGCGTCCGGGTAATAAAATAGATAAATAGTGTACACAGCATGATCTATTTTCAAAGGGACACTGAGTTTGCAGTCAAGAAGCAAATCTATCTATGCTACACGATATTGAACAATACAAAATTTAATTATAATGTAAATCTTGCTCTAGACCAGGGGTAGGCAATCTTTGAGCCATGGAGTGCCAACTTCAACATTTCTGCGTGCCAGCGAATATGCCTCCACGTGCCAGCAGTGGCACACTTGCCTAAGGTTGCCGACCCCTCTTCTAGACCTTCATATTATAACGTTTTATTAAAAATTATATTGTTTTAATATAATTATTTTATTTTACTTATTAAACCATCGACATATTTATGAAAAATTCAAAGACCGACAGTTAAGGACGGGTCTCAAGGACTGACAGTCGATAGGAACGGTCTTGATACTAGACCGACTAAATTGGGACCCACATAACATTAAAAGATACTTCTTGTGAGTGCTTGTGTGTGTGGGGGGAGTTTTCAGATGGCAAACAGGCGTTTTTTGTCTCCTTTATACTTTTAATTGGGACCACCATATAAAAGTACAACTCAAGCACTAAGAATCTCCAGCTCTGATTCTCATATATAAGCAAGTTCGAATATATATTTTGTGTACAAGTTGCTATTTTTGTACAAGTTGTAACTTGTATAAGGAAATGGTATAGGCTCCAATTAAAAAGTTGGATGAATAATTTTAAATAAAGAATTTACAATACTTGGAATGAGATTAATAGAATAATTGAATATTCCATGAATGATTAATATATGAATGGGTTGTCATTTTTGACTATTTGAATACAAATGACTAAAATATAAGTATTCTGTGGTACAATATAAATTTCAAATGCTCAGAGTCATACTACTCATAAATACATACCAACCATGTAGTTTTAATAGATCAAAATGAAATGAGGGTATTCATCTATAGTTCTTAATTAGAATGACCAATGTTGTAATTCAATAATACATTTTACGACGAAGAAATTGCAACTTGTACAGACATCGCAACTTGTACACAACATATATATATACAGGGTGCGGTTGTAGAATTAAATTTTTTCGAAACCAGGACATAAACCTTTTTATTTCTTTAAATTAGTAGAAATATTTACAAATCCATTTATATACAAACGTAATGAACCTCCATGAACCTAAACATTCAATCCAACCATCCTCCGCCTCAAACACGGGCTCCAACCAGGTGATCTGTATTTATATTGTTCACAGCTTCAATAATGGAGGCTCCCAGAGAAGCCAAATTGTTGTGAACACGCTTGTTGGACTCCCTCTTCAAGACGCCCCACACGAAATAGTCCAAAGGATTGCAGTCTGGGGAGCTAATGGGGCCACATTTCCTTATACCAGGACATATCCAAATTGTCGGAAAGCCAATTTTGTACGTAGATTTATCTGCCTTGTTCATTGCTGGTATTCCCATCCCTCCAGACTCCTTGAACTCCTTTGCAAGTTTGTACACGGTGGGAGTGGACAACTTGAGAAAGTCGATGCTCCCTTTTGGAGCACGGATAGCACGGAGGGCGACAATGATCGTTTCACGACGGTCGTACTCGGAGGACATTTTCAACGCTTTGCCAACACAACTTATACAAAATTGTTTGCTGAGTCTGATAAACTGGTTTTTAAAGCTGTCAGACTAAGGGTTCCCAAGAAAAACTGGTTTAAAAAAATTATTAATTGTAAAACTGCACCCTGTATATAATTCCCTTTCCGTCTTAAGGGATTTTTCTACAGCGATCTGGACCGAAATCGGTATATTAAACTGAAATTTCCTTTAATTAAAAAAATGCTTTTAGTTAGTTAGTCGATGTATAATTAATCTGGACAGTGCTGGGGATAGCTATAGATTTAAAAAATATGATAATGGATATGATAATTTTTAGTTGTAACCTGAAGAGTATTTTTACTTTCCAAATCTGTTATCCTTATCATTATATTCTTGAAGAGAGAAAATAAAAATAAATTAATCAAGAGTGGGTGAAAGCATCGGAACAATCCCTGCCTATATCATGGTAGATACCGAGTGGGATTTATGTTTAGAAATCCATCATCTTATGGATACTCGTAGCATATTCAATGAAACACCATAACAGCTAAGCTTCTCTCCTCTAAAACATTCTTCAAATTGTCACGTTAAGTTTCGGTGTCTTTTCTTTTATCAGTACGGCAGATCATATATTTTTTCAACTACTATGATAATAACTGTTTCCTACAAATAATTTCATATGTATCATCTATCTTTTATCAAAAACAGTTAATTCTAAATGCATCACTCTTAGTCGGTTTTTATATAATCTATTTTTGTATTAATATGTAGATACTTAGTGCAACAGACAGCATGCAAACACCATTTTGAATTTCATATTAAGACTTATTAGACATGACTGCTCCTAGACAATACATACCATACCTACTATATATTACTGGGATTTGCACAATTATACATAATAACTTATTATTAATGTAACTCGTTTTCAGTGATGATCATTTGATTGCAAGTATTAAAGTGTTTTAAATCAGGCATAGGAATCTTCAATCACAAAATGCATTTGTTTACCTTGAAAAAGTGCAGTCAATATATTTATTAAAAAAAATAGTTTTTTTATTATAGGTTAGTGTGGTCACGATACGAATATCTTCCTACCAGTTTCGGTACTGATAATCTAGGTATAGGTAATTTTGTGTCTTTCCTTACTTTTTGATTAAAAATATGAGGGCAATTGCCATGCAATTTCAGGGTCGTCTGTAGGATTTTGTTAGTAGTGGAGGCTACTTTAAAAATTGGATGCCTATTTAATATATAAACAATTTTTTTCTATTGCTTATTTTATAACCGAATTTTTTGGTATAGGGGTTCAAAAGTTTGAGGGGTGACGTAATCGGTGGGGTAATTTTCTTTATGACTGAGCGGAGTTGGAAGTACTGGTTTCAATATCAGTATAGTATAATACCATTTTAAAGGCACCGGACCCACTATAGTACCGGTATGCCGAACAAAACCTTCTAAGTATAAAATTAAACACGATTCACGTTTGTGACCAAAAAAATATACGGAATTTTCCCTTCAACTCTTTTAAAATTTACAGCAAGTAGTTATAAATTCAAAAGGGTATTAAGTCTAATCTTGAAATTTGGTTAAATATCGATTTTTTGAGTTCAGTATTTAAGTGATCTGTTCTAGACCAATTTGTGGCTGATTAAGACAGTTAGTTCGGTCTTACAAAGGTTACGAATTGTCTCAAACAGGTGTACGATTTCCAGACCGAACGCAACCTTAATCAGGTTCGTAATTACTGGGTGTAAGGGAGGCCTAACCCTAATAATTTTTTAGTAATAGTATATATCGGTCTATATATGGTGAGTCATTCATAGTCGCCCAAATAAAAAAATCAGGACTCCATAATAACAAAACCGTGATTAAAGCAATACTAAATAATACAATTTTGTTTGCCCAAAAGGTATTTTATCATGGAAGAACTTCAAATTGCTAGCTTAACTTTTGTTAAAAAAATTATTTTCTATTTAAAATTGAGGTTGCATCAGAGAACCAAAGAGCTCGTTGGGTTATTAAAGAGCGTTCATCGGTCCCTCACGATGGGGTCTGCATTTTATAAAGGAACCTTTCCTCCTCCAAAAGGAGAGAGAGAGAGAAAAAAAGACTCAAAATCAATAGTTATTAATAGACTTAGGATTTGTGAGCAATCACTCAATTGCTCACAAAATGGCTCATTTTGCGTTTTTGTTTGAAAATTGACATTTTTCAAGATTGGTATGAAATAAATAGAGAAAATTTGGATTCTAGTTAAATTAGACAACAGCTTTGATGTCATTTTTGGAGGGAAAATGGACATGCAAAACCCTTCTTTTATTAAGGCGGAAAAACAATAGACAGTACTGGACTAAACAAATAAGGATTGCCATCAGAATTAGAATGAGTATATTTGATCTTTACTCTGCCTCATTGCAATTTTTTGTCTAAATTACTAACTAAAAATATTTTACGGATCAGGATTTTTTGCACAATATATGCATGAAAATAAAAAAATATTACTATTTTTGCAAAACAAAAAGGAAGGAAGAACAGTTCAAATACTCAAAAAAGAAGAAAAAAAATTATGATTTATGAGTCGAAGAGTAATAAAAATCAAATATAAAAAGCTGATTAATCATTTTGCAAAAAAAAAAAAAAAAAAAAAAAAAAAAAAATCGAATGAAAAGTTTAGTTTATACAAAAAAATATGTACATTATACATTGATACAGAACCAACTTTTTATCCAAACTTTTCAATCAACTTACATGCTTCATTTGCAAAAAAATATTTACTCTTCGCTTGATTAATTTTTAACGAAAAAAATAAATTAAATACAGTCATTGACTTTGCTAAAGAGTAATAAAAAAATGATTTATGTGCTAATGGTTTTTTTGCACAAAAAATAACTTTGATTGAAATTTTATGACTGCATTTGAGGATTAGTTATGTACATTGAGTAAGTAATTCACAACTAAATACCAGAAATATACATACAATGAAACTTGGGGGAGGTTGCAAAGTCATTTTTTGTCAGTCCGGGTAAATTCTTTGAGATTCAAAAAAAAAAATATGGTACAAACTGCAACTACAAAAAGTTATCAAAGGTCATATTTTAAACAACTCTAAGTACTTCAAACTCTTCTCGAAGTCTTAAGTACTCACTTTTAATTTATTCATCAGTAATATTTAAATTAGTACAGTAAATGATATGATTGATTAAACTCATTAATTATTCCTTTTAAACTATTGTGAACAATTTCCTACTATTGAATAAAGAATAGTCTCTAACAAGACTCTAACAAGCTGACTATTCCGCGCAAATACTTTTCAGTACAAGATTATCTATTGCAAATGCCATTAAGAACATTATGTATGTAATATTTATTAAATCAAATATACTGATATTTAAATCAATTAAGTATATGATAAATAAACAACTCATATATTTAATTTCAACATTCAAGGCACTGCAAATATATAATTCATTGTTTGCAAATGCGGATATTTAATTCAAATTTTCACAATTATACAATTTTCTAGTATTATATTGAGCATCTAAATTACGGTCATATTGCAATAATCCCTATGAGAGATGTATAGTAAGTTTTTACAAAGTGAAGATTATGTTGTAACTAAGAATTCTTTAATAAGGTCATTGTTATTCGTACTATCAATATGTATCAAGGCGTAACTTGACAGACGTACAAATTTACATTGTACTTTGTTGAAAGCTGTCGATTCGTCTCCTTTTTTTTTGCACTTGTGGGTATATTAAATGTTGACTTGTTAAATTTTAAGTAATTCTTGATAAGCAAAGAACAGTTTCCAACAATCATTAAATAATATTTACATAGTTGAGAAACCACCAACATATTTTGCGCCCTTTTTCTGGTCTTTTTTTAAAGAAAAGGTTACGAGATATCATAAAGATAACTGCGTACTAAATATTAAGTTGAATAAGCGCATGCATATATTTGATAAAAAAATGATTATTGTGCAGTATAGTCTTACATTGAATAATATTGTGCAAAATTGTTTTTGTGCGGAGTAGTGGGTAAACAGTATTTATACACAAAATCCAATTACATTTGGATATAATTTTTATAATCATCTTAAACTAAAAATTTGTTCGTATAACCTAAACTGATAAGCCAAATTTAATAACTAACATATGATAGAATTTGTGGTTTTTTCCTTTTTTTTAATATTCTTGAACTGAATGTTATTTGCTTATGATTTTTTTTAATTTACAGACCACAATGTAACCTGGTCAACGCAGGTTGAAACGCACTAAGCGACAATGTACAGTTTTCAAAGTAAATAGGAGTAGAACACCTAGTTCAAGTGGTCGTTTTTTCAGTTTCACTACTCGTACAGATTAATATAAATTTATTGTAGCTATAATTTATATCAGGCTAGGGGTAATTCAAATAATTCCACGGAGTTATTAGGCGTCGAGTTAGAGGCAAACTTTGCTTTAATAATTCAGATTTGCTTTATCAATAATGAAGATCTAACTACCCAACAAATGATCAGGAGTTACACTCTGTTTTTATGAGCATTCTGATACGTAATTACTCAATACTTAGATTTTCTTTCTTCAATACAGGGTGGAAGGATTAAATCTGCTGCCCCAAAAAATGAAACTACAGCTTTATTTTTTAATATTCATTGAAATCAAGAAACTCACGTGTTTATTAGGTTATAGAGAAGACATTTGTTCAATGAAGCTGCCTTCACCTCCAAAACCGCCTTGATATGGGTGCGGAAACAGGAGCACGCCTTTTGAACTTGCACTGACCGGAGAGATGCGAATGTGCAGCAGATAGTGGCAATCAGCCTGTCCTTGGTGTTGTGAGGGGAGATATTGGTGTTCTTCTCGACGTAGGACCACATCCCGGGGTCAAGGGGGTTGAAATCTGGTGAGGAGGGGGACAATGTGAGAAGGGTACAAAGGCAAACACATTCTCTTTCAGCCACTCCTTAAGGTTCGCTCTGATGCTTCTAACCGTTTATTGTGGCATTTTCAGGAAGGAAGAAATGTCCTTGTTGGATCATTACTAACCATAAGTTGAATAGCGGCGCATCATCGATGTCTTTCATTGAAAAAATTGTCCATCTTTTCCAAGTTAGAGAGATATTGTTGTCACTGTGCCTTGTTTGTAACTAACCAAATACTACGAGAACCCCTAGCAACAGAAAAATCAGTGGCATTAGAAAATATATGACTGTGGTGCTGCTACAACGTTGTAGCAGATTTAATCGTTCCATCTTGTAGTTAAAGAATGAAGATAACAGCTTGAGAAAATATACATACATTGTCCAAGTTGCCAACGCCAAAATATACTGGGAATTTACAGACAGTTGTACTGAGGGTACTTGATTCAGGTCCACTTCTAACTGTGGGTCTCATGTTGGATTATAAATAAACCAGGATTAAATTTTATAAAATTACTATAATAACAGAAAAAGTTATTTATCCATTGAAACAAGGCCTTTGCAAAACTTAATACGGACACATTCAAGATCAATCACAGCTGTTGTATGTCTCTGGAAGGCCTTGCAGGAGTTAAAGACAAACTCACGCAGCCACTATGGTGGCCTTCAGTGTGTTCACATTTGGGTGGGGAGTTTTGTTGGTTTCCCTCTCCAAATTTTGTCATCGTGTCTAAGGACAATCCCTAGTCACCCTCCACGGCCCTCCTGATGTTCCTAACAGTCGATTTGGGTTGGATCCTCCTTGCTATTCTTCTCCAAGCTGGACAGGAACTCCGGGTCTTTGTTTAAATCCTGCATGTCTATATATGTATTCTCCATTGCTCTTGGTCTTGGCCACCTTGAAAATCCGGCTCCTGGAGCATTTCACAATATCCATAATTATCACCACCTCAACTTTAGCATCTGAGAGATCCGAGATGCACTGACTTTTGCTTTTTGCTCACTCATAATGACGAGATGATGAAATATTTACTATAGTCTTTTTATGCACATAGAATGGCTCAACCAGAATGTCAAAAAAGTAATCACTAAACCTTCCTTTATTAATGAGATAAATTTGCTACCAACCTTCCCTCTACTCTTTACAACAAATATGCAAGATACGTAAAAAAATTTATAGAATGTGTTGACTCATTCATTAATAAATATCAGCCATATATAAGTATCCAAAAAAACTTATTAATAAATTATATTAAGAAATAATTTCAATTTATTGTGCTAATATGTGATATTTGGGAAATTATGTTGTAATTTTTTTATTATTTGTGGTGGGTATTCGGCTAAAGCAACTAATGAAATTGGAAATAAAGATAATATTTACATGATTACATATATTTAGTAAAAATAACCAAATAGTTATTAAATATGCAAAAAATTCATAGTAGAGGTTTAGCAAAGCAATAAATACTATGTATGTAAAGAGTTGTAGAAAATATGAACTGCCGGCATGCCACCAAAAATTCCATAAATCTAGATGATAACCCTGACGATTTGATGATTTTTTGGTGGAGAGTAGCTTAGCTATTAGCTAAAGGCAAGAATTACTCCGATTCCGATCCTCAATTTTACTTTGAGTCGAACTAGGGCTTATTGTTTTAACTCTACTACAAATGATCTCTGTAAGAATAATGGTAACAGCTTTGGAAACAAAAAACACTATTCAGTTTGCAACTACAAAAAGTTTTATGGTCGTCCAATGTAAAAAAAAAACTCCGAGAATTAACATGTTAAGACTAAAAATTTATAATTTTTTGGGAGGAAAACAGCTTATTTGCCATAATGTTTAATTAGATTCGCTACAAGCAGCAATGTGTATAAAAAATAACCCTAAATCACACTACATAACTGCCAAGGACATAGATAGGAATTATTCCCCTTTCGATCCTCAATTCTCTATTCTAAGCCCATCACTGGTTTACACTAATAACGCCCCAACAAAACCTCAGCGTTACTCTTCGTCAGTCATGACGTCACATACTCCTGGTGACACTTTATATTTTTATTTTTTCTCTTCAAGAACGAAATAATATTTATGGAATAATTTTATTTGAAAAACCATATAGGAATGGCTGTGTTCTTTTAAATCGACACGTAACTACATATTTAATCGGATTTGAAATGACAAAAGACTTAAGACATCTTGGATCTAAGACCCTTAGGAAATTAAAATTAAGGGAAAGGGTGTGGACTTTCCTTTTTGGACCTATAGATCAAGGCAGGGAGGCGGTCATAGCAAGAAACTTATTCGAAATGATTAAAAAATCAATAATGATTAATAAAATGGATGGATGCGCCCACGAGGCCTTTGTACCCGCTGAAATGTGGCCTGGATTTTTACCTCATATCAATTAGAATTGGGTACAAAACTGCTCTCATCCAAAACATACTTTAAATTAGTTTACTACCAGGTAATAGTTCTACAATTTCGTATATCTCTACATAGAACGGTTCCAGGACAATTCTCAAAAACATTTTTGCCGGAGGGCAATATTTCGGTGGTCATTTAACCATTAATCTTCTACCAATAGTCTGCTCACAGCATTAAACTTGTGATTTGACGAGCCATTTTTTTTTTCAATTAGAATATTAATGAATAAAATATGTTAAAAAATAGGAAAATGGAAGATCGGACTCTTTTTATAATTACGATTTAAAAAGGATTTTTTTATTTCTAAAGCTCTTATCATTATTTTTCCAGAGAGAAAATATACACATATAAAGTAATCTTTATGTTGAATCTAAAAGAAATCGAACATATCCCCAAAAAACCTCTGATTGTCTCTATCAAAGAGACAAATACCAACATGCCACGGAACTACCTTGTCCTGCTCCTCCTTCCGTGCCCCTATCCAAGCTGCTATTAATACTGGAGACAAATAGATCAAATGATCTCTTTCTCAATATTTATATGTACAATTTAAGCTAATTTTGAAGTAAATCCAACGAAAAGTGTGGCTTCAGTAACAATTAAAAGGTTTTTGAAAAATGCAGTGATTTGGCCCTAACACACTGTAGATAGCGACTGGCCCTGAAACCCCTGTATAGGGTTGAAAATAAACATTTAGCCATTTGCATATTATTTAGTAACGTATTCCCTCAAATAATTTCTTTGGCCAGGCCCCTAGGAGGTATGGAGAGGCCTATCAGTAAGGACACAGGGTCTATTAAACCTTTCATCCTTCTTTATCTACACAAAGTCACTAATTTACAAGACGAAGTCAAATATCATACCAATATCAGACAGGTATGAAACTATCTCACAAATAACATTCTGAATACCTCTTTCCGCAAATCATATAAATAATATCTTTTTGCATTTAAACTATTGTATTAAAAGTCATCTAAATAATTCATAGTCATTTGGAGTAATGTGAGCACCTGTGGATATTTTGACACAGGAGTATACCTCAAGCAACAATGGCAGTCTAGAATTACACAAAGAATGACTATATTTTGATATGTGAACAAAGATTTAGGAAATTTAGACTTTAAACGCGGAGATATATAAATAATTGACATTTTTAATTTTTTTTACTATGTTGTGTTATATTTTGAAGACCTGAATTATTTTTATAGAGAGTCACATCAAACAAAAAGGTTCACGTCGAAATCAAGTCTTTCTTCCCAGCTTGAAAACCACTGGACTAGAGTACATTTCACATAACCACATATGTGGTTTGTCCACATGAGAACAATCTTAAGCAAAATCAAGAAAAGGAGAAAATCACAAATAATAAATTTTATTCACCTCACTATTTAATTTACCTTTTTGAGTCAAATACAAACTTTGTATTCAAATTTGTGGCATGAAATAAGATACCCAAGAATTTTAGGTATAGATTAAAACCTTTATTTGATATAATATACTATTATTGGCCCCGATATGGTCTTTCAAATAAATGTACTTATTTGTCATTTTGGTATTGTGACAATCCACTTTGGCTAGATTAAGTGCAATTTTACGACACACAATCAGCGGTCAATTTTGAGAAAAATAATTCAAAAAGGTTTTTGTGTTGACGGAACACATTGAGTTCCACCATTGATCTACCTAGATTTAAAAACTTTTCTAAATGCAGATTTTAAATAATATCTTTAATGTAGCTCTTTTGTCTCAAAAGTTTAGCCACAACTGGTTTATCTACATACATAATAGCTTTTATTCATCCTAAAAAATTATGACTATGAGGCAAAGGTGGAAAATGCTAATCGAGACTTACGTCTCAAAATGGACGAATATTGAAGACGTGCAACTCTACTTGAGCACAAAATCAAAGAATCTAAATTTAATCAAAATAAATTCAAGGGCTCGAACTAGACTTGAGGAAAATATTGAAGGACTTGGACTCATGAGCAAAGACTTCTCAGACTTGATTTAGACTTGTAATATTAATACAACTTTTGCCACCTCTCCCATAAGGTATTATATAAAGTCTATCATCATGAGAGGATACTGGAATCGGAATCAATTGTAGTTTATGTACCATTGTAGAAAAATGCTCAAGATTTCCTTTTTTCCTAATTCGCCTCAGCCTTAGTATACGAGTATGCCTACCTAGAGCATAATACTGGATGTAGAAAAAATAATGAGACTTTCTTACCATGCATTTTTGAATGGGTGTTGTATGCAATCTAATCTGCCCCGGGAGGACCACCTCAGACATCATGAAGGCCTTAAACGTCAGTAAGGTCACTTTCTGTTGGGTCAGAAATCGTATGGCTGAAGGGGACAACATTAAGGACTAACCCAAGAGTGGAAGGCCCACCAAAGTGAAGCCTGAAGACATAATAGAGTCCTTTCAAATCAACTCAACGATTAAGATGTCAGAGTGCCCGAGAAGAAGAAGAAAGTGTATCGGTTTACTGTTGGCAAGTGTATCCAAAAGGCTGGAGGAAGGTCGCTTAGAAGAATTGAGAGGCCACTCCTATCTCAACGTTAAAAAGAACTCCGTCTTCAGGGATGTCAACAACTCATGAATGATCTAAAGCACAACATCAATCGGGTAATTTTTTTGCTGATGAAAATACCTTTACTGTTGAATCCTTCTACAACAAGCAGAATGATTGGGTAGTATGCTTTAGCAAGGCTAAAAACAGCATCAGGACAATCACCAAGACCAAATACGGCCTCTGGGATGATGTTGGGGGTTGTGGCATTAACTGGAGAAAAAATGCCTCCAATTTGGTTTCCTGTTGGATACTGGTTATCCGCAGCCGACTACCTATGCTGTCGAAGGAAAATATGGTCCAATAGATCCCCAAGACAATCAAGAAGTCCAACAAGGACACATATGGATTTTAGTAGGACGGGAATCCAGTCCATACTGCTAATATAGTGCAAGATTGGACGGGTAGCAACATGAACTTCTGCTTCAAGAACCTTTGGCCTCTTCAAAGACCAGATCTGAATCCACTGGATTAATCCAGTTGGTGGCAAATTGAGAAGAAGGCCTACAAAGTCCGCCACGCGAATATTGATGCCTTGAATACCTCCGTTAACCAGCAGTGGGGGATCAAGAAAAAGGACTACATTGGCAATATGTTCCAGGGATTCCAGAGGCGGTTGGAGGCTTTCATTCAGGCTGATGTTGGTCAGATTCATAATTAATGCGGATTGTTATAGTAAAAAATACTATAAAATAAAATTTTATTTGTACACCATCCTCATGATCAATTATGAGTATTTGAAGGACTACTTAGAGGCAGGTCTCAGTACTTTTTCTACACCCAGTATTATCTTTGCAAATAATTTACAATGTACACATACCTTTGTTTATTATCTATTTGCTATTTATTGTAACAAATATGTACATAAATTGTAACGATCAAATATTGAAATGAAGGCATATTTTAACTCTTATTTTATGTATGATCAAAAAAGGGTAAATATTTCAATACGTAATGGAATAATGACTTTGTCATTTACCTAGGCTCAATTCTCTTTTTTGTTTGACTGCCAATCATTTAAAAGAAGAAGAAGAAAAAGAAGAGTAAGGTTTTCCACACAGTTACATACCAATCTTTTGGGTGAGTAGTAAAAAAAATACATACATTGTTTACATGAAGGAGAACAAGTCAATATGTGTACATATTTAAACTATCTGAAGAATTTTGAGCACCTAACCCCCTTCCCCCTCCTCCCTTCCCTCTCCAAATCTCCGACTCGTTCCTTCTGTCAATGTGGATTGATTAATTATCATGGGTTATTTATTTCCCTCTTTATCTTATCTAAATGGCAACCCCGACAATTTGAAGAATGTTTTGAAAAAGAGCTGTGACGACGTTTTATTAAATTACCAGTGAGCACAAGGACTCGTGATTACCCTTTATACCCTAATTTGTGACCGTTGATGTCTGTTGACTGACTGTTGGACATTCAGACACCTATTTAAATAGTGTTGGCTATTTTGTAAAATTGACCAAATTCAAAATTATCATGGATTACGAGATGTGTTTAGGTTTTAGTAATGACCTCCTATTTTTTTTTCTGTGCCATCAAAAACCCTTATCCTACATCTGGTCAAAGTTCCAATGTACCGGATGTAATTCAAAATGAGATCAATTTAAAAAAAAGAAAACAATCTTATTACAATTATGACCTATGAAAAGAAAAAAATATTTTATAATTTTTTTGAATTTTATTAGTAATTTTTTTAGTAGGTTGTGTACAATAAAACTCAGGAAGTAACTATCGACAGCATGCAAATATAAAAAAATAATTATGGATTTTCTATTTCTTCAGCAATATATATTATTAAACTTTTCTAAGAACAAGATACAAACTGGCATAAAGAAACATAGTTTTTAAATCTTTGAATACTGAGTAAATTAATTCATGAAATCACACTTTTGAAAGTTTTTATTCGATTTTGATCTTGAGAGATTTGTAACAAATAAACTTTTCAGTCTTTTTTTTTATCATATTGTTTCTAGGATTCTTTTGTTGTTGAGGGTGTTTATTTTTTACGAATTTGGTCAACTTTACAAGATAGCAAACACTCTAATATACATGTTTTGTAAATCTCCTATACCCCCCGGGGATATGCGTGTCCACATTTTAAACATCATTGGTGGAGTTTTTCAAAATATGGCCTACAGGTAAGTAAAAATAAAAGAAACAGAAAAATGATATGGTACACCTGACAACTGTAATAATAGTTGGGACAAGAGGAACTTAGCTTTCATGACGTTGAAAGGATGAACTGTTAGAAAGGAAATCCGATCCTCAATACAACTCCCCGTCACTTATGTGCCCACCAGTGACTACTTTATAACTAGATATTTCCTCTCTTGTGATCCAATCCATATTTTCGGAGTGCATTCGTTAAGGTTTGTAGTTAGTCCCAATACTATGGCCCGATGAGACAAGTCTGCATACATATAAAAGAGCTCGGCAAGAATTCTAGAGTTGAGGTGTATAACTTTGTCATATGGACTCAGAGAACGAAGAGTCCGTCTTGACTCTGATTCAGAAAAGGTTGGCTTGTATACATATCTGCCAAAAATAGATTTTTTCTTTTGTTTTAGTACTGACAATAATTTCAAATATATATGTACTCGTATCTACCATTCAAAGGAATATGTAGAAGATGAAGATTGTTAGATAATAACATTCAAGATAAAAATCAATCAATCATGTGCAAAAAAACAAAAAAAAAAAACACACACACAAAATAAATATGGGTCTGATAAAAGAGATATTAAGTACACTAAGGGAATATCTTTTTGACTACACATTGGTCTTTTCTGCTAGAGTGGGACCATAAAATACTATTGGTAATGTTTTAGGTCCCTGATACCAAAAAATAGCCAATTTAGAGGACGTAATACGCTATTTTCAGTTGTCTACTAAAAATGAAGAAGGTTGAAACAGATGAAAGTCATTGACAAGATTAAATCGTCCCAGAGTGAAGAATACGTCTCTCTATTGATTGTTTTCCCTTTTGGAGAAAATCGATGAAGATATGTCTCACAGAAAACCGTTACGATCACTTTGTCTCCTGATGAAATCCTCTTGACTTTCTATCGGGCACTATTACCAGTATTTTTTGTTTCTAATGTGAAAAAATAAATCCCTGTTTCATATACATATAATAATAAAAGTGCGCGAAAACTTATTTCGTCACAACCAGGACTTGGAAATGATTCTGTGATGTTTTTGCAAAGCTTTTTCACTTGCAAATCATCCTGCAACTTCATTATACCAAGAAGAGAGCTAGGTTTCACCCCCTGGAGTATTAGAATTAGAAAAAAAATGACGTCTGTCGAAACTTTTGGGATTGTTTAGGTAGTGATTTTCAGAAAAAAAAAAAATTGAAAAATGTATGTAAAAAAATCATTTTTTTATCATTTACGGATGGCTAGTTCCTTTGGACGTCCTAAGCCAAAAAAAAATCTTCAGTACACGTTCTACTACACCGAAACTACTTGTAAATCATGTCATGTGATGGAAAGGATGAACTAAAATACTTCTCAAGCGATTTTTTCATTTCCATTTGTCAATACAAAACTCAATATTCTTTAGGTATTGTTCAAAAAATGATGTTTCCAAACGTGTAAAGTTACATGTTCTAGTATTATCGTTTCTTTCAATATTACCAATGCTTATTGATTTACTCTCCTCTATCAAATAGATGGTAAGAAATTTACATCATTACACAATATTTATCAACAGTACACTTTAAGTTCTTCATTTGAAAGAAACTTCATTCTATTAATGGTTGTAATTTAGACAAAATCCCAAATTGTAATTAACTTAAAAAGTTATTTTCGATTTAGCGAAATATGTAAAAAAATATTTCTTGTTCTTCTAAAATAGTATTTAAATTAATTTGTGTTCAAATATTTAAGTTTTTAATGACTTTTTTTTTCATTTTAAAAGTTTTCTTTACTTGTTCTCACCATTTTCTTTATATATGTATACAAAAAAATAATTCCATAAAGTGTATTTGCCTTCATTGTATTTTATTAAACAAATTACTTTTTAACAAAAGTAATTAACATCACCTCGAAAATACATACAAAACTTTACTGAAATTTACATTTCTAAAAACTATTTATTGAAACTTCTTTTATTTCGTAATAATGCTGTACAGAGTATGTCAAAATATTGATGTCCTCTTTTTTAATCTTTTTTGTCTTCTAGGTATAAAAAGAAGTTCGAAAATGAAAAGGGGAATTGATAAAAACAAAAGGGTTTAGAGACTCTTACAAATCTATATCGACCCAAATTTAAGTTATAGAAGAAATTTTATGCATTTTTTTTGTTAATTGAAATTTACACATGACCATTACAATATATTATGTCATAGGATGGGGAAAGAGCACTCCTTAAGCAAGAGAAGCAGGGCCATAGGCCAACTTGAGTCCAGGAAAAGGTAGGTTGAGGTTGCTTGGGACCTTGGCGTTTTGGTCCGAACCCTGTAAAGGTTGTGGAACTGTCACCTTTCCGGGAAAAGCCTCAAGAACAAGGGTGGGCCTGGAAGGAAGAAAAAAACTTTGGATGGTTGCAAAAATAACAATTGCCAAAAGTTTCGTTGAGGAAATTAGCGACTATATTGACGTCAAATGGCCATCCAGTGTAACACGAGACTGTCTGCAATCAAATGAAGGAATCACTCAAGGTTTTGAGTGTACAGGCCTCATATGCAGCCGAAACTCACACACCCCCGACTTATTTTTTGTCGTGAGAGAAAAAATTGGTCTATAAATCGTCAAACTGATCGCCTATAGGCTCGCAAGAAGGAAGACGTTGTGCCCACTCCGAAAGTGAAGTTTCCCTTGAAAATTTACGTCTGGGATCTTATGAGCTACGAAGCTCTAAGTGAGATTCATTTTATACCTCGAGGACAAACTGTGAGGTTTTCATACTATGTTGAGATCATACTAAAGAAGTTTATCACGACTGTGATGCAAAGGAGTCGAGAAAATGGATCGGCTCTGACACGGAACATGTATAAAAAAATGTATAATTGGACATGAAACATTGATTTCCTCCAAAAAAAAAAGGATATAATTTTGTTTAAAATCTCAAAATCGTTAAATTTAGATATCTTGGATTATAAAACAACTTTCAAAAGTTTTTGGACCGATTTTGATAATTAAAATCAGGTTTTTATAAGCGTGTATAAGTGAAAAGAAAAGGGAAGTACATACTAGGTATGTCCCTATGAAATAAGACTTTCGGCTATTGGTCCCTAGGTGTCACTAGGTAGACATGATAAACCGGTCTAAAAATCTAAATGCTTATTTCGATAATTGTCAACAATATTTAATTCATTATTTGTATATTTTGATTCAACAACGTATTTTTCTCGCTCGTAAAAATGTCTAATGTTGTGGCTACAAACTAAAACGTGCGGACGTCATTGATTTTCTGTTACGAATTGAAGAAAAACACTTCTCAAACCCATCAAATGCTTGTGGAAGCTTACGGTTGAAATGCTTTAAGCAGAGCACAGTGCTTCAGTTGGTTTGAAAAATTGCAAAGTAGTGATTCTGACGCGATAAATGAAGAGCACGGCCGGCTACCGAAAAAGTTTGAAGACACCGAATTGCAAGTATTGCTACCTTCTACAACCGGGTCAAACCGTCAATGGTGATCGCTACCAACAACAATTGGTCGATTTGAACCATTCTATACGCCAAAAATGCCTCAAAATATGTTGAATCGTACAACTAGGAAACTCTTCCTCAAGCGGCTTACTCAACAGACATGGCGCGTTCCGATTATCACTTGTTTGCATCGATGGGCGACACACTCAATGATTTACGCTTCGATTCTCACGCTGAAGGCAAAAAATGGATGGATGGCTGGTTTGCAGCCAAAGACGAACAACTTTTTTTTTTGGAAAGGACTCCATAAATTGCCTGAAAAATGGGAAAGATATGTGGCTAGCGAAGGCGCATACATTGAAAATTAAATTTGTAACCATTTTTTCACAATACACGCTCAATTTAAAAAAAAAAGTCTCATTTCATAGGCACATACCTTGTATGTGTATATTTGATTGTAAGGCCTAAGCATTTTTTAGCGTGTGTGTTTGATTGTTGATGGAAACCTGAGCTTTTTTTTTTTTATCTTTATTCATATCATACTTATATATATACAAAACATAAAATATTATAATATGAAATTGCTAGGAGGAATTGCGTTGTATTAACATAGATAAGCATTTTAGCTTAAAATTAGACCTCCTAGACAAGATCTACACCTAAAAACAGTTCAACATTCCGACAATCAAAAAGTCATAAAAAATAATCACACACTAAATTTATAAAACGTAAAAATCAATGGATGAAAGCGTTTATACCTCCGAAAAATTGTTTATAAAGTTGTTCTATATCTCATTGAATCTGACCGTTTATATTTGACAATATCAATAGTATGACCCCAGGAATAACAAACCATTCTTGGTATTTTCAATACAAAATCACCATATCTTTCTGCAGAGGACAAAAATATTGCTCTTAGGGTTTCTCGGAGAATTGGTTCTCCACCTACCAATTTATTGGTAATGAGGGATTTGACACTCAAAAGTGCCAAATCCATTGCCTAATTTTCTACTCCTTCTCGTCTTTGCCCTGTAGGCAAGCCAACAAAATGGTTGCCTTTCAGGTATTAATGTTTTTTCCCTCCATATTTACTGAAACAAATTTAATTAGAAAATACGCTAAAGGGCACTCGACGAACGCATCCAGTATTAAAAACTTTCCAGTATTTACAGGGATCTTTGTAAACAATACAGTCTGTGGAAATCTGGAATCGAGACGTAATTTTTTTGGCTTTGACAACTCCACACAAAAGATTCCCCAATCTTGTTAGCCCAATACTCTGACAATTTCAATTTTCTGATGAAATTTTGACATATTTTGTACGACATATCAACACATAGAGGTGAAATCCTCATCTTTAACAGCTAGGGCCCTGGATGTAATTGAGGTCTTGCAGATTTTGAAATGGGAAACCGATATTTTCCATCATTTAACAAGGAATTTGTGGTGGGGTTCAAGTCATGAACAGTAATTATATTATCAGTGATTGCTTCCATTTCCAAATCCCTAGGATTTTTATACTCTTGAAAAAATATATTTGTGCATGCATTTTGTCTCACGAAATCCACTGTTGACGTAGAATTATAGACAGGATCCCCGTGCCATATAATTATTTGTACAGCTTGCCAAATTTGAGAGATGGTTTCGAAAAAACTATTTGATTGGTCAGAGCCGAGCATAATCCAAGAATAAAATAACGTTTTTCTGTTCGTCGTCGCCTAATAAGTCCAGGGAAGGCTAGTATAATATAAATTACAGCTACAATCAACAAGTAGTTACTAAGTGGTCAGTGAAGGGAAACTGAAAAAGCTACTGCCTAGTACAGGTGACCTCTTAAATCAGGTTTCTTGTTTAATAAATATATGGGCACTTAGTGCTGGGGAAAACTTGATACACTCCAACTTGGTTGCCTACCAAATAACATATTGTATTGGAGGTTATCTTCAATATTCAAACAGTAAATCCATTTTTTAAAAGCAATGCTTTTCTGTACTTCACCCCTAATAACTCCAGGCAATGCTGTGTACTACTGCTAATAACGTATAATATAATCTATAACTATTTCCATCCATTCCCCTTTTAAAAAGTAAAGTAGCTTTAATCATGAAACAGATCACTCTAATTTGTATTGCTCTCCATAAAGACGAAGAAATGACCTACAATCTTCTCTGCTTTTTTTTATTTTCTATGTAGAGACTCCCCTCTCAACTATAAAGCAATCCTCATTCCAGAAAACAGTAAAATAAAATAAAAGAGAGGAATCATTAAACCGACTCTCTCAGAAGCTTCTTATTTTTATTGCCACAAAGCATTCCCCTAATTAAATAATTATTTATAATAAATACTTAATATTGTAGGTATATTACTTCAAAAAATCTTCTACTGAGCCTATCACACTAACTTTACAACCAACCTTGTCAAATAACACAAATCCTACTTCTAAAAATATATTTAACCTAAATTATTCTTAATTAGGAATTCATACGTTTGATCGGTTTCTAGGTATTTCAAGGTTATACTCTAACGCATGTACGTCTGATGTTTGACTTCCACCACGCTTTTAATATTGACGTCATAGTAGATGAGTGGTTGTGGGTTGTCTCAAAATCTGTTTTTCTTGCCCAGCAGTCCGTATGATACATTCAATTGAAAATTCTAGTAATCAAAAACCTGCCTATCTTCCCAAGGAGTCTGTGCAATACATTAGATTGAAAATTCTAGCGTGCCCGATTACATGATGGTCTAACTTTGTATTTCTATTAACCCAGATATAAACTAAACGCGTGCCGGAATAGTTTTTTCAGGTGAAGGCCAAGCTTGAGAATAAATTTAGTAGTCATTTTTTTAAAACATTTTGTTTTAAGATTATGGTTCTTGTCAGATTCTTAATAAATTCGTCAAAATTTTTCATATTTAACATTAGAATACAATATATTTTTGTCAAATTATAAATAAATTTATTCCAAAAAGTAAAATTAATCTCGTCAAATTTATTTTATTTGACAAAAAAAAAAGAACATTTATAGAACATAAATCTTCCAAAAATTTTATCAAAATGTAAATGGTTGTTGTTAACGTTTAATTTTATGACATAACGTGTCAAATTTTTAATTTGAGAAAAATTCATACTTACAAAATTCCCCCTGTTAAAAAAATTAATATTAATGTCACCTCGATAAAAAAAGTGATGAGCCATTCAAACTTCCACCTCACTTCCCTTTAAAAGAAAACTACTAGTGGTTTTGTCTCAGATGACTCGATTTAAACTCAAGTTCAAAGATTTTTGACTTGTCTAGCACTTGTATTAAAGATATAAGACTTTACTCGGTCTTGTTGTCTCTCAAAACTCGACTTGTACGTACTCGAGTTCAGAAATTAAAGTCTACATATTTCAGAGTCGTACAAAAAAAGATGCATAAGGATAATGCATGGGATTATATTTGGAGGGGGGGGGGGCTTGGTTATTAAAATTAAAAATGTTTTTTATTTAAAAAAAAATTAAATTGAAAATATTAAATTTTTTGAAAAAAAATTCTAAATTCGAGAGCTGTTCACAGGAAAATATTATACTATATATATACATACCTTCATTATTTTATTATGCATTTAAAAAATATATATACATATATAACAAAGATAATCGATAATTATTTTCTCGACAATAGATGTTTACACCACGACGATCTATTTAAGAATGAGCAAAAAAGTGAAAAAAACACACCCATTCCCCAGTTTTCTTTTTCGAATTGCTAAACTGTGTTTTATCTCTGCAAAAAACACATCCCTAATAATTATAGACATGTTTAATGTACAGATTATGTACTCAAGGTTTTTTTTTATCACCCCTCCCCTCCTACCTGCGTACGTACTTTATACACTTTCCCCCTAAGTAAAACGAACCTCTCTTAGAGGATTCAAGTTCAAGAGTTAGTTTTGATCCTATTTTCCATTCCTATTGTTGTATTTTTTTCAATTAAAAACATAATGTAATCTTTGTGTTAGTTAACAATATACTTTTTTTTTTTTACAATAAGCTAAAAATTTCACATTCTTTTATTCTTTTTAAAACCAATGTTTTAAAAAAACCTTCATATAATTTTTTATTTAATTTCATTTCTTTAATAATCTCAGTGTAAGAAAAACAAAAACAAAAAACACACACACACAATAGGCATAAGTTTATAGTGTAGGAACAAGATAAAATTTCAACATTGAAAGTTTAAGCAGATCACAAACGATAAATTACATAAAAATATGGTGTAATATATAGTTGATTTTGGGGGCATAAACGACCAAATGTTATATGAATGAAAGCCATGTTTTCATGAATATTAAGAAAAATAGGGAACTATTGGATGTGAAATTCGGACCAACAAATAAAAGGACTTAAAACCTTAGTCTTTATAAAAAAAAATATTCCTATTGCTTAGTTTTATTATTTATCTGACTTTAAAATATATCAAAAATATGTCATTACGTCGTCCGTCCAACAATCAAATGTTCATATTCAAGGGCTTTTGCGATTTTATATAAATAACTTTTTTAATTTTTTTTTTTTTTGGGGGGGAGGGTATTGTTTTAGGAATTTTTTGAAAAAAAAAAATGAAAAATTAATTTATCGAAAAAAAATTTCAAATATCAAATTTTTGGAATTTTCTTTCAAAAATTCATTGTTATTCGCAAAAATTTAATTTTTTTGAAAATTATTTTTCAAATATTAAACTTTTTGAAAAAAGATCTATAGTAATCCACAAAAAATTTCAAAAATCCATAATTATTTACAAAAATTTCAAAAATCGATAGTTATTTACAAAAAATTCTAAAATCAATAACTATCTACAAAAAATTTCAAAAATCTAGAGCTGTTTGCAAAAAATTTCAAGAATTATATTTCAAATATTAAATTTGTAATAAAAACATTTCTAAAATCTATAGTTATTCACAAAAAATTAAATTTTTAGAGTATTTTTTCACAAATGATTTGTTCCACAAAAAATGATTTTTTACGGAAATTTTTTTCAAAAATTAAATTTTTGTTAGAAAAATTTGAAAAATCCATAGTTATTTATAGGAAACTCTATTTTTTTGAAAACAAACATTCAAAAATCTAGAGCTGTTTACAAAAAGTTGAATTTTTTGGAAAAACATTTTTATAATAAAATTTAAGATATTAAGGATTTGGATATGGATATGTAAGAATGACCTCTACTAAACCCTGTATTTAATCAATTTGCAAAACGCACAGACTCTCACATTGTAAGCACTACGGAGAAGCCGGAATTTCCATGGAAAAATTCAAATTACTCTGTCATTGCCGAAGAAGAATAAAAAAATATTGGCATGCCTAAAATCAAGAGAAAAATCTAGATCAAATAAAATTAATTGTGCCCTTCAAATCTAAACTAATTGAAATGGTTTCAAATACATAGCTGTAAACAGTGAATGATCCAAAATCTAGAACAATCCGAGAATTCTGTTTTTTCATTGAAGCTAACCCTCATTTTAATGTTCAAGAAGTTTACTTTGAGATTTATTTGCCTTAAATTAAAATTGATCCCCTTAAGAAGAAACATCCTTTACTACTCAAAAATCAAATTATCTATGTTAGTTTGTTGTACACATACTACCCATCCATCTCTATGTCTACTCCTTAAAGGGTATACGACAAATTATTGTTTAATATGAGTAGTAAATTGGAAGCCATGCACTTCCTTTTAATTCATCCAGGACTTCAGTAATTACCAATCTGTCAATACATACTTGATAAATTAAAAAAATATCAAATTAAATTTGACAAATATTTTTAAAATTTGTCGTAACTCATAATCTTTTTAAATAATATCCCTGTCATTTTAAAGAGAGAAAACCAATTTACAGCATGTTGAACAATAATAATAATTTTTGTAACTTTGTTATTCAATGTAATTTAATTCAATACTTTTATAAAAAAAATCAATAGTTGGATTGCTCATTCCAGATGAGCTCTCAGGGCAGCTCTGCATCATTTTCTAGTGCTTTGAGCTTGGATAATTCCCTTTTAATAATGTTTTAAGTCATAACGTTTCAAATCATCTGAGTTTTTGCAGGGATACAAGGTGCACTTTGCATCGGCTGACATGGCTAACAGTCACACACAGGTTAACAGAGAATATACATGTTAAACTTGTTTTGAAATTATAAATTGACTTTTATAAACTATTCAGGCCGGAGCTCTTCAGAGCTGTTTTGTTGCAGTCAATTTTACATATGTATATTAATTGTAAGGATATAGTCAGCTTTTATGTACATATACTTGAATATTGAAAGGCAATGCAAGAAACTAGTCTTTTTTCTGAATCTTCAACAGTAAGTTTCATTTTTCTTGTTTTTTTTAATATATATTTACAAAATAAGAGGTATCATTTGATTAAGAGATGAAAAAAGGTGAAATAACTATGACCTGAGTAACATTTTTACTATATGAATAATGAACTAATTCTACTATTTACTTGAAGAATATTGCTATTATTATTCTATGTAAACTTTCTCCTTTATTTGAGTGCAAAATGACCTATGTCTAGTAATTGTTTTGCGTAAATACTTTTTTATTCTTAAATATCCAGCCAAAAAACATTTATATGTATACAAGAAAGATTATGCATTGCACTCATCCGCGAAGTAACAAGTTTTTTTGTTTTTTTTTTGCCTCTTTTTGAAATTAAGTATTATATACCTACAGTTATGTCTCAAAATACGAGTAATTTGTTCCAAAAACAAATGACTGTGTCTTCAGGAAAAGATGTACGCTTAACAAAAACTTGATCATCAATCATTCGTTCCCCGATTACCAAAATCATCAAATATTTTCAAAAATTACTTGAGGAAAAAACAACTTTTTTAAACATTTTCTTTTCCTCACGATGAGATCTTTATTGTATCTCTCAACCTTTACTTTTTTCAAAAGATAAAAATAAAGGCTCGTGATGTAATTTTGGAGATAAGGAAGTATGTCCCATATTCTACATCTGTTAAACATTTTTCTATGTATTTAATAATAGTATACTCACAGTTTAACTAGAGCTTGAGTTAAACTTGATTTAAGGGCCACATGTTTTAAACGTGTCACTGCACTAAGTGGCTATATTTGCTTATTCAGTTTCCTTTGCCTGGCCACTTAATTTGTGTTTGACTGTAATTAAATTAATTTTAGGGGCTGAGACCCTCCCTAAAATTAACAATATGAGTTAGATAAAGAGGTTTATTAGATATTTCGTGTACAAAATGCAAGCAAAAAAAGTAGATGAATAATTTGAAATTGAGGATTTACATTAGTTGGGAAGAGGATTGACTCCCAAGTACATTGTTTTGGCCAGATGTTTTGTACTGAAGGTTCCCTGGACTTTTTCATGTCATGCCACAATAAATCTTCGTTTCTGTGGTTGAGAACCTGGTCGACTGTGAAGATCTCAGATAAGAAGATCTTTAAAGTCGACGGATGACTCTTCCAGTTATTAAGGACTTTTTGTATCTCTCAAGCCTTAAGGTCGAGGTCACTATAAACTGCCCTCCTGATGGTGATTTTGTTCACGTTGAACTCGTCAGTCAAGCGGCGCATTGATCCTGTTGGATCTTCCATGATATTGGCCTCCGGGAACTTGAGAAATTTTTAATCTCGCTTTAAACGATTTCATCCACTTCCTTTTGACTCCTTTCCCATTCTCCTTAGCCACCATGATGTTCCAAACTGTCCTCACGGTCACGCTGACAATGTTTGATTTTTTTTTTTAATCAACATCTGCGTCGAGAAGATCCAAAACCCTTTGACTTTTTGATTCCAGCTCACTCATTTTTCGTCCGATATTGTTTGATATGTCACCTGAAACCTTAATTAGTGCACAAAATTTATTTTAACACCACGGAAAATGTCCCTGTTCTACTCTGTACATTATTTAAGATGAGGATCATGCAATAATTGAATATTTCATGGATGATCCCTCTATTAATGATGTAGTTTTCGATTATTTTAATAAAAATTACTAAAATATAAGTATTCCGTAGCCCAATATAATGTTCCAATGCCCAAATTTCATAAATATATAAAAACCACGTAATTTTATTTGATGAAGATTTAGTGGTAATATCCATTAAACTATTATGTAATTAGTATGCACAATGCTATGATTAAATAATGGATTTAAAGGGGGAAATATTGCAACTTGTACAATTTTCTTATACAAGTTGCAAGTACTACAGACATCACATCACACCTTCTACACAACATTAATGATTTTTTTTTTTTTTTGGGGGGGATACTTCAGAAACTTTACAAGCCTCCCCCCCAAAAAAAAGGGGGTAAACGATACTACAGATCCTCATTATGATGTTCACAAGGTTTTTTTATCACGTCAGAATCTTGTCTAGCTTTGTCTTTCGTTTTTGTCTGGAATCCAAGACGAGTGTTATGCTTTCAGCTGATTGCAACTTGATTCCAATCGATACCAAGAGCGATCTCGAAGAAATAATAGTGGTCTAACCCTCTTCAGTACTACCTTTAGGTTTCAGATAATATTTTTAAATCCGATAAAGTTTGATAAAACTCTTAAATATTTACATATTCTCTCTTGATAATTAAAATATATTATGATCAGTACAAATTTGGTTTTTTAAGAGTTGCTACTTGCACTGAAAGATTCTACAAGTTGATCAAATTTATTCATCTTAAAATATCTTATTTAATTACATATAACAACAATCATTTTAATTAACAACTATTTTTGATGTTATCATTTTATTTCGATCTATTAAAATGTATTATTAGGTAATTACGTATGTACAATAAATATAACTTTGGACATTTAAACTTTTTAATGAGCTACAGATTACATGTTAATGAGGGATTTTCATACGAAAAGACAAACATTACTTCTTGAGTAAACCAACCATCTATTAAAAATTTAATCACCATGTTATTTTTGTCAAAAGGTAACTCTAAATTATTTACTTTAAAACATTCATATCATTTTTTTGGTGCAACTTGTACAGAATTGCAATTTGTACACATAAAGTGTGCAAATGACTTAGCACATACAAAATATCTTCAAAAACAATAAAAAAAGGAAACTGGCCAATTTATGTGGTTTTGCTAGACATACCGTGGTCAAATATATGAATTATATTCAATTTTTTGGGATGAGTATAGCCTTCATTTGATACTTGAGACTTAATTTAGCACCAATATGCCCTTTTATATAAAATATATCAAGTTCTATTTTTTTCATTGACGTGACACATTTTTCTTACTTGAAATACAATTTACAACGCCTCCAAAAGATTAATCCGAATAATTTATTGATAGAAATGCGCACTAATTCGTCTTTGAGGAGTGCACATCCATCCTCAATTTTGAGACAAAATATTCTAGTTTGCTTTTCTGTTGAATGGGGCTATATGTATATCCATCATATCTTGGTAAAAAAGTTTAACAGATATGTTCCTTTTATTTATTTTAAACAAAAATGTTAGCTTGAGATGAATGAATATTAGTAAATATAAGACCAAAAATCCGTTGGTAATTCATTTCCCAAATATTGTTCCATTGCTCTGTACTTTATACTAGCAGTTGTAACCGGGATTGTCCAGAGAAATGAGTCGTTCAATTTACTTCAAAATATAAAAGATAACTCTCCAACAAATCTTACGTTTATTATGAGTACACTAATACGTAATTATTCAATCCTCTCTGCTCAAGAATGAAATATTAATAATAAAAACATCAGGGGAAAAAAAAACTAACATTGTTCGGATTCCTATCAACAAAAAATGGTGAGGATTTACGACCCTAAATAATATATAGGATTTATAGATATAAAAGCTATCCAATTTTTTTTTTAATGTTCATTTATTTGCTTGGATAGAGTTGCACTCATTAAGTATAGTAAACATTATAGTATTACAATTACTCCATCTAACCTAGGAATCCCCTAGGCGCAAACGTACATAGATTAATTTCAATCAAATAACTTCTTCCAAGTGCGTTGTCCATGAGCCAACCCGATGCCATACATTTTCAGAGCTTAATAACAGTTAATCCAAGCACAACCAACCGGCACTCAGAACACAATCTTCAAAAGTGCTATTTTCTTTTGAACTCTTCTCAACCGACTCTTCACCCTGGCTTGATGTTCTCTTCGAAGCTTCCGGAACAGTTTCTTTTTCTTGTGACTGTTATACGTTCATTATATATTGTAGGTAAGTTTAACAGCATATCCTGTAGATCCAAGTAAGTTCGTTCCAGATTTCAGGCATTCCAGATCTTGTTGAGATCTGAATTTTTTTCTTGATTGGTTACAAGCCTCGTATTATATAGGGGAAGAGTAGGCGACCATTAAATTTTGAGTGGTCAAGGTCAACCGAACACTAGCCTAACCTAAAAAACCAAAAAAAACATAACTAAATTTGATTTACCGAGAGCTTATTTTAGTGCATTTTTCTTTCTACCGGCGCCAATTTGAGTTCATGTTGATACAACAACAAGAGTAATTGAGTTCAAAACTGTTCGTTTTGAGTGAGAGAACGTATTTTGAATACAAATAAAACGACGCTTTAGGAAAAAGAAGACGTAGTAGTGTTATATCCATTTAGTAGTATTTCGAGTATAACCTTGTAAAATAGCAGAAAAAAAAAAGACGTTTTTTTCTTCATTTTCTTTCTGAATATACATACATATACATGCAGAGGTTTAAGTATTCTCATTAAACTTTGCATTGTTTTTTTTCATATAACTCTTATATATTCTAATCGTATGAAGCAGGAGAGAAGAGTTTAAAATAAAATAATAAAAAGACGCCTTCTACATTTAACTTTAAAAAGTATTTTTTTCTTTTTGTTAAAACCGTTAAAGGTCGACGATCCTGTGAAGTACGAAATAAAGAAGAAGAAAAAAAACAACAACAACTAAAATTACCTGTTGCTAAGGTAGTTTTGGAAATGCATAATTGTATTATATACACAATACATGGACGTATATTTGAAATGAAAAGAGGGGGAGGAAGCATTGCATGCAAGCCAATTTGTTACTTGATAATAATAATTCTCTGCCATCATTGCGTGTACTGATCTACCACACATCATACAAACAGTATCCGGCCCAAGCGAGTTACGAGTCGAGTCTGACAGGGTAGATATTTCATAGCTAATAACCTAGGTACAAAACAAAGATCACGTGATCATTATTTGTACAAGTTAGAAGGTAAAATTGTGCAATTGAACACAGGATTATATATATATATATTTTCGGGGGAACAGGGGCTTTTAAAATTGGTTAAATTATAATTTTTGGGAAAAAAAACAAAAAATAATTTTCACATATTATATTTTTTTGAAAAAAAAATTAACAGCAGTTCACAAAATACTAAATTTTGGTGAAAAAAAGTTACATATATTAATTTTTTTGAAAAAAATTTCAAAAATCGAAAGCTTTTCTCTTAAAATTAAATTGTTTAGGGGAAAAAAAAATTAAAAAACCTACAACTCTTCACTAAAAATTAAATTTTTTGGAAAAAAATTCCAAAATCCATATTTATTTATTAAAAAAATCAAAGTTATTTACACAAAATTACATTTTTTGGAAATAAAAAATAGCATTTTAAGTATAAACCAGTAGTGATGAAAATTGTGTGTATTGTGGTCATGTCAAAAACGAATCCTCAAGGTCAACCTGGTAACCCTGACAATCTGAATAAGGTATTATAGGAGTGAAGGTTGACTGTCATGACGTTTCATTATATCAGCTACAATCAGCTGTGACGGGGTAGGGGGGGAGAAGGAAATAAACAAGGACATTGGCCAAAAACACTCTGATGTTGATCCTCAGTTCTACTCTGAGTTCAACTAGGCCCTACAATCATAACTTTGCAAAGAGTCCTCAAATTTACTCTCCGTCTATTATGAGCACACAAAAATATTCAATGAGGCTTTGAATATATTTGAATGTAGTAGTTAGAGTCAAATTATAATGACAATAGCTGCTGAGTATAAGACAATTCATTCTTCAGATCAACAATTCCAAAAAAGTGGGGAGCTAAAAGATTCAATCGATTTACATCACTAGGTACAAATGCAATGCGAGTTTGAAATCATGAGTAGTGTTCTGTCGATTTGAGTGGAGTAATTAAAGGTCAAGTAGAGTTGATGGATCATAAAAAGAAAATATCAGGCAGCCAGATATGGCCTGTACTCAATACCAATTTGGAGGAATATATACATATATTATTTAGTCTGTATCAATCAAGTACTACTTTTTGCTCCAAAGAGGAGTGGTGTTTTGTTTCAATTAAAAATTCAGAGGTGTCCAATTTTATTGGTGTAATGAATTTATTAAGATACCCCCCCCCCTCCTTACAAAAAAAAGATAAAAAAATATTAATAGTACGACCTTGTTAAAACCACTTTCCTTGGAGTCTTTCAGTATATTTATACTGGATTCATTTTACAAATAAAATTTATTCCATCTTAAGGCAGTATAATGTATGTTCATATGTTATTTCAAGTCTGACGTAGTTATATGAGATTCAAGTACAACACGAGTCGAGAGTAGTGTTGTCTCGGCTTGAGCTGATGGGCTCGAGTCTCTTAAGTTCAATTGGACTCGAAAAAACTAAAATTAAAGGTCAATGAGTGATACAGTTTGAAAACGATATGAATATTTAGCCCTTGAAAAATTTGAACTTTAAATTGGAAGGATGTTTGGGTAACATTAATGTTGAATTCAAGGCAAAATTTTCGAATTCAGTCGAGCACTAATTTTTTGAGTTTTTCATTAGTTTGAGCTCGTGTTAGGTCTAAATACCAATTTTTCATATTTGGTCGAGTTTTAGTTTCTGAACATTTCCATATAATTTGTAATGCGGTTTCTTCTAAAGACTAATTTTCCTACAAATATTTTGGGCGAGTTCAAGTCATTTTCTGAAAATTATATGTTTAAGTAAATTTGGTTTTTTGAAGTTCCAGTAAACAAGTGTTTCCCAAACTCTTTTGAGTTCGACCCTTTAAATATGTGGTTAGACAATGTGCGACCCCTACACGACTCATATAGAGATTAATATATAATTTGGAGTTATTTTTATGCAAATAGATGACTTTAAGGCCATATAACCCATAAAAAAGTTCAACCCAGCGGAAAATAATATAATTTATTTGACTATATTGATCAGAAATAAAGATTTTAACTAGGAGGAAAAAATATGAAGTACATCAAAGAAATAGTTAAATATATTGTAAATATAAAATCAGCCAAATATGTACTCCTTCAAATAATTTATGTACTATTCATTCTCTTTTTGCGGTGAATCAAGTCAAAATTGAGACTCACAAACAAATAAATTACAGGCTGTGGATGTGCAAACAAATTTATACAGGAATTTAAGTCTTAATTTGACGTGTACTGTGCATTAAGCAAAGCGGGTCTATTCTAGTTTAAATTTTGGACACGGCAACTCCAAGATCATCCCTCAAGTTGAGCCTGGATCTGTATTTTTTTATTTATATAAGTTAATACGAAAAAGGCCTTCTAGCATAAATAAGGTATAAGTCAATCTACAACTGCTTTAGCCAGCAGTGGGTACTCATTCATCTCAGAAATCGAGAATTTGTCAAGTGTTGGTTGTATGAATGCTCGATAAGTACATCTTCCAGGTTAGATGATTAGCTGTGGTGGTAAAAGGGATTGCTCAGTTATGTTTTTTTGGAGTACTATTTTCTGGGAAATACTTTTTTAAAATGATCAAGAAGAGACTTATTAAAAATATGTATCACTATATACATAAGATTTGATGCCACAATTTAAATTATATTCTTCTTTTTTGGAAATCCTATTGCAATCCCAACAGGGGGCGTGCCCCCCACTTTGGGAACCACTACAGTAATACTAATAAGAATTTAAATTCATTATTTAGCAATGTCCTCACAAAAAAAATTGCCATAAATAAAAAACCCGTCATGTGCCTATCGTCTATGGCGAAAAAAAAATATATAAATTTAAATGTTTTCGAAAAAAAAATGATAAATTCACAGTTATTGACAAAAATTCAAAAATTAGATAACAAATATTAAATATTTTGGGGAAATATTTGAAAAGTCTATAGCTATTCAGAGAAAATTAACTTTTTTTCAATTTTTTTTTCGAAAAATTGCATTAAATTTCAAATATTTTATGCTTTGAAAATTAATTATTGAAATTTTAAATTGTCCAGCAAAAAGCAAAAGTTCCTTTGTATATAACGTCATCAAATTCTTGAGCTAAACCCCACACCCGTCCCAAACAAAAACCCTGGGGAAGGTCATAATATGTGTGTGTTTTTTTTTGTTTTGTACGGATCAAAAGAATTGCTAATAATGATATTTTTATTCGAAAATGTATAGAAACTGATTTTTGTACCGGAAATGGATGGCCGTAAACTTGAACAAAAAATATGAGGTCTGATTTGAAGATGAAAGGAATTTTGGATTTTGAAACAAATCAAATCAAAGTACATATACCTATCAAAAAATTATTAAATTCTGCTTGGATTTTTACAATTTGATTCCATTTGAACCGAGTCCAAATCCCATTATGCGTGAGCACATGCAATTTTTTATCATTGATTCTGTGATCAATAAGATAAAAAATCAATCATAGTGTTAAAAAAGAAAGAAAATGGAGTTTGTTTTAGTTTGAAACAAATGGCAGCTGGACAACTGACAGTTTCAATGCACAAATAGGTTATACTTTTTCCAAATGGCGAATCGGTATTATCGTAATACTAATAATTCTATAATAAACTTATTGTCAAATGCAGATAAAGTATAATATCATACTCAACGAATACCAAACTGATCTCTCTTGGCCTACTAAGTAGTTTAAGTTCCTAATTTTTGCCTTTTGTGAATTTGCATTTGGTTATTTTTCTATTCTCTATGGCGTCAAAATCTGCCTGCCTTGTCCAGCAGTCCGTACGATACATCAAATTTAAAATTCTAGCAAGCCCGATTGTCTAACCTTGTATTTTTATTAACGTTGGGAAATATGTCAAAAAATTCAGAGTGCCCCATCTTAGATATAGATTTTGGGGCTACAAAAATTGGCTTCGACTCTGGGCAGGCCTGTCTCCAAGATTTTTGTTTAGGTTAATGAAATTTTTTGAAAATATATATACTAATTTGTTTCTGAGTGAGCTTATTTTTTATGAAGGACGTATAATGTGCTTACTTGTGTTTGCAATTTCAAAACCTCTATCCTTGTGCCTGCGTACGTAGATTGTGCATAGGCTAAATGTACAACCCCTTTAGTTTATTCGCAAGTAGTGCTTTGTCATTCCTTATTTATTTGGTTCATTCAGGTTCAGTCTTAAAACTGTTCCCATATATTCTCATATAATACAATTTTTCGAAAAAAAAAAAATTCAAAAATCTGGAGCTATAAGTTAAAAAAATCCAAAATGCAGAGTTTTTCAAAAAAAGTTAAATTATTTGGAAAAACGGAGTAAAAAATACACAGCTACTTATAAAAAATTAAACTTTTTTTCAAAAAATTTCAAGAATTAAATTTCGATCATAAAAATTTCTGAAAATAAATTAAGAAAATAAATTTTTTCCATACAAAATTTCAAAAATCAATTTCTGGAAAATAAAAAAATTCAAAAATCTACAGCTTTTCACAAAAATTTTCAAAAATCCACAGTGACTCACAAAAAAAAAAAAAAAAAAATTCTTAATTTGGGGGTTACAGCCCCTCCCTCTGAATATATCTATGTTGACCAACTGTTCTATTTTACATCTTGTACGCATACTTTTTTTATAAATTTATAGAACATCCGATTTTCTGTGGAACAATAGTTAAAATTGACTCAAAATAGAAGTATAGATCTAAACTAAAATAAAACTTAAAGAACAAACGAAAATTAGAACGCAAAAAATATCTATTTCGAAAATATATCATCATTGTTAGTTTCAAAATATTAATAACCATGTCCCTTAAAACAAATAGTGTTGGGGCAGTCATTATTTGTTGGGTCCAGTCTAGTTCTGTCTTAGGATAAGTACTACATCCAATTAAAAAAAAAAAAAAAAAAAAAAAAATGACTGACGTCATCAAGGACCGAACTTTGTCCGTTTTAGGATTGATATGCCAGACTCTGTGTTGTGCCTTATTGCTTCAGTCCAGTATTAGATCCGGCCCTATTAGTATTTAGGGCAGATACTTCAGACTGTACTATAATTTGATTAAAAAAAGAAGAAATAATGTAGAATTCGTATCAAGGACCGAAATTAAAAAAGTTTGAAGACAGAATTGCAGGACTGAACTGGAACAAACCAAGACTGAACTGTACGAAACTGAAGTTTTCAATTCTAAATAGGAACACACCGCTGTTCCCAAGTCATTTTATACCACATAAAGTATGTACAATTAAGCCTGTTTTAAGCGGTCAGTAAAGGGAAGTTCTGAAAAAGCAACCGTTTAGTTTATGTGACTTTCTATACAGGGGCTCTATTCGTTATAATTCCACATATAACGAGTTGTCCAATAGAATGTGAACACTTTGAATATTACATTTCAAGAAAATATATCTTATTAATTAACAATAGATTTTCAACAAACTTGTTACTATAAATATATGTATGTTTGAGTTCTCTTAATCATTAATGTAGTCACCCTTAGCGGAAATGATGGCTTCCAGGCGGTGGAAAGCCTGGTACCCACTACAGATGTAGTCCTCTGTCATGGCGTCCCAGTGCTGGCTGACAGTGGCCTCGATGGTCTCGGTGATTAGATGTCAGACACTGCAGGCCTTTCCTGTACGCACCCAAAATGTAAAGTTGAGGGGGTTGGCATTAGGGATGTCAGGGGCCAAAAGTGTAAAAAAAACGGTCAAAAGACTAATTCAAAACTCATTCAAAAGAGTCTTGCAACGGACAAGATTAGTTTAATTCATTGCTGGTGTCAAAAGTGGTCCCTCCACCCTCACAACTCTCTTTCCACCCACTTTTTTGATAGCTCTTTGAAGAATCTGGTGTGAAGCCGCGAGATCACTTGCATGGGCCCTCATGCACTTGAGCAGATTGACCTGTGCTGTTTTCTTTCACTCCTACGGATCCAAGAGTTCTTCTTTCTCTCCAACGTTTTGGACTTGCTGATGGCGTAGACAATAGTTCTGGAGACGATTAACTGCTTGGAGTGTTTGAACGGTAATTTGCCAATCACCTTCATGTGTCATTTTCTCGACTTGTATGTAAGCTACAGAGCTCAGGTTTGTTTTGCTTTGTAACCAACTGTTTATGCTTTAATATATCTCAATATGAACACAACCCTCATATGTTATTGAATTAGTATTTGTTCTGATTTCAATGAGCCACCCAGTATTTTAAAACTGGATAAGACTACTGAGTACTGTGACACAGTTGAAACAGGTGGCTGTTAATCCAGGTTTGACTGTATTTGTATCTGCCTGGTGTCTATGTTTTTGACATAATGATAAATTAGACGATGACGCCATCAGAGGAGGAGTGCATGGGTTGAAAGAGTACATACATAGGCACAATCATCTCTGATAAAAATCATGACATATTGTTGACATCAAAAAAAGGGAGAGAGAATAAACCTTTCATTTGATTTATAAAAAAAAGTTAAGACAATGAGTCTTTATTTTGATATTTTTTACCTCTCTTACATATTATTATTTTAGATTCAATTTCTTAGTGTACACACCTTTTAGAATGATTATGAGAATGAAGAAACTGGTATATATATGTAATATGTGATGTGGAGGACTCCATTATTATATACATTTTTAAAGCTTATTCCCCTATCAAAAGTTGGGAAATACATATTCAAAGATGCGTATCTGGGGTACTTTGCATTTTTTGAAAATATTTTCACTGAGTTATAGGTATGTGTGTACATACTGGGGTTTCTTTTTTAGCGGGAATTTGTCTAAGAACAGGGGCCCAGAACATCTCAGGATCACGTGAGTTCTACATATAAAATAAGAAATAATTTAAGTATATATTCTTATATTTTCTGAAGAAATAATAACCTTTAAACTAGTCTTATCCTACAATATATATATAGTATCAATTCCCAATTTCTTTATTCTTAGTATTATCTCCAGAAGCGTCCGCTGGGGTGGGCTGAAGGGGCTGTAGGCCCCCTCCCAATTAAGAATTTTTTTGTGAATAGCTGAGGATTATTTATTTTTTTCAAAAAAATTAATTCTGTGACTTTTTTGAATAAAGTTAATCTTTTAAATTTAATTATAGAAACTTTTATTATAAATTTTTTTTAAACAGCTGTGGATTTTTGAAATTTTTTGTGAATAATTAAAAATTTTATTAAAATATATTTATATATTTTTAATTCAACCCCCGAAATATTACCCTGTGGACGCTGTTGATCTCTAATAATGAACGGATTGTTTTTAGAGGACTTTTTGGTTTTTTAAAATTCTGTAATACGACTCTCAATAAAAAACTCCTCAAATACTAAGTGATGAAAGAGATCATTTTTGGGTTAGCTAATATACAATCCGACCCGCCTCTAAATCCAGCTTGGTATGCATATATAATTATATTATGCTTATATTATGAGATAAAGGCATCCGGGGTTTTCTGGATTGAATGAAGATACTATTTTCCATAGGGATAAACTCTGAGAAATCCCAGGAAAAGGACATCCATAGAGAGAACCCCTAGTAGGTACATATTATATGCATATCCTTCGTAATAAAGCATGATATTTTTACATTTGTATGTATATATAGAGTCCCCCGGTATCCCTTATCTATGTGACCATGTACTCACTGACATACAAACTTGTAGTGACCTGATTATATTATTTTTTATATTTTTGGTTGAACCCCCTTTAATGAGTAGGAACACATATATATATTTTAATGTTGAAGATCCGTCTCAAAAAACAATGGAGGGCCCGTTTCAAGTAGGGGCTCACTCACCCAAACTCCTTATTTTCATCATAAATAATAGGGCCCCTCTTTGAAACGAATGAGTAGTGTGCCTGTCCTTACCTTGGACTGCGGCCCAATCCAGTTTCACTTAACTGTCCCTAAACTTTGTCAAATCGATCTTCGCAAAGTATTTTAGGTTGTTTTTCCTTTCTTGATTATTCGGTTATGCATAATAATTAAGTAAAAATAACATATTTATATGTAAATGCCAATGTGGAAAGTTGGACATTTTGCTAAATGTCTGTTAGATCCGGCAATGTGCAAAATGCCCGGGCAATCCATAAAATTCCCAATAGAATGGTACATTGTCACGCAAAATCAAAGTGAGTAATTTGATTGTTAAATATTGCAAGCAATTTGATCATTAAGGATTTGATTATAATACTATTTCATTGCATGCAATTTGATAATCAAGTGCAGTTTGATTGAAATTTATATTGTATTCGGTTAATCAAACTATTGTATGATAATAAATTATTCAGAGAGACACAAATAATTTTAACTATATACAGGGAGCGGGGATCAGATTGTCGCCTACTTTAAACCTTGATAACTTGAAGACGACATTATCAAATAAAAAACCGGTTACCAAATAGGAAAGCTATTCTTGTCAGCTGACGATACGTAGTTCAGTTAGCATCATACCGTCATCATATGAGGAGATAAAGAGCTATAAGTGGAACGAGGAGCTTTCGAGGTCCGCCGTAGTCATGGCATTGGTTAATAATGGAGGTGAAATCTCCAATTTATCGATTGCTTCAACCTTAGGAGTGAATTTACGGACTGTTCAGCGTATCCATAAGAAGCTAGAGGACACCTGGGATGTTGATGCCGCCATAAAGAGGGCACCCAAGGAGGAGGGTACCGACTGGAAGGTCAGGGACACCGACTTTGTCGACAAGGTGAAGAAGATGGTTGAGGATGACCCTACCAGGTCCATGAACGCCATGGCGAGGGATCTGGGCTGCCCTGGGTGTGGCAACAGGACTCAGCACCCTGCCATGTGTCCAAAATCTCCATGCAGTGGTTAACCGAGAACTGTTATGACGTCGTAACCAAGGATTTGTGGCCTCCTAACTCTCCCGACCTTAATCCTTTGGACTATTTTGTCTGGGGTTATGTCGAGAGACATACCAACAGACATCTCCATAGCACCAAGGCTAGGCTGATGGACTCCATCAAGGAGGTATTCGGCAACATGGACAATGAGATGGTCAGAAGACCCTGCAGCCGGTTCAGAGGCCGTATTGAGGCCGTTATTGATGCCAACGGTGATTATATCGAATGAATGGCTACTCTATACCTATATGCTCGTCATAGTTTTGATTTTCAATAAAAAAGTTAAAAAATGTATATTTTGTGTTGTTTTTTGTAGAAAAATATTTGGGCGACAATTTGATCTCCGCTCCCTGTACACCAGTTGTTATATTGTTATTTCTTAAACGAATGGTATTGCAGTATTTTAAACGCACACTCAAAATTATGCTTTTTCTAACATCCCGACAGACAAAACTTCGGTTTAAAAAATATTGTCCCGGAATATTTTCTGTATTTTTCTGTTAAATTTCGTTTAAAAAAGAAAAGGTCAATTTTTTTTGCCTCAAACGACGCTCACACTTAAACCGGCACCAATAATATTGGTTTCAAAATTTTGAAAATTCATTCAGTCTTGTTCGAAACCAAATGGACGATGCCCGGATATTTTATAACGGTTTTGTATCAAGGCCTTCTTACCCACACGAGACCTAGACAATAATAACAGTTTTGATGGATCCAGGCCAAGGCTTTGAGGAATAGAAACCAAGACGAGACCTTCAAAATTTGGTCTTAATCCCAAGATCAATCTCGAAATAGGGATGTTAAATATTAATTCATGAAAATGAGTAAATTCAATTTTAGACCAACTTTTCTAGTGACTACATTTCTTGGTAGTATTTTGGGGGTGAAAAAACAATTGATTGACTACAACCGCCCCCCCCCCACCCCCTAACCCAAGAATTACTTTTCAACCATAAATGCATGTTTTTCTACATATTTTCCGAGTTATAAGCATAAACTCGCGAAAGTCGTGATCATTAAATCCCTCCTATGTTTGTTTACTTGAAGAAATAGTTATATAATATTTTAATTTAAAAAAAAAAATTATGATAAGGTCTTATATATATATATAAAAGGTCACAAAAAATTTCAAATTCTTCCAAATTTGTATTTTGGCTTGCATACTAGGGTATTCCATTTTTAGGGTGACCTGTTTATTGGGGGTTTCTCTTGTATTTTGATAAAAAAAGCTATGTTATAAAGTAATTCAGTCTTCAAAGGGCGTTTTTTTAAATCTATAGCCATTTGAAAATGACTTTTTTTTATATTAAATTATCTATTTGTATAGTGATTCATTAGTTTTAAATCTAAAGTTATGTGACTGAATTTGAGAAGTTTCAAAATTAAAGGTATGTTACTGAATTTCAAAGTTTCATTGAAATTCTCAAATAATATATAGCAATAAAATCCATATCTTGATGAAAAAAAAGTATACCTCAATGAACTACTTCTGATACTGAACCATCCGAAACACTGAACGGACATCCAAATCGAATCAATTTAAGTATATTTCTTACATTTTATTGCAAGTGGCTGAAGTAATCTAAATTAATGCAATATGGATTGTCTAAATCAAATATACACATAGTTGGACAACGGATAATATGAGAAACTGTTTATGATTTTTACTAATATTTAGATCTTTCCAGACAAAAAAATAACACTATATCATGTAGATTTTTGATTTTTTTTCTCTACTAAAACGCTTTGCATTCAAAAGGTCGGAATTTTTGGGTTAGAATTAATCTATCTGAGTCAAAGGAGGGGGGGGGGGGGAGTTGAAATTTGTTGACTAGCGTAATTATCAGTTATTAAATGTGTCAAATAGTTTTAACTATGTACAACTCACATACATAAATCCTATTAATTAAAGTGTATATATCCCACATAAAACTTCAAATATCATTTACAAATGTATTTTGAGTAGTATATAAACATCTTTATTCTTTTGAAACATATCCAATATGCTTAATTTGAATGAAAAAATAAATACATAAAGACCTTGAAGGGGCGTCTGCAGGGGGAGGGTTTGAGGGGATGTAGTCCTTTTCCCAAGCTAAAGATTTTTTTGCTCATACTAGAAATTGTAATATTTGACAATTTTTTTTCAGGAAATTTGATTAATTTTTTTTTTCAAAAAGTTTTATAATTGAAATTTTTTCTACTAAATTTAATTTTTTGAAAAAAGCTATGAATTTTTGAACTTTTTTCCCAGAAAATTTAATTTCACAAATGTTTTACAAAAAATTTCTTTGTTTGTGGACAACTTTGGATTTTTGAAATTTTTTGAGAATAGCTGTAGATTTTTGAGTTTTTTTTTCAAAAAATTCCTAAACCAAGCCCCCAGAATATTATTCTGTTGACGTCCTGCCTTGATTCAAATCTTATCTAAAGTAAAATAATCATTGATTCTATCAAAATATCTATGACGTAAGTACATTGATCTTGGATGTGTGGAAGTCAATACATTTTAATACCATGCACGCACACTCGCATAAGCATATAATATTATATAAGACCATTTGTCGTCGCCAAGAAGTGTCTACTACCTATGTAGTAGACACTTTGTCTTTTAAAGCGAACGCTTTAATGATGATAATACGTGTGTAATAGGTTTTCTCATTTCCCGGGATATTATTATCTTTGGGATGGATCCCGGGAAACAAATAATGAAATTTCGGGATGACCTTTGTAAATAACACATAATGTTAATTACAAGTATTTGGGTAAATACTTTAACAAGAACACTTTAACTATTAGATATGTATATGACTTTAAGGCAGTGATTCCATATGGCCTGTAAAAATAATTTAATAACAAAATAAAAAAGCTAAATAAATTACACACATATATGTTTGAGAGATCAGATAATTTGAGCAAGGATTTTAAAACTTTGATCATTGTAAGCGTATGATTAAGTACTCGTTTTCAGGCCTACCCAATGTTGTATGGAAAGTGGAGGCTCATCTATTTGTCAAAAATGTAAATGCTGCCGGATTGACACAAGTTGATTGACCTGTAATCAAATGATGAATTGAAGAATGTGTTTAAATCATCATATTCTATGGAAACTTTTTGGATTGGATTGACTCGAGAATTTGAGATTCTAAAACAATTGTTTATTTGTGAAATGTTCGGATCAACATGGATGTAGGAGTCAGTTTTTTTTTTTTTTTTTTTATGAATGTGGTCAAAAAAATAAATATCGTATTAAACTCACTCATAAGGATTTTTTTTTAAATTCTAAAATTAAAATTTTTGCAAAAAATATTGAAAAATAAAATTTGAAATATTAAATTTTTTGGGAAAAAATTTAAAAAATATAAATTTCAAATATTAAATTTTTTGAAAAAAACTTTTCTAATATATATTTTTTGGAAAAAAACTTTTCAAATATATATTTTTGTACCACAGTTATTCACAAAAAATATTCAAAAATGTACATTTTTTTTGAATTATCAATTTAAAATATAATTTTTTTTTCCAAAATTCATAGCTATTTACAGAATTTTAATTTTTTTGGAAAAAAATTTCAAGTATTAAATTTTTCCTATTAATCAAGAGCTATTCATAGACAATTAAAGTTTTTGGAAAAAAATAGATAAATTAAAGTAAATTTTAAATATTTAATTTTTTGACAAAAATATCTTCAAGAAATTAAATTTTTTCACAAAAAAATTTTTAATATTAAATTTACAAAAAAATCAAAAGTTTAATTTTCTTGTAGAAACCAGAAAAATCCTTAATTAAGAGGGGGCTACAGCCCTCTCCAAGCCACCCCCTGCGGACGTCCCTGAAATTTGTTGGACTTCCAAGTAGATCGACATTGGAGTAATTCATACCTACATATGTGATTGCTTTATACGGAGTGGGATTAGTATAAATTTTCTTCGTCTCATGGCTGTTTCTGGATGATCTAATAAAACGTTAAGAGCGCTATACTGCTCTCATTTCAAACATTCTTCAAATTGTCAGGGTTACCATCCGTATGTATGTGGCATTGGGATTTGTACTTATCCAAATGAGAATTTAACTAGTTTTTGATATATGTTTTAACATAGAAAAGTACGTCGTTCAAGATATATATTTTAGTATTAGTTCTAAAAATAACCACATAGTGTAGTTTTTATTATTATTTAAATATATATAGTAATGTAATATACAATGAATTCCACTTTCAATAAAATTGTTTGCAAAAAACATCAACTCATCCCAGCAGTGACTGTAAATTGCTGTGAACCGTTATTTTTCATTTTCTTTCCCTCAATTCTCTCTTTCCTCCAAGACATATATACATTTTATGAAGGTAAACCAATGGTACACACATATTATGTAATGTACTTTGATTTGTTGAGATTCATTGACTCATCAATAGGCCCTGAGCTAACTTAAAAACATCGATAACTGCAAGAGAGAACCTCTATCTTTGGATATGTTTCTACTTAGTAAACAACGCTTTTATTCCCTTAGAATATGTAGAAATAGTTTAAAATACATAGATGTGAACTTCATGGGAAATCTTCTCATGTCTATGGCGTTCAAAGTTTTGTATTGGTTGCCTAATGTAATGTACATATCAATGACTGTGCCGGAGTGGCACATTGTGCAAATTTAACGCCCTACTCAACAGATGTATAAAATTTAAATTGAACTTAAGTAGCACACCCCCTTGAATCAATGTTTTTTAATCGAAATTTCAAATCGTTTCATTGTCTTAAATTATATTTTTGAAGATAAAATGCGAGACCTTTTATCGACCTTGTTTTGGAAGTAAGATGTGTATATATATTTAACGGCCTTTTTATAAATGGTCTACATTTATATACTTTGGTTATTTTTGTGAAATGAGTAGTTGTTTCCTACCTAAGGCTTTAAGATGGACAAAAAAATATCAATAATAATATTCTGTTTGCAGGAAATGAATATTTAACAAAAAAAGGATATTATGATAGACAGAGCCTTCAAGTTTTATGGTATTGGCTTGAGACTCGTACATTTATAATCAATCTTACGCTCTCAAACCACACATTACCAAGGTTATACCTTATTGGTATAAGAACCAGAATCGCTTGAACCGCTAGAACTGGAAACGACAAATCGAGACCAGAAGCGATACCACAATATATTGCTTATCCGTCTCGTTTCATAGGCTTATTTTCGTTTGTTAAATAGATTTTAGGTATATTTATAACCTTTTAATATTCCATTTATATAATTTCATGTAAATGAAACACGTTGTTACCTTTATTGTATTACGCAACCTTTCCTCCAGAAGAAAATGAAAAAAGAACCTTTAAATCTGAGCCGGGCACAACCTTGCATATCACATTTCTCAAACACCATCCATTTATACAGTTCAAAAATTTAGAAGATTTATACCCAACATGGGATATTACATATATTACAAATGGAGTCATCTCATAGTCTCAAGACAGGTGCCAAGGGCGGTTCAATCAGAATTCAATAATTAAGTAACGTGAGAGCACGGTTTGAACGGTGTTACCAACGAATGACGTCCCATATTAAGGTATATTTCTCCCAACTGATTTCAAAACTGAAGAGGCCCTAAATGATGTAATAACAAGTACCTATGACGGAAAACACAACTTGGATATTTTTTAAGTTGTTGCTTGATAACATGTGGTCCACCTGCTGCCAATTGAGTAATTAGAGTAAGACAATAAATATGTATTAGCGCGATACTTTTAGAAATTGGCAACATGAACAATTATTTTTATTTTCCATTACTGTAAGATGTTCTCTCTTTAAAAAAAAAAGAACAATTATAAGTACAGGGTGTCCACGATAAATTGAAACTATCTTAAAATTCAACCTGCTTGATAAAAATGGAATTTGGAGTGTATTTGTTAATATGAAAAAGTTAGACATGATATTAAACAATACATTTATTCAACATGTCCTCCCTCAGCAGCCACCATCTTCTCCATCCTGCCCTTAAAGGATTTGCATACCCTGATGACTTCCGTGGAATCGACAGCATTCCACTCCCTCGTAATGGAGCTCGGGAACTTTGTGGTAAAGACCGCAGGGACCTCTTCTCTCTCCTTGGCAAGCCACCTGACATTCTGGACGTTGTAGCTTCTGTCAACAGTCCAGTTCTTCTCGTCGGAGAAGAAGATGATTTTTCCTCCATGGCTCTTCAGGTCATTGAGGAGACGCTTACCGTTGGTGAGCCTGGTGGCCTTCATGGATGCCGTGAAGATGTGTTGTTTGGCCTTTCGGTATGACCTGTACCTGAAGTCCTCATTCACAGCCTTGGAGACCAGCTGCTTGCTCACTCCACGGTTCTTGGCCAACCTGGACAAGGAAGTCCCAAGCGAAGCATTGATGGACTTCCAGAGGCCTTCAAGGAAGCGGGGAGTGCGGATCCGGTCACTTCTCATGTTGTGGGCCTTGTAGCAGACCTTCCCCTCAACCTCCCAGGCATAGAAGACACGGTACACCGTGGTCTTGGGGTAGTTAAGAAGCTTGTAGATAGCAGAGGGCTTGTGTCCCGCGTGAGCCAATTCGAAGATGGCGTCTCTCCTTGCTTGTTCCATGATGACTATTGTTTGTTGTCAAAACAATTGTGGTGGAAGTTATTGCGTATTGCTCACGCAACCTTTTATATTAGTAGGATTTAACCCCGAATATCCACATTATGGATCTGGATGAAGTTTAAAGTAGTCCCAATTTATCGTGGACACCCTGTATAGAGTAGTCCTTAGACAGCTCATGTGTTTATGAGAATAACGTTAAAGATTCGTGGGAGAGTTTCAAATATAAGTCCCTTTTGGACTCAAAGGATCTCCAACGATGACAGCATTGATGTTCTCCTCCAAAAAATTATTCAAACTATCAGAATTAGAATGTTAATTTTTGTACTTGTAGTTCATATTTTCTACACCTCTGGCTTAATACAGGCTGTGTAAATAATATTTCAACATAGAACTGACCTTGGGAGTAAATGCATTTGTGAAGAACAGACATAAACGAAAAAGAAGAGTAGGAGATAAACATTCATTTGTCTTTAATTATTTATGTCTTTTTTTTCGTCGTTAAAAAAGAAAAGAAATAGGGGAATATTGAAATTAAAATCAGCTCTTTGAGTTCAAATTTCAAAAAAAAAACTCACAGCCTATCACAATAGATGTGAGAAGTAACCATTTTTGTGAGCGTAAATACCACGCATGTAAGGTTATTATAAGAAATATGACGACTCTTAGATACATCATGTCAGCTGATATTTCGTTTCCTGGTATTTCTCAGAAATTTACACCTACGGAAAATCCACAATATTTAATACCAGACTTTCCTCAGAGCTTTTATGTGTCGACAATCTTTGCTGTATTAATATAAAAGATTGGTCCCGAACAAATCCTCAGTGTTACTCAAATTTCTTTATGAGCACACTCGGACTCATGAGTTACTCAATACTTAGATGAATTCCTCTCAATAATGACAGAATAATGATAACTTATAATGACATTGTTCAGGTTGCCAACAACAAAGAAACACGCGCTAAAAAATTTACAACTGAAAATACAAGTTCTATCCTTTTCTTTCCTTTTTAATAAGAAGTGCGATGAGGAGACAAAAGATCAACCGTCAAAACGTCGAACGGAAAGAACATCAAATAGACTAAATGTCGAACCTAGAGTATAAAATAAGGGGATCTTGTTGCAATATCCAGATATTTCTCCCCTGAAATATACCCCACCACTCCTATATACACTACCAGTAAGGGCCACTCCCAACCCCCCTATACAATGCGAATGTTGGGCTGTTTTCGAGTTTCGCCGTGTCTCAAAATGGGATTAAAGCCCCTCACAGCCCCTTATTAACACCCCAAATGTCGTTTTTTTTGGATCTTTATGGATGGCCCCATATATTTTATGATATTCGTTTCAGGTGTTACAAAATTTACTCCGTAGACATTTCCTGTTAGAGACATCTCCCCCCCCCCTACATAAACAACAATAATGGCCCCTCACCCCCCACCATTTACACCCCTAAAGTTGGGATGTTTTCATGGTTTGCTGTGTCCCAAAAAGGGGTGAAACCCAAAAAAACCTCTAATTTCTGGGGCCTTTTGGAGGCAAATGTAAGTAGGGGTAGTGAGTTTCATCCTATTTTAGGAACCAGCGTACCCAAAATAGCCCAAATTTTAAGCTTTAAATGGAGGTTTGTGAAGGTTCCTTAGTGTTAGTTTATTTAGGAATGGGGGTTAAATATATATCTGGCAGGAAATGTATGGTGTGAAATGCCGTAGAAACTGTTTTTCATATTTTGTGGTCACGTTTTGTCCATTTGACTTATAGTCAATTCGACATTTTGTCGTTCGACGTTCTGTTGGTTAACGTTATGTCTGTCGACATTCCGACCTACTACCAGAAGCGCTATGCTATAGTTACATATATTCACAGACTCGTTGTTAAAAATGATTCCTTCTCAGACAAGATTGTGTTGAGACGAACATTATAAATTAACTATGGCAGCTTTAAATAATGAAATGTATAATATAGCATCCCTACATGACGGTTTTAGAGTGATACACCAGTCACCAATCTCTCCCAGGATTTTAACTGCAGGAGGGGGAACAATAGATAAAAAAATAATCCCCCCCCCCCACCTAGAGGCTTCAGATTTACGAAGAAAAAAATAATTTTTACATAAGTTAATTCATATCATCCTCAATGTGAATAGATGCATCTTAATGAATAAAATTCTTTGGAGGAAAAAAAGTTTGAAAAATCAAATTAAATTTGAAATATTAAATTTTTTAGTATACAGAAACAAAAAAATTAGTGAACGGGGACTATAGTTCCTCCAGCCCACCCCGGACGTCCATCATAAAGACTAAGTTTTTTTATGTTCCCAGAAGTCTGTTTTCGAAAAAAAAAATCAAAAAATTAAATATTTTAAATAAATTCTACGGCTATTCACAAAACATTACAAAAACCCACAGCTATTTCCAAAAAAAAAAAAGAAAAACAATTGGGAATAAATTTCAAAAATCCACAGCTGTACACATAAAAATTCAATTTTTCAGAAAAAAAAAGTCCAAATCCATAGTTGTTCACAAAAATTAAGTTTTATGAACAAAAATATTTCAAAAATTAAATTTAAGATATGAAATATTTTGAAAAAAAGTCAAATTTAAATGCCAAAAGTCCGTAGCTATTTAAAGAAAATTTCAAGTATTAAATTTTCTAGTAAATAGGAAAAATATCTTATTTTTTCTGCGGGGGTTCCCCCTAATTAAGAATAAGTTACTTTTTGTTTCCACAAGTCCGGTTTATAAGAGTATACCTAATTTTTTAAAAATTCAGAAAATCATTGGAAGAAAAAGTATATTTGTTAGACTTTGTATATATGTATTGTGTTCATATGAAAGTTGTTAGAAATGCCCAATCAAGTTTTTTTATTATTATTATTATATAAAACCTTCATAATGAATTATGTATTAGAATGCCTCTTGTTCATTTTCCACGACCTTGATTTTTCTTTATTTACGCAGTACATAGAAATCATTCAAAACTATGTATATTATAAAAAAGAATAACTCAAAAATATTTATTTGTATTGATCGACACATCATAAAGAAAAAGTTTTCACTCTAAAAAAGATTTATTGGAAATCCAATAAAAGTTGGAAGTTTATTTTTTCTTTAATTATGTCCCTCGTCAACACAAAATCAGGCTATGATGTTTTTTTCTCCTCAAAACTGAGAATAGATTACATTTGTACTCTGAGTATAATTATCTTACATGTCTCTTAATTAATTATTTTGATAAGTTATTTGGATTTTAAGATTGACAATGTTCTTGAAAGGGTAAATGTCCTTGTTCATTACATTTACTCCCTTCTTTCATAGCTCCTTGTGGCTAATAGAGGTCAAGGCATCTCATTGTCCTTCCTCATTGAATATTAGTCAAAATGCCATTTTTCGACTTCTTATTTTTTATAACATATCGGCAATGTGTAGGATTTACCACTTTATTTTGAAGAAAAAAAAACCCACCTCGTTTATTGGATTTATGAATAATACTCAATTTAGATTGAAAAAAATACAAACTTGATTCTCCCAACCTTTAAAAAAATTCAAGTCCACCACTACTAAAGGCTATAAGAAGAACGTAAGTCTTGTAGACGACAACAAATCAACATATTCTGTAATATACTCGGCACTTTTTGAAAATAAAATCAGGTCTAACAAAAAATTTACACTCTTCTACTTTATATATACAAAAAAAACCTAGCCGTGACAAACAAATATATTTAATGTAAGGACGAAGAGAAATATTATCAAATGATCCATTAAAATTAGAACACTTTGAATTTTAAAATTCAAAGAGATATAATTAATTAATTAACAGTATAATTTCAACAAAATTAATACTATAAATAGTTGTGTGTCTGAGTTCTCTTAATCATTAATGTTTTGCTACAATAATGGCTTCCAGGCGGCGGGGGAAATCTGGTCATCTACTGCAGATGAAGTCCTCTGTCATGGCGTCCCAGTGCAGGCTGACAGTGGCTTTGAGGGCCTCGGTGTTTGGGGGGTCAAAAAGTGTCAAAAAAGAGTTTAAAAGGGTCTTGCAATGGAGGAAAGTGGTTTCTTTCATTGCAGGTATCCAATGAAGGCTTCAGACTATAGCTAATGTTCCTAAATATCTCATCTCATTCCATTAATTATAATATGAATCCCAAAACTGACTCAAATTAGTCAATAAAATACAATGACATATATACTTATGAATATTGATGATAATCCTGTGTATTTCGAGCATCTTAAAAAAAGAAGCAGAAAATCAACATGGTAACCCTGACAATTTGAAGAGAGTTTTGAAGGAGATCAGCTCAGCTGTCATGACGTTTCATTAGGTCAGCTATTAGGAGCAGTGACAATGGGCCATGATGAGATGGTTTTAAACTAGGGCATTGTCATGAATTACTCCAATTTCGATCCCTAATTCTACTCCGAGGTTACTCTCTGTCTATTATAATCACACACGAATGCTCTATCAGGTTTTTGAATATTGTTGAATGTAGTAAGAAAAAAAAAGTTGACTTCTCCACAGTTAAATAATTATGACAACAGCTGAGGAAAAGATAATTCATTCATTTAAATGACCAATTTCAAAAAAATGGCCAGCTAAAAAATGCACTCGATTTACAACACTGCTTATGAAGTAAAACACTATTTTACTAAATTAATGTTCAAGATTGCTTTTGTGTTGATACACTGCATGTACAGTAGACATTAACATACATAGTTGGTTTTGTACAAATTGACTATAACAAAAAAAGGATAAAAATGGATAAACATTTTATCCATCATATGAGTAATTTAAGAACTAATATCCAAAACTCAAACAATAGAACCTATTTATTGATTTTTTTTTTAAATTGCAAATTTGTGTTTTATGCAGATGACGATATTTTTTATAACTTTTAAAATACGCTCTTATTCTATTGATATGTTTGTAGGAATAATTTTCAACATGTACATACATAAATGACGTCGTTACTTTAATTCCACATCGCACCCTCTCACACCAAAACGAAGCTGAAAGATGGCCGAAAGTCGTTTGGAAATAGATAGCCAATTCTTCCAACTATGTGAATTTTCTTCCCTAATACAAAGGACTCGTTCAAGAGTTGATTCAAATTCAACAGCTCACTCGTCGTTACTTTTAATGTATCACACAGCCTTTCCCCCTTAAAAAAACAGAAAAAAGGGGCAAAATCATCTGATAGTTAGCCAAATAAGTCAATCATACCAACTGTCATGTACTCCCAGACTGTCAATGTCATATTATTTCTTCACCATTCTTAAAATGAACTACATATAATTAAAATCTACATAGTATTTTATTCTATACTGCATTATAATATTGATTAGTAATCTTTTATTAAAATAGTTCTAATATATTTGTGTTTGTGTATGATAGCCAAAATTTCTTCATCCAAATAATAAAATAGCCAGCCAATATATATTAATTATATAAACGACGAGAGATCCAAATGTAATTGTATTCTTGTCCTTTTGGAAATGGAGCATAAATATAGAATAACTTATTACTTTGTTTATATATGAAACATAATAATTTATGAAATGGGCATAACGTATCAAACGAGAGGAGGGAATCGACAGGTGACAACAAAATACATTGGGTATTTTTCTGATAGCAAGGTAACGCCGTGATCAACGTTCAGAAAACGGATATGTAGAAAAGAAGTTGAGAAATCGCCAATTGAGAGCCAAATATGTATAATGTGAATTCGTGTAATGTTGAAGTAAATTCCTGAGTTGTATATTGTTCTTGATGCTGTAATTTTAGCTATACACGTATGACGTCATTTTTTGAAGATTTATGTTTTTATAAGAGTCATCTATGAAATAACCTTACTTTTAAAACATCAATAAATACTAATTAGTAAATGACATAATGAGGAGTCAGTTTGAAAAATTCAACAATGATGTGTTTAATGCTAATAGGCAATTAAATCATAACTGTGATTTAATAATGTACTTTTGTGTTAGGTCTTTTGTTCAACATGAAATCTCTACGAACATAGTCCTCTATCGTCTATCTTACTTGTATAATACTCTATGGACTATTATCATTATGAATATAATTATCTACTTTGCTCTAATTATTACTGTGAAACATGCTTTGTTTTGTTATCTCCCTTCATAGTTCACCCTGTTATTTGTTAAAGTATTTCTAATGTGCATTCTAATTTTCAAATTCAAAAAATGGAAAGTGGATATTTCAAGGCAAAATTATACATAATAAATCACAAGAAAAGTTATAAAACGGCACAGTTGTAACCATAGAAGTGAACATCTGATATTAAATAATAAGAAAATCTCACTAAATTAAAATCTTTAGTTTGTTTCCATGAAGAGTAGTTGTATAAAGGTAATCGTTGGTCCGGTCCGGTACCACTAGTAGGTCCTGGAAGACAGTCAGATTTTTGAAATAATCAAAGAAACAGTGAATTTTCCTTTGAGCTATTTTCATTAATTTTTATGTGTTGACTCTTGAATGATTTAAAGCAGCTGACGCAGTGTATTACGAGCTCAAAATGTGTATTAAATAGGATTGATATTTATATGAATCTAGGAAGCTTTGTTAATAATTCGCGGCATTTCATACTTAGTCATTGATAAGATTTTCCAATCAATGTATCTAATATGTAGAGTTGAGAAGTTTGTAATGAAGAAACGAGTGTGAGAAAAAGGCTAAAGTGAGAAATGTGGTACACCTTCATTAAGACCCTTGTTAATATCAACTACTTCTTGTATGATTTTCAGGTGAAATGATAACTTCAACATTTAAAATAGCATTAACGCAAAAAAAATATCGATTTTTTTATATATTTATTTTACTATGCGTTTAAAAAAAAAAAATTGCACCAAAGATAGGCAATAATGCATATTTCAGGGGATGAGTGGTAGCACCACGACAACCAATTAAATAATAAACTAAAAACAAAAAGAGCTCTCGCAATAACCGTTTTTCCTATTCTAATTTTTAAAGATAGTTTTGTCATAACGAACTACTCAACTCTAATATAAGTATGATCTATTCTCTAACTAATATTTAAGAGTTTAGCTACCTTTTGACAGTTGAGGTTGAGAGTGGATAAAAAACTCAAAATAAAAAAATGTTAAACCGATCCCTCATGACGTAATTGAAGTTAATTTTTACAAGATATGTACAAGAGCCTTAATACATATCTGACACAACTTATTTGCCTTAATCAAAAAATTTAGGAACAATTCAAAGACTGACAGCTGTAAGGACTCATAGAATAGATTGTAATACTGAATTGGAGCAAATAAGTTGGGAGTAACACATTACTAAGGCGGGATATTGAGAGTTTTGTTATATGTTGGGTTCTAGAACACATAGCTGAAAGCCACTTTACCGAAAAAGTTAAAGAAGTGATTAATTTGCATTGTCCATTGAATTTCAATCATTGATTGTGTGTTGAATTAATCATTGGAAAGTTCGAGCCAACTTGAAGCATCCTTATAACGAAATGAATCAACACTTAATTATTGCAATTCGTGGCAAATAATTAGATACTTGATCTTTTAAAATTGGCCACTGTGAGAGCTAATGACCCCACGTCTATAAAAACAAGTTTCCAGCCAGCAAATTGACCTTGATACTGACTATTCTGCTATGGAAGAAAACTGTTAAATCTTTTTTCGTTGCTACTCACTCATTTTTCGTCAGATTTTGATCAAACTTTGAAAAACGTAAGAAGGAGTTATATAAGTATTTGTCAAATACTAAAAGGACTACCCGGCATTGAACCGGATTTATTGGACGTCGACAAACAGACACACTTTGTTATAAATATAAAGAGGATAACTACCTCAGAAACTATCAGTGTTACTCCCGGTGTTTTTTTTTTCATGAGCACACTCACACGTGGTGACTCAATACTTTTATGTTCTCTCCTCAAGAATGGAAGTACAATGATAACAGCTTAAGAAAATTAAATTGATCAGATTGCCAACAACAACAACGACAAAAATCCCACCCTAAGAAATACTTAGAAATTATAACCAAATATACGAATTCCTCTTTTCTTTTGTAATATGACACGCTGAGCTTTAGCTATACAAATTCTTTTATAAACCTCATCAAAAGTCAAACTCATTATTAATTTTTTTTTAAATATGACCCGCTGAGTTATAGTTTGTTGTCAAATATTAAATTTTTTTTCATATGTACACAGTATAAGCCCTTAGTAATTAAGCCTAGGGTGGAGGTTGAAATGTTGAAACTGTCCCAGATCTCTCTTATCGTAAATTATGTAACTACAACAATATGATTGTGTCTTTCTGGATTACAAATGAAAAAATATAAAATATCTTTCATAATGCAAACAGGTAAAAAAAATTATATATAAATATTTTTTTTTTTTTGATATTATACTCATTAACGATTCGTCACATTAAAAGATAATTTTGCACAACCAAAACGGAGAGTCTTGGATGATTATGATAATTTAAATCAAATCCATGTGGTTGTCGGGTAATTTTTCTTTCTTTTGCATCATGTGTTACAATCAACTGTTTATAATTATTCTAGAAGCGTAATCAGTTTATCTCTAAGCCCTGTGCTATAGGATTATTTTTGGGAACTGAATCGCCTTATTTATTAATATGATTATAATGGACTTAATATTGAACGTCCTCGTCACCTTTAAAAAAACCCGATAGGGGGCATGTTATAAAAGCGTTTTCTTAGAGATGAAGGTTTTCTATTGCACCTTAACTCTATAATCCAAAATGTGGATAATTTTATAGGATATAATTATTGAGTTATGTAAAGGAAACTGAAAAAACGATCGCTTAGCACAGATGACCACTTCAACCAGCGTTTCTATTTTTTAGCAATTCTACATTTCAACACAAGATTTGGCTGCTTAGTGCAATGCTCGCTGGAAAGAGGTGGTTAGAACAGGTTTGACTATATATTAATTGGAAAAATGAAAAACTGGTTTACAAATAGTCCAGGACCTCTCACATATCCGTGACTTTCTTATCAGAAAGGTCTATTTGTGATGTGGAACTTACGTATTGGTGGGGAAAAAATGAATGGAGTACCTATAAATATGTTAAAAGTTTAATAAAAAGTGTGTTCTCTAGACAAAACTCTTCTATGCTAGAGTGCAAAATGCATCTTAAGATTTACTAAGAAAATGAATACCAAATAAACATTACAAATAAAAAAAGAAGAAGTTGACTGGAAAATGGTTCACGTTGCTTAGCGTTCTATAAATAGTTATGAATGTATTCATCTGTAATATCTCATTATTTGGTTTTATGATGCTTCCTAAAAAATTTAATGGTTTTTAAAAGTTTTTAGTGTAATCTGGTATTCTTTCGAGGGATTAGTTATAATAATATATTTATAGAAATAGAAGATACTTTGATCAATTAAAGAATACAAATAAACCTAGTATCAACAAGTCCCGGCCCTAGATAGGAAAACAAATTTTTTTGCCAAAATTCTTTTTTATTCATCAATATAATCTCCTTTTTTGAACGATACAATCATTCCAACGTTTCTCTAGCTTTTCGATACGACGGATGTAGAACGGTTTATCGATACCTTCAAAATATGCTTTAGTTTCGACATTCACTTCCTCCTCTGAGACAAATCATTTTCCACGGAGCATCTTTTTGAGCTCTTCGAAGAGTCAGTAGTCACTGGGGACACATCTTAAGAATATGGTGAGTGCAGTAGCAATTCGAAACCCAATTCGACTAATTTTACGTCTGTTTTTATTGACTTGTGACACGGTGCATTGTTTTGGTGAAAGAGCACCTTTTTCTTCTTCAAATGAGGTCTTTTTTGGGTAATTTCGGCCTTCAAACGATCCAACAAACCAATATAATAATTGCTGTTGATTTTTTTTCCATGTTCCAAGTAGTCAGTGAATAAAATTCCATACGAATCTCAAAATATAGAGGTCATGGACCTTCCCAGCCTATGTTTGAGTCTTTGGGCGGATTTCTCATTCTGCACACAGCACTCAGCAGACTGCTGTTTTGATTCTGGAGTGAAGTGGTAAATCCATGTTTCATCCATTGTGATGTACCGACGCAAAAAATCATTTTTATTTCGCGTGAACATCCCCAAACAGCTCTTTGAATCATCTACTCGTTGTTGCTTTTGCTCTGATGTGAGCAAAACGCGGCACCCATTTGGAAAACAACTTTTTCATACCCAAATGTTCGTGTATGAAGGTCTAAACACTACCTTTTGATAACTTCAGAGTGTCTGCTATTCCTTGCAACTTCAATTTGCGATTGTCCATGATGATTGACAGGTTTTTTTTAATGTTTTCCGGAATAACCGTCTTATTTGGCCAACCAGGGCGTTCAGCATCATCGGTGTCCATACAACCACGTTTGAAATCGGCAAACCATCGTTTGATGGTGTAGAGTCCGGATGACATTTTTCAAGCTAAGCTTGAGCTTGAACGGCGTTTTTTTTCTATTTAAAAAGTAATGCTAGATCAACAGACAAAATTGTTTCATCGTTTTTAAGACTCACAAAAGTAGCGTAACTCCATAAATAATAAACCAAACGTCATGAAATTTTGAGAGTAACCTTTTGAATGTTTTTACACTAACAAAATATTTTGTTAGTCGCGCCATCTGGTAGTTAGGCCCGGGACTTATTGACCGACGCGTTATTATGATAGTAATAAGAGATACTTTCTCCATCGTCCATTGGAACACTCCTCCACTTTAGTTCAGAGAATAATCAATAGACTGGACCTGGAAAGCAACATGAAAAAATTAGACCTATTCCTTGTCGTCACGTCCCCTTCATATGATGAGTGTCTCAAAAAAGAGAACATTATGTCCAAAGTCCAGGTGATGCTCTCTACTGCAAAGCAAACAAACAGGATAATTCCACACAGAATCCAAGCCTCCGGCATGGACTCCTTCTGAGTTGGAGGCACATTAATAGCCACACAGTAGCTATCAATGATACTTTGCTGAACTATTAATGTATTACTTTAAAAAAAAAAGCTTTTTGTCTGTTGAAATGTCAATTTAGTTATTGATATCGTTATTTTAAAAGTAAATAATTGTATACACAATTATATTTATTTATAATTATTGACGATTGATTACCTTATAAAAGGGACAATCTATAATAACTATCAATAGCAATTATTACATGGGATTGTTGGAGCGTTTGAAGGATGAAATCACATAAAAAAACACGCCCCCATTGGAAAAGAAATGTGATGTTTCATCAAGACAATGTATCGGGTCAAAATAATTGAAAAGGATGGCAACTTTGCATAGAATAGGAGGCTACATCCACTGCATTAAGCAGATATGACCAGAGTGACTTTTCCGGTCTACAAACCTCAAAATAATGCACGCTTGAAAAAAAAAAAAATAATCATAGTTTATGAAGAAGTAATCTCAGAAACTGTGGGCAATTTTGTAACTGTAGAGAAATCTTACCTTAAAAATGGTATTGGAAAATGCACTGCTATATTCGTTTTAATGCCCTTGAAGGTAAATTTATACATTGAATACATAAATCAATTGTTGACAATTAAATGTGTTTTACTATGTTAGCCTACAAACTATTCAGTCGACCTGTTATGATGCCAGTTCTATGACTCATTCATAGTTATAAAAACTATCCCCTCTTTATTTTATCCCATTTTTCATTTTTTCATCTAATTCTGATCTAATAATAATAGCTGATATACAGGAAGCGGGGATTAAATGATCGCCAAAATATTTTTCTACAAAAAACAACACAAAATATACATTTTTTAACTTTTTATTGAAAATCAAAACTATGACGAGCATACAGGTATAGAGTGGCCATTCATTTGATATAATCACCGTTGGCATCAATAACAGCCTCAATACGGCCTCTGAACCGGTGCAGGCTCTTCTGACCATCTCATTGTCCATGTTGCCGAATACCTCCTTGATGGAGTCCATCAGGCTGGCCTTGGTGCTATGGGGATGTCTGTTGGTATGTCTCTCGACATAGCCCAGACAAAATAGTCCAAAGGTCGAGAGAGTTAGGAGGCCACAAATCCTTGGTTACGACGTCATAACAGTTCTCGGTTAACCACTGCATGGAGATTTTGGACACATGGCAGGGTGCTGAGTCCTGTTGCTACACCCAGGGCCTGTCCCCGGCCTTCATGGACCTGGTAGGGTCATCCTCAACCATCTTCTTCACCTTGTCGATAAAGTCGGTATCCCTGACCTTCCTGTCGACGGCCTCCTCCTTGGGTGCCCTCTTTATGGTGGCATCAACATCCCGTGTGTCCTCTAGCTTCTTACGGATACGCTGAACAGTCCGTAAATTCACTCCTAAGGTTGAAGCAATCGTTGAATTGGAGATTTCACCTCCATTATTAACCAATGCCATGCCTACGCCGGACCTCGAAAGCTCCTCGTTCCACTTATAGCTCTTTATCTCCTCATATGATGACGGCATGATGCTAACTTAACAACGTATCGTCAGCTGACGAGAATAGCTTTCCTATTTTGTAACCGGTTTTTTATTTGATAATGTCGTCTTCAAGTTATCAAGGTATAAAGTGGGAGACAATTTGATCCCCGCTCCCTGTACAACCCTAAAGAATATAGTTTTAAGTAGGAATCTTTAATAGAAAATATAAAAATGAGGCGAATATGTCATGTAGCAAAGTTTCCGACGGCAAAAAGGTTCACGGAAAATTTACTGGTCACGCTCATGAATAAAGAAAAGTAACTCGGACAATTTAATGGGGAGTTAAATTTAAGTGTAAGTCTTTATTGAACTCGGAGTAGAATTGAAAATCCAGAACAGAAACTCCTGTCGATATCCTTGGTAGATACGGCGTGTATCTATTCCCTTTCTCCACCTCTCATACCTGTATTTCATACCAGAAAGGCATGTTTTTTACAACTCTAAATATTTTGATTACAAAATAAATAATATACTAAGAAAAATAAGGACCATTTCAAATGACAACCTTAAGCTTTTTCTAATAGAATGTATTATTTATTAAGAAGAAAAAGAGAGAAAAATAATTATACTCCTGTTCCAAAATCCCTAAAATCCATTTAAATGCCTGTTGCCTTAAGTTACACAAAGATAATTAAAAGAATGATTAATATGACTAAGGCCTTATCGGTGAGAGAATACATTCATTAAAATAATTTATCAATGTGTCTTAGATATATATGTTAACTATTAATGTATTATCATTTATCCAGCTGTGGCATGGACACAAAAAACCCATACGGGGATCCAGGAATGAGGAAGGTACAATGTAGTACATTGTGCAAGAAGGACAAAAGGAACACATCCATAATATTATAATCCTACATACTTTTTCAAATACAAATCATGCAAAAAGAATAAGGAATTGTTAACCCTGAATTTTATTGAAGGCTATCCCTATAATGCCCTTCACTTGAAATGCAGATAAACAAACTTGAAAAAACAACAACTAATCAATACCATCCCATATGTCCATGTATAGAACACTTTTTTTATTATTGTTTGAAAGTAACAAAAATAACCTCCAAAGTGGGATTACTTGATGTGAAGAATTACACGTTAAACAGACTATGTAAAGAAACCTAATTGAGTATCAATTCTCGGAGACAATAATAAAAACCCTGAATGTTATGAAAATAAAATAAAACTAGAGGGTATAACTACAAAATCCGGATTTTTCCGGCATATATTATGAGGAAAATGTTTTCTTTTTTATGGTAAAATAACCAAATGGTATTACACTTAGTAGCCAAACAACACCATCAGGGTGTCAACAACAGAAGATTTCAAACTTTATACATTTTCAGATGCAGAAGGTAGGTGCACTGTTGTGATGTTTTTTGTGAACAACGATGTAAATATTAGCAATACTGAGGTCTCAAAGATGAAAGGGATCGAAGGGAGAAGGGGTGATGAGTAGAAAAATTGGGGCCAGAAGGGGATTTTTTTTCCTGGATCTACTTTGAGTTAAAGGTTAACAGAGGGCCTCCCATTAGAAAGAAGTCCATCGTCCTGGAATGCAGGGATTTTGATGGGGTTCTAGTTTCCAGTGCCTGTGAACGGTTCAGGACACGAATTGAGGACGTTATTGATATCAACCGAGGCTTCATCAGGGGCGTCCGCAGGATTATATATATTTTTTTTTTTTGAGGGGGGAAGGGCTGGTTTTTTGGATTTTTTTTGAAAATAAAATCAAAAATCCACACCTATTTAAAAAAGATTGAAAAATCCAGAGCTGTATACAAAAAAATGAATTTTTTAGAAAAAAATTATTAAAAAATAAACTTCAAATATTAAATGTTTGGGAAGAAATTTAAAAAATCTATAGCCATTTAAGGACTATAAAATTTTTTGGAAAAAAATTTGAAAAATTTATATAAATTTCGATTATTAAATTGAAATTGTTATAATTAATTTTTTATTTTTTTTGAGGGGGGGGGGATACAGCCCCTCCAGTGCTCCTCCTCCCGATGCCCCTGTTAATTGTGTGAGATATATTCCCTATGACTGTATTTTCAGCTCAGTTTTTGTTCTTTGAATAAATCTTAAAAAATGGCCATTTTATTTTAATTGTAAACTAGGTTGAACAAAGGGTCGGAATTTCGTTGTTACAACCTGTGTATACAAATCTTGGAGTTATCAGAGACCTACTTGTTAGAGTGATTGGTGACGCTGTTGTCGTGCGTATTTCATATATTAGATAAAAATAGCTGCTGGGTGTATGAAAAGAATGGATTTTTATAATATTTCTTTAATTAAGCTCAGAATTTCTTTTGATTCGGAATTAAAATCGATAAAATATTTCCATTATTATTCACGGTTCTATTCATAGTTCCACCATTTCTAACTGACTCGTGTCAGATATCAACGAATTCACTAGGTCTAAACTCGATGATGCATTTTATGTAATTATGGAATTAAGGGTCGTAATTGTAGATCAAGGTAGTTTGGTTCTTTTATAAGTTATTCGAGGAGATTCACATTATTTTTAGTTTTTTTTTTGGTGCCTGAACCAAGAAACATCATATTTTTATAAATATTATCATCTCTCTTCTTAAGTTCCCTTTTTATATTGACCCTTGTTAAAGATAAAGAAATGGGCCCTAAGACTAGAATAGAGGTTGTATTTCATAACTCACAGTTCGTCTTGGAAACTTTACACTGACTCACGACTCGATACAATTGTTTTTAAATAGCAGTTTTACCATTTTTCCGATCCGTATCGAAATATTTCAGCTTGAAACACTGGTTCAAAACCATATTTCTCTCTTTTGATATTTTTTCTCAATCATTTAGAATTGTAATCGTATTTTTGGCTCAGCTATATACCCCGGATCCATAACTAATTGGCACAACTTGAGCAATCTGACAAATTCTTGGGACGTTATCAAAATAAGATGTGAATTTGAACAATGTAGTCAAAGCTTGCCAAGCATTTTAAATCAAGTAGCATATAATGTATATATGTTCGATCTATCGCATTAATTTATTAAACACATATGTACATATTAATAGAATCTTACTTATCCTTCCAAATGCGTCATTTTGACTTCAAAATGGGAGTGGGCTTGAAGCCTACAAATAAGATGTATCCTTCAACTTTTTCTCCTACCGAAAGAGAAAGAACAAAAGGCCAAACATTGATTGGTAGCTAGCCAATTATGACACTATCCCCAACTGTTGGGATTTTCTTTCATAAGAGTAGAGAGTTTTTACAATTTTGACATAATTAAAGCACAATCAAATGTAAGCACACTAATATGTAAGATTGGAACAATATGTACAATTTTGAGCCGTGGTCCAGTATTGCACGCATGATTCCACGATACGGAACTCTATTCTTTATAATAAGTTTTATCAATTATATTTTATGTTTCAGGTAGACTATTACTTTATAAAAAGTTTTTAATTAGATCCTACCGGATATCATTTGTACCCTAATTGATATAGAAAATTTAATCACTTTTATATTTAAGAACATCAATTAGACAATCAATACCGGGCCATTGGAAAATAGCCAAATAGTTTACCGATTAGAAAAGGAAAAACGATGAGAACTAGTGCTCTTTTTTATTCATTATTTAATAGATCGTCGTAGGGATGTATTTAAAAAAAAATTGCTTCATAAGATAGTATATACTTATATAGATCATTTTTATTCACGTCACAAATTGCATCATAGTTGAGAAAGACAGCCATTTTTAGTACTCAAAGTTGATATTTTCAATACATAAAATAGACAAATTTTTCAATAAATCTTGATTAAACTCCATCAAATGGAATTTACTATAAGATTTATTGAAAAATTTGACTATTTTATGTAAAATATAAATAGAAATTTATATAAAAGAAATTAAAACTTACTCTCTATATATATAGAGAGAGTAAGTTTTAATTTCTTTTAACTTTTATTTGTTTCGACATCCAATAGTTGCCTAGTTTCCTTAATATTAATGAAAAATGACTTTAATTGGTTAGATGTAGTTGTAGTGATTAATTATAAGTAAACTTGATGGTATAACAATTACTCCAACTGACCTCCTGTAATCTTGTGTAAAGTCCATATACATCAAGTATATTTATTTCTCTAGGAATACCATGGGCGCGAACCAACCCACATTGAGTTCAAGAGAATAATTACATCCGAGCACGTTGTCCAGGAGCTACAGCGATTCCTATTGTTATAAAACTTGGTTGTTTAGGTCCCTTAAATAGCTGACAAGGATGACGTCACGTAAAAACGCTCTGAGCTTGTATATATTTAAATATAATGACTGCATGATGAAGTAGTCTTACACGGCCTTGCATGCTGTACTTCATTTTAATCTTAATAATGTCAAATGAGTTTGGACATGATATACACTGAAAAGAGATTGATTACATATAGGAACATAATATTTAGCTGCCTTTGGCGACAATAACAGTATTCAAAAAGGGGAAATGTAGCTGATACAGAATCAGCTGGCTTTGAACTCCAGTTGATGTTAGCTTCTGTAGTCTAGCAGGTTGAAGGTCCGGCTCTGGGGTAGCCAGAAGTTAATTAAGAAGCCATTATGTGGACTTCTACAATGCTCGAAGAGGAATTGTTGATGCTTTTCAGTCTAAAATGGCCTTTTTCAAACCTTTTCCACTTTTAATGCAGTAAACCGATCAAGAGCCTTTTTTTGGGAGGAATTTGAAGACGAAAATGATTGAGCTGACCTCAAAAATTTGTTTGTTTCGCAGTATTTGGATTATATTGAGGAATCTAATGCTTTGAGGGCGAGGTCGGACGCATCTTCCATGCGCTATGAACATAGTAGACGTTATGATGGTTGACCCCAAGCTGCTTGAAGATATCTGAGGTGTCATGGCCTGCACGGATCGATGTTGCAATCTCCATCCTGATTGTTACAAATCTTTTTCCAGAAATAAGATATATCTGTTTGAAAGATAAGGAGAACAGCTTTTCATTAATGTGTCTAAATTTATGATTGAAACTTTCTTCACCTCTCAAAAATATAGTTAAACAGGTGTTGCAAGAGTTATTCACAACATCACACTAATGTTAATTTAAATGTAGAATGTTCAGTAGATATACATACTCATAGGTCATTGTGCCATCATCAGTGGTCATTTATAAGAGGGAATAATTATCCACTAATCTTTCTATTTGGAATCAATGCTCAAATGGGGATGGTTTAAAGCCTCATATGTATTCTGGATCACAATTTATTAGAACAATAGTATAATGTGTATCTTTACACTATAATTTCGATTATGAAATATCATAAAGTTTTAATTATATCATATTTATATTTTATAAATTAGTACGTATATATTTGAATTTTCAATTCATGAATTTGATTAGTTACTTCAATTTCGAAATATGTACTGCAAAAAAAAAAAAAATTTGGTTGACTAGATTTTTATTTAATAGTGAGTACTCTATAACATACCTGAAACGTGCGTTCCTCTTATTTTTGAGGAACTAAAGGTTATTTTCTTCTATTAGTTATGAAATAAATCAAGGAATTAAGTTAAAACAGTCGTATAATGAATGTCTTAAGGAATTAAAATAACTTAATTTTCATTATTTATATTCTTGCAACATAAAATAAATAGATCAAGCAAAAATGAGGAATATTAAGACCTTAAGACCTTCATTCCACAATTGTTTAACTTCAATTCCCTCCTTCTTTTCATAATCATTCTACAATAATTTAAAAAAAAACACCCTATATTGAACAACTACAGGGCAAAAAAGAAACAAATTAAAATGAAGGATCTGGGGAAGCTCGCCTTGGGAATGTTTGGTATGGGATTAATCGCCCTAGGGAAAATCGCTTTGGATAAAGCTTTCTGGGTGGAAGAATTAACTTCTCCTATATTATGCAAGCAATAATCTCACTTATGTAATGACTAATGAGTTCGAACCAGAGACAAAAATGTAATATAAATTCAGAATAAATATAAAATAAAAGAAAAATAAACAAACACGACAGTAATTCGAATAGAAAAAGTGCTAAAAAAACTTAATTACCCGTTATCAATTAGCGTGAGACTGAAGTTATGATGTGTTCTTCATATTGGAAAAATACTCATGGATGGACGAAACAGCAAAACTCAGATTACGTAAGTACAGTGATTTCCACTTCGTTATGAGCCAGGATGTGTCAGAAGAAAAGGCAATTGGATGTGGTTACGTTTTGCTTCTCTATGTTTGCTGGTCCGTCACAAAGATCATGCAAAAAGTTACAGATCGATTCGGATCAATCTTGGTACGAAGATTTTATATGGTCACAGTAAGAGGGCAATACATTTTGAGAAGTCAAGGTCAAATATCAAGATAACATGAAGCATAAAAAATGCCTAATCAACCATAGCTTTGCAACAAATTGAGATACATTTTTAGGCAAAGGTTTTGGGCTCTCCCGAGTACTGAACAGTGAATAACTTGATTTTATTTGCTTAAGAATATGTTTATAATATAATTTAATTTGTAAAATAAAAAAACTAAGCCGTTGTTGCTTTTTTGATTTGTAAAGGTGGTTTTTACCACAACTATCATCCACATACACGTGTAGTTTTTTGGAACGAACCAATAGTAAATTAATTTATAAGAACTGCATATTATAATCTTTAAACCTTTTCAAATATCTCTTGCATAATGGAGAGGTTCTGTGCTTTAAACTGTGTCTTCTTCCTTTGAGTGAGCATTTTAGAAGCACAAATATTACTAACGTGGCATTTTCTCTACCCCAAACAAAACCCATTTTAAATCACAGAAAATAAGGGCTTTATTTTATTGTAGAATAGTTATGAACGAACGAGGAAATTAAGTTAAAATACATTGTCCCAGGAATGTAAGGGATTAAGAATGATTTTTCTTCCCTAAACCCGAGACATTTATATCACAGAACCTCTATATTTTAAAAGGTATATTTATTGAGGTTTGTAGATGAAAATAAGCAAAGTTCTTACAAATGGATTGCATTGTAACGCACCTTTACATCTTAACAGTATAATTTACAAGAGTTGATGAAGTACTACTGAATTTTTTTGGTGCAAACAAAATTAATTATATTTACATACATTTGTATATTTCTACAGCTGGTGTTTTGAGCAGTCTTCTTTTTTTTTACTTTGTAAATTGCCCAGATATGTGTGTATGTATGTAAACATCTGCTGTGTTTTTCCTTCGGCGAGAGGCAACAAACAAAATGATTGTCTGTGTTTTTTTTTACAGCTGATATATGTATGTATATATTAATATTTAAACTTTATTCATTATTCGTTCTTTAAAACGATGTATGTTAGCTCATGATAACATAATTATAACAGAGATCAGTCTGTGTGAGAAAGGTAAATATTACATATTATTGTTAATTGGATGACAACGTTTAATCCTCAGTATAGATGTGGGGAAAGGTACTTTTTCTACGAGTCCAAGTCCTTGATTATTTTCATTGAGTCCATGTCAAGGATGAAGTCCTTGTTTGTAAAATATGATGGAGTCGCTAGCCTTCAGAATATGGATTTGATTATAAGTATAGTCTATGTCCAAGGGCGCCTACAGGATTTTTTAATGTATTTTTTTTTTTGGGGGGGGGAGCTTGGGTTTTGGAATTTTTTGAAAAATCAATAACTATTCAGAAAAAATTAAATTAATTTTTGGAAAAAAACTTAAAAAGTTTATAGGTATTCACAGAAAAGTAATTTTTTTTTTGAACAAAAATCAAAAATCTATAATGATTTACAAAAAATTTAATTTTTTGCTCTACTACGTGATTTGTCACAATGACGAAAAAAAATTCTAGCATTAAGCAAAATTTCGTTAATATTTGTTGGGACCTCCAGCCCACCCCTTTTGGAGCCCCTGATGTCCAATAATTTGGTTTATACTCCCAAAGGAGTGATCCAAAGAGCAAATTTATGATTATTTAGAAATTAGTTATAGTATTGAGACCAAATTTTCAATGTCTTGTCTGTATAGATTTCCTTTTCTTGAAATACAAACAAAAATATCAATTTTGTCTTTCTGTCTCGATCCTTCAAAACCGTGTTCTTGTTCCAGTGGTACAAAATATTTTGGCCTTGCTTTGGAATCAAAGCAGAGAAGTAGTGCTTGAGTCTGAACTTGTATTCCAGTTATTTTTCCATGAACTCGGACTTGTATCATACTCAGAATCCATTGGGCTGGAACTTGACTTGGATTCAATACAATAAGGACTCAGACTTTACTTGTAATCGGTATCATACGAACTCAGAATTGCAGTCATTTGGTCTTTAAGCTCATCATTTTTTCTGTGAATCTTTAATCCCTTAACGGATTTTACGCGAAAGGTTTTTTTTTCTTTTCAGCAGTGACGATATCTCGTCTTAAAAAGGAAACATTAAGTAATATAACAGAGGGCTACTCTCAGTGAGCTTAGACTGTATATGCCAAGTTGATAAATTAGATTAGTATGGGACTACAAAGGAAAAGTAAGGTGATTCACTTCAGGGACTTTGTGATAAAAAATATCATGATGATTTCGATGGGGATGAACGAAAGGGATTGGTTAATTGTTTTGAAGATGAAGCCTTCCTAAAGGATTGATCAATTTAGTAATCCAAGATCAATGGGTCTTCCAATCAGACATGATTTTCTCTCTCTTCAGATTGATGACTCTTCCCTCTCCAAAAATTCAAATATGGAAAGCTGATACCCAATGGGATCAGGGCATCTATATTTCTTTTGGTGTGGTAATTTCACATAAAATAAACTTTATTTTTTTAGGATTTCTTTTCCCAAGTAATTGAGTTGGATTTGAAAAATCTGTCAATCTGTTAAGGGTTTAAACATAGATATTCAGTAAATAAAATACGCTCGCCCAGATTCCAGTATTTTTCACATTCATAACATGTGATGTATGTACAATGCCTCACTTGGATATTCAAATAAAATAATCATTAATGTAATACAAATTATTTTTATTTGTACTTAAGTCCTATAAGATAATAGTTGTACTTAACTCCCATAATTTAGTACTTATACTTAAACATTCATAATACGATTACTGCTACTTGGATTAAAAAGTCATCCTTATGAATACTTAAGTACTTTCGACATAAAGTTATGTAAAATATTTTACTTGTTTCTTTTAAAAATATAGATATTTTAATCAATTGTAGAGTTGGATTCAAGTTCAAATTCTTGAATTCGGCCAAGTTTGAGATTTCAAACTCAAACAATTGTGTAATGAGGGTCTTAAGGAATTCAAATATTGCTCATTTTCGCTTGATCAATTAATTTTTTTGTTGCAAGAATATAAATAATGAAAATTAAGTTATTTTAATTCCTTAAGACATTCATTATACGACTGTTTTAACTTAATTCCTTGATTTATTTCATAACTATAGCATCTAATAGAAGAAAATAACCTTTAGTTCCTCAAAAAAAAAAAAAAACAACAAAGGAACGAAAAAAAGGATCCAGGTATGTGTTAGAGTATATACGATTAAATAAAAATCCAATCTATATTGCTGTCCATATATCGAAATCGAAGTAACTTATCAAATGCATGATCATCAAACTAATCAAGGTCACGAATTGGGAAATCAAATTTATATTCTAATTTACAAAATATGAACCCTAAATTTTACAAAGATGTCATAACCTTTCTTAACAGTTATACCAGGGGTCGGCAACCTATGGCACGCAGAGGCAGTTTCCCTGGTACACACAAATTAGAACATATTCCCTTAGTTTGTGTAGGTTTTTTTACCATTATTGTTGATAGTGCACACTTATTGATTAAAAATGTCGAAGTTGGGACTTCTTGTCTCAAGGGTTGCCTATTCCTGAGCGATACCCTTAATAAATAACTTCCAAATTGAGATACATAACTCCATTTGATTTTTAGATGGAGGTTTTATTATCTACCGGCTGCCCATTCTGGTTGTATTTATAATTTCAAGAAAGTACTTGTAATTGACCTAAGTACATTTAGATGTACTTGGCCCATATTTATTGGATACACATTTCTTCGAAATGAATGATGCATAAATCCAATCAGAACCATATACTGATAAATACATACCATATTGGTATACCTATACATATATTCCTCTATATTTTGCATTCTTCCATGACAGAATCATAAATAACTGTTAAATACACGTACCATTTTTCCCCGGTCTGCAAATATCTATGGTTTCTTACCTGAGGCTATTCGTTAATGTATATATGTACATTGTACATAGTACGTTGAGAGCTATAAATAGCTACAAATAAGGGTGATATTTCCTCCTCCTCTAAACAACAGGAAGACACTTTTACAGATTAATATTGTGGAATTAGAAATTAATTCATTTGCTAAGGTACGAACTCTATAATATGTACACAAGCCTTTACAACGACAAAAGAGCAAATCTCAAACAACTCATGTGTAACTTCTATGTAAATATGAATTTAAAGTCTACCTATGAATGAATTAATTATGAATCTCATTTTATATACATACTTACATATGTACATAAAATATTATGAAGGTGATCCATTAAAAGAACGGAATCGATCATATGACCTCATTCATGAATATATTTAATAAATCATTGTTCATATGTCATAATTTATATACCTAACAGGAGTTTCCTCACTCGGATTTCTTGGGATTTTACGCACCTACGGGAAATATTAATTGAGAAGGTTCGAATATTAGGTTTTGTCCTCAACTGGAAATAAATTGAATGGAAAATGAAGGGTACATTTTTTTATTAGAAGAACTATTTTTCTAAAAAAAAAGTTCAGTCGACCAAATTATGCTCCTGAATATGAACGACTACGTGGGCAGATTTATGCCTTTACCGCTACAACAAGAGGCAGAATTTGAAAGGAACATAATATTATTCCTCTTTTGGTGACTTGCGTCAGAAGCTCTTAAACATTTGGAGCGAGCATAAACATATTTTGCCTTTTGAAAAAGAAAAAAGGCGAGTAAAATTTTCCTCTCTAAAATTTATTTCAATTATTGGGTGTTAATAACAATAAAATAAAATTGGGATTGGTAATCTGAAGAATTAAATTCCTTTTCCTTAGTATTTATCATTATTATTTAATTCCCATGTAATAAACTTCCTTTCCAACTACATTCACTTACAGTCAAATCCTGATGATTTCCGCTGATCTCTTCCAAAACATTCTTCAAATTATCAGGGTTACCATGTTGATTTTCCGTTTCTTTTTTTTAACATGCCCATTCTACACACGATTTTCATCACTCTATATAATTTACATTGAAGCAGGACATTGAAAAATAGAAGTATGTGAAAACTATCATTATCCCAAAATATTATTTGATTGGTTCGAAAGAAATATAAAATAAACAGCAAATAAAAACATCATATTTTTTGGAAGGATTTCATATTCAAATCTCCGCTTTAGTGAGGACGTCTGGTGCAATAAGGGAACTTTGATGGATTTTTGAGTTTCATGACTTTGGGCTGCAAGAATTACCATCAGTTTATAACTAGGTTTTGTCCACCTAAAACACGGCCGGCCAAAATAATTTTAACCTTTGAGCTACTACCTATTTAATATTTTATCTCATTTGCTCTATGTTTTTAGAACAAGGTTAGACAAAACGAAAATCGTAGGGAAATTATAGCAGATTTATTAATGAAGTCTCTTTCTTTTTCTTTATAGTGACGTCATTGGACGTATTTGTTTAGGTAAATGTAATACATAAAAATTTAAAATGTTTTTATTTAAGTATGTTTTGTTTTTTTCATTCATTTCTTATCTATTTACACTATTTTTAGGGGTTTCAACTATTCTCCATAGTTATATTCTTTTAGGGGGGGGGGGCTCCAATGAAGTCATCCGTTATGTTAGTACATTTTCTGTGAGAACTGAAAATCATTGCTGACTAACCTTGACATAATAACATTTCATTCACATACGGCTATATGTATTTTCAATTCAGGGATGACTTGAAAGAAAAATTATATGAGATCATTATGATCAACTATTACAATATAAAATTTTTAGCCAGTCGTGTTTTTTGTTTGCAGATCTAGAGCCCTATAAGTAGAGTTACGTCAGCAGGCTATGTGCTTTGACGATAGCTGACTTCCTCATGTGTTTAAGTCACAGCAAAAACAATTCAAAATTTAATACAATATTTTAGGTCAATACATCTACAAAAGGCCATTTATTTTGTTGAAATGCACAAAGTATGCTGGCTTGTAGTATCGTGGATTGTTCGAATCTGGAACTGAGGGGCTTACATTTTTTTTTAGTTCGAAGGGACAAATTCCTTTTGGTTTTTTTTCGAAAAATTGAAATGAAATCTTTGGAAACCATCAGATAATTCTCGATTGTGCTCTAAACATTTTGAAAAAAAATCAATTCATAAAAAATTCCAACTCTTAATCAATTCCAAAAAATTTTAAACATCTAAAAACTTAAGTTCTACGGCTCACCAAAAACTCCAACAAATCAATTTTCATTCTGGGGAACAATGATAACGGTAATATAAATTAATAATCAAGGAAATGCCAAGCAACTTTTTTTAGATCAAATTTCAGGTAAAAAAAAAGATCTCCACTATTTCAGGATCATACATACTTTACTTCTTATATGGAACATCCGACTTCCGAAAATGGAGAAATAGATTTAGTGGACATGAATCTAATTTCATCAACAACTGAAGATGAAACTTCTTATAATGATAATTTTGTTTTTGCATTAGGTACTTTATCTTTAAATTATAATAATTGTATAAAACCTTGAAAGGATACTATTACCAACCTACAAATCCAAAAAGGAGTCTATGAAGCAGAAATAAAAGAATTAAAGAAGAAGTTGAATGAAAAAATGTCAAAATTCGGGAGGCAGAATCAAAGTTTAAGTGATTAGAAAGGCGCCTCCCTTCGGGTTTTAATTCAGATCAGATACAAAGTTTAAGTTGCTTGTCTTCACATTCAAAAGTCCCCTTTAGTCTAATAAAACCATCGAGAATTAACTTCAGTTAAGATTCCTTGAGGAATTATATGTCGTTCAATGGAGGATTCATCTATTGTGCCAAGAATGGAATGAATATGCAAAAATAGAGCCTTTATTCAAATCTGATGTCAATCAATTCAAAAAAAATTGTAAACCCACTAACTGAAGTAGCGGTTCTATTAATTAAGTTGTCTATAAATGTCCTAAATGTCATCAAATTGTATATTTCACTGTGCTTAAGTATGTTAGGATAAGAATGTACAACAATTTACAAATGCAAACTGCGATTATCAAGGAAATTAGAATAGCTTCTTCTACTTTTGGAAGCCGAAGAAAGTATATGCGAAATAAAGTAAATTAAAGAAATTATTATTAAATTAATTATTCTATTTGCTTAAAATAATTAATCTTGTATGTCAACTCAATAAAATTATATTTTTAGTAATCATTTATTGTATTAAAGTTCTTTTTGTGCCATTTGATATCCGTCACAAGGGGGCGCTGAAATCTCTTCTTATAGGACTATATGCAAATATACTTAGATTGATGTTAGCTTTAATTGGCGGAAAGGAATTGAGAGGACGGACTTATAGTGAGGTTCGATAGGCCTCTACATCCACAAGACTTTTATTTTAATCCAAAACAACGTTTTGATACTTATTAATAGGAAATTGAAAGAAATGAATAAATAGGTCTGTCGTTACACTTGGACTTAAGTAATTTCTAAAGTCATTTTCTTATCGTAATGTCCCCTGCTAATTTTTTTTTTGCAAACTTCTATGATTTACATAAATTTTTGATTTATTGCAAATATTTTTGTAACTTTGCTATTATTTGTGCAATAAAGCTCAGAATTAAAGTCGGCGAAGTCAAAGTAATCAATATTTGGACGTTTTGTATAACCTAAGTAAAAAAAAATATATATATCAAATTATAATATCAAGATGTTGAATGGTGTGACTCTCACACGCTAACAAACACACATATAGATCAAAAGCTACAATTCTTTTGAATACAATTATCGTTGTTTGAAACAAGTAATTACTAGATTTTCATAAAATTTTACAAGATGTTTTTGATAGAAAGTTTGTTGAACCAAATGGATTATAAAAATCTGTAATTTGTGGGATATAAAAATATCATAAGAAAAAATTCATTTGATTCTATGGAAGTAAAAATTTTCGAAACTATAGAGACGATGAGACATCTTTCAATATTTTTCACAACTCAAAGTTTGAAAATCATATTTTTAGACCAAAATAAATTTTCAAAAACATTAAAGACCCATCATTTAAAAAACTTCAATGATAACATCCACCCAACTTGATATGGAATATGAAGACATTGATAGTTAAAATTATAGAAAATATGAGTTGTTCAAGGATCATCTTGGTATTCCTGACAGTTTGAAGAATACTTGCGTGAAAAGCAGCTTAATTTTTCGCGAAGTAAAACCTAAATAACTTTTTAATACAAAACTATAATAAAAAATCATATTGAAAAAACTTTTGACAATCAATCCTGGTAAGAATGCTTCAATATGGCCACCTCCAGCCTTTATCACAGCCTCCAAACGAGGTTGGAACTTGCCTCAGTTTGCCAGAAAATATAATTGGCGGACATTTTGGCCCATTGCTCCCTTGATGCTGCCCTTGAGCTCCTACAAATTTCTGTGTGATGTCTACCCAACTTTGTTGTCTAAGAAACTCCACAAACTGAAGTCGAGGGGATTCAGGTCAAGACTGGAAGAATGCCAGAAGGCCTTGTCCCAGAAGTCAGCAAAGTGATCCTTGCAGAAGTTATGTGTCTTCAAGGCCGTATGGCTTGGGGCACCGTTTTGGGTCCACATATAGTTGTTCTCAGGATAGATATCCTACAGCCAGGGCAAGATTTTCTAACCTCAGGACCTTACACTAGGCCTCAGCCCTGATTTTCTCATTGGGCTTGAAGGGCTCAATTTTCTTCCTAACAGAGGACACGACTTCACGACTTCCAAGCTCTTTGTTTGGGACGGATGTTTTTTCCTGAAGGTGTCCTGGCTACCTTGATGTTTCGGACTGTTTGAAATTAATCACTATCCACGTCAAGAAGATCCGAAACCCTTTGCCTTTTTGATTCCTGTTTACTCATTTTTTGTCCGATTTTGATCAAATAAAAACAATGGCAAGAACATTGCTTGAGATGGCATGTGAAACCTTAATTTACCCCAGAAGAAATAATTATAATTATGCGTAAGATATCCCTGTTTCACTCTGTAGCTACTGGTAGCTAGGATAAGAAGAGGCTAAACACAACCCCAAGTCTGTGTATAGCCAGAAATGGCTCCAAAGGTGATCTTCAATTATACTGTGACTAAAATGAAAACATCCACTGATAACTCCACAATATATCACTAGTATTACAAGAACAAAATAATAATGATAAAAGCATTGGAAAATTTAAAAAAAAAAACAGTTTGTGTCCAAACTTGTATAAGTTAAAGATTTCCAACAAGTAACGAAACGCTTGATGAGATACATTGGTGCAGGGTTTTAACACTTTTTCGCAAGATGTCGCTTTTCATATGACGTCAACTCTGTTTTTTTGTCTTACTGACGTAGTCAGGGATATAATAAAGGGGATGATGGATGAAGCACGCCTCACACTCTAAAATTACGGTGGGGAAAGAAGGAAAATAAATTTTTCCTTTTTTGAACATCCCACCAAAGAGATAAGAAGATTTGAATAATCCATTTATGATTCATTGATTGTTGTTAATTATAATAATTAATAGTATACGAATAATTTAAGACGCAATGGTAAATGATTGTCAGATGTAGGAATTTGGAGACGAGACTTGACTTGGACTCTAAAGTTTAATTATGTAATACTCATATATATTTTAACCTTATTTATCACCATCATATTCAAACTTGAATAAACAAATTAGTGGATTAACAAAGCTCTATATGATAAAAAAATCTTCTCTAGCTAAGCTAAGTACGTCTTCCGGACCTCGAATGAACATTTTCGTAAAAATTAAATTCTTATTCTGTTAATACATGTTAATGTTATTTCTTTATTGAAAAATTGAATACCGAACTACTTTTTCTACGTATGAATCAATATGACAACATTTGATTAAGTAAAAATTAATTTTTGAATATTTTCATTTGTTTTTATGAATGTATTTGTACTCAAGAGTGAAAAACTGTCAATATTTGGTCTTGAAATTCATTTAAATATTTGCTCATATTTAAAATTATAAATCATCAATTTCAAAGGATATTAAAAAAAAAATAACAGATATTTAATTCTTATAAAATATGTCTTTTGGTTTAGTATTAGATACAGTATGCGGCAACAAATCATCCAGTAGGATTTAAACTGGTTTAAAGCTTGTACCGCCTGTGTTAAACTATTTGAAGTTCTATAAGCTAATTCTATATTCCAATTAGAACAATTTAAAAAAAAACATACGTATTTCGATTGAGAGCGACGATGGATTTTCATAGGAAAAGGATATCCGACTTGCTCAACGCCCATGTCAAGGTGGTAAAAGTTGGCAGGATCGTCGGCTGCTCGGAGAAGCTTGTCTTTAAGGTGAAGAAGTTGAAAAAGATGACTTGAGCCTTGCATGGAGTCCTGGTAATAATAGTGTAGTAAACAAAATTGGTATCCAGCCTTTTTGGACTCGGTAAAGGAGAAGATAGTCAGGAGCCCCATTAAGAGTATGAGAAAAATGGCCGAGGACTTCGAGATCTCCGAGAAGACGCCCAGTAGAACAGTGAAGGTCCTGGGAGCCGTCTCTTACGTTATAAGGCGACATTAGCTGTTGATGGAGGTGACAAAGGTGAGGAGGATCGAGAAGGGAACGAAGCTACTCAGCTGGCTAAAGATGGATCGATATACAATCGGAGTCTTCTCTGAGGAGAAGAAATGGAACGTTGACCAGGCAAGGAACTCTAGGAATGACATGTACCTCACCTACCACATTAATGTGGTCCCTGCCATTCACTCGAAAAAGCACCCTGTTTCGGTCATGATGTTCGATTTGGTGTGCTCCGACGGGAAGAGGATGACGCCTCACTGGTAGGAAAAGAGACTCAGGATGGGCACGCAGGAGTACTTCAACCTCATGAACAACGTGGCGAAGCCGTGACTAGATGAACACTATCTGGAGGGGGATACGTGTTTCAGCAGGATAGTGCCCCTCCCACAGATTCAAAAAGACACAAGATTGGTGGAAGAAGAATCTTGCCAATTTCTGGCAGTTGGTGATGTGGCCTCGAGCTCGCTGGACCAGAACCCCCTGGAATATGGGATGTGGGGCGCTATTGAGAGGAAGGTTTGTGTTATCTCTAACACCATTATGGAGTCCCTGAAGGCTGCGGGGGATTGAGGCCATACTGGAGGCAAAGGGAGGTTGTTTTGAGAGTTAGCTAATAACAACCCAATAAACCTGTAAAAATTTGAATTATCTGCCCCTTTTATTTTCGAAAATGTGGACGAAATTGTACAGAGGAATTCATTACTGGTCGATTCACTGCCGCACACTGTATGCATATAACATATATTTAAATTCGTATTCATTTCTCAAAGTCTGTAAGGGTAAAGTTTGAATATTAGTAGGGTAGAAGTGAGATAATTTGAATTTGGGAGGGGTTGTCCATTTTGTTCGATATATGAAAAATATTTTTTTTTAAATTTTATAATTGATTGTCAATAACTATTTTAATCCATTGGGAAATTGATAGAGAAAACAAGCAAAGTTGACTTTTGCAACTTGAGACTCAACTTATACTCGAAAGTAAAATACTTGGGACTCCAAAAGGAATAAAGAGCTCACAGATTCGTCTCAGAATTAACCAGTGCTGACCCAAAATACAGTGTCCATTTTTTGGGATTTGTGAGCTAAAGTCCTGACAAAGACATGAGTTCCATTCAAAAACCTTTATGAAGTTTGTTTGGAAACATTAATGTAATTTTTATAACTGTACCGTATAGTTGTTGTTTTTTTTTAATATTTGAGGGGATTCGCTTATTTTTTCCGTTTTTTTGGTGCCAGAACAGAGAAAAATAATATTTCAAAGATTATTTTTAATTTCATTCTTAGGCTCCCATTTTAGATTGACTCGTATTAAAGATCAACGAATTGACAAGGAATAAACTTGAGGTTGCCTTTTAAGTCTCGCAGCTTACATTGGACACTTCAGACCGACTCACGACTTTTTTTTTTTTTTTAAATAGGGTTCTAATAATTTTCCGCTCTGGGTATTATGGATCAAAACTGTGGTTCTGAGCCCGAGTTTGGAAACCGTAAACGAGTGTTCTGTCAACTAAGTACCCGAGATTCATTACGAGTTGAAAATGTAATATGTAGTGGATTAGACAATTCGTGGAATTGACTGAATTTTCTTTCACCCACAGAGCTGATCAATCTTTATAATGATGATTCTATTTATAACAAATAGTGATATAGTTTATGCACTTCAAGAAAAGTAGGGTACGGCGAATGAGGGACGGGAAGTAAACACATAGAATAATCCAGCAATTACTAAATATTATGATAGTTCATGCAATGGTAATTATAATGCATTTACCTGTCAATAATAAAAAAGACGTGCTTTTTTTAGAAAATAAAGTTGATATACGGGGTGGCAAGGTACATTTGTACGATTTTTGTCAATCAGTTATGCGAAATTGCATGTGTTACCTTCATAAAAAAAATATGCACTTTATTTTGTTATCAACACGTTGTTACCTTTATTGTATCACGCAGCCTTTATCCCAAAAAGAAACAAAAATGGCCAAAAATCATCTGATAGTTAGCCAAGTAAGTCAATCATACCAACCGCTATTTATCTCCTATAGCCTACCAGACTATCCCTGTATTTATCACATAGTATTGTATTCAATACTGTATTTTAATATTGTTTAGTAATATTTTATTAAAAGTGTTGCTATACATTAGTAATTGTGTATGATAGCCAAACTTTCTTCATGTAGATAATAAAATGGGCAATATATATATTATATGAGCAACAAGGGATTTACAAGAAATTGTATTTCTGTTCTGTTCGAAACAGAGCATAAAAATAAAACAACTTATGACTTTCTGTATTTATCAAAAAGAATAAATGATTAAATAACCATGACGTATCAAAGGAGAAGAGGGAATCGACAGCTGACAACTAAATAAATAAATAGGGTATTTTTCGAGGTACCACCGTGTCAGCTGTCAATGTTCATTCTTTCTCCCTTCCCCTAATCAGTGATATAAATGCTAATTGGTTGAATTAAATTAGCTCTTGTTCAGCTTTGAACAATTCCCAACAATGATTGAATAATAGTTCCAGAGATAGGGAGAATTGGCAATGCACCAACTGTTTATGGCCCTTTTTTTGTCTTTTTCCTCTGGAAGAAAGGTTGTGAGATACAATAAAGTAACGACGTAATAAATGTAGGCAACAAGATAGACCTTGTATGTTTCTATTGTTTATGAGAGGGACAACTGTGTATTTCTCTGCGCGGGAAAAAACAATGCAGGTTAGAGTGGTACCCGATCTTTATGTGGACAACGAATCAAACCACTATCTCCATAAAGTCCTCTCAGAGAGGACTTTATGGGACTATATAAAGGCAGTTTGTGTGACAAGTATTTATATCGGACAGATTCATGTTACGTCTATGATGATAATGTGAATTAAAATGCTTTTAAGTAAGGCATTTCCAGCCATCTTTGAAAAATATATAGAAATAGCAATAAAAAACCTTTACTAAATGTGTAGATTCTTTGCTAAATTGAGCTCATTTTTATACTGATCTTAAAAATATTGATAAAATTGGGAGTTCGAACCGAAACTTTTTCTAAAAAGGAAGAATTGGGCTAATCTGCATGAAGAAAGAAAGAGAAAAGAAGCAGAAAGTAAGGAGAAGTATGGGAAGAAAAAGAGAGAGAGAGAGATATTTTTTTTTTTTGCCCACATGGCGTAATTTTATTCAGAACCAAAATAAACTAATGGCTTAGCAGATTGCATAAAACATAAAATTTTAAACTTAAAAAAAAAAAAAAATCAAAGCTACATCCGTATAGAACTCTGCATCATACTAATATTACTAAGATTTTCAACTGGCTGAGGTATTTTTATAATCTAGTCCAGATAGTCCATTTTTAAACTATCTGGAGGCAGCAAATATGTAGATACGAAACTGTCTCCATATCCAGTCCAGGAACCGGTTAGAGTCCCTCTCCAAAGAATGCGTACCGCATCAAAAAATGTGAAGAAACTAAGGGACCACTGGATAAAAGGCCTAAGAGAGGTACAGTATGATGAACCATTGGTTCTTTGCCTCCAATGACCTTCAGCCACAACTCGTCTGTTTTAAATAAGGATATTGGCTATCTGCAGCTGATTATGTAGACAAGATCAAGTTAAAATTGTTGCCAGAGTTTAAGACTCTGCAAATAATATGATTCTAAAAAAGGATGACATGCTACTAAAAGATTTAATACTTCCGCCAGTTCTTTTTGAGGCTAAAAATATGGCTTCTTTACTCCCTCGATGCAATCCCCTAGAATTTCCTTTTTGGCGTACATTGAGGCACATGTCTGCCACAAATTCTACTCTAACATTGAAGCTTTCTGTGCCACAATCAATGGACAGTCAGAAGTCATGGTGGACATTTCATTAGGAAGTTTTCCTGGCAAATGAGAACAGTTTCAAATTACAGTTGTTGACCCCTCCACTTTCAAAATGGTGTGCGGAGCCTTGGCAACAGAAATCGATTTAAAATACCTCATGTTAATACACCAAAATAGGCGTGCTCATCCGATTTTAGAAATTGAACATCAAAAAGTTTAAATTTTGTAATGAGGTAATAGTACTTTGACACCCTGTACTTACTTATGTGCTTATTTACTTATGGACCTCTATATATATATGTATTTTTAAAGACGTTTTTAGCAGAGCATTATTTATTACGTAATATATACTTTTGAAGGGGGGGGGGGTCTGGTAATGAGTTGTGTGATCTCTATTAAATAATTAGACAGAAATACACGTTACTGCCTTACAACGTACCTACCCATGTTTGCAAACCAAATGAATTTACCTGGTTATAACTTATTTAAGTAGTATACTAGTAGTGCTTAGTGCGCATTGCAGTACATTCAGAAATATATTGTAAAATAAATGTAGCACGTCACTCGTCTAATGTTTAAATAGATAACACAGGTCACTAAACTTTATTTTCTCATCACGAATTTCATTGTATCGATGTCTCTAAACATCAAGGGTTTAGTAATAAAAATGTTTGAAAGGAGATACATTCAAAAATGGTTTAATAACCGTAAGTGTATCATAATCAAACTTACAATCAGTATTTCTATACTAAAGACAGAAAAATCTGCCCTATGTGACTATATTTTGGACCATATTTATAATTGATGAAACTTGATTTTCCTCTGATTTGGGGTTAATTCATCTAAAAAAAAATAGCTATAGATGATTGAAGTAACTATTTTTAGCATTTTTCAAGCAAGCCGGGCTTCAAAGCTCAGACTATAGCCTATCACTATATGGGCTAGATTTTTGTATAAAATAAATTTTAAATAAACTACCAAGAGTACAGGATAATTTGGAGCAAAAACTGAATTTTAAGACCCTTGTGGAAGAAAAAAGTAGCCAATTTTCGGTGCAGTGCTCTGAAAGTTTTACATGCTAAAAAAATCGGCTAAATCAATTCACTAGTTCAATAGTCTAGACGTAGTAGACAGAGAGGCAGACAAATGGTACTTTATTGTTTTTACATACCCATTAAAAATGCATTAGGCTTCAACCATATTGAAGATCTTCTTGTATAGATATATACAAATAAAACCATTTATTTATGCATGGTCTTCATAAAAATTCTTCTAGATATATCAAGCACAAACATATTTTGTATATGAATCTGCAAAAACCAATGCACTTTTGATTGGAAATATATTCAAAATCAGATATGAGCAACACCTCGATTTCAACGAAATTGATGCTTTTATCTAGAGTTGTAGAAAATATGGAATAAAATGAGTTAACGATCTCATTAGATGAATTCCTTCCTAAGACCTTGATAGATACCTAGAGGATGTGTTTGTTTATTTCCATACTCACATAGGTACTTGCAGCTAATCTAGTACACCTTCATGATAGCTTAACGGCTCTTCTCCCAAATATTATTCAAATTGTAAGGGTTACCATGTCGTTTTTCGGTTTTTTTCTTTATTTTAACAAACAGTAAGTAGTTCATTTGATTTATAAGTTTCATTATAAATATATCCAAAATACATATAAAACTTGAATTAAAAAAATATATTAACAAGTGTACCAATGATGTATCCACACCATTTGCATCGGTCAATTATCCAATTATTACACCAGGGCAGCTAATACGCCCTCTTCTAAAAAAAAAAAAATGGCAGGGTTACCATATTTATTTTCGGTTTTCTTTGTTTTAATACGCCTAACATACACACGTTTTTTATCACTACTTATAACTCCCTAAAAGTTGATTAGTATGACTCTCCGTCTTAAATGAGCACAAGTACTGGTTATTACTTTATACTTGGATATTCTGTCTTCAATAATTAAAGGGTAATGCAACCTTAATCAAGTTAGCACTGCAAAAAATCTCGCACTCGTCTAATATCATATGTTGTACAACTTTACTTGAAATATACGTACATTATTTCTTTAATTAATATTACAAATAAAACACATTTTGTTTATAATTTCAGTCATTATTGTTCTTTATTTTTGCTAATTAGGTAGTATGTAAGATTTTTCATCACTTTTTCCTCGTATATTTATGGATATACTGAATAGTTATTAGATTATAAAGTGTAATTAATTTTCTTTGTGAGTTAAAGTTGGGTTGAATTCAAATTCTCAAGTTCAAGATTTTGATGATTGAAGGAGGGTATTCAACCATATTTGAAGAGGCCCTTATTGCAAAATATTACTCACACTTGAAAGTACTCCATTGTGGGATAAAATAAACAAATATGTTTAGATATTTGTCATAAATAATATTAAACCAATTTATCATAAAGTATGAACAAAATACGGGCAATTTTCCTAACTGGCAATTTTCTTCCATGACAATTTTCTCCATGGCAGTTTTCCGCGCACGGTATAATTCATATTATATCACTGGCTCACGTTTAGTTACATACAAAGGAAGTTGTTTTTTTTTCAAAAGTTAATGCATCAGTACTGATAATTATCGAGTTGTACAGTGTAATAATAAAATTAATCAAGGTTACCATGAAGGATTATGAGCATATCTGCTGCATCGTAATTAATTCTATTTATCTTCCAAGAAACTATTTACGCAGCAGATGAGAAGATCCTCTCAATAGGAACTGAAGGTGGGGGTATTGATAAATACCTAATACTTAACTAAGTTAGGAAATGCATATTTTCATTCAGTGTTCCACCACTTTAGTAGGTCATTTGATATATCGGTACAAGGCAGTTATAAATATTGATTCTTTAATAGAGTATAACGTTTAAAACATAAAAATATTCCATAGCCCTTGACCTGCCCATTTAAAACTGTCAGTTATAAACTGTAAGAGTGTGGCAAGCCTTAGAAATACTTATAACCAAGGTTGTGCCCGGCTCATATTGAGCAATTTTATCAGTCCCGGTCTCGGTTCTTTCATTTCAGCGGGTTTGGTCTTGGTTCAACTTTATTAATCTCAGTTCTGGTCTTTGGTCTCGGTTCTTTTTTATGCAGGCTCAGCTTAGTAACAGGTACTTAAAACAAGAGGTCTCCCTAGAAAATTCTGGCCCTAGAATTGATAATACATGCAAACAGGGCCACAGCTAACTTATGGCCCGGAGTGCGTAGTGCCTCAAACTCCAGCAGTGGTCCCGAAAACTAAGGTTGCTTATGACAATGGTATTTAAACTCTATCTGCAAGAGAGGGGTGGGGGGAGATGGTTGACTTATTTGACTAACTACCAGATGATTTCTGGCCTTTTTTTCATTTTCATTTTGGATGAAAGGTTGCGTGATACTATACAAGTAACGATGTGTTTCATATACATAAAATTAATCAAAGGAAATATTAAAAGCTTATAAATATATCAAAAAATACAACTAACGAAAATATGTATGCAGAATAACCAAGACTTATAAGCAATATGTTGCTGTCTCGTTTCGACTTTTTCGGTTCTGATTCTAGGAGTTCAAGAACCAAAACTGCTGGAACGGTTACATCCACTAGGCCGATAGAGGCACAACCTTGGTTATAACTTGTATAATTGCTATAATCTGTAAGTTATGGCGTAATTTCTATCCGATGTTATGAAAAACTAAAAGATATTCTTTGATACCGAAAATAAATAATTTGATAATTTACAAAAAAAAAAAAAATCGTCTTCTTTATGTTGAGTATTTTTTGAGTTTGAGTAATAATTGAATCCAACTTTAATGTAAAAAATTTTAGATTTAATAATCAGTAATATTAATTGATGGTTTTATTTGGAAAATTTATATTAATGTTGCTATGATACCATATCTCTTTTTCATTCATAATACGTAATAGTTGAATCTATATTTTTAATTTAGGATAAAGCTTTTGTTATTTTTACTAATATTTTTCTATCTGATTGATTTTGACCGTGTTTTTTATAACGATGGAGCTACTACATACATACTCTGCTTAGAAAGTACAATAAATACTAAGAATATTTGTGGGAAATATCTTACATGAAAAAAATAAAAAAACAATATTTAAGACAGTTAATGTCTCTGAAGGAGGTATAAGTAAAATAATTATATTTCAAATACAAAATTGATTTGCATGTGCAGTACTTGTCAAACTACATATGGTGCGCATTTTTCATGAAGAAGTGTAGCATGGAATCCTGTAAGTAAATAATGAATTAAATGATTTTTTTATATTATGAAAATAAATAGTAAATTTTAGCTAGTTCAATCCATAATATATTCTCAATTCTACATTTTTCTCCATTTTATCGGTATAACCAATTTCTTTTAGAGTCCACAGATCCCACTTTTTAGAATTCCGTTACCAGACCCTATAAAATATTGGTTAATTAATAAATGATGAAATAGATGAATTCTACAGGGACTCAATAGTTGTGTAAAACAGGGCAGTAAGATCAAATCAAGCTTGCATACGCCGGCGATTTTATTATTATGTACCTGTTTGATGGTGTCTCTTTTTTTTTTTTTTTTTTGGCTACTAAATTTTTGTTGTATCAAAAACCGGAGTGAATTTTGGCCATCATGGCAAAATCTTCTCTTGATATAAGGAAGATTGAATTTACAGTGGAGGATCGACGTTGTGCCGTGACGATGATTCTTGGCCACGAATATATGGACATTTCAAATTAGGATGTCTTAAATGTGACTCTCGTCCCAATTTGGGGCGTACAACAAGAATCAGCACCTTGTCATGTTTCAGACAGGTCGAGGAAGTGCCTGAGTGTGCAATGCTATGACTTTATTGGGAAAGAAATATGGCCCCAAGCAGTCTGGATATTAGTCTACGTTGAATCTAAAACAAAGTGAACATTTCATACCATTAAGGACTCTCTTATTACTCAATCAAAGAGGATTTGACCAATATACCAAAGAACTATCTCGTCATCGCCTTCTCCTCGTTTCCTGGCCCAGATCCAGGCTGTGATTGTTGTAGAATGGAAGAATCAGGATAACAGCTTCAGAAAATACAATAAAACATTGTTGAGGTTGCCAACAACAAACAAACCCGCGTTTCTTTTCTTTTTTAATAAGAAACGCTGTGCTATACTTATGTACTCTAGACCTGTTCATTTTTTTTTTTTCAAAGCTTTTAATATTGAAATTTCCCCGTTCTACAAGGTCTGTAGAAGCTAAATATACCAGTCATTTGGATTTTGGACAATGGCTATGCCTGCCGCATATGCCTTGAAAATTTAGTGTTTATGCCTCTAAAAAGGGCAAAAAACTCCGTGATAGTATTCTTTTGACTATAGCTTCGTAATGGCTTATCGTATAGCATTGATATGGGTATCAAATCAAAGCCAATAAACTGTGCTTTAATTTGTATAAATATGTTTTTAACCTAATTAACCTAATTTTTTACACTGTGTATTCTTGACGTATTTGTATATAAAAGTAGCATTCAATGGAATAAAATACAAAAAAATAAATTTTTTACTTGTCAAAACTAATAACTCTATACTATAAAAAAATACAATATAACACAATAGAAATAGATTGATTTTTAATGGTTTAAATTAGATTTCTTGAGACTAATATATTTATTTCTGGGGTATTCCACAACTTGCAGTAAATAGTTTCTTTACTATGGCTCGGTAGTAACCCTAGTTGCAGAGTCACTCATGAGTTTTACGCCTTTTTCAGCAACATCATATGCCACTTTTACTGACTTCACAAAACTCCCATGCTGCTCTATAGTTTTCATTTTTTCCCCAGGTATCAACCCATGTAATAAGCCAGTCACTCTTTAATCCAAGAGAGTCAAAAAGAAAATGTGGCTCAGGTCCTACCAAGTCTGTGAGAGATGTAGTTTGAGTGATGACTGAAAAAACTGGCTTACCTTTTCTATAAAACTCTGGCTTTTATTTTTTTTGATAGCTTGACTGCTAGCTTTTGTTTTGTAGGCGTTGGCATGCTTGCATGTGAACTGAACAAGGTGAATTGTACTCATTCCTAAGTCATTTACCAACCGTGATTATTCTTTAGCTTCAGAACAGAGATTGCAAGTTTATTAACAATATATTTATAGTGAAGCATGTTTTTAATCAATTGCAAATCGTGGATAGGAGCATCGGGGGCAGATTTGGCTGTTATCCAGAGCTTTGTATAAAATAAGGCCATGATTTTTTTATACGCTTAACGCTGGTGTCCTTTTCGTATTTTAGTCAAAACATTCACATTTTAACATGTATTCTCGGCAATCCAACGATCTAGATGAATTGAACCGGTCTTGGTCCAATGAATACCTCGACTAGGTTTTGTACCAAAAATAATCAAGCACAAATCCACTTCTTATTTGAAGTGTGCCCTTGGTGATGCCTTTTCTAGAAAATAGTTTGTGGGATTAATTGATTTTTTCTTCATGGGGTCAAAATCTTCTTCAACATTGTTTATAATTCTTGTATTTTTATTATCTAACATGGACCAAACTTCGTTTAATTTACCAAACATTGTATTATATTGTATCCTATTTTTGTATACATATACGTCAGGATAATAATAACTTAAGAAAATACCTAACAAGACAGGGATAAAATGGAAAAATTACAAAAAAAGCATTTTTTTATATCCGGGGTAAAGGGTTTTATATATTATACAAATTAAAGCACTGTTTATTAGCTTTACCCATTACGAAGTTATAGCCAAAATAACACAAATATTCACGTTTTTTAGCCTTTTTTTTTGAGCCACCCAAAATAAATTTTCAAAGGCCATGCGGCAGGCATAGCCGTTGTCCAAAATCCAAATGACTGGTATATTTAGTTTTTATAGACCTTGTAAAACTGGAAAAAATCAAATATTAAAAGGTTTGAAAAAAGAATTAAAATTTGAACATGTCTAATGTACACACACTCGTTGTTAAAAATGAGGCCTCGGACAATCAAGCAGACAAACTTTGCTTTATTAATATATACATATTTAGATAGTGAAACATACATTTTAAACTAGTTGTGAAAATACACAATATATAATCTTGCTTCCTTTTGATAGAGAATGAAGTTTAAAAAAAAAATCATTTGTTATAAGTGCTTAGTTAAGCTTTATACATGTTTATGTACACTGTACATAGTACATCATTTGTGCTGTTGCATTAATCGTTAAAAACTTTATTTCAAGTGACTCTTCAATAATACGTATTTATATTTTCATTAAATTAATTATATAAATGACGCTTTTATTATGCGTTAGTGCAATACTAAATTTCCTGGAAAATATATTTTTTGTCTGAGGATTTTCCTGTAGTTATAAAACCCCGACAGAATTCTGGGAGAGGAACCCAAGTATTTTAGATTCCCATTTCAAATTGATTCGTTTTTAGATCAAAATGATATGGACTCTACTTGTGGTAGTCTTATATGCCTCGCAACTCGCCTCGGAACTTTATACTGACCTAATGTCGTTTTTATAAAATACGGATACCATCATCTGGGTCTGGAATATATCCGACTTTTGGGTCGAAACTACCGTTCAGAACATCGGGTTGGGTCGGCATATAACTATTCTCATTTATTTAGAACTGGGATCAAGTTTGTGGTTCTGCTATCCATAATTACTCTCAGTCCTACGTCATGAAATTTATTTGATTTCACATCGGTGTAAGTGGTATATTTTATTACTGAAAAGAGTTTGAAACAAAGGAATGTACTTAACAAAATCTGGGCATATCGTATCCAGACTATGCAAAGTATTGTCGTATAACTTCGTTAAGAAACCCAAAGAAATACGTACTAATTAAAACTGTAATTCTCCAAAAGAAAAAAAAATGATCAACTGATTTATGAAAGGTTGCAAGATACAGTAAAGATAACAAGGTGTTAAGAGTAGGCATACTCGCAGCTTAGCAAAACTACTTGCTTTATTTTTTTAAACAATTAATGCTTGTAAATTGAGATTTGAGATACATCTGTAAATGTAAGGATGTACAAAATACTACGAGTTCATTACCACATAAAATTAACATTTAACCAGTATTTACAATGCTTAATTTAACAAAAAAAACATTTCGAAATAAACGTTCATAAACTAAGATCTATTTACATTATCTTAAATGTAAAAATAGATCAACTTTTGAAGCTATTAATTCACTATTTATTTTTTTGCACAATTAGTGGACATTAATTTAACAAAAATCAAATATAAATGGAATGAATTAACTACCCCTTATTAATTTTTTCATCACAATTGATACTCCTTGATTTAACAAAAAAAAAAATTATGGAATAAATAATATTTTTAAATTGAGGTACACTTCTAATAATATATGAAATGTAAAAATCAACTTTACATATTTTGAATGCATTAATCATTTTTGGATTTCCCCCACTATTTGCACACTTTGATTTAACAAACATGATTTGTTTAGAACAAATCATGTTTGTTAAATTAAGATATGGCTATAAATATTTTTCTCTGCACAAAATCAACATTTAATTCCATGAATTCAACACTCATTTTTTAACCTTTTTATTTTTTTTTCTCAGAAAGCGAGATGTGGAAAAAAACTCTATATAATAAAAAATAATAAGTATACCTGTTTTCTCTTGCATAAAGCCTCTCTAAACGAATAAATATGTGCTACGTCAATATCAAAACAATCTTGAAGAAAAATTAAGTAAATGAAAAAATTTCAATTGATTTTTTTAATTTCATATATCTAAAATACAGATCAGTATTTCTTTTAGTCAACTATAGGCTTTTTATTCCAATTTTTGAGATGATGGACTACGAATCCAAAGAGTTTTAGCTATAGTTTAGAATCTTTGTATTATTTAAAAAAAATTATATGTTTTTTCAAATACTATGTATTAATTTCTTATCATTTTATTGGTACGATCAATTTTGTGCTATTTTAAGTTCAATAATAATTAATCAGAGTTAAAGTAATAACTCTATTTAAGAATAATTTGTTCCTAGAATTTGACATTAATTTGACAATAGAATAATAATTTTTATTGTCAATTTTGAGAAAACCCAGTCTAGTCTGTTTCTGTGGTGACAGACTATATATTATGTATTATAATACGTTATATATACCAGGTACGGCAAAAAAATCTTTACACTTTCAATCTAGAATTTCATCAAGATGTATTTCAGCAATGTCAATAAAATCAAAATCACTCATATGATATCTTGTCAGCAATAATGGCTTCCAGTCGGCCACGAAATGTCATCCACCCATTGCGTATGTAATCCTCAGATATGGCATCCCAGTGCCCAGTTGACAGTGTCCTTGAGTTTGTTGATATTTGGGTGACGGACAGTGCAGGTCTTGTAATCAACATGCATCCAAAAAGTGAAGTCCAATGGGTTGGTATCTGGTGAGTAGAAGGCCACATATTCCTTAGGCAGAAAGGCAAGATGTCACCCAACCACATCTGGGCCTTTTTGTACGTGTGTGCAGGCGCACCATCCTGCGGAAGACCACGTTCATGTCCAGGGAGTTGGTCTGGACCCAAAGTAACAACTTCTTCTCCAAGGCCTGCACGTAGTAGGTCCCTGTGAGCCTGTACCCGACCGAGAGTTATATGAGGGGAATTACCTTACCATATGAGGCCACAAAGCCTAGGAACATCTCCACCAAAACAATGTTTTTGCCCCAGTCTTTTTGATGGTCATGTGGACGGTTCTGTTCTCCTTGACTTCTTTTAGATTCAATTTAATTTTCCTACCTGACCCAAGATTCTTGTCAACTGTCTTTGACTTCATAATGGCATAGATAGTTGGCTTGGAGATCTCCAACTGCTTTGCAATCTCCGTTGGTTTCTTGCCAGCGTCCCAAAGTGAGGTCACCGAAATTTGTATATTCAGATGGCATTTTCTTGGCTTCTAAGACACTCAAGAAGATTTTGTTTTCTTTTTACTTTGATCGGAGTAATTTTACTGCATTCACAAAAACCTGGATTTATGTAGCAAAAACGAAGTATATATATTTTTTCGCCACACCTGGAAAGTACACAGACTACTTAAAATTTTGATCAATAAGGTTTGAAGACATTGAGTGAGGTAGGAAAGTTATGTTAGGTGGTACTGAACTACGCAATAGAAAAATGTTTATTGATTAAACGATTTAATAATAATAATTTGTATCAGTTGTTTTCTCATTATTTATTGAAGCATGCACTCAGCTTTTTGAGGTCTACATACTTGCAGATAACAACAAGGTTATTTTTTCCCCCTTTACCTTAATGATATTGTAATAATATATAGCTCTACTTGTATGTTCATTGCAGAGGTGGGAAAATCTCAAGTTTTGCTCACGGGTAACGATGGGACTTGAATATTTTTATCAAGTTCAAATTTATATTGAGCTTATTTCAAGTCCATAACTATAATACAAACATATAGTCCATAGTGGTTAAGCTTTTTTTGATTTAAGTATCAAAGAAATTTTGAGTCTCAGTCGAGTTGTAAGTCTTAGTCCTCTTATTCAAGTATCGAGTCTTTAATTGTATGATCTAGTTTAGTCGTAAGTGCTCAAATTATGGACTCAAGTCATATTAATCGAATCGTAAGTCTAAAAGTCCAAGTTCCCGTCTCTGAGAACGTGAATCGTCTCAGACCTCTATAAAGTCAGTTTTTTAAACAATCATTTATTGAAATTGATTCTTTTTTTTTTTTTTTTAACGCAAGACTTAAAAATTGATTCCAATGTCAACAAAATATATTATAAGATCATTATAATTTATGTCAAAAAAGTACAGGCAATTGTTAAATATAACACACATTTCACATTTAATCATTAAAATTTATTTTATCGCCTTCAAAGTAATCTCCATTGGATGCAATACACATATTTCATCGTTTTTTCCAGTACACTCAGCATTTTTTATAGGCACTTTTTGGCATGGTCTTTAGCTCCTTCCACAAATTTTTTTATGGAGTCAATAGACTCAAAACGGGTTTTACGGAGCGGCAATTTAAGTTTGGGGAACAAAAAAAGTCACACAGAGCTAAATCAGGTTAGTATGGTGGTATTTATTTCTGCAAACGCCTTAGTACTCCTTATTGACCGTTTGCCCCTTTGAAACAGTGCTAGAAGACAATTTCGTCAAGAACGAGGCATGTCATCAACGATCTCACATCCCACTATGAACGCTTTGTACCACTCATATGAACGGGGTTTTGATAAAACTGATTCATTAAAAGCTTTTTCTAACATGAAATTTTGTTCACAACACAAAATTAAGGCAAACTCTTTGTTCAATAATTTCGTTCATTGTACAAATCGTGGAGCACTAGTGAGGTAAACTGACTTATTCAGCTGTTGCAAGCAAACTGGTATACAGATCACGCTCAAACTTAGTAAAATAATGAAAGAGAGTGCTGCCCAGCTAGAAAAAAAAAAATTATATATCTCTTCAGCGAGGGTAATTTTAATAAACAATTTCCGTACTTTTTTGTCATAATGTATATATATATTTTTGGAATAATAAGAAAATTGCAAAAAAAAAACCGTCTTTTTTTAGGGGTAGGAATGGTCAGTCCACTTTTTGAGAACTAATAGTTATTATGTAACACCCCAAAATAATGTTTTTTTTATTGGAGTATATGTGGGAGGGCCCCACTTTCCAAAATCGTTGATATAGCCTGTTTTTTCTCTGAACATGTTTTCTATTTATGCCATATCTGAAAAGTTCAGGAACATTTTATAAATTATAAAATGCCCGTTGAAAGTCGACTTATTTGACCAAATTGTTTGTTAATAAAAGTGACGCAAATAGCTTATCGGAAAAAAAAAATAAATCACAATTTATTAATATTTTATTCTTAAGTTTATTAATTTCAAAATATTTACTATTTTCCTCTCAAAACTGACACTAATTGGACCACGTTTGACAAATCTGTGACAATGACCTTGTTTTATAAAAGCTAAAAAAATTATAACAATCAATATTGTTCATTTCAAAATGGGTGGTATAACATATCCCGTACTTATGGGTTGCTCATAACCTCAGGAATGTTCCACAAGGGAAATAAGTATTACAAAGAGACAAAAGGTAATAATTAAACATATTTTCATGTATAAATTGGGCTCTCGTTTACAGAAGGAGGAATTTACGTGTGAGGGAGAGACGTTCCAGTCCCACTCATTCTGCTGTTTTTCTACACAAATTATATCTGGAATAAAAGTTATATATAGGATATATTGTTCATGCCTGGAATTGTGACTTGATTATAGAATAGGGTTAGACTTTTACTATAGTAAAAATGAATTGCCAAGTCCTAATGAAGCTCAATTTCTCTACAGAGTGTCCACGATAAATTGAAAATATCTTAAAATGCAACCTGCTTGATAAAAATGGAATTTGGAGTGTATTTGTTAATATCAAAAAGTTAGACATGATATTAAACAATAAATTTATTCAACATGTCCTCCCTCAGCAGCCATCATCTTCTCCATCCTGTCCCTAAAGGATTTGCATGCCCTGATGACTTCCGCGGAATCGACAGCCCGGGAACTTTGTGGTGAAGACCGGAGGGACCTCTTCTCTCTCCTTGGCAAGCCACCTGTCATTCTGGACGTTGTAGCTTCTGTCGAAAGTCCAGTTCTTCTCGTCGGAGAAGAAGATGATTCTTCCTCCATGGCTCTTCAGGGCATTGAGGAGACGCTTACCGTTGGTGAGCCTGTTGGCCTTCATGGATGCCGTGAGGATGTGTTGTTTGGCAATTCGGTTTGACCTGTACCCGAGGGCCTCATTCACAGCCTAAGAGACCAGCTGCTAGCTCACTCCACGGTTCTTGGCCAACCTGGACAAGGAAGTCACCGGCGAAGCCTTGATGGACTTCAGGAACGGGGGAGTGCGGATTCGGTCACTTTCTCATGTTGTGGGCCTTGCGGTAGACCTTCCCCTCAACCTCCCAGGCATTGAAGATCCGGTACACCATGGTCTTGGGGTAGTTAAGAAGCTTGTAGATAGCAGAGGGTTTGTGTCCCGCGTGAGCCACTTCGAGGATGGCGTCTCTCCTTGCTTGTTCCATGATGACTATTGTTTGTTGTCAAAACAATTATGGTGGAACCTATTGTTTATTGTTCACGTAACCTTTTATATTAGTATGATTTAACCCCGAATATCCACATTATGGATCTGGATGAAGTTTAAAATAGTTCCAATTTATCGTGGACACCCTGTATATGTGATCTCAAAAGCAAGTGGTCTCAAATTTGGGTTGTTGGTATCAAATTAAACATTCCTGTTATAAACTAAAGCTAAGAACTTTGTTTATCTCAATTATTCCAACAATTTGAAAATTGATTAAAATAAAGAAAGAATTTATCATTTTCTTAATTTTAATTTAATATTGTTTTTGTATTGACGCACTGCATAAATAAATAACTATACTAGTACGTTAGGGACTATCAGGAATGGCAAACAAAAAAAAACAGATATCACAGATCAGAGTAACTAATTTTTAGGACATGAGCAAACTAAAAACATATCGATATCCGCAAGATGGCCCAGACGTCATAATACACAAATAGGTATACAAACTAATTATTAAATAATAATAAATCCAAGATGGCGCCACTCTTTTGTAGTATGTAAATAAAGTACAAGTAAGTAAACACCGCTCATGATTGTGAACAATCCTTGAGAATATGCCTCTTTTATCAGATAAAGTCAATGCCTCCGTCTTGAGAAAACTTTGTTTTCACTGTGTTTTTCTTTTCTTAACAAGCATACGATATACTTTATTATTTTTAATCACAGACAAGATAGAGCAATTAAATTAACATCCAATATGTTTAATTTGATGTCTATACTTGTGTAGAAACATCAAATCGGTTTGTAAGTTATTTTGGAAAAAGTGCTGTTAGGTATGAAACTATTATTTTTTAGATGAGTTTTTTTTTCTTCTCTTTTTAAAGAGTTGTTAAATTTTCTGTAATTTTGTGCTAACTCCAAATAATTTGAATATTTTTGTTGAGCTTGTTAAGAAATTACATGATTTTTGTTTGATTTTTTTAAGATCAATTTTTATTTTTGCTATATTATTATAATATAATTTTGTTCGAAGTGATGCGAGGCTGTGAAATTTGAGACATTACACCTTTTTTGTGCACCAAACAAAAACAAATTAGTATCATTATTTATTTCATACAGAGCACACAGTTTCATTTAATAAAATGATGTGATGTTTATTCCAGTCCTGGAGTAGAAGAAGTCCTTGGGTTAATCAAAGTGTTGTCGCATTAAAAATATTTTCATACCGATTTCCTGTACTTTGAAGAATGAGATGAGCTGAATCCCCTTGTTTCAAGGTTGTAGTATTTGTTATTTTTGTATATAATTGCAAAAGGTAGAGTCGAAAACAACTCTGCCGTGGTACCCGAAACTACCAGAAGTGCCATTTTAATAAAACCATTGTTTATTCAAGTTGTTTTAAATTTAGTCATTGGTAGACCAAAGATGTTTATTTTATGTGCTCCTAGCAGGGCGTCGGAATCGGTACCTATTTTGGTGAAGTTAGAGTCGGGAGTCGGAAAATTTGTTCTGACTCTAACTCTCGCTAAAAAAAATGTTTATAATTTATGTAAATAAAACTAATTTATAATCTAAAGCTTAAATTGAGTGTACGTTAAGTTTTTTCATAAATAGTTATAAATTATAGGTATTAAATGCCATGTATTAATTTATGAAACTTGACGATTTACTTCACAAATTTCAAACGTGCTCCATAATATATACAATCACAATTCCCGAATATGTCTAAAGTCCAAATTATTATGTTGGGTAAATCATAGGCACTAGCCGTGCTAGTTTATTAATTAGACTTGTGACTAGTCAATGTAATCAGAGTAAAGTCTAACGTTGCAGTGGGAGGTAGTTTGTAGAGTTGTTTCTCGGTTACGAATACATAAATTATTTTCACAACTTATGAGTATATTAGCAATTCATAGATTTTGATCCATTTCATTTGTTATTCATCCTGTTAAATATCTTATATTCCAAATTATTTACTACATATAACTAAATACCTAAAGCTATAAATTAAATCTATATTTAAAGTGTATGTATAGACTCAAATGACTGAATAGTACAAATATATAATTAAAAGATTGTGTGTTAGAGTTAGTCTCAGTGACATTCAAAATACTTGAGTCGGAATCGGGCATTTTATTTACGAACTCCACAGCCCTGACAGCTAATTGCAGTTCCAAGACCAATTAAGTGTACTAACGTTTTATATATATCAGTATTTGTGGTCAATCTACATCAGAAAAATCAAGTTTAACAAAAAGTGATGTATCAAGTTTTAACACCTAAAAATAATTATAATCAGCATTTAAAGAGTGGCCAACGAAACTGTTTCTTTTTGATATTGCTATAAAAAAAATACGGATGGATATTTTTCAATAATTTTTATTTATTTGAAAGCCTCAACATTTCGGTTAATAATGGAACACCATTTTATTCATATGGCCGCCGTCACTGGCCTTACAGATGTCCATTCTATCGACCCAATTTTTCAATACATTTTCGATTGTGTGAGTTTCAATAGCTGCAATGACGACTCCAATTTCGTGTTTCAAATCGTCAATCGCCTCTGGATGGTTGGCGTAACATTTATCCTTGACAGTTCCCACAAAAAATAGTCCAACGGAGTCAAATCGCAGCTACGAGGTGTCCAGTTGATGTTGCCGTTTCGGCTTATGATGCGATTGTCGAAGACAGTGCGCAAAAGATGCACTGTAACGTTGGCTCTGTGGCACGTAGCGTCATCCTGTTGGAACCAAATGTCGTCGATGTCTTCCTTTTCCGTTTGGGGAAACAAAAATCTTCCAACATGGCCCGATAGTGCTCACCATTGACCGTAACGGCAGCTCCTTGCTCGTTTTTTCGCTTTCGGCAACAGCAGCAATGTTTTCGATTGAGCGCATTGAACGAACACGGGAACGCGTTGTTTTATCCATTAACGAACCAGTTTCGCGCGCACGCTTCACAAATTTATCCACAAACTGCCTGGAAGGCGCTTTATTTCGACCGACGTAATTTTCCTGCAGTTTCGTTTGAAGACTCTCCATTTTGGAAGTAAGTCTTCGGTATTTCCCAATTTTCTTTGAGTGCAAACTTAATCATTTCGTAAACCGGAGACCTTGTACAAAATATTAGACACAATGAGAATATTACTACAGCTGTCAGACATAAAAAAGTGGTAGTTCAAAATGCAACCGCTAGATGGGCCACCCGTTATCAGAGGTGATGTAAAAACCTGAGTCACACTGAATGTTATCATAAATATTATTTGACACTAGGATAGTTGGAACATATGATATCTCACTCTCAAATGTAAATTGCAAAAAAAGTAGTCATTGTAAGATCCTTTTATTCGAATGAAATTTGAGTAGAAAGTTGTAAGCTTGTTGCAAAAAAGTATGATACGTCTAGTCTAAGGATCCACCAATATGGATAATTGATATTTTTTTGAAGCGATACTGATTATTTGCGGATTAAAAAACCGAATAACTGATTAATCAGTCAAAAAATGCAATCTCACTTTTGTAAAAATATTCAAACAAAAACCTAGGCAATGCCATTGCGGCATCTATAATATTTTGCAAAGCAGATCTTTTGCCAAGATTTTATGAAATTAAATCATAGATTTTTTCTATTTATTTTCACTATGGCAGATTCAGATTAATTATAATGTTGATTACTTACGAAAGATTTTATGCAAGTATTCTTGTTTTTTTATTACTATAAATGACAATTAAAAATGATGTCACTGAACATAAATCATATATATTTATTTCCAAAGTCAAAAATATTAATTAAGCTCAAATAACTTCCAAAAATGGCCGCACTAAGCAAGCATAGATTTTTAAAATCAGTTGTAGCGACTTTTTATCTATTAGTAAGTTATTGCACAGAGCTTAACAATTGAGCTAATTATAATTTAAACAATAAATCGTCAGCTTACAAAAATGTAGGTAGTAAAAATGGAGCAATTCGTTTTTTTAACTTTACAAACTTGTTATTTAAGGCAGTGGTTCACAAATTTTAGTGTGTTGTACGGCCTTGATCTAAAAATTTTAGCCTACCTTTTAAAAACCACTCAAAATGGTTTTTGAATGACCACTTTTATCAAAATAAATGTTATACCCTCTTCTTCACCTACCTTTTAGTACCATTGAAGTGAGCTCACGTAGTTGGAGAACCACTTATTTAATGATAATGACATATCGGTAATTGTTGGACAAGTTTAAATCATTATCTATTAATTTTAAGCTGCCTAAAATCCAGCGTAAACAGTAAGAAAGAATATAATTGACAAGATATGCAAATAACTGAAGACATCAATTGACAAACAGGGTTTAATATGATGTAACATTGGTTTGTTTTCTTCATGTTAATCATTGACAATTCCAACAGATGAAACAATATTCAACTTTGACTAACTCTGATGTTAACAAATCACCGTCTTTCCTTCAGCTGACGTTGAAATAATAGAACACTTATACTTTTACAAATACACAAAGATAAAAGGATATACAGTAATATTTTTGGCATAGGACTTTATTAATTCATTCCTTGACGGAGCAGATGAGTCCAAATAATCTATCCCCAAAATATTTAATTAAAAAAAAAAAAAGATTATAGTGACTCCCACGTTTTGTCACCAACTCTCAATTAGCTCGTATTTTAGTAATCATTTGTATCTTGTGTGTAGTCGTATCTTAAGGTATTACTTTGTAATTTATTTATTTTTTAATTCAAAAGTTAAAACTTTTTGATAGAGCTTTAATTTTGTGCAAATTGCCCTTTTTTTTTAAAGGAAAAGTTAAAAAAACATTTTTGGGGTATAATTTAACATTTTGAATTTTTTACATCAACTGATAAATTCATATTTGTAACGATAAAAATTTCTTTATTGAAAGAGGAGAAGCTACAACCCTCTCCAACCCTTGTTAGTTTAATATTCATCCAACCCATCTTAGGGTAATAATTGAACAAAAAGTACTTCACTGTCTCCGATCTTGTTTTTATTTCATATACAGGGCCTTGTGATCAAATCGTTGAATTTTTCAGAAATCTTTAAATTGTCACTTAGGCCATATTTTCGGTGGACTTACTTGAAAATTGGCTTGAATTGTACATATGAATGTTGAAAAAGAATTCTTTTAATCTATTCACCTCGAGCAACAATCATGGTCTCGATCCGGGTCTGCAAAGAGGAACAGGCATTGACAATGTAGTTCCTTTATATGTAGGCTTTTTATCTCTTAGATAGAGGTCTTATTACTGCTGTAGACTTGTTTCCAGGCCCAATATTGGGATGCCAGTCAGATTTGAGACCTCTCAATTTGAAATCTCCATGATCTTGTGTACAAAAATCATCTTCATGGCGCAACGCTTTCCCTCTTCCTAAATTCAATCTTAGGAGCTGCTCGCCATGATACCCAAAACTTTACTAAGGTATGTTTATATAACAACGTTTGTACCGGCAAAAAAAAAGAGGCCATCAGAGAGCTGCTAGATCGAATGTATCTTAACACCCAGTAAGAGAAAAACTAAAAGGTTTTTCTGTTCTATTTTTGGTATATATCTCCACATAAGAAGTGTGCATAAAATTCCCCGGAACCGAATACAGAATTATATATTTTTCATGCATTGCTATTAGAGAACTGAAGCATGGAATGATTTCATTTCATTTAATTATATATATGTATCCAGTCGCAAAAAATATGCAAATGTATAAGAACACACACGTTATTTGCCTACTATATGTAATATATATAAACCACTCATTTTAAAAGTAGCAATTATGTGATGCAAAAAAACAAGAAACACAAGGATGTGCTATCAAAAATGAGGATGAAGAAGGTATGTTTGTACCTACAAAAGGAATAGACGATACCTTGTAATAATAATACATGGTGCATGGCGAATGCAAGTACATAGTGTGGAAATAATACGTACCATTTGAAAAGACATTTTTGTTTGTTTGAGGTTCTAGAAATAACTAATAGTATTCTTGAGACTCGGTCCAGGACCGAGTTTTTTTTTTTTGGTTGAGTCTTAAATGATTTTTTCAAGACCAATTTGAAGCGGTTTTTTTTCGGTCTCACTCTGTAGACCGATTTGGATTTGGTTTAAATTTATGAACCGATTTTTTTTGGTCTCATTATATTATGAGAGACCATTTTTTACTAGATCAACCGTCATTCATTTTTTCCAAAAAAAAAAACACAAAAGTACACAAAAAATATATTCTAGAACAAATACTGTATACACATAATTATTCCGAGCTATCTCTGTTTAAACTTCGTATAACGTCATTATACTTGAAAAAAACATATGATGTCATTTTAATTTATCTGTAAAATCGGTCTAACCCATTTTTTTGGGACTGAAATAGACCGAGTTTTTATAAGAAACGGGTCCAGGCCGAACTTTTTTGTTGGACCAAACTAATTGTGTCCAACAAAAAAATATAAGTGTCTCAGACAAGTCTAGGATTTACAGACCGAACCCCAACACTAGTAAATAACTAACAAACATTTTTACTTTGATTATTTTGATGATTAAACAAAAATCAGTTATTGGTACGTATTAGTGTTGGGTTTCGGTTTGGAAATCCTTGGAAGATCCTTATAATGACCTCCGCCAACGAAGTTGCATTCACCTCAGTTTGTTTGCTTGTCTGTTTATAAGCAGAATTACAGAAAAAGTTACTGATCAATTGGGGTTAGTCATTGTAGGATGGCATAACATGTTAACGGTAAGGGCCCATTAAATTTTGAGAGGTCAAGGTTACGAAAAATGTTAAAAATGCAAAGTCAACAATAACTTTTGAACAACGACAGATTCATATCTCATATATAACTTTAGCGGTCAAGTCAATGGTCAAGACCACAGACAAACGTTAAATACACATAATACACCATACTTTATGAACAAATTAAGATACATAACTCAAATGAATCTTAATTTTCTGACACATTTATTTTAGGTATCCATTTATGTTCCACCATTTGGGCATTCTATTTTTAACACAGTTTTTGTACAGATCGGTCTCGTTGTAAAATCTAAAAATTTCGGCCTGGATCCGTAAATTGTTTATCTACCTATTTTTTTGAAAATTAATTTTTCGTCCTCTGTTTGCATTTTAGCATACGTAAATTTCGATCCAGGCAATGAGTTTCGGTCTAGAAAAAATAAGTAAAGACCGAACTGGTAAAAAAATCGATCTTGGAGGAGTCTCAACACTAATATGTAAGTATGTATATTAGACTGCCTCGTTTTCGGGTTAATCTTTTTTATTTATTTATACATTAAGCTTTTCTTTAAAAACGTACTTTGCCAATGTTACAGGTCTTTTAGTCCATTTTGGTCTTGGTACAACCAATTCTAATTTTTGAAATTGTGGCAATACGCCATTTTTATGGGGTTTTTTTTACGTTCCAAATATGAATCTATAATTCAAAAGTATGTATTTCTTATAAAGTATATGGTTTATAATAAATGAAAAAAATATTGTGCGACTTGACATTAATTATTTAAAAGGTCTACTAAGATTGCTCAATAATTTAAGGTTTCCCTAGTTTATTAAACATAACATAACAAAATATAACTTTCCTTGTGCCCAGCAGTTTACCTGCTCAACCCTTGAGCTGAGGTGTATTATCGTATATTCGAAGGGTTCCTTGGTGTCTAGAAACGGGCAGTGGTAGAATTTAATGTGTATTTTCACCCAGCACTTCACCTGTACAACCTTTGGGCCGGGTTCTATATTGGATATTGGATGGTTTCTTTGATACTTTGGCAAGTAGTGGGAGAGTAATTTAACTTGGAATCTGTCCCCGCAGTTTACCTGCTTAACCCGTGGGCTGGGGTATATCATAACATATTAGAAGTGTTCCTTGGTGCTTAGAAATGAGGCGGTGGTAGATTTTAAACTGTATTTACAATTTCAGATACGTGGTGGATTTTGGGATATTAGGAGGTTTAGGCAAGTGTCTGCGAGACTGCGAGTTGGGCATTTAGCCCAGAATAAAGCAATTACTTTTTCATCACATGAAAAAAGAGTGCTTGAATAATGTCTATATATTAGTATACTCATAAAACCAACATTTGAATCATTCTTAAAATTTTACGGTACTTGTTTTTTGTTTTATGTTAAGTGGAAGAGTCCTAAATTAATTTTAAATGTCCTGGGCAACACGGGGGAATCTTACTTTAACATTATATTAATAAATAAAAGTTTGTACGGATGGATATTGCCCTTATAGTCACTTTTGATCAAAGAGATAAGAATGTAACAACGAGCAAGTGTAGTAAAGTTCAGCGAGTCATATTAAAAAAAAACAGAAAATATGTTAATTGACACCTATTAACTCTGAGTAATGCCTTGTACTCCCACTAGTCTTTGATACAAACAGGTAAACTTCAAATCATGGAGCACATATTAGTAGACCTCTTAAAGTATTAAGAGTCCGTAAAAAATTGTTATTACCTATAAACGAAAAAAATATATAAAAAATACATTTTTTACTCATGGCATAAAAATGGTCATATTTGAACTAGAAATCCTATTTTTTCAAACTAAAATGATCGAAGAGGCCAGTAACTTTGGTAACGTCTTTTTTTTTTTTTAGTATTGTTTCCAGCATAAATGGGCTTAATGCAGATGAACATAAAAACTAAGGATTTCTCATTTCCCGTGCAATAGTTTTAAAAACTCCAGGATTTTCAATTCTCCTTTTCATCATTTTATCATTGTCGCTAGTGATGTCCAAATAATGCATAAAAAGAAAGATAAATATGCAAATAAAATTCTAATAAAAAACTCAAAAGTGCTGAAAAAGGCCAAAAATCCAAAAATAACTGGTAAAAGAGCATGTATTTTGGTAAAAAACAAATATAAAATTGAAATTTCTCAATCCAACCGGTCCTTGTTCCGTTGAATTATCATCTGGGTCGGCTAGGCATCGTTTTCTTAGATTATTTCTTCAAAAAGTACTTTTAACTATCGGTTGTTGATCATGGCAAAGGAGATATTAGCAGAGACCAAGGTCTTCACTACGTCAGTATTGAAATTGGCATCACTGTTAACGTTGGAGGGGATGACGTTGAGGACCTTCTGTATAGTACTTTCCCCTTTATAATTCATGGTACCAATGGATTCATCCTTTCCTCTTCTTTTCTTCCTCCTCCAATACTTGCACATATTTTCTACCTAAAAATGGCGGGAAAAGTTCAAATAAATTTGGACATCCCTCATAGTGCAGGGGTTGTATTTATCCTCCGCTTTATGACTTTTGTAACCAAATCCCACCCGGAATAAAAAAAGGGACAGTCTATTGTACGTGTATATTGTATGTATGAAGTCTTAGAAGAAGTAATATTTTACTCAAAGGAGAGAGAAAGAAAGAGAGAGAGATTAGGTATTTGTTCGAAAACAAGAATAATAATGATAACGATAACAAAAATCATTCCTCCTTTGATTGATCACGAAATAACATATCATCAAACATCGGTTGAATCGTACATAGGTTTCCACAGAGCTCTACTCTCTCCTTCAACCTATTTTTTATTGATTGATACTTATGTATGTAGTACTAACTACGAGCTCACACACTAACACCCTGAAACGCGCCTGTTAGCTTTAGTAGATTCCCTGGACTTAGTATTAGTATCGTTTTTTCTCACAATCAAACAAAAAAAAAAGTTATAAAACATAGCAATGAAACATACATGTTAGCTGCTCGTGCACATTTCCTTGGTTACGAAAAAACTGCCCCACCCCCGTGAGAAGTCACTTTTTAAACCACCACAGAGGGCGCCATTTTATCTTTTTCCCCTCTTGGCTTATAAATTTTTTCCTTCCTTTCCAATAATGAACCTTGTTAATTCAATTAATAGAGTGAATTCAAAGTGATTGCGCAGCCAAATAACAAAAATGATCGCGTTTTCCCCACTTGTGTATATCTTTGCTCCAATATCAAACAAGTTTTGAACGGGCTAAGGGTGTGTTAATCCCAAAGTTTTGACAATACATTAAGGACGCGTCAAATGGTAAAATACATTCCATGGAACCAACTTTTCCAATAAGGTCATCTTCGTATGTATGAGTCAGCGACGTTATCATTAGAGATGTGAACCAGATCAAAAAGCGGTGAGAGTAAAAACCAGCCTGAGAGAATGTCATGAATAATATGGTAACTCTGAAAGACCACATATCTGCTGAGAAATGTCACAATAATCTATAATGTATCCTGCTTATTAATACCAATGAGTTCTATAAACATTTGGAGGGATATATCACAAAACCTGCTCTTGTGACAAATATCTGTTTGGATGGTAAATTCATGTTGGTAAAATGATCCAGGTATTTTTAATTGGTAAAACGTAATATTTTAGTATAGTTTTCATATCATAACAATATCAGTGGTATTTTCATCAACTTCTTCATTTTGGGGTAGTATTTGAAATCCCTAAAACTTATTCCAGAGCAATAAACGAAGGACTCACGGCATTTTTACATCTCAAAATCTAAGAAGATATTTGTGAAAGAGTGTTCTTGAGCAAATGCTCAATAAATACTAGAATTTAAAACTATTTAAGCAAATGAATTATCCCTTCAAAGATATAGAATTAACTGCAATTTATGTTTCTACAATATAATTATGTTGTTAGTTTCCTTAAACGAATAATAAATATCCTTGTAATGCACAATCTTTCAAAAATAAAATAATTCAGTCATCAGAGTGAACAAATTTACGTATGTTAAGTACCGAACCGGTGAGTTTCTATATCCCTCCCCGATTTAGGAGCTTAAAAGGATGGAAATTTTATGTGTTGACATATATCTCATTCTACCGGAAGAATAACCAGAGCTAATCAGGGAATATCAGAGTAGCATTGGCATATTTTTGCTCTGAGCTACATAAAAATATATATATATATAGTTAAGGAAAAGTGCAATCCCAGAATCAAGAAGTTAATAAAATCAATTAAGATCTTTTTGGTGAAATACCTGGGTGATTAAAAACACATCAATTTGTTGACAAGGTTATGGATATTAATGACGATGTACACGAACCGAGTTTTTTAATTTTATACTGTTACCTGGATAGCCTTCTCAAAGGGTCTCATTAAAAGTTTGTGTTCCCATTATTTTGTTAAGAAATATACATAGATGCTATCAAACTTTGTAATGATACAAGACGGATTGTTAAGAAAGTGATGTCTGTTGTTTTAGAATCAACCATCATTATGGATAACTTTGCTGAAGAAGGGGTTTCTATCCCAAGTATATCATTTATATCAATAAATATTTTTTATTAGCTCTCTGCAAATTGCGTAATAGGTAGCCAAAATGGATCCTAACAATAAAAGAATAATAAATTGATAGATTTTATTTATCAGGGCCAATATAAGCCCTTTCGATCAAATAAAGGCTTTAAACTATATCTAAAAGTCTTGAGTATCTCAACTGAGCTCAAAAATGTATATTGGTTTTATCTAGTCTATATAAACTAAGTAAAACATTTTGGCATTTTTACATTTTTCTTGATGCATGTTTAAAATTGTTCTTATTACAAAAAATACCCCACTCGTTGTATATCATATATTTACATACAGCGTATGTTTGTAAATTTGCTTAAACAATATCCAGATCTGGGTCATCATAGAAAACGATGGTACATAATGGTGGCTTTGAGTCACATTGAATGGTGTGTGGGAGGTAGTTTTAGATACTAGATATTACAACTAACGAACAGACATTACTTTCTTTTCACATATAAATGAGGGATTTTGTTAATTATAGGGTTCTGAAATGAAAAAAACGTACATTGTATCATGGAATTATCTAGAATTATATGACTCTATAATGCAAACAAATATCGGAATATCTTTGTATAATAATTGTTTCTACGCTTCTCTTGATTTCAAATACCAAAATGAACAAAATTTTCTGAAAGTCCTCCTTTGTGACTATCTGAAACTTGGAAGTAACAAGGGTTCCATGGTAAGCAATGGAATTTAAGGCGTAATGTGTAATGAGTATTCACATTTAACTGATCCAATACATAAATTTTAAAAAAATATAAATTAAACATATGAAAAATACTATCATGGCTGCCGAAATTCTAGAATATATGTCCCTATAAAGTAGCGTCCGCAGGTGCCCCCCCCCCCTCTCTAATAAAGAATTTTTTGTTCTTACAATTTTTTTTTTTTTTTTCAAATAATTTAATGTTTCAAATTTATCTTAATTTTTCAAATTTGTTTCGATAAACTTTAATTACCTGTAAATTGCTCTATAAATTTTTGAAATTTTTCGCTGAAAAATTTAATATTAAAATTTTTTTTTTGTAAAAATTTATATTTAAAATTTAACTTTATAAATTTTTTACATACTTTAACATATTTTTGAAATCCACAGTTACTCACAAAAATTAACGATTAAATTTCAAATTTCCGAAAAAAAAATTCAAATTTTAAATGATTTGGAAAAAATTTCAAATATTAAATTTCTTTGAAAAAAGTACAAAAATCCATAGTTCATTCAAAAAGTCTTTCAAAAATGCATAATTTTTGCAAAAATTAAATTTTTTAGAGAAATTTCAAAAATTATTTTATTTTATTTGCTACATAATTTAAATAAATTACCCTAGCTAAAACATAGCTAAACAGTTCTAGAAGCCAATATTTTATGTAAAATCTGAGATATGTTATAGGAGAAACCCCAAGCACTGGTACCTCTGAATGCATCGGTAATCACTGCTATATTGTGTAATAAAATAAAATGGGCATTTTTGCATGTCTTTTTTTTTGTTTTTTTTCAGATAGACGTTTGTGTTAACTCACCAAAAATTTGTAGAATGAATTTATGCCACATCAAACATTTGTATTGCAAAAAACAAAAAAACATATATGTCAGACAACTATGCATTCAAATCAAGACAAACGTAGATTTTTCCTTATTTTTTCTTTATTATTGACCTAATTATGAGCTGTTTTAGCATTGCACATGATATAATATATGTATCCATACAGAAGCTGTAGCCACCTCCTCCCAAATTAAGAAATTTTGTCTTCTTACTATAATTATTTTTCCAAAAAATTTAATATTTGGAATTTTTTGTCAATAGATAAGGATTTTTGAAATTATTTTTCAAAAAATATACATTTTATAGTTTTTTTACCAAAGAATTTAATTTTTCGTGAATAGCTCTGGATTTTTTCCATTTTTTTTCAAAAAAATTTAATTTTTTGTGAATAACTCTAAATTTTTTTAATTTTTTTCAAAAAAAATTTATATTTCATATTTTGAATTTTTTTTACAAAAAATTAAATTTTCCAATGTTTTTACCAAAGAATTTAACTTTTGTAAATAGTTGTGGATTTTTGGAATTTTTTTCCAAAATCAATATTTATTTTTTGAAATTTTGTACAAAAAATATAAATTTTCTAGTTTTTTTCACCATGGAATTAAATTTTGTGAATAACTATGGATTTTTGAAATTTCTTTACATAAAATTTACTATTTGAAATTTTTTGTATATAGATATGTATTTTTGAAACTTTTTACAAAAAATGTAAATTTTCTACTATTTAACAAATAATATAATTTTTTGTGAATAGTTATGAATTTTTGAATTTTTTTTCCAAAAAATTTTATATTTAATGTTTATTTTTTGAAATTTGTATGCCAAAAGTTTAATTGTTCTAGTTTTTTTTCTAAATATTTTTTTTATTAATTAAAAATTCCAAAAACCCAGCACCCCACTCTCCCCTCCCCCAAATATAATCCTGCGTACTGCCCTGATACTACGCATTTTTAAAAGGTACAAATGTAGTATACATATTATGTGAAAAAAACAGGTTCAAGTGTGAGATAACATCAAAACCCTTGAAGTAAACAAATCCTCGTCATTGAATAAAAATTGTCCTTTTGATTAAAATATATTATATTTCATTCAAGGACAGGATTTAACAATTAAATTCTATCTTATATACATATTTACCTAAAGGTAAATATATAAAGCCCCCTTCTACTCAATGAACATTGAACACTCAAAACATGAATTCAAAATCAATTTAAAAACACTTAAATTGAAAGTGTTATCGATGGGAATGGATGAAGGGTTTTTTAATTAATTTTCTTGTTTATTTCTCCAAGACGCAGAAGAATTAAAAAACTTCATTCCTTTGATGAGGGAAGGAATGGACACAACACCCTCACAGAATTCACTCTCGGGTGATTCATCAATTAAAAGAGTGTACAAGTCTGGATAATAATTATAAATATTTAATAAATAATACATTCGTTAGACTGCTCCGTTTTTGGGAATCTATATTTTTTCTATACACGAAAACCTTTTCTGCTCGGAAGAAGGATTAACCTGACTGGTAAAGTTGAATACCACTCAATACATTTTTGAGCGTGCTACATGCAATTTTTTAAATAGGAACTGTAGGTCAAAATCGGCCATTCTTAGGCGTCTTGACTCTCTGAAACAATGTACATTTTATGTATTTTTACAATTTGATTTATCAGAAACTGAAAATTATTGTTGTGCTTGACCTTAATACATAATTTAAGTTGTTTAATATTTGTAGAACAATTTTATGTTTCCCAGTTTTATCACTAACGTTCCTCCATTTTGTTTTAAAACAACCAAATATTCCACTAGTCTTAAATTTTGCCCTGTTCAATTTGATCAAATAAGCACATCGCAAATCATTGAGGACATCTTAGTTAATAAGGTTAAGGCTCAATATATTTCTTAATTACGGATATATGATATCCTAATATATTTATTAAAAAAAAGTTCCGGTGTATCTGTTCTCATATTTGGGAGGGTTCTACCAGAGGCCTAAAAATTATTGGTGGGAAGATTCCAAAAAATAAATATCCCAATACGATTTTAGTAAAAATTCCCGAATCCGATTCTTTAATATTTTAAATCATAGTTAAAAAAATACCATTTTGCTATCAGGTGGACCCAGAGAATTACATTTTGAAGGCATGGTTTTTTACAAAATTTTGAAAAAAATTAGAGTTGTGCATAAAAAGTAAATTTTAGAAATGTTTTTTAAAAATAAATAAAATATTTTTTTTTCTGAAAATTAAATTTTTTGGAAAAAAAATTCAAAAATTTCTACACAACAATTAATTTTTTATAAAAAATTTCTGAAAAAGAAATTGAAATATTAAAATTATGTAGAAAAAAAATCCATGATTAATAAAAATGAAGAGAAGCTTCAAAGTTTATCAACTTAATTTTTTTGATTGTCTTCAGCAAAAAAAAAAAAAAAAAGGTTTATATTTAAATAATAAAAAATACAGAAATAACAATTTCGACCCATGGTGTCATGTATGGGAGAGTACAAGAGTTCAACAGATGACCTTTTTCGCCTTCAAAAATCAAGAACTTTTTTAACTCTTAAATGTTTTTGTTGCACATATGCAACATTGCAAAAAATACATTCTTATATAATATATGACTAAAATGTGTTAAATTGCATTTTTTTTACATTTGAAACAACACTGTTGGTAAGTTTGAGTAGATTTTAGAATAATTTTCCGTGATAAAACAAGCAAAGTACAGGATTATATTTTTGGTTTTTTTTTATTTTTTTGAAATAAAATCTACAATTTTTTGTTTTGTTTTTTGGAAAAAAATTTGAAAAATTAAATTCTAAATATAAAAATTTCTCAAAAACAATATCAAAAATCCACAACTACAGACAAAAGTTTTGCTCTTATTGAAAAAAAAAAATTCAAACTCCATAACCATTCTCAGAAAATTTAATTTTTTGAAAAATAATTTCAAAAAGTCATAAATTCAAAATTACAGAAAATCAAATTAATTTTTTTGGAAAAAAATCAAAAATATATAGCTTTTCACAGAGAATAAAATCTTTTGGAAATTTTTTTGAAAAACTAAATTAAATTTCAAATATTAAATTTTCTAGCAAAATACAAAAGTTCCTTAATTGGACGGGGGGGGGGGATTACAGCCCCTCCAGCAAACGTTGGGCGGACACCCTGAAGTATGTAATTATTAATCCTTTGTTTTTTGTTATATTGCTTCTTTGAAACGCTTTTCACATGATAAAGCATCTAAGGAAATTAAAATGGTATGTACCATGCGAAAATTAGACTAATAGGCATATAAATTTGTTAGAATCAATTTTTTAATTGTCCCCATGGGAAAAGGCCATTGTGCAAAGAGTGTAAAATATACTCTCGAAAACAGGGCAGTCTAATATTTCTATATAGGAATATATAAAGTAATTTCCATCAATCTGAAAATCAATTAAAATTTTCAATTCTCATAGTATCAAAACAAAACAAAACATGATAAAAAAACGGAGTGATCTGATATAAACAACCTGCTCCTCTAAGTGAAACCTTGTAGGCATGTACATTGTACAATACATATTATTGTAATTCTTCTCAATACATCAAATTGGATCAAATACATAATACATAGATAAATTTATTCTCAAGATAACACGTATTAAAGACATATATATGTACGTATTTATTATGTATGTATAGATAAATCAATAAATTGATATAGCTGAACAGATGGTATTATTAGAATTATGACTCATGGTTATTAAAAATCAAGGAAAATTTAAAATTTGGAATAATATAAAAAATTTCCAAAAATTTTAATTTGCTGTGAACAATTGTGAACTTTTGGAATTTTTTGTGAAAGGCAGGTGATTTTCATAATTTTTTTTCAAAAAATTGACTATTTAAAATTGAATTTTTGAAATTTTTTCACTAAAAAATTTAATATTTGGATTTTTTTCCCCCCATAAAAAACCCAAAAAACCAAGCTTACCCCAAAAGTATATTCCTACAGACGCCCCTGTATATATATATAATAGAATTAATTAATTGCTTATATGCTCTAGAATTCTCCATTCTCTCAAATGTAACCCTTGGTCCTAGAAACCTGTATGCTGAAAATCAATAAAATTGGAGGTGGTCATGGGTTGTCACCAAGAGCAATATACCAAGCTTACACTTAGAGAAATGATCACAGCTCGAGTTGTGAGAGGAATTTGTTACACAAATTACCTTGTTTTATATTCTAATAATTATACCCTATTATTTTTTTTTTTATAAATATTGGATGTATATTCTGAGACGACGAAATGGAAGCCAAAAGAACTCGTGTGCTGGAAATGCTTGTGCGCCAGAAGACCCCAGAATCAAACCGACGGTCTTGTATGGTACTAAAAAGTGATTTCAAACGCAGGGATCATTCGCCAGAAAGTCTGGACAAGGTTGGCAACAAACAGTATGAGCTGAGACCATAATTATGCGTGTTTATTACAGCTTTGCAAAAAGTTAGAGAGAACGATTCGCATTATGAAAAAGAAGATGTATGTGTGTAAGGTTACACTCCCAAGGATCACCTAAGATAATTTGGGAACAAAATCTAGAGCAAAGAGGAAGAAAACATCATTAACATGGCCACAAAGGAGAAGAGGTTATTCAGAGCCAAGCTTCATATTAATGTGTCCAAGAACATGTCCTGCGATCTTATTCCTTTGAATGATTGTATCAAAGTAAAAGTGGAGAGAGGTGCCTGAAACAAGCCTCATGGCCAAGGTGGTCCCTGGTCCAGGTTCAGCGGTTCCATCAGTCCCGGTCTTGGTTCTTTCCTTTCCACGGTTTCAAACTCCATCTCGTTTTAGCTTTAACAGTCTCGGTTCTTTTTCATACAGGCTCAGTTTGGTAACAAGCACTTAAAAGAAGGGGTGTTGCTAGAAAATTTGTGTATACGAAATGATATTAGATACAAAGAGAGTGTATCTATCGCAGAGTCCTTAATGTCCCAAATTCCAGGAGGTGCTCCGAAAATTAAGGTTGCTTAAGACAATGACTTTCAAAGTGGGTGTCGTGAGGGGAGAACAGATGGAGAATTGAGGATTATTTACAAATACATAGGGCACATGTTTGGTATTTTCGAAAAAAAAATTTAATTCCAATTTAAAAAAAAAAAAATAATAATAATATTTGTATATATAATTTTGCAAACGCCCTGAACAGCTTACACAGTTATTGACTTGCTCAAAATTTTTGACAAATCATGTTAATAACAATTAAAATTCTTTTTATAAATCAGATAATTCGAATCTAGATAACTCAAATTTCCTGATCTCTTAAGCCGAGGAATAACTATAAACCATTTTTACATACATATTTAAAATTAATTTTACAGCTCGAATAAATGATTAATTCAGTCAAAAAAAAATCAATTTTTTTGCCCATGGATTGCTTTAGAGGGTTCCTGATTTTTTTCACACCGATAAATGAAGAACAAACGTTTATAACCCAAAATTTCTAGTTTTGTGACCTACATAATGTTTTTTTTTGAAAAACATTATTCACTGCATCAATATTATTAAACTTATTTTGGACTTGTTGCTTAAACAAATAATTTTGATCATTTATGAAGCTATCAAGATAAACTCTGTAGACAACAAAAACCTTAAAAGCAATCAGAAACCCACCATTTCAGACCACAAAAATATTTCATTCTATGGGTACAATGTACTCTTGGTTTGAATACAAAGAAAAGATAAAAGCTGCTGTAGGTAAATCATGGAGCTACAAAAAGGTGTGTTTGTGTCCGTAAGAGTAAAAAGGACTATTGAATCGAAATTTAAAAAAAAAAAAAACACCATAATTATTGTACAAGTTGAATAAATTTTAATGATGCTACCAAGTAAGTCTGAATGGCTATTTTTTCTATTGTATAAATCCTCCAATTTATACCTAAACATAATCCTAGAAAATACTAAGAAATGCAGTCAGGGGCGTCTACTGGGGTGGGATGGAGGGGCTATTTCCCCTCCCAAATTAAAGATAAGATTTTTTTTCTTTTTACTAGCAAATTTAATATTATTATTCTTTTTTACAAAAATTTAATTTTTTGTGAATAACTATGAATTTTTGAATTTTTTTATCCAAGAAATTTCATACTTGAACTTAAATTTTTGAATTATTCATCCAAAAAATTTAATTTTTTGTAAATAGCTACAGATTTTTGATGTTTTTTTGAAATTTGTCAAATTTTGACTCAAGTGTATGAAAAAAACTCCCGTACATTTTGAAAAGAATTTAAAATATCCAGGCAAATGAGAACGATTGGCAAACAAAATACCTTTCTTTTTAGATAACAGTTATTGGCATTTCCACTTACAAAGGTAGAGCCTGAAATACATATATAAATCTTAAAAGGAATTAACTCATTCCCTCTAGTTTGAGTTATAGTCATTCTACAATAGAAAAGACTTGGAATAGTTGTAATGAGTGGCAATTGGCAAAAATTTACAGACTTGCAATATCAGATGTAGATTATTTAAAAAAAAAGAATCAATAATTTTAAAACCTTATTATTGTATACGAACGGATTTTGAACGAGTAAATTATTTTACTGAGGGACCCGTTTTCAAAAAAATATAGTTTTATGTGAAACTAAACGCCTCTTTCGTGTTTATAATTATTTTACATTTCCCTCAGTGTAGATAGTCATACCAGCTCTGAACGATTTAGCCTAAAGCAAATAGTGTCACACCTGTCTTCATTTTTCTCTATATCATTGTTTTTTTACTCATGACGTCATGAGTAGAGATCTAAATTCGCAATATAACTAATGAGATCTTTTTTCTATTTGCAGTACCGATAGGGATTGATTGAAATTTAATGGGGTTTTCTTCATCCCAATCCATTTGATTAATATTAATATAGTATAAGTAATTAACAATGGCATCGGTAGTTAATCCCCCTAAAAAATTTCTTATAATTTCTCTGATTTAACCCCCTCACAATTATGTAAGCTAGCAATACCTCTCGTAAATAAACAAGTATTACAAAGTTTAAAATATGTACCCATAAATTAGACTACTATTATTTAATTTGAACGTAAATAAGAACATGAATTGGATTTGTCAATTCAATAACTTGGTGGGTTGTTCCTCATCCATGAATTTTTTAAATTAGATAATGTTGTAGAAATGTAATTAAGACGTGTGTGACTCAGGTTGAGTAAACAAAGACAATAACTACCTATTTTCACTTAATATATTAGACTGTTATGTTGTACTTAGTTTCAGGAATTTGACAAATTTTCACTTACAATTTTCAGAAAAACACATACCCAAATATTTTAATTCGTGAGGGAAAAGTTAACAGAGGATACATTAGTTAAGATTCTATGATTTGTTTCTTTAAAAATGTACTATTGGATATTCCATCAATATTTCCTGTAATTTGTCACCGACAACATTTTTTTTTTTTTTTTAAAGAAAAGTATGTAAATGTATTATGTTTAACCTTGTAAATACTTGCATACATACCTCCACATATATAACGATAGTGAGTTATCTCCTTATTTTCTTTTATTCAACATCTGCGTGTTTTTAGAGTTCATTGAGAACTTATGTTTATATTAGTGATGGGACGATTAATCGAAATCAGAGAATTGGGTATATTTTCTTAAATCGGGATCGAGAAAATATTGTTTAATTTGCGAAACCAATTCTTATCTATTACTGGTAAAATTTTAACTATTTATTACTTATATATCTAGGTTATGAAAAAAAAAATGGCCCCTCCAAAATAAAGGATTTTTTGCTTGCTACAAGAAAATTTAATTGATCAATTTTTAGAAATTTAGATTATCTTCGAGTTACCATCATGACAATGTGGTACGGCATATACACGACCTTCACCGTATATAACTGCCAATCTGTTCGCCGATGTGTAGAGGCTGTTATTGCTCGTAAAGAGGACATATTGAATAAACCATATAGAATTTAAACATATCACAAATTGGTTTTGAGTTGTAAGTTCTTGATTTGATATAAATCACGTTTTTCGTTATTTAATCAGTTTACTACAAGCTTTGGGTCTTCATTCTGTATGTCTATGATAGTATATGTAGTTTGTATGTGGTACCTATATGATGCAAAACAAAATTGGTCATCTCTTGATTTTTGTTAATATTGTTTTTGTGGTAAAACCACAAATGTAATTGAAGCCCTTTTTTGAGAGAAAAATCATTTTTGCTTGCTTTAGTGTTGACCACATACTCTTTAATTTTATTCTTATAAGCAATTGAAGAGAGTAATTAAGGAATCGGTTGTTATTTATCAATCTACATTGGTTTACATAGAAGGGTCTGACAACAACAATTTTTCCTACATACCACCTAGTAAGAAGGAACATCTATCATAAAGGACAATGACAACAAAAGGTTTCCAAAACAAAAATTTTGTTTATCACGACTGATTTGTATTTTTAACTCTGTTATTTCCTTGGTATGAAAACCTAGGTACATATTAGTGTTGAGATTTCGTCTTTTTTTTCGTTTGAATCTTAAGTGACTTTTTTAGACCGATTTGGACCAATATTTTGCCGTAGACAGTTGACCAAAATTTAATCGTTTGCAGATCATATACAGATTTTTTTTGGTCTCTATATATAAACCAATTTATTGGGGGCAATATATGAGACAATTTTCTCCCTATCCATATTTATGAGTTGTACAAATATGATTTAAGGAACACATTAACATTCATATCACATCAAAGTACTTCTAAACATCATAGCCCCGAAGCAAAAAGGTTTCAAGAGCTCAAGGCTCCTAAAAGATATTCTGCATTCGATTCAAGATGCCATAGCACAATGTATATCCTAGAAATCAAACTTTGCGAATTTATTCGTTGACTTTTAAAAGGCTTTTGATACACACACCCGCAAATGCATGATAAAGCAATTACTTAAAAATGGATTTTCAAACACAGAAAATACACATTTCAAAATTTAGATTATATCCACAGTACTCTGTACCTCTACAGTGAAAATCGATCTAAAGGACAGGACTTCAATTTGTGGATCCACTGTCTCCATTGCTCTTCATTATTGCTATCAATCTACTTTATGATGACGGAGCTTCCAAAATATAAAAGCATTAAATGCCGGGAAGATAAAAATTAAAAACAAATATATTACTAGAATCGCAACGGCATCGTGAGTTTTTTTAAATCATCCCATCACTAATTGATGGATAAAAGTATGTTCATTGCCTTTAACAATACTATATAGTAGCATTTTTGCCCGCCAGCTAAAACCCATATATATTATTGAAGAGGCCAAAACTTACTGCAAGTGAAAAAATTAAAGATCATTTTAGTGTTCCATGGTTTAAATAACTACACTAAATATGGGTTTTAGCCGCCGGGCATTCCAAGGTATGAATTTTAATGCATAATGTAATTTAAGGTATCTACTAATATGTCCTCAATGATTTCCAATTTCTCTGTTTGATCAAACATAGTATAACAAAATTGAGTCATAGGTGAATAAGAAAATGATCGAAAATGAGAAGTATTACTGTCTTGGATAAAAGAGAAAAATCCATTTTTTTTTCTCATATTAAAATGACAAAGAGAGGCCTAACATTGAGACTGTGTACATTTTTAATGTACACAGTCCCAATATACCTACCAGCTACAAGGATAAAAGAAGGGGATAGTAGGACATTTAATATGATGTTGAGATGAGTGAGACACCATGATATGTAATCTACACTACGAGTACATTGTACATCTGTGCCCATATATTTTAAGGAACGTATAATATCTCTTCTTTCTTTATTTCTCTCTTTTTCTATCAGAGAAAAATGGGTCAAAGGAAGAGCTTAGCTCCTCTTTTTTTACAAATATGTACATAAACTTACAACTATGAAATAGATTTTTTGATGAAGGCCATGTGAATCATCACTCACTCTAGACGAGGGAATATAGTAAAGTAATATACACGAGAGAGAGAGACAGAGAGGGGAAGGTTAATGGCAAATGCATGCAGATAGATTTGAAAATATTGGAGGTGTACCATATAATGGTCCTGCATATATTTATAATCTATTTCTTCCATTCCAAGAAGACGAGAGACTGTATTTACACAAATTGGTGATGGGATATATTTGTGGCTCATCAAAAACTTTCTTAAAAAGAGTCTTGAGGACACTTATATTCCTCAACGAATTAGCGTCAATTTCGATCACCAAAATATTCTGATTAACCTATTAAAAGTCGTCAAATTGTATTGAAAGAAGCTAAGAATCCTCGTCACAATTCAAAAATTAGAAGTTGATGTGTTTTTATAAAAGGTCATATCGGGGCCAAATTTAGTCTTATAAAGTAAACACTCTGCAATATTGCTATTAGCCCAGAAATTTGTACATATAGCCTATAACGCACGGAAAATTTGAATTACATATATAATATGTTTAGAATTATGATGTATGCATAAAATTGTTTTAAGTTAACGCACCGCATAATTCTTGACAAAGGAAAAAACTATCAAACTTATTTTCTCACTGCAAAAGTGTGATCCCTAGCAAGTATGAAATGTCTCAGGATGTAATCTATAGATATTCATTTAGTAAAGTTATTATTGCTGACTAGAACTGTTTTCTGCTCTGGTCCCAGCTTCTTGACTGTTTTTGAGATATTTTAAACAATGGCTGTTATAGTCTGTATCAATCCTGCACAACTTTTGTCGATGACGATCACTCGAACTCCTTATTTTCCGTGTAAAGAAAGTTCAGCGCGCTCTTTTCACCCTCGGAAATTACACCTTCCTTTTTTCAACTGGAGGCAAGTTAATTCCGAAGTAAGTTCATCACAAGGAAAGTTCATCCCGAAACAAGTTCATCGCAAAGCAAATTCATCGCTAGGAAAGTTCATCGCGAGGAAAAGTCATGCCCAACAGTACATATATTTGGAATATATCTTAATGGAAAAAATCAGCTATGATGTAGAATTTTATTCTATTTTCAATACAATCATTTAATAATGGAGTAATATAATCATTATCTTGGTAAATAAGCTTCTAATTTAAGTAAGAACTTAAATTTCTTAAGCTTAACATAAAATTTATTTTACCTTTCACAAACTGATCACAGCTTTATGGTTTTTTTATTTTCCTCAATTGAATATATAGTTATATTACTTTTGTAGAGTACAAAGCACTTTCTGTACCTTTTCTAATAATTATAATTTAGATTATACATTATAAAAATATGTTAGTTCCTCAAGATGAACTTGTCTTGAGATGAATTTTCATCGCGGTGAATTTCTTTTGCAATGAACTTGTTTTAGGATGAACTTTCCTCGGAATGAACTTGCTTCGGGATGAACTTTCCACGGTCGAAAAAGTGCAGTGAACTTTAGCCATTCGTCTCATTTGATTTCCTTCTACCACTACCTAAAGATGTCCATCGACTTCTCATCAACTTATGATGATATATATTGCTTTTATTTGGTTATTTGATATTCAAATTAATCTTTTATTCTTAAATTTGATTTAACCCCTCTTAATATGATGTTCAATTCAAATATAAATACCTGCACAATAACCTATGGTTCACCCCGCATATACATATATAAGTATAAACTATTTCCTCTATTCCAAGAAGACAAGAGAGTGTAGAATGTATATACATAGGTAACTGTCTTGGTCTTGAAAGTAGAAACAACGGATGAAGAAGATTGTCTTTTCATTTAATCGTCTTTGTTCCACATTTGCAAGTTAAAAAATGTATTATAGTATGTAGTACGTCAGCTCTTGGAAAAATCAATGAAAAATTCTATTTTTTATTATACTTCATAAACTTCTGTTTATTTGGTCTCCTATGCTAAAATATCTTGTATAAGTTACAATATTGACAAAGATTAGCTCCGCATAGAAGTTTAATCAGGAAATCCCAAAATGTGACGTTTGATAGTGAAGGCCCTGTTGCATTTAACCCCTTACTGACACTCATTTATTTCACTTCAAGGGATTTTAGCTGCTTATATGTATGTAGTAAAGAGCAAGTATGTCCAATTCGCTTTAGTCAGTGCCACATCAGCGTTATGATACCCCTCAAAGAGCCAAATGTAACTACGTACGAAGAAGAAGAAAGATAAAAAAAAAACAGAATTAATTCGTGAACCACGTTTGGCCTGTAGGTTTTGAGTATGATATCAAGGGTTGTTAATTTTAAGCATTTTTTTGCATGCAAGTTATTTTTGTTGGTAATGTAAACTGTGTGTTTTTTTAAAAATATATTATGTTCATTGCATTAATATAGCTAGAGAAAATCTAGCTATAAAGTGAAAAATTGAAAAAAAAATGAAAAATGAAATTTTTCATAAGAAAATTTTTGCTAAAAAAAATCTCCAATATTAAAATATCTTAAAAATTTACAACTATTCACAAAAAAAAAAATTCAAATATGAAATTTTTTGGAATAAAATTTCAAAAATCCACAAATATTCACAGAAATAATTTTAAAACAAAAAAACACATATTAAGCTCTGGATTAAACTAACTATTTTGCAAAACATTTTTAGAAATTGCTGCCTGAAGGAATATATATTGAATTTACAATTAAGATCTAAATAGAAGATCAAGGTAAGAAATTTAATGGAGGGCTACGTTTTAGTCATGGTCGACGACATCCAAGGGCAAATAGACTGGCCTCTACGATTAGAAGTTTGTAACTTTCCTGGTTCTGAGGAATTAATAAGAAGTGTTGGAGTTAGGAATTCTAATGGTAAAGTTTACCACGTACCCTCAAATAAGTTGACATTAATATTTCCTCCTGATGATGACTAAAGAGCTGCTCGTCCCGGGGATACCCCGAGATGAGCAACTCTTTTGTCTCTCGTAAATGAGTGAGTGTTTTGTAGCGTAGGGTTTATGTAAATATATAGATGGTAGAACTTGGTTGTGATTAGAGGAACATTATAAGGTTCACTCCTTTTGCATTAGCGAGTATATTTATCAATGTGTAATTTGACTCCCGTGTGCAACAATAGAATTAATTAATTAACGTTCTGCCCAAACGAGAAAGAAGGGAATTAGAGCTGTCCAAGGTGTTCTAACAATGGCCTTTAAAAAATAATATATATTTAAAATTAAAAAAATTATTATCGTCTGGTCCGAAATGCAATTTGCAGTGGTTAACTAAGGAACCATTAGAAAAATGTATTAGTTGGAAGGAGAGGATAATAATGAATTAGGGGAGGAGACAAGTGAATCTTATAACAAAACAAATCTAACTAAAACAATTCTCTTTCAATCCAACGGTTATCCATCTATAAATATACGAGACGGATGGATAACCATATGTATAATTATGAAGCACAAAATATTGAGGGTAAAGGGAGTAATTTAACCATATGTGCGGAATATCACCAAGAGGAAAACATGAAAATGTACATTGTACGTACAAAAAAAAATCAATAAATGAATCCCATTCACTCTAACGTAAAAACATCCTGTGTAGCCGTTACACGCAGAAACAAACTAGAATATTTTTTTCGCAAAGTTAAGTTACATTTTTATTCATCGTCGAATAATCCTACATTTCCATTTTGTATTAACTCTTTGCTAAGCAAAACAACGTACATTTAAAGTACTCAAAATGGAATGTCACAATAAAAGAATTATAAATTGATCGATTTTATTTGAAGCGTCATATCGGGGCCAATATAAGTTTCTTTGGTCAAATAAAGGTTCTTAATAGTTTTGGCTTTTGGTTTGGAAATCCTTGACCGGTCTGAGAAAATTTATATTTTTTGTTGGACAGAACTAATTCGGTCATACAATCGGTGTAGACCAATTTTATAGACAAATAATGCCGTATAACATGACATCAATTGCATTTTCAAGTACAATGACGTTATACGAAGTTTAAATAGAGATAAATCGGATGAATTTTAATTCTGTCGTCTCTTGTGGAGTTTTGAATTCGGACATCTCTTGAGATGGATAATCAAGTTAGAATTATCTTCCTTCGATTCCTTTATTTTCCTTTGTTCCTAACTCTTGTAGAATGTATAAGTCCACTTAATAATAAAATAATCAAACAAACCAATGTGCGAGAAAATTGATTTTTATTACGCATTACTCATCAGATTTGAATAAATTTATATTACATGTATAAAGTATTTTTTGTTAGAAAATATTGTGTACTTTTGAGATTTTTTGACATAATCAATAACGGTTCTCCTAATCTATTAAACCGAAAAAAATCAGCCCATAAAGTGAGACCGAAAATTATTGGTCCATAAAGCAAGATAAAAAAAATTGGTCCACAAAGTGAGACTGAAAAAATCGATCCACGATCTGAGACATCAGCTTGGACCGAAAATGGGTCCAAATCGGTCTAAAAAAAATCACTTAAGACCGAACCGAAAAAAAAAATCCATGCTGGACCGATTTTTAACACTAGTTCTAAGCTATAGCTAACATTCTTGTGTATCTTAACAAATCATCCCTCAAATTTGAATGGAAAGCCTTTAGTTGACTCATATATGCAATATTGAGCTATATATATGAAGTAAAAAAGTTTATGTATTCAGACTTTTTTCTTCTTTTGATTTTGTCAAATATTATTTTTATGTTGATGTTTCGTCAACATAAAAACAATACTGAACAAATGCACACCTCCTTTGAATTCTTTTGTTTTGTTTTTTTGCTCCAAGATAACTTCAATCATCCTTGTATCCAAGTCCTCATTGTAAATGAACTATCAGCCTGCAATTATTCTCCTGTGTAATATATCTACATAAATAAACATCTTAAATTTTTAAAGACATTCAACTTGATGGACAAGCTATTGATTTTATGCACATACAACTATTGTAGTACTCACATAAATTGATTTATGGACACTGTGTTTCTCATTCATATACATATGTATGTAAAATGATTAAGAACAACAGATGTGTAGAATCCACGCTAAAGGATGATCCAGGGATCGATACGAAGCGTTGTATTATTCTTACAAACATACTTAGTACGTTCAAATGAATAGGATGGGGGATGCAGAAGCCCCTTGTTTCGTTCCACAGTACAACACATTATGACATCACGTGGTCTACAGAAAAGGACTCAGAACTTGTACATATTCTATTCATATTATCCTTATGCTGATTCTTTTATATTTCTTTTATGAAGGTTTATAAACATTTATATAATAATACAAAATAAATGTAGGTAGAGGAATTAAGTTAAATATAACATAAATAAACATTTTAGTTTAAAATTATTTCCCTCCCGAAGAACCATTCAGTACGTGCTGATACCCGGCAATAAAATAAATTCTCGTAATTAATAAAACATGATTAGATGTAGTAAAACAAATAGAATAGAATATGACGAGTAAAACGTGCATAAATAATAAAACATTTAAATTAAAAAAAAACGAGACAAGAGTCTAAAATTCACATTACAAACAATTACTTCCCAAAAGTTTCATAAGACCAAATAATTTTTTTCAATGTGTTCAAATATCTTGCTGATATTTTCGGGGTGTATCCTACCAACTCCGCTCCAAATTACCATTCAGTACCCTACACATTTGGAATCCTAAATGAGCAGGCTGAACATCGTGCTGCAACTGATATAAAAATTGTTTGTAATTCAGTCAGCTTCCAGTGGTTGATAGATGCATAACTTGTTCGCAATAAAAGCTTTAGTATCAGACTAAATGACTTAATATTGTCAGAGGAAGTCCTATTATTTGATACTCCAGCAATATCAGGGCTTTTGTTAAGTTAGATTCGAAGTAGTCTTGCCCATTGAATGATATGGCTCCCTTTAAAATCCGAACATGAAAACAATCAACAAAGGCATGAATGGTAGAATTAAAAGTTATTCCACAGTCTTTACATGGAGTGTCGTGAAAAATAAGATTTGCGGATATTTGAAATTGTGCTGTGAACCCCTGTCATCGTTAATGTGGAACAGACAGCCTTGAATTTTCTTGTGCCAGGGGTTAGGTAAGTCTAAAAGATTTATATAATAGTCGCCAGTTTATTAACACTATTTCCTAACTGATGATCATAACACATTTTCAAATGCCAGGGAGACGGAGGAATGTGGTATTTTGCAAATCTTTTCGGATGAAAACTAAATTTACCTCGTACTAACACTGAGGAGGGTTGTTTATCAAGATCATGAGCCGTTATAATATCATCGCGTAAGGCTAGATCCTCCAGGAAACATTTCTTTGATGTGTTCTGATGAACGATATCAATCGTTGTATTGGCGTATATAGGTGTACCAGACCAAAGGATGCGATGAGCAGCGCCCCATGATGTGGATATTTTTTCAATAGCTTCATTAGATGGAATAGTTCCCATCATAAAAAATGTGTAGGCTCTAACTGGATTAAAGAAGCGTTTTGGGAGAAACTTTTTAGCAGTCCTAAAAATGTGTTTGTGTTCTATGGAATCAAACGCCTTATGAAAGTCTAGCGTAATAATTGTTCCAAATTTATTTCGATCAATTCCGGAATCGAGGGATGTTCTTATGTTTAAAGAAATGTAATTAATTTTTCGATTTCGTAAAACCCTTTTGATGGTGCCCAATCTTGGGGTGGAGGATTAATTCTATTTGTTTTGCAATGACTTCCGGCAAAATTCTATATATTTCATTTAAAATTGCAATGTAAGTACTGTTTGTTATTAGGGACATAGGATTTTTCTATTGGGGGGATTCCAAAATTAAAAATTCTTTAAAAAATTTTATAAATTATATTTTTTGAAAAACATTTTTAATGTTAAATTTTTTTTTAAATTTTTAATATTAAATTTTATTTAAAAATTCAAAAATACAATTTTATATTTAAAATATTTTCAAAAATCCACAACTATTGACAATTTTTTTTTTTTTTTTTGGAAAAAATAAAAAAAAACCCATGTTTTTGTAAAAAATTTCAAAATCCCATAGATGTTTACATAAAAAAATCAAAATTCCACAGCCATTCATAAAAATTAAATTTTTTCAAAATTTATAGCTGTACCACAAAAAAAAAAATCAAATTTCAAAAACTCCCATCTATTCTCAAAAAAATAAACTTTTTGGAAAATAATTTCAAAAAATAAATTTCTGATATTTAACTTTTTTAAAAAATTCAAAAATTAAATTTTTTGGAAAAATACATTTGAAAAATTTTAATTTAATTTTAAAATTTTTTTTTTTTTTAAATTTCAATAAATTAAATTAAATCTATTCTTTTTTTCATTACTCAGAAAAGTAATAAATAGTTATATCCCAGTAATAAATAGGAATCGTAACCATTATTTCCCCGATGTCGATGATCCCGATTCCAATAAACCGTCCCATCACTAATTCTTATTATTACAATATATTTTATGACTTCCTGTCTGTTTATGAGTAGGACATGGTGTCTAATACAATCGTACGAGGAATACTCTGAGCTGCGGTTCATGATTTACAGTTATATAGATAATGTACGCGTACATATATTATTGTTTAAAAGGAACTTTTCTTTAACCCTTTTGAGTGTTTTATCACTGGGAGTTACAAATACTCATCTGGTTAGACACGAGTGTACTGTATGATTGAGATTTGTATTCCATTCATCTAAACAAGAAAATAATCCACAAATGTCCTTATGGACATTTTTGGTCGTCAAAAAATGATACAAAAGTATTATTAGTTCTCTTATTTTGAATAAAATAAACCTAGAAGTATACTTGATAATATTGCCTTAGACACTTGTTTTTAAAAAACGAGAATTGAGTTGTACAAATAAAGAAACACATCAACATATTTGCGCGTAATACGCGATACCAAAAGTGTACATTTATTTTTTACTTGCGACATCTTTAGAACTAAAACGCTCACAACTTAAGGCAAATTAGAGCAATTTTTTTCAGGTACGGTTGAAAGAGTATACTTTACTTCCAATCTACAATACTTATTTTGTCAAAAACCGTGTATCTCGATTTTTGCACTATAATTTTAAAGGAAAAATATGAAAAAATAACTTTTTTCAATATATTTTACAGATTTTGAAATCAAAAACACGTACCTGAAGGACTTTTTTTTCGGACATTGAAGGTTATTTTCTTACTTAAATTAGAATAGTTTGGAATTTCAGAGAATATTCAGTATTTTAGTGAAGGTACATAAAGCTCAAAGCTATTCTCGAGTCATGTTTTGTAAGTACGAGTTAATTGGGTCTTACCTTGCAAACACAACAATATGCACTTTACTTCGTTGTCAGCTACTGGAAGACAAAAACTGACTTTGGGCCTCATTTCTTGTTCCTTTTTCCAGGCAAGGTTGCAGATACAACAATGGGACCAAAGTGATCAGTCTTTGAATTTAGTGTCAAGACTCAAGTTTCGAGTCTGGATCGAGTTACGAGTCTTTCTCCTTTGAGTCAATTCTCAAGTGGCATCTCCATTACACCATGTATTAAACTGCAAGCCCATGTTCTGTCTCATAAGTCCAATTCAAGAACTTGAAAAGTTTTAACGAATCTAGTCCGAGTTCTTATAAAATAAAAGATGGATGAAAGAGTATCTTATGCCTAGTAAAAAAACAATCCGAATTACTTTCGAGTCGAATTAAAGTTGTGAGTCTATGATTGTGAAATGAAAGCAAGTCTTTAAAATAATGAATCAAGTGGATTCGCAAGCCCCCACCTCTTCATATCCCCATATAAGTACAACTCAAGACCGGGTTGCAAGTATAATCCCCAGCTTCCATAGTGTAGCTATAGAACCTTCCATATAATCAGGTCTATTTACCATGTACACTTATAGGAGGCTAAATACATATAAACTATTCTTAACATTTACAAAGTGAAATTTATCATTATTAAGAACACGATATTAAACATCATCTTCACATCATAAATCATCAAAAAAGTTTTTATGAATTGAATAAAGGAAGGAACGGAAAAACAGACAAAAAAATACGGATCATGAAAAAAGGATTGAAAGCCTTCTTTATAAACATCCAAGTATTTCCCCCCTTCTATTCATTGAAAGAAAATGAAGTGTGTACATATTTATATGTACTTATGTGTGTAGACACCAAAAACTAGGTACACATATCCCTACTTTTTTTATTGAAGTATGTTATGTAAGTATCCATAACATTTATGTAAATATTATGTATGTCACACGTCCTTTGCTTTTTTATGTTAAATCATTGAACCAATTTCTCGAATATCTAAAATTCAACTAGAGTTGTGACAGGAGATGGGGACTTACGACTCATCTTGGACTGGAGTATCTATTTTGAAGATTTGAACTAAGGCCAACCCAATTTTTTTTACAATTATCAAATAAAGAGTGGGAATCTAAACTTGAGGTAGCAGAACTGAATTTCGACAAACGTGATTTTTTTTTCTGGAATCAAGACAGGACAACTCAAAAACAATTTGTGGTATGTTTAAATACCATATTTGTCCTTACTTCTTCATATTTTATATGTCTGTCTCCTTTACAATCAATAACAGCCTCAATAATGTGAGCAGATTGGTATCTCTTGACGATGAAGGCCGTGTTCATGGCGTAGCACGCTGTCATTATGGCAGCTACGAGCAAGTTCAAATTTGGATAAAAGGTTCGGCAGACATTCTTCTTCAAGATACTATCAACTGCCAGTCTAGGGGGGGAGGTCAGAGCTTAAGTAGACAAGCCAGAAGTCTACCATATCCTTGCTACTGAATTTTGGGTTCTTCTTGGCTCTATGAGAGCTTTCAACAGAATTACCATCATTAATGGACTTCTTGATGTTGTAAACAGTCTGGATGGAGATTCCGACGATCCCTAGAGCTAACTTGGAGGAAATTAAAGACGTGTTGCCTGTTTGAGATATGAAGTACAAACAAAACTTCTTTTTTCAGCTGTTATTTGGTTGCGTAACGAAACCTCGTAGTTATAAATAACGGGGATAAATTGTAAGTAAACGCCAATGAAAATTTGTTGGTTCCCACTCTGTGCCTAGGGTGCCCATAATTTGATTTACAAAGAAAAATACAAATGGCTTAATTAGTGTAGGTTTTCCGGGGGAGGTGAATATAAATATTTTCAAATTAGTAAAATTTAATGCTAAATTTTGTCTTTTGTCAATTATCTGACATTTTAAGCAAAAAATATTTTATAAATTGACTTTTATAATCTATTTCTACAGCAAATCCTTATTCTACCTAACTTAAACCATGAAAACCAACCGTTCTCTTTAACACAGATATTCTCCTCTTTTACATTTTGAAAATTGACTTAACCCATAAAATCTGGAAATCTTCTTGAACGTACTAAAAGGTCCATCAGACGCTTTGGACAGTATTTAAAAAAACCGACATGTTCGGACAAATGAGGACAGTTAGTTATATTATTGCTATCTACCAAGTGATTTTTGGGCATTTTTATGTGTTTTTATTGAGAAAAGGTCGTGAGATACAAGGTAAGGACGTGTACAAGGATTGAAACTTGAAAATTCAGACACCTACCCTTTATTGCATCTCTCAACTTTTCTTCAAAATAGAAAAATGACTAAATTTAAATTGTTGTTAGCCAATTCGTCCCAACTATTAAACTATTCTTTATTTAATAGTAAAGAATGATAAGAGATGATTTGAGCTTAGCCAATCCACGTTCAAAACACTCGCAAGAAGCAATAGTAGTAAAAAAAATAAACAGCTGAAAGGAAATACAGGGTAAATGTTTATGTCAGTGGGATAACACTGTATAATTCTCCTTCCAGCTGTAAGTATTCCCACGATGTGATCTTTATTAACCTTTCCTCCTTGTAAAAAAGAAAGATAAAAGGCCCAAAACCTGCCAATTCTTCCCAAGTCTTGAGTTATTCATTAATGACTTCAGAGAATAGTTTATAGCCTAAACAAAACTATTTAATAATAGGTAACATTATTTACTCTTCATAATCAAAACTGATTCAATTTAATGGATTACAAGGGTTTTGTCTGTCCAAAAGTTTTCAGTCGAGTCCCAAAAATACATGGCCCAATTTAGAGTGTGAAACTCATGTTGGTCTGTCTTATCTTATCGGAGGTAAGCATATTCTGTTATGTTATGTTGTTTTTTTTCAAATTTTTTTTATATATTATGTACTTGACTATTTTAAATTTTTAATGTAGCAATGAGGAAAACGCATTAAGTGAAGTATATTACACACACTATTCGATTATTCAGTAACAGGTGCGTGGACAAAACGTCGACCCACAAAACGTCGAATAGACAAAACGTCGACCAGGCAAATCGTCGACTGACAGAAGGTCGATCATAGAATATAAAATGATGGGTTACTCCAAATATTGTTGCGATGTATCCCATTCAGACATTTCCCGCCTAAAACATAACCCAGCTTCACCATTCCTGAATAAACTACCAGTAAGGGGCCCCAATCCCTCTTATACATGTTGGGGCTATTTTCAGTCACCACCGTGTCCCAAAAAGGGATGACACCCACCGCCACTATTTAAGCAACCACTAAGAGTCCCTCACAACCCATATGTACCCCCAAATGTTTGAGTTGTTTTCGGGTATGGCCTGCCCTCAAATGGGATGAAACCCACTGCCACTATTTAAATTTATCCCACCTCCATTTAAACCCAGAAAGGGGCCCCGAAATTTGAGACTGTTTTGTGTTTCATCTCGTTTTGAGGACAGCTGTACCCGAAATAGCCCCAAACTTCTAGGTATAGATTTTTAAGGGTTTTGTAAAGGTTTGTAAGAACTCGTTACAGTTTTTTTATGGAGGGGTGGTGGAGTAAATATCTCGGCCTGGAAATGTCTGGAGTGAAATGTCGTAGAAACAGTTTTTCATATATTGAAATGTAAAATTTGCAGGTCGACTTTCTGTCGGTCGATGTTCTGTCCATTCGACATTTTGTCGCTCGACGTTCTGTGGGTCGACGTTTTGGCCTACTACCTCAGTAACATACTTATATAAGCAACTTAATTATATATATATACTTTCTATTATCTATTTCTAAAATGAAGAAATATATCTGAAATCCCATATATTTGCAGAGGTCGGGAAAATCCCTATACTGCAAGTCCTACTTGAGTTTTAAGTATTTTTTTCTAAAGTACAAATTCTTAAATATTTTCAATGAGTCTAGTTCGAGTCTCAAATTTATTTTGAGCACATTTTCAGCTTATAATTACAATATTAAGCCCATTCTGCTTATACTTTTGTAGAGTTTAGTAAATATAACTCATGTCCAAGCCGAGTCGTATGTCTTTCATTGTGAGATGAAGTTTTTTAAATATGGACTCAAATTGTAGTCGATTCACAAGTCTTGAGCCCAAGTCTCTCACCCTTGTATATTAATAAAGCCTGGAATCCCGAGGGAGTTCTGGAATCCATTTCAATCATTTAAGACAAAATGTGGAATTGCGATTCTTCATTTTGTTTGCACTAGTCTCAGTCTTAACAAGTATTTTCCCATCGATAGTGAATAATCAAAAATTGAACAATTTCTTTTTTTGCCCTTGAACGTAATATAAAGTGAGATTACTTTTAGTGAAGAATCATGTTAAAAATGTAGAACTTTCCTCATCACTAATAATATTTTGTCAAAATAGTGAATAAAAGTACCATACAAGTACAAACAAGTCCGATCGAGAGCGTTTGTTGAAATAATATCCATTCGATATGGAAGATGCTGTGAATTAATATCTTAAAATGTTTACGTTAGAGCTATAAATAGTAGCGAATTTATGGCGTACAACTTGAATTATATTATTTACTTATGACTTACATGGGAGGATAAATTTGATTGGGTGATTTGAATGTTGAGGCGTGAGGATCTACCTTAATATGGTTTGTGTAGGAACGCTAAAAATGGAAAATTTAAAGGGATTTCAAGTCTCACTTGTTTCGTTCCAATGTCACACTTTCACAGCAGACATGAAATTTCTCACGCATTTATAACTCCATCATCAATCATGATAAGATTGTTAGTATAAATGGTGGATTTAGAATCACGATGTTTCAAAGGAGAGTAATCCAACCTCGTCATATTTTAAGAGCTTAAGTAAGTCACAATTGTAATTAAATGTTTATTTGTAGTTAAAAAATATTTATGTGTATAGGGACTGTTTGATGTACAGTCATTTCCATAGCCCTCTATCCAGTCAAAACACGACATGATCTCAAATTTTAAACACTCAGAGGAAGTCAAATATCAGTCCATATACTCTGTGGCATCATTTTCTTGTAATATAAACTTTGCCTTGAGATATGATTTTTCAAACTTTATAATGTTTTTGACAGGGGTGTTGCTAATAGAAACAAAGAAGAGAAGGAAGTGGAAGTTTTATTTCGATCACAAACAGTCTCTTAATGACCTCGAAGACCCAAAAATATCATATGAGCATACTTGGTTAATTTATATGTCTCCTTGCTAAATTTCAGGCTGATCTGTTCGACCATTTATTCATGGAGTCCAGGTATCATAAACACCAAAACCAGATATACGATATATGAAAAATGATAAAAAAATTATGGGACTTCTGAAACGTTTAATAGGGCTCAACCCTCTCCCCCCCAAAAAAAAAAAGAGATCTGCTACGCCACTAGATTTGATTGAAAATGATCGTTTAAAATCTTATTGAGTTTTGCCACGATCCTAGCACCGTGCATCTGCAGACAAGTCGTGCCAGACGTTGTAGAGGCTCTGTTCTTTTGTCCCATAATCAGTTCGTATTTATTTGGTCCAGTCCATTGTTATGGCCAGGTTTTTAAGTGAGTTGGTCCTGCGTACTACCAGTACTAGAACTGATCAAATAAAGGAAAAATAAAGTTGTGTGACGTCGTCAAGGACCGCACATTATCAGTTTTAGAACTGTCATGCAGGGCTGAACAGGAAGGACAGGAGCCTGTTTGCAGGATTATATGTTGTTGTTGTTGCTGTTTTTTTTTGGGGGGTATTTTTTTTCATAGCTATTCACAAAAAGTTAATTTTTTTTTTGGAAAAAAAATCATATATAAAAATTTTAATATAATAATTTGCCCGAATACAAAAATTTGACTCCTGTTTTCGCGTAAATTATTTTTATAATTATCAAACCAGGCCAAATCCTTGGGGGTTTTTTTTGGGGGAGGGCACCTCGAGCCCGCCCCATCTAGGACTGCAGTCTTCAGTTCTAAATAAGGACTGAAACAAGACTACTATTCTTCAATTATCAGTTAAATGACATCGTAATAAATGTGGCGTCCCATAAAATACTCTCACGGAGTCCACTTTTAAACTGGAGAGCCACGTATTTATAGAATAAATTTGAGAATGATAATTATTGAATACGTAATGATAGCAATTATATAACAAGAATAGGTATAAATTTAATACTGTTCAAATCATACTTTATTTATTTCTTCAGTAGGGGTACATATTGTATGTATACTAGTGTATAGTATATACCTACCTACCTACCTAAATAAATATACATACATGTATAAAGGGGTGAATGGCTTGAAGGGAAGGAGAGACAAACTAACACATATTATATACGATAGTCTATACAGTATATGTAGACTCATACGTAAAGTAAAGTAAGACGCAATTAGAACTCTTACATAGGTGCAACAACACTCTTTTTTTTTTTTCTCTCTTTTTCATTACTCGAGAGTAATGAAAAACTATCTGTGTCAACATAAAAGCAAGCTAGAGTAATATTGGATTACAATGCGTCAGCAGGATTATATTTTTTGGGGGCTTGGTTTGGGAATTATTTGGAAAAAAGTTTCAAATATTAAATTTTTTCGAAAAAAAAATTGGATTTAGGAGAAAAATCACACAAACCAATCCCTATTTACAGATAAAAAATGTTGGGGAAAAAAATTTAAAAATTCAACAGCTGTTCACAAAAAAAAAGAAAAGATTTTTAATTATTATACTTTTTGGAAAAAATTTCAAAAATCTACAGGTCTTAATAAAAAATTTCAATTATTAAATTTTTTGGTAATTTTTTTCAAAAAACCATGCCTAATCACAAAAAATGAAATTTTTTCGAAAAAAAAACTTCACATATGAAATTTTTCGGAAAATAATTTCAAAAATCTATAGCTCTCAACCAAAAATTAAATTTTTTGAAAAATTAATTTGAAAAATTAAAAAAAAAATTCCAATATTACATCATTTGGAAAAAGTTTAGGAAAACCAAAACTATTTACAGATAATTAAATTTATTTGAAAAAAATTTGAAAAATTAAATCAAACTTGAATTTTTGAATTTTTTTTCCAAAAAAATTTAAAATTAATTATTCTACTAGGAAGGAAAAATTCCTTAATTCAGGTGGGGGGAGTCCTATCAGCCCATCCAGTCTACGCCTATCGGACATCCCTGACTACATTAGTATACTTGAGAATTTATCGTCAATGGGACATGATTGTTATTTACTTATATTCGTTTGTAAATATAGCAATTGAGAGACTTGTCTTGTGGCAAAAACAAATTTAGCCCCCCCTTCCAAAATTAAGAATTTTTTACTTTTTAGTAGAAATTTTTTTGTTACAGATGAAAAAAATTTACACATACATATGGGTAATTTTTTTTTCAAAATATCTTATATTTGAAATTTAAGATTGGAAATTTTTTTTCTTAAAAAATAAATATTTTGTGAATGGCCGTGGATTTTTGAAATTTTTTTCCTAAAAGGTAATTTTGAAATTTTTTGGGAACAGCTGGGGACTTTTTAATTGTTTGTCCAAAAAATTTAAGATTCGAAATTTTTTTCAAAAAAAATTAATTTTTTGTGAACACCTGTGGATTTTTTGGCATTTTTTTTTCAAAATATTACTACTCAAAATATTTTTTTTAAATTTCATTTGATAAATTTTGAAATTTTTTCAATAAAATTCTAAAAACAAAGAAACAAATATATGTATATATATATAATCCTGCGAACGCCCCTGTGATCTCTAAGTATACAACATCTGATTAGAAATATACCCTTATTTCCTTCTTCTGAATTTATTTTTTATACGACTATCAAATTTATTCTTCCCTTATGTTACTACACATGTCTACAACGTTTGCATAATTTGTATTTTTTTAACAGATAATAAGGTTAGACAAGGTTGGACAAAGACAAAATCAATTTTAAGGAAAATTCATTTAAAACTTTTGAAAGATTGTTCATTCCTCAAAATTTAGCATTTAAAGTAAAAATAACTATTACAGAAGAACAAAAAATTCAATGAAATATTGGGACATTTAAGAAATAAATTTCTACATATATAAATTAGGACTTTTTCCTTTTATTCGTATGCAAGACTGCCTTTGTGTTGACTTATAACGTACTGTAATATGTCCCCTTTTTTAGTTATAATCTTTTATACTAACTTTGTAGACTAAAGAAGCAATCATTATAACAAACTCAGTGATCCCCTTAGCAGAAGAACTCTTCCTCTTAACCTTTCTTTCAAATTAAATATTGATGTACATCATTTTTCATATATCTCATAAGTCACATCAGTCGACTCTCATATTAAATTGGGATACTATACGTAAAAATGTCAGATATAATTATTTCATGTCTGGGAAGAAAAAAAAGTTAAATATCTGGTAAGTCTGTTTGTTTTATAAACATTTAAAGCTTGGACTCAAATTGGACAAAAATAAGTAAACGGAAAGGCTATTGCAAGGATTTTTCTGGAGCAACGTTCTTTTGGTGCAGTACTTTTTTTGAAAATTGTGACATTATTTTAATTATATATATATTGGCAGCAATCAATATTGTTAATTATATATATTTGACAACATTTCTTACCCAAATTTAACTACAGTTTTAGTTAGAGGAGTCTAGCACCTTTCCATACAATCCCCCCATCCCCTTTTATTTATTTTCACTTTTATGGCAGATTGCCATTTAGACGAAGACATCAAGACTTCCATTAAGCCACATCATACAGCCAAGAAGTACCAATACTTCTCCATGTGGTCCTTCTCTAATCCTAATATCACCCCATGGACTTTGCTGTTTATAGCGTCTTGAAGAAAAATATCTGACGCACTTCTCATCCAAATTTGGATACAAACAGAGCTTTCATGGTACACCATGAACACAGCCTTTATCGTCCAGAGCTGACAATCTATTCACTAGCATGGCAAGGCTGTTATTGCTGTGAAGGAGGATATATTGAGGCACCTCATCCAAATATGAGGTATTTCAAATCTGGCATTACAAAAAAAAGGAGCAAATATCCGGTGAATGCCATTATAAAGGCTTGACCCTCTTTCGAGATTTTGATGATGGCTAGTGAAGGATATAATATATATTTAATTGTTTCTTAAATATATCAATTTAATTGATGTAAATACTATTAAAACTTAAATGCCTTCAAAGCGTAGGTCAACTCTGTTTATCAAAATAATTGGTCAGTCAGTCTCATTGATTTAATAGTATACATATATATGTGAAACACTTTTTGTAGCTCACCAAAAATCAATTAAACGTTAGACATATGAAATGTCCTTGAATGTTTATATTGAAATAAAAGTCCACTTTAACAAAATAAATAAAATATATATGAAACATACAAAATAATATATTGATGAGGCAATCATTGATGTTTGATGTGTACATTGTATGACTATTTTACAAAGAGCTCTTCACGAATATTCATTATAAAGAGGTTTAAAAATAGATTGTTCTTTCTTATCGTTCTGTCATAAATGATAATACTATTTATTATTAGTATAAAAAAATGAGGGATGGATATATTTATTGAATGAAGGGGTTTCTAGGAATAAACATAACCATAAATAAGGACAATATTCTTCGTTACGAAGAGCAGCCGTATCTACGCACCAGCTGAAGTTTAATCATTATAATAATTCCATTGGTATATGTAGATTATAGATAGTTATTTGCGGTTCTTTTTTCTTCTAATCCTGTTTTTCTATCCTTTTTTATTATTCTTCTTAGATACTAAATAAATGCCCTACTTATACTCACACAAAAACCAAAAAAAAACAACTACACATCAATGAAATCCCCCAAAATGAAGGAAGGAAAAAAATAAAGGGATTCTGCAGTAATGAAAACACAATTGCTATTAACATAAAGTACCTTTATAGGGATTTCTAACTAAACCTACAAAGATCCCATGAGACGTTTTTACGAACGTCATAAATTGCATCATAATTAAAGATATAAAATAGACAAATTCCAAATAAATTTGTATGAAACTCTATAAAAGGAATTTAAAAAGTAGAAAAAACATTTTACAAGTCCCTAAAATAATATTGGATGCAGTGATAAACACTGATTTTTGAATCAGGCATTCAGGGTTCTCAAGTTTTTAAATCAGTTTGTCGTTAGATTTACAATTTTTAATCCAAAAACTTTTCAAAATTCCTGACCCTTGTTATTTTTTCATTCAAGCACTGGGCCTTAGCACTTGTCTGTAGTGTTACCCCTCAAAAAGCACACTGAATAACATTGTCCGAGATTTATAATAATCTTGTTGTCAATACAATCTTACCTTAGACCCAGATGATACTAAGGTATGAAGAGATCGTGACCAAGTCGAGATTTTGAGAAATAATGCTAATGGTAATTGCTTTATTCTTGGTCTGGACAACAAGATCAAAACCTGGCAGATTGATCTCTAGACAAAGAACGATCTCAAGAATGACATAATTGCTTAATACTATCCTCAATAATGTCTCCTTTGGGCTCAAGTACAGTAATATCCTTTTTTTTTTTTAAATCAGTTGATATGCTTGACTCCCTGAAATGAACTCTTAGAGACATAAGGTGTTTATTTTTAAAATTGTCTGATTTACAAATGTTAATTTGTGGATTGTATGTCTCAAAAAGATATTGTATTTTAAAACTATTATAAGGACTAATCGAATCCAAAGTATTGCAGAACTGTCCATCGCTTAGAAGAAAAAAATCTTATCCACTTGTAGCGTCTTGCAGAAAAAGATCTGTCGTATATCTGATCTAAATTTGGATTCACTCCGAGTTCCAATCATGACAGAGTGTGGTACGCCATGGATCTTGTCTCCATGGTCAAGAGCTGCCAATCTGTTCGGTGGTGAGTCAAGGCTGTAATTGCTCGGTAAAAGGACACATTGAATAAAAAAAAACCCAGGCCAAATATAGTATTTCAACATATCCCATATTGGTGTTGCGTTTTCTTTTTTTGATTCTAGAAATATAAGGTTTCCCCTGCAAGTTTTGGGTCCCCAGTCCGTATAACCTCAGATTTTTTAGTTTTGTATCCGTTTACTCTCCACCCCGTATTTATATACATACAAATGTATGATCATTATCTGATCAACTGATATTAATAATGAGAGTTGAATTTCATTTTTTTTCACTCTCTGGTTATTTACTTTCTATTTAATTATTATTATGATTTGAGCCGGTTCATGAATCGAGGAAAAGAAGAAAGAGAGACCATCAATCTATAATTATGATTAAATTTTCATTTAAAAATAAAATAAATCACTTTTAAAAGAATACCGAGTCATTTCCGGTGTGTCTGTAACTATGTAATAAAAATCAACAATAGACTACAATACATGGTTTTTCTGTTTTTTTAGGACAGTGATTCATGTTACTTAGGAGGTAAATAGTTACAAACTTTTAATTTCTCCTTATCAACAACAATAGATGAAGGAAGAAAATAATAATATTGAAGCAATACTTGCTTGATACATAGAGCGCACATTCTATTTTTCCCCCTTCCTTATTGTACCAACTTAAGGCTAGGATTATAAATCCTGATTTTTTTTAACGTCTGAGTTTTGTTGTTGCTTGCCACCGAAGTAGTATTGCCTAATATTAATAATATCCAGGGGTGTACGCAGGATTATATTTAAGGAGAAAGGTTTATTACGATCTTTTGCAAAAACAAAGTTTAAAAATGTAATTTTGATAAAAGAAAATTGAAAAAATAATTTTTTTGGAAAAAAAATTCAAAAAACTACAGCTATTCACAAAAAATTCAAAAGTCCATATTTATTCTAAAAAATGAAATTTCTTTATAAAAATAGTCAAAAATTAAATTTCAAATGAATAATTTTCTGAAAAAAAAATTCAAAAGTCCATATTTATTCAAAAAAAATTCAAAAGTCCATATTTATTCTAAAAAAAAAATTCAAAAGTCCATATTTATTCTAAAAAATGAAATTTCTTTAAAAAAATAGTCAAAAATTAAATTTCAAATGAGTAATTTTTTGGAAAAAAAAATTTCAAAAATATTTTTTCGGAGTTTATAACTTTCAAATATTAATTTTTTAGAAAAAAAATGATAGTCAAAAATCTTTAGTTATTAAAAAAAATTTCAAAAATTAAATTTCAATTGTAAAATTTTTTCAAAATAATTTTAAATATTAAACTGTTCGGAGAAAAATTTCAAAAACCCATAGGTTTTCACAAAAATGTCAAAAATTCCAAGCTGTTCATAAAAAATGAACTGTTTGAGGAAAAATTTTAAAATCAAACTTCAAATATCAAATTTTTTGAAAAAAAAATCATATATGAAATTTTGTAGTTAGTATTAAAAAATTCCTGAATTAGGGGGGCTAAAGCCCTTCAGCCCTCGCCCAGTGGATGCCCCTGATATTGTTCTGCAATTTTTATGTAGGAATAGTGTATCCACAAGAGATACAGTGAGGGACATTCAGGATTTGTTAGGAAGTTATAAGTCTATGTTCCTGGTGGTCTCTGAATAGAATTGAGGATAGACATTGAAGTAATTCTTGTCCATGTCTTGATGGAGTTGGATTTTTATATATTTTCTTCCTTTCATAGCTGTTTGTAGCTAATTTAAGGAAACTTTAAGACGGCTAAGGTACTCTCCTTCGGAACATTTTTTGAGTCGTCAGGATTACAATGTTCATTTTTAGTTTCTTATTTATTTACATATCGAAAATCGTACCTTTCTACTGTTCTATTAGTAGAATAGTTATAAAAAAAATGAAATACAGCCTTTGCGTAAATGAATGTATGGATTCTTATCCAGAAATTCGTGAGGTTACCATGTCAATCTAGAAATGTATTTGCTTTAAATTTGTATATATTTTTTAAAAACAAGTTATAAAAACCAATTTTTTTAAAATCTTAGACCAAAATATTCGGTCAAAAATATTTTTTTTTTCCTCAAAAAAAATATGTCGCGGCCCTCCAAAATGAACGACTGTCTTAAGGAATTTAAATATTTTTTGGTTTGCTAATTTGAAGGACATTCCAGACAAACATGCAAGACCTCTTACATGCTAAGAAGAAAAAATTCCACAAAAAGAGGCATCAGGAATTGTACGAGTAATAAAAAACCGATTGCTCACATCCTTAAAAAATGGTTCAACTACCGCCTGTTGTTTGGAACGCTGGAAGTACGTTTTAAGTTCTATAATGGACAAAAATCCTCAGTATTTTCTGCACAGACATAAAGGAGACAAGCAACCATATTTTTTGGACCTGCAGAGCACTAAAAGAAATATACCAAAAGGTAGTAAATGATTTGTCAAGTAATTTCGGAGCATATATTGGTAAAGAGGATTTCTTGTCTTACTTCACTTCAAACAAAGAAGGGAAAATCAACACAATATTAACAAAAACGTAGCAAGTATTACACGTACAACAATCATCAAAGGAAACCATTCTAAAAGATATATTACTGATCGTGGAGATGTCAATCAAAGTAGCAAAAATAAATGGCGTCAATTTGATCATTTTAATAGTTTTTATTGATGTTATTTATAACCGTATTTTACATTATGTGCACATGTAGTTCTTATTAAGTCGTTTGAACCTAACCTTTCTTTTGTTAATATATATGCTTATGACAACACTATTATGCTATATGGAAGCTTATAATTGAACGCCTACAAATATATTGTGAGAATAATAAGGAATAAATAAGAATTGAGAATTTGAGGAAATTGAAATATCCAAGAAATCGTTGATTTGACAAAGTTTTTTTGTATTGTAAATTTAAAAAACAGCAGTTCTCTATCAAAATTCATAACTTTGGGATGTTTAAAAGATTATTTAGGTGATTATGTTCATTCTATCTTGAATTTCATAACTTTTTTACAAATAGAAAAGTATAAAAAACAGTCTTTAAAACGGAAGGAAAATAAAAGAAGGCACGTTATATATAGAGAATATTTCTAGAATAGGCATATAGTATTCATATATATTCTATTTCTTCAAGAAAAAAAAAATATATATAGAAAATAAATACATAATACCTAATTTTTCATCATATGTGGATACATAAAATAATATTGTAGTATCGATACACATATTTTTTTTTATTTCCAAGTCGTGAGAATAACTTGGATTATCTTGTTCAATCGGTTTTTTAACCTTTACAATAATCGTTTGAGGTGCATGTATGTAGATTTCTTCAGACTCGTTCATGACTAGTTATTACTCTTCAAATTATTTTAGTAATAATTTTCAAGAGAATATTTTCTGGATTTATAATAATTTCAAACGATTTTTACATTTAAAAAAAATAAGAATCATTGGATCGTTATAAAAAATATAATTTTAGTGTTAGAAGTGTTACAATTTTTTGAGAGGGGATGTGGATTTTTTAAGTTTTTTTCTTCCAAAAAATTTAATTTTTTGTTAATGACGTTGTATTTTTGATATTTTTTTCTAAAAAAAAATTAATATATTAAATGTAACTTGTTAATTTATTTTGCAAAATATATATAATTCTGCAGACGTATCTGGTATTGGGGTCATACTTAAAATGTACATTTTGATCACTTATTCCTACCTTGCACTTGAATACATAATGTATATTTTCTCCAATCGTTATAGGCACATACATGGATATGTTTATATATATTCATGGAACCCCAGCAAGGAATTTAAATATAGGGACTTAGTGTGTGGGTTTTGGAAGATAAAAAAAACTTGAAGAAAAATGCAAAGTCAGTTACAATAATAATTTAATACAATGTACCATTAAAAATGGAAAAAAAAAAGAGTAAAAAAATCTATTTTTGCTTACATATTACATACTTTATGATAAGATCCGAATGTCTTAAGTAATTCTCTTTTGCTTGGGGTGTGTAATTTGGTTATGAGTTCATGGATGAATAAATTAAATTTCATAGGTTTCTTTTAAAATGATTTACCTACAATGTTCATAGGGTTTCTCTCCCGAGATTTATCGGGGTCATACATCAACAGGAAATTCTACAATTAATTATTGTAATTATATATGCATACCCAAAGGCGTCCACAGGAATATATATTTATATTTTTTCTTTGGAGTAAGGGGAGGGGGCTGGATTTTGGAATGTTTTTGAAAAAAATTTCAAATATTTTATTATTGTTGAAAAAAAAATTCAAATATTATTTTTTTTGGGAAAAAATTATAAATATCTACAGGTATTCAAAAAAATTTCAAAAATTAAATTTACTGAAAAACTTTAAAAATCCACAGCCGTATACAAAAAATTTCGCCAGAATAAAATTTAAAATATTAAACATTTAGAAAAAAAAAAAATGAAATATTAAGTTATTTGAAAAAAAAAATGAAATATTAAGTTATTTGAAAAAAAAAATGAAATATTAAGTTATTTGAAAAAAAAATTAAATATTAAGCTATTTGAAAAACACACAGGTATTGAATTTTTAGGAAATCTACAGGGGTCATCAAAAATTAAATTTTTGGAAAAAAATTTCAAATATCTATAACTATTAAAAAAATTCAAATTAAATTTAAAAAATTTAAAAAAATTCAAATAAAATTAAAAAAATTAAAAAAATTAAATAAAATTAAAAAAAAAAAATTCAAATAAAATTAAAAAAATTCAAATAAAATTAAAAAAATTCAAATAAAATTAAAAAAATTTAAAAAAATTCAAATAAAATTAAAAAAATTTAAAAAAATTCAAATAAAATTAAAAAAATTTAAAAAAATTCAAATAAGATTTAAAAATTCAAATGAAATGAAAAAAATTTAAAAAAATATCAAACAACCAGAGCTCTTTACAAATTTTTTTATAAAAAAGTCAAAAAATAAACACCTCTTTAGAAATTTCAGATATTAGTTTTTTTGGAAATTAAAAAAAAAAGTTGTTGAAAAAAACAGTTCAATATAACCGCGGAAACAATTATTTGGACCTATTTGGGCTATTGCTACAATCATGCTAAAAAAAACATTATTCCTTGAAAACAGTCATGTCTAAACCACATCAGATTTGCCTTTAGTTTTTCCGAATTCCAAAAATATATAATTAAATAAAGTGACTTCTTAATAAATGTTTCATCGATTTATAAATACATATTTATTTTGAAGATGATAGCAATTATACAACTTTGATGGCTTCGTATTTCTTTGGTTATTGATTTCCAGCCTTGTTTTAATGACTTCCTTCAATCAATTATGTATAACAGGATTATGCTTATCAATTAGAAGAGGAAGACGTACAAGTGTTTAGTGTTATAACATTACGTAAGAACACTAATTGCATAAGTCAACAATTAAAGAAGGTTGCAGGTTCCATATATATTGGACGCACTTATCACGCATTAGTATATTTGTATTAGTATATACTCTCAGTCGGTATGAAAACATTCTAATTTTGACTTAATCACTCTTAAAATGTAACTACACCGTGATTCAGGAAATCGTGGAAAGATCTTTGAAGCCAATTTTCGATCACAAAAGATTAAATTTTCGAGATTTTGTACAAGATATTTTTTGAAGTTCTGAACTTTAGCTTTCAAATGCTATTTTTTTAAATCAAATCAGACAACAACAAATGTTTGAAATAGAAGCAAAAAGACAACGAGTGTCTGACTTGCTCCTTGTCGTTAGCCAGTGTTCTCCATTTATTAGATTTTCCTTCGCGGAAAGACACTTGTTTATGAGGTGAAGAAGAAGATAAAGGATGGTTAAAGTCTGTAGAGGAGGGTAGGGAGTGGAGGGCAGAAAAAAGTGGGAACTGAAGTGTTTTTGGTGCATTTGGGGGACACAATCGAGGATAATCTAACAAGATCAATGCGAAAACTTTCAGGGGAGTTTAGTGTCTCGGTTGCCACAGAGCACAGAGCGGTAGTATACCTGGACTAATATCATATGTCAGAAAGAAATGTAAGCTACTGACTAAATAGGTACAAATCAGCAGATTGAATAGGGTAAAACAGGTCACTTTTGGCCCCCATCGCCCCCTCAGTGTGCTCCTCAAAATTGTGGAATCTAGGGCTATGTGGAATGTATAACCTATGTCAAATCCTGCGTGTCTGTCAAGGCCATAAATTTGCAGTTGAGAACCAATGGGATACAATGCCGGAAGACTATGTTATGAGGGCATGAAGAGTCTTCAAGGGCATAATTGGGACCATTGTTGAGAAAGATAAATTTTGAGAAATGAAAATTGAATATGTAAATAGTTAATTGTATAAATATATACAATTTTTTCTACCACAACCCCTCAAGCCTCTACGAAACATTGTATTTGACTATGTCTTTTTTCTGCAATTAACTGAGTACGTTGTACATTATTTTTTTTGTTTAGAAAAATTAATTTGACGTAGAAGGCTCGATTTATTTACTCATTTAATCATTGCATTAGAACGCTTTTAAAATATCCGTGGATGTAATTTAAAGAATAGTGGTTTAATGAAAACTAAACTAAAATTGAATTGGAGTCTAGCTTTTAATGAGATTGTGCTTCAATTTTTCCATTCACTTGCTTATCTGTTCATTTCTGATAAATTTCCGTTCAAACGCTCATTCGTTAACTTTTTCAAAAAACAATTGTACGACCATATGATTCTTTTTTGTCCAATTTAGTTGGCTATGAAAAACATTGTCCATGCAGAACGTTCATTTGAAGGTACCACAGATTACATCATTTTTACTCGTGACAGATGCATTTTTCTTTTTGCAAAAGTCATGGAGTTTGTGTAGTTAGTTATACAGGGTGATGCTAACAATGTTTCCCATTAGGGTTTCGTATTTTTAAGCCCTTGATAATGATCACACATAATTGAAAATGATGTCATTTAATAAATGAAGTTTAAAGTTTCAGATACAGTCCATTTATTAAACGCAAATCCATATTGTGGGCCTCAAAATAATAGAAATTATCGGGGATTAACTCAAGTAGGTGATAAAGGATATAAAAATTGTCGTGCAGTGAAAAAAAGATCGGTAACTCTGTGAAGGGATGATTTGGATGAGATAATCCCCAAAACGGTGAATCTGAACTCCAGGAAGTCGCCTTACCCTTGATTATTTCGAAGTAGATATATGTTTGTCTACATGACGGTGTGTCATCCCTCCCCACCAAGAAAAGCCCAAAGTTATATTGATATTTTTGAGAGGAAGTTTTTGAAAAGTATGTCACTTCCATCATGGAATTCTAAACACATCATGCATGTAGCTTGTTTTTCCTTTATTTCTCTTCTTGAAGACAAATAAATATTTTTTTGTCAACCAATAAATCCTTTTATATTTCCCTCATGTGGGAAAAAAAAGTTTGCATTATTATTCCAGGTCTCTAAAGTTTCATGCTCCCGTATTTACACCATCTAGGCTTTCATTGATCAGGTTAATTAATCAGGGAAAATAGCATGTTATACAAGCCTATTGGAACTCGGAACATGATGTATCTGCGTATGGTTATGAGTCCCAGTCTATTGTAATTCCTACTCAGTTTATATGGTTCAGAGCGTTAGTCAATTCTGAGTCCGTAAAGAAATGACGAGTCATTTCGTTAATAAAAATTATAGATTAATGTTACTAAGAAAATAATATATAAATTAATTTTGGGAAAATGTTAGTCACGTTTCCAAATATATCTATTGTAGTATTATTTTTTGATAAGTAATTGTTGTTTTATTTTGGGGAAATAAATTTTGCAATTTCTTAAAGCTTATATCCCTAAAATAATATCAAAAAATTACAATATGACACTTAAACATGTGAAAAAACGAGCCTTCAAGGGCAAAACGTCCTTTTTTTTACCATGGATATTTCTCTAGGGATGAATAAAAAAGAAAAACCAAGATGATATTATTCTCTATACCGTAAAAAAAGACATTAACTTTCATTATTCTCAGGTGTATTGCATACCTAATACACATTTGAAATTAGCATATGATTTCCATGGAGATAACCCTATCAATTCCTTCTAGTATATGTCTGTTTTCTTCTTTCGAAAAAATTGACTCCAATTTACATAAAGTGTTAAAATAATAAAAATAGATGTAATCAAAAACTCTGATCTGACAAAAAACAATTGTGTACATATAGTTTTGTATTCTGAACAATCACATACTACAAGGCTCAAATATTCAACTTTTTTTTTTAAACGCCAACTTATTTTAAGAACTTTATTTATCAATTTTAAAGAGGCAAAAATCAATCAGATATATATATATATATATATATGTTAAGACTAGCAGGAGTACACAGAATTACTTGGAGTTATCAAGTGTCAGCGAACAGACAAAAAGATAGACACACTTAATAATAGGGTAAGATTGTAAGTCATAACCATACCTAAAAATAACACGGGAACCCTGACAATTGAAAGAATTTTTTGGAGGAGATTTGCTTAGTTTTCATGACCTTTCATTAAATTAGCTGTGAGATGAAGTCAAATAAAGACAAGTTTCATTCTGTGTTTAGAGGAAAGTTCGTCTCCATTTCTTCACCCTGGAAAGTTCATCCCATGACAAGCTCATTGCGAAGCAAATTCACCGCAAGAAATGATCATCCCGAGAACAATTTCTTCATCTCGAGGAACTAACATTTTTTTTTCTATAATCTAAATTAAAGTTATTAGAGAAGGTAAAATGAGTGCTTTGCACTTTATAATAGTAATATACCTATATATTCAATTGAGGAAAATAAAAAACCATAAAGCTGTGAGGCAAATTTGTTGCAATCAGTTTGTGAAAAGTAAAATAAACTTTTTCGTTAAGCTTAAGAAATGTAAGTTCTTATTTCAATTAGGAACTTATTTTTTTCATTAATTTGTATTGTTGGGTATGAATTTTCCTTGGGATGAGCTTGTCTCGCGATGAACTTGTTTCCTGATGAACTTGCCTTGGTGTGAAAATAGGGAGCTGAGATTTTCTGGTCTGAAAAGAGAGCAGTGAAATTTCTGGACAAACCATTCTGTATCAAGCAAAGACATACCCAAGAATGACTTTGTTTTGGATCCTCAATTCTACCTTGTCTCCAACAGGGACTTACACACATAAATCCCCAAGATTTTTGTTTGATATTTTTTTTCAAAAATCTATAGTTATTCCCAAAAAAATTTTAATATTACATTAATTAAGGAAAATTTTCAAAAATCCGTAGCTATTTGCAGAAGAAAAAAAAATTACAAAATATAAAATTTTTTAATAAAAATTATTTTGTAAATCGTTTTATATTTACAAAAAAAAGTATTTTTTTAGACAAAAATTTCAAAATCCATACTATTTAAAAAAATTCAAAAATCTATTGCTATTTAAATAAAATTACCTTTTTTGGAATTATGTAATTTCAAAAATTACATTTTCTCGAAAAAACTTTCAAAAATCCGTAGCTATGTGCAAAAGAAAAAAAAATTAAAGATTACAAATCTATAGCTTTTTGCAATAGATTAATTTTGTTGGAAAATATTTTCAAATGTTACATTTTTTGAACAAAAATTTCAAAAATCCATGGCTTTTTGTAAATAATTAAATTTTTTCGAAAAAAATTTCAAAATTCATTGCTATTCACAAAAAAATTAATTAAAAAAAAAATTTATAAAAACCCATAGTTTTTTGCCAAAAATGTAATTATTTGGAAAAAAAATTCAAATTTTGAATTTATTGAAGGAAAAAATACAGGCTATTCTTTTATTTATGAAAGAACAACTATTTGTTTTTCAAATAAAAACCCTTTGTTATAAAAGAAATTGAAAAACCTAAGACGTTATGTTATTCCATTCTTAACAAAAAACCACCTATAAAAAGGTGGTTTTTTAACCACTTAATTTAATTTTCGTAAGATTGAATGATGATTCCAAATGAAATATAAATCCATGTAGAAATGAAAATGAAATTTTAAACATAATTGTTGTTTTTGTGAGGAAAAAAAGGACCATAATAAATTTTAAAATACTAAAAAAAATTCTTCAAAATAAGATTAGATAAAAATAAATCGTAATTCGTGGTTAGCGACTCTATTTAATTATAAATATTTGATCATTTATTCCACGATGAAATAGGGTAGAACTTGATTCATTTTCATACTATTGAATTAGTATGACTTCAGTAGTAGGTAGATAGATAAAATGTATGCCTTTATAATCAATGAAAGTTCCCTGTTTCATACCTCCGAAAAGGTATATCAAAACGCCTACATCTGTATAAAATACGCATCAACTTAAGTACTGCAGAAATCACTCTCCTTCGCAAATAAGATGTTTTTAAATTAATTTTGTTTAGGGGTCAGTCATGAACAAGTGGACTTAACTTTTTTTTACACATCCCAAGAAACACGTGTTTCTAGTGTGATTTTTTTTTCAAAAAAGATTAATTTATATGTTTGTTTTTTTAGGATAAGGCAAAATCTTACTTAAGCCCTTGTAAAAAACTGTTTCATATATCTATTAATGACGTTTTTAGAAAACATTACATGTATGAAATGTTTTGTTACGTGTTCACTATGACGTCATCATTTATGATATTTTGTCAACGTTATTCATGTTTATCTGGTTTTAAATTAACCCCCTTTCCATCCTACCAAAAAGACACATTGTTTTAGAACGTGTCCTCCCACTTATAAAGTGCCCAAATGGTTTGTGAATGCCCTCTGAGCTGAATATTCATTTTTATTAAAAAAAAAAGAACAGTAAAAATAAATATATATTGTAAATTCTTTATAAAATCTGCATGTAGGATATATGAAAAAAAAAATCAACCGGGTACGCTGTATTTAGTCCTTGATGATATATGCTTCCTTATGTATATAATAAACATATTTTGATTTGACAAATAGAAATGTTTCTTTGTAAATGAAATATTGAAGGCGTGTGCATATTGAATCGAACGTGGATAAAGGCTATACTGTATATAGTGCTCCCTGATGTACATTATATCAATATTTTTAATTATTCATAAAATATTGCCGGCGTGTGCATTTTAATAACGAGACTATGTTTATCTTTTTTTTCATAGTCTCTAATGTATATCATAATTCGTGTACATTTTCAGTATATGCTAAGATTTGAATTAAATATAAAAGCTGGTATGAGTTTTGTTTGTTTTAATTTTCGAAAGTTCTAAAGACTAAAGTATTCATCAGTCATATTAAATATATTAAAAAAATATCGTATTGATTTGCATACATATATACTATGATTTTGATCCCCGAAATGCAATCATCAAATAAAAATTACTCTATACTACTTCAGTCATTTTCTTATAATATTTTGACGATCAATGTTGCAAAAACACATAATTGGCTTTCATTTGCTAAGAACAACATTGTCCTAGTAGCTACCATGAGCACACAGTACCAGAATTAATTGCTGACATGGCCAGAAAGATGAACAAGTCCCCATCAGCGGTGTCCAGGGCTCTAAAGACGCCAGGGGAAATGTCTCTGCGGTGGATTCTGCAGCCTCTGTTCACTGAACAGCAGAGAAAAATACGCATGGAGCGTGTAAAATAGATCCTGAACGACCTCATGGGAACCTGTGGACTCATATTGATCTTTTGATGAGATTACCTTTACTGTCGATCCTGTCTTCAACAGGCAGAATGGTCGAGTTGTGACATTTGGGGTGTATCAGAGAAGCACCTATATGTCTCTAACACCAAACACCTTGTTTCAGTGATGATGTTAGGGCTGGTTGCATCCAACGGGAAGGTGAAGAATGCCGTTCCCTTTAGGATACAGGGTGAAGGCTGATGAGTACGTCAAAATTATGGGCATCAAAGTTTTCCTGTGGATCAAATCTATCTTTTGCGATTCTCCCTGGGTGCTCCAACATGACGGAGCACCTTTTCACACTGCTAAGAAAAACCATTACCGGCTCCAGGCAAAAGTACTTCTTGCCTCAGCAGACCCCCAGTATTCAACCCCTTATAATATTCCATCTAGTCGGCGTGGAGTACAAGGCCTGTAGGAACCACAACAACAGCACTTGCTCATTGAAGACCTTTGACTACAATCCCTGGGCCTTGATAAGCGGGAGTACATTTAGAGAGTAGCTTTAACCACCGTCTGAAGCTCACCATCAATTCTGATGGTGGATACATTCACTAAAATATGTTCTTTGGGTTTCAATTAATAATTAATAAATTTGTTTCTTAATTCCCCCAGGATCCTACCATGGACTTGAATACTTTGTGTTTTAAAATGGGTAAATAATAACGATTGGGCAGGTATGTGTCAGATATGATCTTTCAAATATTTGTAATAAACATTCAAGTATTTTTCTATAAATGTGATTTGCGACGTCTTCAAATGATTAATCAGAAAAATATATTAAAAGAAATGAAAGATAAGACTAATCAAGCATTCATTTTAGACCTTGGATTGAGATGATGTGTTCATGATAATAACTCTTACCTCAAGATATATGAAAATGACCTTTATATCCCGGAATTTCTGCTTTGATGGCCTACAAAGAGCAACATTTTATATATGTGCTCTCAATAAATCTAAATAGCTTAACAAATATAAAAAATATACTTTTTCAAGCAAGTTCAATAATATTTAAAATATGAAATTTTTGGTTCTAGGAAAACTGCCTGAAGAGGAATATTGACCAAGGCGTAATATTGTGACCAAGAAACTACCTTTTATTGGGCCTTGAACGTACAAAGTGACTTATAACTGGACCTATGACACTTTTGAAATTGCCTGAAATCAACTAAGTATTGTCTTAAGCATAATTTAGTTATTTAAAAATGTATTAATTTGATTTACTTTTAACATTAAAAGTCTTAATTAACAATATTAAGTTATTAATTGCATTACCCTTTTTGAATAGTGTTTGGTTGCAAATAATGGAGGTTGGTTCAAATTCTTTTTTATATTTAACCTTTGACAAAAAAATCTCATCGTTGTTTTCATTCACAAAATCCTAAAGGAGACAAACTTCACCATTATATTTTGGAATCTTTCAAAAATGTGTAAAATTTAAAAAAAAAAATCAGCTTAATATGTAAAAATTGGTTTCAATTGTGTTTTTGTTTCAAGCCCTCTTAAGATAAGATTTTATGAGTTCCCCGCGGCAATTTTCTTAGTCCCCATTTTGTATTTTTTTTGTTTTTTTTGTACATATTTTGAAATTGTATGAGTTAACTTTACAGCATACTAGAATTTTTATAATTGTGATCAAAAATGAAGAATTTGTTAAACTACCAAAGAAAAGGTCACTTTTTTATATTTTTTTTTTTTTTTTTTTTTGTACTCACATGGTATTTTCTCAAATTCAGAAAAGGATACAGGCAAAATGATGATAAAAAAATTGTATCTGAAAGTATGTATCTACAAACTTTATATAATGTTATTTTCTTTAATATAGATCTTCCAAGGCAAAAAACAACATTAAATAATGTATTTATACCCCGGAAAAAAAAGTAATCTTCTAAAAACAATCTAAAGGCCACAAATTTAGAAATTTTGGGTCAATAATGATCGTACATTATTACGCCATGTTTAGAAAATTTATTTAAGAAGGACTCTTGGAAAAAAAATTCTACATAACTGGATCCAGGGGAATATTAGGATCTAGTTAGTTGTTAATAAATATTGAGAAATTTAAGTATTTCTTTTTATATTTTAACAAGAAATGACAAATTTTAAGCCAATATTATCAATTATCATGTTCTTTAATTTGTTATTAAACTAATATTTTGTGGACTGTTATTTTTTTTTGAGCTCGCGGGTTCAACTTTTTTAAAATTGGGCAAACTGATCTGACGTGAAAAAAGAATAACAAGCTAATTTTACTGAATTACATATAATTGAGAAATAATTAAATGCGGAATTTCGGAGGCCCGTGACTATGGATTAGAGATGATGGGAGCTACAACCCCTCCTAACGAAAGTATTAATGTCAAGTTTGTCGAGAAGCAGAGGTTTTGTAAAAAAAATCGAACTATATGTCAAAATTTGGATGTTTTTTGTTCAAAATTGGAAATTATTTGTCAATTCTTGTCAATATTTTATTTCAAATTTCTAAAAAAATGTCATTCCAAAAATAAAGCTCTAGGTGGAAAAAACATGCTGTCAAAATTCTTCAATAACCCAATTTGGACATTTCTACTCCTATTGAATGATAATAATTTCAGTGGTTGCAAGATATAGAGCGTTCAATATGAAGATTTTAAGGGGATTGATGATGCTTGAAACTGGGCCTTGGATACATCTATATATCGTCTATCAAAATCAACTAGAGATTTCCTGGAAGATCCTAAAACTTTTTTGAAAAGAGCTAGAAGAAACGAACTAGTTGTTCCTAAAAAAACACTTTTGAGAGAGAAGGAGTTTGCATTCTTTGAAAGGCATCAATGGTAGATGGAAGTTCACCTCGCGTTGTTTAATACGTTTTTCACAATATATTGCAAAAATTGTGGACGAATATATAAGGATATGAAAAACGTTATATTTCACTGTCCAGTTTTGAAAATTAAAAATAATTTTATATTACTTAACTCTAAACATATTGTAGATTTAAGAGAAGATATTGGGCAGTACTTGTGTGCTATTTGGTATTCCGTCTAACAGGAAGCATAGCTTAAATGAGAAAAAAACAATTTGTGCAGCTATCAGTAACTGTAAAGCACTTATTACTCAACAGCTCACAGAAGATAGGGTGATTGAAGGGGGAAACGTCTGAGGACTATCTTGATATCAAAAGCCGCTAGATAACCCACTTTAGCTCTGAGGATTTTCTTACCACACGACTTATCGTGGAATTACTTGTGGAATTACGCGGCTGAATTAGTTAAATATTTTCCATTTAAATCACTGTGTGGTATGAAAGTACTCCTTGGCTTAATCGATATAAGAAATATAAGAAGGAAACGACGAAATGTGACGTATTTTTCTTTTCTAATTTTTTTGTCTGAGTTGTTTGGGTGGTTTTGTTTTTTTGTTTTTTTGTTTGCTGTTTTTTTTTAAAAGTATATTAAGTCTAAAAAATATTATATTAGTAAGTAGAAAGATTTGTTTTTATATAAGTTTGTACAATTCTTTATAACATGGATAAAGAGATCATAAAAAGGAAAGTTAATTTAAAACTAAAATGTTTATTTATAACGCAAATGTCAAATTATTTTATAACATTTAAATGGAATAAAGACTTTTCTGAAGAGGAAAACGTATTTGTTTGATCTACTTATATATTGATATTTTGTTGGCTTCCTTTCTGTTATTTATTTATTTTGATGTTGACTAGAATTGGTAAGAAAATGACTTGTTCTTTTATTTTATTGATTTTTATGTAGTTAATATTTGTAATCTTATTTTCAAATCATAATATCTAATTATATAAATATTTAGGTTTAGTTGGGAGTCAATTTTATTAGTATCAATATGTATGACTACTTAGAATGTTATGTTTGATATTTAATTTCCACAAAATATCATAGCGGAGGAATGAGAGTTAATATCAATGACTTTTTACGAAATTTAAGAGCTGCAATCAATATGAGGACAATTTGCACTAAAAAAACTATATGTATGCTTTAACAAGATTATTTTTTTGGACAGTACACTCGGATTTTTTTTTGTTTCTTGACTTCAACGTGCGTGGTTTCGATACTCGGTCTCTCATATAACATAACACATGTGCTAAAAATTCCTTCAATCATGTTTTTGTCCTTGCACAATTGACATTATTTATGAATATGACCTCCATCAAGAGAAAACAATCCTTCCAGTGCTGATTTAACATTTCAATGGCCCTTATATAAAACACGTCATCTTTTGCTTCAAGATATGTAGTCCTCAATTTCAGTGATAACATCTTCATTGGAGTAAAATTTCTTACCGACAAGGATTTCATTAGGTTTGCAGTAGTCGCTAAAAGACAATTCTGGAGAGTAAGGTTAGAGAGGTTAAAGTCGATTCGATGACTTGATCGTAGAGTGGACCGGGAAGTTTACATTTAAATGAAGATTACATCAAAAGTACTATTCATAAATGCATTTTAACTCGTTTGACTTTTAGTATATATAGATGTATACTATGTTACATCTAAAACTTTGATTAAATTAGTGCGTTATTAATCAAAATAATCCTAATATACGAAATAGAGTCCTATTATTTATCAATTCTGTGAGATACACTCAACATTATCACTTTATATAGAGTAGGGTGGATCGGAGAAGTTGAAACACATTTTACTGAATTTACTTAGAGATACTTCAAATTAGACAAATCAAAGTTTTACAAAACAGACATACATCTATTTTTTAATAGTCAAACGAGTTAAATGCATTTATGAATAGTACTTTTGGTGTAATCTTCATTTGAATGTAAACTTCCCGGTCCACTCTACGATCAAGTCATCGAATTTACTGTCAGCTCTCGTCGGCACCTGTTATCGTTGTCTTATCGATTTTTTTCATATTTGAGTAACTGAGATCAAATAGAAATAAATGTTGGGGGAGGGGGGTATGTATTTCAAATTTTTGAGAAAAAAAATTATGTTGTATCTCTTAGAACACCCTAATGTACAGCCCAAACTACCGTGGCCTTAACCTTGATAGATGTTTGTTGTTTTTTCGCCCGCTTTGGACGAGGTTCACAAGTTGCTATCCACTCAGATAATGATCGTTTTGATTTTGGAGTGATGTGATAGATCCTTGTTTTATCTATTTTGACATAATTCGCAAGAATTTCAATTCGTTACGTTCAGAAATGACGAAGCACAGCTCTTAATCATCAACACATTTTTGTTTTGGGTCAACAGTGAGCAAAAACGGCAACCACAATGAACAAAGCTTTCCCGTGGATAAATGTGCATGCAATATAAAGGCAACACAAGTCATCTCATGCATTTTCACATTGTGATCATTTATTTTTCTCACTAATAAGCTCAAGAAATTCCCTTTTTTTGGTAATCTTATTTATTTAAATGCAAGTTCAGCAGAAAGTTTTAGATAATTCTTATATTGTAGCATTTTGCTAAGAAAACAAAGGTATTAAAAAAATATTATAGAACGTATGTACACCATACAAATATCTACATAATATTCAAAATACATAAGAAGAGAATTTGTTTTCGAAGACAAATAGTATGTACTCTAACAGCAAGTATGTATGCATAAGCTTAAGCCTATATGGGCGTTATTTTTGTATGTAAGTTCTAAATATATGTCTTTTCTTTAAAAGAAAATACATAGATATAACTCAAATGATATGTTTTATTTATTTATTTTGTGAAACAACATTGTATATATATATTCCAATAAATTAAATATGATGCTCTACAGTGAGCAAACTCTCATTCGGAGCTCGTTATACCATATATTCATTAGAGTAGATGGTTTTATCAAGTTTTTTTCACAAAAAAACTGTAGTTTGTTACTTTTCCAAACTCCCTTTGTAATATGTACATTTGATTGTTCCATCATGTCTAATAATTAGTTAAGAAAATCAGGTTCAATTTTAGCTCACATGTTTTTAGTTTGAAAACTCAACAGTGTTTTTGTTTTTTTCCGCAAGCCTTTGTCTTTATTATTCGATGCTGAAGAGATTAATTCCTTGTTTATAACATACAAGCTATACTTTATATGTACGAAACCAGATTGAATATTTTATTGTGCTCTTAAAAGACGAAGGATTTATTGTGGATTTATAGTTGTAAGTTCTGGTTGGCCTAAGACAATAATTGGGGATGGATATCAGAGTAATTCTTGCTAATGTCATTATTTAATAATTCCCCCCTGCGTCACAGCTGTTTGTAGCTGATCTAATGAAATGTCATGACAGCTAAGTTTCTCTCTTCTAAAACATTCTTCAAATTGTCAGGGTTACCATGTTGGTTTTCTGTTTCTTTTTTTAACATTCCCAAAATGTTAACGATTAACATCATTGTCCTTATGGGTTGGCACAACAGGGGCCCATGATGCTCCCACCTTTTGAAAATTTACAATTATCATATAGCTAAGGTGTCCCTCTCCATATATTGATAAATACTAGTGATGGGACGATTAATCAGAATCGCCAATCGGGTATTTTTTTCTGGAATCGGAAAAATATTTTTAATTTGGGATTCCGATTTTTATATATTATTATTATATATTAATGGTATTCAAATTGTTATTATTACTTTTCTAAGTTATGAAAAAAGTAGTCCCCCTCTCAATTTAGGAATTTTGCTTTTTTTCCCAAAAATTTAATCTTTGAAACTAAATTACACTTTTTTCAAACCATTTAACTTCCTTTACATATCTTAAAATGTAATATTTGAATATTATTTTGAAATTTTTTTCTTTTCAAAAACAAATGACACATTAGAATGTACTTACTGGAATATTCTCTTGAGATCCCACTTTCCCATGATATTTAGTGGTTTTACATCTACTTAAAATCCTGCATGTAAATATTTCATGATATAAGGTTCATTTAATCATAGTATATAATTCATGAAATTAAACGTTGAATACATATTAAATGAAAAATCATTAGATATAAAGTTTCTACGATTTAGGGTTTTGTTAATAATCGATGCCCTAAGGAATCACCAAAATGTTTTTAATGATGGAACTTATCTGGAACAACAACAATCTTATATGTTGCTCAGAAGCGTCTGCAGGGGGTGGGCTGGAAGGGCTGTGCCCCCCCCTCCAATTAAGTAATTTTTGCTTTCTACTAGAAAATTTAATTTTTAAATTTTTTTTTCGAAATAATTTATATTTTATGAATAGCTTATATCTTTTTTAAATTATTTCCAAAAGATTTAATTTCTTAAATTTTTCTCCAAAAAATTTAACTTTCAAAATTTTTCTCCAAAATATTTAATTTTCGAAAAATTAATTTTTTTGTAAAGAGCTATCGATTTTTAAATTTTTTATGAACAGCCGTGGATTTTTAAAAAAGTTTTGAACAGCTGTGAATTTTTAAAAAAATTTCCAAAACATTTAATTTTTTGTTATTAGACGTTGATTTTTGAAATTTTTTTCCAATGTAATATTAACTTTTGAATTTTTCTACAAATTAATTCCAAAAACCAAGCGCCCCCTCCCAATATAAGCCTGCGGACGCCCCTGTTCCTAGTCCCTTTTTTACCCCATACATACAGTAAAAAATTGCTGCAAGACGGATTGGGTTATGGAATTACGAAAAGTGGGACTCATGGGCTATAAAAAATTATCCCACAGTCTATAGGGACAATTGAGAATAGATTTTCTTAATACTATCTTAAAATGTATTCTTTCTTCTTGAAGTATAAAAATAAATACATTAATTTTACAGTAATTATTTTAATTTTGCAACAAAATTCATGTTTTGGAATAACCACTGTCTAAAAAAAATGATTATTGTTATTATGCCATAGAACACGAACTTGATCTTTAAAATTTCCAATTGTAGAAGGTTTGGACGTTGGAGTCTTTTAACAAAAATACTTTTTAGCGTATAATTTCGATTCAATTCCATATTTCAAATAAAATGTCTATACAGATCGAAATTAAAAGCAATAACAATTAATAAAAACATACCAGCATTCAAAAGATATTATATTTATTAAGCTATCTTGAATACAATTCCTACAAAATGGGTCTTCTCATACAAAAATCAAGTAAATTAAAAGGTCTTATTAGGAAGGTAGTATTTTTTTCAATTGAAATTATATTATATATAGCTAAAACGAACAAACCTTATATTTCATGTCAAAAAAGTTCGATTTTTATTAATTTTTCCAGTTTAACTTTTCATTTTCGTATAGAAAATTTCATAAATACAAGACTGCGTGAGAAAGTTTGGAAATTAAATATAGTGAAGTTCATTATTTGACTAACCGTAGGAAGTAGTGAATATTTTATTAGCAAGAAAAGTTCAGAAGTTCAATATAAATTAGTCAATAAGGTTACTTTCATCTCGTATACATAGGATATGAAAATAAAAATTAAACTAAAAAACGTACTTTTTAAAATAATCCTTTAAAGGACAAACCTTGTGCGATTAAAAATATTATAGTCATATTCGTATTCTATGGCTTAATTTATAATGAATAGACAACAGGCAAAAATACTGTTTGATAAAGTCAAAGCCTGCAAGATATTTTGGAGAGAGTTTGTTTTTTGGAATTTCTTTGAAAAAGATCCAAAAATTAAATTTTACATTTTTTAGAAATAAATTTCAAAAATTCACAGCTCTTTACAAAAAATTTATTTTTGGGAAAAAAAATTCTCAACCAAAAAGATAAATTGATTTAAAAAAAAAGTCTAAAATCAATTGGTATTCACAAAAAATTAAATTTATCGGAAAAAAATTTCGAAAATCCAAGACTATTCTCAAAAAATAACATTTTTGGATATAAATTTCAAAAATCCAAATAAAATTTTAAATTGTAAATTTTTTTTTTAAATTTCAAAAATTCACAGTTATTAATTTTTGTGTGGAAAAAAATTCAATATTATTATGATAATTTTTTTATAAAATTCACAAAAAATCTAAAATATTTCTTTTTCCAGAAAAAAAATTCAAAAATTCACAGCTATTAATTTTTGTAAAAAAAAATTCAATATTATTATGATAATTTTTTTGAATTTTTTTTATAAATTCACAAAAAATTTAAAATATTTATTTTTCCAGAAAAAAATTTCAAAAACTCATAGATATTCTCAGAAAATTAAATTTTTGGAAAAAAATTTCAAAAAAATTAAATAAATTTAGTATATTTTCTTTTTTGAAAAAATTTTCCAATATTAAATTTTCTATTAAAAAGGAAAATTCCTTGATTTGGAGGGGGGAAGGCTACAGCCTCCCAGCCTACCCCCTGTCGACGCCCATGTATTATTTACTAACGGGATCCCATTATTTTTGGGACTACAAAATTTAAAAGAATATTTCGCGGGATCCTTCTCAATGGCAATTTCCAAGGAAATAATAACTTCTAGCACCTACCGGTTTTAAACAACATTAAAGTTAATTCATTATTATATATAACGTGTTTTTATCCATTCGAGACAGGCCTTGATCTGTATAAATCAGGAATAACGAGGTTCACTGTACTTACATACATATGTAATATTCCAATCTACATAAATGTGAATTCTGTACCTATAATTATTAACTAAGCACATGATGGATTTTCCCGAGAATTCATTGCGATAAAATATACTTTACCTACTTCTAAGAAACGATTTAACGCCCTTCAAACTTAATTTCTTTATATTTCATAAAGGCTTTTGAACCCTGCATAAAGCCTCACCCTTGACTAACTCTTCATTGACTATTGCAACCTATCCTTCAAATAGAAACAGGAAAAATTTCCTTCAACTTTGGAATTATTATAATTATGTAAGGGATCTTTGTAAAGAAAAAACTAAGTTTAGCGATTAAAAAAAGGAAAAATGGCTGTTGTGCGTTCGTTCCTATTTTTTGTTCAATATTTAATAGGTTGTCGTGGTGTGAACGTCTCCCTCTGAAGTAAGCATTCTTGCCTAACTATGCTCTTAATTATTTTTAAAAATGTAAAATAAAATTATAATATTTATTTTCATATTAGTTATAATTTTTCCTGCACTAATTATGTTTGAAATGTAAAAGGTTCTTCTCTTTATACATTAATTCGGGCCTTGGAAAACTGCCCTGGGGAAAATTGACATAGAGGAAAACGTCAGTTTTTTGTTCAATATTATTTATGACAAATAAATCTAAACATATTTGTTTATTCCATCCCCATCACTTCAAGTGTGATCCATATTATTGCAATACAATTTCCAAGCAATTTTTTAAATTCAATCCAATCTTCGAAAAAATAGATCAAGAGGATTGGGAAAGGCGGGGAAGGGGTCCAAATAGCTTAGGGGCTCCTTAAATATGGTTGATTACCCTCAGCCCTCGGATTGGACCAGGGGTAGTGTGCTATAGTTAAAAAACACCGCCAAAACATCACATACCTCCAAAAAATAGAAACCCCCCTCTAACATCAAAAAAATAGCCCTTGGTGTTTTTACGCATGTACTAGGTTATACTGCTTCAATAATAATTTTTTCTTTAATTTTGGGGTACCCTTCTTTTTTACATATAATGTAATACAATAAATATCTTACCAATAACTTTTACAGACCAAAAATAGATGCAAATTATATGATAAATCTTTTATGTATAAAGTTTTATACGGGTAATTTTCTCCCGAGCAATTTTCCCAACCGGGGATTTTCCTCCATCGCAATTTTCTCCAGGGCAGTTTTCCGTGCAGAATTAATCCATTTTCTACCCCACCTCCAAATCATATAACAGGCAGCCGATATTAACAAGACTCTTAATTCGGCAGTACCATATGTATCTCAACTCCTCCTCGCGTTCTTACAAAAATCCAATTCCTTCCATATAAATGATATTCAACTTTGATTGACTCTGATGATGTAATAAAAAGATAACCAATTTACTTATTCCTATTGGCTAACGTTGAAATTACAATGCACCTTTAGAGCCAGAGATAAAACAATATGTATTATTATCCAGAAAATTCCCACCTGGAGAATTATCCTCTAGTAAATTCCCCCGTGGTGAATACTCTCCCTTGTCTGTGAATTCCTACCTATATTAATAAACCAATTTCAAATAAAAGGACAAAAAATAAAGTAAGTCGATTTTTTTTCCATATCTATTTTCTACATTGACATTTTAACATTGTATTTTCTCTATTGTTTCTAAATTAACAGCAAATATTACCATGAGATAATAAAAAAATTGCTTGAATGTAATATAATTTTTCACGAGTATTCCAATCATTTAAAATATTGACAATACGTTGGTTACAATCACGATATCGTCTTCTTTGAACAGGCAAAGGATGACCTGCAAGCTGTTGAATGCAGATCAAGTTTTCTTTGTCCTTTAAAAGTTCGAGAAAGTTCAAGAGAACTGGATGGCAGGAAACAACTTCCGAGGAAAACCGACAGTGCCATACATGATACCTTGTCCGTAGTCATATTTCGTCCATTTGATTGAATTTGATGGAAATCTAGGACTACCACTATACACCTATGTCTACAAGAAGGATTTGACTACTGGTTTGAGAACATTGGAATGTATATTGAGACGAAAAGGCTACTAATTTAAGACAACAATCAAGATCAACGAAAACGATGAATTTATTGAACAAATCAAGGATCATACACACGCTCCATTGCAATTTGTAGTACAAGTTACGATTAAGACAGCGTATATTAAAAGAAAGGCTCAAGAAACAATGGATAGACCATAGCAAATTCTATTTAAGGAATAAAGAAACGTAAATGATGGTGTTACAGCTAATCTTTTTGCAAATTGAAAGGATGATAAAAAATAGCCAAAAAGTAAAGGAAAGGAATGATCTACTCCCGAATCCATTGAATAGGCAAGATGTAAAAGCTGAAATTGAAATTGGTTAATTAATATGTGTGGGAATTCAGTAGGGGATTGGCCAAGAATCTGAAATACAAGTTTAATTCATTCCTTGACGTCTAGTTAATAAGTGAATGCAATTAATCCCAAAAGAAATGAGTAAAATAATATATAAACTTGAAGTGGTTTTTACATTCCGTGCCCAACTTTCTATCAGCTCTTATCTTAATTCGTTTGTTGTGGCACTCGTATTTCCAGATATTTGTCTGTTTTTGTTTCTACCCTTCATAATAACTAATGTTCATTACTACAGACGGAAAATTTTAATCTACAACAGCCCAAGGCTAATAGAAATACAAGGTTGGACCATCATGTAATCGGTCTTGCTAGAATTTTCAATTTGATGTATCGTACGGACTGTTGGAAAAGATAGGCAGATTTTGACAAAACACGCAACCAATCAAAGTTTATGACGTCAATATTGCTAGAATTTTCAATTTGATGTATCGTACCGACTTCTGATCAAGACAGATAGATTTTGACAAAACACATAACCCCTCGTACATCATGACGTCAATATTGAATAGCGTGGTGGAAGTCAAACATCAGTCGTACACGCGTTATGGTATAACCTTGTATATCTATTAACCTTGCAACAGTCCTAATATGCCGAACTGGTAATCCAAAGCCCTTTGTCGTCTCTAGGTAGATATTTCTTACACTAGGGTCGAGAATGGTTCACAGCAGCTTAACAATAAGGGCTGATTCTAATTCAATCAATCAATATACAGAACACTTAATTGGTGAAAAGAAACTGAAACATCCACTGTTGACAACACATCCTGATTTTTATATTTTTTTAAATATTGTACATTTTTATTATAGGTAGAGAACGCCGAGTTGTATTAAGATTTAAATCAACTTTTTTGCTAGCTGTTATTTTTTCCACTTCCTTTCCCCATTTATCAATGTTTCTAACTTTGATTGGTTGAATTTGAAAGAGTTCTAGGTGGTGAGATGTTAATGATTTCCAACAATCATAATTGTTGAAGAACAATTATTTAGTGCGGAAGAATTGACTAACTACCACCAATTAATTCCCAGCCTTTTTTTATTTTTCTTACTGGAGGAGGAAAGATTGCAAGATACAATAAAGATAACGAATTGACAAAATAGAATACAATTAATATTATTTCCTTTGCAATTCCACCATCGATAATTAGTATGTAATACACAATGATGAATTTTTACTTGAGGACGTGATTATCGAAGGATTTCATGCCAGCTCAAAACTGGAGTAATTTATCTTTGTCTGAATTGAACGTCATGGTTATTTTATTTATTTTATTTTTTTGATAAATAAACGAAGTAATAAGTAATACTATATTTATGCTCCGTTTCTTAAAGGACATGAATACAATTTCTTGTTCATCCCTCCTTGAATGTCCATATATATATTATACGAGCCATCTTATTATTTAAGAAATTTTGGCTATCATATAGAAATAAAAATGTATAACTGCGCTTCTAATAAAATATTATGAAGCAATATTATTATAAAAAAATGTCAAATGAAATACTATGTAGGATTTAATATTATGAACTATATATATTCGTAATTGATTTTAAAAATTGGTGGAGAATAAATGACAATGATAGTCTGGGAGTATGTAGTAGAGAAATAACAGTTGGTATGATTCACTTATTTGGCTAGCTACCAAATGATTTTGGGCCTTTTTTCTATTTCTTTTTGGAGGAAAGGTTCACTGCTAGAATAAAGATAACGACGTGACAACCCGGTATTTCTACAAACCTACGGGATCCCTCAATAATCTTACTTCTACCTTTTAAAGGGCGGACCTCATTCTATTACATTTTTTATGATACTGTAACGAGAGGGAGATGGAGAAAAAAAGTTGATTAAATGTTCGTAAAAAGAGGCTTTATATGTATGTTGGATATTCTAAAAAAAAAAAAAAGATTTCTTTGTTTGATTTCTGTCTCGTAAATCTCATATACATATATGAAGAGTATGTATGTATATTGAGGGAGAGCCGTTCATTGCCTTCAAATTTCTTATCCAAAGACAGTAAAAAATTTGTAAATATGTAAACATTGCGTCCAATGTATGTATGTAGATTAGACTAAACTATGTTTTCCTAGTCTCAATTTATAAATAAGTATTATAAAGTGTCTAATTTGGCATAAATGAACACTCAAATAGATTTGATAATGACACTGGGTATCCAAAATATGAGATTTGAGAAGTAAAAATAAAGGGGAAAATCAAAATAAATGCGTGTAATACGCGGTACCAAACGAGAATCATTATTTAGTGAAAACATGTTTGCTACTAAAATACTCATAGCATGAGGGAAGTTAGAGATAGGTTGTAATAATATGATATATAAAAATATATTTTATCTATAATACTTAAACATTTAAAAAACCATTAACTTGATTCAAATCGATAATTTTCGAGAAACAAAAAAAAAAAAAATAACTCAATACAGTCTATTGTAGATACAAGTTGAATCAGAGAATGAATCATTCTTTAAATAAAGAATTTACAAGTGTTGTCTGGAGATGAATGTATAGAAGTTACCGAAGGTGGAACACGTTGTTATCACTATTGTATCACGCAACCTTCCTTCCAAGAAGGGGGAGGAAAAGAAAAAAAACACAAAAATTCATCTGGTGGTTAGCCAAATAAGTCAATCATACCAACTGCATTATAAATCTTAAGTACTCCCAGACTATTATTTCTCCTCAATTTTTTTAAATGAATTAGATATATATATATAGGTTATTTATTCGATAATGTATCATAATAGTGCATAGTAATATTTAATGAATTGCGTAGCAATCATTTCTATTGGTATATGGCAACCAAAGTTTATTAATAGTAATAATAAAATGGTCAATATATATATTATATAAGCAACAAGGGACTTACAAGAAATTGTATTCATGTCCTTTAAGAAAAAGAGTATAACTTATTACTTCGTTTATTTATCAAAATAAATAAAATGGCCATGACGTATCAAGTGAGACGAGTAAATAGACAGCTAACAAAATATATAGGGTATTTTTGTGTCAGCGAAGCAAGACAGTTGGGAAAAGAGAAAACACTTTTATTGCAAACAAGGCCGTAGTAGAGATTTTTCTTGCATGGTCTGTTCAAGTAGAGAACATAGTCATGAGTCCTCAGATTTTTTGGAGCTCAGGCCATGTTCATCATTGAATATTATATCCCTGAATATTATGTTATGTATAGCTTTTCTGCATCTCAATTAAACAATGAAAAATAAGGACAAAAATCAGTTGGTAGTTTTACAATGTTTCGCTAATGCAGATTTATTATTGAATAATTGTTAAAAATTATTCACAACTCAGGGGCGTTCGCAGGATTATATTTTAGGGAGGGTTCGATTTTTGGAATTATTTTGAAGACAATCAAAAATTTCAAAAAAATTCAATTTAGAATATTAATTTTTAAAAAAAAAAAAAGTCAAAAATCAAGATTTATTCACAAAAAATTAAAATTTTGTAAAAATTTTTTAAAAGTCTATAACTAATTGCAAAAAAAATTCAAATATTTAATTTACTGAAAAAAAAGTTAGAAAAATTTACACTTGCTCAAAAAAAATTAAATTTTTTGAGAAGAAAATTCAGTTATTAAATTTTTTCGGTAAAAATTTTCAAAAATTCATAGATATTCACAGAAAATTAAATTTTTTTAGAAACAAATATGAAAAGTAAAATTAAATTTGAAATATTAAATTTTCTCGTAAAAAGAAAAAATTCCTTAATTTGGGTTGGCTACAAACCCTCCAGCTTAACAAGAAATTATCATAATTCAACCAATCAACGTTCATAACACTGATGGAGAAGAGGAGGGAGAAGCAACATATACAGCTGACAGCAACAAAAAAATTCGTGATAGTGAGGTAACGCTGTGTTTGATAATGGAGTAATAATCAGCGTGCGGATTCTATGTGAGCCCGTCTCATCATAGTTATTACGATAATATATATATAAATATATAATGCTTTTTAGTAAAAGTTCCTTAGAAATTATAGTCACGAGCCACTACTGATTAAATCAAATTCTAAAACTAGTTCAGCGTGAAAAAAAAAAGGGGAACCCACATTAAAGGGACGTACTATCGATTTTATGAAAATAACGCTCTGAGATCATTCATACGTAATATCAGAGAGGGAGAATGTTCATTGCTTATACACATTAAACTTACATATACTATAATAATATGCTAGCTCTGAGGGATCGCAGCTTGAAAAAGTTGAAACTTTTATATATATGTATTTTCGAGAACAATGAAATCTTTGTTTAAATCAACCATCACAACTATTTAAATATAATCCCTTACTAATACAATATGTAGCAACGTCTGAACAGGTGAAAATCCGTGTATCACTCGCCTATTCCTAATCCAGTATTTAAATGTGATATTATTGTCCAAAAAAGAATAATTGTACAAAGTTTGAAGATCGATCGACTTACATACATTTATATATGACAGATGTTTACATATGAAGTGGCTGTTACTATATAAATTACTCGAATGCAGGGAAATCGCAATTTACGATTTTTTTTAGTACTATTGACTTAAACAGATTCTGACGACAGGAGTTCGGACTCAGGGGCTTCTGCAGATTTATTATTAAGCAGCCCCCTCCCCCCCCCCTGCAAAATAATAATTGGCTTTATTATAGAAGACATACCGATGAGAATCGGTCCAGGAACGTATTTTTTTTTTTTTTGTTCTTAAGTAATTTATTCTAAACCGATTTGGACCGATTTTTCGGTCCAGACCGTGGTCTCAAGCCGTGTACCGATTTTTTTCGCTGTCACTTTGTATACCATTTTTTTTCGGTCTCAATTTATGGCCGATTTTTTTATTATTTTTAGATCAACTTTCATTCATTTTTTTTCAAAAAATCTCATAAGTACACGATAAGTTCTAAAACAAATACTGTATACATAGAAGAGACGTTTAATCTTCGTATAACGTCATTGTACTTTAAAAATCATTTGTCATGTTATAAAAAATTTATCTGTAAAATTGGTCTAGACCTTTTTTTTTGCGACCGAACTAAACCAAATTTTTCCTTTGAACCGATCTTGACAGTGAAGCTCAGCCCCTCCGGATTTTTACAAAATTTTTTCAAAAAATAGTTTGAAAAAATAAATTTTTTGCAAAAAATATTTCAAATTTTGACCGAAAGTTTAATTTCTTGGAATAAAAGTTGAGAAAATAAATTTCAAACACTAAATTTTTGGGAACAAAATTTCAATTTTAATTTTCGAATTTTGAATTTTTTGGATAAAAAAATTCAAAATCCATATTTGTTCATAAAAAATTTCCACAATTATATTTTTCATAAAAAAAATGTTAAGTAAGTTAAATTTGTGGAAAAAAAATTGAAAAATTCATGGCCATTCACAAAAAATTTCTTTTTTTGGAAACAAAATCCAAAAAATAATTTTCATAGATTAATTATTTTTCAAAAAAAAATTCCAAAACTAAATATTTTGTAGGAAAAATTCAAAAATTCTTTGTTATTAACAGAAAATTAAATTTTTGAGAAAATTATTTTCAAATTTTAAGTTTCCTGTAAAAAGAAAAAAATTCTTGACTAGGGACACCACAGCCCCTCTAGCCCACCCCCTGCGCACACTACTATTTAAGTAATAAAATATGTGCACTGTCGATATGTAAGGCAGAAAAAGGAACGAAATGACGTTATAATTTAATATATCATGTCGTCACAAAGCTATGACGTATTTTCACTCCCTTTTTTTATTAGCTTGAAGTTCTTTAGCGTTGACAAATAGACAGAAGGACATACAAAATTGCTTCATACTACGTCTTACTATAGATTTGTACTCTATTTTTCATTAAATTTGTAATATGACGAGCTGAAGTTTTATTTACACATGCTCGTTGATAGAATAACATCTCTTAGATGAAATAGTAACGCAGTTCTATGATATGAAGCACACACTCAAAAATGGGCCTAAAGTTGTAAAAAATAAGCATTTTTTAGCACGGGAGTAACAACTTGAAGAGTTTCTTTATCTTCTTGAGCTGTACCCATTATTATCATAAAATACAAAGTGCAAAAACGAGTGACTTTGTTCATAAATGAGGTGAAGAATGTCAGTGAGGAGGTGTTGGGGGGCTTTCATTGTAGGTCCCTGATGGACTCAGAGTAGAATTGAGGATCGACCATAACGTAGTGGGACTTGCTTTGATTCCCTTCCTCTAATAGCTGCTCTAAGCTAATTTAATGCGACTTCAAGACCGTTAAGATGCTCTCCTCTAAAATATTCTTCAAATTGTTGAGGTTACAATGTGTTTTTTTTTTTTTGGGGGGGGTATCATCAATTCTTACGATTTACAATTCTAAACTATTTCATTATTACAAGTATATCATTTTGTCGAAAACTTATTTAATAAGGAGAATTACTGCTTGATATAAAAATCAATTTAAACTTAAAAGGAGGAAAATGGTGTACATCCACGTATTATACCAGGTGGTCCATTGAAATCGAAGCACTTACTAAATCAATAATTAATTAATCTTGAGTAATAAAAATTAATTCAGATTTCGATATATTAAAGCATAAGCAATGAGTTACACAACAAAGCAAACCTGAGCTCGCTGGCTTATGTACAAGTCGAGAAAATGTATCTTGAACGGGATCAACGAATTTCCATTCGTGGACTCTAAGCAGTGCGGGGTCACCAGGATCACGGCCTACGCTGTCAGCAAGTCGGAAACGTCGGAGAGAATTCACTCAAAAAGTCAAATTGAACAGGAGGAGTGCACAAAAACAGCCCAGGCCAATCCCCTCAAGTCCATGAGTGTCCATGCAAGTGATCTAGGGATTTTACACCAGACTGTTCAGAGAGCTACCAAAAAAGTGTGTGGAAAGACCCTTGTAAGAGTGGAGAGGCCACTAATAACACCGGTAATGAGATATCCCCATTTCCTCCGTTTCAAGGATCTTTTGAGTTGTTTTGGATGCAGAATGTTGAGGGAAAGGCCTACAGTATCCGTTATACAAACATCAAGGCCCTCAAAGCCACTTTCAGCCAACACTATGTACGCCATAAGAGAGGACTACATCCATAGCGGGTGCCAGGCCTTCTTCCACCACTTGGAAGCCATCATTGCTGCTAAAGGCGGCTACATTAATGATTTAGAGAGCTCAGACACACATCTATTTATAGTATTAATTTGTTAAAATTATATTCTTAATTAATATATTATATAACTCGTGTTAAAGATTAAATTTCAAAGTGTTCAGATTTTAATGGACCACTCGGTATATTTATGAGTATATAGGTCTAAGAAAGAATTATAGGGGTTTTCTTTTGAGGACGTGGGAGGAGGAGGGGGGGGATAGGAAGATGTAGAAGGAAAGAATTTTATTACTGGCTTTCTATTATATATATTTTTTCCCCTTGCTTTGAGTAAGTTAATAGGGTAACTTATATACATTCACACTTTTTAGAATGAGTATAATCCTATAGGTAAATAAGTGTATTTTCATTAATAATATGTAGAGTTAGTTGATAAAAATATTAAGTCCTGGTAAGTAAAAATAAAAGAAACCAAAAATAAACTTAGTAACCCTGACCATTACAAGAAACTTTGAGACGTGAGCGGGTTAGCTGACATGACGTGTCATTAAACTAACAACAAGTAGCTATGATAAGAAGTAAATCAACCTAAATCCCAATCCTTAACTAGTAATTTCATATCCAGAAATTACTCCTGATGTCCATCCTCAATTCCATTCCGACTCTGGGTTAACTATATTATCGTTTCATGTAACTTTATGTTAAAATCATTATTATAGTTTAGTAATATACTCTTTTATGACGACAATGAACAGAATTACGAAGACCAAGGTAGTAACTCCCTTATAATGATAAGCTTTTAAAATAATTAGTTATAAAACTTTAACTTGCAATGTAAAAAGGGATATGTACAAAGGTAAAACTCTGAGGTTAATAGCGGTCTGTCACTAGGGGGAAGGGAGAAGGGGAGAGGTATATGGTGACATGCTGGAAACCCACTCCCTTGATTTAAATCTTTTTGGCAATGTTTTGACAGTTTGAAATAAAAAGTACGCACAGTTGGACAACTTTGCTTTTTTTAAATTTTGTTTTTCAAAATTAATTAAAAATTCTAGTAACAGCCCTGTACTATATTCTCCCTAAAAAGAATGTGTATTTTAATAGGACAATGAAGAAACCTTCTAAAATAATTATCTACAAGGTGGTGTGCCAGTCACGTGACTCCTGTTTAAAACAAGGTTAATAGAAATACAAGGCTAGGCCATCATGTAATCGGGCTTCCTGTAATTTTCAATTGGATGTATCGTACCGACTGCTGGGCATGACAGGCAGATTTCGACCTAACACGCGACCATTCATAGTTTATGACGTTAATATTAAAAAATTATCGGTGGAAGCACCGATGACTGGATGCACAATCTATTGAATAAAAAGTAGATTAGTGCGACTCGTCTTTCAGCTGTTGGCTACTGCATAAATAATAACACTATTTGGTTTTTTTATTACATATAAATAACATAAAATATCAGCTGAGGGGTGATTCTCCTTTTCTTTTCCTATTGAGTATCCAGTTATTATGACGGTTGGTGAGTGGAAGTGTAACATCAGCCGTACACGCGTTATGATATAACCTTGTATGTCTTTAAACCTTGGTTTAAACTAGTTGTTTAAAAAAAAGTGCATGCTGGGAAGAACGCTTACTATATGGGTATGATATACCTGTATCTTATATTAAATAATATTTTCATTTAGAGAGTGTATTATTTTGCCGCAAGACGGCACCACTCAGTGTAGTTTTATTTAAAAACTATTATAAGTAAACAATGCTCCTACCCCATAAAAAATAGTTTCATGTTAGTCTTTTCTATGAACTCCTTTTTGTAATACGTACAAAATTGTACATTGTATTATTGATCAATGATTTTATTTCTTACTATGTAGACTAGCGAGGACTGCAAACATTCAGAGTACACACAACCCCTTATCATCATCCAATTTTCCAATTCAACAAAGAGGGAGAAAGCTTCCATTTCTCCGTCTTTCATTTCATTACATATACAACAATATTGTATATGTATGTGGTGGTACGTTATCAATAGAACAGTTCTGAGAAAAAATTAAAAATACCATAGTATAATACTCGTCAGTCTCGTAACGACATGGGGCACTAGGGATTCTGTCCTTCAAAAGTGATGATTATTTACCCCCCCCCCCAATTAAAAAATAAATGAAAACAAAAACTTTATCTAGAAATATTATTAAATATACAGGTAGATAGAGACAATTTTTTTTATATGTAGCAAAAATACATTTACTATGTATAACGCACATACTTTTCTACTGATTTCTTTCATTTAAGCAAATAAAGATGTAACAAATTGACGCAGTATTTCATTAAAAATAAAAATTTTGACAACATACATTCCTTTTTTGAAGCATTGCCTCATCTTTTCGACAAATTGAAAGATATTGAAATGTCAGAGGGGAAAGGTGTAAACCAAAAACCAACCCCTTACAAAATATTTATATATATATAATCCCGTAGACACCCCTGCAGACGCCCTTACAAACCTGTGACTACTGAGGGTTGTAATAATATCTTTTGAATTGTTTTAACAAAAAAGGATATAAATGAAAATGTATTTTCAAACTTATCGGTCCAGAAAGAAAAATCATAGGGACGGCTTACGCCCATTCTTTTATGGGATGTACCTTTCCTAGGACATTGTCCTAAGTAAAAAAATGCTCCATGTACGATCTAAAGTAAAAATTTTTGTACCAGAGTTTGAGAACCAATGGTATAGACCAATATTATCTCATCTGTCTGCTATAGCACAATAGTGTATTGTATATTATGCTTATTTGAAAAAAGCAAAACACATTCAATTATTGGTTCAATTTGTTGTCACATATAATAAAAAAATTTGGGAACCATATATCTGATCCCCCCAAATTTTTGATTACATTCCTAAAAGTGCGGGCATTTCCCTTTCAATACATGTATGAGTTCATATGGGCTTCAATAAATTAATTGTGACTTGAACTATTTTGCAATCGTTAAGTGCAGTATTTTTTTTAACTTCATAAATAATTACAAGGTGAAATTTTCAACAATATGCCTTATATTCAAAAAATTTGGAATGGTTTGAGATATGTATCAGGGGCGTCCACAGGATTATATTTAGAAGGGAGGGGCTTGGAATTTTTTTGGATAGAAATTTAAATTTTTTCAAAAACCTTTAGCCATTCACAAAAATTTTGTTAAAAGATTCAAAATCCAAAGCTGTTTAAAAAATATTTCAAAAAAGGAAATTTTAAATATGAAATTTATTGGAAAATAATTTCAAAAATCAAATTTAAAATAATAAAGTTTTTTAATTTTTTTTTTTAAAAGAATTTCAAATATTAAACTATTTTTGAAAAGAATTTCAAATATTAAATTATTTTGAAAAGAATTTCAAATATTAAATATAAAATTTTTTGAAAACAATTTCAAATATTACAAACAATTTCAAATATTAAATTATTTTGAAAACAATTTCAAATATTAATTAAATTATTTTGAAACAATTTCAAATATTACATTTTTTTTTTTATTTCAAATATTAAATTATTTTGAAAACAATTTCAAATATTAAATTATTTTAAAAACAATTTCAAATATTAAATATTTTTGAAAACAATTTCAAATATTAAATTATTTTAAAAACAATTTCAAATACTAAATTTTTTCCGAAAAATATTATCCCTATTTTCGCGTCAAATTTTTTCATCGTAGCCAAAAAAAAACCAACTATTAACAAACAAAATTTCCTTAATTAGGGGAAGCCCCTGTGAATACCTTTGTTTTAATTGTCTGCGATACGACATTTCAACCATTTCGTCATTTTTACAAAATTAATGTGAATAATTTATGATTAGAAATGAAAGATTTTTAACAAAACACTTCAAATATTCACAACATGTTGTTTTTATGTTGATGGGCAACATACTACATATATGAGGAACAGTGATGGAATATCTTCATCAATGGGCTTAAATGAATGGCATTCCCCCCCCTTTATTTTGTAACTAAATATGTATGTATAGTACTGTGGTGTTAGATGAACTTGAAGAAAACAGAGAGTCAAATAGACGATGACGAATTCGTCTAAACTAAAGAGACGAACTACACAAAATACATAATTTGTAATTTGAGAATACATACTAATGACAAAATATATATATTTTTTAATTATAAAACAGCTGCAATCTCCTCTTTTTCTTTTCCTTCGTCTTCTTTGAATGAGATGAGTTTTCAAGATTTTTTTACACCTAAAAATAAAGAGGTCAGTGAACCACCAACATCAATTCGACATCATAACAGCAGCCATTTTGTTGTTGCTCCTACTTTTCCCCCTTCTTAAACACTCTGTCGCTTAGAGGAGATTTACCCTAACACACACACACAAAAAAAAAAAAAATCTGTTTGCAGCACGACGCTTTTTTTCCCCTCTCTTTTTTTTATGGCTGCTATGATTATATTTTGAACGTCTATCGATTTAAAATATAAATGAACACCCCTATGCGTAAAAAAATTCAAAAAAAAAAATCAAAATCAGATATGAAATACATCAGCAGTTCACTTGAAAGGACCCAAGTCCTAATTACAACATAAAAATACGAATAAAGTTTTCGATTTTTAACGTTAATTTTTTACTGGAAATATAAGTCTTGTTGCCATGCTATTCGGAATTATAAATATTTAATTAGAGGCCATAATATAGAAATGATACGCAAGGTGGTGTGACAGTCTGTCGTTAGGAGCTGTAGCAGAAATCAATTACAAATGGTATTCCTTTTTCTTTTAATTTTCAGTAACCCCCCAAATATAATTTTAAGTAATACTATAATTGAAGGAGTTGTACTATTTTGACGCTAGACGGCGCCACTCACAATCATTTGGTAGAGGAACTTATATAGGTTAGCAACGTTTATATTTCATAATAGTCACACAATCAGAAGCTTGGTTTTTGGAATTAACAAATAGTTCAAATAATGAAAATCTTTTGGGAAAAAAAATCGACAAATTAAATTTTTTAGAAAAAAATTTCAAAAAATTATAACTATTCTCAAAAATTAAATGTATTGGAAAAAAATTACGAAAATCCTAAACCATTCACAAAAAGTCTTAAAAATCTATAGTTATTCTCAAAAATTATTTTTTTGTGAAAAAAATTTCCAAAATCTACAGGTGTTAACAAAAATTAAATTTTTTGGAAATTTTTTGTATTATTATTTTCTTTTTTAATTTCTAAAATCCACAGCTGTTCAGAAAAATTAATATTTTTATGGTAAATCTTTCAATTACTATTTTTTTGAACAAAAAATTTCATAAATCCATTTGAAAAAAAAATTGTAAATTGAAATTTAATTTTAATTTTAAAATTTTTAGAAGAAAAAAAATTTAAAAAAGTTTTAGAAAAAAAAAATTAAAATAATTTTTTCTCTCCTAAAAAGTTAATATTCCTTCATTGGGAGGGGGGCTACGGCCCCTCCAGCACACCCCATGCAGATGCCCATGAATATATATGTCCCTCACAGTTTCCAAATGATATAACAACAAAAAACAGGTCCCTGATATATTAATGATGAAATTGTTACTTTTCAGAGAGCAATTATTGTTAATGTTTAAAGTAGATTGGATTATTTTTAGTAATAAATATGATTAATTCTGCCTTCATTTGCTACAAAAATAATTGTATTGAATGAATTAAAGGATTATCTTAGATTTATTATTTATTACTTATCAATGAAGGTTTTTAGAATTATATAATTAATTTCAGGAAACTTTAAAATATAAGCTTAATAGAATATTCATTGATTTAAAAGTGTATGTAGGGCTTCAATCAGTAGTAATGAGTGATTAATTAACAAGAATGAATTTCAATACTGATGAATGCTGTTTAAATCAAATACAAATTTGAAAGAGTACAAGATCTTTAAAAAAACAAAGCACCATAAAATGTAATATAAGCTTCTTTTTTTTAAATAAATGAATTTAATACCTAGATGTGTATACACTATACATATAACATGTCCTAGAAGGCTGGAAGTGCTTTTTCTTGTTGGTAGTCTTAACAGGCTTTTTTATTATGCAAAGATGCTGTAATTATTATTAAATTCTAAAAGACAAAACAGACAGAAGTCTTTGTTGGATAAGTCCTGTAATGAGGATTCACAATAGAGTCATTCCAGCCTATAGAAGGAGTGTCCTCAGGAGGTGGGTTGGAGGGGCTGTAGCCCCAAAATTAAATTTTTTTTTCACTGAAAATTTGAAATTTAATTTTACAATTTTTTTTTCCAAAAAATTTAGTTTTCTCTGAATAAAAAGGGATTTTTAAATTTTTACCAAAAATAAATATTTTCAAAAAATTTTATAAAATTTTTTGTGAATGGCTGTTGATTTTTGAAATGTTTTTAGAAAAAAAATAATATTTGAAATTAATTTTACTAAAATTTCCAAAATATTTTAATTTTTGGTTGTTTTTTTTTCCAAAAAAATCCAAAAATCAAGCCACCTGTTAAATCATAGATTTGTTTCTACTGAAAGTTTAATATTTGAAATAATTTTTTATCTGAAATTTAATTTTTCAAATCTTAATCAAAAAATTCAATATCTAAATTTTTTTCTTTATACTTGAAATTTTATTCAAAAATATATATTTTTTTGTGAATGGCTATAGATTTTTGAAATTTTTTCAAAAATATTTAATAATATGAATTTAATTTATTCCATTTTTTTTTCTTTTCAAATCTAATGAATTTTTTTTTTTAATTTCTGAAAAATTTCATTTTATGGGTCTTTTTACAAAAAAAAACATCCAAAAACCAAGCTACTATTAAATGAAGATTTTTATTTTTAAAGAAAATTTAATGTTTGAAATTTTTTGAAATTTTGAAATTTTTTTCTAAAAATTTAATTTTTTGTGAAATAACCATAATTTTTTGAAATTTTTCTATTAAAAATTAAATTAAAACCAGTACTTCACTATAATATTACTGAAAATAATGTCTTTTAGAGGGCGTCTTAAAATTTCAGACAAGACCAATTTTAAGTCCTTTATTAAGGCCAATACAACACCAGTAATAATTGACTATTAATACATAAGAACTGAGGTCTATAAAAATATATGGCTATATGCTTGGATTGTTTTAATTCATTTAGAGGACTTACTCTTGACATTTATTGTACAAAGTGCTAATGGAAAAATATTTCAAATATTGACAGAAAATTAACACTTTTTTGAAAAAAATGGCTAATATTAAATTTTTGGATAAAAATCTCAAAAATCTACAGCTATTACAAAAAATTAATTTTTCTGCAAAAAGTTTCAAATGTAATTTTTAAAATAAATTTGCAAATATGAAATTTTTTTTTTTTTCAAAAATCCATAGTTCACGAAAATTTTTTTTTTTTAAAAAAGTTTCAAATATCAATTTTTTTGGAAATAAATTACAAAAATAAAAATTTAAATATGAAATTTTTGCAGAGAATTTCAAAAATTCTAAGCTATTAACAGAAAATTAAATTTTTTGAAAGAACAATTTCAATTATTAAATTTTCTAGCAACAAGCAAAAATTCCTTAACTTGGGGCAGGGGAGCTACAGCCCCTCCAGCCAACCTCCTGCAGACGTCCCCAATATTATCATTTATCAAATATATTTATAACTTGTGAAGGAAATCAGAACAAACAAAAAAGAAAAATAACATATTTACAACTTTAACAAAATCTGTAAAAAAAAAGATCAAAATACTAATCAGAAATTAATTAAAATATTTATAATTCATATATTTAGCATTGTATGTGAATAACTCCAATTGGTCCAATTTAAATGGATGATGACGTCACTGCCACATATCCGAAATGTCACCATTTATTAACGATGGAACGTCTTTGACGTCCAATTTGAACGCGCTCTGAAAATTTGGAACAAGCACAGAATTACGTAACTAAATAAAGAAATGTTCTATTTATTTTTCAACTTCTTTTAATAATATGAGCCTTCTAAATAACGTTGACTGGTTAAATTCAAATGAACATTTTTTAAGGTGAAGTAAATAATTTTTAGCGAATTATAATTGAATAATAATTCCACAGTTCAGGGAGAAAAATGGTATGACAAGGGTTATCAAAAGGGAGGGCCTCATGATCAAGGAGAAATTATCAGTTTGTAAGAAATAAATTTAATAGTAAAATAGGGAAAACTAATTTTGAAGGGGTTTATTATCTAAAATAAATTCAGGAGTGGGGCAAATACTTTTAAGTTTGTAACAAATAAAAAAAATTGACCAGCAAAATCCTACACACCCCACTGAATAATAAAGGTAACGGATGTGAAGAATGCCCATTTTTTACACCGATCCACCTCAAGCATGATTATTAGGGGTTATGTACGTATATATAATGGAAGTGGTTTACAACTGCAGGCACTAGCTAAAATATAAAAACAGATGGGTATTTGGTAAAGAAAAAAACAAAAAACAGTTGAGTCAAGGTTAATAGAAATACAAGGTTAGACCATCATGTAATGGGACTTGCTAGAATTTTATACCCTCCAATGAATGACCAAATTGTTAGGAGATGTTCCTCGTCCATCAACATTATCTGAATTTTTAAATAGAATTCTCTCTGGAGTGAGACAAGTCTCTGAATGTCCAGAAGGAAAAAAATATCCTACTTGATTTCGCGGAAGGATTAAAATACGAATGCCCATTAATCATTAATTAAATAAGTATAAATCTGGTTATATTATTGTGGAGAGAACATATAAAAAAGTGCTCATGAATGGTAGATTGTGATATTGATGATTTGTATTGCAGTTGCTGGATTGTGCGTGGGAGTTGTTGCTGAGTTATCAGCGTAAGTCCTCTAAGGGGTATTCATTGTATTTCATGCACTAGTGATCAATTTGATGTATCATACCGACTGCTGGGGAAGACAGGCTGATTTTGACAAAATACGTAACCAATCATAGCCTTTAACGTCGCTATTGCTAAAATTTTCAATTTGATGTACCAGTAGTTACATAAATAAACGGACTAATTTTTAAACGCTTATACCTCGAGGTTCCATGACCGGAAATAAAAAATTCCAGGTCAAGTAACTCTGTAAATCTTTTGGCTTTGTTTTTCTTACTTGCATCAAACAAAGTCGTTTACGATGAATGACGAGGCCAAACGTCATTTGGTTGCCACTCTCCTCCGCGCCTGTAGGTCTGTCAAGGAGATAATCAAGGACACTGGAATATCCAGGACTACTGTGTTCAAGGTCCAGAAGCTTGTCAAAGAGGGAAAAGATGTGAAGGAGGGTGTTCGGACCGGCAGACCACAGAAAATCAATGTGGATGAGGTGAAGGAGGTCTTCACAAAAACATTTGGCCACCTCAATCACCTGATTTGTATCCCTTTAACTACAGTGTGTGGTGGCAAATTGAGAAGAAGGCCTGTGCTACCCACCACCCAAATTTGGACTCATTGAAGGCCAGTGTCAATGAGCAAGGGGCAGCGATGGAAGAGCATTACATCACCAATGTGTGCAAGGCCTTCTGCGGGCGCTTGGAGGGTGTCATAGCAGCTGATGGCGGTTGTATTCAGTAATTATATTAAATTTATACGAGTATAAATTCTCTATTAAATAATTCTCAAAAAATACGTCATACGAATATTATTACACATTTTATTATTGACGAAAAACCCCAATTACTCATACACTATGACGTCAATATTAATAACCGTCGTGAAAGTCAAACATCAGTCGCACTCGCGTTATAGTATAACCTTGTATTTCTGTTGACCTTGAGTGTAGCAATTCTAAAAGGTGAAGCGATTGATGAGTACGCTTTTTTTTCCTTTTTTGTCAATTATTTAATGGGTCATCGTGGTATTAACATCTCCCTCTATAAGTTGGATCTTCGCCTATCTCTGACTTAATTTGATGTACCAATGCAAAATAACATAATAAGATATTGTACTTAAATATAAGACAATTATAAAATTGTTATTGGATATGTAAATCCTCTTTATAGCAACTTTCTCTAATAATGATGTCGACAAGGGTCTTACTTCAGTAGCACAATATGTCTTTATAATACGTACATTATGGTAAGAAATTTGAGCATTGAGTAAGTCCGACACATCAAAAAGCAAATTTTCATAAAAAATTGTGTACATACAGCGACATCTGCAGGATTATATCTATATTAAATTTTTTTTTTTAAATGTGAAAATAAATATATTTTGTATCCAAATTTCAAAAAATTATTTTTTTTGGAAAATATTTCAAAAATTCATACGTATTAACAAAACATCAAATCTTTTGAAAAAACTTTAAAAATCCAATTTCAAACATTACATTTTATGAAAAAAATTTCAAAAATCTACAATTATTCATAAAAAATTCAAATATTAAATCTTTTAGAAAAAAATTTCAAAAATCCAAAGCTATTCACAAAAAAAAATTGAAAAAAACTTTCAATTTTTTAGTAAAAAGCAAAAATTCCTTAATTTGGGGATGGCTTGATTATTCAATCATTATTGGGGATTGCTCACTGCTTAACAAGCTGTGATTTGTCTAATTTCCCCAATCAACCTTCAGAACACTGATATAGGAAAAAGGAAGCAGATACATCGACAGCTGATCAACCAATTACGAATAAATTTTTGGATTAGTGAGTAATTCGTTACCTATGTATATTGTATCACACAACCTTTCACACGAAAAGAAACAGAAAATCAGTCGATAGTTAGTCAACTCTGGGCACAAAGAGTATAATTATTATTCAATAATAATCGACAAGTGTTGACAAGAGCTCATTCTAATTTAACCAATCAACATTCAGAGCAACACTGATTAGGGTAAAAGAAGTAAAAAAATCGATAGCTGACAACTAAATACAACGTACATTTTTTTGTAAGTGAGGTATGTCTTTTATTGTTGGAAGGTTGGGAGAGATGGAAGTATAGAGATCCCTTATTTTGATGATGGATGATTGTCCATAAATAATATTTAAGCATTAAAAATGACGTTATGTACTTTGTAGATTTAATGAATAATTTTAATAACAATAGTTCGTTCAATACAACACGACTACGTCTAAGCATAATACTTACTACTACTGTTAACATAAGAATAATAATAATAATAACGCAGCGAGGGTTAGCCCTAACTAACTAAAATGGAAATAACATTGAAGAAGAAGAAGAGAACTGAAAGAGGGAACAAGAGGGAAACAACGCTCGCTGGCTCTGCCCTTTAAAAATGGAAGAAGAGAGGGGGAGAAGAAAAATGTAAAAAAAATAAAAAAAAACAGAACCCAGTTTGAGGATGACAATCTTCGAGGACGTTGTAAACATTCTACTCTAAGAGCTGTTAAAAATATAATTCTTTTCATCTCACCCTATATATATATATACATAAAATATAATTCCACTTAAATAAATAAATATTCATACAACAAGATAATCCCAACTAATTTAAAAAAAAAAAGCAGTTATATAAATGATGGACAGTGAACATAAAGGCGTGAATATGGGGGGGCTCTCAAGTTCAACAACCACTGGATCAAGAGCAGCAGCAACCGCATTAAGTCTGCAGAAATCCTCATCCAAACACGCGGCAGGAGGACTACCAATTATTCACAACAGCAAACAATACCCCGTGTTCAAGACAGAGTTTGGCTCTATGAAAGTCAAGTCTGAATCCAAAACACCCTACTCGGATGCAACTCAGGTTTGATGATTCTACTTATTTATTCAGTCAGTAATGAATCAGCAATGTTACTTAATTTTTGAGCAACTTTTTTATTCAGCACACGACTGATAATTAGTTCCTTACAAAACATTACAAAATGATTAATAAAAAAACAACAATCATCTTTTTTTTTTTTTCTCTTTCATTTTTTAATCAGCTGATACTATATATCTGTTACTAAGCTGTTTTTGTATAGACTTTTTTTTTTTTCTTCATTTTCTGTTCCTCCTTTCTTTTATGTGAGCTAGAAGCAGACTTATAATAATGTTAATCAATATTTTTAAATGGTTAAATCTCTTACGTTTTTATTGGTAGCATTGTTTCTAAATACATTCATTTCATTTGATTCTTTACACAACATTCGTATGTGTCTACTATTCATCAATTAGCTAAACTATATAAGTAACAAAAAAAAATGCATCGCAGACAGTCAAACTTTGTATAATATTTGCAGCAAATATAACAGATACAAAGTGCTATCATTACATGAGACTTTTTAGTAATTATATCCATCTTATAATACTATCACTAAGTTAGTTACATACCACATGATGTGGTTCAATAGAACCGTCTTTGAATGTTTTGTCTCCTTCACGACCCTTCAAAGTCTTGTCTTAGTTTTGATCCTTTAAAGTATTGCTATCGTTTTGGTCTCAATCCTTCAATGTCTTGGCCTTGGTAAAGGTAGACTTGATCCCAACACTGCTTTGTAGCACTTGAATATATTAAACTGTCTGGTATAAGGCCAAAATAATAAATAGCCCGGATTATTTGAATCACTATTAACGCATTAGTAATAAATAGATTCTTTTCACTTATTTTTAGAAATGTGCATTTCACTAAAAAAGTTAAATATCCGTAATTCGTGTTTCTAATCCATGAATATAATAAATACTACTACTCTGTTAAGTTCTGATTTTGCTTAAAACTACATGTAGTTTTAAGCGCATTTTTGAAAGGGAATAATAAAATCCACCATTTGAATAAATTTGGAAGGAATTCAATTGTTGTTAATAGAATTTATGTCATAAACAGTCTAGTATATCCACATTAGGGATAGGTTTCTCGAGATAAGTAAAACAAAAAAACTATTTTTTTTTTTCATTAAAGTCTTCATATCCTTTTACTCTCCATAACTCAAAATCTTGGTCTTGGATAAGGTCATCTTGACCACAACACCAACCCACTGGCCTAATAATACGGACTGCTCAGGGTTTTATCTTACAAAAAACACATATCCCCTAAAATTTTTAACTTGACGTATATTTGTAGTATTGTCATTCAAATGATTTAGTGACTTCTGTTCGATTCAGTGATTATTGGTACTCCTATAGAAAAACATGTATTCGGACTAGGATTGTATCGGTCCTTAATATGGGCCGTCTTTATTATCAATCCTTGAAAAATGTTCAACTCTCAGGACAGCATAATTATTTTTTCTAATATTTTACTAAAATACTTCACTTTATCACGTGAATTCTTTGATTAAAAGTTTATATATTTTTTATGATGCAGGATAATAGTTTCCTTAATATTCTTAATTTATGCCTGATCAAAGTATATATTATTCTTATAAACATTGTATGTTTATACCTCCAAGTTAATCGAAATATATTGATATGATCTTTCTTACTGAAATATATCTAATGACGTCGCCATTTATCGAGCATTCTTTCGTGGGATGGCTTTTGCGTTCAATTACAACGAATTCTTAGGATTTAGAACCTAACGAGATGTCAAAAGTTTGGGACAAATACATCTCCAGTATGCATACACATATTAACCTTAATGATCAAAGTTTTTTCCACCATATAGTTATAGAGGGAGATAAATTCAAGGTCTCCCTGTGTGAGGAATTAAACTTGTTTCTAGATAATATGATATTGATACACATATTTGTACGCAGTCAATTGAAGTTTAAATATATATATATTTGCTGTTGTTTAATGGAAGATTTACATAATTCGTTAGTGAATTATTATTAATATGTACATATCTCGCAACCTTTCCTTCTCAAAAAATAGGTCAAACATCATTTGACAGCAATGAGACGGTTCTTCTTTACTCTGATGTTATTCTTGATTTAGAAGTATAAGTTCAACCCATCAACTTTCAGAACACAAATAAATGTTTTAAAAAAGACAGCTGACAAAAGTACAATTTAATTTTCATATCACTGGGATTTTGTTACATTATGTACCTAGATAGATTAAACTTATGCAACTTCTCTTCAATTATTGATTAATTGAATTTCTTTACTCAATTCTTAACTTCGATTCTGCTCTAGAGTTGTCATTAAAAATTATCAAAGTAGCGAGTTGAGAGTGTTTGTAGGTTGGACGAAGGTAACTCAATTTTGGAGGGATGGTTTTTTATATATTATTAAATATAATTATTCTTCAATAATATGTAGTGGGGATTATTCAGAGCTTATCACCTATAAGTGTTTATTGGAATTCAACCAATCAATGTTTAGAAAAACAACAATAATATGGGGGAGAGTTGTAGAAAAATCGACAGCTGACACAAAAATACAATACATATATCAAATCCTATTCCTTTCCTTGATCATCACACAACCGCTTTCTCAATGGCTTCTAGACATAACAAAAATAAGAGTGTTCTTTCAAACCAACCCCCTTTGACTCATCTCTCTTCTGAGTAACCAGGAGTTATTATAAATCTCTTGTTGTCATTATTTTTCTGAGACATTGAACGTATATACTAGGGACTCAGGGGTTGAATTAGTATTGAGGTCATCAGCATGTAAATATTTCATAAGATTATCAAAAAAGCATCTGATTACGTCATTAACTAACAAAAACCCTTCGTCACGGATGGTTATTCTTTTTAAATAATAATAATAGAGTGACCAACTGAGCTCTTTTGACGTCCTGTCCAAGGACTGTGTCTATAAATTCATGATATTTGCTATGTCAACACAAGATCAATTTTTCTCAAAATTGACTCTCGATTACATTGGTATTCTTCCACGACGAAATTCCTTCAATTTCTATCAATAGGTAATTCTAATTAACTCATGATTTTTCTCCTACAAAGAAATAAATGATATAAAGTATAGTTTGTAAGGTACATGTTTCCAGAGTCAAAAACAAATGACGAAAACTTGACCCCTTTTGAAAGTCTATTACATTTCTCATTGTTGATTAGGGTGGTTTGACGTTCACATTTTGTCGAAGTTCGATTACAGGTTGTAAGGAAAAGGTTTCATTTGGTTTGAAAATTACAAATGCCAAATTGCATTGTCCTACGATGTCATTTTTAGGTCGTACATATCCATCAAATTATGAAAAAAGGTGAAGACTCTTTACTTAGTGAATATTGATACTAAGAATATACTTTTAGTTAATTTGCATTTAATAGTTTTGATAGACATTTTTTTAACTTATAAAAAGTATTTATAAAGTATTTTTCTAAATATGTCTTATGGAAGAAAAAAAAAGAGAGAAAAGATAGGATAATTTGGTGTCCTCTGTATAGCGCGCATCCTTTTTCTTAAATTTTCAGTAAGGAAAGTTCACATTTTTCTTATATTATTCTCTCTTTTTGATTCATAGAGTAGCTTCAGAACAAAACTTTACTAATCTTTATTAAAGGTTGGAATTATGTATATCAGAACGAATTAATACAAAATAATGATGAATGCTGTATTTGAATCCTTATTAAGCGAAATTAAGACCTTCAAACTTTGAACAATATGTGCTACCTAAAGATGACATCTTAGGGTAATGGCATTTTCCATAGGTTATTTTCTAACTATATGACATCTTTTCCGCACTATCTACTATCTAAATTCGAAAAAAATACTCAATCAAACCGGTCTATTGTTGCTCTCAATTCTACAAAAAAAAAGTATCCATAAATGAAGACAAACAACTTTGTTATAAAAAAAAAAGAACACCTTAAAAGAATTCATATTTTAATAGTTATTTAAGATTTGTTACTTATAAAATATTTTTCTATATTTACTCAGCTGTTAAGGTTGACTGATGGAATAAAAAGTGTTGCTCTCTGTAGGGCCCAAACATAATTTTTTTGGCTTATAAATGTATTTTCATGTTTCTCAGCGTAAAAGCAATGAAGAACATAGCATATATTGTTGAGTAATGTTATAATTGCATTGTGAAGATGCATTTTCGCTACTTGAAGTGCTGTCATTTGGAGCTATACCAAAGGATCATCCTTGTGTATAGAAATTGACGATAATTATTCTTTGAATAATACATAATATATAATCCAGTCTCCATTTTGAAAAAAATATATTCCATCTTGCTTTTGGGCTGAGGAGCCATATATCAAGTATGGACAATGATGTCCTTCATGGCAAAACACGAATGCAATGTTATTACACTGTTATTTTTAAGTAGATATAAAAAATGCCGAAAATATGATCCATATATGTTGTATACTTTATGTTTGTGAGAAGGAATAATCCTTGCCTAATACGTACGATCGGATTTTTAATCCATCTCTTTATTTATAATGAGGGGGATTACATTTGTATTCTTATACGACGAATTATAGTCAATTTTTATCAACAAATTATTCATATGAACCCTTCGGAGGCGTCGTAAATTGCACTTGACGTAGCAAAAGTTTAATTGTCTCAATAAAAGAATGAGAAATTGATAGATTTTTTAGTTACAAGGGGGCCATTTTGGGATCAACATAAGTATCTTTAATCAAATAAATGTTATAAACTATTGTTAAAATTCTTGGCTATCTTAACTCATCCCACAAATTGAATACAAAGCATATAATTGTCTCAAAAACTGGGTGTTGCAATGAAATGAGGACACTCCTCTTAACTTTTATAGCTCAAGGCCCTGTGAAACAATTTCAAAGCATGAAACTGCGTCAGAAACTATTAATGTTATGTTTGTTTTCTTGTATCACACGTCATTTTCATGCTAAAAATCACTTACGAAAGAGAGTCTCGGATCAACTTCTCTGCATTTCTTTAGGCCGTAATAACTCCCATAGAGATTTTTGAATAGCTCAAGGTGTCCAAAAACATAGTCTACCTCGTCAAGTAGGGGCTTGCCAGCAGTGAGACTGGCAAACGGCTCACTGAAGTTCCTCTGTGAAAACAGCAACAAGTTAGACTTTTGGTGCAAGTCGATGTGGCCTCCTACAGCCCTCAATTGAAGTTGATTGACATGAAGTTCTAGCCATATGTGTAGTCAAGGGAATACACCATCTGCCACCCGGATACGTCTACTGAAGGGTCTATGGACAATGGAAGAAAAGGAGCGAGGCGACTATCTGCAACGGATGTGTAGCCATTACACCTCCTTGAGAAGTAGTTTTTCTCAAGGAGGGTGTGAAGTAATTTGAAAAATTATATGTAGCTAGTAGCACTATTTATTTGCTTTTGAAATTTTAATTGGAAAATGTCATAATTTTCATGCAGTAGCAGCCGGTTTGTCTATGAAATATTGGGTTGTTTTTATACACAAAGTTAAAAATAAAATGAGGATTTTCTCCCATTTTGTTTTTGAGCTTACGCAACACACATCGGGTATGTACATACTTCCAGTTTGCAGCTTTATGACTATAAAAAAATTGTTTAGTTCAATCACATGTACATATGTTTTCTTAATACGAATGAAAAATAATATGATTTTTTATTTCTATTATGAGGATTTTAGTTTTGAATATCTAGTGGTCAACAATAAAGCAGGCCAGGATGATTGCTCTCATGCAAAATGAGTTAATATTTGAATGATGCACAAATTCCACTCACAAATTATTCCATTACAATTAGAGAATATGACAGATTTTTATATACATATTTGAATGGTATTTTATCGGTCTTAAATATATGTTGCTTCATATCTCAATGGAAGACACTAAACCATTGTTTCGTTAACTTTTTGTTCCGGGTAACATTATTGAAATAATTAATCAAACCTCAATGGGAACAAAAAGCTTCTTTTGAATAATCAAAACATACAATTTGAGGCGCAAAGTTTGAGAAAAACTGCTCTAGACTATTGCTAACCCCTATGGATCTATAAATGTATTAATGGTCTGATGAGAAGTAGGAGATAATCAAGGCTATAAAAAAGTGGGAAAACATGGAGGTTCCACAGTTTGCTGACAAAAAGTTGCCAACTACATTTGAGCACATGGTCTTCAATCAGCCATTGTATTTATGGCTTTAGATTGTAGTGGTAATGAAGTCTATTTTTTCAAAGAAATCTCAAAAGTACACGATATTTCCTCGAACAAATACTTTATACATCAAATACAAATTTATTCATTCAATTATACAAGCAAATCAGTTGAGTAATACGTAATAAGTCGTATAAGTAATAAGAATCCGTTTCTTCGCGCATTAGTTTGTTTTATTATTTTATTATTAAGTAGACTTCTACGTTCTCGAAGAGTTAGGAAAGAGGGAATCCAATGAACACACTTCTAACTTGATCATCCATTTCAAGAGATGCTCGAATTCAGAATTCCCTATTCCACGAGAGACGACATGATTAAAAATCATCCAAGCCATGTCTGTTTAAACTTCGTATGACGTCATTGTACTTGAGAATACACATGATGTCATGTTATAAACAATGTATCGAAAAAATCGGGTTAGTCCGATTTTTTGAGACCGAACTAGATTAAAAATTTTCCTTTGGACTGATCTAGACCGAACTTTTCTTTGAGACCGGTCTAGACCGAGCTTATTTATTAGACGAAATTATTTCGGTCCAACAAAAAATATAACGCTCTCTGACTGGTTTAGGATTTCCAGACCGAAGCCCAATACTAATATTTAGTATACTACCTACCTCACTCTTTACAAGATACTATGGACATAGAACACAGAGTTATCTCCCTAACTCAAAAATATATATTTTGTTGTCAGCAATGAAAGTTTCTCCCTACTTTTCTCCAAATCAACGTTCTGACTGTTGATTGGTTGAGTTTGAATTATCTCATATTAAGCTGTGAATAATTCCAATTAGTTATTAAATAATGATTACATAGTTGGAAGAATTGCCTTACTACAAATGATTTTGAGCCTGTTTCTTTTTGAAGGAAAGGCTGTCTGTCTGATTCAATAATAGAGAGGAAAGGAATATATATATTTAAAAAAAATCACATTCTATGATGAGACCATAATCACGCAGCGTCTCAGCCCAAAACAGGGCCACTACTAATCTTTTATTTAAAAATGTACTTCATTCTGTCACTCACAATATAATCCTTTTCAATGATTAATATTTGAAATACTGATAGTTCTTTTGGTACGGGGCCCCGTAGCAGAATATTTGTAGAGGGATATCCAGGATACTCCTTCTAGAATGTTCCTACATTTAGTTTTAACAGATTTGTCGTCCTAATAAGAATCCCTGATCATTGTTTAAAGGATCAGACTTTTTTATCCATGAATATGAAGCATGGCATTTTGAGTTGAGTGTATTTTGATAGTATACGGTAATTGAGTATTTACTCAAGTACATATTTTTTACATCTACTATTTTAAGTCATAATAAGTCCTTCTGTTAAGACTTTAATTCATTTTTTTTTTACACTACTCTCTGTATTTATGTACATATATTGTGTTTCGACATACATATTCGTTAATGCTTCCAAGGTCTTTTCCGTCTCTATTCCCTTCCTCTATCGTCTTTATAATTATTATATAGAATTTGTAATCTACATACTAGGGTTTCTGATTTCCCGGGAAATTGTATTTAAGTGGGATCCCGGGGATTTTTTTTGATTTTTTATTACGGGAATATGTTAGTAAATAATATATACTTTACTGTTGAAGTATTTCTTTTTATATTTAAAGATGAAATAATTAACTTTAAGCATGTCCAAGGACTACTAGAGAGAACGACTAGAGACGGAATTGAGTTAGCTATTAACTGTAGTTCAAATACTTCATTGCTCTCTATTTGAAACAATAACAATAGACCAATGAATGAAGAATATTAAATGAATTAAATTTGAGGACTGTAGTCAATAGCTGTCTCAATTCTGTCCACAGTTCTTCTCTCTGATAGTCCTTGGCTAGTCTTATACCTAATATATATATTTTCATATCTGATTTTCTTAATTTTTATCATTATGTGTAATAGGGATGTGAAAATTGTCGAAATCCTCGTGAGCATGTATTTAAAAAAAATATATATATATTCTGGTCATTTTAAAAGAAAGATATAATTTTCTTTGTGATGTACACTCCCCATGATTTCGACCATTTTTACATACCCAATAGTGCTCAGGTTTTGTTTTTTAGATCCTGTGGGTCCCGTTTTTGTTTTGTTTTTAATTCCTTATAAAAACTTGGTATAAAAACTGAAATAGCAGTTGATAAAAGAGCTAATTTTTGGTGGAACTAGAGGTTGTATAATTGTGAAGAGAGGACTTAGTGGATCTACTTGCTCCATGTTCTCACCTTATTTTAGCGGAGCAGAACAACGCAGGAAAGTTCTTAATAGCAAGTTCTTCAATGATGAAGTTGTGCTCGATCGAATCAAAAGCTTTCTCAAAATCGAGACATATCAGTACACAGTGTCTTCTTAATTTATTTTCGCCTGACCAACTATGGATTGTAAGAACATGGGCACACCCTCCATTTAAGGTCCGGTCCGAAAACCAAACTGAGTCTTTGGGAGAATATTTTCTAAATTTGGTTTTATTCTTTTTGTTAAACAACTAAAATAAATTTTATATTCAGTTTCTAACAAAAATAAAAATTGGCATCATTAACTTTAAGTGTGATGTTTGCAACTAATATCCTTTAGCAGGGGCGTTTGGGGGGCTGGAACACCCCCCCCCCCTAAAAAAATGAATGAATATTTGTTATGAACAATTACAAATTATTGCTGTAGAAGAAAAAAATTAATCAGAACACTGGTATTTTGTTTTTGGTTTTCTTAGGAAGTAAAAATTTTAATTTTTGAAATTTTTCCAATAGAAATACAAAAAAAAAAAAAATGCATACTATAAGGGATAATGTGATAATTAAGTAATTGTATATAGATAAAACTCTCTTGAAATTTATTCATCCTTTTTTTAAGTATAAAAATAAATACTTAAATTTCATTTTATATATTATTTACTAATATGATCCCAAAATATATTTATTTTTAAATCCCGGGATCCTGCTCTACGACAATTTCCCTGTAGATGAAAAACTCTAGAGATACATACTTATATACAATGTATTATAATTTAACATTCATATGTGTTATTAAAATGTTCAAATAGCGTTTTGTTTTGTTTTAAATAAAAATAAAATAATGAAGGTGTAACAGCTATTATTTTGCACTTGATTGATCATTTGTGAATTATTGCCCACTTGTCTGCAATAATGTTATTAATTTTCATTTTTTAAATTTGTTTTTATAGCTACTATCTACATAATATACCTTATCAATGTTTTCGAAATCCTATTCGTTTGCATGGGTATGTGATTTTATATTTGTACAAAATGTATTTCATGCAAAATTATATCACATTGGCCCTACTCCCTCGTCAGACTCATTGAATAATAATTATCACCAATCAGGGATATATTTGCTATAATTACTATAGATCCTATGTAAATTGCAATTATGTACTCGTAATGAGCTCAAAAGAAATATTAGGACTCGATCAAAATATTGAAGGACTTGGATTTGTTAGAAAAGAAGTCACCTTGGACTTGCAGTATCATGGCTTTTATCTACCTTGGGTGTCTGAGTGATATCTAATGATAACTTGTCTCAGAAGTGTTCCAAGTTTATTTGACACCAGTTCCCGTACTCCTCAAAGCAAATTTCTGCCTCATATAATGTGGTATTGATCCAGGGATGAACTTTTGTCATACAAACTTTAAATAGGTTTGCTGGTTTATTTTGTGACCATCTGGAGTCCTAAAAAAGGGATAATTTATTTCCATTCGAAGCTACGGCTTCGAATGGAAATGGGAACAATTTTTTTCTTCTCTTTTTGGATCCATCGGTGTTCTTTCTTTTTTTTGACACTTTGTTTTCGAATTTCAATTTTTATTAAGAAAAAGTTGAGTCACATAGAAGAAAACGGTTTACCTCGCTAACATAAAAATATAGAATGTATTTTGTTGTCAGCTGTGGATGTTTCTCCTTATTTTATCAGAATCTTTGTTTTACACGTTGATTGGTTGAATTAGAATTGATTCTTTTAAAGTTGAGAACAGTACCCTGCAATTATTGAATAACAATTTCAAGACTGGGAGGAATTGACTAGTTACCAACTGATTTTGAACCTCTTCTTCAGTTTCTTTTCATAGGAAAGGTTACGTGATACAATAAATACATCAACGTGTGAGGTACATATGTACATGCAGGGTAGTTCAGAATTAGAACCCCATAGAAAATTTGTCACAGATTATGGTTTATATTAATACTTTTTTACTGAGAATAAATACTGTCTTACAATCGACAAATATTTCATCACATGTTCTTGCCCAATTTTGATCAACTTGGCATAGACGCCTTGTCCCTGACTTGAAGTTTGTACGTACAACGTCCTCCGAAAATTTTATCCACTTATTTGACTTTAGAGAGTCCTTCCTGAGCCTGAAAACTGCATTGACATCCCCTCTACCGTACCTTACATTGCAGGGTCAAAGAGGTTCAGATCAGGTTAGTAGGAAGGTTAGACCATCATGTAGTCAGGCCAGCTAGAATTTTCATGAATCTTACCGACTGCTGGGCAAGATAGGCAGATTTTGACAAAACAATCAACAAATAAGTCTATGATTTGCTATTGCTGTAATGTTCAATTTGATGTATCGTGCCGACTGCTAGGCAAGAAAGACGGATTTTGACCAAACACGCAACCTTTTATACACTATGGCGTCAATATTAAAAAGTGTGGTGGATGTCAATCATCAGTCGAACACGCGTTATGTCATAAGCTTGTATTTCTATTAACCTTGGCTAAGAGGAAGTCCAACAGTGCTCAGAATGGTCTGAGACCCATTCTTGCACTTCAATTGCAGTAATGGCTTGGGTAATTCAGCTGCAAATATCTCTAACTTAAGACAAGAAATATAATTACGCACCACGTGTTCTCAACTACTGACCCAGTATTTTGGAAAAATACTACAGTAATTTACTGCTACCTAAGGGCCATTATATGCAATAATATCCAGTGTCAAAAACATGGCATTGGCCCTGTATACTGTTTTTACTTCATAACTACATGTAGTCCAATATTTCATAAGGATATTTAAATCCATTATAGGCATTTTATTCAATTTTTTTAGCCATAGTTTAGCTACGATATGACCCGTTCAACCATAAACTTATCTTTTTATTGTAAGGATACATTTTGACTACATTATGTACAATTTGCAGTACAGACAAAGGGTTAATTAGAATAATAATTTTGTTGATACAAAATTGATGATACTTCATTGTAGAAGAACTCATTTTATCCCCGCTCAAAATAGTCTAGCTTGTTTTTGTGTTGATCTGATACTCATAGTCTTTTATACTTTGTAAAAAGACTGAGCCCTTTTTTTTTTCATTTGTTGTTCGTTAGTTTCAAGTATATAGGCTACGGGCTGATGATATTTACATCTGCTTGAAATACATACATATTTTTCGTTATTGAGTCAAAAGGAAAAAGAGTTAGTTAACATGGAATCGGTGGATGGGAATAATATGTATACAATATTGAATGTTGTACATTACATATTACATAATCCAATGCTGAATTGAAGTAAAAAGAATACCCTAAAAGGAGAGATGTTGTTTATATTTACGTACGATACACTCCTTGCTGTCTCTATATATGGAGTACATTTAGAGAAAATCATTTAAACTAAAATCTTAATATTTAATAAGCGAGAATTTTGGTTGTTGCAATCTGAAGAATGTTTGGAAGGAATTCCTGCCTAAACTCCTCTTAAACATTCTTCAAGCAATTTTTTTTAGCGTATCGCCAGGTCATATTTCAGGGAAATCTACGACAATAGTATTATTATTGAATCTGCAGACTAGTGATGTAACAGACTCCTAATTTGCGGTTCCATGGGGATATTTTCTATAACGATTACCGCTTCTTAAGAGATCCCAATTAAATTTTAGAAGTTATGTTCTGGTTCGTCTATTAGGCTGTTGATCCAGTTCTTTCTTAGCCTATGTTCTCTATAAATCGTACCTTCGTTTTGTAATTTCCTTTAATAAGAAACAGAAATCCAAAATCAGTTGGTAGCCATCCTATTTTAGATTCAATTCTTCCCAACTAATGATTATTGATTAATTGTTGGGAACTTGTCACAGCTTAAAAAGAGCAAATTCTAATTCAACCAATCAACATTCAGATCACGGATTAGGAGAAAAGAAGCAGAAACATACACAGCTGTACAAAAAATACAGTGTATATTTTTGTGTTAAAGACGTAATATCAGAGACGAGCAAGAACTGGGTTTTTTTTACGTATTTTGAAAAACGATTCGTGGGTAACTCTCTTTTCTCAGTTACCCAGTTCTGGAACCGATTCCGACCCGCTACCCAAGAAATCACTACTATATATATATGAGTACTTGGTCAAATACATGCTAGCGGTAGTATCTATTAGGCGTCGACGAACATACACAGTTTGCTTCAATATTATGTAAGAAATCCTTAATGTTACTCCACGTTTTGTATGAGGTCACTTAATTGTTAGTTACTCAATACTTATATTTCATCCACTCTAGAATTAAAGAATGTGAATAACAGCTTTAAGATGGTGTGATGAGCCAGGGATTTTTTTAGTCTCAAAGAGGCTTCCTGGCTGAGTTTTACTCCTTAAATATGAGTTGACCTGAGCCCATTTGAGATTTCATTCATTTTTAACAAAGACAATTAATACGTACTCACTGGATTGTTTTGTTATTTCTTAGATCTATTCAGTCCTAAGATACCCTCATAAATGACTGTACATGCATACAGACAAACTTAACTTTATAGGTTTACAAAAGTAACCATGAAATGAAGAGCATGGTAATTCCATTACTCTGATTAATGCGTGCTTGTACATTCATTCCTTTTAAGTAATTACTATAAAAAGAAGATGTAAATACGTACTTGTATATAGAAATCCAAATGAGTGATAGATACATAAATATACATTATATGTAGGTACTACTCTGTTTAAATTAGCATTAAGTTTCTAGCCAGTAGGTAATTAAAGAGACCATGCCTAAGACATTAATAAAAACTATGTTTTATTGTCCAAAGTTTTGTGAAAAAGCCCGCCCTTCAAAAAAAAGAAAGGAGGAAAATCTGTCAATTTACGCTACAAATTAGTATATATTGACGTTGATTTATTTACGTCGAATGTAGTCTTTTTAAGCTGTTAATATGCATACTATTAACAGCTTCTTACCTCCATTATATACCACAACCTTTCATAAACATAAAAAAAAAAGGAGAGATCCAAAATCAGTTGATAGTTGTTGACCAATTCTTTCCCTTTCAACTGTAGAAATATTATTGAATAACATTGTTGTTGTTGTTGGGAATGGTTCAAATTAACAAGATGTAATATGAATTAATATTCAAAACGCTGCTAAGGGAAAAGAAGAAGCAGAAAAATCAACAGCTGACGACAAAATACAGTGCACATAAATTTTTATGTGTTAGTATGTAAAGAATTATCTAGGGGTTGTGTGAATGACGTTACTGGCTAGCAACAGTTGTATGAGAGTCTTGGTGTCTCTCTAATCTTAGAAATACAAGCCTAATGAGTCATTATAAAAGGTTTGTTAGGCGTCTCTAATATTCGCTGGTATATAAATATGTTAACCTTGTGTATCAGATGATAAATTCTGAATCTCGAGAGTTCGGGGGATTGTAACTAAAAAGCATGCAATTTGACAATTTTGAATGATCGACACTTGCCATAAATCTCTAATTTTCACATATACAGGGAGAGGGGATCAAATTGTCGCCTACTTTAAACCTTGATAACTTGAAGACGACATTGTCAAATAAAAAACCGGTTACCAAATAGGAAAGCTATTCTCGTCAGCTGACGATACGTAGTTCAGTTAGCATAATACCGTTATCATATGAGGAGATAAAGAGCTATAAGTGGAACGAGGAGCTTTCGAGGTCCGCCGTAGTCAAGGCATTGGTTAATAATGGAGGTGAAATCTCCAATTCAACGATTGTTTCAACCTTAGGAGTGAATTTACAGACTATTCAGCGTATCCGTAAGAAGCTAGAGGACACACGGGATGTTGATGCCACCATAAAGAGGGCACCCAAGGAGGACGGCGCCGACAGGAAGGTTAGGGACACCGACTTTGTCAACAAGGTGAAGAAGATGGTTGAGGATGACCCTACCAGGTCCATAGAGGTCGGGGACAGGCCTTGGGTGTAGCAACAGGACTCAGCACCCTGCCATGTGTCCAAAATCTCTATGCAGTGGTTAACTGAGAACTGTTATGACGTCGTAACCAAGGATTTGTGGCCTCCTAACTCTCCCGACCTTAATCCTTTGGACTCTTATGTCTGGGGCTATGTCGAGAGACATACCAACAGACATCCCCATAGCACCAAGGCCAGCCTGATGGACTCCAAAAAGGAGATATTTGGCAACATGGACAATGAGATGGTCAGAAGAGCCTGCGGCCGGTTCAGAGGCCGTATTGAGGCCGTTATTGATGCCAACGGTGATTATATCGAATGAATGGCTACTCTATACCTATATGCTCGTCATAGTTTTGATTTTCAATAAAAAAGTTAAAAAATGTATTTGTGTAGTATTTAGTAGAAAAATATTTTGGCGACAATTTGATCCCCGCTCCCTTTATATATTGCTAAAATAGCATATCAGCTATTAAATTTGGTCTTGAAATAAAGGAGAGAAAAAAGAAGGTGGCATTATTATACTGCTTCATTTCAAAGCAGCTTTTATTTACCCATTTAAAAGGGTATCCTTTCGAAAAAGAAGTAAAATAATTTATTGAATAAATTGGCATTATGTGACATTTTTTCATTTTTATTGCAGAGTCTAAATATTTGTTTGACTCATATTGACTCACTTTGCAATAATTAGGACAGAATGTCAAAAGCTTAATAAAAGATATTGTTCTCATAAAACTATATGTAAATGGAAGAATACTTTTTTTTAATGATTTTTTTAATGATAGTCGACCATGAGTGTTATGCATCTTTATTTAGCTACTAAGCCCTTCCATTTGTAAATTACCAACTTTACACACTACTAACTACTAGTCAATTTCAAATGGAAAGGTTGAGAGTTTGATTTAATGAGAAGTAATATGTGTATATATTTAGTAGTGTTGAAACACGGTCTAAGATTTTTTTTTTCTTTTGTTCAGTTTTAAGTGTGTGTGTTGTTTTTTTAAAGACAATTTTGACCGATATTTCGATCCAGACCGCAATCTTAGACTATCTTCCAAAATTAAATCGTTTTCGAATCGTAGACCGATTTATTAGGAGGCAATCAATGGACCGATTTGTTTCTTCACGTCGTTCCTTTTATTGTGTCTCACAACCTTTCATACGAAAAGAAACTGACTAAAAGGGTCAAAATAAGTTGGTAGTTAGACAGTTAGAAGCTAATTCTTCTTAGCTAAAGAAATATAATTCAATAATTGTTGTAAAGTCCTCACAGCTTAACAAAAGCTAACTATATAACAACCAAGGTTAATAGAAAAAAAAAGGTTAGATCATCATGTAGTTGGGCTTGCTATAATTTTCAATTTGATGTAACGTACCGACTACTGGGCAAGACAGACAGATTTTGACGTCATAGAGAATAACAATGGTATATTAATACCATGTAATGCTACAAATTATTCGATTAATAGTAAGAATATATATATATACTCTTTGACGTCACTATTAAAAAGCGTGGTGGAAGTCAATCATGTGTGAGAAAAGCGGCGTTATGGTATAACCTTGTACTTCTATTAACCTTGATATCAACCAATCAACGTTCAAAACACTAATTAGGAGAAAAGAAGCTAAAACAATGACAGCTGAGAGCAAAATACCCTGTATATTTTTTGTACTGATTTGAGATATATACAACACATTTAATTTCATATTTTTCAATTTTGGAAACAAGTATGACTTTATCGAAAGAATCGGTTTAGTCTGAATTTTCAATGAGGTCGATCCATACCTAACCCTTACCTTAGAGATAGGTTCAGACCGAACCCCAACACTAGGTAGTATTTAGTTGTATGCTATATTTAAAAATGAATGCTCTTTTCCTGACTCATGCAAGAATTCATTTATATGTATGTATGTATGTATATAAATTATTTTCATTGTAAGATTCATTTATTTGATGATTCATGAGTCGATTAAAAAGTATGCAGGGCTATAAGCTGGCTATACATATAATATCTACTCTACTCCCCTTTCTGCGTGTCATTCTATCAAATCGATAATTATATTTATTAAATGTACTTTTTAAAACATGTTCCTACTGAAAAAAAATCAGCCTCCTTTAAGGTTTGAAATCTAAATGTTGTAGTTCTTTTATAATTTGACCCACTAATTCATATTTTGTATTTCATCTTTTACAGACCAAAAAGCACAAAACGAACCACATAAAACGTCCCATGAACGCATTTATGGTCTGGTCTCAGTTGGAGAGGCGTAAAATCATCGAAGTCACTCCTGAGAAACATAATGCGGAGATTTCAAAGGAACTTGGACGTCGATGGAAGCTCCTTGTTCAAAAGGATCGACAGCCTTACATCGATGAAGCAGAGAGGCTTCGAGTCTTACATAACCAAGAGTACCCTGACTACAAATACAAACCCAGGAAAAGGAATAATAGTGGAAGTGTGATCCTTCACTCAAGTGCTAATTTGAGTAGTAGTAATATCAGTAGTCCTTCTCTTACTACTACTCAACAGTCGTCATCGTCAGTCATGAACAACAATAATAATTCGTCAGTGAATGTATCAGTAAAATCTACTTCGATATCGAATGCTGCGAATCACATTAATAACCTAAGCAGTCATTCGAATGCTAATTTGAGTCAACATCATATACGACCCTTTAGCGCCTCTGGTGCTTCCTCCTCCAAAACATACCACAAAACCATAATAAAAAAGGAAGCAGGGACCAGCACACCAAATAAAATTCGTATCCTCCATACAAGACATACCGTTCTACCTCCTCCTAATATTACGTTTAATAGTAATTTTCGAGACATTATCGATGACGAAGATGATGAGGATTCTATTGGAAATGATAAATTTTTATTTTTTGACCGTTTTCGTTCAGAAGATTCTCCAGAACCAAATCTACTAGATGCATGGGAGACTCGGAGCTCCATTAGCTCAGAAGGATCATCTTCATCAATTTTTGACTTTTCTGGATCCGAAAGTCTCCTCAGTGATATTGGGATTTCGGATTTAGATGTTCCAAATATTTAAAAGAAAAACTTCTTCTTTTTTTTTTGTTAAATAACCCCTCCGTTTGGATTGTTTTTTTGTATAGGTATACATAAACATTTAAAAAAAAAACGAAGCAAAATATCCCATTTGATTTTTGAGTATAATATTTACTATATATACCTCTCTTTATAAATCAAATTGGGATATTTTATGAAACATTTTATATAAAATAACAATCTCAATATTCATACCGTGTAAAATAAGACTGCAGCTATCGTCATAAAACAAAACAAAAAAAATACGATTATTATTTAGACCACATCTCTCAACTCTTTTAATTTTTTTTTTTTTTTTAAATTAAAATTCAACAAATATTTTATTCAAAAAGTTTTAAAGTAATTCCACCAGTAATTAAATACGGTTCATCACCAATCCTTTCAAGGGCAAAACCATAGAGAAAGATTCAAATAAAACATAGAAGGAGGAGTCAATGGGATTTATGTCCATTGATGTTTGACCTAATATAGATCAATCTTAATATGTATGTGTCATAAATTCATCTGGGCAAAGGGGTACACGTTATTAACTTGATTGTATCACGCATCCTTTCATCCAAAAAAAAATACCACAAAAAGGCCCAAAATGAGTTGGTTTTTAGTCAAATCTTCCCAAAATTTGTGACTATTCGTGAATTATTTTTGGCAATTGTTCGCAGCTTAACAAAAGCTAGTTCTAATTCAGGCAATCAACGTTCGGAAGACTTATTAAGAGGGGGAAAGCAGTAATAGCAACAGCTGACAACAAAATATTCTGTATATTTTTGTGTTACAGAGGTAACTCCGTGGATAATGGTTATAATTACTGTGAAATAGTAGCAGACATTCACCATTAAGTCCTTTGTTGTTAGTTCCACTATTTAAATATTTGCAAAAGAATACTGATAGTAGTTGTTTCAAATACTCCGGTATAATCGTGGAACCAATTACCCAGATTATTTGTAGAAATAACCAAATATTATTCATAAAACAAATGTGGTGCCATCAATTTAACTTCATTTAACAGATTTATTCCATGTTCTAAGTCTATATTAGTGTTGTTCAGTTCGGGTACTATACTAACCGCTATTTGCAGACCCATTACTTCATAAAAAATGACCTGAGGATACCGTTACCACCCAAATCTCTGAACCCGACTCTCCTTAATAAGATTGCCCTTTTAATAAGTCCTCAAATTTCTGAGCTAATCTCCATGCCAAACAAAAATCCTACGGAGGCTCTTTTAAGTGTATGTGAATTACCCTTGACGATATTTTGGTTTTGTTTTTAATCGAAAAAGTGTCAAAAAGTACGGGTACTATTTTTGGTATCCGAACTAGTTCAAAAATATTAGTAGTACCCTGTCTCCTCACCTATGTTTTTTCAGGTCATTCTCCATGGGGGAAGCCCATTTTCATTAGTAACATAATATATATAATCGAACTATTGCACAAAATTTAACTTACATAACCTTTTTGCAATCATTTTAATTTGAAGTCAATACATACCTATTTTTGTTCTTCTTCCCTCATTACAAAAATATATAATTTAACAAGAGACTCAAAGGAGCTTGTATTTTATGATAAAAAATATATCTTGATATAAAAAAGTCTTTCATTTGAAGTAATTTTTTTTTTTAAATTCTGTTTGCTTCACCAAAAAATAATTAAATATAAACAAACAATTGTTTGCCATTATCATGTCTGTTTTTTTTATAAGCTACGTACATATTATAGAAAATACATAATTAATTAATTATTCATAGATACATACTACATACATATATATTTATAGGATTCACTCAAAAAAGTTTAAATAATAATAATTTAATGATAGTAAATACTAAATATTCATTCGTTTGGAACCGATTTAATAAAGTCTGAGTGGAATTTAAGTCTGAAAATACAGAAATCAATCTTGCCCAAGAGTTAAGTTATAAAAAAATGACTTTAGAAATAAATAAAAGTATTCAAACCTTACAAATTATGTCATAAATATCTTTATCTATCATTATTAATTTATCATACTTATTAGTTGAAACAAAGAAACAATTTTTCATGTGTATAACGTCGTACTGTTAGGCATTGATTATAATAATAATAATACCTAATTAATTGTAGAATGATTTAATTAATTAATTAAAAATCGTAGTTTCGTGATGTAATTATATACCTAAGTGTTTTTTCTCTTCTTTAAGTTCATATTACATAAGTTGATCACTTTAAATTAACGAGAAACAAAATGTAATTACATTTTATAAAATAACTAAATATTCTTTTTTTTTTTAGAAGTTAGTAGGTATTATCTATCATATTAATCATTATTACTTAAAGAATTTTTTCTTCTATGTGTCCAAAAAATACAAAAAAAATATTTTCAAAAATACACTCGTCATTAAAATTATACCTATATTTCATGTATGGGATTTGGGCATCAAGTTTTTATATTGGATATAAATCATTATTAATATTATTACTTGTCAAATGGTGGAGCACCTTAAGAAAAACCCACGACAAACGGAATACATAGTATATTGTTTTATCATCAATATATGTAGTTGCAAAAATGCAATATAGAGCTCTTTTTTGAACAAACAAATGCTCACTATCCAATAGCTACAAATTACATATTAACTTGCCTTCATTTCCCTATTCAAATAATGAAAAAAACAACATATATTTTTATATTCGTTAGATATTTTTTGTGTTATTATGTAATTAAAGACAAATAAAAAAAAAATAATGGAACGCGTTCATTTTTTATAATTATTACATATTCATGAACATTGTGCGCCTATGTGTTAAGCAACAGACAAGAAATTCGTTTGGAATATCGCAACCTTATTCAGTTTGACTTTCACGCAACCTAGCGCATGACTTTATTTCTAAATTTTGACAATTTTAGTTATCATGGTATAAATATTATTAATTCCAGTACTAAGACAAGGCAATTATGCAAGGATTCGACATCTTATCAATATTCAAAGCTGACGAGCTTTGATTTTAACTAGGAATTTTTTACAGTCATGAAGTATATTCCGTATTTAGGTAGCGTTCGTGAAACACTACATGTAAACCATCTTTCATTCTTACATATAAATATAGGAGCCTTTCTTAAGGATTTTATTTTGATGGCCCAACTCACTGAACCCTCAGTTTGATGCTGTGAATGCTATAAAATTATTGCCATGTCCAAAATTGATTTCGATTTTTCGCTTAATTAATAATTAATAGGGGCATCCGAGGGATTTTATATATCTATTAATACTTAAACAACATATTAAACATATAAAAATTTGGCTTATTATGTTTCCAGGTCCAGTTTTGATACTTTCGTACGTCATTGCTCTTTAGTTACTACGGCAACTTGGTGCAATACATATATTTCCCATGATTCTATACTAAAATAAACCAAGCTCTATATTGTAAGTTAAAATATCAAGCTACCTACTTAATGCTGTGTTACTCATTATAATTTAATATTTATATATTCATATAATGATACTTGTATTTTCAATCTCTTTGAGTTATTAAAGAAGGAGAGGTTGAGATAACTTATCTCTTGTTAAGATGTTATTGTATATAAATTTTATTTTTTTAAAGGGAGAGCTTGGGTTTTGGAATTTAAAAAAATGTCAAAAACTAAAAAAAATCATCCTCTGCTTGATTTGCGTCGAATGATCTTTTTTTTTTAAAGAAATGAAATCCTAAAAAAAAATCTTTTTTACCTATATTTGACTCCCTGTAGCTTGGGCTTGAACGCTGTTGTTCCCCAATCATAAATCAATGATTAATCATCACACAAAATTGCGTTGAATTCATCTTTTTAAGAATCACAAAGTAGCGTCAGTTAAACCACTGTAACTCGATAAATAAAGAACCAAACGTCATGAAATTTTGATATTAACCTTTTGAATGTTTGTACTTCCGAAAAATATTATGTTAGTTGTGCCATCTGGTAGTTAGGCCCTGGACTTATTGACCGATGTAATAGAATGTCACAAAGGAGATCAACTTGTGTAGCTGCCTTTAGACTACTCCTTTCCCTTTTCAAAACTCCAAATCATCATATAAAAGAATAAACATCTACGTATGCAACTTTTAGTTGGTTAATTGACTGGTTTGTAGGTTTCCCTCGTCTATCCGGAAGGAAGTAGTCTTCATGTTTTTTCATAATTCTCAAGGGGCCCTCATACGGAGTATCAAGAGAGCCCCTAATAGGATTGTTCATTATAAAGGCATTTTCTGTAACGTAACTTTCTCTCTTCTGATGAGTCTCCCCGCCTAACGGCCGAGTAATGATTAGTTTTTATATCATGATTAACTCACTTCTCCAGTCCAAATACATCGGGGAGAGAAGTAGAACAAATATCCTCACCATAGACATTCCGTGCAGGATTAAGTCCTCAAGTTCCGTTATAGAGCTGCGATCCAATCTTCATCATTTTCGGAAAGCCAATATCTTAATGCCCTTTTTAGCACCCCATGTGCCCTTTCGACCAATCCATTGGTCTGTGGGTGGTAGGGTTGGTGTATTTGCCGTCAATTATTAAATTCCTATACATACGTTTCAATACGTTGGAGATGAACTGTCTGCATGGATCTGAGGTAACGATACCTGGTACCCCAAATCTCGATATCCATCCCACCTGAAATGCCTCAGCAACGACAGGAGCTGTTGTATTTTTCAAAGGCTTTGCTTCTATCAATCATGGTCAGTAAATACCTCATTTCATTAACTTGGCGAAAGGACAAACTAAATCCACGTTAATTTGATGAAATTTTTTATTAAGCATATCCACACAGTAAATGAGTTATTACTATCGCATGGGTGAATGCATTGCAATTACTAAAGAAAGTCCTTGCGTCATCCTTGAAGCTGTCCCAAAGTAAAGGAAGCTGATTTTTCTTGTTGTGGCTTGGACCCCCCTATGGCTCTCATTATGGACTTTCCTAATGATTTTTACCACTTGTGATGATGGAACCACATGTAAGATAATTTTGAATCCATTCACATTTTGATATGCTTGCGAATTTCTTCAAATGGTACACCTTCGTGCTCCTGCATCGTGGAGAATTCCTCTCAATCTACCATGTCGATTAAAATATTATTTAGTCTGGAAAGGAAATCTGCTGGAACATTATCTTGACCATTTATGTGCTGGAACTTTTTTTGACTAAGTAGGATTCTTAGATTTAATAGAGTCAACTAGGAGACGATAGGCCGTTAACACAGTAATCATACGTCCTTCAATGAAAAATCTAAAATGAGTAAGGGCCTCTCTAACAACAAAGAGATCCCTCTCAAAGGTCGAATATTGAGTCTACGTTGCATTTAAAGACTTACTAAAGAATCCTTATGAGAGGAAATCGCCTCTATCACCTTTCAAACACTCCACCAATTAAGTATATATTTATTAATCAATTTCTCGAATAACTGTATTCATCATTGAAACGATACTTTACGCACATGTTTGAAGCGTAAATTATTCAACCAAAATGTTTTCATCTATCATTTGACGAAATTGCATAAGCATGGCATTAATCATCCATGGGATTTTTAAACATTTGAGTTGTAACTGATAACTAATAAGCGATAAGTATTAATAGCTAACAAGATTCAATTCATAAGATAACTATGCTCCCAATAACAGCTGACTCATAGTCCACAACTAAAACTCTGTCCCTATATATATTCTCTATGCTTAAATCATTGATGTATCAAGTAGGAAGAAGTAACAAAATTCGTTCTTTTACAAATATATTAGATAGTAATATATTTGTAAAAAATATGACCTACAGGGATGTATTAAAAGGAAACTAAAAAGCAACATGGTCATCCTCTCAGTTTGACGAATATTTAAGAGGAGAGAAGATTAGCTCTTATGAAGTTTCATTAGATTAGCTGCAAGCAGCCTGAAGATCGATAAAATAAACACTAATCCAACTTTGTATCTTACAAAGACATTGGAAAAAATTACACACATGTAGATCATCTATTCTTCACTGAGTCCAACGAGGACTTACACTTATAACTAGTGATGTACAAATTATGCCTATAAGATTTATTTGCAATTTGTGCTCTTATTTGCATTTTTTTTTTTCCAATTTCGATCTTTATTTACATTTTATGCATTTTCTAAATTATTTTTCTTGTCCTTTTTAAGTAAAAAATATTCAGTTAATAGAGAAAGGGGAGGATTCAAAATTTAATATTGGAAATTAAATTTTGAAATTTTTCAAAAAATTTCCCCCCCCCCTCTTCCGAAACAAAAAAATATATATTAGTGTTGGGTTTCGGTCTGGAAATCCTAGACCGGTCTGAGACCGTTTTAATTCTTTGTTGGACTGAATTAGTTCGGTCCAACAAAAGAGCTCGGTATGGACCGGTCTCATATAAAAATTCGGTCTAGATCGGTCTATAGAAAAATTTCAGTCTAGATCGGTTCAAAGGAAAAATTCGGACTAATTCGTTCCTAAAAAAACTGGTCTTGACCGATTTTACAGATAAAATGTTAATAAAATGACATCATTTGTTTTTACAAGTAGAATGACGGTGTATGAAGTTTAAACAGAGATAGGTCGGATTAATTCTGATCCCGCCGTCTATTATATAAATATAGTATTTGGTTTTAGAACTTATCATGTACTTTTGAGATTTAAAAAAAAATGAATGACAGTTGGTCTAGAAAATAAAAATGATATTTCATAATATATGAGACCGAACGAAATCGGTCCATAAATTAAGACAAAAAAAAATCGGTCTACGATCTGAGACCGTGGTCTGAACCGAAAAATCGGGCTAGAAAAAATCACTTAAGACCAAACCGAAAAAAAAAATTATGTGATGGACCGGGTCTCAACAATAATTTATATATATATATATAATCCTGCGGATCCCTCTAATTAACCATTGATTCCAGTTGGCATGGAATAGTCCGGCAAGTATCAGCAACTTGCAAAATATTCTTACTCTATTTGTAGTAAGACTATTGGAAAATAAAATAATTAAAAAACATTTTACTTCAGCAAGCAGGAACCAAAATCAATAGATTTGTTTTAATTAAGGAGTTCGTTTACCCCTTTACTAACAACTCTCGACCACCTAGTTTTGTTTATGTTTTTAAAAATACCTATGTAGAATGTACATTTACTAAGAATCATACAAAAATAAAGTAAAACTATTGTTCTCCAGTAATAATAAAACTACAATTATAAATAATGTGTTCATCAACAATAAAGGGTGGTCAAAGAGGACGTGCAACCTCCGTCAGTGAAGGTTTTAAGGCTTTAGAAAGGTGATACGGTTATTGTTTATATTTTAACATGTATAAATTGAAAAATATCTTAAATATTAAGATATAAATTTTGATTCTTCTTAATTATGGATTATAATAAATAAAAGTTAAATTTATTTCCATATTTATAATTTGACTTTCATTATAAGTCGAATAAAAGTCGACTTGACCCTAAAAAAATGGGACAAGTCAACAATTTTTCTACTTGAAAAGTATACTCTAATGTTCTTTATTATTAACCTATTTATCTTATCTTATTATTAGTGATGTCCAAATTATGCAAGTAAGATTTATTTGCACTTTTTATCTTTATTCGCATACTTACCACCATGTTTAGGTAAAACATATTCAATTATTGGAGTAAAGGAAGGATTGAGTGTGATAGTTGCAGGAGGAAGAGAAGAATAAGAAGAGGAAAGGATGAATCCATGGGCACCATGAATTATAAAGACTAGGATATCCAAAAATATATTATATCCATCTTGCCACCAAAGCTATTTAAGTTTTTTACAATCCGTTTTTTCTCTATAAATATAAAAAGGCGTCCAGTGGAATTTCTATTCAATATATTTACACTCACTCAAAGTGAAACCCCATCTTTTTAAATTGACCATGCTTAAGATAATGGACCCCTCAGTGCTCATTAAAGAGCTTGGTGGAACCAAGACATGTACTTATGTGCCTGACACAAGTTATTTACGATGTAAGCTTTCGAACTTTAGCGCTAAAGCCAACAGGAAGTGTGTCCTATAACAGCATGGACAGTGCGCCAGCCACTAAAAGAATGTAGATTTAAACAGTAAAGGAGACATATTTACACAGAAGATGCTTAACATCATCCCCTCCAACGATAACAGCGATGGCGTCTTCAATACTCATCTAGTGAACCCCTTCGTCTCTACTTGTATTCCCCTTGTCAAGATGAACAACATGGAGTTCAAAGACTTTTTGGAGAAGTACTCTAAGAGGACGTAGCCGCACCAGATGATAATTCAGTGAAACAAGGACCTACTTGACTGATAGATTTTAGTGATGTATTTATTTTTTACCAGACTATATCCTATTTTACCAGATTTATTAGAATTTTTGGCCTTTTTCTGCATTTTTGAGTTTTTAACAAGCATTTGTATGTGGATATTTAGCTCTATTTTTATTCATTATTTGGACATTGCTACTTATAACAAATCCTCATTGTTATAACTCTTCTCCTTTCATGCACTAGTGATTATTTAATACTTGTATGTTCTCCTTTTAAGAATAAAAGAAAATTGAAAGTAACTACTGGAAATTTTTGGATTATAACCTCAAAAAGTCTCTCTCCAATATCATATTTTTCTTTATAACTTTGGCTATCAATCAATATAATATTTGACTTCTTTAATGTAAAATGATTTTCATATTCAATAATAAACCTGGGAAATAATGTTGTTTTTTTTTCTTCTTTTTTTTAAATAGAGATCAAAGGTACACGGAAATAGTTGAATTGACCTTTCTGTCATTTTATTTTTTCGTAGGATAATTGGACATTTGTGTTTCTAAGAGGTTGTTTCTAATCACTTATACGAGTATTAAAAAAAAATTTATTTTTCCAATTGTACTCCTTAATAAGTAAAGTTGGATATGTGAGTAAGAGAGTTTTGTATTGTCCGGAGTGGTGTGTGACAGTATGTAGTTTAAGGGGGGCAGGGGCAACATAAATATATTATAAACGAGATTTCTTTTTATTTATTTTCCTTGCAACCCATATACAATTTTAAATTTGAATTTACAAATATAAAGTATCTACTGTTATATAATATTATTGTACGCTCATAAAAACGCGTAACCCACGCATAACAAATTCTGAGTGACGTACCTAGGACTATGTTTCATTCTGGTCGGACCAAATTTCTGGGCTCTTGAAGAATTGGTTTGTTTTTTTGCTAATAAGTTGATTTTTTTTCATAAGACAAGGTCGATTCCCCTTGTCTTCAAGTTTTATTAAAGGAAGTGGTTGTAGATTCAAATATTAAATACGAATTGAAAAAGGAGATTAGAAAAAGGGTTAGCGAGTTTGTCTTAGTATTGATTAATAAAATAATTCGAAGTAAAATCTATAATGCGGGTACATTCTAGTATTTAATAATATTATTCTTCAGGGAGTTTTATTATTTTGCCACTTGAGAGCACCAACACTCTTGATTGTTTGTGAAAACAAATAATATAACTAATGTCTTTGTTAGAATCAGAGTAGATTTAAGGATCGACGTCAGAGTAATTCTTGCCAAAGTCCTTGTTCATTTCCTTCTTCCCCTCCTCCCTCGCCACAGCTGATTGTAGACAACCTAAATAAATGTTATTAGAGCGAAGCTGCTCCCCTTCAAAACTTTCTTCAAATTGTCAGGGTTACCAGATTAATTTATAGGTTGTTTTTTTAACATGTCCAAAATACTCACTAGTTATAAGGGTAAGTTCCTGTAAGAACAGGGTGATCAATTGTCTTCATATATTACAACATAGAGAGACGATACTGAGCAACCCATACTTACCCCAATGTTTGAGGTGTTTTCGGGTTTGGCCAGGCCCCAAAATGGGATGAAACCCACCGCCACTATTTAAATTTACCCCACCTCCATTTAAACTCAGAAAGGGCCCCTGAAATTTGAGACTGTTTCTTGTTTGATCTCATTTTGAGGTCGGTCGAAATAGCCCCAAACTTCTAGGTATAAATGGAGGTTTTTAAGGGTTCCTGACTGTTTATTTATGTAGGGGTGGTGGGTGAATATTTCGGGCTGGAAATGTCTGGAGTGAAGTGTCGTAGAAAACAGTTTTTCCTATTTTGAAATGGAATATTTGCTGTTCGGCGTTTTGCCAGGTCGACTCTCTGTCGATCGACATTTTTACGGTCGACGTTTTTTCCATTCGACATTCAGACGAGAGAAAAAAGACCTTATTTAGAGTGAGCAGGGCCTGAGGCAAATATATAGTATGAATGGAGGAAAATTTTCCAATTTGGAAAATTGCCCGTATTTTATTCAAACTTCAAAATATTTCCAAGCCCTCTGGTTGTGCGGAGATGCTTTAGGGTACCCTGGATCCTTAAAAATCACAACCAATTCAACCAAACAATAATTGTGTTTTGCGTGGAACTATTTTTTGCCTTGAGAGGGGTTCCATGGATGTATTGGATTAATTGCGGGTGATTTTTAGGAATCCGACAATTCACTCGGGCTAATCTGGGGCAGAGGGGTATTCAAACAGATTTCAAGATGCCCTAAGCTATTTATTCATCCCCCTTCCCTTCCTCTCGATTGATTTCTTGGAAGATTGTATTGCAATAATATTACTCACCCGTGAAGGAACTTCCTCGGCGAATGGAACAAACAAATATACTTAGATATTTGTCGTAAAAAATATTAAGCAAATTTGTAATGAGTTAATATTCATCATTAAGTTTGAACAAAATACAGGCAATTTTCCTCCAGGGCAATCTTACACGGATAATCTTCCACAAGCAGTTCTCCTAGTACCGGTTTGCCCTATTAAATAAGCGTTATTTACTTATTGGCAGTTTGTTTACCTCCCCACGGATAGTGGCGCTATCTTGCGCTTATTATTGTTCATGAGTAGTTTGTTTAAAGTATAAAACTCTCTTCTATTGTCATGACTATGAGTTGTGATTATCTAATGGTGGCACACAAGGCCAGGACTTGGAGTTTTGAATATTTTTTATCAAATTTTCTGACAGATATCTTCATTTTTCTCCGACAGTAACATGAAAGGTTACACCATCATGTAATCCGACTTGCTAGAATTTTCAATTTGATGTATCGTACCGACTGCTGGGCAAGGCAGACAGATTCTGACGAAACATGGACCCAATCATATACTATGACGTCAATATTGCTAGAACTTTCAACTTGATGTATTGGAACTACTTCTGGGCAAGGCAGTGGTTGGTCAAAACGTCGACCGACAAAATGTCAAATGGAAAAAACGTCGACCGTAAAAAATTTCGACCGACAGAAAGTCGACCGTACATAACGTCGACCAGCAAATATTTTATTTCAAAATATGAAAAACTGTTTCTACGACACTTCCCTCCAGACATTTCCAGCCCGAAATATTGACCCCACCACCCCTACATAAAGTAACAGTAAGGAACCCTTAACAACCTCCATTTATACCTAGAAGTTTGGGGCTATTTCGGGTACAGCCGACCTCAAAATGAGATCAAACAAGAAACAGTCTCAAATTTCGGGGGCCCTTTCGGAGTGTAAATAGAGGTAGGGTAAATTTAAATAGTGGCGGTGGGTTTCATCCCATTTTGGGGCCTGGCCAAACCTGAAAACAACTCAAACATTTGGGGGTGTACATATGGGTTGTGAGGGGCTCTTAGTGGTTGCTTAAATTGTGGCAGTGGGTTTCATCCCATTTTGGGCCACGACTGTGACTGAAAATAGCCCCAACATGTATAATGGAGATTGGGAGGGCCCCTTACTGGTAGTTTATATAGGAATGGTGCTGCTGGGTTATGTTTTAAGCGGGAAATGTGTGAATGGGATATATTGCAACACCATTTGAATTAACCCTTTATTTTATATTCTACGGTCGACCTTTCGTCAGTCGACGTTTTGTCTGGTCGACGTTTTATCTATTATACGTTTTGTCAGTCGACGTTCTGTCGGTCGACGTTTTGTCCAAACGCCGGGCAAGGCATACCGATTTTGACAAAACACGTAGCCAATCATATTTCATGACGTCACTATTAAAAACGTGGTGGAAGCCAAACATAAGTCGTACACGCGCTATGGTATAACCTTGATATAAAATTACTTTTTTTTAAGTATTATTTTGGTCATATTTACGTTTTTTGCCTTTTTGTGTCAATAAGTATGTATTAGTTTTTTTATAAAAACTAATATTTATTTTTATTTTTCAAAATACTTTTTTTTAAATGTCATTTTTTTTCAACTATAATATATAAGAATATTTTTTTAGGCGCAAATTTAATATTTTTTTCAAGTCATAACATAAATAATCCAAATTTTCCAATTCCAATAATCTGCTGGGGTTTTACATACTCCATGACACCGCCCTAGTGAAACAGTACATATTCTAAGTAATGAATTGGAATTGTAGAAGGGATTGAAAGTATCATCAACTAATATCTAGCTAAGTTCTGTATCAGAATTTGATCTAGTTTGCCATTCGTAATTCCTGTACATACCTAGAAGGATGAATAATGAAAAAATCCCTTCGGATCTGATATCTTTGGTGTCTCCAACGTACAGCCGCATAAGCTTAAGGTTAATAGAAATACAAGGCTTAGAGCATCATGTAATCGGGCTTGCTAAAATTTTCAATTTGATGTATCGTACCGACTGCTGGACAAAACAGAATTTTTTTACTAAACACGCAACCAATCATAGTCGATGACGTCATTATTGGTAGAATTTTCAATGTAATGTATCGTACGACTGTTGTGCAGGAAAGACAGATTTTGACCAAACATGCAACCACTCATACACACTGACGTCAATATTAAAAGCAGTGTGAAAGTCAAACTTGAGTCGTAAACGTGTAATGGAATAACCTTGTATTTCTATTAACCTTGCATAAGCTGAGTGTAAGTATGTACGTAAATATGAAGTTCTTTTATTAAATGTACATATTTTAAGGCCGAAATCACTTTACCTCTCTTAATCATTATATCATTTGTTTATAAAAAAGATCTCTCTATATAAGACATTGCATAATATGTATGTTATTAAGTGCTATGAGTGGAAAACATTTAGTAGATAATTTATTCATTAAATTTTTAGGTAAAAGTTTACATTAAATGCTTGATGTGTATACTATATGCATATTAGAGATTTTCTATCGGGATTTTCCCGGATAATAAAAAATTCCTGAGAAATGTCGTATTTCATATATAAGCTTCATTTAATTAATCATATATGATATATTATTTCATAAATAAGCATTGTGAAATTAAATGTTGTATACATATTTTAGGATCCCTCAGTTTAATGTTTTAAAATCCACGGGAAATCCTGTATTTCATAATGTCGTAAATAAGTTTGATTTGATTATATATAATTCATTAAATTAAACGCAAAATACACATTGAAAGATATCTCAGTTTTATGATTGATACATGGAAAACGGAAATAAGGACAAGGAATCAATTTAAAAAACTCAAACATTATAATATACAAGTCCTTCCGTCTAAAATTCAACATTTTTTAAATAGATCTATTAGTTATATATTTCGATGTTTAACCATAATAACTTATTGTAAACAGTTGTCTTAAAAAATATAAACAAAAAATAAGTAAAATCAACCAAGAAATATGAGTGGCATGGCCAAAACAGGGAGAAACGCAGAGCTGTAATTCTGGAGCTATCCACACATGGAAATTCACCATCAGAGATCTTTAAATTACTGGCATGTAACCACTCTTCTGTGTACCGGCTGATCGAGAGAGGCACATTAAAAGCTTCCACAAGGTCCAAACCAACCCCAAAACAATGGACTGAGGCAGTTAAAGGGACCATTGAAGGTAGAAGAGGCAAGGTGACCGTCAAATGCCTTGCTCGTTAATTTGACAGGGGCCAAAATACCATGCGCCGCTTGTTGAAGCAAGACATAACCCTTAATACCAACAAGATAACTCCTCCTCAAGGATTTGAAGCATTTGGATTGATTTAAGCGTGTGACAAAATTGTGGAAAATTCTCATGAACAAGCTTAAAAAGTAAGACTCTCAGCCTCCCAACTGTTCCTGCCTGGACTTTGGTATTTTTGGATACCTCAAGGATAATATAACATAATAATAAAGGACCAACTGAAGGGTGCAATCGTCACCATTTGAGCCAACCTAGAGCTGAGCTTTGTAAAGAACTGCTATTTAAAGTTCTGTATCAGAAGGCTGGAACTGGTCATTAAGGTGAAAGGAGGCTATATTGATTGATAATGGATATGAGGTGTCTCCCGACTGTACTTATGAACTAAATTTTATGATATTTTTTGTACTATAATAATTTTTGTAATTCTCAAAAAGTATTGCATTTTAGACAGAGAAGCCTGTATACGCGTTGAAAAAATTATTTATAAAATGAGAATATAGGGGTAAGACTAGCTTAAAGTTAGTTATAATCTTAAAATAAAAACAGAATATTTATATAGCAGAGTATTTATTATTTACTAAAAGGATCCCGATACCAGGTTGTGCGAAATGGATGTACCACTAATCAACGTGTTCAAACTTTTGCTCCTACTGAGTCTCAATTAAGTCTGAACCAAATCGGTCGCATTTTGTCTCCGGGCGAAGCCACAACCCTATCATCATCACAGAGGTCAGATGTTTCTTCTTTAACACGTGGCAGAAGTCTTCAAAGCAAACAACCCGATTGTTCTTCTTATTGAAGATGGGGTCGACAGTGAATGTTTTTTCATCCCAGAAGAAGATCACACGGTTGCCATGATGCTTCAGGTTGTTTAGAAGGTGTTTGGCCTGCTCCAAACGGACATCTTGTTGCTGTCGAGTCATTAATGGTCTTTCCAAGTACCTCTTGGACTTTCCTCCGGTGGCCTTGATCGCCCAGGGCAGGGTGGGGTGTCCCACTATCTCCTTTTTTTTTTTTTTTTTTGGCAAATTTGGCCATGGACAATGACATGGACGCCCTCTTGGCCACTTCTGGGATCAGTTTGGCCAACCTTCCACTACTGGACTCTATTGCATGGTTTTCCCCCTCTTTCATGAGCTTTCTGACCCGGTAGAAGGTGTACCTCTCGATCCCAACAATCTTGACAATTTCAAATGTGCTCTGGCCAGCGCAAATCAAAGAAGCAATCTCATTTATTTTTGCTTCCATTTTTGTTCACATAAATGATGGAAGCGATTGCTATAGCTCATTTGAAAGCTTAAAAAGTCATCTGTCACGTGGAGTATCGGAAATCCAGGAATTACAATTACTATACCGCGAAAAATTTATCTATAGTAGTGTACATCCATTTCGCACGACCCGGTATTTAAAAATGTGTGATTGAAATCCTGCTCCAAGACAACTTCCCGGAAAATGAGAGACCCTAATCTACATATTATATAGAGTTGATTTATAGTTAGAATCTACTTCAACTCAATGTGTCTTTTAATAGACTTTAGAGATATATTTCTTTTTAAATAATATCTGTAAATGTACACACACTTAAATCAAGAAAGTAATATACATTTAGAGGCTGTTATTTATTTATACTTTTTTATTTCTTTTTAAGTCTGTGAAAAAGTTATGTAATACCCAGAGTTTTGATTGAGTTGTTTATTACTCCCTGAAAAATATTATGGGTAAAATTTTCGAGTATTTAAAACGAGAATAAGGCAATAAGAAGATAGAGTTGTAAACTCTGTGCACTTTTCGTGCAAAAATAACCCCACAAAAAACGAAAATGAATGTGATAACGCTGACAGTTTAAAGAATGTTTGAAAGGAAAGCAGCTTAGCTGTCATCAAATCTTCTACAAACAGCTGTAAGAGGAAGGAAGTAACACTGGGTTTTTATCAAAGATGGTGTCAGGACAAAATGTCAAAGAAAAAAGTGACAAAGTGGAAGAATCGGTGAAATTATATCAAGCTGACGTTGGTTATAGAAAACACTATATTTTATTTACATTTTAAGATAATCCTACGATATAACAGAGATGGATGTGATCGGCTTTATATGTATATTTCTGTGTCGTTGTTTTATAGAAAGAAATAATAAAATAGTGACCAGATTCTATTCTACTCTTTTCTGTTATGTCTCATTTAAGATGTATCCAGGGATCAAAGTTAGGTGGAACAGTCTAAGTTCATTTGACAAATGATGTATGTTTAATCTATATTACTAAAGCAAAGTTCATTAGTCTGTCTGTTTGAATGTCTGAGAAATGTCTCTAAGTAGTCATTAAAATACTCATAATTGATCAGGATAATGTTGTACATGGAAAATTTTATTTATAATATTTTTTACTATGACAATGCACCTCAACTATGAATCTGCCCACCATCAGTCACCATGACAACCTCCAACCACCTCAAAGTGCTTTATTTCCCTGAAAAAAACGGTCAAAACTATAAAAATTGGTATTATATATTTATTTTTACAACTCCAGTTGTAATTTAATTTATATATAACTTATTTATCAAAAATATATTAACGTCAACTGTTTTCATATAAATTTTAAAGGATTTATTTTTATATTCCTGAAATTAATTTACATGTGATTTATTTGTTGCTACAGGGCAAACAAATGAAAACATAAATTGAATCAATCTCATCAGATTCATCGTTTACTTTATCAATATAAATATTGATAAATTATCTGCCAATAACTTTTGTTTATTTATTTTAGAATTATAGTTATGAAGGTGATATATTAAGGGGTCACTGCTTATCAGAAGATGGTGAATCTGATCTGTAAGGTTGTTAATTCTTGATGATTTTCTTGAGTGATGAAGTCTGGTATTTCTAATTTCTTAATTAAATGCTTCTTCAGCTTCTTCAGAATAAAGCCCGATTGGAAAAACAGATGACTCAATGACTTGTTTTTAATGCATAAAGACTTAATTGATAGACGGAGGCATCATGTATATATAAATATTGGTTCACTGACTACAGGAGGGAAGCATGTTCATTATTGAAGGTATCCTTCCGAAATAAAAATTCAGATAGGAAAGACTTACATTTTACGAAAGTGCGCAAATATGTGCTGGTTATTTTCATTTTAAACTCTTCATTAATGATGTACCTAACTACCCTTGTTGATTTTTTTTTTGCACACTTGTGCTTCTATAGTAAAACATTAGGGTTATAAATAATTTTATATATTTAATTCATAAAAATAGTAAAATTTAAAAAAAAATAATATTTGTTTTATCTAAATATAAAACATACAAAAAATTATTGTCAAATAATTACTTTTCACTAATGCATTCTCATATTTTGATTTGAAATTGTGTACGAAGCACAAACTAGCCTTCAAACTTTAAGTATACTATTATTGGTATATTCTCATGCGGTAGAACTTAACTTATAAAAAAAACAATATTACTGTTCATTAAATTGTTTTTTAATGCCTGATCAAAGAAATATGGATACGTTTTTATTAGATATATGTATACAAAAAAAAACCTAATTCAACAATATTAATATTTAGGGATTTTTGGCCATTTTTTCTATAAAATAGGGCACTGTGCACAGAGGCCGGATGTTTGGTCTTGGTGACTGTCTTGATGCTTTTGTCAGCCTTGCCAAAGCATACCACCTGGTCATTTTGCTTATTGTAGACGGGGTCAACGGTAAAGGTATTTTTATCAGAGAAAAAAATACCCGGATGCTGTTGGGCTTCAGATAATTCAAGAGTTGTTGACATCGATGAAGACGAAGCTATTCATGAGGTTGGAACAGGAGTGGTCTCTCAATTCTTCTAAGCGACTTTCATCCAGCCTTTGGGATGACCTTGTCCACAGTAGACCGATGTACCTTCTTCTTCTTGGCGTACTCTAACATCTTCATCATTGGGTTGACCTTAAAGGCCTCCATGATGTCTTCAGGCTTAACTTTGGTGGATTTTCCACTCTTGAGTTTGTCCTTAAGGTTGTCCCCATGAGGCAAACGATTTTTGATACCACGGAGAGTGGGCTTGCTGACGTTTAAGGCCTTCATGATGTCAGAAGTGGTCCTCCCGGCGAAGATTAAATTGCCTATAATGGTTCTTCTTGCCTCCATCGTGACATATACAGAATTTTTATTTACAACATGAACATCAATCAAAGGCTTAGAATCTAAGCTATTCAAAAATAGTCGGAACTTTAAGATTTAATCAACAAAACCTATTCAAAATGGATTTTTTAGAAGGTCTCATTACTTTTTCCGTGCCCGGTAGTGCTCAACGATGTATATTTTGATGTAAGAAATAGCAATGTAGTTGTATTCACGAACTATTGAAGGTATGGAACGTGTATACAGGACATCAGGGTGCACTGATATGCTCCCTGTTGTATATAATATAAATATTTTTGATATAAGAAGTAATAATATAGTTGTATTAATGAAATATTGCAGGCGTGTGAATGTGTAAGAAGGGCAATCCTTCTGTTTGTCTTTGTAATTGGTCTCTGATGTATATCATGATTCATGTGTGCATATATTAAGATTTGAGTGAAATATAAACGCTGGTATGTTAAGATGAATTTTGTTTGTTATTATTAGAGAGCCCTCTTAAGACTAAAGTACTCATCCGTCATCCTAACATAGAAATATTTTTTTTTCTCATAACTTTTCTTTTTAGAAAAATCAACTTCATATCAAATACGAATATTTCATACTACATTGACCCCCTCCCACCCCCCAGGCTTTTTATTATTCTATCAATGTTAAAGACAGAACACATATGAATTGATATAAGTATTGCGTAGTTACATGTGACTGTGCTCATGAAAAACAGATAGTAACATTGGCGAGTTATTTTCTTTATTAAGGCAGCAAAATTTGTATTTTAGCCGACGTTTAATTACTCCAGGTATTGACAGATACTACCGCTAGTTAAAAATATAGAATCCGGCAAGAAAAAATCCTTTGTTCTTTATTTCATGATCAAATTAAAAAACATATGTTATCCGAAAGGTGGTGGGACAGTCTTTTGCTTGTTGTTTAAAAAATGGCACATCCTCAGAAGAATTTTTATAGCTCCCTGTATGTGAGAGACTGTGCGTGGACAATCTGACTGTTCATCTTTTATCTTTATACTTGTATAGACAGGGGCGGTGGTAATTCTAGGGCAGCAAAAAAATGTTATTTTATCCATTGCCCAAATTTTAGAAATGGTGCACGGAGTCTAATAGATGATCTCTTAAAACGTCGACCTTCAAAACGTCAACCAACAGAACGTCGACCGACAAAACGTCGAATGGACAAACGTCAAATAGACTAAACGTTGAATAGACAAACGTTGAATAGACTACAACGTGAGACAAAAAACGTCGACGGAAGGAAGGTCGACCGTAGAATATAAAATAAAGGGATATTCCAAATGGTTTTGCGATATATCCCATTAAGACATTTCCTGCCTGAAACATAGCCCAGCTGCAGCATTCCTATATAAACTACCAGTAAGGGGCCCTCCCAACTCCCCTTATACATGTTGGGGTTGTTTTCAGTCACCGTCGTGTCCCATAATGGGATGAAACCCACCCCACTATTTCAGCAAACACTAAGAGCCCCTCACAACCCATATTTACCCCCCCCAATGTTTGAGCTGTTATCGGGTACAGCCTGGCCCCAAAATGGGATGAAACTCACCGCCACTATTTAAATTTACCTACTTCCATTTAAACCCCGAAAGGGCCCCCGAAATTTAAGACTGTTTCGGGTTTCATCTCTTTTTGAGGCCCTGTGGTACCCGAAATAGCCCAAATTTTGAAGTATAAAGATGGGTTTGTGAGGGTTCCTTACCTGTTATTTTATGTAGGAGTGGTGGGGTAAATATCTCAGTCTGGAAATGTCTGGAGTGAAATGTCGTAGAAACAGTTTTTCATATCTTGAAAAGTAATATTTTCTGCTGGACGTTTTATCGGTCGAAGTTTTTTACAAGTATATTGAAAAAAGAAGAAAGTTGTAAGGTATCAATTAAAGTATAGTGCGAATATATATTTGATAGCTGATTGAATATTGTTTAAATATACTCGATGTAATTAGGAATAGTTTTTTTCCTTCAAGTCAAACTTTTCACATCATTTCTATTTAAAAACATGTCAGAAGTTATAAATTTTCTTAGAAATGTTTAATGATTCCTTAATAAGTTTAATTGTAAGAAATGAGAATGGACATACGACGTCCATATATAAAAAAAAAAAAAATCTTTCAAGAGTGAAAGCCTTTTCTTTTTGCATAGTAGCCCAAAAATATTTGTCACAAAAGCCTTTGTTAGAGACTTTGTACGTACTAACATCAGTATAGATTAGACAGGTTCTTAAATTTGTTATTTTTCGAAATATTCTTTTTGATAAGAAATATTGATAATTGTTAAAAACTCTATTTAAAAAAAAAAAGCTTAGGCATTATGTTATACAGGTTGTAAAGATAAAATCGGTGCATTTTTCAAAAATCTTTAAATTATCAGAGAGGCCACCTTTTTCGGCGGATTTACTTGACAATGGGCGTGAATTTCAGACAATGGGCTTGTTGAGACCCAAAATTGTAGGCATATTTGAGACCCCCGTTTGAAAATATTGTTCATTTCATCATTAAGGCGCAACGTCGTTCCTCTTCTGTCATGTCAACCTCTTTTATATTTGGAGCAGCTGTCGCCATGATCCCCAAAACTTTACTTAAATTTGTTGATACGACCAGGGGTCAAGCCCACTTCCAAAAATAAAGATAGCAACTCTTCCAGATACAACAACGTTTCTGCTGCCAACAAACGAGATGTCATCAGACAGATTCATCATAAAAAATGGCCGACACACGCAAGCCCCGATTCGATCTTAGTTAGTGTTGAGTCGGTCATTATGTATTTAGTACAGTCCATCCTTAGGACTTGTCCCTAGGCCTGTCGGTCATTGGAATTTTTCGTAAAAATATCGATAGTCTTTTAAGACAAATAAGATATATTAAATATATAGTAAGATTATTGCCCATATCTTGCAAAAAATATTATATTTTTCATTATAATACAATATTATACGAACACATTTTATTGTTAATTAGTTAAACAATTTATTCCATTATCTAATGGAATAATTAAAAGTAGGAAAACCACCCTCATTGACGTCACGAAGGATCAACTGGATGGGAGTGGACTGGACCGTGGTCCTCGCTCCTATATAAGGCCTGACACAACAGTAATCTTAAGTCCCTGTATATAAATAGGCAAAAAAGTGAGCAAGACACGTAGTACAACAATATATTGCTTATAATTTTTTAATAAGAAATAATTATTTGATGGAAAATTATTATAAAAAACTTTGGAAAGATTGTTCATTTATCTAAAATATATTTGATTTATAAACTGCTCTATTTTGAATAGTATTGAATACTTTTCAGGTAACACCTCTATTTTTTCAAAAAAATAGTGAAACTTACAACTTTATGTACCCGGCACAACTTTAAGCATTGATTAATATAGCTAAAACTTTATGTTCCTTTACTGTTTATCAAAAGTTAGATTGTTGAACACCCCCATATTTGGAGAGAAAAACAATTTAAGGGACAACATAGAATGCATATAACATTTTGTCTATTTTAAATAGAAAGAAAAATTACTTAAGATCTAAATAAGGAAACGAATGGGATTTTTCAACTTTTTTATATCAATTTCTCCTTTTTAGCTAGATTGTTGTGCAAATCATTGTATAGAGGAAAATAAAATACAAAAACTCTGTCATGATATATATATTATTATTCTTTGAATATAAAGAACCATCAAGATGGAAAGCAAAAGCAGAAAAAAATCCTGAATATATTTAAGTGGTTTTATTTTATGCTTTGATATATAACAAAAAGACAACCAATTAATATGTTAGTAGGCTCTAAAATACTGATAGACTCTTGATTTTGTCTTGTTCTCGTTTCCTGAAAGTCATGGCTTACCATTTCTATCACACGTCTACACGTAATTTATTTCCAAGAACTTTGCATATTTTAATATCCAAACCTACACAATTATCACCTATTAAAATATAGAGATTCCGTTGTTTAAAACGTTTCTTGTTTAGGAGAGAGAAAAAGCCATGTTGTTCATTTTCTTAATTCTAAAATTTAATTGATCATAATATTTTCACTCCTGCAAATAAGACACCTTTTAAAACACAAAACCTCTTTATTTGACAGGGAGAGTTGTTGAGGTTTGAAGATGAAAATATGCAAAGTTCTGTGAAATAAGGATAGGTTTGATTCATTACCAAGGCTTGTCAAGTTTGTCTTCCATTAAAGGAGTTCTTTATTTTTTTGAACGATCATCTTGATAGTATAACTAAGCCGTACATAATTATTTAATGCAGTACATATTTATAACTCAAACAAAAAAAAATGTATTGAGGTAATTTCAATGTATCCATTTTTAAATTTTAATTCCCAAATCCCAATAGAGTTTTTTTTTCATGAACCCACAAAGTTTTGGCATTGTTAAATGTTATTATCTGGCCCAATAGGTTCATAGCATTGGTATCAATCCTCCACATGTTGTCTTAGTCTTGTGTTTGCTTCGATCTTTCAAAATCTTCTTCATGTCATGGAGTTAATCCCATAAAGTATTCGTTACTCTCAAGGTATCAATTCCTGAAAATATTTGCTTCGATGTTAGCTTTCATTTTCAATAGCCCCAAAAATTATCAACACAAAAAAAATAATTATTTAAATATATTTATTTTATATATGGATGATGAAAAAATTGGGGATTCGGAAACTTTTAAGTGGATCAAAGCCCCCTAAAAATGAGGCTATTGGTTACGACCCTTAAAGTCTTTGGATTAATGTTTTAAAGTCTTATCAAGGTATCGATACCTAAAATTGTATATTTTTTCTTACTTATGACCCTCAAACATTGACTTAGTTTGCAGGGGGAGGAATCCAGGCCTCCTTGATTCTTAAGATTCATTATTTAATATACAATTATGTTACAAACGAGTATATTATGACAAATATATAATTTAAAAGAAATGACCTCTTATAGTCGTACAATTTTCAAACTCTGCCTATGATCCCAAAGTCTTTGGGCTTGAACATAACACTGCTCCAAACTTAACCCGCTACTTTAGATGTATTGTCAAAAAAATCATATTATGTTGACCCAAATATCTTTTCATCACATGATATTTTTACAATAACTTCATTTCATTGTTATTTCTTAACAAAGACATGGACGTATTTTTTGTAGTTCAGGGATCAAAAACAGACGGCGCTCATATTTGATGTACGAGTAGTAACAATGAAAGTATAAAAATATGTGGTTTGTCACGTATCTCATTTTTGACTATTGTTAATATTCCTCTCTAAACCATTGGTTCCTATTTTTTTCCCCTACATATGTAGGTAGGCATGTCATCAAAGTTGTTTAATTATATCATATTATATTGATTTTCTTATGAATAAGTTAAATATTCACAAATATCCGTATCAATAGTCATTTTCTTACGTTTATGAATATTCACATAATACAATAGAACTCGAAAAACTCGAAGTAACAGATATCTCGAACTTAAAAGACCAGCCCTTCTCGCATAGTAGAAATGAAATCTTTTCACTTACCCACAAACCTTTCAATGATATCCACTTGATAGTGGCAAATGGCTATGAAAATAACTACTAACTATATTGGGCGTGCGCAGAAAACTGCTCTGGGGAAAATTGTCGGTTAGGAAAACTGCCCGGGAAAAAATTGCCCGTATTTTGTTCAAACTTCATGATGAATAATAACACATTATACATCCGCTTAATATTTTTTACGACAAATATAAAACAAATTTGTCTGTTCCATTCGTCAAGGAAGTTTCTTCACGTTTGAGTAATATTATTACAATTCAATTTCCTTGTAATTTTTTAAATTCAATCCAATCTTCATTGAAATGGATCAAGAGGATTGGTAAGGAAAGGGGGGGGGGATAAATATCTTAGGGCCTCATAGAATATAGTTGAATAGCCTACACCCTCGGATTGGCCCAGGGGTAGTGTGGGGTCGCTAAAAACTACCCAAGGCCTGAGGGGTCGAAACTATTTTTTGGTACAAGAGGGCTTCCTTAGGTGTATGTGATGCATTGACGGGGTTTTTTTAAGGATCCAGGGGTATGCCGAGTACCCTCTGCAACCCGAGAGTTTGGAACTTTTTTTTAGTATAATTGGGCTCCTTAGATGTATTGACAGTGGTTTTTAGCAATCCCGCATTAACCCCGATATAATCTAAGGGTGGAGAGTACTCAACCACGGGCAATTTTCCCCAGAGCAGTTTTTCTATTACCATATTTGGGCATGAGATTTTTATTTATCTTTAAATGATGTGATCTTTTTATTAAGAGTTACATAGCAGTTTAATTATTAGTTTATCAACTAATAATTACATAAATAACTAGATGAATGGCATAATAAAAATATAGCTAAACCTTTAGTTTAAAATTAGACCAGTTCTTCCGTTCTCTTGTTATGTCTCAATTTTAGAAAATTAAAAGAAAATAGAAAGTATTCGTATAACAATATTGAAAAAATAAAAATAAAAAAAAAAAAATCGAGAACATTCATAAAAAAATTTCCCGGAAATATTTCTAAAATAATAGATACAGATACACAGAGAACATAAAAATACTGTAATAAAATCTTCATTACCTTAAGATTTTTGAAGGACAAATGCTTTTTAAAAATATGTTTTTAATTTTTCAAACGACGTTCTGATTTAGATCTATATTCTAAATCTACCTGACTATTTCAGAGGCAAAGTCTCGTAACTTTCGATAGACTCTTGGTATTTTGACAATAAAAGCAGAGTATCTTGCTCTAGTATCTATTAAAATAACTTTAAATTTGTCTACATTGATCGGCTCTATCAAAGTTTTTTTTTTTTTTTGCAATATATACACTATACAGTGTAGGGCTGGACAATATAAACTCTTAATTAATGTCTATTTTCTGAAAAGGTTTAGTGATTAATTTTTGATATTCTGTTTCCCCCTTCTTTTTTACATAGACAAACTATACTAATCATTAAGTCAATTTATCATTATAAGCGAGCAACAAGCATCTCAGATATCTTAGATGTTGGGGTTGATGTGATAAAGATTATGGACATTATTAAGTGTTCTAGGAGCCGGGTTTTTAAGTTGACCAGGATGTTGAAAATGGAGAAAACCCTCTCCAGGATATCAGGAAGGGGAAGACATAATTTTAAGAGGGATACGAAGTTCTTGTTAAGTTTGGATAAGAATATAAAGGAGGATACCACCAAGTTGATGAAATGCCTCGTCAACGATTTCTCTGTGGCTCCTAGGACCATCAGGAGGGCTATAAAACACAACTTAGGGGATTAGTTTCTTTCACAAGGACCCCATGCCATCTTCTCACAGAAAATCCTCAAATGGATCAAGACAGTTGTGAAAATTTTCTGGGATAAGAAGATTTTCACAGTTGGTAAATTCCACAGCCGCCAGAACGACCACTGGCTTGCGGAAACAAAAGAAGAGGTCCAAGGGGTTTTCTTCACCAACAATGGTCCTCTCCAATGTGGGCACTGATGGAAAGAAGATGCATCCATTCTTTTTTAAGGCTGGACAGATAATGGGCCAGGAGGTCTTCTATAAGATACTTAGGTACACCATCTGGTCATGATTGAAGACCAACTACCTGGAAGGTAACTACGTGTGGACTCAGGACGACGGCCTCTCTCATACGTCCCCCAGGTGCCAAAAGCTCTGCGCAGATAACGTAGCTCGATTCTAGCTCAAAAAGATATGGCCCCTTCCTCACGAAATTTGAACCCACTGTACTTTTCTATATAGGGGCACTTTGGAAAGGGAAACCAAATCTGCCTACTGAAGTCCTCCATAGTCGCTGCAGGGGACAACTTGTCAGAGGAGTATGTTATCAACTCCTGCATGGCCTTCAGGCGACGTGTAAAGGCTGTGATTGAGAATGAAAGTTTTGCCAAAACCTCTTTTACATGTTTTGTTAACATTATTTTTATGACTATTATTGAAAATATAAAATTATTGATGTATATCTAAATCCATCTCCCGCGTCCATGTTTTGCCGCCCTACTCTGTAGTTTGAAATTTAGAAGTCCAAGTAAAGTGCCTTGGTTTTTGGAGGTGAATGTGATCCAAAAAGAATAATGGTCTATATGAAGCTTTGTGCTTTCAAGACTGTTTATATTTAGAGATACAAATAGTCTGAATATTTCCAGGTAGGGAAACTCGGTAAATGTCCGAATTATACATCTTCCAAGAGTCTTTACACAGTTCGTAAAAGCATAGGTACATCCAAATGTGGGGCTTAGTAGTTATTTCATTCAGATTTTCGGAAATTTTAGTACTCTTATATACATATTATTGGGATACTCAAATGGAATTGTCCATTATAATTTATCCTTACTGTAATATAATTGGCCAAGGTGCAGGGCCTTTGCCGATTTTTATTAACAGATATAGTAACTTCCTATTTGAGAAGCTATTGTTCGAGACAGCATCATGTATATAGATAATTTTTTCCTCCACCGCTTCCCACTCCAAAACTACATCTTCTTGTAGTTGGGAGAAGTGCTTTTTTTTGTAGTTTTGGTGGATGATGTCCACTATGGAACTCGAGTCATACACTGAGGAACCGATTTTCATTTGATACCGCTTTATACAAAGCTATACAAACTACTTGGGTAATGAAGAAGTCAATACTTTTAAGAGATTAAATTGGCCCCACTCATGAATTTTAATCAAAAAATTTGGTAATTCAATTTGAATTTGGGAGCTATTTCTCTTTTTGCTATAAGAAGGTCCTCCCACTCATACAATCTGGTCCACTAGCTTTATCTACCTTGAAGGATTGCCTTATATATTGTATGATATTTTCTTCCGAAAGCACGTAAAAAAATCCGAATTACTCTTCTTCCCGAAAAGTTATTTATCAACCTCCAACTATTCTCTCAAAATGTTTATAAAAATTATTCTAAAATATATTTCATCCTCTCCAGAATGATTGTTTCCACTCAAGGTGCAGAAAAAAACATTCATGTCTTTCAAGTACTTAAACTGCTCACAATGATTGGGCTTAACTTTGATTTTCTTCCTGCTCTATATTCTTAAAAAAAGATCAAGTGAATGATAATATTATTTAATATACATATTTATAAATATATCGTTTGTAAAAGGAAATTCAAAATTGTATTGGGATAGAATAAAAATAAATTAAAAATTGAATACCTTTTAAAATTATTTATAAAAAGAAATAACACAAAAATGAATCAAATCAGGCTGTCAAATAACCATAAAAAACGGTGTAATCACACTAGCTCATAGTTAACTTGCTATATGACAAGGAAATGTTTGTTAATTATTTAAATACTTTGAAAACATTTGTCTTGCTCATCATTGGTGTAAACTCTTTAATACAAAAATAACCACCTATAAAATAGAGTTGGGCATTACCAACACCAATAAAACAGCCTCTCGACACCAGTTTTTGAAGATATTGATCTCAACCCCCTCAATTTTTTAATCTTGGAAAAAGAGATTTTAAGAACGGCACTTACACAATATGTTAATCTTCCATCACAACGGCTTTCTAATTCAGCTCTAATAAGAGTTCAATATACACGTTTATTGTGTATTTATATTACTAACGCGGAAATATATTTATTTTAAAAGGTACAAAGTGAAGTATGTTTAGTGGGGATTTAAGGACAGCATGTAAAAATTAAGTAGATATGAACAGTGTACATCTATTAAAGGAATACATATAAGCTTCTCATTGCCAAATTACTTTCATTTTATTTTTGCCACTCTTAATTTATGTATACGTTATGTTACTATATACAGATATGTCAAAAGTTCAAAGAAATACTAAATGAACTTTTTATTCATTGAACCAAGACCTAAATTATATTACTTTCATAACAATAAGATAAAATCTTATAGATTTTGTTTTATGTTTAAGAATCGTTTTATTCCTTAAGAACTGCAACTATTTGTAAATGTAAGAAGGTGTTTTATGACCATTACTGACTAAAGACCCTTGTTACTATCAGCTGCCTGTTATATATTTAGGGGAGACGAAATTAATTAGTGTTATAACGAGGATATCTTTCTACATTTAAAATAGCATTAGTGGAGGGGGAAATATTTAAATCATATTTCAATACATTTATTTCATAATACATTTTAAAACACTTTAACCAAAGATATAATATAATTTTAACTACAGAGGGAGATGTTTTTCACAACAACAATCAAGAAGGATGTTCAAGTAAACCCAGACCATTTTTAAATTACATTCTGAACAATAAGGGAAGCATTTAACTCGAGTATTTCCATTTTAAAGTGAGAAGGTGAGGGTAAGCTTTAAGTTAGTTGTCTAACTTTGAATTCAAATCAAATATTTACGATCAAGAAGACCCTCTAGAACAGCATTATCGAATTGGCTTGCGCGGGACACAGCCCAGCGTACATGAAGAAGATAAAGCCCACTAGTCCTGGAGTGATAAAAACGGATTCCCAGATTCATCATTAGTCTGAAACCGTCTGTAAAGGGCTCTCCTGGGCTTCCGATTAACATTTTTGCCAAAAGCGCCAAGAAATCAGTGCAAGAGTCTCCAGAGCCATAAATGCTTACCTGGGAATGAAATAATAGCGCCTCTACAAAAGTCATATCCTTACAGAGAGAATAAAGGCCACCTGTTATGCCCACGGAAGAAAATTACTAAACTATTCTAAGTACCATATTGACTGAACCATTTTTTATTCGTTTGAGAAACAATGGACTGTTGACAGATCCCACAACATCAAAAAAGATAGATGGTGAGCCACAGAGAGAGCTAATGTCCTCCACGTCTTTAAAACTAAGTTTCCAGCAAGCATCATAACCCTTGGGTTCCTTGGGGGCAAAGGCAGTGTCATGCTCATCTTTTAAGGGTCAAAAGAGATGGCTCATACCGACATACACAGTGAACTCCTGTATGACCATGTGATACCTTGGATGAAGGCTGAGGGCAATGGTGTCGAGTTCCTGTTTCAACAAGACACCGCCCCTATCACAAGGCCTGCCCCAAAACTTGTTTAAATAAGAGAAGATGCAATTTGGTACCCCCCTCGATCTGGACCTCTAACTACCTTGATATGAATCACATGGATTACTTATATTAGGGCTAGTTAGAGAGGTAGATTACTGTCATTTCAAACAACAGCATCGACTCCTTAAAGGATTCCATCATCAAGTACTGGAGAGAAGTACCTGAGCGACCGGTATTGAAGAATGAAAAGAAGAAGAAAACCATAGTACCCAACTGTTCTTCCTTTTCTAATTGCTAAATTATGTTTTGTTCTATACAAAATCCCATGATTAATTATTTTATTTTAAAAGACTTTGAAGTACCTTCACAATAAAAATTAAGTGTGTTTGGTGGGATTGGACGGGAATAATTTACTCTGAGCTGCTCCACTATGTCCAAACTATTCATTCGGAGTTGTAATGTCAACAATTAGACTCTCTGAAGGAAGCAATCATCCAAAAGCTGCCATTTTTGGCCAATAGGAAAGGAAATTGAATTTCCAAGTTATTTCCTCAATGGGACAAGGGTTTCTATGAAAGAGGCAGCATGAAATTACCCTCAACATGGCAACAAGTTATACAACAAAACGGTGCATATTTGACCTAAATTGGATAATTCTTACTATGGTAAATAAAACATTGAAATGAAGAAAAAATAATGGATGTATTTCAACTAGACCTTGTATCATTTGACTTTTTTTTTTTTTTCTTTAATTATTTTCTTATCCGTTGGTATAATTTTATTCAAATTAAAAACTCATTCAATGAGGAGAAAAATTTGAGACTTTAGAACACTCAGTACAAAAGGGAACGGTTGCAACAAATGCTCCAATTTTACTCTTTAATAACATTTTTAATCATTACACTTGACCTCACGGTTTTTTTTTTTTTTTTTTTTTTAAGCCAGGAAAGAAGAGTATGAACTGATATGTAATACTGCTTAGTAGTGGATCACTAGCCCCCTTTTTTGGTAGGGGGGTAAAGATCCCTACAATTTTTTTATCATATATATATATGAATAATTTTAAATGAATGGTCTACAAAAGTACTTTGGATGAGGATGATGCAATGATCGATATATTAATGGTGAAATTTTTGACTATTTTAATACAAATTACTAAAATATAATTATCTCCGGCACCTTACATCTCGACTACAATCGGTTTGTATTCTTATTTACATCTTGTACAGAAATAAGTACATAACAACTATTTAGGGGCAATGCTTTCTCGCCATTTCTAGAATTTAGGAAATGTCATTAAACTCAAATATTTATTCAAAATAGGTGAAACCCAAAAAAATATTAGTATTTTTAGATTTGCAATTAAATTTTAAAAATTTGAAGTAGAAGTTCAATGATCAAAAAAAGATATTAAGTGGGCACATAATACGTAGTTGTCCTCTTTCCAGGAGGTCAAAATTCTTAGCATAGATTAGAAGTCAAGACTACAACAAAATAGAGATAATTGATCACTAATTTTCTTTTAGAATGACTTTAAAATATTCATAGATAGATAATATTTAAAGCATCATCCTCTTTATTACTTCTATTAATAGATATCCATGTATGTATAGTTAATTATGTATATTCGAAATTATTTATAAATTCAACTCACATGATTATAGATGCAAAAGAGACTGAGAAGAGTCCTAACATTTGCCTCAATTACTGGGAACTGCTTCGACTTAGTCAGACCAAAATTGAATAAAATATCCTAACATATATTTTTAATTAATATGGTCTATTTAGAAACTATGCCTACAAGTCAATAGGTATGCTCGTCAAATATTGTAGCCGATCCGCTTGAACAGAAAAATTTAATATTTAGTTTTTTTTCTATGTCGAAAATTCAGCTGGAGAAAAGGGGTAATACATACAGGTTAAATACCCCCATTTAGTCTATATTCAATTAGCACAGATTTCGATTTAATACTATTTTTCATTACAAATTCCTAATTTATTATTAACATAATTGGAACTTAGTGTCTATCTTGATCAATCCCGTATATCTACTAATTCAATTGCTTAGACTGTTTGAAGTATTGCTGAATTCAAATTGAAGTAGTTAAAATAACTAAATTTGGACCATACTCTTTTTTTCAAATTAAATCAATGGCTCAATTTTGAGCACTTCAATGTTTTCTTTATCTATGCAGGATCAATGCCTTAGAAAAGGAGAGTTTGGTCATCATGCACGCCTTCTAAAGAGAAAAATATGAACTAATAACCTAAAACCCGAAGCTTATATAAATGAATAATGTAAAACTGAATCACGATCTGAATTAGTTGCAAAATTAACTATATTCATAGAAAATGTGATAAGGAGTAATAAATTCATATGAAAGATTTGTCAGGATTGATGAAGATATCTCATAAATAGGATTGTTTAACTTGCACATTCTTGGATTGTAGCTTTTAAATATATAGCTAGCTTTTTTAAATAATGAAATTGAAGAATCGCTAGAATAAATTATAGAGTTTTGCAAAAAAGACTTTTCTTTAGAAAATAAATTTAAAGAAGAGCAATCCTTATATACTTATTATAATATTTTAAAGATTGGTGACATGACTTGATAGTTTTGCAAATGCGTTAAGTGAGTTAAAGACAATTTTTGAGGTATTCGAGTTCAAGCAAACAAATAATAACCCTTGTCAAAATAACATCTCGTATCCTGTAGTACCACTAACCATTTTTAGCTGCAATGGAATAGAAAACACCGTAAATGTTGAAACTAGGTGCAAGACCGGGTTTGGTTTTTTTTCAGTTTGTTCTTAAGTCATTTTTTCTAGACCACATAGGACTGATATTTTGTCAATGATATCTGCTTCACAATGGCATCCAATAAAAATGTTATGTGTAAGGGTAAAGAATATTTGACTTTTGAGAAGGCGCTTTATTTCGTCAGAAGGCATGACTCCATAGACGACATTGACAGAAATTTATCTGTCCCAGGTATGACAGGAATATAAAACAAGTCTTTCTAAATTGAAAATGCGTAAAATCTACAATAGATGGTGTTGTACTCTGCAAAGGAATTAAATAAAGTTAATATATAAATAATCCGAAATCTACAACATATTGTGAGTATGAAACTTCTTTCTTTTTTTTTAATTAACGGCAAATATAAATACGATAAAATAATACCTTAAGGATTTACATTTATCTGATATACCAAGGTGAAAAAAACAAAACAAAAAAACAATATCAAATATAACTCAAAGATACTTTCTTTTTTTATCAGTGCGTCCTTAATATACTGAAAATTTGGTTACAACAGAAGTCTGGATAAGCTTCGGTTGTCCGGTGTGCAGGCTTCGCAACTTATACCTGCTGAACGGCAGAGTGGTTCAATTCCACCTTCTAGGCGTCATATTTAATTTTTGACAGAATGTTTCAAATTTTATAGTGTTGTCAATTGTTGAAAGATTTTTGTAATATGTTTCCTCACAAAAAAAACCCCCAAAAAAACATGGATTAAATAAATTAATAAAATTGTGAGTTGTTGACGGTTGACTTACGATTCATTTTAATTAGATGTGAGAAACAAATGGGTAAACAATTATACCATGTTCATGGGTAAATACTCTTAATTTTTCTTTGATTTACATAATGAGTTTTATAAATATCTGGAGGGATATCGGCTCTAACTTATCGGTTACTTATTACAGATTTTTTAGCACATATGTACAATTTATTTTCTTTTTCAATATATAAATGTCCTTTTTTTATTCATAAGTCACGTGACATAGTATGTATCTCCACCTAATTATTAAAAAAAAAAAACTCAAATAAAACATTTTTCAATTAAAATATATACACAAAAAATGTATTTAACAATCGATTTGGAGGAGTTTGTATATTGTATACAAAAGTATATTGTAAAAAGTGTTCTTAGGTAAGGTGTTTCATATCACTTCATTTCATGACATTATTTTTTTGTCATAACTAAAGTATTAAATCAGGTACATGGTGAACTTTTTGATTTTGGTGCAAGTTCTCTTAGATTATGAAGGGTAAGAAAGACTCTAGGGGGACAATGGCTGAAATAGAAGAAATATCCTCTCTGCTAAAAAAATTTAAAAGTTTCATTCAATTTTTTTAACATAAATTACATTTTAAATAATTTATGATTGTTATGGTCATTAATACTTGGAAAGGAAAAAAAAATAGGAATCTTTTGTACGGAATGCATGCAAGGGATCAGTCGTCAAAGAGGATAAATATATCTTTTACTTATCAGAGTCACTGTCATGAATAATCATCAAGCAATATCCTCTATTGAGCATAAAAATATCGTTACATTTGAAAAGCCATTTGGGATTATTAAAATTTACAACCGTAAAATATGTACCATTATAGTTTTCTCTATTAATGGTTTATGACAGTCATTTATTGGTTAAGTTAAAAATATTATGACCTCCAGTATGTTTTTTTTTTGTTTTTTTAAATACGCCTTTAGGGTACGGTGGTAGAATATCCACCACCCTCTAAACCCATAGAAACCCCAATTAAATATGGCAACCCGTGTTACATATACCCCTAAGACTGGGATATATTTTCATCTAATAAAATCACATTTTATTAGGTGAATAAACTATAAAACAAGTCTGTAAAAATAACATCACCGATTTAAAAAGAAGGTCACTAACATAGCCAGTCTTCTTAATGGCTTCCATGACGAGTAATATTTCTTTATTATTCAGCCAATTTTTCCATATTCCCCTCCTTATACTCTCCAGGGGATCAGACTATGCTAATATGGGATTTGGAGTATCTGCTGGATCTCCACACAGTCTGCATGATACATCTTCCGCCATTCACATATTATTTGAATACTTCCTGAAGGGAATAGAGTAATGAGGCAATTGCAGTTCTTATATACATATACTCCCCTGTTTTTAAAAAGTTTCCATTCCGAACTAGGGTCCTCCAAAAAGAGGTGTGTTAAAAAAGAAACAGGTGGTCACCCTGACAATTTAAATAATTTTTGGGAGGAGAGCAGCTTAACTGTCGTGACGTTTCATTAGAGCAGCTATGAGATGACGGAAATATTTTTTTAAAACACTCCGTATAAACGGTGTCCACGATAAATTGGAACTACTTTAAACTTCCTCCAGATCCATAATGTGGATATTCGGTGTTAAATCATACTAATATAAAAGGTTGCGTGAACAATACACTATAACTTCCACCACAATTGTTTTGACAACTAACAATAGTCATCATGGAACAAGCAAGGAGAGACGCCATCCTCGAATTGGCTCGCGCGGGACACAAGCCCTCTGCTATCTACAAGCTTCTTAACTACCCCAAGACCACGGTGTACCGGGTCTTCAATGCCTGGGAGGTTGAGGGGAAGGTCTGCCGCAAGGCCCACAACATGAGAAGTGACCGAATCTGTACTCCCTGCTTCCTTGAAGGCCTCCGAAAGTCCATCAAGGCTTCACCGGGGACTTCCTTGTCCAGGTTGGGCAAGAACCGTGGAGTGAGCAAGCAGCTGGTTGTCAAGGCTGTGAATGAGGACCTCTGGTACAGGTCATACCGAATGGCAAAACAACACATGCTCACGGCATCCATGAAGGCCACCAGGCTCACCAACCGTAAGTGTCTCCTTAATGACCTGAAGAGCCATGGAGGAAGAATCATCTTCTTCTCCGACGAGAAGAACTGGACTGTTGACAGAAGCTACAACGTCCAGAATGACAGGTGGCTTGCCAAGGAGAGAGAAGAGGTCCCTGCTGTCTTTACCACAAAGTTCCCGGCCTCCGTGATGACCCTGGGTGTCATCTGCAGCACCGGCAAGGTGATGCCTCCTTTCTTCTTCAACTCCAAGGAAAGGGTTAACAGGATAAGGTACTGCGAAGTCATGGAGGAGATCGTCATCCCCTGCATGAAGGATACGGCCGCTGGGAGGGAGTTCATATTCCAACAAGACTCAGCGTCCGCACACATCGCCATGAGGACCACTAACCTCTTCAACTCCCACGACATCACTTTCTGGGATCTCAACACCTGGCCCTCCAACTCACCCGACCTCAATCCGTGTGATTACTACTGGTAAGGGAAGTTGGAGAAGGAGGTGTGCAAGGTCAGCCACAAGAGCGTTGCGGCCCTGAAGGGATCCATTACGAGGAAGTGGAATGCTGTCGATTTCGCGGAAGTCATCAGGGTATGCAAATCCTTTAGGGGCAGGATGGAGAAAATGGTGGCTGCTGAGGGAGGACATATTGAATAAATTTATTGTTTAATATCATGTCTAACTTTTTCGTATTAACAAATATACTCCAAATTCCATTTTTATCAAGCAGGTTGAATTTTAAGATAGTTCCAATTTATCGTGGACACCCTGTATAACAATATCGATTGTCCATTACACTCCAAGTCCAACAAGGGCTTACACTTATAATTCTACAACAAACCCTCAGTATTATTCTTTTTCTTTCAAGCACTAGTGATTACTTTATACTCGTATGTTTTCTCTTCAAGAATAAAATAATAATGATGACAGCTATAGAAAAAAACAAAAAAAAACACTTTAACATTTTAACATCAACTGTCTTATATATGTTTTTGGGGGAGAAATTGTATTATTTCAACATTCATAATACCATTAATGCAATATTGCAAGAAAAATATATAGCTAAATTATATTGATACTATAAAGTCAAAGCGATATATAAACACTTAGACAATTTGTTAAAGAATGAACGAAATAGAACTATAATCCCCACGGTTTGTCCTTTTATAATCTCAAAACTGTCATTTTTCTCTACTTTTTGCCCATCTCTAAATATATACAACATAACTGTTGTTAATTTAGCAATACAATTCTTATTATTACTGATGAATTTTAGGCAATTGATATATATATATATATAATATACTACACTGATAAAAAACCATATAAAAACAAATCATTTACTAAACAATTTAAATGGCTTGAATATAATGTTCATTCCCGTTTATAAAAGCAAAGTATTGATTAATTACTGGCATGGAACAAATGGAAACATGGAATCAATATATGAGTCTTTTGTAAAAATACATTTTTAACAGAATTACTAATTGGATATTAAATCGATTCATAAGAATATGTAAGTAGTTCATTCAATAAGAGTAACAATATTCACTACCAATGTTAGTAGATTCCCTAAATAACTAAGAACTTTATTTGCCTTGCAACACACACAACTAAAACATGTAAATTAGAGCCGAAAATATGGGAAATTTAATATTTAAAAAATAAGCATTTCTCTAGAAATTATTACATCATTGTATTGTTGCTACGGTGATGAATACAGAAAATCAGTAAGCAATGCAAATAGCACTTGTACTTAAATTGAAAAGCAAAGGAACAGAAAAATTTAATTATATTATTTTAAATGTTAGGGATGTCACGGGTTGTGACTTTGTGTTTTAGAGGATTTGGTGGATCATTACTCGGAAATTAGCTTGACATGCTGGATACTAGGAAAAATTTTGTTCACTCCGTAATTGGAGTTTTTTTACAGTTGACGCAATGAGAATGTTAATCATGGAAATTTTAGGATAAAAGAACACAAAATGACATAATATTTGTATAAGTGACATTGATGGCCAAGTTAACTTATCTTTTTAACTAGTTAAATTAAAGTTAATTTTTATTTTATTTTCTTATAACTATTTCACTTAATGTTAATTTAGATTTCTATGAAAATTAATTAGTTAAGTTAAAGTTCATTTCGAGTTGTTTTTTTTTTAACTAGTTAAGTTTAACTTCTAAAGTAATTCAAGTTAAATTGACTCACTCAACCTTGGTTAAGTTAAAATTAATTTCGATATTAAAAAATAACTGTTTAATTTAGTCCATGGAGAGATTCATCAAGGCTTTATAATAAAGATTATTCTCTCTGCTAAAATTTACTCCACTTTCAATTGAACAATCAAGACAAAAATACAGATTCAAGTTACTAGTACAATGGAATTCAAAGACGACTAAAATTTTAGATTTTTGAGCTTATATCTTATTTTAAAATATATGTAAAATTACAAAATATCTGAGATAATATAAAAACGACATTTTCTACAACACTGAGCCAATATCCTTTTTATCAATTTGATGTGAAAGGACCCAGTTGAAAGGTTTAATATAACAGATAGTGTCGACACAGTGTTTAACTAAATTATCGGAGAACTAACGGTTACTTACAGAAAGTTTTTTAGTATTTCAACTTAGAATAACAAAATAAATTTAACTTTAACCAATTAACTTAATCAAGTTAAGTTAAAATTATGATAATATAATTTGAAAAATTAACAAGTTAGATTAAAAGTTAATTTTGATAAATCAAAAATTAACTTGTTAAGTTGAAGTTAAAATAACATTCTTTAAATAATTAACTGGTTAAGTTAAAAGTTAATTTTGATAAATCAAAAATTAACTTGTTAAGTTGAAGTTAAAATAACGTTCTTTAAATAATTAACTGATTAAGTTAAAAGTTAATTAGATTAACTTATCTGAGTTAAGTTGCATTAACTTGCCCAACTCTGATTATTATTGAGACTCGGTACAACACTAATTTTTTTCGGTCTGGTCTTAATTGATTTAATCTTTTTCAAATCGTGGGCCCATTTTTTTAAATCTCATTTATGAGTTGTAGAAACTTGGTGTACTGGGACAATATTCACAGTTTTGAAACGGAAATGACGTCATCAAAATGTCCATAGAATCAGTCAAGACCGAATTTTAAGTAAGGCTGATCCATACAGATCTTTTTATTAAAAGTGATCCGGAGGGAATTTTTCTTTGAGATCGGTCCCGACTGGACGTATTTAAAGGACTAATTAGTTCGGTCCACTAAAAATCATGACGGCCACAGACTGGGCTAGGATTTTCAAACCAAAATCCCACACTAGTGTGCGTTATTTATTTTCTTTTAAGTTAATTTTATTTACATTTAATCATCATTCTTCTTACCTCCAGAGTCTAGTTTTCATTGTGGTTAAAGTTGAGTAGGAGCGGGAAGCTTGAAAAGTGATATTCGGCTGACTTTCAGTTCGTCAGCAACCCTTTACTCTTTGATGCATTAGGGTGAGAGCATTTCGAGTCTTTTTTCAATTGTCAACTTGTTAAGATCCAACCCTATCACTTGTTCATTTCTAATAAAGCTTCAAAGAAAGCAAAAAAGTTTAAAAGTTGACAGGATTGTGATAAAACGCGTAGCCACTCTACTTGGGTTCTATGATCACATGGGGGAGTATTTACATATAAAATAATTAATAACTTCCTTATCAAACTTATATCACCATCTACATATATGGTGAAAAAATGATGTAAAAGCCAGTCTAAAATATTAATTGACATTTCCGTTGCATTCAAAAGGTGCAGCCACTATGGATACGAGTAGCAAGGTCCATTTTTTCAGGCTTCCTTTTAGCTCTTACTTTCCTTTTTGACAACTTTACTTGAGTTTTTTTTTTTTTCAATTTTTTTTAATAATGTCATACGAGTCCTTTGGAAATATTTTTTTTAATGACCTTTTTTTTAAAAAGAAAGAAGTTTATATTCATTATTTATTCAATTGACTTTTTTCGGTTACAATAGTTCGGAATTGAAAAGAAGAATCTAACTTACAAAGGACTCAGAACAAATAGTCCCTTTTAGTGTTGTGTTAGTCTTTATTTATCCGGCCAAGTCCAGTCCAGTCTTTGACTTATAGATCCTTAGGACTGTCTATCCTTGGAACCGGTCCTTAACTATTGGTCCTTGGAATTTTTCATATTAACATCGAGGGTTTATTAAGGGAAATAATATATAGGAAAAATGTATTCAGGTTATTGCAAAAAATATAATATTTTCCATTAGAATACAATATAATACGAACAAATTATATTGTGACTTGGTTATCTATTTTATTCTATTATATAATGGATTAATCAAAAAGAGAGAAGCATCATCATTGACGTCACAAGAGATCGATTTTACCTTCTTTAAAGACCGAAAAGTAGGACTGGATTGAATAATATTTAATTGTTACCTGTTTACTACGATAACTGATAGAGTAAATCTTTGACATCATGATTACCCAAGCAATTTGAAACAAGGTGAACATTTCAAAAATAGGGATCTGAAATATATTTTTAAATTTTTCCGCATTGGAATTCTAAATTGAAAGCAATCACTCTACCTCTTTGGAATCAAAGTATGTACATTATAAAACCTAAATATTTATATTGTTTTCATATTGACAGTGGGTATGTGTGGCTATTTTTCCTTTTCTAATTTATAGACTCAAGTTGACCTTTTATGATTCGACTCAAGCTCACACAATCCTATATGAAATCGTGTCTGCATAACCAAACTCTAATTAGATTTGACGAATCTTATCTTGACTAAAAATGTGATTCTTTTTCATCTTATAAAAAATATGGCCCAAATTGTACATATTTCCCATACAAACGCTTCAAAAATCTCTTAATGTATACATATTTTAGAAAAAAAATAAAAATAAGGATATATTTTTGAGTATTCAGTATTGAAGAAGAAATAGTTATGTTATCTTATCATTAAACACAATGATATCACCCGCAGCATCAAAAGCTTATATATGAAGGAACACACCATACAGAGTTCTATCATACAGTGAATGTATTTCATCAAAATTCTTAAGTAACACATCAAAGGGATCTCAACCTGTCTTGTTTTAAAAGTACTAGAACACTCACCCAAGAGTCTGTGTTAATTACGACCCATTAATTTTTTGTGTTCAATATAAACCGATAATTAAATGAGTTACATGCGAATAAGGTAAAACGAAGTATGGATTAAATAAAAGTATATACTTATTAAATGTTCTGTGCGAATTCTACAATACTTTAAACGGGCCCAAATATGTCAGGGATGGTTTAATAGGCTTATTTCTGACCAAAACATAATTCGACTCCTTTAAGAGCTTCCAACGTGCCCCTTACTCTCGCTGGAGTCTAGGGGATAACTCTTGTTGGACCATGTTTCATCTTATTAAAGCTCTCAAACAAGCTCTTATCGTTGGTAGCACCAGTGTGCGTTCGGTTAACGATAATGGAAGCCTAGGTGCGGAATCTAAGACGCAATGTTGCCCTTGGAATAGCTGGTGTGGCAGAACGAAAGCCCACATCACGTCGAGGTGAGCAATGAAGGAAAACGCCAAACAGAATTTTAACTTAAACTGAATCAAAGTTTTTAAATAACATATAAAAGGGATCTGAAACTGTCTTGTCTTCAAAGTCCTATATATATTTATTTGTAGGCATTTATCAAAGTCTATACTCATGGCACTTAAAGGTTGATTAGTTTAGATCAAATTATGTATTAATAAGATGTGTGTATCCATACTATTAAATGGAGAATATTCAGTCCAACAGTTGAAGAAAATCTTTGCCTCATTTTCAGTTCATTTCAGGTGTTTTTTTCTATTTCTTTTGGAGAAAAGGATTAGAGATTTAATAAAGCTTGTCATGTGCTATACCCTCATACTTGATATAAAAATAATTTGACAGATCCTAAGGTTTTATCGGTCCTTAATTTCGGATTTAAAATTGGACTTATATGGTGATATGTCTCTACAAAGTTATCAGTACAGTCAAGTTTTATGACCGGTTCTGGGGTCATTTTGTTACCGTCATTGTATCACGCAACTTTTACTACAAAAAGAAACAGACAAGTAGGCTAAAATCAGTAGACTTCAACCAATCAACGTTCAAAACTCTGATTAGAACAAAAGAAGCAGAGAAATTCGAAGGTTGACAACAAGGTACAATGTATATTTTTGTGTAAGCGAGGTAAGGCCGTGAGAACTCTTGGTCCTTGAATTTTTCTTCAAAATATCAATAGATGGAGCGTATTATGTCAAAAAAGATATACGAGATATGTTGTAAGAACATTGCACATATCTTGCAAAAATATTTCCTGTTTTCCTTACATTGCATTATATGGACACATTTTTTTATTTCTTATGTTTAAAAAAATATTAGTGCTCTTTTTAATTATTCATCCCTCCTTTAAAAATCAAATTCTATTAGCAATCAAGGAGCACTATAGTTTTTATCTGACAGCAGAAAGATCGCCTCTAAAAGTTAACATATAATTTCGATTTAATTGTTACATTTCCAGTATTAAATTGGTACTTAAAATCGGTCTAGCTCCTGGTATAAGTCCTTAAGAAGTCCAAAACTTTAAAGCGCCCTCTACAGGGCTACACTTTCACCAATGTACTATTGGATTCTTTGTTTTTAATATATATTTCATCCCAATGTAAATGCATACAAGAAAATATGTACAATAGCGGGAACATTCATAGAAATATTCGCACTTCCTCGTTTGGATGATCTTCTTCTTTTGAGCTTTTATGCCTAGAATGTAAAGAACTGTTTTAAATTAATTCCATTTGTTTAGTTTCTTCAGTGTTTGAGTAATTTGTCCATATTCTTGATTGACACTTTAATAAATATTGGTGATTTAAAAATATATCAAAGATACGAGCTATTGCGGATGACATCATTTCATACAAACCATTGCCCATGCCTTTAATTTTGAAGACGGAACGTCAAAACTTTGAATGGATTACATCCTTAACCAATATAAAGATAAGAATAAATGTTGATTGATTTACAATTTGTTTTCAATTTCTGTAGTTAATTCAATATCAGGGATATTTAAAAATAAACAATCAGTTGATTTACTTTTTGACAAAACTATGATTTAAATTTAAACTTTGCACAAATTAAAATACTTGGCCTGTTCATTTTATCTTATAAATAACTACATATTAGACTGGTTCGTAAAATGACTCTTTTCAAAGTGTTGGGAGGACATGGTCTTACAATGTTGCATTTGATAAAAAATGAAGAAATATATTTTTCAAGTCATATGGATCAATGTTAAGAGGTGGTTCAGAGCCTTTCAAGTTGTAAATTTAAAAATGTTATGAATGAAATAGAACGATTACCTAAAAAAAATAGTCCTTTTCCTGAAATGATTATTTGTTATTTGTGGAAAATATCTTGAAAATAAGTTTAGATCCTTTATTATACATAAATGAGTGTGCTATAAGTTATACGTCAATGCATTAAATGTGTTTTTTTTTTTGTATAAAAAACGATAAATTGAGGAGAAAGCCATATCGTAACCTTTGTATGATTCATTTAAAATAATGATGCATTATAAAGTGCTCCATTTTGACAATATTTGGAATATATTTAGCTAATAATTCTGTCTGTCCACAACCTTTAAACATGTATCAATGTAACTCAGGCTATTGAAGAATTTTTGAACTACATCCCCCTAACATTTTGAAGCAAAAACATTTTAATAACCAGTCTAATATATTATATATAAATATACTATGAGCTCAGCTCTAAATTTTGCTTGTATGTACTTTGAAACAATCTCCGAGCCTAAGATATTTTTTTTTTTGCACAAATTTTTGCATGTTGATAGCCTAAATAGTTACGTACATTTCATGAAAAATGTATGTCAAGAATAAAGTGGAATGACATTTTCTTTACAATAACAAACAAGAAGAAGCACAAAAACGTATTGATATTATCCTTAAATTATTTTTTTTTGTTTTGTATTCAAAACTAAATATTTGGACTCAAACGTAATCTTTTGGACATTGATAATTAAACTAAATGAATAGGTCTTACCGAAGAAGAAAAAGTACCCAGATTGACTGATGATCAAATAAGCTTTTAATGTAGATCTTTAAGAGATGTCACTTTTCTAAAATAGACAATATTTATAAACAGTCATACCTATATTTAGAGGTGAAAAAAAAAGTTTAAAGGTGACTGTTTAGCTCAGGTAATCTCTTAAACCGGGTTCGGTATTTTGGAACAACTCAAAATAGAGATCGAAGAAAAGGCTGAAGTGATACATATGATATTAAGACCTTTGTTAAAATCAGCTGCCCGTTTTATGATTTTGGAGGGAGAAATGAATTACTGCTATATAGAGGACAGCCTTTTACATTCAAAAAAGTATTAATTCAGGGAAAGTATAATAATTATATTCAGATTCATAAATATTTATTGTATTATGGATTTTTAAAATAATTTATGCCAAAGATAGGCGAGAATTCTTTCATTTAAAGGGACATATTAACACCCCAATAACCTATTAAATAGTAAACAAAAAAAAAGCACATTCATTAACTGCTTTTTTTTATTTCTAATCGGTAAACTTAGTTTTTTCTTTACACCTATCCCTGGTTTACCAATTGGACAACATTCATTCTCAGATAGAGACGGAGAGAAATTTTGTAGAAAAACATTGATTTGTGTTTACATACAGTGTGTGAAAATCAAATTGGTGCATTTTTCAAAAATCTTTAAATTGTCACGGAGGCCACATTTTCTGGCAGATTTACTTAAAAATTGGCTTGAATTGTACATATTAATGTTGAAAAAGAGCTCATGTGCTGTATTCGGCTCCAACATCAATCACACCTTGGATCCAGGCCTAAAAGAGATGTAGGCGTTGACAAGATAGTTCCTAGGGATGTTCGTCATTGTCTCCTTGATGGAGGCAATCAGAGAGACCTTGATGGCATGATATGTTCCATTTGTTTTAGATTCCCCATAGCCACAGATAAAATAATCCATTGGATTAAGATCGGGACTACTGGGGTGGCATATTTTCTTTTTGTAATGAAATCATACCAATACTTACTCACCCATTTCAGGGACATGTCTGACACAGGACAGGATGAAGAGTCTTGTAACCAGATCCATTGCGATCTCCAGTATTTTTCTGGATCCAAGGTAGCACAACTTCCTCCATCACCTTCAGATAGATGTCCGTGTGGACCATCAGACAAGTTTTGAAGATGTGAGGAGCATGATCCCTCCTTCACTTGAGACGACCCCAAAAACAATCACCATTGCTTGAAACTTCTTTTTCATAACTTTGGTGACGTCCTTTGTGTTCATTGCAATCCAGCAATGATTCTGCCTATTATTGGCTTGATCTTGACATAAATTCTTCTTATCGGATAGGAACCAGACCTTTCCTCTCTTCCATGGCGCTTTCAATATGTTGAGTACTTTGTAGACTCCAGCAGCCTCGGATCCTTAACTTTATCACTGAGCAGTTTGCATCATGTACTTCTTGCATCTCAGGACTTTCTATATACAGAGTCTTATGGTCACATTGCAGGTCCCCAACTCCTCTGCAGATTCCATCTTGAGTATATTCGGAGAAGCTGTCGTCATTGTGCACAAAAGTTTGTTGATGCAACAAAGTTTTTGCCGGTTAAAAAAAAGACGTCATGAGACAGTTGTATCATACAAAAATTGTCGGCTCACTCAAGCGCAGATTTGATCTTAAATTCTCCATATATTTATTTATGAACTCTTTAAGAAAGGGTTTATAAGTCTTTTTTGCTCATTTAAGCCATGTTACATATTTTGAGCGAGTGTCATCTACAAGTATGACCCTATTTAGTATCTATGTAATAATTTGTGGGACTGCTAATCGCTGATTACAGGGATCCGCTCAAAATAGTTTATGATATGAAATCCCTGAGTGGGAATTAGATATGGCAACTTAGTACGGTAACACACTTAAAATCATGTGGCCGCTAGATCAGGTTTGACTGTATATATGTATATTTTTACAGGAATTGGAAGTAAAACAAAATAGCATATTTTTTTGACATAACTTATAGGAAATGTGTTTGGGGGAATATATATATCCCCTAATCTCTTTAAAAAGAAAATTTTAATGGCTTTCCTTTGACTTTTTCAATTGACCGCGGGGTTTGTTATTATCATTTGCAAATTACTTAATATATATGTATTACAAAATTTGCACGTAATCATTGCTTTTAAAAATATGTTTAATGACTCAGACTAGAATATATAAATATATTTTACTAAATATAGAAAGGCACATTTTGTTATAGTATAGATATATATGACCGTAATTTATTAGTAATCATTAAACATAGTGTCAAAATAAAATTATATTTGACTCGATATATTTAGATATAACGAAAGGGCTAAAATATTTTGCAATTATGTTAATCTATCAAATTTATTTTCATAAAAAAATGAGATTTTTTTTTTTTTTTTTGCAAATTACTAAGAAAAAGTGATTGGCTTCATTCTTTAGAACTTTATTTCGTAATTAGCTTGCTACATTTGTATCTAATGTACATTCATATTGCTTGTATGCAGATCAAATATTCTTTTCAGATTTAGTGTATATAAATATTCGACATAAATATGTATGTAGCAAATAAATCCTTCGGTTGAACGATTTCCATGGAAAAAAAAACCCCACTGTCTAATAATAAAAGTCTTCTGTCATAGATTACATTCCATTTATCGAATGTAATTTATTTTGGAGAATATTGTCAATACATAGGGAAACCCCTAGTAAGTTTGAATAATGAGTAACGACGGACACTCAATATATTGAAAAACTAACTGAATTTTTATTATCCGATTTAAACTTACCTATAGCACCGACAATCCTTTTGTATTTAATGCAGGCTTGCAGAGTCGATACATAAAATGTTTAACTTCGACTCCAACAAAATCTCATTATTATGTCATGAATATTCCCACGATAAGTGTCTTATTTCAATTATGTTTAATAAGAGGTCATTCGTCCATACTTATTTATAAAGGGGATATGCAATTAGAAGTTAGATGTGAAAGGGATAAAAGGAAGCCCTTCATACAAAATTAGCTCTTCGACAGAGTTTAATCATAAAGGGAGCGGGGATCAAATTGTCGCCAAAATATTTTTCTACAAAAAACAACACAAAATATACATTTTTTAACTTTTTTATTGAAAATCAAAACTATGACAAGCATATAGGTATAGAGTAGCCATTCATTCGATATAATCACCGTTGGCATCAATAACGGCCTCAATACAGCCTCTGAACCGGCCGCAGGCTCTTCTGACCATCTCATTGTCCATGTTGCCGAATACCTCCTTGATGGAGTCCATCAGGCTGGCCTTGGTGCTATTGGGATGTCTGTTGGTATGTCTCTCGACATAGCCCCAGACAAAATAGTCTAAAGGATTAATGTCGGGAGAGTTAGGAGGCCACAAATCCTTGGTTACGACGTCATAACAGTTCTCGGTTAACCACTGCATGGAGATTTTGGACACATGGCAGGGTGCTGAGTCCTGTTACCACACCCAGGGCCTGTCTCCGGCCTTCATGGACCTGGTAGGATCATCCTCAACCATCTTCTTCACCTTGTCGACAAAGTCGGTGTCCCTGACCTTCCTGTCGGCGCCCTCCTCCTTGGGTGCCCTCTTTATGGTGGCATCAACATCCCAGGTGTCCTCTAGCTTCTTACGGATACGCTGAACAGTCTGTAAATTCACTCCTAAGGTTGAAGCAATCGTTGAATTGGAGATTTCACCTCCATTATTAACCAATGCCATGACTACGGCGGACCTCGAAAGCTCCTCGTTCCACTTATAGCTCTTTATCTCCTCATATGATGACGGCATGATGCTAACTGAACTACGTATCGTCAGCTGACGAGAATAGCTTTCCTATTTGGTAACCTGTTTTTTATTTGATAATGTCGTCTTCAAGTTATCAAGGTTTAAAGTAGGCGACAATTTGATCCCCGCTCCCTGTACTTGATAATTACTTTTGGAGCACTCTTTCAAGTTTCAACTCCGAAAAATTAAATTTTTGAAGTAAATCTTTCCCCCAGACGGTCCATAATCCCATGATTGATTACTTAAATTACAAATGAGGGTTTTCAATGGACGATGGGATGTGTCTCCGTAGGCGCATTCATGATTTAACACTTTCTAACAAGAATTAATTCTTATCTTGTACATATAATTGTTAATTAATGGGAGAATTATTTTATTATTTATCGTCAAGACTCTATTAAAGAGTACAACAGCTATATTATACATAGCAATTAAGTGAGTGCTTATAAATCTAATAGTCATTACAATTGTGACCTCTCAACACAAAATCAAGCGAGTATTTTCTTATTTGTATTCTTCGAAGAATTATTCTTTATTTCCATCAACAAATTAATCCTTTTGAGACGCTTGTTTGCACATAAAGTATCAAAATTTCATTGTTACGAAGAAAGAACCAGAATTTAATTTGAAATGTCATATTGGAGCAAAATGAAGTGTCATAAATCTAATGAAAGGTTTATAAGCCTATAATTATTTATTGTCTTACAGAAACCCTGTGGTCGAAAAGAAGAATGAAGCTTCTCCACTTCTTTAAAAAAAAATCGCACAACCTCAGCAACGAGAAACTTTTTGATTTGAAAGCCATCAAGTACCGTAATAGGCAAGGATATATAATAGGCATATCCAAAGATATCAGCATTGTACCAGTGGATTTTTTTTATTATTAAACACATCAAAGTCCCATCTGTGATGGTTTGGGGAGCGCTTTTGTCCGACGGAAAAACACTTCCGTTAATTTTCATCAAATCAGGACTCAAAATCAACTCCAGAGTCTTTTTACACCGTTTTGGACCCTGTTGTCAAGCCCTGGTTCCAATCTTATACCACACGTCACAAAAGTATGAATCACAGCAAGATTTGGACCCTATTCATGCAATAAATATGACGCAAAAGTGGTTTTCATCAAATATCCGATTTTCTCTCTACTCTAGTGGGCATATTCATTGGAAATGTATCTAATACGTAGGTATATTGTGTGTACATATATATTAAAGCACATTCTAGGCCTGATATATTTACAATGATTGTTTTTATTATTATCAAAGCACTTTATTTACATTGTAATCTAGTAACAAAAAATGAATTATGTCTGCAATATGTAATAGATTTAGGAGTTGTAGTGCAAATGTATTAATAAATGCTTAATAAAAAACTAAAAAAAAATATTTGCAACATTTCAAACAATATCATAAGACACATACTATATCCATGCAAAAAAACACCACATAAATTTATATATATATTTCTGCATTTAAACAAATACATAGATTACATATAGCAAATTGTTTATAATTTTTCTCTAATTTGAATAGCTCATTAGGGAATCAAAACTATTCGGAAGATGATTAACTGTAGACTTTTTACGTAAAGTGGGCCAATGGGTGTTACTAGGATTTTGGCTTGGGGGTAGATGGAGAGAGGGTTCATATGCTTTTTTGATAAATCTTTAACAATTTTATCTTTTATATAAATACCAAAATTTACAAATTACTTTTTTTTATTTAGAAAAGTATTTTCAAAATTTGTAACACAAAAAAAGATTTTGGAGAAAAAAACCTTGCCTCTTCGATGAATTTGATAATAAGGTTTAGGTCAGGGCGTGAACTTTCTTCATTTTTGATTTCTTTAGTCTTTGTATTCAGAGTACAAATTGAGGATTGACGTCAGTGTAATTTCTATCCATCTCTTTACTAGATACAGGGTAAGATGTGTGTTGATTTCATTCTGCTAATCAAATATCCCACCATGACTGATTTCTCTTCAAAAAATTCTTCAAATTGTCATTGTTACCATATTAATTTCCGCTTTTTATTAGTTTTTTTTTTTCTATAGAAGCAGTTCATATTTTTTACAAATCTAGTTATATGTAATCAGAGTAACTTTGAGAGACGTGATGTCTACTGACAGAGCTCAGTATAAATTATAATGATCCTTGCTTACTGATACGTTTGAATTTTCAAATTATATAGGAATGCCATTTTGTTCTTACCAAAAAAAAACATTAAATATCTGCAATTTAGCCAATATTCATATCCCTAGTAATAAGAGTCGTCGCTAGGATTTTTCTATGGCGTAGGAGAGTACGTAAAAACTTTGGCCCTTCGTCTTGAATTTTTTTTATAACCTTTTCAATAACAGTCATGTTTTGTTTTTTTAATAAACAAATCATTTCAAATATCAAATTTCCTGGCTGAAATATACCTGTGGCGATGGTTCTATATGTACTAGAGTTTTAACTCATAAGAGATTGTGCTATTACCTGTATAAATCACTGATCTCTTTACAGTGAATCGTCGCCTCACATTAAAAACACGCCACACATTTAAAAACTTGCAATGGATCTATACATGCTTTGATTGATGATGTACATGTTTGCCTAGACAAATAAGGTCATTTCGCCATGTATGTGTTACAGTAACCATTTAAAAAAAATTTGAGTAATGAGAACTAAGCGTGTTTCAATAAAAGCCTTTTTTGTAGACATTAAACAGAAGGAACTTGCAATAATTTATATGAGAAAACATGTAGTTTTAATCCACTTAGTGCAAGGGATATTTTAATAATGTTTATTCCTTCATTATTGACGAGTATTTCTTCATGTTTTCTTAAGGCTAGTGCCCTCTGATGGACAAAAAGTACCAATTTAAAGTATGCTTCGTTCAATGGATTTTTACTTCTGATCTCCATCGTTGATCTTTTCTCTCTCTCTCTCTCTAAAATAACAGTTGTGTAAACGAATTTAAAGAGATTCAATCTTATATTTGACGTTGCTAACAATTTATGTATGTACGTATATTATACCTTTTTCAGCCATTTAGCAAATACAAATAGTAGTCTTTAGGGGAAAAAGTATAATTTGCTCTACGATTCTGATCCTATCTCGAGGGAAGATTTTCATGACATAAATATGTACCTACTAAGTAAGGCATGATCACAATTAATCCCTTTTCTAATTCCCAAATCCTCAAATATCTTCATAAATTACTATACAAATATATTAGACTTTATCACCTGGGATCTCGTATTCCCGACATTTCTTGGAGTTTTCCATCTGAAATCCATCATTTAATTATTTCATAACATGGGACCCCGCATTGCTCGTAGTCAATAAACTTTGCTCTAATAGCACCATGCAACAAAATTCAGGTCTTGAATGTCTGCTGGCTAAAACCCACATTCACGATTTATATTTAAGCCATTGAACAGGAATAAGATCTTTAAAATTTTCAATTACAAAAGGTTTGGCAATTTGAATTATTTTTTGTAAATTAGTTTTTTATAGTATAATTCCAATATTCATAGCCACATTTAGAAAGGAAATAACTAGTTGGATAAAAAATTGAAAGGTGATCCTAATTTATAAAAAGCATTTCCTCATTTGATCGATAAATTATAATTAAGTTATTTTGAATACAGTTCCTTTAAAATGTGTCTAACCGTACCAAAATCCGGTATAATGAAGTGTCTAATTTGGAAGCTAATAATTAAAAAAAAAAAGACTTTAGAAGCCAAATCTACTGCGATTGAATGTTTTAATGGTATTTATCGTGTTTTATGTCTTAAAAAACAATAATAAATGTGGGTTTTAACCGTTGAACAAAAAAGCTGTTGCATGGTGTAATATAGATCTAGATTCAAATAGTATGTATGACCTGCTGATATGTTTTGAAAAAACTTGATAATTTGAGAATGTTTGAGAGGAGCTGTCCGGTCCTTTCATTTTACAACAAGCAGCTATGATATGAAGAAAATAAACACTTAGCTTACTATCTAACTAGAAATGAAATATAACATTTAATTGTTGATATTTAACACAGGGGTCGGGTTGTGCACAATTATCCATCCCCCAGCTCCACCACCAATAATTAGCTCTATCATCACTTACTACTTAAGTTTTTATTTCACGGTTATGGAGTTCAAAAAAGCAGGACCTATGGTCTCTAAAAAGCCAACTTGCACACAATTAGTTAAAATGAGAAATTATAAAATATGGATAATACTGGCCAACAATTTATTCATTCTTCAAAAATATATAAATAAATTGTTAAACTTTTTATTTACGAACGAGAAAGGAAAAAACCTAATAAATATTTAATTTAATTGGCTTAACTAAGGGCATTGCTAAATTTAATAAAAGAACTCGGACTTGACTCAAACTTGGAAAAGCTATGTATCTCAGACACCTTACATTTTTTAAATCAATATGCTAAATAGTTTTTTTGGACTATCTAAATGTAAAATTGTCATCAAATTTATTTAAGTGAATCAATTTTTTATATGCTTTAAAAAATAAATAAACAGAAGAAATCAACCAAAATAACTTTTCTGAAACTCAAAGTAAATTACTTTTATATATAGAAGTTTTTATATAGGATCTTTCAATACAGTATATAATATAGTTTCAGGAGTTAAACGAGGCTAATATTAATAAAATTTAATTAAATGAAAAGACCGGAATATCTTTAATATTTCTTAATGGACTTCTGCACAAAAGGGTAAGATTAAACATAATTAACATTAGTATCATAATGAAGGTAATAATAGTTTTTACATGAATCAATAACATCATCTGACCAAGAAAGAATAATAAGCGTTCTCTTTCTTCTTCAGGTGAAGGAGGAAAAAATAAAATGATTAAGCACTTTTTTTCTGAAAATAGTTGGTTCGTAATCTTTTGTCCAAATATTGATATATACATCAAATCGATTACTTATAAAACAACAAGAATTATTTGAATACATCTTTTTGCCGGAGCATCCAAATATATGGATCTGGATGCATACACAGTTTCGTTAAATTCATATAAGTTTATAATAGTTGGATCTCCTTGATGTTTAGGGATATAATCTCTTTAGAAGAGTTTATCGTGCCTCAGTCCGTGGATCATATCTCCTTTAATATAAGTATCATTCAGTTTGTAGATGCCCTTGAACATCCAAATCTGTTACTTCATCCTCCATTGACTCAAATACACATCCAATCGCTATATATCTTCTATAAGAACGTTAGATTTTGATACAGAGAAAGAATACTTGAATAATTTATCGAATTTGAACTAAAAGTCTTATTTCCCCCTCATCCATAGTTCCTTCATTAAAACTCTTGAAGCCTGTTCCTTTCAAGATATACTCCATTTTGTCTCCTATCATAAGAAAACTCTTTCATTGATTTTAGTTCTCTAATGTCATTTCGTACATAACAACTCATGTCTTTGAATATAAATCTTTTATGCTGATATTCTAAACACTTCATGCCTCTCTTCTGATTCCTTTATTATTTGTGAGTTTTATTCTCTTCTTGGAAAAAAATAGAAGATTAAACTCGGTGGAGAGTCATTTTCTGAATTAATAAATTACTTGTCACCATATTTGAATTTCATTTAGGCTTTCCACTTCAATATTAAATAAATTTCTGATTACGCGAAATGCTTAACATGTTACAAAACTATATATAAAAACAATTATTGCATTATTCATTGACACTAAATGATAGATTAAGCGCCTTGACAATTGTAAAGCATATTAGTATGACAATAACACTTAATTCATTTATTTGCTTCATTAATTTAAGCTTCTTTTTTTTACTTTCTCTTAATTGTTTAGCCTCATAATATATTTGATAATTGATGAATTTACCCCGCTTTACAATTACAAACTTCTAAATATCTAGCCGCATAGTTAAACGTGATATTTTTGTTGCATGTCTTCCCTCATTGGTTTATGGTTTATTCATAAGTACCCTTCATTAAAATCTGTTTTAACCTCTCTGTTTCATCTTTTTTTGACTTGTTAGAAAATACTGTTGTTGTAGCAAGACAATATCGTAGCCATCTCTCTCTCTAACTTGTATCAGTAAAAGGATATCTCATGACTGATCTCCATCCTACTTTATCGATCCCCGTGTCCTTTCTATTCAACTTTCAGAGTTGTTTAGAAACAAAAAGAATTTGGGGGATTGGATATTTTCATTTTTCTGAGCTCTTATCGAACATATTGCACATTGAGGGCCTCCAACGCAATCTAAAACGGGACGTGTTGGCCCATATTTTTGTTTTGTTTTATATGTCGCATGGAAAATATATGTTTGGCCGTGACAAAATTTAAAGAAGAAAGAAATAGAAATGAATTTATTTACCCCTATAGAGACAATTCCCGAATGCTTTATTAACTCATTTCTACTTTTCAAGAGGTCTATAAAATTTACAGGCTCATTTTCACCCAGCAGTGGAAGAACTGAATGGAATTCTAAGAAGATAATAGCCCTCTCCAGTAAGCCTAATTTTTAGGTAAAGCAGAAGAAAGCAACTGGCAATTCTTTCCTCAAAGTATTAGCCCGTGTTGTTCTTGAAATATTTTCTTATTCTTTTAGCCCAATTCAAGTCCTTTCACCGTATTCTGGCCTTTCATAGTCCAACCCACCAGTCCCTGTATCTAGAGTATGAAGTCTTTCTTCCGATATAGAAAGTGTTTTTTCATTCCACTGTGAAACTGTAGTGCTTCATTTTCTAATACAATATCCTCGTAAATTAAAAACAACAGATCTATATTCAAAAACATTTTATCTTCAACAAAAAAAATCCAAAATAATATTTCCACAAATGATAATTTATAACTATTTGGAGAAGATGTATATTTCATGTAAATTCTTCATGTTGAATGCGATGTAAACCATCGTTTTGATCGGTTTATACTACTGATTACCCAGTCACATTATCAACTGAATACCAAAAAATTATAAACTAAAGTAATTTATAATATTTACTATCACATAAAAATAATGAGTAAAGAGTAAAAAAAAAAGATTCAAAAATTAAATGTTTGGGAATAAAATGATAATTTATTTTATAAGGACTTTAGATAAAGTTTTTAAACATTTATAAGAATTTCACACTTCAAATTGTTATATATTTTAGTGTACCCTCATTCACGTCTTGAGAGATCGATTTTACCTTCTGTAAGGAACAACAAATGGCACTGGACTGGACTTAATTTCTTAGAACAAACCTCAAATCACAAAAATAACATCATTTGAACCCACCCATTCCGTTATGGATCAAACCTGGTAACTTCATCTATATTTTTGTGGTAACAATTGACCATGGAATCAATTCTTGCCTTTTATACTTTGAAGCCTGGATCGTTAGGCCCTTTTGAGCAATCCCTTCAAGAAGAGGGAAGTTATTAGAACAATAAATATATTTTTTTTTTTATTCCATTCGTTTCAAAAGTAATACTGAACATGAATTAAAAAATGGAGTTAAAACAATTCTAAGAGAGTCCACGCCTATTTGAGTGACCTCATTCTGGTCAATCAAAGCAGTTTATACTTACATAAAAAAATTAACAACCTACCACATTTGCAAAAAGAAAATAATAATAACAAATTTATTGCAAAACCAATGCCACTTAACTTCCTTTATCCACGACATCTGAATATATATTTTATTTTGTTGCTTGCTAACAATATTTTGCATAGAGTGAAGTAAGTTTCTTTTAATGAATTTGCACAGGCAAATATGATTTATATATTAAATTAAAAATATAAATACAAACCCTTGAGGTAAAGCGTCATCTTGATATAAATACAAAAACACATTGAAACATAGAACAAATGACGTTTGTAATTAAATATAATTCATAATTATTCTAACTTTTTACTCAATAATAGTTATATATTTAGAATGACCACCTTGATGCTTTTTGACACTTTTAGAATTGTGATTTTTTGATCAGGAACAAATATGTATATACGTATATGAACATTTGTTGAATAGTCTGTTCTAAATTTATTTTGTAAATACTTAAAATAATTCAAAGAAATAGTTAACATATTAGGTTTCTTAAGGCAATACACTCAAAATAATGTCTTTAACTTGTATATATTTTTACTTATTACCTCCGCAACGAATTTATGATTTTGCTCCAATTTTTTTGTTTCTTAGTCAGGAGGATTACAGTCAAAGTTACGATTGCATTTGGATCAAACTTGGTACGACGGTTATGTATGGTCACAGAAAGAGGCCATATAATTTTGAGGGGTGAAGGTAACACAAGTCTAAAAATGCATAATCGATCATAACTTTGGAAGAAAATTGAGAACCATACCTCAATAATTTGATTCTAGACGGAGGTTTTGCACCATTACTGAGTACAAATTATTAACCGAATTGCTATCATATAGGTATTTCGTATGATGTATTTATATATTTTAATAGGGGGGGGAAGGGGGTTCCATAAACGAAGCATCCCGCTTGGTTTATGAATTTTTTCTTTAAATATCCATAAACTAAATATTTTTGAAAGAAATTTCGAAAATCCATAGCTATTTACAAAAAATAAAATTTTTTGGAAAAAGATTTCAAAAATTAAATTTCAATATTAAATTTTTTGGAAAAAAAAATGAAAAATGAAAAATTTTAGTTTTATTCAATTTCAAATATCATTTTTTTTTCAAAAAAAAAAAAATCAAAATCCACAGCTATTCACAATAAATTAAATCTTTTTGGGATAAATTCAATATGTACAAAAATATGTAGTTATTCACAAAAAAATATTTTTTTGAAAAAACTTTTGTTATATAAAATTTGAAATTTTAAAATTTTTTTGGAAAAACTTTAGTTTTATTAATTTTGCATTATTTTTTTTTTTTTTTTGAAAAACTTTAGTTATATTAAATTTAAAATATTAAACTTTTTCAAAAAAAAATTCAAAAATCCTCAACTATTCAAAAAAAAATTAAATTTTTTGGAAGAAATTGAAATTTTTTCGTTTTATTCAATTTCAAATATCAATTTTTTTACAAAACAAATTTAAAAATCCACAGTTATATTAAATTTGTAATATGAAACTTTTTTGGGAAAAAATTTTAGTTATATTAAATTTGAAATATTATTTTTGTTTTTGAAAAACTTTATTATATTGCATTTTTTTTTTTTTTTAATTGAAAAATCTACAGCTATTCACAAAAAATTACATTTTTTGTAAAAAAAATTCAAAAATTCCTTAATATATGGACGTGAGTGCTACAGCCCCTCCAGGCTACCCCCTGCGGACGCCCCTGAAAGTATGATACAAAAAGGTACATAGAAAATAAGGGATCATGGAATGTTTAGTAAGATGTAAGAAGATGGAGAATGTGAGATCGGATTTTTTTAGTATATTCAATGTATCATCATAAAAACCTACATATGTACATTTTACACATGTGAAGAAAAATAGTGGCTATTCAGGGGCGTCTGCAGGGGGTGGGCTGGAGGGAATGTAGCCCCACCCAAAACAACTGGAATTTTTGATTGTTACAAAAAAAATTAATATTTGAAATTGTTTTTCCAAAAAATTTAATTTTTCAAATTTTTTCCAAAAAATTCAAAAATTATCTCCTCTTTTACAATTATTATTTATTGGCAGAATTATTTATTATTTATTTGCAAAACTCTATTAAGGAGGTTTCGTGTCTAGTTTCTATCCTGATGTTAAGGATGGATCCACAAATCCGAGAATATAAAATATTATATACCCACAAATATATGAATCTTTGATTTCTAATTTTTCTTAGTTAAAAATAAACACACAATATATCATCAATTAATCCCAAATTATGTATTAGGACGAACTAAATTGGATTTTGTACATAGGTAGGTGAAAAATACTGGTCTCAAAATGCACTTTTTACAAAATACTATGCTTAAATGAGAGTTATTCAAAATAACTCTGAGGACAAAGGGCAAATGACTGCATTTCTAAGTTCAAATGGTTTCGAGTCCGAGTTCAAATAGTGATGATTCTCAGTTTATGAAAAAATTACTCGTGGTCGAATTGTGACACGAATCATTTTTCCAATGGTTGAATGACTCATCTCAGCTCTGCTGAAGGCTAGTGTAGCTGATATAAAAAGAGATGGAACTTAAATTCAGGCTTGTCTTTGGATTAAGCTCACATTTTGAATACTTAAGACTTGATTTCAGATTAAAATCAAAGAATCCAGTCTTGATTGGATTTGAAACTATTTTTCAACAAGATTTTTTACATTCATTTCAACCTTTTCAGTAGATTTCTATTCGCCGTATTTTTGGAGAAATACATTTCGATTCAAGATAGGTAAAAAAAAACTAATAATATTTTATATGCAAGTTAACTATTGAAATTTTGTTCGGTTGGGGACATAACACATTATTTATTATAATTAATAAGTTATACTGAATTAAAGAAAAGCCTCAAGACTCAAATCAACAAATGAATCCTTAAGACTTTGAAATGAGCGCTCAGAAGAAATCTGAGGATTTGATAAAGATATTTAATAGATTGGACTTGTAAACAAATACTTGAGACTCGATACCAATAACTTGTACTCAACTAGGACCAATATACATAGAATCATTATTCCACCGCTGTGTATTTCTAAATTGATTTTATATAGGTACCTATATCATAACTGTTCACAGGTTATTTTTTTCAAATCCGAGTCGCACTACGAAAGGTAAGTCAAGTGTACGTATGATTTATGATGATAACATAATCAAGTAACAAATCTCTGAGAATAGAAACTAGTAATATTTTTATGAATTACCGAAATATTTTTTATATACCCGTAGTTGCATAAATACGTGGACTATTTGTGGCAAATAATTAAATGTGTAATAAAATTCGTATGACGTATTTTTTTTTGAGAATTATATAATAGAGAATTTATTCTGGTATAAAATTTAATATAATTACTGAATATAACCGCCATCAGCTGCTATGACACCCTCCAAGCGCCCGCAGAAGGCCTTGCACACATTGATGATTTAATGGTCTTCCATGGCTGCCCATTGCTCATTGACGCTGGCCTTCAATGAATCCAAATTCGGGTGGCGGGTAGCACAGGCCTTCTTCTCAATTTGCCACCACACACTGTAGTCAAGGGGATTCAAATCAGGTGATTGAGGTGGCCAAATGTTTTTGTGAAGGCCTCCTTCACCTCATCCACATTGATTTTCCGTGGTCTGCCGGTCCGAACACCCTCCTTCAGATCTTTTCCCTCCTTGACAAGCTTCTGGACCTTAAACACAGTAGTCCTGGATAGTCCAGTGTCCTTGATTATCTCCTTGACAGACCTACCGACGCGGAGGAGAGTGGCAACCATATGACGTTTGGCCTCGTCATTCATCGTAAACGACTTTGTTTGATGCGAGTAAGAAAAACAAAAACAAAGGCAAAAGATTTACCGAGTTACTTGCGCTGGAATTTTTTATTTCCGGTCACGGAACCTCGAGATATAAGCGGTTTAAAAATTAGTCTGCGTATTTACACAACTACCGGTACATAAGTCTCATGACGATATGTGTATAAAGAAGTATGGATACAGAAATTTGTAGAGTTGAAATACATAAAGGAGCTTTCTCCCACATTTTGTCAGAGATAGTATGCAGTTGATGACCAATTATGGATATATTTTCCGCTTCGTTAACAATCAACACAAAATCAATCTTGAAAAGATAAGAAGAAGGAGAACGTCCTAATATTTTCTAGACCTACGAGTACTTTGGTCAATTGAAGACTTTATATAATAAAATTTATGAAAAAGTTTGATGTATCTAAGCTCTAGTTAGCTATAGCCAGAAGATTATTTCTTAAATTACAGAGATGGAGTTGCACTGATTAAGTAAATATGATAGTTTTACAACTACTCTATCTAACCTAGGAATGTTTTTTGAAGTCCAAGCACTTTAGGAGTGACCGTGAATTGAATCTACATACACACATTGAATTCAAAAGAATAATTTCTGCCGAGCGTGTTACCTACTGAGCTATATTAGGAGATTTCATTTGATCCAGGATACTTTATTTGCCTCCAGTATGACCTTTGAAATATAATCTAACAGTTTCTAAGAATTTAATAAGAAATGTTTTGCAAGACTTTTAAGAATTAATCATTATATTTTATTGATAAAAATGGAGCATATTACAAAAATACTTAATCCAGACTTTTAAAAAAAATGTTTATAGCTTGGATTTGCATTGGCAGATCTTACATTTATATGACTTGTTTCATTCTTGAAATGTAGGTCTTGGAAATAAATAATCGTTAATTCAGATATAACAAATGTATTTTTAATAATTTTATTTGAAGCTAATAATGACAATATTGAACTGGTCAATTTTTAGATCAATCTCAGTTATTTAAGTACATATGAAATTGTATAATTTCTATGTACAATAATATGATAACTGACTTGAAGTCTTCCTTATTGTAACACAATATTTTTCTAGTCATGGACAAGCAATGAAAAAGTGGAAAGCATACAAACTTAACAATATACATAGATTTATTAAGTGTGATGAATCCTGAATTTTGTCTATTTTAAGTAGATAGACCCAAAGTCTACAAGCGTTAACTTTCTGTTCCCAAATAATATGTTCTACTTAAAAAAGGAGAAAAGTGAAACCCGAAAATAAATCAATTTTCGCTTGCATGATCATTCGAACTTGAATTGTCTGCTATCACTATTATTTCAAAATTTAGCTGTAAGACGATCCCAAATTTGTGACGACTTTTTTCCCTCAAAAGCATACTCCATAGATTTAAAAATTTTTAGAGATGACAAGGATCATTACATGGCTGCGTGGCTTAGTAAGGCAGACAGTATCTTAAATCAAATAAGGGTTCTAAACTATAGCTATAATTCTTGGATATCTTAAATATACTTATAATATTATACTTACTAGTTACTTGTATTATCTAGGTATACCAAAATTAACCATTCATGGCAATTTATCAGTCTTTAACCTACCTTGTTACCTCTATGGTATGTTCTAGTGCAGAAAGGCGTCCAGTTCTCATCTTTGGATAAAGGCACCTGTGATATTTTACAGACGTTTATTGTCCATGGCACATTTTTTAGCTGGGCTGTTTTTTTTTTTTTTGCAATTGATAGTATGACCAATGAATTTTCTTTTCCTTAGCAGTTGTCATTATTATTTAATTCCTGAGTAGTGAATATCCTTTCATAAATAGACTCAATTATATTCCAAATCTGATTAAACATTCGTGTGTGTTCATAAAAGACAGAGTGTAACCCTAAGGATTTGAGGCGGAGTTATAATTGTAAGTGCTTTTTGAACTCAGAGTAGAATTGGGGCTCGACATTGAGTAATTCTAGCAAGCGTCCTTGTTTATATCCTTCACTCCTTCCTTCCTTGTAATAATAATTGTAGCTGATCTAATGAAACATCATGAACATTATTCTTCAAATTGTCAGGATTACCATGTTGACTTTCGGGGTTTTTTTAACATGACCTTTCTACATAGGATTTTCCTCATTAGCTGGGACAATTGATTAGATTTTTGGAGAGCGCGAGGAAAAAGCTGGAGCAAGATTTATTGTATGACTGAATTAAGAACCTTGTTAACATCAGCTGCCTATTATATTATTTGAATAATGAGATAAAATGAATCACTACTATAAAGAGGAGAACCTTCAACATACAAAACATTAGTGCAAGGAACATGCGAACATATTAAAGCAAAGAGTACAAAAGACAGAAGATCAGACCTAAATCGCAACTAAACAAACTGAGGCCTGTATTTAAAAAAATAAAAAGTAAAGAAGCGTTGTAATTTATTTAAGAATAACTCTATAAATCTATGATTTTTTATAACATCATTTTGTATTATAACAGTTTCATAGTTGTACAATATTAACTAGCTGGCCCACCTAATTTCATATGATAGTATAAAAGTGAATAAAAAGTCAAAATATTTGTATTAAAACTTAGAGCCAACAAGAGAATTATGACCCTGAATATACTGAATTAATGAAACCACATATTAATATTAACTTATTAAATCACGGGTCTCCCAGAATAGTTGACTCAATTCACTGTTATTGATATACATATTATAATTGGGAGCGTTATGCCATGCCCCTCCACGGAAAAAGGTGACACCGGGCTGAGCAAAGGTCAGTGAGTAAAATGTAATGTGTTCAACCCTTCTTTCAAGTGTCGACTCTGAATAGGTTCCCATCGGCCATTTGTTGGAAGACAATCAGACATGATAACAAACAAACGGGCAAAAACAGCATTAGTGGAGTAATGAGCAAAGTAGACCTAAGCCTTATTGTCATATGGACCCTTCCCCCTATGGTCTCTATCGTTGCTTGTGGATTGTGGAGTATCATTTCATAATACTACTTGAACTCTTTGCCCGATACTTCACCAAAAAAGGAAGTAAATACTCAACGACAAACGATACCAATAATTGGAATGTCATATATGTAGCAAAAAGGCATAGTTAAAATTTGCCCTTTATTCCACCAAAAATATTTAGCTCGATTTTTGTATGTTGTATATAAAGTGTAGTAGTAAATGTTTTTATTAATTAATGAAAACATTCGTCAAGTTCTGGGGTTCTACTGTACACTGAGACTTCCTACTCATTTTAGACACGAATTGTAAGCCTGATTATGACCTAACCAGAGCAAAGGACTTTCATACTCAAGTTCCTCTTAAGCATAATTAAACTTCGACTTTCGGCTCGAAGGGAATTGACTCAAGACTCTACTTGATCTCAAAGACTCGAGACTTGTGTATGGAGAGTTGTATAAAGTACGACCCGCCGCTATGAAAATGAACGCTGTAACACTGACAATTATAAGAATTGTTGAAAGGAGAGTGGTTTAACTCTCATGACGTTTTAAACACAAATCTCGTCCATTTATGAGCACATGCACCATATATTTACATATTTTCTCCTCAATAACCAAAAAATAATAATAATTGCTTCAGAAAATTAAAAAAACAGGACTCATTGTTCAAGTATCGTTCTCATGTAAGGTTCTATTGCTTACAACTCTACTTATAGCCATGTACCCTATATAATTTTTATGTGTAATATATATAACTGTAAAAAATTTGTTTATTCACAAATATCTTCTCTTTAAAAAGATAATTTCTGATTTGCTATGAAGAAGAATACTAAATAATATTTTTGCTGTGACTGTAACAGAAAGTATCTAAGCAAAAATATGTAATATGCATTTACGCCTCATTTACATACTTAGTAGTGTTCAAACTGGATCCAGTAGCGATTTTTTTTTTTTTTTTTTTTATTGATAAGTGATTTTTTATAAACCGATCTCAAAGTACACGATATTTCCTAGAAACAATACTTTATACATAAAGTATAAATTTATTCATTCGATTATTCAAGCAAATCAGTTGAATAATACGTAATAAGTCGTATAAGTAATAAGAACCCTTTTCCTTACACATTCGTTTATTTCATTATTAAGTGGACTTCTACGTTCTCCAAGAGTTAGGACCAAAGGAAGATAGAGGGGATGGAATGAGTATATTTGGTATGACGTCATTGTACTTGAAAATACATATGATGTCATATTAAAAACAATTTATCTCTATAAAATCGGTCTAGACCCGTTTTTTTGGAACCAAATTTTTCCGTTGGACTGATGTAGACCAAACTTTTGTATCAGACCGGTCCAGACCGAGCTTTTTTGTTGGACCGAATTAGTTTGGTCCTCAAAAAATATAACGGTCTCAGACCGGTCTAGGATTTCCAGACTGAAACCCAACACTAATACTTAATCACAAATCTTGAAATTTTTCAAATCGTCATTTTATAAAAATGATTAAAAAGGCGCTTTAAAAAAAGGGTACAGATTTTTTTTCTTTAAACAAATTTTATAAAAGTAAAGAAACCCTGTAGCATTTTGTAAAACACAATTATTTTAAAAGAACCAACAATCTTCGAAAAGTTTTAAGGAATTTTCCACTAAATTGACTTTTCTTTTAATTTTTTTTCAATATTATAAAAATGTGGAGCACTCCAAAAGATCTCTAATATTCTTCTTCTTTTTTTTTTAAAGGCAAAATGTCTGATATCGTCAATATACGTCGTGGACGCCAAGTGTACCAACATAATAAAAAATTAATTTAAAAATGGAATAATAATTAAATTCATATTAAGAAAATAACGATTTCTTTTTGATCGGAAGAAGAAATTATGTAATATTATTTTGTTATTTTGTCAGAGAGACTAGACTCATTCTGTTAGGCGTTCAATTATAAGCTTCCATAAACCGTAATAGTGGTTTAATAAGCATATATATAAACAAAAGAAAAGTTAGGTTCAAACGACTTAATAAGAACTACATGTGTATATAATGTAAAATGCAGTTATAAATAACATCAATAAAAACTATTAAAATGATAAAATTGACGCCATTTATTTTTGCCACTTTGATTGGAATCTCCACGATTGGAAATATATCTTTTAGGATTGTTTCCTTTTATGATCGTTTCGTGTATACGACTTGCTGCGTGTTTGTTAATATTGTGTTGATTGTCCCTTCTTCCTTTCCGGTGAAGTAAGACAAGAAATCCTCCTTACCAATATGTGCTCCGAAATTACTTGACAAATTATTTGCTAACTTTTAGTCAATTTCTTTTAGTGCTCTGAAGCTCCAAAAAATATGGTCTGTTGTCTCCTTCATATACAAATACAGAGGATTTTCTGGCCATCATAGAACTTAAATCCTACTTCCAGCGTTCCAGACAACAGGCGGTAGTTGAACCATTTTCTAAGGATGAGAGCAATCGGTTTTTTATTACTCGTACACTTCTTGATGCCACTTTTTTGATGATTCCTCTCCTTAGCAAGCAAGAGCTAAAGGGGCCTAGTGTGTTTGTCTGGAACGTCTCCTAGTTTGTGACGTAGAGGCCATACAAAAACCTTGCTAATAGATACACCTAGGCCAAGCCGCCTTACCTATTGTGGGGTCCAGTGGCGTCGTTAGCCTCAATAACATCTATATTTTTTTATCATATATATAAAATAAACCTATTTATATAAATAATTCTGTTACGGTGTTGATAATTTCTGGGACTAAGCCCCCCAAATCATGAAAGCCAGCGACACGCTTGGCGGGGCATATGCGAAACGGATAGGGAATTGGATTATTGTTTAATGGGGGTGTTTTTATAGAAGAAAATATTTTTCAGTGCCTTTTTTAATAATAAATTTGATAATATTTATCGAATGACGTTTTTTAGACAAGTAATTTTTTTTCTATTTTTAGAAAAAGCTTAAGCCTTTCTTTGGCCTTTTTTTATACACTGTCTGCATATTTTATTTACTGACTTTTTTTAAGGAAATATTATTCCTTTCTATTTTTTAAAATTATATTCTTTAAAAAAAAAAAATTTTCTATTTTTTTTTATACAGTGCGATCCTATTGGAACTTTGGATACAGTGGCCTAAAGAAAACAAAATTATATGGGTATATCCATTAAAATTTGGACTCAAAGAGCATATAATTCAAACATAAATCAAATCTTAATTTATGTACTTATATAAAGTATGTTTATAACTTAACTTCAAAACTTTCCTTTGAATGTACGTGTATACATGTGTATTAATAATTAAATAGTCAGTTTTGTGAAAATGAACATAAATTTTCATCAATGCCCTTACTATAATTGAATGTACCTATGAATGAATGTGCCTGCATGCATATAAAGAAAGCTCAATATGATGGAATAGTCAAAGGATGGATGAATACTAAATTATCATTTTGACGCATATTTTTGAGCACCCCCTGTATTCAGCCTCTTGTCCACTTGAATTCCTTCAAACATTTTGTTTTAATCTATCATAATTATTATTTTATATTTATATTTGAATTATTGGCTTTAAGTTATTTCCTCTCTCTCGTTATTTCTCGAGGTCTTGCATGTTTCTATGCTGAATATATCAACGGCTTCTCATTCTCAAACGCTTGGAATTTTGTAATCAAATGTCATAGACCTTTTGCAACTTGTTAGTACCTTGATTTAAATCATTTTATGTACTACTACAAAAGTATAAAAGTACTTTTTTCTCCTTTAAAATAAGTGTTCTTTTATAAGTACAGTAATTACAATAATAAATGTGTACCGATAAAGAGATGACGTTGATTTCACAAATAAAAGTAAGGAATTTATTTTTGTTGCTGAAATGTCATTCAACAATCTTACGTATGGATTAATATGGAAAAAGTATGGTAATCGTATTGACTCGGTTGCAAACAATTAAGTAGTCTGAGCTCATTCTGACAAAAGTTAGAAAAATAAAATAGGGAATCCGTAGTGAAGGCCAGCAAAAAAATTATATCTACACGCATAATTACTAGAATGTGTCTGGATCAGACGCAAAAATCATCCTTTTGCTAAATTACGTCGTTATAGATATCCGTCGGCGAAGTCATCATCAATCAATCTTCACCCATTTTTATGAGAATAATATATATTCTAATTACAGGAAAAATCATCACAAACTATTCTCGTACATGAAAGATATTTAAACTAAATGACTAAACTGACTCTAATTCGATTGGTAAATTAAGGTACCTTAATATGAAATTAATAAAATGGATGCCTTGGAGAAGGAGCTGTAGAATGTGGGACACTTTCCATGGAGTGGGTGTGAACATGGGACGGGACCGATACAGCCCTAATTGGCCCTCTACAGGTGCTTCTGACTTAATCACATTAATGCAATCGGAATGCAAATGAATTATCAAATTTCGATTATCAAATATATTTTTGTTATTATATTTGAACAGATGTTCACAACGTATATTGACCATATCAGCCATTTTGCATAGTTTGTTTATTTCTGACAAATAAAAAGGCTGTTGCCCTCCACGATTTTCACATGTTGGAAAAAAAAAAATGGAAAGAAACAATCAAATTCTTGGGAAAATTCTTACAAATTTTTTTTCTAAAATAAGTATTAATAAACAATCCTTCCAAACTTTTAAATAATTTTCTTCTAAAATGCCCCCCCCCCCTCCATTTTTGCAATAGTTTTCAATCGTAGAGCAGCCCAAAAGACGTTGAACCTTTCAATTCGTCAAAAACAAAGCAGATGTTGCGAACATCAATTTGATAATCGAATGTGAATTGAATTTTGAATTGATATAATAAGGCTTTCTTTTTTATCAGGCCTTGTATGTATGTAATTGCTCACAGCCTGTGGCAGCTTGGCTCAAAAGAAAATGAGCATTAGTAAATATTATCATCTCTAAACTACAAATTTACAAAATTTGCTGGCCCAAAACAAGTTTTTATTTCACTTCCCTACCCCACTGATCAGTAGTGTTGCGATGGTTTATTAAAGCAAATAGGATATATGTATTAAGATTATTGCACATATCTTACAAAAAATATTATATTTTCCATTATAAAACAATATGAAAGGAACATATTATATTGTTACTTGGTTATATAATTTATTTTATTATATAACAGAATAATTAAAAGGAGGAAAAACGCCCTCATTGACGTCACGAAGGATGGATTTTACCTTCTTTAACGACCGGCATGTGAGACTGGAATGGACCGCAGTCCTCATAATATATGAAAGAATCAAAAGGTTTGAACTATTGTTTGCAAAACCTAAAGGTATTTAAGTCAAAAGATTAAGTGTTAGACCAGCCTTGATTTTGCAAAACCTAAAGGTATTTAAATCATAAGATTAAGTGTTCGACCAACCTTGATTTTTTATACAGAATTTAAGTTGGCTTTAGACTATACGGTTAAGACTCTTTGCATAAGCAAGGGTGTCCGTCCCGCGAGATTAAATATATATACCATATATGATTTTTTTTTTTTGGGGGGGAAGAGGTCTTGATTTTTGGAAAAAAATATATATATTCATTTTTTCTTTCGAGGGGGCTGCATTTTTTTGAAAAAAATAGAAAAATCCACAGCTTTTCTCAAAAAACTAATTTTTTTGGAATAAAAATTCGAAAATTATATGTCCAATATTAAAATTTTTATTTAGAATCCACAGTTATATACAAAAAATTAAATTTTTTGAAAAAAATTTCAAATATTATTATTTTTTTTGTTCAAAAATCACAGCTGTTAACAAAAAATTAAATTTTTCAATTTTTTTGTGAAAAAAAAAATTAATTTGTGGGGTTTTTTCAAAAAAAAATCAGAAAACTAAGCCCCCCTCCACCCTAAAATATAATACTGTGATGCTCTTGATAGTAAAATGGTATTTTTTATGTATTATTTAAAATAAAAAAGAACGGGCAGCTGAATATTTTTTTTTTTTTTTTTTAATCATCCCATCCCTAGATTCATATATAGAAATTTTACTAGGCACTGTTACATTGAATATTGATAGTTCCTATTATATTCATGTACTGAGGTATAACTGAATAAAAGGTCATGTATGGAATGCTAGACATATGGAATAATCACGTATGCTGCTTTACTTATTTTTCTTTCTGACTTAAAATCTATCTTCACCTACAAAGTTTTGAGATGATCTCGGAGAGATCATTTTTTTATTTTTTTAGAAAAACCATTTAAGAGAAAATATCAACATTTAGCGAAAATTAAAAGCATTATTTCAACTCCTGACAAGTTGAAGACAAAACATTGCCTTCAACTTCCCCCCTCAAAAAAATCATTTCACATTAATTTTAAATACTGCTTAAAAGTAATTATCAAGTCATAACAATCTCTTCTAAATATCTAAATCATTAGCAAAAATAAATAAAGTATGTCTGACTTTTGATTTATAATTTCACGTAGATTTGATTTGATAGAATAGTTTTGCATATTTTTTAAAGAATGTTATCAACGGGATGTTACATTAAGGCAGGTCAATCCCACCTTGTATCGTTATTACTCTGAATTACTCTCTTTCAAATATCTAAATACTCCTCTTTAGATTGATTAATATTAATTATTATCATTCGTATTAATTTACTTTAGAAAAAAATAAAAGAGTGTCACTAAAAAAACAGAAAAAATACACATCGTTCTACTGTATCAAATAGGGTAATTCGTACATTATTTAGAAATATCCACGTAGACAATACATGAAATGCTTGCATTCAAGCGGGTACCGAAGAAATAAATACCTAACTCCAAGGTTAATAGAAATAGAAGGTTATACCATAACGCGTATGCGACTCATGTTTGACTTCCACCACGCTTTTAAAAATAGACGTCATAGTGTATGAGTGGTTGCGTGTTTTGTCAATATCTGTTTTTCTTTCCCAGCAGTCGGCACGATACATTAAATTGAAAATTCTAGCAATAACGACGTCATAGTAACAATATCTGTTTTTCTTTCCCAGCAGTCGGCATGATACATTAAGTTGAAAATTCTAGCAATAACGACGTCATAGACTATGATTGTTTTGTCAAAGTCTGCCTGTCTTGCCCAGAAGTCGGTAGATTTATCAAAATTGAAAATTGTAGTAAGCCCGATTGCATGATGGTCTAACCCTGTATTTCTATTAACCTTGCCTAACTCTATATATTAAATGCGAATGTCTGTGTATGTGTTTTCGGTGTAACCGGCCAAACCAATTAATGAATTTTTTTGAAATTTTTCATTAATCTTTTTATGACTGCAGAAACGGTTTTGGTATAAATAAAATGGCCTTGAAGGTCATAGCGGTCTTAAAAAACAACTTTTACATATAAAAAAAAATAAAGCCTGCATGTTGGTACGTATCTTTGCACCCTTATTTAAAAGAGACTATAAGGTTTAGAGAGGACAATAAAGAGAGAATAAGACATATGGTTTTTGACCATAAAATGGCAGTTCAGCGAATGACAGTTCAACATTCGGCGCTCAACTATAATTCAGATTTAATTTTTGTTGTGTCTTGACGAGGGAGAGGAGACACAAACTATTTATAGGTGGAGAGATCCAGGACGACCGAGAGAAGTGAGGAGAAGGAAAGGCAGTAATTAGACAATGGTTATTTATAAGAACATCTATATTCTTTATAAAACAAAACCCTATATTCTAATAAAAAACCTACATAATAAATACATAAAATACATGACTATTTATACTAGGGAAAACACTGTACTTTGAACACATATATATACAAGAAAATAAGAGACGAGAACAAGAAGAAGAAGGGGGAAGGAAATACGCATACATTACAATTTTAATCCTTAATGTTCTGGGAAACGCCGGTCCAACTACTCTAATTATTTAGATGAGAAGTTCAACTTTTTAGCCCACAAAACCCATGGGTCATGTGTATTGTCAAGCAGAATTTCCAAGAAAAATTTGTTTTCAATAATAGTAATTATAGTTGTTTTTTTTACGATGTCACCTTGCAATGGCTCTTGACTTTCTGTGGATCTCTTTTTGTCACTTTGTGCTCAACGCTTACGACTGTTCTCGGTCGTTGGACCTTATGCAAGGACCTCATGGTGCTTTCATTTATGTATTAAAGGCTAAAGCGATCTAAAAATAGGAGAGATAAAAACAAAATATAATTCAATGCAAACATACATTCTGGATATTATTCAACTACACATGCCACGTACAAATCCCAACTACTTGAGGGAAGAAAGGTTGCTCTGAGGTAACCCTATTCCTTATTGAGAGGAAAATGTGATGATTATCCATTATTTCAAGTGGAATAGCATGATACAATGTTTATATTATTTGAAATCGTCATTCATCGTTGTAATTTCATTATAACCATATAATGGCAGGATTATTTTAATAACCCCAAAAGGAATCATATTAATATCCGTGCTTCAAAATCCGTCTCAGTAAGGAATATAATGGATCAACTTCGGCAAAATTATGTCTTACATTCCATGGATACTTTCAATATATTATTCATAGTTATATATCTCTCTAGATTCTAAATCTAGTGAAGTATCGAATGGCTAGCCGGTCCAAGTCCCTGCCGCTGTAACTTGGGAAGCATTTTAAAATTTCTGGATCACCTACAGTCAAATTTTTTTGGATCCCAAATGTAACGCGTTACTGTAATATATTACATTAGGCAGTAACGGAGTAATATAAAACGCATCTAAATATATTACGGTAATATTATTACAGTCCGGTAACGCGCGTTACAATCTGAGCTGTGTCACAGGCGAGTAGTTTTCGAAAAAACAACACAGGTGCAACAGCTGTAAATAAAGAAGAGAAGAAGACGGTTTTAAATCAAAACAAGAAGGAAAACGATTTGGTTTAGATATTTCAAGATGGCAACAAGGACGGATAATTCAACATTCTCTAAGTAGTTATACTAGTTTTCAATTTATCAGAGAAATAGAGAAGAACCTCACAGTAAGGTGCACGTATTGCTTTCAAATGCAAGAAACTAGTAATATGTAATTAATATTCGGATAAAAACTGATCCTCTCATCTGGCTCTCAACCGCATACTAGTGACGTAATGACGGTTTTATTATTTGAAGTGGAGGGGTATTGAATGACTCAACATTAATAGGAAAATAAATACTACAGTTGAACAAAACTATTGGGGTCCAGACCTTTTTGTGATTACAGCCCTCATTCCATATACCCATCTGCAAATAAGCACTCAAATTTTTATTCTGTAAGTAGGACTATTGAATGTTGACGTATTAAATAACTAAAAATAATTATTATTTATTGTAAGGGTATGAACGCTAGGATTTTAAGAGAAAGTTATGGAGGAATAATTTATGAATGCACATTTGGAAAAAGAAACATTTATGATTAAAATCTAATTTCATAGATTTTTCTGAATTGAATATATCTAAGAAATTAACATATGATGCGTCAACACACAAGTATTCTTAAACTAAAGGGATGAAAATTAGAAGTTATTTTTGTAATTCATAAATACCCAATATTGACATTCCGATAAATTATGGGCTTTACATATACTCAAATTTCTAAGATGGGTAAATAAGATTTAGTACCATCATGATTTATGATACTATCCATATTTGTCTTAGATATGACCTATTAAATATTAACAATGTACCAGAATATTACAAGTACATGCATGGCCTTGGCTTGGATTATTTAGGCCTTGTTAACATTTCATAAGCTTGGGCTTATGAAAAATTGTTCAAGGTATTGGTTAAAACTTTCGCTTGGGACCTTAAAATATAGTGTTGTTTTTCAAATTTATTTTGAAAAATAGTATTGAAAAATAGGATGACTAAACCTTGCATTTTTTGGAGTTGTATCCGGGCCGGACGTGCTCCAAAAATCTTCCCACTTAGGGTTGGTAATGATTTACCAGGTGTAGAAAAAGTAACCTTATAAAAATACAGTTTTGAATAGGTGTTGAATATTTGATTGATTTATATACTTTGAAGAAAAGTTATTTAAATGTCACGATAGAAGAAAGAAGAGTCATCATAGGCAATTTAATCCGCGCTGGGAGGACCACCTCGGACATCATGAAGGCCTTTAACATCAGCAAGGTCATAGTCTGTCGGGTCAGAAATCGTTTGAAGGATTGGGTCAACCTTAAGGACAAACCCAAGAGTGGAAGACCCACCAAAGTGAAGACTGAAGACATCATGGAGACCTTTAAGGTCAACCCAACGATGAAGATGGCATAGTAGGCCAAGAAGAAGTTTTATCGGTCTACTGTGGGCAAGGATGGAGGAAGGTTGTTTAGAAGAATTGAGAAGCAACTCCTGTCCCAACGTCATAAAGAACTCCGTCTTCATCGATGTCAACAACATTTGAATTATCTGAAGCACAATAGCAACCGGGTATTTTTTCCTCTCTGATGAAAAGAACTTTACCGTTTACAATTAAAATGATCGGGTGGTATACTTTGGTAAGACTAACAAAAGCATAAACACAGTCACCAAGACCAAACAACCGGCCTCTCTGATGATGTTGGGGGTTGTGGCATCAACTGGAGTTAAAATGCCTCCAATTGGGTTCCCTGTTGAATACTGGTTACTTGCAGTCGACTACTTGATGGTGTTGAAGGAAAATATGGCCCATAGATCACCAAAACCATCAAGAACTCCAACAAGGCCACGTATTTATTTCAGCTGGATGGGGCTCCGTCCCATACTGCTAATATTGTACATGAGTGGATGGGTAGTAGCATAACTTTCCATTCCAAGAACCTTTGTACCCCTCAAAGCCCAGATCTGAACCCACTGGATTTCCATTTGGTTTCAAATTGAAAAGAAGGCCTACAGAGTCCGCCACCCGAATATTGATGCCCTCAAGACCTCCATTAACCAGCAGTGGAGGATCATGAAACAGTACTGCATTGCCAATGTATACAAGTGGTTCCGGAGGTGGTGGTTGGAGGCTGTCATTGAGGCTTATGGTGGCCAGATTCATAATTAATGTGCATTCTTATAGTAAAAATATTAGAGATAAAATTTTCTATGTACAACATCAACCTGATCAATTATGAGTTTTTACACCTACTTAGAGGTAGGTCTTAGTACTTTTTCTACAGCCGGTATTACATTGAGCAACTCTTGGTAACAGGGTGTATTGATTACAGCAAGTTTTGCTCTAAATATATTGGTTCTGTTAAGATACAGGTTCTTTTACTCCCTGCTATTTCCCTCTCAAAGACATCTACCGCCTATTACAACAACCATACTACCAAACATTTAATCTTTTAAGAACCATACAAATGTAATTATTAAATTAACTTAATGACGTAAGTATGAATGATGTATCAGACTTCTCTTGGCGCCATCACTTGTCACTCCAATTTATTTAAACTTGATTATTATTTGATATCGAAAGCCTCCAGTCCAATTCATGCTACGGGTAATATTTTTTTCGCCCTTTATTTTAATCGATTTGAACATGGAAAAGCTGGTCTCTGTGGAGGTAGTTGTGGAGGATATCCTGAGAACTACCCAAAGATTTGGCTAAAGAATACATAATGTCTCATTTTTAAAAGTAAAAAAACGGTAAAGATTGATTTGTCCCCTAAACCTCAGCTTTTGATGACTTAATCAAGTAGAAATGAGCACTAAGTATCTTTTCTTAGTCCGTCATAGAAAAGAAATCCCCAAACTCAAGGATTCAAGTCCCTTTATATATTTTGCCCGAGCCTCTCTAACGAAATGGGTGTCCCAAATCTGGTGAAAAAGGATTTTGCCTTTGCATAAAAATATTTTTGATATTTTTTTAGTCTACTAATTCGTGATTTCTTTCTAATTTGAAATCAAAAGTAACATATTCCTACACCCGCTACTAACAAACATAACATGTATTTATGACTTTGGCCCTCTACCGTTGACTAGCTGTACTTCTCAATAATAAATATAATAAAGGATAGGGGTAAAGGTTCAGAGAAAGGAAGTTATATGGCTCGGACAGTGAAATGCTAGAGGGTAAAAGGTCGAGGCGTAGACGTCCAGGGGGAGTGGGGGTCCTGTTCTCGACAGAAAAAGTAGTATCTAAGTGGTTCAAATAAGAGTTCCCATAACGAAGAACATTTGGCATCATTTGTGAAATATCCAATTTTCATCTTTAATTCATCCTACTCATCATCCTAGAAGATGGAATAAGCGACTTAGGAACGCATTCGGGTCTTTGAACGTATAATCTTTTCCAGTACTTTTTTTTTTCATGCAAATAATAGTGATTATGGATTGTTATTGACTTTAACTTGGGTCTTTCAAGTTTGTGAGAGAACATTACTACTACAAAGTTGAAAGATTGGGGTTGGTCAAACACAGTTTGTTTACATCACTAAGAATGTACAGAGTAGCAATCTTATTGTGACCTTTAATTGCACGCAGATGTATTAGGGTATAATCCAAAAAAAAAAAGATATGAAAAAGAATTATTTTGCAAAATATATCCGAATTTTGTGAAGTTATTTTTCACCTTTCTAATTAATTAGTCGCTACATAATAGAATGTAAACTATAAAGAGGAATTACTAGAAATAGAACCGCAATTACAATATTACATAAGCTATTGACTTTTATAAGTATGTCCTTAATAGCTGTAGATAAAACACTTGAAAGTATTATATATATTACGAATTGTTTTCCATGTATTCCCTCATTTCTAAAAACGCATAAACTCACCTCCAAAAATATGTACCTAAATTAAACATCGTATTAGACCTTCATAGTTGAAAATTAAGAACGCATGTATTCACCTATTTTATTAGATACTACTGACATTGTCTTATATGTTAAATTATATCATAAAGCATGATTTATCAATTATAAATACTTGATGTATTTTGTTGATAATTATAATTGTTTGACCTTGGTATCGCATTTTCTCTCAAATTTGAACGGAAGATCGAATATATTTATCAAAAAATAATAAAAATACGTAATAGTTTCCTTACGCACATTTCTATATTTACTCGACACATGTGTGACGTAATATTATTTATATATGTACATCCTAGAATAAAAGATATTTACTTATATGTAACCCATGGGCTGACAAGTCCCTGCCTTCAATTATAGATGGTTCAATTTTTATTTACTTTATTTTCAGTTAGAATCAGTCTTCAAAAGACAGCAGTCAAAATTTCATGACAAGCAGTTTTTGAGTATGTGAGTTATTGTACTGAATGTGACACTACTTTTGTTTAAAAAAAATCACTGGAACGAAAAAATAGCAGTAAAATCGTTGTTCCATTCAATTCTTACATAATTTCTTCAGTTCCTAGCTGGTTTTTTTGTTGCCTAAGTGTTCCACTCTTTCTGCAATTTGCAGGAATTTTATTTTGAGTGCCTGGTTATCCTTCAAAGAAGAACAATGATTAGAGAGGGATTTCCGTTGAGTTTTTCAAGTAATTCTTACTTCCTAACTTTGCCTTTTACATTTTCTTTCGAGCAATAAAAGTTATTATTTATCGCAGATTATAATTTGAAATATCTACATTTCGAAGTTAATAAGAGTATTATTGTATATTGATATTAAATTTTATGTTTAAATTCAAATTAGTATAGTAAAATCATTCCTTTGTTTTGGTGAAGAACGCCGCAAACTATTTCTGATAATTTCTTTCTGCAAAAGATTTGGTATCTCTAAGAAATTTGTAGGAATAGCGGTTTTTTCCCGGTTAGGTATTTTCGTACTCGAAGTTCAAAAGCAACCACTCCCAAAGTTACATGAGGATGTATTTGCAGAGGGTAGAATATTGTCCTTCCCTGCATTTCGAATCCACTCACGTAATCAAATGAGAAGATATATCTTTAACCAAATAATAAATATTGGATTAACCTTTTAAGGTGCTCATCTTTGGGAACTTATGAAAGCTTTATTTTTGGACCTCTTTTTACTCCCAGCCATGATTTGTATTTATACGTTGAACAACTTGGCATTTTCCTTGATTTGATTCAACATGATACAGACCTTATACACAATGATTCTAACTTCCTTAAATAATCATAGGATGTGGATTCCTCTTTCAGTAAATTTTTTTACATTAAAGTTCAAGTGTTCAAAATACTCCAAAAGACGACTGTCAAATCTACCTATACGAATCGCATCGCTTTTCTACTTATATTTATATCTTCTTTGAGTAGTGATCGTACCAATACTTTTTTCTGTCTGCTAGGGCTTTGAGTATACTTGAATCTTATTCTATAACTAACTACGCAACCTCCATGAATTTACTCTTTTACTTGAATTAACAAGAACAATTCTAGGAAGGATATACAAATTTGCAATCGCCAATGACTGAAATTAATAAAGTGACGTCTTTTTTGATATTGTAAAACTGTTGTAGGCAAAAATATATGAGAACGATCTCTAATATATTCAAGCTAATAGACACGTTTAGCCACTTTGTTTTAAAGCTTTAATTATAACTAGATAAGAATATTTCAGTTTTTATAGCTTTTAACAGACGTCGTTGGTTAAATTGTATCAAATAACCTTTCCTCTGAAGAAAAAGGCGGAAAATCAGTTGGAAGTATTTAAGTAATTCTTCCCAAACATAGAATTGAAAATGGCTCACAGCTTAACAAGAAATCATTACAATTCAACCAAACAACGTTCAGAACAGTCATTAAGTGAGAAAAAAAAATCGACAGCCAAATACAGTGTAAAATTTTGTATAAGTGAAGTAAGGCCTTGAAAAATTAAGCCTTTTTCTTGGTGACGTTAAAAATGATATGGGGCCCATGAAACTCAGCTTATTTTCTATATACTTAACTCGAGAGCTGTAACACTTGGAATCACGATTAAAATATATCAACAGCTTGATGAGGGAATATTTTGTAATCATTATGTAGTGTGTCAACTGACGTGTCATTTGATATATCCTCGCAGCCTTAAATATACGCACATTTTCACATCTCTAGATATTAGCCAGGAAAATGACAAGTTCTTGACAGGGGAATATTAAACAGTGTGTCAACGGAAATGATATCTTCTCACATTCTTCAAAATGGGTATATTTATCCTTCTCGATAAATAACTTGTAAGTCTCTAAGATGTATTATTATAATTAAAAAAATGGTAGTCTGGAAGCATATTAAAATATCCATCGATTTCTTTTAAATAACTAATTAGATTTTGTTTTTTATTTTGTGAATATAATTAGCTATAAAAAGAAGTACCCAGAATTAAATTATAATTACTTTAAAATTCAAAAGCATATTTGATTGTATGTGGCTGAAATTCCCGCTCTTTTCTCCCAACAAAAAGTATATTTAGGAGTGCTTCAAAAAGAGTATGTACGATCAACAAATACTCTTAGAGCACCTTGGACGGCTCTACTTCCCTTCATTCTCGTTTGGGCAGAACGTTGATTAATTAATCATATGTGGACTGTAATATTTTCTTTAGATAAATTATATTCGATTGTTAGACCAAGGGAGTCAAATTGCATATAGATAAATATACTCGTTAATGCAAAACGAGTGAAGAAAATACCTTTTACTGTTTCTTCTACCCAACAAAACACTCACTCGTTTACGAATGAACAAATACAAGAATATATTTCTACTACATGTTTATTTAGTTACATGTACAATAGACCAAACCTTTTTTCTTTTTTTTTTCAAACCTACACACAATATTGTTAATTTGTTCTGTAGAAAATGTCTTATGAATAATTATGTGGTGATGAGGGAAATATATACAAATCAAAATAATAACTTCTTCTGGCTAAAATGGGGTGTCAAATGACTAAGAAATCGCAAATAGAAGTTCCCAGACAGCGTTGGAGCTAGAAATTAAAAAGTTAGTAACTGCCAAATGGGAACAGAAATGGCAGATTGATCCAAGTTCCCGTCAAACGAAAGGGTTCTTTACACGTTCTAATCAATGATGGAAATGACAATCACACACTAGAACATTTCTCTCAAAAAATTTTGAGCTTTGTTTCTGGCTACATTTCAATGAAAATGCATCAAAGTTATCTTGGGTACTAAATGCTTCAAGGACGTGTTTCAAGACGATGGCTGCGTGTTACCTCCACGATAAAAAACTGTTTTATTTTTCTAACCAAATATTATTTACCTTCATTTTTATTTACTTTATTGTTTTTTGTTTTTATGGATGGTCCCCATTTTTATTGTCTGTGTGTTTTATTCATGCACCTTTATTATTTTGAGCAAACTGACAAAAATGTTTATGTGAAATATATCCCACCTCAAGGGTATCACGGGTTGTTGTATTGAATTGTAGTTTCCATGATCCATGGAGGGTGCCGTGTGTTTATGCTCCTTGGGAAATGATAATGGAAAAAAATATATGCTCTATGAACATATTTAAAGTTTCTCTGATTTTTTATTTTTGTCTACGCTTCATTTTTGAATTTGCACTTAATATTTTAGAACTGCCTGACTAATTGATCTAAGATGTAAAAAGGTAGTAATGAGCGTGCAGAGTTAAAACTCAGTTCTTCATATTAAAGCAATGTGCGTCTGCCTTTTTTCTGTTTGTTTTAAAACTCTGAGAAAAAGCCGGGTACTCCTTCTAGTACCAAATAAAATTTAAATTAATAATATATCATATTTAAAAAAAAAAAAAAACAATTCAAAATTGAACGATCAAAATATGTTTACTATAAAACTTCCATTTGCAACGAACTTATAAATTGTAGAGGCGAAGCAATCTTTTGTTGCATCTCCAAAAACATGAATTGGAAATTCTTCGTTACCTTTGGAGTCAATTTAAAAGATCTTTCGAATCTGATTTTTGAAAAAAACTTGAGACATCCCTTTCCTTCACTACCCAAGAGTGTCAGCTGGTAATTCCTGATCCCATTCTAAATTTAATGTCCATAAGTCTCTTGATACAAGTTTTTGCTCAAGCCATAAATGGGAAAATTAAGCCAAAAGGATTCAACAATTTAGCAATTTTACTTGTGATTGATCGGTTAGTTTCATTTAGAATGTCTATCAATGACTCATATCCATAAAAACTGAATGAATCTAATTCTGGATTCCACTAAAGCCCCAAAATTTTGAAATCTGTAGAGTCAGATAATCTTATTGAATTATACACAAGTAATTCCGGACTTATATGCCTAAGATTTTTGAGATGTAAGGATGGTCATTTTGTAGAAGTAAATCCACCTTTCGCTATTAATTCTTGTAATCTCCTAACAAGAGGGGTAGCTGCTTCAACAGAATCTTCTCCAGTAAGCAAATCTACCACATAAATGGTTTTCTAGTTTCTTTGTTGTACATGACTTTGTTATTTTCAACAATCAATAAATATTTAAAATATTAAGTCATTTACCACTACACCAAGTTGGCTCCTATTTGGAAATGAAAATATGGTCATCCTAAATTAAATACAGGGTCCTACAGATAAATAATAATTGGCATGAAAATATTGAGTAAATTGCTGCGAGGATAAAAACCACGGCTAGTAAAATGTTATAAGAAATATGGGTACTTTGTGAGACAACATTTCTTCTGACAGAGATCACTACAAAAACGATAGTGAGCCTTCCTTCTTACTATATAAATTATATTATTAAAGCAAGTTTATTAGTTTTTCGACGACCAATAACTCCGTGATATGCTGGCTACTCTCACTACTCCTAAATATAGGTATTCGGGCTGAAATGGGCTAAGAATCTGAGAGCCATGATTTCATACAATTCATAACGTCCCTTGAATGCTATTTTTTGAACTTTTTTCACACTTAACTCAGAATAAAACTTGATTTAATTAAATATTTTAAACATGATTTATGTCAAAAAATCAGACATGAGTGTAACTTTTAAAGATTTTATACAAATATACATATGTATATTTGTAGTCTTTTTTATCCGCACATAATATCAACCTAGAAAATGAAGTCAATATTATTTATTACTTAATGTAATGACCTTTTATAGTAGATAGTTGTCATTGTGTTACAGGTGCAATGATGAATCATGCATTTTATGTAGACATAAGACAAACAATCAACAAAATGTGTCCTTCCCACTATTTGCATTCCTTACCTACTCTTCCTTTACACCCATAAAAATCATTTTATTTAAGAAAATATTATGTCTTTTTTTATAAGTGCATTTTAATGGAACTAGACCTAAAAAGTCAATAAATAAATATGCTGATTAATGCATTAACTAACTTTATTTGCTGAATTTAAGAATGATGATTATTATCCGGGATTTTTATTCATAGAACAAATAAGAATTTCATTCTACTCTGAATCTAACAAGGGCATTCACTTATAACTAAGGATGTAAAAATATTACCTGCCGGTATGTAAAAAAAAAAAAAAATCAGTAGAAAGCCTGACGTATTGAAAAATGTCTTGGAAATGAGCAGTTTAGCTATCATCACGCTTTACTAAGAGCTATGAGAGGACGGAAATAAAAACCAACGCCACTCCGTATCTAGCAATACCCAGTGGTCCATTGAAATCGAAGAACTTACTCATTCAATAATTAATCATGGTTGAGCAATTGAAATTAATTCATATTTCGATATATTAAAACATACACAATTAGTTACAAACCAATAGAAAAATGAACATTTTAGCTTACGCACAAGTTTCAAAAATGACACATGAACATCATAGACGAATTTACATTCGTGCACTCCAAGCAGTTGAGCGTCTTCAGGACCACTGTCTACGCCGTCAGCAAGTCTGAAACGTTGGTGAGGAAGAAGGGCTCTGTCAAATAGGCCAAGCTGCACCCGGAGAAGTTAAAGAAATCAGGTCAGGTCAATCCCCACAAGTTGCATGAGACCCCATGGAAGATATCTCGAGGTTTCACATCAGACTGTCCAGAAAGCTATAAAAAGTGGGGGAAAGAGCCATGTAAGGGAGGAGTGGCCACTTTTGACAGCAGGAATGAAAGAAACTGATATCCTCCGTTACAAGACTCTGTTGAATGAGTTTTTTTGACACTTTTAGGCCCCTTACAGCCCTGATACTAACACATCCAACTACGACTTTTGAGTGCATGTTGGGAAAGGCCTACAGTATCCCTCAGCAAAACATCGGTGCCCTCAATACTACTATCAGCCAGCACTGGAACGCCATGACAGAGGACTAAATCTACATTGGGTTCCAGGTCTTTCACTGCCACCTGGAAGCTATTATTGCTGCTAAGGGTGGCTACATTAATGATTTAGAGAGCTCAGATAAACATTTATTTATTGCATTAATTTTGTTGAAAATAAAGTTAATAAATCAAATCTCTTTGCAGTTTAAAATCCAAAGTGTTCAGAATTTAATGTACCACTCGGTAATATAAGTAGGAATTACTCCTATATCGATTATGATTTCAACTCCGAGCCAACAAGGATTTAAACTTAGAGCTATATAACAAATCCGCAATGTTATCTTCATTATTCATGAACGTACGCACTTTATACTAACGTCCTTAAGATAACAACTTAGGGAAATAAATAAATCCGGTTGAGGTTGAACTACAAATAGTATCTCACTCCTTTTAGATCTTTTTTTTTACAACTCTACATATCCATACTTTGAATAATGTCAATATAGGGTCATTCCAAGTGAAATTAATAAATAAAAAAACATTTTTCATTGCACCATCTTCAATTTTTTTTTTTTTTTTTCCAAATTTGTCACATATTATGATAAAAGCTAAAAACTCAAAATTTCAAACTTTTTACGATTTAGAGGCTTCTAAAGTTTTGAACTCGACGCCACCTATCTTATTTTTAAATTACTGTATTTTGAGGTGCTGGGCAAAACGTCGACCGTCAAAACGTCGAATAGACTAAACTTTGAACAGACAAAACGTCGACTGACAGAAGGTTGAACGTAGACCATCAAAACGTCGACCGTCAAAACGTCGAATAGACTAAACGTTGAACAGACAAAACGTCGACTGACAGAAGATTGAACGTAGACCGTCAAAACGTCGAATAGACTAAACTTTGAACAGACAAAACGTCGACTGACAGAAGGTTATTCGTAGAATATAAAATAAAGTGTTACTCCAAATGGTGCTGCGATATATCCCATTCAGACATTTCCCACCTGACACATAACCGAGCAGCACCATTCATATTTAAACTACCAGTAGATGGCCCTCCCAATCACCATTATACATGTTGGAGCTGTTTTCAGTCACTGCCTTGCCCAAAATGGGATGAAACCCACCAGCACTGTTTAAGCAACCACTTAGAGCCCCTCACAACCCATATGTACCCACAAATGTTTGAGCTGTTTATGGGTACGGTCAGCCTCAATATGGGATGAAACCCACTGCCACTATTTAAATTTACCCCACCTCCATATATACCCCGAAGGGCCCCGAAATTTGAGACTGTTTCGTGTTTCATCTCATTTTAGCCCGGCGGTACCCGAAATAGATCTAAATTTTGAGGTATAAATGGGGGTTTGTGAGGGTTCCTTACGTTTAGTTTATGTAGGGTGGTAAAGTGAATATCTCGGGCAGGATATGTCTTGAGTTTAATGTCGTAGGAATAGTTTTTCATATTTTGAAATGTAATATTTTCCGGCTAACGTTCTCTCGGTTGACGTTTTGTCCATTTTTGATGTCTGTCGACGTTTTGACCTACTATTGTATTTTGAATGTTTTAAAAGATATCGATCTACGTAATACCCATTTGAAAGATAATTGTTTATACTTTTGTTGTATATTATTGTATAAACCAACAAAATGATTTTTAGTTTTCTATATTTTAACCTTGAAATATCCTTAATTTCACTCAAATTTTTATATGTTAATTTGTTATACATCATTAAAATATACAATAAGTTTTTACACATAGATTCGATTCGACTTAAATACTACAGATGAAAATGGTTGCGTAGGTAAACCTCATTTCGATTTTTCAAATTTCAAATGCTTGCGTTTTTGTAATATATATGCTTGGTTTTTAGCATGTAGTAATTAAGTGGAATCAAATTCCTCTAAAAAACTTATTGTATATGTTTATGAAATGTTACAAACTAACATTAAAAATTTGAGTGAAATTGAATTTTTAACTAATTCGGTCCAACAAAAACTCAGTGTGAACCGGTCTGATATAAATATTCTTTCTAGATCGGTCCAAAAGAGAAGTTCCGTCTAGTTCGGTTACAAAAAAAATAATCTAGACTGATTTTACAGATAAACTGTTTATAACATGACATCATATACTTTTTTTTTAAGTACAATGACGTTATACGAAGTTTAAACAGAAATAGCTCGGATTAATTTTGATCTCACCGTCTCTTATATGTATACAGTATTTATTCAAGAACTTATCGTGTACTTTTGAAATTTAAAAAAAAAATGAATGACAGTTGATCTAGAAAAAGAAATTGATCTCTCATAATATATGAGAACGATAAAAATCAGTCCGTAAATTGAGAAGGAATCAAAATCGGTCTACAAAGTGAGACCAAAAAAAACTTTCCATGCTCTGAGACCGCTGTCTGGACCGAAAAATCGGTTCAAATCGGTGTAGAAAAAATTTAAGACTGAACCGAAAAAGAAAAAAAATCGGTGCTGGGCCGAGTCTCAACACTAATGTAAAAAAAGATGAAAACAAAAATTTACAACAAAACTTTATTCTTCACCTTCTTATGTGTGAATGCCTGTATATATTATTATTATTTGCAAAACAATCATGATAATATTTAATGCATTCAATGCATTACACATGACTATAAGTCACTGACGCTTTAGGAGTTCAAGTACATGAAATACAGAGGAGTTGTGAGAAAGAGTTCATTCATCTTTGACTGCTTTTTTTCTTCGAATTATGTACAAAACTGCAATTCGGTGTCAATAATAATGAGCTGGCAAATATAATGCTTCAAACAATTAGTTGTATCTAATAATCCACACAATAAATTTACAATAATGAGTGGAAAATGCAATTAATTTATCTCAATATCTACATTTTTGCAAATAAATGTGTATTTTAGTGAAGGCTAATAGAAATACAAGGTTAGACCATCATGTAATCGGCCTTGATAGAATTTTCAATTTGATGTATCGTACCGACTGCTTGCTCGACAAGACACACAAATTTTGTCTAAATACGCAACCAATCATAGTCCATGACGTCAATATTACTGGAATGCTCAATTTGATATATCGTTACAACGGCCGAGCAAGACAGACACATTTTGACAAAAACACGCAACCACTCATGTACTATGACGTCAATATTAAAAAGCGTGGTGGAAGTCAAACATCAGTCGTACACGCGTTATGGTATAACCTCGTCTTTCTATTAAACTTGACTTTTGTGATGTATGGAAGATTTTAATTCGCAATCGTATCTTACTGAATATTAAATAAAGATTTGATAGAATAGTTGGGCATATTTTTCTTAAATAATGATCTAAATAAATTGATCTATTAAAGAAGAGAGTCAATCTCATTTCTCGATTAATGGTGGACTATTACGTCTATCATGCGTGTACTGTACACACCTCATTTATTTCTAAAAAAATTGTATTTATAATTTTCCAAACTGAGCCATTTTCTCTTTCAATATCAGGAGGTTCTGTTATTTAAAACATGTATGGCCTGGGGGAACATACAATAGGTCGTTAGTATAGTCCAAGGTTAATAGAAATACAAGGTTAGACCATCATGTAATCAGTCTTGCTCTAACTTTCAATTTTGATGTACCGTACCGACTGCTGGGCAAGAAAGACAGATTTTGACAAAACATGCAACCCTTCATACACTAAGACGTCAATATTAAAAAGTGTGCTTGTTAAAGTCAAACCTGTATGAAGCCGTTAGACAAGGGAAACTCAAAAGTCGAAAGTTTAGTAACAATTATAAATTTGAAAACTAAAATTTGGCAGCTTTGTGCGGTAACATACTTAAAACAATACTCGTCATACCAGGTTTGACTGTTGTTTTTGTTTTTGTGTTTCATTTAATGTGGCATTTTCACTCTAACAAAAATGAGACCTTTTTAATCACAGAACCTCTTTATTTTGAAAAGGAGAATTATTGATATTTAAACATGATTTTATGCAAAGCTTTTAAAAATAAATTGTCTATTTGTCAGTTTCACAATTATGCACGTATAGTCGTTTGAACAGTGTAAACGGAAATGCATGCAATATCTATAATTAAGGTTCTCATTAGATAAATCAACATTCTTAGACATCTCAGATGAAGAAATATACTTTTAAGGAGTTGCCCATTAGACAAGACCTTATCCTAGAGACCCTTGAGCAAACGAGCACTCGAAATGAACTCGCTCAAAAAATTCAAGGAGTTGGATTTGACTCGCACTTTGGTTGGTTAATACGATATATTTGGATTGTAAGAAAATATTTTTTTTTCAATTTATAATGTTTTCTTTCTTTTGCCTCCTTAGAGAAGAACAGTAAAGTTGATTTATCAGCAGTAGATCGTACTACAGAAAACACTAATTTAAAAAATATTTACTCTTATTTTGAAAATAACCATTCTTAAATTCGCCATTTTCATTCATGGCTTCATTCAACATGTATTTTTCTAGTATAAATAAATTTATCCTCCGTATTCTATTGTCTTGGAAAGATGCAAAGAAATAAATTTACTTACATCTAATGAGTGCTTACGAGTAGTGTATTAAATGCTTGCATTTGTATCCACTGATTATATTAGCAATATATGCAATATTCATCTTTAAAAAGGTATTTCTCCCTTTCAGTTTTAGACCCCACATTGAACAGCAAAAAAATCATCAGAAAGTGAAATTTATTGAATGTTCTCATTCGCGTCGACAAATTAGAGCAGTGGCTCTCAAATTGGGTACGCGTACCCCTTTGGGGTACTTGAAGGCACTCCAAGGAGTACTAAAGATTTTGAAAGAGAAATGTAGACGTGGTACATATCTCAAGGGAGGACTGGAGGGGGATGTAGCCCCTCCCCAAATTAAGGAATTTTCGTTTTGACTAGAAAATTTAATATTTGAATTTTTCAACAGAAAAATTTAATATTTAAAAATGTTATTTAATTTTCTGTGAATAGCTTTGGACTTTTTCTTTTTCAAAAATTTTATAACTAAATTTTTTTCCCCAAAAGTAATAATTTTTTGTTAACAGCTGCGGTGGATTTTGAATTTTTGCATAATTTTTGCAATATTTGCAAAGATGAACCAGTTATCGAGTGTTATTTTTTAGACAACATTATTCTTTATAACTTTTTTGTTTTTCGCAAGTAGGAAAAAATATTGGTAGGTTTGTGTTTCTTTTACAATTTCAATAAATGCTATTAACTATTTTTTGCAAAATTAGTGCAAAAAAGTTTTTTGCATGTTTCTTCGCGAATTTCGATTTAAGAATTTTTTGAAGTAAATAACAAATGTACTTCTCATCTAAATAATTTTTTAGATGCATACATGTTTGGATGTTATTTGAAGTTTATAGCACATTATTTTTTTTTATATTCATAAGAATAATACTAAGGTTACAAGAGACAAGGCAATAATAAGAGTTTTTTTTTGTTTTTTTTTAGGGGGGGAGTTACGTTAATGAGACTTTGTAGATTACCTTACTAAACCAGATTGATACAGTGTGAAGAATCCAAGAGAATTAGAATTATCAGGATTTTTTTTTATATTCATATTATAATTACACTATCTAACAAAATGACACTTTTTTACGCACAAGAATAACATATGCTCAACTTAGTACAATTTGATCCCTGCATTCCAAATACGGTCTTATTTTTTCTCTCATAAGGCCTCGTGGCCTTCAGAAAAATACATTTTTTATTATTTTTAAGGTTCAAAGCTGTTTTAAACCCTCGGTGTTGAAGATAGGCATAAATTATATTAATCTATTTTAAAGCCGAATGTTAAAAAATTTTAAAGCAATTTTTAAAGTGTCTGCATCATACTTTTAACTCGGAGTATCTTTGTTTAAAGTGTAAAATAAGTGCTTTTTCTTGAAGGCACATAGCTTCAAGACGAATAGATTCAAAATGTTTAAAACTAAAAGGAGAAAAGAAAATATATTTTATACAATTGGTTATAACATTAAGCCTCTTGTATCAAACTGTATAAATAAATTATTTCAAGCTTCATGGACATAAGATGACTCGTTGCATACCCGTAGTGAGTGAGGGATTCTAAAAAACGGACATTCAAGGGAGTCCTCCTAGAAAATCCTTTTTCTTTTTTTCTCTCTTTGTTTCTCTCTCTTTTCGTCTTCTCTCTCTTTGTTTTTATCTTTTCAAGCTGGGGCATACGAATACTTAATCAACTTTATTATGAGATCAATTCAAAAATGAGTTTTTTCCTTGATATATTGTCATGCCCTTATCTCAAATTGTCAACGATATAGAGCGTTTTTGGTGAGACTTTTTTTTTTTTTTTTAATCAAAGCCCATACTTTCAGCTATCCAATGAGATACTTTTAAACATTTTGAATCTATAACACTGTTGGACAGTGTTATTAGTATATGTAGTATATAGAAGTATTTTCTGAATATTTTTTTTTAATTTTCTCAATTATTTTGACCCTTTTCAATATGATTTCTCTCTCCCTCCTTAGCCCGAGCAACGCCGGGTAGTCCTTAGCTAGTGAGTGATATATTCAATATTTGCATCCATAGATTTCTGTATTTGATCCACATACATTTACTACTCAAAATAGATATAAGCATGTTCACCCTCGTCCAAGTAATCCCATCTTTAGAAATTCGATACATCACTAGTTTATCTTTAGAAAGACCGATTATTATGGGTGAAAAAAATATAGCAATTCTCAAGGAACCACTAGTGCGGGAAAGATACTGAGTAACACTGAAGATTGGTTGAAGAATTATGGGTGTAAGACTATATTGTTTTGGTGTAGAATTGAGGATTGACATCTAAGTATTTCGTGACTATATCACTGTTAGAAACGACAGGGATTTGTCTTTATTTTCTTGTTATCATAGCTGCTCAAAGCTAATCTAATAAAACGCCATAACATCTATGTGTAAATCCTGCCAAACATTCTTCAATTTTCTTTTCAAATATTTATATAAATAGCATATAAAATGTACTTGGCAAATTTCAAATTTTATTAATATTACTTGCAAAAAAAAAAAGGCAATGAAATAGATGCTATTTTATCACACTTTTTTCTATATTGACAATTTTTCTTACACATCAAGGATTCTTGAGAGGAAATAAGCTTTTTGTGTTAGAGCTAATAACATCACAAAGGGTATTGTTTCACAAACATAAATTATGTATATATATATGAAGAAGAACACTTTTTTTTTTTCAGGGGTAAAGTAGGTCAATCCAGATTACAATTTTCTTATTTTGTGATCCATTCAAAGGGTTAAAAAAATATTCCAATTTTTTCAGATTCATGAGAAAAAAAAACAGTGATGATGGTAGTAACACATTGGATAAAAAATATTTATAGGGATTTATATCCCAGAATAATCTTTATTGCATCTCTCTCGTCTCAACCTGTCTTTGAAATAAAAAAAGATCCGGAACGGATTGCTAGTTAACCAATTGTGTCCCCAATATTGAACTGCTCTCTAATTATAATCTATCATTGATATTCACAAACTAACACAATTTAATTTAAGTACAACCAATCTACGTTTTAAATAGCAGAAAAATTGTGAGCGTACAAAAATATAGAAGTATATATTTGTTGTATAATATCGGAATCCCTGCCATTAAATAGGTAATGTCCAGAGTAACGATTGTAATTTTCAGTCTACAAGTTGATTTATATTTTATTTTTTCTGCCTATTTGGAAGAGGAAAGAAAAATTAAGAAAAAAAATAAGTATTAAGTGCATACAAATCAACATTTGTATCTAAGTTTTTTTTTGTTAGCTATTGATGCATTGGAGATCACCATTGTCACTTCGTTACCATTACTGTATTTTGCATTTTTTCACCAAACAGAAACTGAACAAAGAAGCACAAAGCCAGTTGGTAGTTAGGTTATTCTTCAAAACTAGGAATTATTATTTATTGGGAGGTAAATACTGTGTATGTTTAAGCTGGGCCGTTTTTTGTTTTTCTTTTTAATTAGTAATCTGTAGAGTGAATTTTTTTTCCTTAGATGTTGTAGTTACTATTTAACTCCGTAGTGGTAAATTTCATTCAATTATATTCCAAACATGATTCAACATTCGTGTTTGCTCATAAAAGATTGAGTGTAATCTTGAGGATTTGTTGTGGAGTTAAAATTGTTAGTTTATTGTTAGAGTCAGAGCAGAATAGAGGGTCGACATTGAATTCATTCTTGCCAATGAATTACTTTTTTATTTCCTGCTTCCCCTTCTCCCTCATCACAGCTGATTGTAGCTGATCTAATGAAACGTCATGACAGCTAAGCTGCCCATAACATTCTTCAAATTGTCAAGGGCTATCATGTTGATTTTCGGCTTCTTTTCTTTACATGCCCAAAATACACACCATTTTGATCACGAATAATTCAATCATTCTTGGAAATTATCGCAGCTTAATAACAAGAACTAATTCGGATTCAAGTCATCAACGTTCAAGACACTAATAAGGAGTAAAACAAGCCGAAAATTTAAAAACTGACTCCAAAATACAAGTAAAATGTGTATGGAAGTGGAGAAGGTTATGATGTACTTTTTAACCTTTCAACGGTTGGTATTTTTGTGCTTTAAGGGTCTGAACTGGTATTTTTGAAAATGTGGGCCTGTATAAAGTCTTGGATAAGGTGTGCACACACCAAGCTGATGTGCTTGAAATATCGTATCTTGTTTGAAGTATTTTGTAAGGAGAGGTTATTCAAGGACGAGCAATCAATCTACAAAGAAGGTAATGAGAAAAAAAAATTGTAAATAGTGTTGAAAGTCATCAAACCACGAACTTTTCTATGATTTTGGAGCAGCAAGCGATCTCTAGCATGTGGCCTTAAAAGTTATTGGTAAAGGATAATACTTTTTTTTTGGAAGGGGGGCAGGAGAAGGGGGGAGGCTTGCTATTTAGAATTTTTTTTTAAATCCAAGATTTACAGTATTTTCTAACAAAAATTCTAAAATTAAATTACAAATATAATTTTTTATTTTACAAATTTTAAATTTTTAACAGAAAAGTTTTCAAAAATTCATAGCAATTAACAAAAAATTCAGATTTCAGGAAAGAAATTTCAAAATTACATTTTTTGAAAAAAAAATTCAATTACATTTTCAAGAAAAAAATTCAAAAATCCATACCTACTCACAAAAATTAATTTTTTTGGAAATAAATTTCAAAAATCCATAGCTATGCTAAAAAAATATCAAAAGTACAGAGCTGTTAACAAAAACATTAATTTTTTATGGGAATTAATTTCCAAAATTAAATTTCTATTATTAAATTTTTCGGAGAAAAAATTCCAAAATCCATTGCTATTCACAGACAATTAATTTTTTTTTGAAAAAAATTTTGAAAACTTTAATTTAATTTCAAATATTATATTTTCTAGAAAAAATCAAAAATTCCTTAATTAATAGCTCCTTTATGCTATAAAGATCGATCTGCTTAGCAAAAATATAGTTCAAGAATTTCTTATTTGTGACTAAACAGCAGCAGAAGCTAAATCGCATTGTACGCTTTTACGCATTTTTGGTTACCTGTCTTGATGGTTTACAGCTCCACTTTCTAAAACAAGATAATCTTTATTTAATTATAAAAATATATTACTTTTCAAAATGTTGTTTTTTTATAAAACCCATAATAAAAAAGTTTTACTTGATATACGTTTAGAAATTGCAATTGTGGAAGAGTTAAACGTTAAACAAATTTGCTAAAATTTTGTATTTGTGTTCTACTTACCTAGCTGCAATACCAAAATTAAGTTCTGCGTATAATGTTGGGGGAACAGCATCACATATAAATACATAGTGAGCCCCAATATTATTTTTATTTAACTCATTAATGCGTCCTGAGTTATTTCTTTTAATGAGAAGCACTTGTCTAGACAAATAGTAAACAATCGTTGTGCTTTAACGAGGCTATAGATACTAATACAACAAATAGTACCTCACCTTTTACAAATTTGATAATATTAGTTTGTATAAATATACTGACTTTATTCTTGTCAATTTTTTTGTTTGTTTTAAGTAGTGCCATGTTAATTAGACCAAATCACAAAGTGAGAGATTTATGATGAATTGTTATTTTAAAAAGCTTTTTCTTTAATTGTTTTAAAATATTCAAAGCCAAAGTTGTACGAAATAACTCTGTCTCTCAATGCTTTCATTCGGGCGTATTTATTTTGAATTATGTCAAATCGTGATAACATTATCTCAAATTGTCATTCCAAGTCTTTGAAGAGATTCTTAGATGACTTGGACTATGAATTAAGGGAAAGTTTTCATCGTTTGAAAGCAATCAACTGCTTTTTAGAACCTTTCTGGTTTGTATTTGATATTGTAAATATTTATTTCAATTCAAAGTACAAAGATTTAGGCCCCATCCATGCGGGCGGCAACGTTTTTAATAAGATTTTATATATTTTTTATTCGGATTCAAAAATAAATACCTTTAAGTCTGAGCCAGTAAAAAATGGGCATCTTATTGTCATGAGCATATTTGGCGTTTAAAAATAAGCTTATCCTCTTAATAAATACAATATGCTTGTACAAGTTATTTATCGTGTAAACGGCAGCCAACTTTTTTGAAAATTTACAATTATCATTATCAACTAGTGGGTTACACATTTTGATTTCTAATAATAGGACCTATGGTCCAATTAGTATCAGTTGTAGACGGAAAAGCGTAAATATTTAGAAATTACTCAAATTTAACATTAGATTTTGATTCTCAACAAAAAAAAAAAAGATCTTCTTTGGTATTAAATTGACTTTTATTTCGTATTTTTATTACTACAAAAGATCCCTATCGTAAATAATATTATGGGGAGCAAACGTTCTCTTTTACATCTTGAAAATTGACTTAATCCATAAAAATCCGGACGTTTTCTTGAATGACTCAAAAAGTCCCTTGTACGCTCTGGATATTTGTAAAAAAAAGGACATACCTAGGCAAATGAGGACGATTGGTCCGTGATCAGTCTATATATTGCTGCAAATAAATCTTTTTGTAAGTATGTGAAACAAAACGCCGGCACCAAGTGGATATATATATTTCTTTTTTTCAGTTTCTTCAGAAAAACGTTGCTTTGTATATGGGGCCTTTGGCCTCCTAACAAAAGTAAAAGATATTTTATTACCCCCCATGAAAATATACACCCATTGATAGAGTGGTACTAAATACAACTCTGCTGGTATGTTAAAAAAAGAAACCAAAAATTAAGGTAGTCAAATACCCAATTTTAATCATGTTTCGGAATGGAACTGCTTAGCTGTTATGAAATTTGATTAGAATAGCTGCAATTGGCTATAAAAGGAAGGAAATAAGCAAGACTCCTATTCCGTATCAAGTAAGATAGGAATGACTCGGATATCAATCCTCAATTCTACTCGGGATAGGTACAACAAGGACATACACTTAATAAGTAACTCAAAACGTTTTCTTTCTCATCTTAGGTCATATATTTTTACAACTATAGCCTTTAAAGTAAGTTTTATGATGGAGGATATTCCGCCATTCCTGCCATAGGGATTAGGTAAGTTTTTGCTGTCTTCTATAGCAGATTAGTTATCAATTCTTTCATAATCCTTCTTCGTTACAAAAATTAAAAAAGATGTATGAGTAACGAGTGTCTTTTCTCCAGACATGGTGCATTTATGAAAAATATATATTATATTTCTTTTATTGTTGTTTTATTGCAAAGTATAGTTTTGCAATAAATATAGAGCGTAAGAATTTTTTCTTATTTTTTAGGACACTGAGTGGGACCGTTGGACAAGAGTATTCGAATCTATGCTACTTATATGTCGTTCAAACTTTTTCATCAAAAGAAAAATCAGTTCATTTATTTTGAGTCATTGCACTTGAAAAAATGAATTTAATTAAACGTCATGGAATGCTACTAAAACTATTTTCTTGATAATTACATCACGAAGAATTGTGATGTGTATAAAGACAGAAATATTCAAATTCATTCCTTCCCTTGACCTTGTATCTACCTTAAGCAACTTACAAAATATAGACATATTTTTTTTGCAAAATCAAATGACAACAAAATTATTTATTTAGACAAAAATATTATTAAAAATATATTAAAAAAACTCAATTCTCAATGGAACATCTTCAATCATCGCAAAAAAAATACCTAATAGATTTTAACTATTCATATATATATATTCATAAGTTTCTCATTTCCCCAGAGGAAAAACTCATTTTTAAATTTGAGGATTCCCAAACAATTGTAAACAATATATAAAAATTGGTAAATTCATTTAATTTTTTTAGTATTTTAAGAAGAAAACATAAAATATTTACCTGTCCTATCAAAACTTTTGCAAAATATCAAAAATCATTGAATTTTTTCTGCATTCAAAAGTGTAGTTAAACTAATTAAATATTCATTTGTATATTTTCTATCCGTTAAACATCATGTTTTGTTGATGAGCATATGTAGCACATCTTTGGTACGTTTCAGCATCAATTGTTGAACCCTTTATCTCAAGTAAATATTTGATATGTACTATTAAACTTTTCACATAATGAATTGCATAAATGAAGTAATTAAATGCAAGGGAATTATTTTACTATATGGATCTTTTGAGAAGGTGTAAAACCCTCAGAAATCCATAGTCCTAATATTGTATATAGAAGTAAAATTTGAAAAATGAGAACTGCATGATATATATATCCGTATTGACTGAAAAGCAATGTTCAATTGATTTAAAAATATACACACAGAACAAAAGAGTTGGGACCAGCTTACTATTTCTATCTATAAAAAAGGAAAATTTCTTAAAAGAATTCTTCATTCTCCTGAATTCCCATCAAATTGATACCAAAAAAGGTCTTTACTAATTATTTTATGTAGTAAAAAGTTGGTATTTGAGATTAACAATATTTTTATTATATCCGATTTTGATAGTTTTGAAAAAACAAGGTTAATTTTTAATTCAATTGGGTACTTGAATCATTTTGTAATATGTATGAACAGAAATTTGACCTTTCCCCTAGGTCAAATATTTAAACGGAATTTTCCAACAAATGATGTATTTATAGGAACATCTAATTTCAGAAAAAATGGACAAAAAAAGATTGATGGTACTACAATTTTTGCATAATTGCTGTAGGCCCGACTTTTCAAGGATCCATTTTGACCCAAAACTAACTATACAGTTTGCAACAATTACATACATACATTTATAATTGACTTAAAGATTTAAAATCTTTCAGAATTTTGACCTGTAACACGCGTAACATAAAACATATTTATTTATTTTTTTTTTTTTTTGCAAATATTCCCTCATAGTAACGTCCTAAATTATAATTAACTACTAACTACTGAAGTATCTTAGAATAAATTCAGGAATTTCTTTGAGGGGGGAAAAGTTTTTAGTGACAAATTTAGAACTCTGATCCCTTCCAGAACTCTCAAATTGTTGTTACCCTCGGCTAATTTAGAGTTATATAATTTTTATATAAGATTTTTTTTTACATAATTAGTATTAAGGTTCAAAACAAGTCGTCTTAAATGCTAATAGATGAATATTTCGTCTATTTTTCAGTTAATGAATGATTTTATACTTGATTAAAGAGAAAAATCGGTTTATTCTAAAATATAATGGAACTATTTAAAACCCCAACGATGTTCAAACAATCATTTGCAACATGATAGCTTATACTGTAAGTCCAAATTGAGTCTCTTGTCTTTGATCACAAGTCCAAGTCATTGAATACGTTCATCGAGCCGAGTTCGAGTTCATTGATTTCTTTTGAGCTCATTTCAAGTCCGTAATTATAATATGAAGCCGGTAGTGTTAAGGCAGCTCTAAAAATAAAATAGCTTTCGAGTCTGAGTTGAGTTGTGAGTCTTAGCTTTCGAGTCCATTCAAGTCTCAAGTTTATTATTGTGAGATCTAGACGAGTGCAAAGTCTTCCAAATATGGACAACTCAAGTCCAAGTTCAGTCACCAATCTTGAGTCCAAGTGCCCACTTTTGCAATCTGTGGTTAATATTGACATATCAGTAGAGTGTTCTGTAGGGTCTATGTGATATTTTTCTTGATCCACCAAGGTTTTGTAGCATCAAATTTAATAATTTCATTTACAAATAGTGGTAGTCTCCGGTATTACTCGGAATTATTAGGGTCCAACGTACAGACAAAATTTGTTTAATGATATAAATTTGTTTACTTAATAGATAATATAAATCTCTAAGAAATTATCAGTATTAATCTACGTTTGTTATTAGCCCATTCATACGTAGTTACTCAATACTTATATGGTATCTCCTTAAGAATGAAACAATATTGATAATTGGTTAAGAAAACAAAAAATATTGTTCAGGTTCTAAATAAGAAAAAGAGCCCTCAAAAATGCGTAGGATTTACAACTTTAAGTATATGGACTCATCTTTTCTTTTCTTCTTAAATAAGACGCTTATTGTAACATTATTATCTATTAAATCAAGTAGTCAGGGAGGTCTAAAGGGGTGTTGACTGGTTTGTTCATGCATACATTTTCGACTGCATGTCTTCCTTCGTTATTATTATCCGGCGTCTGCAATAAATCCAGCGGACCCACTTTTAGATAGTAAGCAAACATTCAAAAAGGACTTTACGACTGATAAGACACACTTTGCTTTATTAATATAGTTTGATTTACCTATATATTGTAGATATAGGAAATAAATGTTTCTTCCGCCTGTTACCAAGAAACTTTTCAATCAAAAATAGTCCAATAATGTCGTCCCAGATTTCTTTATAATTATTAGAATTACACATTAATAGATTAAAACAAAAGACTTCGTATCTTTTAAGATTTCAAATATTCTCAAGAATAAAGCAACGTCGTCTTAAGCATCAATTTAAACCTTTGAGTAGTTCTCAATAACTTGTACAATTGAATTCGTTAATTGGGATGATTACCACACAAGACACACAATAACTTTTTCAAACTGACAAAGCGTACAATAGTTGGCTCATGAAATACATAATGTTAAATATTTATACTTTTTTGGCCATGTAATAGAGAGCCGTAAGCAGGGTGAGACCAAGTGGCCTGCCCCCTATCAATAGTAGTATTGATTGGTATATTATAGAATTTGAGTTATAATGTATGTATAAAAATTTTATAGAAAATAATTTTAAAGCCCTAAGAGAAATTTAAGCCCGAAGTTATAATCAATTGAATATGACCGCCAAATATGAATTCATATGAAATCGTTAAAGATGACCATACTCAAAATAAACAACTTAGATGTTAAAAGAAGGACTATTTCAAAGACTATCTTTAATATAGTAAGACTTTTTGGAATAATCAGTAAACACGCTATACTAATAAAATAACTTATTTTATAAGTTCAAACCACAACCCTCATAAAAAAGTATTATTATGTCTTTATTGTCGTGGAAATACATGCTTAAACTGCATAAATGTAAAGTCATATAAAATTGGCAAATATGTTACTTCTGGACCAAAAAGATACATGAATTAAGACGTCAGTAAATCTCCTATAAATGGAGTTGTCAGTAAATCTCCTAATTTATTACGAGGTTGTAAAGAGAAAAATGTTAATGTTCACTTTTGTAATTCATTCATTTGTGAACCGATCATTGAAATTCAAAGTTGAGCTAATGATTTAACTCAAACTGTTGAATCTTTATTAACATTCACTACTATATTTTGAATTTAAATAATTGGTTATCAAATAAATATCGTCTTCAAATCTGACAATACCAAAATCCTTACTTAATGTGATCTATCGATATCTCATAACTATGTATAATTTATCCAAATTATCTTCAATTAAGCCAAATAATGAGAAAAAGGGTTGTTTTTTTTTTTTTTTCATTTCAGTTCATCATGACTCCAATTCAGTCCATTGCTGTGGTTCTCAAATAAGGTATGCGTACCACTTGGGGTACTTGGAGGCATTCCAGGGGGTACTTGAGATTTTGAAGGAATATTTGACAAGTGGTACATAACTCAGGGTTGGCTGAAAGGGCTTAAGCCCACAAATTAAGGAAATTTTGTTTTGTACTAGAAAGTGTAGTATTCGAATTATTTTTCCAAATATTTAATTTTTTGTAAATAGCTTAAGATGTTTGAATTTTTTTTTCAAAAAATTTATTTTTTAAGAATACCAATGGATTTTTTAAATTTTTTATTAATTTCTAAGGATGATTTTTTTTAATTTTTTTTTTTTTTTTTTTTTTTTTTTTTTGAGACTAGCTATAGATTTTTGAAATTTTTTTTTTTTTAATTTGGATTTTGGAATTTTTGCGAATAACTGTGATTTTTTTTTTGATGGGGGAGGATTTTGGAACTTTTGCGAATAACTGTGCTGTTTTTTTTGTTCTTTTTAAATTTAATTTTTGAAATATTTTGAAAAAGTTTTAATTTTTAAATTTTGTTAAAAAGTTTTAATTTTTAAATTTGGTGAAAAAGTTTTAATTTTTAAATTTTGTTAAAAAGTTTTAATTTTTAAATTTTGTCAAAAAGTTTTAATTTTTAAATTTTGTGAAAAAGTTTTAGTTTTTAAATGTTTTTTGTACAAAATTTTATTTTTTAGACTTCTTTTTTTTTTACAATCAAAAAACCAAGCCCCTTTCCCCCTCCAAAATATAATCCTGCAATCCCCTTGTCACTGAAACTAAAAAAGATTTTTGCTGGTAAAATACTTGGGTTAAATAAATATTTTACAATTCGTACATCACTAAAAAAAAAGTTTGAGAATCCCTGGTCTATTGTACATATTATGCTATTTCTATTAAAAGGGGCTTAAATAACATTATATTAAGAAAGCAACATATGACTACAACAATTTGAAATAAGGACATTTTAAAACCTGTCTTTTAGCACCGGCTGCTGTAAGTCATCCGCATAAGATGATGACCCTATTTTGAGAGTGGAAAAAGGAGGAAAACCGACTCTATATACATTGAACATTTACAAAACGAAGCAATGTTGCTATCTAACGTCACATACGCATTTTATTTTTTTTTAATTTTATTTTTTTTGCTTGTTTTTCAAAGACGAAAGCCAAAGAGGTAAGTAAAATAGATGTGTGGAGAAATACAGAAACAAAAAGCGTAAATGAGTGAAAGTACCCCTTCTTCCGAGAAGAAGAAGGTGTGAGGGAAAGAAGAAACAAGCGTGTGTGCTTTGCATTACTCCTCCGGGTTTTTTTCCCGCGCATAATGCTTTTTTTTTTTGACAAAAAAACAATAACATTCAGTCTTAGTAGAGATGATTTCATTTCAATTCTCATAACAGTTTATACTAAACAATTGCAGACATAAGAACACAAAAAATAATATATTAATTTGTATTTGTCAAAAGTTAAATCCACAACAACAGCAACAACAAAAAAAAAAAAAACAGAATAAATATATATAAACATTATTTAGAAAGTCAAAATCGATGCAACATGTCAGTGATTTTACCTTCCATGCGGATTAGTACAGAGTCCAAAACACCTTATTCTGATGCAACCCAGGTAATTATTACAAAATATATTTTCCTATAATTGTTTCTCTTTGTAACATGTATGTGTGTAGAAGTAATCAAGTGCCGTGAGGCACATGTTTAGAGCACACTTTAAGGGATTCCTCGTTGTATACATTATAGTAGAAATAAATATTTATTTATTCTTTTAAGAAATAAATAAATGAATTCCATACGCAAAATAACCTTACAAATTTTTGTATACGCTTTATTAGATGATATGCAAATACGTGAGGTTTTGTTTGGGGTGAGGGGTCCTTGTTTTTTTGTCAAATTGAAGATCAAGGACGTGGAAAACTTCAAACTGGCAATAACAAAAACGAAGTTTTTCCGGTTCTTTAATAGAAACTTATTTATTTACAATTACTGTCCGCGGCCCATTTTAGTGGCCTTTGCTTCTAAAAATAACCGTGGAAGAATGCAAGGCTACTAAACACAGGGCTATTTGAGCAATTGTCCCGTAATCAGCCCACTATAGCATATTTTACCCAGTTAGTTGTTTAAGTTGAAAGGACTTATCAAAACATGAGCATTGCTTTGTGAATGTACTTTTTTTTTGTGCCACACTTAAGGCCTTACTTTGGAAATTCATTTTCATTTGTAATTGTATGTTCCTGGTCTAATTGTATAAAAAACAATTTACATTCTGATTATTTTTGTTATTTAAAAATGATATTGAGGAAAGGACCTGAGCTGAGAAGATATCAGAACTAACTTTGTTTACATATATGACAAAAAATGTGTATTTCATTGTCTTATCAACTTCCTATTTATTCAAATTTTTTTTTATGGGAAGTTCCCACATTTTTTATATATATGTTTTTGTTAAAAACTCTTTACTCAATGAGTTTTTATTCTACTTTAAGCCTTGCAATTTAGTAAGATTAAACTCTATAAATTTTGTATCATATAGAAACGCTCGATAATAGTTTTTTTCTTCTCCTTAATTTAAGCTTATTTAAAATATGTTAATCATGACGTAAATGACGGATTTGTAGGATAATGATGTAATTAAGATGATTTCCTTCGACGGACGAATTTTACATCCAATAATTAGGGTATGTTTTTAGAAGGTCAAATAATGCTCAGTGCACTACGTTTGTCTGACGTAGAAATATTATATATAAAATTGCCTAGTTGTAAAATAGGGCCGGCCATTTTTGAACATATATTTTCTCTTCTATCATTTAACAGAGATTTGATCTGTCACAATACTTTAGTTTGTCTGTCCTTCCTTAAAAAAAACACTTTTCTAAAACAATCATTGATTTTATATAGATATAGGTGTCTTGTGAACATTAATGGTTAGAAAAGTGTCTATGGAAAACGTGCTGAAAATGAACAAATAATAAAGTGTGTCAAATACAAATGTCACAATCAAGTCTCATTTTATTTGAATATTTGGTTTTAAATCTATCGTGTGCACTACGTATTAGATTACTTTTAGCTGTATACGTACACAAACTTTCTCTCACCTTTTTGAGTATTTCGTTGTCCCTGTTTAAATATAGTAGTACCTCCAAAGTTTGGAACGGAATATTCCCCAATTTGTATCCTTAATAATACAGAATGACTAAAATATATATCACTTATTTTCCCATATAGAAAAGTTGATATTCAAATTGTCATGATAACCTTTCAAAATATATTGCCCATTATTTTTTCCAATGTGCTTCTTATTGCATTAAGGATAAATATTTATGAATTTTGTTTTGGGGAAAACAGAAGGAAAATACAAAAGTGAGAAGCATTCCTTTGATATCTTATGCGTGATTTTAAATTCCCAGAGCTACGCTCTGAAATTATTCCTAACTATTTGCAAAAAAATAAATTATGTTACAAAGGAATTTCCTTCATTTTCATAAGCTCCCTCTAAAAAGTATTTCTGAAGAAATCCCCCCACTATAAGTACGAAATATTTATGACTATTAGAACAAAAATCAATTCAACATCATTCGACGTTATATTTTCAATATGACGCATATTTTTGTATATTTGAATGTCCATGAGAATTTTCTAGGCCTTAATTTGACGTAACTTGTATATGACATAAAAAATATGACAAACAATAATAGACAAATTCTTAAGAAATCCAATCATGCGGTCTCTAATACGCCCCTATAGATGCTTTCAAAACATAAGAAGTATACGCTGGATCCGTCAAGTCTACTTACTTTTGGAATCCTAATTTATAAAAAAAAGAACAATATGTAATTATGTATAAGCGTATTTCTTTTCTTTTTTTTGACTATTACGTCACATATTTAAAACACACATTACAAATTTGTATTTGTATAGGTATTTTGTTCATTTTAACCTAGATAGATAGACATGAAGCTGATGGATTCGTACATAACACGGACGTCAAACGATGAAAACGAATCAATTTTTATAATAGAGACTAATGGTATTTTTTAAATACTCAAACAAATTGGGATCTACAGATTCTCCTCCTTTTCAAAAGGAAGAGGTTATGTGACAAAAGATTATTAATACTTTTTGCATAAAATATAAGAAAAAAATTGACTCCACTAAATCACTTCATTTCAAAAAATGTGAGTGATGGAAGTTTGAAAAGTTCTTACAAATAAATTAACCATCAGATCGTTTCAAAATGGATCAATTCTCACAGTGTTACGACGTTTGTGCGCGAGTTGCGACTCACGCCTTGAGAAGGTTGATTCCTTTTTCTTTTTTTTTTTGTATTAGTATATTTTTTTTAAGAAAAAATGTTTTAAATAAAGAATTGTATCTGTTTTCAAAATTTGCAATATTGATTATTTGCTAAATCATTTTTAAGTCTATATTTTTCATATACAGTCGTCTGGATTTTCTTTCAATACATGTGTATTTTAGAATTATGCTTCTATTTACTTTTTCCGGAATGCATAAATATACATTTGCAAGAAATAAGTTATATATTGTAATATTGTTTTTCTCACTCTATTTTTTGCAATGATATATATTTTTAATTTTATTACTTATTTTTCTTTATTGATAGACTAAGAAACATCCTCCAAATCATATCAAACGTCCAATGAACGCATTCATGGTTTGGTCTCAACTGGAAAGACGAAAAATCATTGAAGTCACACCCGAGAAGCACAATGCAGAAATATCAAAAGAACTTGGCCGTCGTTGGAAAATGTTAAATGAAGAAGATCAGAAACCCTACATACAAGAGGCAGAAAGACTCCGGGTTCTCCATTTAAAAGAATATCCGAATTATAAATATCGCCCCAGAAAGAAGTCCCTCAAAGACTCTGGTTCCCTCTCTCCAGGCTCACCTGATTCGGATTCTTTTATTGGTATCAGTGGCAGTAGTAAGAAAAACAAAGTCTCCAAAAGACGAAGAAAGTCCCTTACTCCAAAGAAATCTCCTGATAATTTGTTAAATAATGAACTCTGTAGCAACGAGTCAACATACTCACCAGATAGTCAATATAGTATCTTTAATGATGATCTTCATACTCAAATCTTTCCACCCCTCGGCATTATTAATTCTAATCTGAATAACAATAACCCTTGCTCAATGGAATATGACGAGAATAACTTTTCTAATATGGAGCTATCCTTTGAGGACTACTACACGCCCCAAGAGAAATCCTTCTCTTGGACCAATGGACCCTTTCCAAATGACTCATTTGCAGACATTTTAACAGATTGTGAGCCTTGTTTGGATGACATCTTCAATCCAAAGGACTATGAATACTTTAGAGATCATTTTTATGATTTGGATCTCTTTGATTTGTCTAGTAGCAATAATAATTTATCAGATATAATCAATCTCATTTAATAATTTTTTGTAAAAAAAAAAAAAATGTCTTGTCATTTTTTGTATGTGCGTAAATATTTATCTATTATTATTATTTTTTTTTTTTTCAAAAAAAAAAAAAAATAGTCCTCTCCTAATGAGTGTAACTTTAGACTGATTATAACTTCTTTTTCAAAAAAAAAAAAGTACGTAGAAGGATACCAAAAGAGTCTTTAGATATTTTTTGAAATTGAAAAAAAAGTGAAATTATTTTTTATACATGAACTTTCTTACACATATTTTTACGGTTTTTTATTACAAATTTTTGCTTTTTATAAGTTTTTTTATAGCTTAGATGAGTTTATACGAGAAATACTATGTGAATCCACATACTCATCTCTTAATTGCATACAAATTTTGAGCTTATTTGATATATGTCATTATCATACTAGTCAAACTCTGAACTTTATTGTAAGGAATGAAAATCCAAGATTTTTATAAGAGCTTCAATGCCTATATATAAGTAACAATATGTATGACCCTTATTCTTAGATATGATGCTAGTCACAACCCACATGATGCCGCATATTTCGTGGTGTGATAGACCCCTTCAAGAGTGTAACTCTTTAATAATAATGAAAAACGTCACTTTAATATATTGAAAAATTTATATTATATAATGATTTTGATCTCTATTGAAATACAATTATAAATAATTTTATGACAGAATTAGTAATTATGAGGTACTTGTATCATTTGTAATGGCAAGAGGGGGCAATGGATGGAATCTAATAACTTCGAAGACCTAGGTATACTATGAGTCAGTCGGAAGAAGTGATACTCTGGTGGAAAACTTTATAGATTTTTTCATCCATCATTACAACCATTGGCGTTACCACCTTTCATCATTTTGGGGACCTTTGCCCTAAATGTTATAAACACCCTTATATAATTATTTGTATATACCTATGATGTGTACGAGTTAGCATGTATGTACGAGTTGTAGCTTGTATAGCAAATTGTAGAGTGTACAAGTTGCAATGTCTTTGTCTTAAAAATGCATTATTGAATTACAATATTGGTCGTTCTAATGACCATATTGCTATTTTCATTTTCAATGCGTAGTTATAAGTAATATCACAGAATATTTATATTTTAGATATTTTATTAAAATAGTCAAAAATTATACCGTTAATATATCGCTTTTCCATCATTTTTTGTTTGCAACTTGTAGAAAATCTCAATTGTACAACGTATATCTATGATAAAAAAATTAGGGGGACTTTATAAACAAAAAAAAGGGAGATATCGACGACCCTGATTACAACCCCAGACACTTCTTGTGAACAATGTTAGAACCAAAGTGGGGATGAACAATGGACCTCTTTTGCATTCAAGGACCACTCATTCTCTGCCTGATTTATTTGTGAGAAGAGATGAAGTTGTGTCTCGGGTTTTTAACCATTTTTTACTCGAGTTCATGAAATGATACCAAAATTTGCAAATTTTATATATGTTCCGTATCCAAGTTTCTCTAACATTCTCCTTGCAATTTTGGTTGGTCCACCAATACAGAAATTGGCCTACATATTCTGGTTGTTTGATTACCCTCCAAGACTATGGAAATATGGATCGGTGTTCTTTGATATCAACAGAGGAAGTCATTGTCCTTGCTCTTAGAGAAAGAAAAATTTTGAAACAGGATGACCATCTGATACAAAAACTGACCCACAAAGTAATTCCCCGTTTTTTTAAGAATATTTTCCTACTTTTAAACGAGGATTGCAATTCAATGGATCGTTGATATATATAGGAGAGGTACTACTTTATATACAACAGAGCAACGTGACGTGCTCATCTACTGTCAATAGGACTAACACTTTTTCACCACCAAGAACAGCTCTAACATACACATAAACATATATGTGGAAAAGAGTATGACCAGTTTTACTTTGGAAAAGATTACATAATATGCTTCACCCAAAAATCCTTCTTTTTCTTCCATTTTTTCAATAAAGACCAGTTCAATATCTTCCACACGACTTCAATATTTTTAGTACAGAGACCATAGGCGATATTCAAAATTTATACGGGGGAGAACATACCTATATATACATATATATATTATTTAAGATCAAGGGGGCTGGTCCTCCTGTAAACTCCACCTTTGTTGTTTGTCCACAAATCTTAATTTGAGTGCGAACGTGGATTCGAGATATTTATGGGTCTGATTACACTCCCTTCAACTTGTCCTTGAATTTATGAACGTCCTCACAGATTATCTTAAAGTGTAAGCTGACAGAAACAATATCATGGCTCGAATTTCCACATGTAAATTAATGCTGAATTGAAACAAAATCAATCAATTTATGAAGCAGATTGTGACTATGGATGAAAAATGGATCACTTACGTCAATATGAATTCTCCTACACATTACATTGAACAATTATAACGTTTGAAGCTGGCGATCGAACAAAAAGCAGCCAGCAATGGTGAGTAGGAGAAGAATCGTGCTTGATCAAGACAAACCCCGGCTGCACACATCTTTGATGACGCGCTGGGTTAACAGATGGAAGTTCTGATACATCCTACAGTCCAGGTAGAAAATTATCAAACAGAACGGGGCATACTTGCCTTGAATAGGATGATTGTCACTCTTCTTATAAAGTATTAGCGTAAGGTGAAAAATAGCAAGTTACTTTTTCCCCCCAACATATCCTAAAAGCAAAATGACTTTAAGGCGAAATGATTTAAGGCAAAATGTCCTAAGACTAAATAGTTTAAGGTAAAAGGAAACCTGTATTTGTGATAACTATAAATATTCCAAAGTAGTGGTAAACCGATTGCCCTATAGTTCCAACGCCACTGCTTCTGATACCCAATGTATTTATAACGCCTTCTATCTAGATTATTTATTTCAATTCTAAACATAACCTAATTTGATACAATCTGACTTTTACAATATTAGAATTTATATGCATAAAAATACCAAGAACGTGAGGAACACCGTAGTACATATGTATTTTAGAAAATGACATCTTTTTTTTTTTTTTTTTCATTAGAGTCAAGATCACATAAATTTTATATATTCCTTTTGGTGTCAAAACTGTGCAATATACAAGTATATATCAGTATAAAAGAAAAATATGGACTAAATTGTGTTGTTTTTGTAAATAATTGAGTAATATATAATTGCATGATATTTTTGGCTCTAATGCCCACAGCATTTTTTTATCAATTAATTGATCAGGAATTCGTACTTAGACAGAATTTTTAAAATGATTATAGATAAGCAGGGGATGTCTGGTTGAGTCGGAGGTTTGCAGTAAGATGGAGAATTGAGGATTGCTTTCAGTCTACACATATATAGTAGACATGTTTTGTATAAAGGGGGCCTCAGCTAATAATATATTAGTAAGTTTGGGAAAAACCTTGTTTAAGAAATATTATACAATATTTTACATTTTTAGGGCCCCGACAAGCTAAGTAGTGGATCTGGATCCATAATCTACTCCACCGCTTCCCTCTTTTATTTACTCCGTCTGCGGCTCAAAACTACGTTTCCAGATCCATAAGAAGCCCCTAACTATTTGGAACTCAGATACAACTGTATTAGCGAAGTATCCTTGGAAAACTTTGAAATTGCACATGAGAAACTCATAAAATTGACTTGTTGATAAAAGCTAATTTCATTTTTATAATATTTGTGTATTGTATTACCTCTATATATTATATACAGGAACAAAAGCACAAGAAACGAGGCCGATAAGCAATATATTGCGGTCTCTGTTCGACTTTGTCAGTTCTGGCTCTAGCTGTTCAATGTTTTATGTTGCATTTACAAAGTAAATTTAAGTACATATCACATTTTGGCTCCTAAATTGATTTTTAGTATTAAATGAATGCTAATTCATAAAATTTCAGATCTGTTATCCCATTATTTGTACTTGGAATATGAACAAATTAACAATCTGTCATTTTCAGACGTCTTAGACCCATCTTAAATTTGAACTATGGACCTAATACAAGTGATGGGACGATTAATCGGAATCGGAGAATCGTTACAGTTAAAGCCTTTAGTGATTTTTTCTAGACCAATTTGGACGGAAATATTGGTCCAGACTAAAATTCAAATCAACTAAATAAATTCAAAATCTTAGAGATAAACTAAAATTGGGCAACGCACTCAGAATAAATGTTTCTCTTCAACTCAATATGCGTAGGTTTGCGTCTGGGATACTCCTAGAAAAGGAAATATACTTAACATATATGGCCTTCAAAGACCATTCCTATTTCAGATGGATTTATCGACTTAAATGACCTTTTTCAAAAAAAATTGTGGAATTGGATTAATAACTAGTTTTTTATGGAGCCAATTTTACTACGAGACACGGTTGTGACCAAAGTTGGACCGAATAAGTTAGGAATTTCAGACGGCTGACCAACTTTTGTCGTAACAATATATTATGATAAATTTCTTAAAGGAGCTGTTTTTACATGGTTCTATGTCAGGTTTTTTTCAGTGGAAACTGAATAATGAACATATATCAACATGAAAATATTACAGTGTTACAAAAGGCAAAAAATATATATGTATAATTAATTTAAATTCCCCCAACAATACCTGACATAAAGTTATTAGATATCAACTCCCTCAAGTAAAACTGTCTCATATATATTCTCAATAGTTGCAACAGGCCTATAAAAAAGATTATTGTGAGGGTGGGGGGATGAATCATTTTTGCCAACTTTTCTTCAAGATAATTGATAAAAACTGTTTTAGATAAATATAACTAATTTTTTTGGGAAGAGTTAATTATTTTTGTAATAATGCAGTCAGTTTAGTATTGCTTTTTTTGTCATTGATATCGTATGAATTAATGATTATTTTGCTTGTAGTAGTTGATTTAAATTTAAAATTCACACACTTTCGATTAAAAAAAAATATTTAATGACAAACGCGGCACTACACATAAAATTAAATTATAGAAAAAATATATATAAATGTTTTTTAATCGTTTCTATAATACCTATAGTCATAACACTTTTTATAAATACAATATTGAAAACAAAGGTCAAATATTTCAATTATCGCAATAACCCTTCTTCATGATAAATAAATGCATCCTTGATTGTAATTACTTTCCCATGAATTGGTTCATTCATTTGTGCAAATTTTTGCTCGTAAGTTATAACTCTGTTAATTAATTATATAGAGTCATTATTGATACATCTTTACCTTTATTCTACCTACCAACCTTTCCTCCGAAAAGAAAAAGAAAAAAAATTAGTTGGTAATTAGCCAATTCTTCCCAAATATTCAATAATTGTTCGCAGCTTAAGAAGGACATCATCGATAATACAATGTGTATTTTTGTGTTAGGAAGTTAAGGACGTGAGAACTGTCAGTCCATCAAATTGTTCCTAAAAATCAAATTCTATTAGCAATCAAGGAGCACTATAGTTTTTATCTGACAGCAGATAGATCGCCTCTAAAAGTTAACATATAATTTCGATTTAATTGTTACATTTCCAGTAATTAATATGGTACTTAAAATCGGTCTATCTTCTGTTATAAGTCCTTAAAAAGTCCAAAACTTTAAAGCGCCCTCTACAGGGCTACACTTTCACCAATGTACTATTGGTTTCTTTTTTTTAAATATATATTTCATGCCAATGTAAATGCAAATAAGAAAATATGTACAATAGCGGGAACATTCATAGAAACATTCGCAGTTCCTCGTTTGGATGATCTTCTTCTTTTGAGCTTTTATGCCTAGAATGTAAAGAACTATTTTAAATTAATTCAATTTGTTTAGTTTCTTCAGTGTTTGAGTAATTTGTCCATATTCTTGATTGACACTTTAATAAATATTGGTGATTTAAAAATATATCAAAGATACGAGCTATTGCGGATGACATCATTTCATACAAACCATTGTCCATGCCTTTAATTTTTAAGACGGAACGTCAAAACTTTGAATGGATTACATCCTTAACCAATATAAAGATAAGAATAAATGTTGATTGATTTACAATTTGTTTTCAATTTCTGTAGTTAATTCAATATCAGGGATATTTAAGAATAAACAATCAGTTGATTTACTTTTTGACAAAACTGTGATTTAAATTTAAACTTTGCACAAATTAAAATACTTGACCATTTTATCTTATCAGAAACATAACTACATATTAGACTGGTTCGTAAAATGACTCTTTTCAAAGTGTTGAGAAGACATAGTCTTAAAATGTTACATTTGATAAAAAATAAAAATATATTTTTTTAAGTCATATGGATCAATGTTAAGAGGTTGCTCAAAGCCTTTGAAGTTGTAAATTTCACAATGTTATGAATACAATAGAACTTTTACCTAAAAATTTCTTACCGAATTATTATTACGTAGGAAACATTACCAACTTAAAAATAGTTAATTCTAATTCAAATAGTTTTGGATCAGTCCCACGACTTGCTACCTGTTTTTTTGTTTTTTTAATTTAGCAGAACTTTCAGCATTAAACTTTTTTCAATGATTTTCAATGTTTTTATGTTAAATTAACACTAAATTTGCATGTTGAATTAAAATTAAAAGAAGACATTTTTTAATTGGAATATGGAACTCTTGAAGAAATCAAAAAAAAAAAAAAATTATAAGATTCTAAATTTCCTGCAATCCTTCCTCCTCAAATATGGCCACAAAGAGATGCCTCACGAAACATACAAAATCATTGCTTTCCCTTAGTTTTACACTAATTATACCATCAAATTCAAGCTCCTCACCCGAAAAACATATAATTTGATAGTAAAATCCTACTTCTATCATAAGTATGACCTCTAAAACTAGTGATTAAAGTTTTTGTAATATGTAAGCGCCACCTAGTGGGTAAGATTTTTAAAAAGATCATATCTTGCTAACCGGTTTATCAGATTTTAAAATTATTTTTTAGCTGATCATATTTAATGATACTCTATGTAACATGTATGGAGTTAATAGAGTTAAAATAAATAAATTTTCATCGTAGTAGATATAAAATTGTTTGAAAATTTGTTGAAATACTATGGGACTACTCCACGAGCAGTCTATTTTAAATCGATCAGAATTCAATATGATAATATTTTCCCCATTGATACGTGTATCCCTTTTTTCCTTAGAGTATATTTAGTTTATCCCAGTGGTTCTCAAATGTGCACAAGTGTCAGTCCAGATATGAAAAACAAGCGGGCTTTGAATCACACTTAAATAACTTAGTCATTGATGAAGAAATGATAGTTTGTCTCTCTAACATTCCGCCAAGGGTTAAAGAAATCCCACGGTCTTATCAAGCTCATCTTTTCAATTAACACAGGAATAACAATGAACGTCAGAGACGTATATTACTCAATATGCTTATCCGATTCCTGGACTCTGAAGAGCAAGTTTGTTTTTTAGCTAATAAGTTAATTTTTTCATAAAGCAAGATCGATTCCCCGTGTCTCAAAGTTGTTGTTTTTTTTTTTTTTAGATATGGGTTGTAGATTAGAAAATACAACAAAACAATTGAAAATCGAAGAAACAAAAAGGAAGTAGGTACAAATATACGTATTATATACGAATTAAAAAATGGGAATTAGGATGAGGATTAGCGAGTTTGTCTTAGTATGTATTAATAAAATAATTCGAAATAAAATATATAATACGGGTATATCCTATTTTGTAAACAGTGCGCTAGCAAGAAACAGTAGTATTGTAAGTCCGCTCAAGCACTACAAAGTTTGAGAACCACGTGTCTAGCCTAAATCATAACAAGTTTCTTTTAAATAAATAAAAAATTGATAAAATTAGGGCTACGTTTACTAAAATCTACCATCACCACTTTCTCTTTTTAATTATTCTTCCTTTTTTTTCTCTCTCTCTCTTTCTATAACAAGAACTTTTTTTCCCTGGACTCAACTAGATATTAATCACACAGCAAACTAATATTTGTAATATAACCTAACCTTGTAATTATGGATATATATTTTAAACGTCTATATTACTTTACTTATTTAATTAAAATATTATAATATCAATAAAACTTTAATATATATATCAAAAATTGTTATTTTATTTATATCAGGGTGGTGGAAGTGGTCGTTAAAAAATATCTTGGGTTTATATTGAAAACATATAAATTAGTATTATTCATTCTTAGCTACTTAATTGACTCATACTCATTCAAATTCAAATTAGAAAAATAAAAATTTGTCGTATATAATTAATTAATTTCCTATATCTATACTTTTCTATGTTACAGCATATTTAATTTCTAGTTGAGTCCAGGGAAAAAAAGTTCTTGGTATAGAAAGAGAGAGGGAAAAAAAGGAAGAATAATTAGATAGAGAAAGTGGTGATGGTAGATTTTAGTAAACGTGCCCAAAACTAGCAAATATTATATCATTTTATTGAACAAATGTTTGAAATATCAGTTCAATAATTAATTATTTATTTTAATTATAGCAAATAGTTACAAGAAAATATCTTCAAATAATGACGTCAAAACATACCTTTCCCTCAATGAAATATTAAAAATCCTTCCCAGATAGTTTGACTTCAAGGTTAATTTGATCATTTTCAAATGGATGTACAATGAGTTGTATGATCAATTGATGGTAGTATTTGGGAGAATATCAATATGAAAGCTCATGATTTGAATTGCTTTTGAACTATGCAAATATTTGTTAATGGAACTAAAACTTTCCAGAGCATGTTTTATTCCTTGGAACAACTTTTTTTATGTAGGCTATGTTTAATTCTGATCAGACCAGATTTCTGGGCTCTGGAGGGTAAGTTTGATTTTTCGCTCATAAATTGTTGTTGTTTTTTTGGGGTTTTTTTCAACAACAAGATCGATTCCCCGTGTCTCAAAGTTTTTTTAAGGTATGTGTTGTCCATTTGAAAATGTACCAAAAAAGTTTAAAATAAAAAAACCGAATTATTGTACTAACATAAATAGGAGAACGTATATTTAAAAAATGATAAAATAACGTCATCTGTGGTTAGTGATGGATAAGTCTAAGAAAACTAAAAGGCTGCAGTCCTAATAAAATTTGTCAGTTCCTTGACCATTCCTTATCAGTCTTTTGTAGAAACTACAACAGCTTAAATGACGTGGTTAGTACTAACTACGTCATTTGAGTCACTGACGTTGTTATATCATAATTTCATAACCTGTTTCAAAGAGACAAGATTCTTGTAGGAGATGTGTAACTAGAACGTATTATTAAACGTTCTAGTCAGTTCTTCAGTTATTGTTATCTCGTTAATAAGTGATGTCCGCTATGATATTCTAAAAAAAATTAACCAAAATCCCTTGTTTCATATCATTCGTCTTCGTCTAAATAAGGGGTTTAATTTATACTATTTCTTCAGAAAAAGTCTATTTCTTGCAAGAGCCGTCACATTTCTAATCAAATACATTTACACACATTTGACAAAATTCAAAAATTCAACTTTTTGGAGAGAAATTTCAAAAATCCACAGCTAATCATAGAAAAATAAATTTTTTGGGGAAAAATTCGGAAAATCATATTAAGTTTCAAATATTACATTTTCTAGTAAAACAGCAAAAAATCCATCATTGGGAGGGGGAGGGCTACATCCCCTCCAGCACAACCCCTGTGGACTCCTCTAATGAGTTTTGACGATATCTCCCGCATCGTCCCCTCCTCTAAGTGTATCATAACAAAGATTAAAAAACGAAAGTACGACAACAAAAAGAGCCTTCAGAGAAAGCCCAGAAGGCCAAAAAAAACCTCAAAAGTTGTGTGAAGACAAATCGGCGAATTTTTTGCCCTGGTCAATGTAGCTTCGGTCCTCACAAGACTGCAAACCTCTTGACTATGAGATCTAAGGTACCATCGAGAAGAAAGCCTATGCCATCTCCCATGTCAATGCCTTACTCTATTGCGGAGGAATACATAGAGAAGACCCTTAAGCCTAGGACTGAGGTCACAAGAGCGGCCAATGGTGGGTGCTTTGAGATTTAATTGTTTGTATAAAGTATGATAAATATATAAGGTCTCTTTGTCTTACTACGTCTACTTTTTGAGAACCTTGATAAAGTTGAGATTGATTAAATTTGGTCACGATTCGTAGGGGCACTCTGTATATTAATTAAGCAAATCTATATATATACATTAAGCAAGATGTGTCTGTTCGTCGACCCCTAATAATTCCTGGTATTGCTGGGTACTACCGCTAGTTAAATAATAAACCATAGGGGATGCCGTATCTTGAGACATAGTTATTAATCGAGACAGAGGAAGCTTCGGAATCGCCGAAAGAAAACGAGGTTTTTCGGAATACAAAGTTTTTTTCAGTGCCTCCTTTGGTTCGTCGAAGTCAATTATGAAATATGTATATCATATCAAAAAAAAAAAAAATCTAAGAATCTCCCAATCTCTAACTACGACTATTAAGGATATGGAACTTTTTATTATTAGTTTTGTTATTGGACTTGGTATGGGATGTATTTCTACAATGCCTACTTTTTATTAAAATTTATTTATTTATCTTATATATTTCGTCAAAAACTAAAAATTGTCTTATCAATTGTTAGCAAAATATATACTTAAATTCACTTAACGTCATTTATTATCCTGTTTGGTAATTTATTGCAGGCTGTACTTTATATAAATAAAATTAATGCAGGTCACTTTGGATGAGGTTTAACAAGGAGCTAAAGTTCTCCCTAGCAAATCAAATCTTATAAAAAAATTATCAAACAGTAATCCTTTTTTTATTCTTAAGGAGAGAACATTCAAGCAAGCTTGTAGGTGTTCTGCTTTTTTGATCGTTCCGTTTGATTTATTTTAAAGCGCTTAGTGATCATCCGTTTTTAGCATTCTATTCAGCGTTCAATCATAAAGTATGAAAAATAAATTGTGGTTGTAAGACTGAATTTGTAGGTTGAGGTAAAAGCTCTTATAAAACCTTAGTGACATAAAATTATCCAACTTATTTTTGGAATAGTCATAGTCTTGAACGATTTTGGAACTATCCAAACAATATTTCATATGTTTCGATTTAAATACATTTGCTTCCTATTTATTCCTGCAAATAAAAGTTTGAACAACACTTCAAAGTATAAGTTCCAGTTCAGCATTCAAATACTTTGTTGAACTAAGAATATACACGAACAAGATTTAGTTCTACTTTCAAAGATGTGAAGTCGGAAAATATTTTCACGGCTCAAAATCTGCTTTTTGAAATTTTAATAACTCGATTCCAATCACTTCAAATTATTTATCTATAGCTCAACATTTGAAGTTATACTATGACTACTTCATACATGTAAAATAATTTTAGATAAGATGATCAGGTATCTGTGGAGTTGGATTTTTGTTTCAAAAAAGTACAAATTACTATTTAAGAAACCCCTTTGGAATTTTTTTTTGCTGTTTTTTAATATGACACAGACGCATGGGACTTGGTTTTTGGAAATTTTTTGTCGTTAATTTTAGAAATTTTTCTCAAAAATTCGTTCAGACATGTATACCGGGTCGTCGAAAAAAATTCCCCAATAGGCGCCTATACTTATATTTATTTACTTATATATAAATATATTATATGGAATAGATTTTTGTACTAATTATTACCATTTTTAATCAATATAGCCACCCTCAGCGGCTATGCAGCGCTCAAGGCGAGGTCAGAAGGCGGTGCAGTTTTTCCGAAGGTACTTGGGGGACATTGAGGCCCAAACCTTGCCCACCGTGGCCATGAGGAATTCTACGTCGGGGTGGCAAATTTTACAGGCCTTGCCCTCAATATGCACCTAGATGCTTTAGTCCAATGGGTTGAGATCAGGACTCTGGGGGACCAAAAGTCATTAATCCAGTAAGCAACGTTCTTGGGGAAATTCTTGCCAAGGAATTTTTGGAAGGCCTTGACTGTATACGTGGGATCCCCATCCTCCTGGAATACGACGGACCCCTCTCTAACAATTTCTGGAGCCGCGGGCCTATTTTCTTCTTGAAGATGTGGAGGTATTCGTCGGGTTTAAGGCAATATCCGGTGGGGAAACAGATTGGATTCATCTTTTCCCCGTTGAATGCGACGAGGCACATCATCATCACAGACGCGGGATACTTTGTGGTGGTAACGTGCCTGGCGAAGTCATCCAAGGGTACGTCAGGGAATGGTAATACCCGGTAATTTTGCCAGTTAAACATCGGATCCACTGTGAAAGTCTTCTGATCTGAAAATACAACGATGTCGGCTGGATTTCGCTTCCTTTGCGTTCAAGAGTTTTTAAGCCCTCTCAAGCCTCTTGTCACGTTATTTTTGAGATAATGAGGCCCTTTCAACTCTTCTGAGGGATTTGTCGCCTATTTTTTATAATTATTATTATTCGGAGAGATATGGTCGACCTTGCCGGCCAGAAATCATCTGCAATGGATTTGATCGTGGAGTTCGGATTGGCGATTGCAGCCTCCTTGTACCTCGCCGGATCCACTTTTTGTTTTTCCGACTACCTCTGCGTCACTTAAGGTCCTGGCCAGCTTCCATGCACTTTTTAACGTTGTAGACGGTCTAACGGTCTTTAGCTTTTCAGTTATTCCCTTGGTAGAGACGTATGCCTTGAGGAGAACGGAGATCTTTTCTCGTCGGGACTCCATCGTGCAAAAGACTCGTACTAACGTAATGGACAAAAAAAATATTCACAATCTACGAAGTTTACTGTAGAAATTCCCAAAACCTATTTACTCAATCTAGAACCCGAGATATAAGGCCACAAAGTTGTGAGGAATTTTTTTTTCCACTACCAGGTATTAGAGATGAATAGTTTGGTATTTTTGACAACCCCCTCCACCCGCTATAATAAAAGGTAAAGTACAACCTACTCTCTGTCAAAAAAAAAAGAGGTTTTTATTTATACAATAAGTCTCCACCCGACACATAGAAAAATAGGATTTTCCCCATACGTCCACACAAATCCCATGTTTTCTCCGATTTCACACAAAACGGCTTGAAATTTTAAAAAAAAATAGAAGTCTGTAGTAGCAATAATTACTTCAAGTGTGTCAATTTTTCGACATATTTATCAAGTATTTATGATATGGATGATAAATTATATATATATATATATATTACAAGAATCGATTTAGTAACCTTCACAAATGTTTTATATTAACAGTAGTTCAAAAACTAAATGTCTGAAACGTGTGATATCCCTATGGCGATAGGATCACTTTAGTTTAAAAATGTTTTATTTAATGTTAAAACGTTTTAAACCATACACGTTTGAAAAGGCTTGAAACATGCTTGTAATATAAAGCACAAGACTGCATCCACTATATACAGGGAGCGGGGATCAAATTGTCGCCTACTTTAAACCTTGATAACTTGAAGACGACATTATCAAATATAAAACCGGTTACCAAATAGGAAAGCTATTCTCGTCAGCTGACGATACATAGTTCATTTAGCATCATGCCCGTCATCATATGAGGAGATAAAGAGCTATAAGTGGAACGAGGAGCTTTCGAGGTCCGCCGTAGTCAAGGCATTGGTTAATAATGGAGGTGAAATCTCCAATTCAACGATTGCTTCAACCTTAGGAGTGAATTTACGGACTGTTCAGCGTATCCGTAAGAAGCTAAAGAACACCTGGGATGTTGATACCAACATAAAGAGGGTACCCAAGGAGGAGGGCGCCGACAGGAAGGTCAGGGACACCGACTTTATCGACAAGGTGAAGAAGATGGTTGAGGATGGCCCTACCAGGTCCATGAAGGCCGGAGACAGGCCCTGGGTGTGGCAACAGGACTCAGCATCCTACCATGTGTCCAAAATCTCTATGCAGTGGTTAACCGAGAACTGTTATGACGTCGTAACCAAGGATCTGTGGGCTCCTAACTCTCCCGACTTAATCCTTTGGACTATTTTGTCTGGGGATATGTCGAGAGATATACCAACAGACATTCCCATAGCACCAAGGCCAGCCTGATGGACTCCATCAAGGAGGTATTCGGCAACATGGACAATGAGATGGTCAGAAGAGCCTGCGGCCGGTTCAGAGGCCGTTATTGATGCCAACGGTGATTATACTCTATACCTATATGCTCGTCATAATTTTGATTTTCAATACAAAAGTTAAAAAATGTATATTTTGTGTCGTTTTTTGTAGAAAAATATTTTGGCGACAATTTGATCCCCGCTCCCTGTACGTTTGAATCAATAAGTAAATATAATATATTTGTAACAAAATAAATAATAATTATTCTCTATTAGGTTATTTTATACGAAAAATCCAGGATTCAATACATTTTATAAACGAAAAGCCAAGATGATACATTAAAGCCTAATATCTTGAGGAAACCCGAAGCACTGTAAGGCCTGGTACACGCACGATAGATATCTGTATTTTCAGTCAACCAAAAAACGTTATATTCCAGAGCTAGTGTTTTAGACAGATTTTTAATTCATTGAGTTTCCCAGCAGAAAAAAATGTTGTTAATTTTAGAGAAAGTTTTGTAACATAAGTTATGAAGGTATCCTCGAAAGACACTGAAAATTTTATTTTATTGAGTCGGAAGTCTTATCGTCCAAGTGATTTCACTTTTAAGAGTAAATACCACGAGAAATAGTGGAATGGAATACTAAAATCCTATTTTTAGCGTTAAAAAAATTAGCGTTCCTTTCATTGAACTTGCGTTCCGTACAACTTTCGAGTTACGTTCATAAACCTGCATCTAAGTATTGAGTAATTACGAATGAGTGTGCTCATGAACAATGGAAGGTAACGTCGAAGATTTGTTGGGGAGTTATCATTTATATTATTAAGGGAAAGTTCGTCGGTTCGTTGACGCCTTAATATTACCACGTGTACTTCTAAAAAAACTGAAGAGTTCCATAAAGAAAAATATATATGTTAAATACCATGAGGAGTATAAACATATTGAAAGCGTGGAGTTGAAGAAAACATTCAAATTATTGTAGTAATAAATAGATAAATTAACAATATAGAGGGCGCTTCAAATCTTTTTTCGTTCTTCTGTATTTTAAATTTGATATATTTTTCTTTTTTTAACTTTTCAGTTTTTTTAAAAGTATAGGATGATTTCATAAAAGATTTAGAGGGATTTATCTATATATAACCATAACTAACGATCAACTTCAAGAAATGTATCTTACTTTTGATCAGTGTATAACTAAATGTATTTCCTATTTTTTATCGATCCACCTTTATTCTCAAAATCCCTCCTTATATTTTTCCTAGTAATGACGCGTCATATTTAATATTATTTATTCACCTATGCCCTCTTATACACCCCGTGCTAGTGATGAAAATTGTGTGTATAATGGCATGTTTAAAAAAAACCGAAAATCAATATGGTAATCCTGACAATTTGAAGAATGTCTTCTAGGAGATCAGCTACAAATTACAATCAGCTGTGACAAGGGAAGAAGGAAATAAACAACGACATGGGCAATAATTACTCCAATGTCGATCCCCAATTCTATCCTGAGCCCAAGGATTTACCGTTATAACTGCAACAAATCCTCATGATTACTTTTTGTCTTTTATGAAGACATTCGAATGTTCAATCAGATTTTGATTATAATTGAATCCATTTAGGAAAGGAAGTAAACTACTCAGAAATTAAATAATAATTACAGCTGCAAAGAAAAAAAAATCATTCCTCAGATTACCAATTCCAAAACAAAGTGCTAGCAAAAAAATTCAAACGATTTATATCACTACCCCGAACAGTTCCTACTCCTTTCTATTTGAATTTTCAGTACCTTACTGCTTTCTTTCCTGTTTATAGAAAGAACATATTTCTAATGAAGCACCATTTTGAGTGATATATGTATGTATGTTTACAACTGACTGGGGCTTGTAATTCCCAGAGATATATTGGCTTGGATCTAGAATTTGATGATATAAAATTAATTATTGACCCCGACATCAGTGACTTGAGTAGGCTTGCAATTAAGTAATTCAAGTCTCTCTTAATATTTATTTTTTTCAATGTTGAAGGCAAATAATTTTAAAGTTTGCAAATTTCAGAACCCCTTCATTAGTAGTTAAATGCCTATTTTTTTATTTACAATCTCTTACACAATTTTTTTATCCAAATACAACAATTTAATTCGAATATTAAGCAAAAAATACTTGATTTTGTAGAACAATCTATTTTAATCATAGAAATGATATTCCTAGTTTGATCAACTGTAAACCACTCTCGCAAATGTAACTTCAGGAGCTCACGTTCCTCCAAAAATATTATTATGAATATTTAGCATTCAACATTTTTAGAACGTGATTTTAGACATAAAGAATCCTCATTATTTGGGATAAGGCATATCAAACGTGAATTGTGACTTAATTTTTTATCTGAGACATGGGCATAGATAGCGCTAGTTTATATACTCGTTGAATAAAAAAAAATTAACAATTGTATTATTATCATGTTTCAAAATTAATAAGACCGATATAATATGAACAAGTTGATCTATAAATTATCTTAAAGAGATCTTCACATAAAAATTCAATTGAATTCGTTATACAAACATAACGACTTTTTAAGGAAACCTGCTGTGGGAAAGCTCAAAGTCCAAGCCAGTTTTCTCTAATTCGCTCATAAGTTTAAAAATGATGCTTTGTACAAAAAGAGAGACGGCATATTTAAGTGAATTTTTATTTTATTGAAACTTAAGGTCGAAAGTCGCTGAAAAAAACATGTCAAAACTGATTTTAGGGGATTTGAGTAGGTTATTATCATACAGAGATCTGAAAAATAAATTAAACCACTAATTTGAGACATGTAAATTGCTGAACTAGTCACACTTCAGGTAATTTATCTCAGTATCATTGAACAGATATAATTTAACGCCGTACAAATTTGGTAAACGGATATTCCGGACTAAAATTGACATTATATTTTTTCCTTCCTATGTAAATAATGGATTATATTATTTCCAAGAAGAGACATGGAAACATGAAAAACTCTACCATACTAACTACAACAATTATCGCCTCTGTACACATTTTTTAAAACATATACAATCTATAGGTTCAGAATTATGAGCACTATCAGAGCCCACAGGTTTTTGACCTTCCAATTAAAAAGAACCACATATAAAACTATCAATAAGGTTCATTCAACCACATAAAGGGTCATCCTCGGTCATCTTTAAAGCTACTTACAGAAAAATAAATATTTTTCTCTCAATTACATGCCATTAATCAAAATAACACTACTATTTCTTAATTTAACAAAAATGAGTGCATTTAATTATCAGGAATAGGTGAATGAAACGTTGAATACTGATTCAAGTATTCTTGATCTTATATAATGAATTAGTCAAATGGCGAAAAAGCAACTCTTTGATCATAGAGTTCTTAAGTAATTTATGGTAGTCTATCCTTCTTGTAATTCCTACAAGTCACAATTAATAAAGGCAACATTAATATGTTTACTTAAATTAAAATGCATTTCATCATTTGCCACCTGCATGTGTTCGGCAATGAAGGATCATTGCAAAAAAGATTGAATAGAAATGACGTTTATAGCATTTTTATTTGATATGTTATACCAACAGATAATTTTGTAACATATTAGGATTGTATTATGCCTTGGAGCAGGATTTGGAATATGGTAATCCTCTTCATACGGAATGCACTGTATGTAATTCAACAATTTCCCAATTTCATGAATTTAGATGGACCGAACATTGTCAATTCAGTTTCTATGGTTCCCATGTTGATAACAATTTGTACGTAAACAGACAAAAGTACACATCAGAGCTGTACCAACAACCATGAAGTTCAGATCATTGAAATAGAAGAGCATTGGTAACAACTGTGACTGCCAAGAATAGACATGATGAAGCAGAATAAATCGGCTTGACTTATCATGATCCACATAATCCATAACGAGAAATGTGTCATCAAATAACAAATGTGAACAAAAAGACTTTGCACCCACAATGGACATGATTGTCGAGTATGATCAAATGAGGGGTTTATAATGGATGATCCAACCGTACTAGCATGTACACGCAATCAATCCTCTTTCATCATTAAGAATATGGATTCGATCCGTATGTATAGTATATGTGGATTGGAGTTATGAAAACAGAGGAAACACGGGCTGACGAAGGACACGTCCGGGAAAGGGAGGAATTGATAACTTTGGGAGAGCACCATCATCCTCTTGCCGCCAGTCATTCCTTCTTGCACACTCGGACATGCGGCTGCCGTCTTCTTTAGTATGGAATGAATGAAAAGAATGAAAAGCAACTCAGAGGAGGTTGGACGCGAAGTTATATTTCCTGTATAGAAAATAATGATACATAATTATTTCACTTTTTACACTCGAATAAATAGGATGTTATTAAACCATGTCTTATAAACCCGGGAGATAAAAAAAATATGGACCTACAAGAATTGGGTATCTATGATATTAGAGAGGATAATGTGTATATAGTATTTGAGGAAGTAAAATACATTATAAAAAACAGAAATAATATAATTATCAACAATGTAAAAAGTAAGAAATAACTCGCTATTCAAAGCTTTTGAAGAATGAACAACAAAAGCATGGAGTAAAACCGATCTGGTTATATATATTATGTATATATTAAAGATAAGGTAGTCTAACCCAAAATTATTTTGAAGAGAAACGGATTTTTTTTTTTTTTTTTTTTTTTGAGAAATAAATTGTGCTTGGCACAAAAACCAAATAGTTAGAAAACATATCTATGAACTATATTATAAATATGATAAAAACTTTAATCATTGTTTCAGTCTTCCTGAGAAGTAGATTAACAAAAGTTTGATAATAGTAACTTAAAAAATAAAAAAAAACACTTCGAGAGGAAAAAGGGATAGCCTACATTTTAGAAGGAGAAAAAAAAAATAAAAAAAATAGAGTTCCATGATCTAATAAATCAATGAAAACAAGAGATCCAAATGTACAATTGTTTGGTTACCTTCTTCTATATACCTACTCACTAAGGATTAATAATAGAATCAAATATTATATCGAAGGTATTTGATTATTAGAAACATACATTGAACAGTCATTAAAAAAAAAAAAAAAAAAAAAAGAACAAAGAAACCAAATTAAGAAATGATCGGAGTTTTGACACACGCAAATATGTATATTAATATAGGAGAATGTAAGACACGACGACCACCCCTTTTTCTTTTCATAAAAAAGCATAGAAATGATGATGATAATAATATGTATACTGAAAAATACATTTAATAGGGTGCGTTTCTACCCCTGGAGCCTCCACGACCTCCTCGATATCCAGAGCCCCCAGTTCCGGCACCTAGTTTACCACCACCAAAACTGCCTCCACTAGACCATCCACCCCATCCACTACCATAGCTGGCTGCCCATGGTGTATTCATAGGTGCACCATAGCCCCATGACCCATCATAGCCGCCACCCCAGGGATCATAACCAGCCCATGGAGCATTATTACGTCCACGACCCCCTCCTGCACCACCTCCTCCTCCTCCTCTGGAGAGTTCTGGCTTGATGGTCACTTTCTTGATTTCCACTTCTTGTCCATTTAGAGTGACTTTTTTTTCTTTGAGTAATTTCTCTGCGGGATCCTCTTTGTCGAAGGTCACAAAACAAAAGTTCTTGGGTTCAGAATTTTTGGATCTGTCCACGGGACGTTGTATCTCGACCACTGTGCCATACTGAGAGAAATGCGATTTGATATCCTCTTCCGTGATGGACCCATCTAAAAACTTGCCCACGTAGACTTTGCCCTGTAGTGAAATAGAGAGTGAGTCCCTTTGCCCACGGCATCCAACCTGCTTCTTCTTACCTGCTTGGCCGTGGCCTTCTTGCACGCCACCTTCTTCCCCTTCACGACATGCTCTTGCTCCAGGACAGACTCCAGGGACTCCGGCGTCGCGAACACCACAAAGGCAAACCCGCGGGAACGACCCGTCATTTGATCCATTTTCAGAACCGTGGAGGTCACGGAGCCATAGGCCTCGAAATACTCCTTCAAGTCATTCTCGGACGCCTCCTGAGGCAATCCTCCCACAAACAGTTTCCGATCATCTTCCGAAGAAGCTCGCCCCATATTTTCTTCCGTTGCGCTCATTGCGATGAGTATAAGGATCCGTGGAGAGAAGTAAGAATCCTCCAAACACCACTTTACTAACAGTGAGTAACAGTGAGAAGAAGGAAAAAGCGTCGCTTGGTTAGCAATAACAAGAACAAGAAAAGAGAAAGAAAGAAACACACACACACATCAGTAGAAACAGACTCTGATAGAAAAAATAGAACAAAAAGAAAGAAATAGAGAACCGGCGTCTCCTACCAAATCAGTTCATGGGCACCACCTGCCTCACTACAAATATACAAACGGCCAGCCATCGCATCTACCCTGTATGTAGCTAGCTAAAAAAAATAAAACATTTTTATAGCCCTCATACAAACGACTATATTATATACTTATTCTATTAGTTTAACAAAATCAATCAAACAACATGTGTAAATAGTGTTGTCTATGCTTTCAGCTAGGAAATTATAATATGCTAGCGGGAAGACCCAGCATTGATCCGAGTTATTTGTTCCATTATAAAACAAAACAAATTTTTTCTACGCCTCTGTTGAAAAAGATTCATTGTATAATCAATTTTATCTGTAAATAATGATGCCAAAGGCTTAAATTTAAGCATTGACTTTAAAGTTAAATTGAAAAAATATTATCTACAGCTTGGTATATAGTTTCAAAACATGATAGATACTAAAGGACTCCTTAATAGACAATATTTTTAGTGCTTTCGTCTTGCCTTAAGATGTATAACCCTTTTTTATCCTCAACTCTTGAGTATTCAACGTGTTACTGACATTATTATTTTTTTTTTAATATGATGCACTGAGCTATGGCTACACACCTTCGCTGCTACATTGTTATTTCTTGAATCAAGCAGACACACAGTTCTAAGATATTAAGCGCATATTCAAAAATGAGGTGTGTATACTTTGCTCAATTAATATATATAATAAGTAATTACTTATTCAAAGAATAGAAAAAAAAAACAATTGCCACTCTCAAATATATATTGAATGTGAATAAATAATCTGATCTTGAGAAGTTTAATACAACTGTTGTCTGGGGTCTACTTTTAGATAGTATCAGGGCTGCCAGTGCTTGGGGTTTCCCTCCAGATCTTAGATTCTTGGGTTTTAGTTTAAAAAATGTATATAATCCCGGGTTTTTCGTATATAGTATTACAAGCTAATAAAGAACCATTACAACGTTAATTTACTTCCCTATTTGATTCAAGCGTATATACTAGTGGATACAGCCTTGTGCTTTAAATTACATACACGTTTGAAACCGTTTTAAAAGGGTATGTTTTAACCCATTACGATGCATGTGGAATTTTCAAAACGATAAGTGATTGTGGAGCAAAACCTATTTTAAAATTTCTCCAGTATGTGTTCATAATATTTATTGTAGTCAGAGCATTTTAGGTTACATGTTTTGGTTATGATGATATCACCGGAGTACAAAAAAATGTTGAGATTCTTTGATAAAGATCAAATACTGCAGTCAGCCGAACTATCAAAAATCGATCCGAATAATCAAAACAACCATATAAACATTTGTAAAGTTTATTTTAGAGTAAAGGCATAATCATATTTGATCCGTTTGATCAAATTACTGATAGAAAACATTCAAATATGATTGTTAAAAGTTCTTACTAGAGCTAAGTTATCAAATATAAAAATTATTTAAGTTGTATAAAAATGGTACAATTGCAAAGCTAAGGTTATCAGATCCTAAATGATCCCAAAAACCCAGAATTTCAGCACCATGTAGTATTCCATTAGCCGTCCATTTCTCTTTAATTGTACCAAAACATACAGAAAACTATCTTGATTATCAATAAAGGCTTTATTGTTTATCTGCAGCTGACCGCTAACAAGTACCTACAGAATTTTTTTAAATAAATATAAGAAAATGCATGATTAGATTAATAATCTTACAGCCTTGAGTTTTTCTTTCTTGATTTTTAAATAGCCTGGGTTTTGTTGAAAAGTTCTCTGGCGTTCCTAGTTAGTATCTTAAAAGTATCAGGGGTGGGGGAGGGGGGATCAATCTATTCAATTGATGACTGTTTCGACAAAATACTCAAGGCAATAGAACAGTCTTTCACATACCTTGTCACCTCTATATTTTCTTCCTACTTTAATGTAATGGAAGGATCTTTTTTTATACGGGCCAATAATTATCAAAGCAAAAATAAATTTTCTGTATATTATCCCAAATACACCTAAATTAATTATATTATTAAATTTGAACACTTCTCAGTAATCACTTTTAGATTCAATTAAAATTGCATAAATGAGTTCTATTTCAAACACTTTGAAGCTTTCTGTAATATAACACTTATTATTTAATATAATGTTCATACTACGTACAAATATAATTGAGAAGCCTTTAATGATTATTTAACACTCACCTATAAAACAAATGTATCGCTCTAACACAAAATTTCTCTAATTCATAATCATTTCCATTGTCAGTTCATATATTTTTATAAGGTGACCAATCGTCCTTTTTTTTATCGGTCTTCCTGCTAAATTTTTATAGATTCAAGAAATACCCGGGTATATTTGAAATAAAGGACTCAATATCAAAATAATAGGGTGCCCATATTTTCATTATTAAAAAAATAAAAGGGTACTTGTTTTTGTAATATGCATATCCTTATATAGGACTGAAGACTGTATTCTCGTCCGGTCCAGTTTAATAAATATTTTTTCGCTCTAATTTTTGTTTGTTCGTTAAATTTTATTACAGTTTAGATCTATACTTTTATTTTGAGTCAATTTTAACTTTTTGTTCAACAGAAAACCGGATATTCTATAAATGTATATAAAAAAAGTATCCGTTCAAGACGTAAAAGAGAACAGTAGGTCACCGTAAATATATCCATGCTTAATCATGTAGATGATTGGTTCGTTCAAATCCTTCATCTATAAGATACAAGACTTGTGATGATGGTACTACAAAATAAAATTTACGTTTTTGACTTGAAAATAACTGTTTTTATTATTAAAAGGGTCTTGAAATAAAAAAAAAAACTTATTATAAAAGCCAAACCCAAATAGATGGAATTCGCAATTAATTAAATTGTTATTTTTTTATAGCAAAAATTACTCAAGGTTCATAAAGTGGGGAATAAAAGTTCCGTAATTTACCTTCTAAGATTTATGTATTATGTGGTTTGTCACTAATCCATGATTACATATAAATAATATACTTATGTCGGACAATTTATATAAATATTCAGTGGACCTATTTAGCGATACATATCTTAATTTATACTTTTTAATATTTCACCTTTCAACCCTAATTTTATATAGAAAACTAAGTCTCCTTTATATAGTTAACTTTTCCAAACAAATCTAAATTATGAACTAACTAAAAAAATTTAATAGCAGAAGCAAAACTAAAAACTTTTTATCCATCATTTTATCTATATACCACAGATCAACCTGCATTGAAGTTAATTGAACCTATTATTCTGTTATAAATCATAAATTATTCATTAAAAGTTGCATCTCAAAATGATCATTTAAAAAATCATTGAACTGAGAGCCATATTATTCGGCCTCAGATCGAGTTTGTCGGTTCTTGAATCACTAAAACATCCAAACTGATAAAGGGGACAATCTTGGATAGGGTTGTGTAGCTTCAAATGGTTAACCCGGGTACTTGGATGTTCTGTCTTCAAGGAATTAAATAATAATGACATCTTTGGAAAAATAAACCGTTCAGATTGCCAACTATAATAAGCCACTCCCGCTTTCTAAGACATATTTTATACAGCTCTGAAAATATTCAAGAGGAAACAGCTTGACGCTAGGACTAGAAGAGGGGATCATCATTAAAAAATATTAAATTGAATATTGCGCTCTTTCTATAATTATTTCTGTTATCATTATTCTTTTATTTTTGAAGAGATAACAATAAGTATAAAGTAATTACTAGTACGTATGAGACAAAGAGTAACACTGAGGATTTGTTGTGGAGTTATCAGTGTATGGCCCTATTGGACTCGAAATAGAATCGTGGATCGACATCGTTGTCATTTATGTCTATATCATTGCTAGAAACGGAGTGATATTTGTGCTTATTTCTCTCATATCACAGTTGATGGCTGATAATTTAATGAAACGTTATGGCAGTTAAACTACTCTCTTCCACAAACATTCTTTAGATTGTCAAGGTGAACACGTAAAATTCTCGGTTTCTCTTTTTAACATACTGGTATTTCATAGTCTTTGTATTCAAATTTGTGTGGTTATTTAAGTTACCCAAGAATTTAAATCTTTATTTGATTGAAGATACTTACATTGGTCCAGATTTGGTTTCTCAAATATAATCTATAAATTCCTAATTTTGTTATTGTGACAATCAATTTTGGCTACTTTAAGTGCAATTTCGACACACACAAACGAATAATAAGCATAATTTGTTGATAGAAATTTACAATATTTCTTCAAAGAATGCAATCCATACTTAAATTCGAAAAGTTATTCTACCTTTCTTTTGTGTTGACGGGCAACATGTACCTCTTAGAAAAAATTGAAACGACTCTCAAAACATTTATCAAGAGATGGTCTGAAATCCAATAAAAGCTCGACTCTTTGAATTTAGATCAAGTCGAGTCGTAAGTATGTTCCGGATCTTGAAATTGTAAGTATGTAGATATATTATCAAAAATTATACAAAAATAGATACATTTAGATGTATTAAAAAATGGTACAGTAAAGATGCAAGATTGGACTGAAAAGGGGAAATGGGGAAAGGTGTTCAACACATTTGAATCTCAATATATCAATATATGAATAAACAATAGGCTTGAAATATATATAAATAAAAGACAACAGTACTTTCAAATGCCAAGAATATAATGAGAAACCAGAAGATTAAGTAACCATGACTAAAATGAGGTATATAAATATTTGCAAGATGAAAATATCCTGAGAAATTAAGAATCGAAGGCAAAATAGAACGAACGGAATTTGTATCCTCCAATATACCAAATTGAAGAAGAGAAATGGAGATTATTGCCATTGGATTCATATAGTTATCAGAATTGTCTTATCCTTCAGAGAAATGAAGTATAACATATAATTAATAAAGATGCGTTTAACAATTTTTTTAAATAGGCGGTAATAGCCTAAATAAAAGTCTTGATGCTTTTTCTCCTGACTTCACAGTGTTACCAATATTTCAACGAATCCCTGACCTGTCTATAAGTTATATGGTTTTACGCAACAAAACAATTTAACAGAAAGTTTCACAGTTTATCAATTGATAGGTTAATTCTCTGACTTCAGAATTTAATTTTTTAATATCCTCTTTTTGTGAAACAATAAGTTGGACAGCTTCGTCATACTTTTCTTTTTTTACATAGTTTATAGATTGTAACAGCGTCTTATCACGATTATACTTCAATAGTTGTCGATGTTTATCTTGACATTGTTTTAATTGTTTTTTAATATTTTTTAACTCTTCCCCCTGATCCTCAGTTTGTGTTTCAATGGAGGTGTAAGATACATTTGAAAGATTAAGTTGAGAATTGTTCACAATTTCTTGAGATGCATTATCTAAATCTTGAGACGCTGATGATGTAAGAACTGATTCGTGACACCAGTTCTTATAGTTTTGCAATGGAAAACATTTAGATTTCCTGTACCTACGACCTATTTTACTTACAATAGATTGATATTTAAATTCAGTAGGGAAGTCTATGTAATGTAATGTACAAAGTTCCTTCAATTTATTTATTGTGGGAAATAACTTTTTATTTCCAGAACTGAAGTAAATATGAAGTAAGTGACCAATGGAAAGATCTTCTTTTTTGGATGGAAAGTTATTGAAATGTTTCTCAACATGCAAAACTCCAATTCCTTTCGGTTTCTCTCCTTTACTCATTTTATTAGAAGACATTTTGTGAAATCTGTAAAATATATGAAGGCAATTTATATATCTTAATACCGTAAAGATACTAGAAAATAATTATATTGGTTAAATAATATACATTTAAGTTTTATCAAGAGGCTGTTTCAGATGTAGAAGACGTGAGTATTTATGTGCCTCTCAATTATCAAAAATAAAGAATTAAGTGCACTTATACCATACTATACGCACACATTAAGGGAAATAAAAAACAGTAATGTTTATTAAATATATTAATCACTATTATATTATTAACAACCATAGTTATTAATTAAGGACTAAGGAGTTTCTATAGACTTGTGGTACGTGAAAAGTTAAAAAAAAAAAAAAAAAAGATTTGAAGGTGAAAATTAGCTTTATTTCAATGTAACTTTACCATTTGATTTCAGTAATGCCAATATTTCCAATATTAATTCGGTAGCAACGGAGTAATTTAATTTTTTAGACAGAGATTACGGCTCCTCTTCTCCAGTTCTTTATATAATATTACATTATATGACTTGTTATTGTAGGTGGCGTACTGTATATTCTTTTATCCTGATATCCCAGTGTTATATTTCAATCAGAGCCCTCTGGTTTCAATTAAACAAACAAGAAGAAAAGAAGACGAAATATTTTATCTATTAAAAGAGTGCACTAACCGAGGAGATTGAACTCACGCAACCTCGTTTTTATTGTAGGAGAACACCTTTAATGAATAAATCTTTGATATTTGTCATGATTTGAGACAAGTAACAAATAAATAAAGTGAATTAACTTGATGTATATGGAGATAATATTCTAAGAACAAGTATAGAAGTATATAATAAACCAATTAAAATTGAAAACCAATAAATTTAATAATACATTCAAGACTCCAGTTTAAAGAAAATATGCACATAATAAAAAAACAAACACTTAGTGCAGTGAAAATAATATTTCACCCTGAATACAGAAATGAAATGCACATTTACTTGCTACAATATTATAGATACTATAATAATATTAGATACAATATTTTTTTGGGGTTTAGACACACACAATTAATTTAAGATAAATTTGACAGGTCTCACTCATCTATTTGCTCTAGGATCACTAGATCACTTGCGTTTCTTATTTTCTTGCACATTAACAGAGGGACTATAGCTTTTAACTCTGAAATTAGACGTTTCTAAGCTATTAATTCAATCAATTTACAAATAATAATATAATTTTACTACGCACATAACACTTAAAAACAATTCACAATGACACCGTCATGGCCATTGCTAACTTGCCATGTTCATTCTTCAGCCATATCGAAGATTGAAGATGCATACTAAGATTAACTTGCTAATCCATTCTTCCTGTGCTGTACTCATAGAAAGTAATTTCCTTAATTCAATCGTATGTAATAAACTGTGATTGATAATATGCATTAACATTCCCCCTTTTCCAATATGTTTCATAATTAGTTTTTTATATTTTTTGGTGCATTTTCGAATTTACATCCCATGCATTAAAAAAAACTTTGAGACACGGGGAATCGTTCTTGTTTTATGAAAAAAATCAACTTATTAGGGAAAAATCAAACTTGCCCTCCAGATCCCAGGAATCTGGTCTGATCAGAATTAAACATAACTTCAAAAACGGAGACAGAAAAAGACTTTAGACAGAACATAAAAGTTGTTCAGAATTTAGAGTTACGTACGTAAGGTTATGTTTAATTCTGATATAAAATATCACACACACATACGAATAAATTATTTTATATATATAGGATAATTATACGTAGGTTACGATATTTTATGTTTAAACTCTAGTTGGGTCGAAACTAGATTAAAAAAAACTAGTTTTTAATACAATAAAAGTTTTGATAACCACAATGGAAGCCAAAAGAGAGGCTATAATCAAGGAGTACTTGAAAGGGCAAATCTTTACCAGCCATCTTGAGGAAACCTGAAGAAACCTGGAGGTGAACCCCATGGGTATCAAAAGAACCATTGAGAGGTACGAGGAGACTCAATCTATCAAGGATAGACCCATATCAGGCAGACCAAGGTCAAAAATCACGCCCAGAGTCGTCAAAGCAAGGATTACAAGAAATCCAAGGTAGAACCTCGTCAAGAGGGCAAAGGATTTCAACATGGGCCAACAACAATGAGAGACCTTATACGAGATGACCTTGGGATTTATTACTACAAATTGGAGAGGCAAAAGCACCTGTCAAGCAAGGTTAAAAGACTTGAGAGGAGCAATGCCATTCTTCAGAAGCAGAGGACTGGCACGGCTCCCAAAATTGTGCCTAGTGATAAGAAGATTTTCATTGTTGAACAGGCTTTTAACCCCCAAAATGATGGGATTCTGTCCAAAAAAGGTGAGTTGGGTGAGCATGGAGTCAAAAGAGTGCAGAAACCACAGTCTGTAATGGTTTGGGTGGACGTCACTGAGACAAGGAAGTCCCCCTTGGTGTTCTTGCCGGCCAGGGTGAAGATCAACACCGATGAGTACATCGGCACAATCACGGGAAGTTCTTGTTCCCTTGGGCCAACAGCAGTTTAAGAATGAGCCATGTACCTTCCAACAGGATGATGCCCTCTCCCACACATCCAGAGAGACACTGCGGTCGTTTGAGGGCAATTTGAGTGGCTTCAAAGACGAGACAGTCTGGCCTCCCTCCAGCACCGACCTAGACGTCATGAATTACTCCATGTGGTCCATTCTTGAGAGCAGAGTCTGGATGACCCCAGCAAGAATTTGAACAACCTGAAGACAAAACTGGTTGGTGCCTGGGACTATATCTCCGTGGACAGGATGCGTGCAGCATGCAAGTCCTTTCCAGAGAGACTTTGGGCCGTGGTCTATGACATAGCTCACTTAACCAGGCTCTCAAATTTTGAAATAAGTAATGAAAAATGAAGGACAATGCACGCAATCAAAAATAATTTATTGACTTGAGATATCACATTAAACGACAAATGAATGTTTATTAAAAGAAATTGTGGAAACATTGTATTTAAAAATTATCCATTTTTAAAGTTATAAATTATTTCTATCAAGTATCAAACTTTTTCAAGTTTTGTATAATTAGGGATGTTATTTTTGTAAAGTTCAGATATTAAAAAAGTAAAAACAAATAATGCAACTCTGAGTTATTGATTCTTAAATATATTGTCGGGGTGTCAACATTTACCATTGAAGGAAGAATTCCATCTTATCATTAATGTATTTAAAAAAAAGCATAAAAAAGTATTAATATAAATCTACGTATACATATTTTAATATTACTATTGTTGGATACAGATACAGCAGCTGTGAAGCAGGGGTGTCCACAAGGGGTCGGTTGGAGGGGCTGTAACCCAGCCCCCAAAAGAAAGGAATTTTTTTTTACTAGAAAATTTAATATTTGATTTTTTTTTCAAAAAATTTAATATTTGAAATTTAATTTAATTTTCAATTATTTTTTCCAAAAAATGCAAATTTCAAAAATCAATATTTATTTACAAAAAATTAATTTTTTTGGCAAAAAATTTAAAAAACCCATTATTATTCACAGAAAATTAATTTTTTTTTGTGAAAAAATTTATAAAAAACCCATTGTTATGCCACTCTGTTGTAAATTTAGTCGAAGAAAATTCAGAGAAAATTAAATTTTTTAATACAAAATTTGAAAAATTATTTTTTTTTGGAAAAAAAACTTCAAAAATTAAACTTCAAATATTATATTTTTGTTAAAAAAATTTAATAAATCCATAGCTATTTATAAAAATTAAATTTTTGAAAAAAAAAGAAAAATCTTGAAATTATAAAATATTTGAATTTTTGAAAAAGAAATTACATATTAAATTTTCTAGTAAAAAGCAAAAAACCCTTAATTTGGGGGTTACAGCCCTCCCCCTGCAGACTTATTTTCTAATCATTCTTATAAACCCTTTCTCACATGAATTAAAAATAGGTGAAATACAAAAATTACTACAAATTTTCTATCTTAGAAAAAAATTCACAAAATAAAAATAAAAGAATTTTTGCTTTTACTAGAAAATTTAATATTTGATTATTTTTTTTATTTGAAAAAAATTTTTTTTTTTTAAAATATAATATTTGAATATTAATTTAATTTTCAATTATTTTTTCCAAAAATGCAAATTTCAAAAATCAATATTTATTTACAAAAAATTAAATTTTTTTGGGAAAAAATTAAAAAAACCCATTATTATTCACAGAAAATTACGTTTTTTTGAGAAAAATTTTTTTGAAAAAACCCATTGTTATTCACAGAAAATTAAATTTTTTGAATACACAATTTGAAAAATAATTTTTTTTTGAAAAAAAAACTTCAAAAATTAAATTTTAAATATTATATTTTTGGTAAAAAATTTAATAAATCCATAGCTATTTATAAAAATTAAATTTTTTGAAAAAAAAATAGAAAAATCTTGAAGACTTAATTAATTATGAAATTTTTGAATTTTTGAAAAAAAAATGTTGCCCTCAAGCAACATAATGAAATTAAAGTTCATAATTGCTAAAAAAAATATAATTATTTTATTTTAATATTCTATAACAATCATTATTCAATTTATTTAATATGAAATTTCCTTTCATAAAACACAATTTTTATAATTATTTTAGTATTAAATAATTTACTTACAATTTCCAAGACATATGTAATTATATAAAAGTTATGGAAATTGAAAGGATTGAGACAATTATGTAAAACAAGTAAACTCGGGTATTTCCGATGCTGAAATGCATTAATGTTTATCCTGTAACACATATTAATACGAAAATTCTTGCATATAATTATATTTTTTTGACAATAGAGACTATTTTCTAAAGTGTTACTTCTGGCAAAGTTATGAGAGAGGGGATTAACATATATATATAATTATAAAAAATTGAAAAAGAGTTAAAAAAATCTAGGGAGTGGGGGATTGACCACTGCTTTAGACAGTCAAATTCATTAACCCATTGAATTGCCCATTAATTCATTTCGTGATTGCACAATGTTCTTTCATTTAAAATAGGATTACAAGCACATTGATTATTTAATCTAAATGCATAATCTTTTGTGTGTGTCTGTTGTTTTTTTTTTGCATTATTAAAAAATGAATTTTACATAGGGTGTTCCAGTACTTGAGTCAATAAAATAAGTCTATTGTGTTAAGGATTTCGTTACTCATTCAGAAATATAGGACAGGGTTTTGTCAGAAAAAATATTATAGTGTGTTTCCCAACTCACATTGCAAATGAACTGAAACAATTATGCAAATAATTCCTTGGCCTCTCTCTTCACCTGATCTTAACCCTTTTGCAATATAAGGTATGGTCAAGGGGAGGTCAATGCAGTTTACAGGCTCAGCAAGGACCCTCTCATGACAGCTGCGAGTACCGCGTGTGCAAAAAAGATGGAAGACTTTATGATTGGACTCTGATTCAAGACCCCCCTGTACTATTCATACTATGTACTTAACTCAATAAATTTTATTTATGATGACGAAATGAGAAGGAAGTGGAGTCCTTTGTATAGGCCCATCAAAGTCAAAAATCAATGCAAGTATTGCAATTACATTTTTTATTTTTTTTTACACATTAATGCCTAGCATTACGGCGTTTATCCGAATATTTTGTATGACTCAGGTTTTTTATACATATATATAAAATTAATCATATTTTGTACTAGTAGGCTTAATGTGATATAAACGCTGTTACTTATATTAGTTTGTAAACAAAGTGACAAATAGTGTCGCTGTCTAGCGGAAAAATAATACAACTTCCGAATGATTATATTTAAAAAAATAAAATTATTTTCTAATTTTTGTTTTAGGAGGGATTTAAAAAAACAAAATGTAGTTAAAAAAGAGGGGTCGAAGAAAAGGTCAACTCATGGTGACAGAGCAGAGGCGTCAGTGACCTTTTTTGTACATATTTTAGAGGGTTATAAATAGAAAAAATTATGTTTCTCCAATTATTATGAAAAAAAACTCAAAAAGCGTCTTTTGTTAATTTAAAAAAAGATAAAAAGTGTTCAGAAATAGCAAATTTTTTAAAGGTGAAAGATGAGAAAAAAATCCTTATAGTCTATGTCATTTTCAAGTTCTTGCTCAAGTCCAATTACTTAAAAAGCTTGATCGAGTCCAATTCAAGTTTCAAACTTCATTCGAATTAATTTCAAGTCCATAATTATTCGGTACACGAGGTAGTTCCCTGCATTGCTTCGAGTTATTAGGCGTCGACGGTCGGACAAATTCTATACATACTCATTAATCATTGCTAAACCTCATCCCAAGTGACATTTTCTATATTTTTATATGTACTACCTTTTTCTTTTTTAACGTCCCAGGAGGATTCTTATTTTCTTCTGTATCCCTTGAGGAAATAAACTTGAATGAAAGATGATATTGTCCGAAACAAGTTTATAAATTATTGCCCATCAAAGATATCTCCGATTCCAGCATCCTGGGGAGGAGATTCTCTTGACGTCTTAGAAAGATTCACCGAGCAATTGCTGGATTTGCTTAAGTTCCTTAGAATTTACAATATATTTATATTTTATATAAATATTTATATATCGTATTCATCGTATCGTATGTAGACGAGGTCCCCCCTCCTCATGATCTATAACTCTAGTACAATCATTGATGTAAGTAGCATTTAAATATCTCTTGATGGCATTTGGATGAAGAAATGGACTGTATATGAATGCCAATGATTCTTCGCAACGGACTGTAGGAGTGGGATTCCGTGATTCCTTCCCAATGCTTTGAATCCTACGTATTAAGCTTGGAAGAATTGTGATTGTCTACCTTTTTGTTTTTAATTTCTTAAAGCAAAATTGAACATAGAATACATTTTTCAACAAATTATATTTCATTTCAACGAACAAATGATTCTGATTAATCCTTTGGAGGCACGGCAAATTGTACTTGAAGTAGACAAAATTCCCCGCCACACTTATAAATTATATTTTTATGACAATATTGGTCCTAAATTAGGTTAAATAGATAATACGGAGGTTTTAAACTACAGTTAAAGCTCTCGGTATCTCAATTCATCCCAGAAATTTGAATTCAATGCCCATAATTGATTGTAGTATCTCTTTGAAATATTTCTCGTCATTTCATAAATATAAATGATTGAACCTTTGAATATATGTTTATATGATTCTTGTATTTTTCATTAAAAAATAAAAATAGTTACTAAGCCCTGACATGTAGGCGACATTGAAAAAATACTTTGGAGCCGAGATGAATAAAAATACTATTAACCTTGATTGTATCCAGTAACGTTAAACATAATATCTAATACATCCACTCAATTTGAAGTACTTTAAATCCATATGATAAACGTTGTATCGTCTTTGTTTTTTTATTTTTGGCTGTAAAGTACTTTTGCAATAATTAAGAGTGTGAGAATGTTTTTCATTGAGTACAAGAGAAATTAAATTATTACTGCCTTAAAAGGGACATAAATAATAATTAGGTACTTTTTAGAGTGGTTAAATCACATTTACATGAATATTAATATCAGGAAGGAGGCATTTGGTACCTCCCCAATTTCAAAAATTGCCCCTGAATTTGCATAGTCATGTTTCCGGGATACTTATCCCGTGGACAACTATACCTCTTCCGAAATAACTATGCCCTATTGGAACGGAACGCTAAAATCTTATTTTTAAGAAAGTGTACTGCTACTGAGACAATTTGTTAAATAATAGTTTGAACTTCTGTTTTACATAATTATTTAGTTCATTTCAATTCGATCTTTATGATCAATGAACTGTTGTTACTCAATGTCTTATATGCAGGGCTATAAATATTGAATAAACAACACACTGATATTTCCAAAGACATTAACAAACTCTGATGTAATTTTCCGACAACTCTTGATATCTTTATCTAGTTTTGTAGGGATGTATCGGTCCTTCTCAAAACTTAAACTTAAAATCGATCCCATCTCACAGTTGAAGAGAGGATCAGAGAACGTGTGGATTGGATATCCAAATGGAAAAATATGAGCTTGGAGGAACGGGGACAATGGATCCATGTACTCGAATACTTCGTACGAAAGATACATCCCAATCACAGTAATTAAATGTCTTTCCGCCCAATTCCAACTCGTTTCTCCTTCTACTATGTAAAATAATTTAAAATTCATAACCACCGGGTGTTTTTGGAATGTTATTAAAATGTCTACCTAGGATGTTTCATAGGCAGGATGTTGAAAACATCCTGTGCGATCACTTTGTCACGATAGTTTTAGAAGTGAAGTGGGCTATTGAGGTTAGATTAAATTACTCTTAATTGGAAAATGGAAGCCAAAAGAAGAAGGTTGTCACTTTAGTCTGCGCCGATCATACACACAAAACACCATGAATATACTCTCAGTTAGCACTCAAAAGGTCAGAAAACGACTGGAAACTGGATATAAGATTAAAGAAACACCTCCAAGTGACCAACCAACCAACCTAACTAATTACAGAAGCCATTATCAGTCCACTGTGTCAAGAATCTTTATAAAAGAATGACTGTAAGTCCCAAAAGCCTTCAAAAACGACGTTTACTTAGTCAGGTCCAAAAGAAGAAACAATCATCTCCAACACTGGGAAAGGAGTAATTTCTTTCAATGGTGACAAAAAAAACCCTTCTGTATTGATCATGTTATTAACAGACAAAACCCTTGATAAATCCCGGTAAAAACGGATCCCGAGAGATCAATCCTTTTTTAGACACTCTTGATCGTTTTTTGGTGACTGAGAGTATGTTTATAATGATAGTTTTGGTGTGACCGACGCTAACTAGAACAGCAACCTCCTTGTCAAATTGAAAATGACGCAATCGATTAATTGTAAAAGAATTATTTTACATTATAAATAAATCTCGAGCTAGAAGGTTCTGGCCACGGGCCTTTTGGACTTGGCAAAATGAGGTTTGGTCTGTGGGATTTAAGGCTCGGGCCAAGACCGAATCCACTTCGAGTAAAGAATCAATTTGATCTTTTCTGAGAAATTTAACTAGAGATTATACTTTCGGCCAATGATCAAAGGTCATGAAAATATGATTTTTCCAATGATCTATTCATACATTTCAGCACTTCTTTAAAATAAATTTGTCATATACTGGTTTAGAATGTATACGTAGAATTTAATATTGAAAAAGTTTTGTTACGTTTATTTCATCATAAAAATATCTTAAAAATGAATTAATGATTGTAATAGCAAATGCAATTTTCATTGAAACCATCTAAATATCACTGTTTAGCATACGAAAACAATAACTCTCGTTCCAATTCATTGTACTGATCATTGTTAATGCCATGTTCTTCTCCCTTCAATAACTGGTTGGCATTTATGGAAGGATTGTGAATGTTTTTAATGATGATTTTTATTTATTTGTTGAATAAGAGAAAACCATTTTTCAATAGTCTTTTTTGGAATTCCTTCACTAGTTTCTTAACACCATCAAAAATGATTTCTTATGGAATGAATCCTTAAAACCAAATATTAATATCAATGTGTAAATTATTTTTAAATAGAAGCTTAAATATGACAATTTTTTACATACCAATCGCTTATGACACTGCAGTTTTTTCGGTAACCATTTGCTATTAATTTTGTACATATATTTTTACATAAATGCTAGGCATCTGTTGCATGAAATTCTTCTTTGCATCTCAGATTCTCAGATGCTTCTTCATCTGTTGCTTTTTTTGATCAAAATTCCTAACCCCTGACATAGTTTTTGATTATTTAAAAAAAAAATCAGACCCATTCTTATCTTTTTCCCGTAGTATCCTATATTATACGACTAGTATCCTGAAATTCAATATGATTTTGGAGGATCAGTAGTTCAAATTCCTGATCTGATTCCGATGGCAAATTGGGAAAACTCATTTGAATTGAAGACAATTGTTTAATCTGACAAATCGTGTATTCCCCCCTGTGACGAAGGCTCACAATTAATTAATTCTTTCAACTTATGCAACAAAATCTTTGAGATCCCCCACTTTTTTCCAGACTTTTTCTTCTCTCTATTTCCTAGCCATTTCATCTCTTCTTGTGTTCCTATATGGCCCTTTAATAATAAAATAAATTGATCTTATAAGATAATTCAAAAATGAGGTGTATCCCCGAAATATTACAAAGATATAGAGAGTTTTCGGACAGGAGGCATTTTTTTAAATTATAGTTCAGACTTTCAGCTATCAAATGAGATATTTGTACACTTTCTGGATTTATTATTTTTGGAGCTATGAATATGTAAAGAAACCGTTTTCAACTTTAAACAAGGATAACTCAAGTTATAAAGATATTAAATACATTTAAAAAAATGTTTTGGAGTTGTTTAGCATTAGTCTTTGAAATATATATATATCATTTATCCATATTTTCAACAACAAGCGTTTAACAAAGCTTTTAATCTTATAAATAGCCAAAAATAAAAACTTTATAGCCTTTTTATGAAGGCCTTGAAGCTGATAGAGTAAAAATAAGACCATATTTGGAAAAGAGGATCAAACGATTTTGCGACATTTTTTCTGTTGAGCCATTCAGCGTAGTTTTTCTTTCTTTCAATTATATGAACAAGGCCCAAGTATGGGGCGTCATCTAGCGGTATAATTTTTGTATTAGTTTGCTCGCGCCCCATTAATTTCGACATATCATTGCAATGAAAATAAAAACATATTTTAATTAATATTAAAAGTCTGATCTAAGCATTATTACCCTCAAATGTTCCATCTAATGCAATACCCAGTTTTATTTTTTATATTTCAGCCAACTTATGTCAAATTTCACCCATCGGTAGATTAAAAATCACTGCTAAATAAAAATAATTTTTAATATATATCCTTCATAAGTTTGATAAGTTGATGCAACCAATACTAATTTTTCAAAGGAATAGAATATACGCTCCTAGGGTCCTTGTCGATAGCTGAATAGTATTCAACAGATGTGAAAAAAGTCCTTATTCTGTAATTCACATCACCTGGTGCTAATCTTGAGAGTACCTTCAAGTGTGAGCAATATTAATGCAATACAATTTCCTTGCATTTTTTTAAATTCATTCTAATCTTCTAAGAAATGGATCGCAAGGATTGGTAAGGAGCCGGGAATAAATAGTTTAGAGCATCTTAAAATATGGTTCAATACCCACCTCCCTCGGATTGATCCAGGAGTAGTTAGAAGGGTTCCTTGGACGTATATGATGCTTTGGCTGTGGTTTTTAAGGAGCCAGGGGTACCCTCAAGAACCCCGTGCAACACGAGGGCTTGGAACTATTTTTTGATATTAGATGAGGTTCTTTAGATGTATGCCTTGGAGGTGGTTTTTAACTATCACACACTATCTTATGGACCCTGACCAATCCAAGGTGTAATGTATTCGTGCCTCCTTTTCGCTGATTCTCTTTTATTGTATTTGCTTGTATGTATATATATTTGTAAAGTACTACTTTTACCTTTTGATTAGTATAAATAGTTTTATATTCTATGTATATACCAGAGTATGTTCCTATAAATAAGCCTCGTCTTATTCCTCCACGCCTTTCCTTCTCCTCATTTCTCCCGTTCGTCATGGATCCCTCCTTTTAATAAATAACTGGAACCTCGTAACCTTTGTCAAGACACAACACAAGCGATTTGAACTAGTTTGTGGTGTTAGAGGGTTTCCTTGGGTGTATTGGACACTACTCCCGGGACACTGGCCAATCCGAGGGGGGAGAATATTCAACCATATTTTAAGAGGGCCTAAGCTATTTATTCCCTACTATATTGCATTAATATCAATCACACTTGAAGGTACTCCCTTGGGGGATGGAACAAACAAATCTGTTTAGATATTTTTTATAAATAATATTAAGCGAATTTATAGTGTGTTATTATTCATCATGAAGTTTTTAACCAAATACGGGCAATTGTCCTAACTGCCAATTTTCCTCCATGTCAATTTTCTCCAAGGCAGTTTTCTGCGCCCGAGATATAACATATTTTGTGAAATATATCATGGCATATTTTTCCAGGGCCTCTTTTTTTCAAATTCAAACTTTAATATAAAATATTCGTGGTCTGCATAAATATGTATGTACCTATTGTAATGGACCTTCCATGCATTTATTATTAATATGCAAGGCTTTACAAGGTCATCACGTTTTTTTTATTACTTCCAAAAAAGGAAAAAAAGTGTTTCAGATCATACATAGGTATAATATCATCTTCCAACAGTTACTTATTTGATCTTCAATTGAATAAAGTAATGCGTGAATTAATTAATCATAAACACATATTTGTGTTGTTTGAATAAGATTGCAAACAATGGGTCAAATACACGTACGAGTTCATACAATAGAGATGCCATTAATATTGAGTCTAACGGTAATTTAGTGATGATCTATTGCATATCTAAAATAACGGATATGGATCCAAACATTACTAAATTGTCACGATGAATATGGAGAACAAATGCGTTGAAATACTTAGTGTTACAATTTTAAAATAATTCTGAGCAGTGTCGTGTACTTCTGCCAGTCTTCATTAATAAAACTAAGTTTTACTCCTGAGCATTTTAATGACATTAAATCTTGCTTTCTTCAATCTAAAAGGATGTTCCATTAAGGGAATTTGATACAATTGGAGTATTCAGTAAGTTTATAAAATTGAGTGAAACATCTTTTCTTTTACAAAAAAATCTTGTTATTTGTCGTGAAAAAGTATATTAATATTTAAATTATGTCTCTCTTCATTTAGGATGTCGTAGTTTCAATTACAGAATCTACACTTTCATAGATGGGAATTGTACGAGGTTCAGTAAACGGAAAAGAATGAGTATAGCACAATGAATAATCAAATAACACTTAATGAATAAAATGCCTATAGTTGGGAATGTGACATTATGTACTGCACCCTGCATACAGAGTGCGACAGGGAAGTTTTACGCGTCATTAAAATTAGTTTTTTGCGTTAATTAAGATATCAGGTGACATCTCAAGCAATGTTCCGATACATGGTTTGTTTTTCTTGTACATTGTTTTGATTTGATCCAAATCGGACGAAAAATGAGTGAACAATAATAAAAAAGGCAAAGGGTTTCGGATCTTCTCGACGTGTTGATCCAAAAATAATTTCAGACATTGTCAGAGTGACCGTGAGGACAGTCCGAAATATAAGGGTGGCCAAAGAAAATGGGAAAGGAGTCAAAAGGAAGGCAGGAAGTGGTGGAAATAGTTTGAAGTGAGATAAAACATTTTTCAGGTTCCTGGAGGCCAAGATCAAGGAAGATCGAACATCATCAATGCGCTGTTTGGTTGACGAGTTTAACGTGGACGAGATCACGATCAGGAAGGCAATTCATGATGATTTGCCCTTAATAGCTTCTTCAATACTCCAAGGCATCTCCCTACCCGCAGGATGAAGGCCTTCAGGCTTGAGAGATGCAAAAAAGTCCTTAAATACTTAAAGAGTCATCTGTCGACTGTAAAGATCTTCTCAGAGAAGAAGATCTTTACAGACAAACAAGTTTTGAACAACAGAAACGACAGATTTATAGCAGATTCACCTGAGGAAGTCCAGGGCACCTTCAGGACAAAACATCAGGCCCAAACAATGTCCTTGAGATCCGGGCCTCTGATGGGAAGAAAATGGATCCCTTCTTTTTGAAGTCCAATGAGAAAATCGGGGCTGAGGCCTACTTTAAGGTCCTGAGTTGAAAAATCTTACCCTGGCTGAAGGCTAGCTATCCTGAGAACAACTATGTGTGGACACAAGATGGCGCCCCTAGCCATATAGCCTTGAAGACACAGAACTTCTGCAAGAAGCTCTTTGGTCCCTTTTGGGTTAAAAATTTATATACCTCTTCCAGGCCTGATCTCATTCCCTCTACTTCAGTGTGTGGATCGTCTTTGAGAGGAAGCAATGGGCCAAGATATACGCCGATTATATTGTGATAACCTGAACCAAGTTGTAACCTCGTGTGGAGGCTGTGATAGAGACTGGAGGTGGCCATATTGAATAATTCCTTCCAAGATTGATTGCTACAAGTTTTTTCAATATCATTTTTCATTATACTAATAACTAATAAAAAGTTATTAATCCTTTGGTTTTGCTTCAGGATCGGAGGAAATTTCCCTGTTGCACTCTCTACATAGTTATGTATGCTGTCAGAATGACGGAAGTTTTGAACTTCTTCGTGTTTGACCTTTATTCATAAATGTTGTAGGTATGTACAAGGATTAATTTATTCATTTTTCAAAATTAATATATGCAAATGGCTGTCATTGCTGTAGTCCTTATCACTCTCAAAATGATTAGAGACTAATGGATTCCAAAAAACCAACCCCAAATAAAAACTAATCCAAGCAAAGCTGTTCAAATTCATTCCATGGTCCGTCAATAAATCCTCCAATGTAGGATCCTTTATTAAAACCTCCATATACCTCCTATGGAAACTAAATAAACTCAAGGCAAATAATAATAATGTTATGGAATCAAATAAACTGAAAAAAATAAAAGAAGTTGGCCGTAGGGATATTTCTATGAAAATTATCGGAAACAATAGGCTGATAATGCTTTTAGTGAGTAAATCAAAAATAAATAAATTCTTAGATTAGATAAAGATGAAGAAAGATAGGGTTGGCTTTAAAGCCTCAGTTGAGGATATATTCAGAGGGCTTAATGATAGGATGATAGCCTATAACTTATTTTGGTTGAACTACAGATTTTTAGCAGCTTTAAGTACATTACATGGTAGAACATCGAAAGAGACAACATGTTTCTCTTATGAACAATCACTGAAGACATCATCACATTTTTGGTTCGTGTGTATTCATGAAGGTAGTTAGTTAGTATAATGGACCAAGTAATTGATTTTATTGTACAAGGTTAAATTGAGCCTTGGGCTTAAGGATTTTTCATACTTTTATAGCGGCAACTATCAAGAGGAAATAAATTATATTATTGCAAAGGTACATTTTTTTATAAATAAATTTAGAAGCACTAGAACACCGTTGCCTAAGGATTTCAGTTTAATATTGGAAAATAGTGTGTCTAATATGCCCAAAAATTCAAATCAATCTACTACATATAATATAACATTATAGTTGTATGAAAGTCCCCTAATAAAAACACATCGACAGGGTATTTATTTCAAAACGGAGACAGATACAGAATGTATACATAAAATGGACGTCGTTCCGAATGCTGAGTTATGTACGTAGATCTATATTTCATTCTGATTAGATCATATTCATGGGGTCCAGAGAGACAGTTTGTTTTTTTGCTAATAAGTTGATTTTTTCATAAAACAAGATCGATTCCCCGTTTCTCAAAGTTTTTTTAAGGTTTCGAAAATGCACCAAAGAAAGAAAAAATCAAAAAAACGAATTATTGTACATACAGAAAAAGGGAGAACGTATATTGAATAATAATTTAAAAAGGAGAAGAAAAGGATTAGCGAGTTAGTTTTATTATTGGTGAAGGAGGAAAATATTTCTAATTATACTGGTCAAAAGAATAGAAAAACTTCAAATGTTGTACATCGACGAGTTTGACTGAATTTAAGACATTAATAAATAGTTTGAAATAAATATTTAATGGATTACATCCTAGTGTATTTATGAAATAATAAGTTTAAATACAGTTGTATTGATGTAAAAAAAAAAAAACTCATCTATGACTGGAAAAAAAGCATCTTAAAATCTACTGAGCTTATTTCTTAATAATATTCTTGGATTTGCTTTTTTAGAAGAATAAATTCTTGCTCGTATTAATTTTTTACTAATTAATAGTAAAAAATTAAATTAAATCCTTTAAAGATATCACTATTAAATTTGTAAGCATTAAATTTCCAGCAGGAACGCCCGCGGTGGTTGGGCTGGAGGCACTGTAACCCCCCCCCAAAAAAAAACACAACAAAAACAATTAACAAAAAAATTTAATGTTTGATTTTCTTTTTTTTTCAAAAATTAATTTAATTTTTGAAATTTTTTTTTCATAAAAATATTTTTTCTAATTTCTTGTGGACAGCTGTGGATTTTTTAAGCTTAATTTTTTGGGAATAAAATTTGATTTTTGAAATTTTTTTTCCAAACTTTTTATTTTTATGTGAATACCTGTTGATTTTTGAAATGTTTTTTGCCCAAAACATTTAATATTTAATTTTTGAATTTTTTTTCTAAAAAAATTAATTTTTCAGTTTTTTTGCAAAAAAATTTAATTTTTGGATTCTTAAGAATGATTGAAACTTGTAATTTAAAAATTGTTTGCGTAATTTATTCTCCAATATTAACTCAAAATTAGTTTAACTTATTTGAATCATAGTCATAAGCGTAATTCAACAGTTTATATAGTCTACACATCAATATTTTACTATAGTCTGGCTATAACTTATAGCCAATATGTTTTTAGGGGTACTGATGCGTATTAATATGATAATATGTAGAAACGTTAAAGTTTTTAGACGGCTCATATTTATTTTTTACATATTCATCCTTAATGAGGGAACATTGATTTAAACAAAATATGTATCGAATACGAGTACATATTTAAATTTTAACCAGTAAATTCACTTCTAGTTGTAACTACTATTTAAATACATATATTAACTAAGATATTTCTTTGAGTACTGAAATGCTGCAAGTACTAGATGAATGGGGATGATGTTTAAGCTTAAATCTAAAGGGATATGCCAAATGAATTAGTAGTTAGTCGATTGAAAATCAAATTTGACTATTCAAATTTATATTTAAAAAAGGCCCCTCTCGTTACTGATAAGTATCAATGTTGCAAATTTCATTGGTACAAGCAGACTTGAACTCTTTTATCAACTAAATTATATTGGTATAGGATTTAATTTAGTGTAATTTTCGTTCGAGACTGAGACAACAACAAGAATTGGTATTACAAATGTCGGACTCATGACTTGAACAAACATCCAAAATGAGAACTGTATACAAATTGTATCCATCATTTATATATGCATCATGTTCATTTGGTTGTTACAACTCTAAGGCAGCTGTTTCTTTCTCTTTTTAGGTTATTTTCTATTAAACATTGCGATACCTCACTAACATAAAAATTTAGATTCCATTTTTTGTACACTGTCAATGTTTCACAGGAATGGCTGTGAGATACAATAAACGTAAAGATGTGGTAGGACTATATTTCATATTTTCAAAACATTATCATGTTTTGCCAGTCGTCACTGTATATAAATGGTATAGTACATATTGAAATTACATGAGCTGATGAGCAACACGTTTCTCAAAAAGTATTCCCAGATAAGAGCCGCCAAAGTTTTGTATGAGACAAAAAGGAAACTTATGATCAGTGTCATTCTTAAATGAGGCCAAGAGCTGGGATCTCGGACTCAAGTTAGTCTGATTAAACTGCGACTTTCGACTCGTCTTGAACTCCTAAAAATTGGATCATGAGTAGCTCAACTTTGAGGGGTCAAAATTAAGGAGGATCTCTAAAAAATTGTACGAGCATGAGCTATTTTTATTTTTGTGAGGCCTAATACTTTAATACACGTATCTAATTTTATAAGTACAAAGCTACCGTCATAATTTTACCATTACCTTTAATGTAACTTCCTCATTAATTTGCTTTATGGGCAATAAAGTATTCATTCAAACTTTGCGTGTTTAATCATCCACATTAGCATGTGGCAGGTCAACAGAAAAATAAATTGAGCCTGGATTATATTTATATTCTATAGACGACTAATTCTCCGGATTAATCCTTTAGAAGTAGTGTAAATTGCTTTTAAAGTATCAAAAATGATTCTTCATAGTAAAATGTTTATAAAGTGATTGATTTTATGTATTCGAAAGAAGCTATACCTGGGCTAATATAAGTCTCTTAAATCAAATAAAGGGTATACGCTATTCGAGGGTCGTTTTGGAAAGTCCGTTGCAAAGTCCGTGAGACTGAGAATCTCAAGTTGGAACCCTATTGGTATTAATTTTGCGACCACAACTGCTAAAGTGTGAGCTGGTATATTTTTGTGATTGAAAATGACTTTTTTTGTGGGGGGAATCGTGAGTGTTTTTCTTACAGCTCGGTTTTCAAAGGGTCCAATAAACTGATCTGTCTGAAAGTTGGTATGTGTTCTTCCAAGAGGTACTACTAACTATGGTAAACCTCGATACACGCCAGTAGTACAATTTCTCGGACTTTGCACGGACTTCTCAAACTATTATTATTGTAGTGTATCCTCTTGCGTATCTTAATTTATCCGAGAAATTCGAATACAACCCCTATAATTGATCGAAATTGTTAACTGTAGTTTCATTCCCAGTACATTCATTCCTTATAAAATCCCTTGATATTTTAATCACACTTTGAAGATGGATATTTAGTGATGCCATACGGTTAATGTTTCTACACTAGTTAATAGTTTTTGTGTAGGGCTGATGAGGAAGGCTTGTGCAGTGGGCGGTCAGGACTGGAGATTAGTGAATACACGGGATGATTGGGTGACGGATATGAATGATTTATGTTGTTTATTGATTAGAAATAACGTCATGATAAATCTTTAATAGTGAGTATGTATGGAATCCTGATGACCGGAAATGACAGGGAATAAATTTACTAGGAATGAAATTAGCTAGCACCGAAAATACGTTTATGAATTACTGGACTGCCCGTAATGATATATCGGTCCTTATTTATTCGGTCTAGTCTTAGGACCAGTTCTATGTATGAAGATTTATGTTGCCATTATAATTTAATAGACGAATTACGAATTATATTTTTACTAATTTATTTATTTTCGTCGATGAATTAAATAACCGATTAATTAAGTTTTTGGAAAAAGACTCTACATGACATTATGATCAGGGACGTTTGCAAGGGCTAGGACAAGGGGTTATAGACGCCCCTGATGAGGGATCGTTTTTACCTTCTTTAAGGACCGACATGTGGGACTGTACTAGATGGGACCGTGCTGGACCATGGTCAAGGACAGACACTAAACTAGTTGAAAGTATATTGTAGGATCTTATGTTTAAAAAAAAGTATTTTTTTGATTTTTGCGTCAAATTGTTTGAGCCTTAACTTACCACAATGATATAACTTTACATTTCTCAAAGATTTAGACCCTTTCAAAAAAATTTGTATGGCGGAAAAATGTGAGAGTCTTAACATGACATTTTTGCGATACTCAAATATACATATTACCTATGTATATAAAAAGGTTCCATGCAATAAAAAAAAGAAGATGTTTTAGACTTTAAGTTATCAAAAGCTCCATAGGTCAAAATATTTTGCACCTTACAGGCAATGTATAAGGTGAATGGTATATCCCAAATAACAAGGCTATTATTTGTACCTACTATAAAATTATTTTAAAAATAAATAATATATTTTTTGTAATTCGAGACTATTTCAACAACACTGATCTCTTAACATTTAGAGTATGCCCACAAGAGTAATTACTTTTACATTTCTTTTACTGTAATCATAATGAATAAAACTTTGTTATGAAATTGCGAAAATTACCTTTATTTGATCAAATATAAAAAAAACATCACGCATAGATAATTTTAAAGGTCATGGATATGACAGTATTACTATAACTTTTGCGTAATATTGTAACACTAAGTTTTTTATATTTTTAGAAACCACATAAATCATTTTATTTTTAATTTTCGTAGATTTTTACAAAAATCTACGCCCTGTTGGAATATCAAAGGAGCCTTAAACCTACGTTCACCCTTGGTTCATACACACATGCAAATATGTGTTGTGTCAGTCTTTAGAACCGTTGATCATTGTTAACACCGATCCTTAAGAACGTCGATCCTTGGGACCGGTTCCTAGGTTTGTAGGTATTTGGGACCGGTCCTTAACATTCAATCCTTGGAATTTTTCAACAAAATATTGATGGTTTATTAATCCAAATAAGATATATGAAATATTTATTAGAATTAATGCACATATCTTGGTAGAAATATTATTTTGTTCATTAGAATACAAAATTACATGAACATGTTATATTGTTACTTGGTTATGTAATTTATTATATTATATAACGGAATAATTAAAAGAAGGAAAAACACTCTGATTGACGTCACAAGGAATCGATTTTACCTTCTTTAAGGGCCGACAAATGGGACTGGACCAACACATGATTTAATGCCATGGAATTATAGAGACCGGGAATAATCACGCAAACATTTTCTTCCCATATGAGAAGCATATAAAAGGATTTATTGTTTGAAAAAAGTGGGAAAAAAAGATTTATTTTTAACTCAATTCCTTCAAGATTAGAAATATAAAAAACAAGCCAATCTGATTGCATGATCATTCCATGCATCTAGAACTCCCTGGTAATGTATATATTCATTTTTTTTTATAAATCTGTAATACGGGGTCGTGACCCAAAAGTGGCACACAGATCCCTTATAGGTGAGGTGTCGAGAGTGGATTCAAAATTTTCATTATTATATCGTGCTATCCCTCCAGTTCTGAATATTTCAAGGTGTAAAGTTAACATTAGATTTGTATAGATCCTTTTGGAAAAAAAATAATATAGGCCATCCCTTAGATTCATTTTATACGATGATTTTATGACAACTAATTTGGGTTCTGAAAGGGTCTAAGGATTTTGATTTGATTTTGTATTTAGATGATTCTTAAGTTTGTATTCAAATAAGTATAGTTTCTTATATATACGAGTATCCAAAATGTTTATAAAAGCTCATTATATAAATTTAAAACTACTTATTGCGTCACGTTTTTTTACCTAAATTACTTAAAGAATCAAATTTTATTCAAATTATACATAAAATTCATACAAAAATTATACAGGGATATAGATTTGTAAAGAGGTCCTTAATGGACACATCAATCAATAATTACATGTTCAAGGTCTATCAACGATAAGAAACACAGTAAAAATCATGAACTTTTGGGAACCGGGAAAAAATATTGGCAATTTTTATTTTTCCTTTAATTGCATCATAAAAACTTAATAATAATGTATGCTTTTAAAGAGGTATTTTTGGGGATAATGATTCCTCCATTTAATCCATCGGAAGGTGATCAAAGTTGTATTGTCATTAGGAATGTTTATTATTCATGAATGTATGTATTAAGTACTACTCACAACATTATCCTCAATGATATGAAAACCTTTTTTTCATTATTATTAAGGGAAAAAGTAAATTATTGTATGCCAAAATGGGATCTACAAATAAAAGGACATAAACCTTTCTGTCTATCAAAATTGGTTCTCTCTATTGTCTTGTTTTATTATACAGGGAGCGGGGATCAAATTTTCGCCTACTTTAAACCTTGATAACTTGAAGACGACATTATCAAATAAAAAACCAGCTATTCTCGTCAGCTGACGATACGTAGTTCAGTTAGCATCATGCGTCATCATATGAGGAGATAAAGAGCTATAAGCGGAACGAGGAGCTTTCGAGGTCCGCCGTAGTCATGGCATTGGTTAATAATGGAGGTGAAATCTCCAATTCAACGATTGCTTCAACCTTTGGAGTGAATTTACGGACTGTTTAGCGTATCCGTAAGAAGCTAGAAGACACCTGGGATGTTGATGCCACCATAACGAGGGCACCCAAGGAGGAGGGCGCCGACTGGAAGGTCAGGGACACCGACTTTGCCGACAAGGTGAAGAAGATGGTTGAGGATGACCCTACCAGGTCCATGAAGGCCGGATCTGGGCCCTGGGTGTGGCAACAGGACTCAGCACCCTGCCATGTGTCCAAAATCTCCATGCAGTGGTTAACCGAGAACTGTTATGACGTCGTAACCAAGGATTTGTGGCCTCCTAACTCTCCCGACCTTAATCCTTTGGACTATTTTGTCTGGAGCTATGTCGAGAGACATACCAACAGACATCCCCATAGTACCAAGGCCAGCCTGATGGACTCCATCAAGGAGGTATTCGGCAACATGGACAATGAGATGGTCAGAAGAGCATGCGGCCGGTTCAGAGGCCGTTATTGATGCCAACGGTGATTATATCAAATGAATGGCTACTCTATACCTATATGCTCGTCATAGTTTTGATTTTCAATAAAAAAGTTAAAAAATGTATATTTTGTGTTGTTTTTTGTAGAAAAATATTTTGGCGACAATTTGATCCCCGCTCCCTGTATATTGGACATTAAATTATATCAAAATATGTAAATAGAATTTTAGACAATCTGATTCCCATACTATAGATTATGACTGTCTGTTACAGTGGAATTAATAGGATATTTTCCCATATAACGTTTTTTTTCCGTCACTAATCGAAAAAAAAAAAAACTAATTGTACAGAAAATGTTAAGTCTTTTTTATTCTTAAAGTCATTTGATGAAGTTTCATCAAGATTAATATGAAATAAGTCTATTTTATGTAGTAAAATTATCACCACCAAGATGGCGTCTCTTTCAATTTATGATGTCAATGAAAACGCTCTATAAGCTCTGATTCAACTCTTGCTATAAACAACTTGCGTCTTTTTCTTTGTCTTTCTAGAGGAGGAAATGTTTCGAGATACTTTTGTATATTAAAGTGTTATGAACGTAATATATAACGTCCAGATAACCAATTAAATATATAATATCCCGGGTTGTTGGTATGTTTGGCAGCCCCAGGCGGTGGGCTGCCTTTTCCTTTTACTAGATAATGTAATATTTGAAATTTAATTTAGTTAAAAAAAAATCTAAAATAATTAATTTTCTGTTAATAAGTATGGATTTTTGAAATTTCTCTCCAAAAAGTTTAATATTCGAATTTTTTTTTTCAAAAATTTTTTTTTTTTGAGAATGGCTGTGGATTTTTGATTTTTTTCTCCTAAAAAAATAATTTTTTGCGAATAGCTGTGAAGTTTTGAAATTTTTTTCCAAAATATTTGTTTTTGTTTAGAACGGCTGGGGTTTTCGAATTTTTTTACACAAAAAAATAATTTTTTGTGTATAACTTTCGATTTTTGAGAAAAAATTTCCAATAAATTTAATTTTTTGTGAATAGCTCTGGATTTTTGAAGTTTTTTTGAATAAATCAAATATTTGAAATTTGAGAATGTTATTCCAAAAAAATGTAATTATTGATTTTTTTTAAATTACCCTCCCCCCTCTAATATATATATATATAAATTATATTGTCCTGTAGATGGCCTTGGTATGGGAGATCTCACTTTTTTTAAGGATTAAAAAAGACAAGGAATTTCCAAGCGAAATAATTGGTTGAACTCGAGTAAGATTTTATCAAAATTTTAATTGACTTTGAAGTGAAGAATCCATCTGATAGCTTTTCTCAAAAAATTTCAGAAATCCATAGCTTTTATCAAAAAATTAAAATTTTATTTCAAAAAAAAAAAAAAAAAAATTCAAATATTAAATTTTTCGGAGAAAAAATTGAAAAATTTATAGCTATTCACAGACAGTTAAATTTTTTGGGAAAAAATCCGAAAAATGTAATTAAGTTTCAAATTTTCTAGTTAGAATCAAAAATTCTTTTTTTTTTGTCGGGGTGGACCTACAGCCCTCCCCCTGTGTACACTCCTGGAGATACATTAGGGATTACCTCGTTAGATACCCTCCTTATTAGTCTTTTAACCGTTAATAGGGCATGACCAATCTAAAACAACATGATATCCACAGGATGGGCCGGATGTACTAACCTATCTTAGCACACAAATAAATAAAAACAACTAATTAACAATGATAAACGCCACTATCCTCTTCTATGTGAAAAAACTACTAATGTGTAAACAACGCTCATTAAGTGATGAATTTTTTCACATAGTTAGTATCTATTATTTAACTAGTACTTACTATTTTCTGCCATTTTCTTTTTTTTTATAAAAGAGGAAAGGTTGATTAATTGAGCTTTATTTTGCTTTGTTGAATTTGCCTCTATTTAAGGACATAATATGTACTTAAATAGAGGCTATCCAAATATTCAAGCACATTCCTACCTAATTAATAAAACAAGTTACCATCTTTCATAAGAGAGAAGTCCTTGACATTTTAATCACCTTGGCTATCATAGATTTTGCCGAATTCCAATTAAACATTTGTTAAAACAACTTTCAAGTGAATAAAAATACATTTTTGAGCATCACAGAGCAAAGATATTCTTTTTATATTTATGACATCATGTTAATAATAGCTACTTTCAAGGAAGAAAAGAAAAAAAAAAAACATACAAAGAAAGTCAATAATAAATAGGAATAAATTTTAGATGAATATTCTATTTCGGAGTCTGAAGCTGCCTCTCCTTACAGCGCCAATTAATGATCCCACTATAGTTCTTATTCCTTATTTTCTCATACAGAACGCACTTATTCCATTGAAAGACATTACGTTTACATTTGAGCAGGCCTCCAGGAGCTGGTTGACAGACTTCATTCGGATAGACTTCGTAGATCTCTCGATTCAAATCCAAGGATTTGCCAACTGAATTATTATTTCTTCTATTGTCCTTGCAACGAATTTTACTTCTGAATATTTCACATAGCGTGTCCCCTTGCGAATACATTTCCCATATATGATAACAGGTCCTACTCCAATAATGTTTATTTTCAATATCACACACTCCTAGTAAATAGCGATTGTCCACGTGATGGCTTAGGCACAACAGAAAGATAAAACAGTAGTAGGCTTTGCACATGTTGAATGACAATCTACGACTGAAATCATTTCTTGCTTCCTCGACTCCTTTTTATTTTTTTGTTGGTTTTATTACACTGGATAACTCATAATATTATGGCGGGTATTCCAAGTGTTCAGGAGGATTTAAATGGTTATTTTAATCAAACGGATTCCAAGAACACATATTGTATTATAATAATATCAATTACCTCAATTATGTTTAACCTTAAGAAATCTTTTTTTATTATTAGAGCATAAACTAAATTCATTTCTGTAATGGATTAAACTTCCTTGGTCTTATAATTTCCTCTCTTCAACTCCTGACGTTTCATTTTATAACTTGAAAATATAAAAAAAATATCAATAGTTAATTATTCATAGGGAATTAAGAAATGTATTTAACATGTCAAATATCGTCAAATTACACACTAGTCAATGGGTATTATTTACAAGAGTAAATAAAGGAATCAAAATTAAGTGTGGACCTAAGTTGTATTCAAGTTCACTCTTTCCTAGTTCCGACTCGATTACTATAGTTCTGATCCGATAATACTTATTAATTGGAGTTTGGATTGCAACTGTCAACAGTAATTTCAACGAGCGGTCAAAACAGTAGTGAAGAAAAACCATTACAATGGTCAGCCAACAGCCATTGACATTAATATCATTATATAAAATGACTCTGCTTAAAATATAATAATTTATCTATATTTTAGACACTTATGGTAAAGCCATACAGTATAGTCAGGGGTTTATTGGGAAGGTGATAAGGGCTAGTTCCCGCCAATCTCATGATTTAAAGTATCTAATACTTACTGATATTATTTAAAAAAAGGGACTATCTCTTGTAGTTGTTTCAACTCTTCCTATGTCCTAACCCATTTCAATGATTTGACAACAAAGTTATTGTGTTAAGTAACAAATATTAGATCTAAAATTTATAATATGTATTCATTAGGATCTGGTACGGTACGGGGTTTTATTGCGGTTTGATTTGGTACGTTTTTACCATCAATGCAGTACGATTGTACGTATATATATAATCACGTACTAAATAATTTGATATTATAAATTCTTGGTTACTTTTTTTTCCAATTAATAGATTTAGATAGTGAGGCAAGACTTTAATCTATAAGCATCCTATTCTTTAAGAAATAATATATATATTTGTTTATATAAAAAAGAGATAACGACTTACAAATTGATAGAATAGATCCCAGTTGACTAAAAACCAGTGGTATGGTGGAGGGATAATTCAAATAAATTTTCCAATGTTTCCATGTTAGCTTGTCGATACCTCGCAACTACAGGTACATTAGTATCAAGGGGAGTAATTTTTTCAAAAGCTGACGATATTGTGGCTGCTAACCGGTCTTGTTTTATTACCCCGGATAATGTAGAAAAGTTTATCTGTTCACAAAAAAAAAATTAGTTATATATATAAAAGAAAAAAATAAAATATGGAAAAAAACAACTCGACACACTACATTAATTCTATTAAATTAAACATTTTACAAAATATCATAACGAACTATCTGCCATGAAGGGTATTTAGTGTACCGTTCTAGTCCTAATATTCATAATATTATAAAAATGCATGGCTACACTATCATACTTAAAAGTATTACGTTGCCTTAATATAATAATATAAATTGAATAAACTTAAATAACACATCAACAGTAGACGTAATGATTTAATTATTATTCAAAGGAAATGTATGTATTTCATATCTCTAATATATGAAATACTAGATCCTAATACCCTCACCTAAAAAAGAATGTTTCTAAAATGTTCCTACATATAACCTAAACAGATATCAGCCGTCGTATTAAGAATTTATGATCATGGCTAAAGACTCGAACGTATCGCACATAAATCTTTTTTATTGAGGGTATTATGATTGTGAAGATTGGTTTTTTCAATGAATTTTTTCATAAAAGAAATTATAATAATTTTTTTCTTTACATATAACCTTTTTTTAAGAAAACAAATCTTTAAATTGATATGGGAGATACAGTCCCTACAGCCGCCCTAAATATGCTAATCACACTATATTAATTCGGTTAAGTTAAGTAATCTACAAAGTCTCATTAAAGCACCCCCCCCCAAAAAAAAAAAAAAGAACACTTATTATTGGCTCTTGTAATCTTAGTAGTAGAATTATTAGTGATGGACGATTTCAAAAAAAAAAAAGAATCCCTATAAATTACTAAGAATTACAATTGATAAAATAAGTCGCCTTCCTTTCTTTAATGTAAATAATATTTATAGTGATGTGCTGATACTTGAATTTTGCTGGATGCGTATTTTTGAGTTTCATACAAAAAACAATCGAGGAATTACGAAGTCTTACTCGTTACTCGATTGAATACTCGTTAATTCCTTGAATACCCGTTACTCACTCCAACACTTTAGTCCGCTAAAAAAACTCGTCAGACAAAAAAAACAACATATTTTTTAAAGAATTATTGAAACTTGTAATTGAAAAATTGTTTTTCTAATTTTTTTTCCAAGATTAATTTAAAAATTAATTTAATTTATTTGAATCATGGTCATAAGCGGAGTTCAGCAGTCTATATAGTCTACATATCCATATTTTACTATAGTCTGGATAAACTTTTAGTGGTACAAATGCTTATTCATATGTAGAAAAATAAATATTTAGTCACCAAGACCAAACATCCGGCATCTGTGATGATGTTGGGGGTTTGTGGCATCAACTGGAGAAAAAATGCCTCCAATTTCGTTTTCTGTTGGATACCGACTTATTCATGGTCATGCTAAAAATGTGATCCCATAGATCACCAAAACCATGAAAAAGTCCAACAAGGCCATTTCAGTAGGACAGGGCTCCATCCAATACTGCTAATATTGTACAGGAGTAGATAGGTAGCAACATGAACTTCTGGCCATCTCAGAGCCAAGATCTGAATCCACTGGATTACTCCATTTGGTGGCAAATTGAGAAGAAGGCCTGCAAAGTTCGCCACCCAAATATTAATGCCCTGAAGACCTCTGTTAACCGGTAGTGGAGGATCATGAAAAAGTACAACGTTGCCAATGTGTGCAAGGGGTTTCGGAAGGTAGTTGGAGGCTGTCGTTGAGGCTAATGGTGGCCGGATTCATAATTAATGTGCATTGTTATAGTAAAAAGTGTTATAAAATAAAATTTTCTATGTACAACATTATCCTGATAATTATGAGTTTTTTTTTTAGATAAAAGTACTTATTTTTTTTTTTTTTTTACTTCAATGACTTTTTTATAAAGAAAAATTGAATTATTATTTTAGAAAACAAATCCTTAAATTGATTTGTGGGGACTAATTTTTTCCCCCATAGAAGTGATTTTTTTAAATTTCTCTATTTTTTTTTCTGCGGACGCCCCTGTAAATCATTTGTAGTAGTTCCTGGATGTTTGACAGCAATTATGAATTCCAAACAAGGCTATGTCGAATAAAAAGAACCATGAAATTGAAAGTCGTTTATTACTTTTTTTTACAATCCATATTTAATGGGCTATTAAAGGAGTTTTAAAACAAACTGGTCACCCTGTATAAAAAGTACACATTATATGACCCTGCTTATATTTTTCTAGTTGCAAATACATGGAATTTATTTCCCACAGGAAAATTTTCTCACACGCCATTCTACCTTTTACCAGATATAAAGTAAGGGAGATCTAGGGCAGTTCTTTTTTATTGCATCTCGAAACACCTAATCATTAAATTTACATTACAGTATTATATATAATTTAGGTCCTTGTATTTTTTTTGAAAAAAAAAAAATCAAATACTAAAATTTTGAAAAAAAAATTCAAAAATCCATAACTATTCTTAAATAATTAAATTTTTTCGGAAAAAATTTCAAACATCCACAGTTGTTAACAAAAATTAAATTTTTTGTAGAAAAATTTCAAAATCCACAGTTGTTCAAAAAAAAAAAAAAATTCTTCAAAAAAATTTCAAGTATTATTTTCTGGTATAAATTTTTTTGACAAAAAAATTGAAAAATCCATAGCTATTCAAAGAAAAATTTTTGGAAAAATTTCAAAAATCTAAAGCCATTTTAAAAAAATTGGAAATTATTTGGAAAAAAATTATTGATATCGAAAACACACCTAGAATAAGATTAGAACGTGGAGTAAGGCAAGTCTATGACTATGTCCTCTCTTGTTTCTTTCATCTGTTGCACAGCTCCGAAATACAATGGTGACTAATATTTTCTTTGAAGATGATTGCACTATCATCCTAAGTGGGAAAACATCCCTGAGAATACTTCAAAGCTTCACAACTTACTTGGCAATTTTCAAAAGAAGTCAAGCCTGAAAATAAATATATCTAAATTTCAATTGATTACAAATATCTCCACAATACCTCATAAATTAAAAACATTCAAACTAGCAGAGACAGACATCGTGGTGAGAAATCCAATCTCATTTAGAGATACGGATGCTGAAAATATTGAAAGAGTCAATGAAAATGTAGATTGCTCAATTCCAGAAATAACAAAACATAGACTCACCTTTTATGAGCGAATGAAATGTTAGAACATGGTAGTCATTCCAAGAGTGAACCATATCATAAGATGCACATCCTATAACGACAGGTAGATTCAAATATGGAGGCACAAAGGGAGGTAACTTATACGTTTACAAAAAAAAACGGTAGGATCGAGAAAACTATTCACTCCAAAGTGTCTAGGCAGCCTTGGTATGATCGATATTGGGACACAATGGAGCATCTTGTTGCTATCATAGGGTACTTCGCTTATATTTCCGTGGCAAAGAATAATCCACATGGGGGATAAATAAATTAAATGCTCACCATGGAGAGAGATTCAAAGCATAACCAGAGAGATGAGGAAGATGTATTGGCTCGAGGTAGGAAGGGTGGCCTTGTTCCATAAGAGTGAGCTTCTCCAAATAAAAATACCTGAAAATGTGAAGAGATCTCTTAGTTTGAGAACGATAGACGATGTGTTAAAAACTGAGACAACTCACCTCTTGATAATTATGAAAATGAGGATCAACTTGGCCAAATATGATTTCAGAAATAAGTTTGTTAGGGAAATAGTCAAGATAGAAAAAGTCCATATAAGACATCCAATCCTCAATCCAACGGAAATGATGAAATCAATATCGTTGGGAGACAAATGATACCCGATTTCAATCAAGAAACCATAAGTTTGTTTGAGGGCAATAGAGAACAAGATGTAGGAGAAAAAGAACCCAGATCATTATTTCAAGACAATTTGGGATCAGTGGCGCGCTTCAATGTCTGCCCTTCAATCCAAAAATTGAAAATTATTCTAAAGATAAAAATTTCAAAAAATTTCAAAAATCCACAATTGTTCACAAAAAATTTGAAATTTTGTTTCAAATATACTTTGGTCCCAAATCCATGACGTAAATTTTCACTGTACTTCCCTGCATCGCAGGTGTGCCATCTGTAACAATAGACGACAGCTTTTCAAAGGCACCATATTCAATCACATCACTGTTAACGGTGTTGAATATATTGCTGCCTTTAGTGGTGTCGTACAACGATGGATATTTCAAAAACTAGCAGTTGGCATCCGTCACCTATGTATGTACTCTCATCCAAAGCTAATGAGAAGTACTTGCTGTTCTCTATAACTTGTTTCAGTTTGACCTCGACATGATCCTGGATGTCAAAAATCCTCCGTGTTATTGGAAAAAGACACAGTTTCAAAGTTTTTTAGGCATGTTTTTATCACGAAATACTTGGGCTATTTTCGCTGCGCACATCTCGACCACTTCTCATCCGACAGAGGCTTCTTTGCCTTAGCAAGTTTGAATGTCATATCATAAGACGATGTGAAGGCGACTCTTGACTCTTGGGTTGAATGAAAAAGTTCTGCTGTTGACATACTTTAAATTTGAGGTTTGCATACAGCTTTAACCTGATAAAAGGTATTGTAATGACGACATAAGTTGTAATCTTTTAGGGAAGATAACGTCTCCAAGTATACTGGTTTCCCTTTTGAAATTGGTGAAGAGGTTCTCTTTTTGCAGCTGCTAGTGCCCATGGCTCTTGACTTTTTTCTTCTCTAATTCAAAAGTAGCCTGGGCCCCACTATTGTTTGCGTATGGTGTTCTCTATCGGTCAATATTATAATTACAAGTTTTTTACTTATTTTTATCCTAAATGATTATTGATCTATTTGTGGAACACACTGAGTGAGGACGAGGGCTGTTTGGGTTCCTGGGCCACCAGTTGCCCATCCTTGATATACATTATACATGTTTAAATATAATTTTATATTTCAAATGTTAAAGGTTCTCCTTCCTAGAGGTGTATAGTAATACAATAAGATTCGTGATGTCACGTGATGGAAATCAGGTGGATTTTTTTAGCATGTCCGTTGTTTTTTATTAAATGGGTCACTTGAAAAGGTAACTTTATTTTTTCAGTTCTTGTCTTTAGGATCTGTGCTCCTAAAAGATGGGGAGTAACCTTGAGGATATGAGTTATAGTAGTAAGTCTTTGTTGGACTCCAAGACAATTGCGGATCAAAATCGGAGTAATTCTTGCCAATGTTCATTTCCTTCTCACCCTCCTTTTTATCACGGATGATTGTGGCTGATCTAATCAGACGTCATGGCAGCAAAAACAAAACATTCTTCAAGTTGTCAGGGTTACCATATTAACTTTCGGTTTCTTTTTTTTAACATGCACAAAATACACACAATTTTCAACATCAATGATGAACAAATTGTCTAAATCTTTGTAAGTATAAATCAAGAAGAAATGTATATGTTGGCAACTTTGATTGACAACATAATTATCTAATGAAAAAGATCAATAAATAAAGTAAAGTGCTTCTTACTCCCTAATAGGTTTGAATTTTCCTAACGGGGAAAAATGTTTGATAAGAACACTAATATCGTGCAGATTACCAACCAGTGTTAAACTTGTCAAAGCTGACGAGACGAAATCATTTCGCCAACGAAACTTTTTTTCATGACGAAGACAAAAATATGAAAAAAATACTGACAAATACGAAACTCTGACAAAGACGAAACGAAGATGTGACAAGGATGAGACAAAGACGAAATAAAATATAACTTCGACGATGATAATATTATGACATTGACGAAACTCTGAAAAATATTGAATGACTTACGATTACAAAGATAAAAAATATGAATGCTATTACTCATGCCGATGGTTTTTGGCAAGTTCCAAGGTTTTGACGTGTTCCGATCTTTGGTTGAGTTCCGAGTAACACTCGGCCTTTTTGAACACAAGCTGAGTTTTTCCTCTCGTTTTTTTATTTACTTTATAAAACTCGAGTTAAAATACATATTGGGTCAGAAAACTTAGCTTGTATCTGATAAACTTGATTATTATTATTTATTGATATTCACTTCTTATTAAACATCGTTTGGTGTTCTGTAATTTGTTAATTATTTAAAATTGCGTGCACTATATTTTACGTTGTAATGATTTTATATAAATAAAAAAAAAGAGTACAGACGATAAAAATGACTGTACCAGTGATTGGAAGAACTTAGTAAGCAACATTCATTTAATTTTTTCACGTGCTAATTAGGAATTATCATGCAGTTTATACGAAAGCCATTAGATACAAATTAATCGACTTTCCTAGTTCACCATCTTCAAGTTCGAATTCATGAGGTGTCTAATTTGAAAAAAATACGTATAGAAAAATTTCATTCCAATTCATTATTGTTATATTCGGGACTTTTTCTTCAGATTCCCCCCCCCCTTTCTATAAAATAAAGGTATTTAGTGCCTATTTACTTAAATGAAAGGTATCTGATGCAGACCCATTACCAAAATTTTATGTCGGCAAAATAACAATACTATAAAGATCTTAGCCTTCACTGAATTAATTCAAATGAATTAAATAAGTGTATCCAAAATCAAATTTTTTCTCACAGAATTCTTGAAGGATTCACAATTTTAACAGATTTCGAATATTTTACTTTTTAACTTCAACAGATGCTATTTTACAATTAATAGTTATGGATCATAAACATTTTGAAGCCTGAGCCCCACTCACCCCCATTTTGGATGCTAACCACCTTTGCAAACCCAGTAGGAAGTCAAATGGATCATATAAATAAATTTTTTAGGTATAATCTAGAGAGTTCATAAAGAAATATTGAATAGGTTTATGATCCCACTACGTGCCCCATCTGGTATATTGACCAACCGGTGGGCAGAAAAAGTAAAAGGAGTCTGGAATAAGGATTTCCTTTGCCAATGATCATGATTTGGGGGTAGGTTATGAACTTACTCCGGGCCATACTGATATATTTTTTGTACTTTAAACCCTTTTTTATTTAAGTGCTATTAATTACTAAGAAAATATAAATACAATTAGAAAAATGGTTTGCAATGCAGAGGAAACTCTGGCAAAGACGAAATTCTTACCAATACATACTTTCTTTTTTAATATATGCTCACGATAATTTGGACAATTTTCCCATCCCTGGAATCATATAATATCTAAAAGGAGTATTTAGGATATTTGTGTTGGAGTATAGACCTACGTATATATCAAATCATTACAAAAAAGGAAAAGTTTAATTTAATATTCATTTTGGTAAATATTGTAATCTTTAACCTTAGCGAAAAATAAAAAATTCCTGCCCAATAAAGGGTATGCGTCTAGTATTCAAGGATATTTTTATGAGACAAGGCATGATGAAGAGTAAGGATATCAATCACTCCAAAATAATTAAGAATCATTATAAAATAAATATCTGTAGGAATGGGGCAATAAAGTGCAAGTTTATGGGTTATTATTAAGTCTCCACTCCTCTATTTAGAAAATCACGTCCCCCTCCCCCCTTATACAGGGCCGTGCAAAATTATTTACCGATGATGTAAATATACTTTTTAAGAGGTTTTGTGGCAACCAATCTGATTGTTGTGTATTGTTACTGTTAAAATAAACAAAAATCCTTCCTGTGGGAGCGTAACAACTTCCACACGTGAGACCATGTCCAATCAGGAAACAAAGAAGATCGAAATTGCAGCCCTCCTCCGAGCAGGAGTGCCTCATAACAACATTAAGGAACAGGTTGGGGCCTCGTTGAAGACAATTTACAACGTTTCCAAGCCCTTGGAGGCTGGGGGTGATCTCAAGCATTCCCTGGGGCTGGCAGGAAGCCCACTGTCTCAACAAGGGAAGTAAAGGCAGTGTTCAAGAGGACTCCCAACAGTCCATTGCCGACATGGCCAGAAAGATGGGAACGTCGAGATCAACTGTTTCAAGGGCATTGAAAAGGGCTGGAGGAAAGTCCCTGTTTTTGAACACCTTCTGCTAACTGAACGTCAGCTTTGAGCTGCCAAGAAAATCTTGAATGATATCAAGAGCTCATCTGGATGCAGATGAGAAAACTTTTTACGGTCGATCCTGTTTTCAACCGTGTTGTGAGCTTTGGAGATGTGCAAGATAAGCACCGCTATGGGGCAACAACAAAGCACCCTGCTTCGGTGATGATGTTGGGCTTCATGGCCTCCAACAGGAAGGCCATGAAGCCAAGGTCCTTCCGTGGATCAAATCCATAGTCGGCAACTCTCCTTGGGTTTTTCAACAAGATGGAGCACCCGCCCACGCTTCCAAGAAAGCTCAGGAGTGGCTCAAGGACAACATGAACTTTTGGCCCAAGGACTACTGGCCCCCTCAGAGCCCAGATCTGAGCCCACTAGACTTCCCTATCTAGGCACACGTGGAGACCAAGGCCTGCAAAAAACGACACAAGAACATAAATACCTTAAAGGCTGCTGTCAACAAGGGACGCCGATTACATCCAGCAAGTCTGTGGCAGCTTCAGACGTCGCCTGACCAGTGTCATTGAGTCAAATGGTGGCTACATTGATTAAATTTGATCACAGACTATTTTATTATTCTAAAAATGTATGAAAAATTGTTTCTCAAGTCATTCGAAATGTCATTATTGTCCGCGATATGTTCTGAACAAAAATCGGTAAATAATTCTGCACGGCCCGGTATTAGGTATAGAAGTCGATGGTTTATTCCACTATTTTTTTAAAAAAGCTTTTATTTATCCCATAATTACATAATTATTTACTATCGACAAAATGAGTAATTCAAAAATTAGATTGTTACGTTATAATTAATTACTAATGAACCAGTATACTACGAATGTTTGGAATGAAAAAAAATATATACATATATTTACTGAAAATCCACGAAAAGTTCACGTGCTATCTCAACCGAGTTCTTGCTCTGAAAGTTAAATGCAATATATGTTAAATGTGGGACAGCCAGGCGACTTGCATTCGCACCTCTATCTAATGACTTTGTCAGGTCATTTAAAAGAGGAACAATACAGTGCTGTTGCAATGGATTCTGTAGGAAACTTTAGCTAATGTACCAATGGACTACCAATCGGGTGATAGCCACTCCTAAGATTTTTATTTCCCTCTCATTTAGAGAAAATAAAAGTAATTTAAAATAGCTGATAAGAACTGGTACTGTTACTATAGATTAAAATAATATGACCAGCTTATTTTTTTTTTAATCATAAACTATCTACAAAAAAATTAAACTTTTTGGAAAAAAGTTCAAAAATCCACAGCTCTTCACAAATAATTAAGTTTTTTGTAAAAAAAATGGACAAATTGTATTGAAAAATCTACAACTGTTCACAAAAATTAAATTTTTTGAAAAAATAATCAATAATTAAATTTCTAATATTAAATTTTTTGGAAAAAAAGATCAAAAATCTACTGTTGTTTACAAAGAATTAAATTTTATGTAAAAAAATCCCAAAATCTACCGCTGTTCACAAAAAATTAAATTTTATGTAAAAAAATCCCAAAATCTACCGCTGTTCACAAAAAATTAAACTTTTTAGAAAAAAATTCTAAAAATCTACGACTGATCACAAAGAATTAAATTTTTAGGAAAAAAAATTCAATAATTAAATTTCAAATATTAAATTTTTTTGGAAAAAAATTCAAAACCTACTTCTGTTCACAAAAAATTGATTATATGCGTGAAAACAATGAGATATTTGAATATATCGTTCTTGTTATTTTTAAGTGGAAAAAGCTATGGATATTCTATATTACTATAATTTCTATAATATTAGTTATTTTATAAGATGGCTTGAGTTGAATTTATTTATTTAGTAGTAGCGGAAAATTTATTCAGAAAAATATGACGAAACAACATTTCAGCTGTGTCATCATGTATATGCATTTTATCAATTAAATTATGTAATATTTATAAATTATATAATCTTGAGTTTTAAACAAGTTTTAACTTGTACAATTCAACCGGATTGCACAAGTTACAATTGATAACCCCTCATAAAGTGTTATTTAATAATAAGACCAACCATTTTAACAACTTATTATTAATTGAGGATATCAAAAAATGGTTATTTTATTAAATCTTGTGTTTTTTATACAAAAAAAAATGTAATTATAAATTTTTTTACCTTTCTAAAATTATATTTTTTATAAAAAAACATTATTTGAAAATTGTCAAAGATTTGTGAACAAGCCCAAAACCCATATTCCCGACGAATATACCTAGTAACGACCCTGGATGGGCCTTGGTGCTTTAAATATACTATTATTGATAGTATATTTTAAAGCACAAAGTCTCTCAAATTACTATGCGTGCGACAAGAATCCAGTCTGCAATATTTCTTGAAGATCTTGTCAATTTTCTATCCTCCACAATTTATAAAACCCAAAAACCTTAACCGTTATGCATACTGTTAGTTTCTAAAAAAAAGTTTAAAATTTTTTTAGTCAAGATGAGAAAACAGGTGAAATTATGTCCCAGAGCAAAAAATGTTATTTTGGTAATTTTTTTTTGAACAGCTATGGATTTTTTAAATATCTCTGGATTTGACACAGACGCGAAATTGCAAGAAATCCCACATTTAATTATTTCATAATATAGTTTCATTTAATGATATATAATGCACCAAAAATTAGGTAGTTTATCACTAAGTACGTGATTATTTTTTTACAAGGATCGAATTAGCTAAATTTGTGGCCTTTAAAAAACAACCCGGGCACTATTGATTGTTTATTTCTTAATGTATGCGCAAAGAAAAATAATTAAATTTATGATTTACTGACAAGATCCGGATATTTCCGGGATACCACTCAAAGACAAATTACCAGGAAATCAGAAACCCTAGTCAGTACCCCTGCATTTCACTACATTATACCTACTCATTAAAAATACTTCCTATTTTTCACATAAAATGATTTATCTAATTCTTGTTTGGAACTTGTTCAATCTGTTTGAACAAGTAAGAACTTGTATACAAATACCAAACTAGTACATTAAATATTATAAAAATAATGTAAGATTTGAGGATTCCAAAAAAATTAATTATTAAATGTATTGTTTGTTTTGCTTAAATTTGTAGTTTGACCTTTTCGCAGACAACGATGCTTAATTCAAACTTGTATATCTCAGTCTTTGTATGACGAAAAAAATAATTGACACTAATGTGCTATCACCTTTCCGGAAGTAATCAAATCAGTCGTAAGTAAGATAATAATCAATATTCATTTGCAAGGTTAGATGGATTCCATCCATGGTAATAAGACACGGAAATGGATACTTGTCTTATTTAATAAAAATATTTAAAGTTTTATGGACACTTAAGTTGATACTTTCAAGACAAAGATGACTGGAAAGTTATTTGCGTCAAATCCTTCTTCTGACTCTCTGTATACTTTGTCGAATATTTTTCAAGCCTTTCTCAACCTTCCCCCTCTCCCGACTAAAAGAAAAAGAAAAAAGATCCAAAATTACTGGGCCGTGCAGAATTATTTACTGATTTTTGTTCAGAACATATCGCGTACAATAATGACATTTCGAATGACTTGAGAAACAATTTATTCATACATTTTTAGAATAATAAAATAGTTTGTGATCAAATTTAATCAAGTAGCCACCATTTTACTCAATGACAATGGTCAGGCGACGTCTGAAGCTGCCACAGACTTGCTGGATGTAATCGGCGTCCATGGAGGCCAGCCCTTGTTGAGAGCAGTCTTTAAGGCATTTATGTTTTTGTGTCGTTTTTTGAAGGTCTTGGTCTCCACGTGCGCCTAGATAGAGAAGTCTAGTGGGTTCAGATCTGGGCTCTGAGGGAGCCAGTAGTCCTTGGGCCAAAAGTTCATGTTGTCCTTGAGCCACTCCTGAGCTTTCTTGGAAGCGTGGCTGGGTGCTCCATCTTGTTGAAAAACACAAGGAGAGTTGCCGACTATGGATTTGATCCGCGGAAGGACCTTGGACGCCAGAATCTTCACATAAACCTCCGCAGTTAATCTGTAGCCAGTGGGGAACCATACCGGTTTCATGGCCTTCCCGTTGGAGGCCACGAGACCCAATATCACGAAGCAGGGTGCTTTGTTGTTGCCACATAGTGGTGCTTATCTTACATATCTCCAAAGCTCACAACACGGTCATTTTGCCTGTTGAAAACAGGATCGACCGTAAAAGTTTTCTCATCTGAAAAAATGATGATGCGTCCAGATGAGCTCTTGATATCATTCAAGATTTTCTTGGCTGACTTCTTGCTGACGTTCAGTTAGCAGAATGCGTTCAGTACGCCTCGTTCCCATCTTTCTGGCCATGTCGGCAATGGACTCGTTAGGAGTCCTCTTGAACACTGCCTTTACTTCCCTTGTTGAGACAGTGGGCTTCCTGCCAGCCCCAGGGGAATGCTTGAGATCACCCCCAGCCTCCAAGCGCTTGGAAACGTTGTAAATTGTCTTCAACGAGGCCCCAACCTGTTCCTTAATGTTGTTATGAGGCACTCCCGCTCGGAGGAGGGCTGTAATTTCGATCCTCTTTGTTTCCTGATTGGACATGGTCTCACGTGTGGAAGTTGTTACGCTCCCACAGGAAGGATTTTTGTTTATTTTAACAGTAAAAATACGAAACAATCAGATTCGTTGCCACAAAACCTCTTAAAAAGTATATTTACATCATCAGTAAATAATTTTGCACGGCCCGGTAATAGATATTTTGTAAGTATTCTATTGGTCCTTAATATTAGACCTAAAATTGTAGTCATCTGACGTACCGTTCTGTCCTTGTGCAAGGCTTTAACTAAGATTTTTCTTTGAGCCTTTTGGCAATTTTGACTAATTTTTTTTTTCAAATGGAAAATTTGACAAATAAAATTTTAGATAAGCGATAATGTATTTTTTTTTAATGAAAATGCAAAATTTTTTTAAAGGTTTTTTTTTGTTATGGCAAAGACAATTTGAAAAAATATTTTTTGTATGCAATTTTGACAGTTGAAATTTCTTTTTTCTCACTTCGACAAAATAAATACATCTTTAAATAAAGACACACTTTTGAATAAATAAAAATTTCAATTTCAAAATGATTAAAGTAACATTTAAAAAATGTATTATTTTGTTTTCATTTCCACAAATTTGAACAGCTTTTATTCAGCGGGAGTGTAGCAGGGTATAGCATACACACCCCAAGCATACACCCTGTAGTCCCTCTTATTGGTACTTGAAAATTTACCCAAATTTTAAAGAATTATTTTCACTCGTACCCGGGCACATTTCCCACATTTTTTTTTAAATCTAGTGCGTTTATCATGCTAAGCTCTAAATTAACATAAAAGTACTATCCGTAGACAAGCACTTTTGTTTTAATACTTAATCTGTACAGTTTCACCATGAGTAGCAAGAGGAGAAATGTAAAGTCATTGAAGAATTGTTTAAGTCCAGAAACGATGGAAAAGTCAAAAAATACCAGGAGCACCGTCGATGACGTCAGCAAGTGACTGAAGTCGTGTAAGGGGATTGTCATTTCTCATGCAGTTCACACAAAGCCAGAAAGCAGACTAGCCACTTCCTGGATGGTCTCAAGAGATCCATCAAAGCAAATCCAGGCATCTCAATGGATGTTCTTGCTCGGAGGAGGTATATCAGTAGAAAGACGGTGACCAGGGCTTGAAGTCATACTAGATGGGAAGGCGCCATCTTCTTGCTACAAATATGAAGGATATCAGGTTGCAAAGAGAAACTCCGCCAAATTTGTAAATCAAATCCAGGCATCATAAAGCTAAACCCATGGTGATGGGTCGAACTTAAACTTGAATGCTCCTTACAACCTAAAGAATGAGTGTTGACTGGTTGAGGACAGGGGTAATGTTCTTCCTGTGATGACGACCAAGTTCTCATGTTTGAATTGATCACCATTGATGAGAATGTCATACCGGCTAACATTTTTGACAAAGGTCTCAAGTTGATCTCTTCAGTGTACTTTGACGTTCTTAAGAATATTGTGATGCCATGGCTGGAAGCTACATGTCCTCTAGGATACAAGGTTCATGTGGATTCAAGACTCAACGTTTTGTCATGTTGGCAAATAGAATCGGTGGTTTCTTTTCCGGAAGATACCCTGGGCTGTATTAAGAAAGAAACCCCCTCTCATTAGGCTTCAAACTTCAAAGCTCCATCTTTAAATCGTTCATAAAAGAATTTGTTGGGTATCTCCGGAGGTGGATAAATTGATGGAAATTCCTTAGGTTCCTGAAGTTGGAACACCACAATAATGGTCTCCAAAGGAGTACTCGTTTTTTTCAGACGGAAAAGAGGGCAAATAGTGGCCTGGACAACAGGCGACATAGATTGATGGGACCTCCAAGAGACAAAAGGAGGCTGCAGAAGTGGCAGTTATTGAATTTCCCGCCTGCATTTGTCCTATTTTTACACGTTTCCGTCATATAGTCATTTATTCTTCCAACTCTTGTACTATTTTTTAAAATTTAGTTACAGATAGAGTCGTGAATTGGATTTGTACAAGAGGCAATTCGAGTTTAATCAATTAATGTTGAAAAATCGATAGATGACAACAAAAAACACTGTAAAGGGGTATGAAAGTCGAGTACCCGTCTTTAAAATTAGATCGGTCTGAGACCCATATAATTTTAACTAATTTGGTCAAAATTCGGTCTGGAACGGTCTTGATATAAAATTATGTCTTGATTCGGTACCAACTCATTTTTTAAAAGGAAATTTTAAAGTTGGTTTTACGATTTTAATTTAGGTTCATGGTCTGAATTAAGATCTAGATGGCAGTTTTCCACCAGATTGGTATAGAAAAAATTACTTCAGACCAAAACGAAAAAAAAAAGCCTAGGGCCGAGTCTCAACACGTGTTGATATTGTAGTTGGTAATTGTTAAAAAAACTCGATTGATTTTTATTCCTATCAAATTTGGTTATTTATATCGACTTCAAAGTAGCCGACTTCTATCACAATGACATCCTTTGCCTATAAAAACGAGGTGTAGGTAATAATTATCTTTCATCCAAATGAACAATTATCAATTTTGTTTGTAATTGATTTTTTGCAAAAATAATACGTAGCTCTCATAATTTTTAGGCACGACCTACTTTTCTCTTATACAGAGGTCATGAGAAGAATGTCTGTAATTTATATTATAAATATACTAAGAATTACCCATATTATATATTTTATTTCAAATTATTTTATGAATGCTTAAAATAACTCCGAAATTTAGTCAAACTTGTCGATAGACAACATAATAATTAGGAATATGTTCTTCCGTCAAACATAATGAAGATACTTATTAAGACTAACTCGCTACTCCTTTTTCTTAATTCGTATTCAAAATACGTTCTCACTTTTTCTGTTAGTACAATAATTCGTTTTTGGATTTTTAATTTTATTGGTGCATTTTGGAATGGACAACCCATGCTTAAAAAAACTTTGAGACACGAAGAACCGATCATGTTTTATGAAGAAAAAACAACTCATTAGCAAAAAAAAAAAAAAAAAAAAATTGCCCTCCAGAGCACAGGAATTTGGTCTGATCAGAATGAAACGTAGCTCTAGGTATGTAACTCAGAATTCTAAACAACTTTTTGTATAAGGCCTGTATCTGTCTCCGTTTTTTAAATAAATATCATGGTTATGCTTTTGATGAGAGTTCCCTGACGTCCCTTCCGGCACGTCTGTGATACACAGCAACTTTCACTTAGATCAGTCTATTTCTTTCTGTTTGGTATTCGTGTGAAACGAGGAAACGGCCGGGAAGATTAGGGTGTCTATCTTTTGGATTCACAAGGAATGATCCTCTTTGACTTTATGTAAAAGGATAAAACTATTACAAGTACATATTATTTATCGAAATTGGACGTCTTGGAAACTGAGCTACAAGAAAAACACCCCCGATTGGCCCACAAAAAGTATTTTTCCATCATGATAATGCACCAGCTCACACTTCAGCAGTTGTGGTAGCAAAATTAATGGAAAAAGGGTTCCAACTCGAGATGCCCACAGCACTAGCAATCTCACGCACTTTCTCTTTTCTGTCATCCATCTCCATATCATGGATTTTATCAATGATTTCCAGAGTAATATAATCGAAGGTGCAGAGCCCCCATAATATTTATGGAGCTTTTCTTTAGTCTTCTGATGCGTTTAGCCTTTCATAAAATAATGTTAGATCCCACAAACACAATATTCTTTTTCGTCCATTTTTTTTTTCGAAATCACTCCACTTCCTTGATTCAAATGAATGCCAAACTGAGAGCGATCTGGCTGAAACATATCCTCCAGAAGTACCAGTAGAACTATCTCTTGGACTTTGTCATGACTTTTCATACGACCCTTGTACTTGTAATGATGATAATGCTATAACTGAATGTTCCATGGATGATTGATATATTAATAGCGTCACTTTTCAATATTTTGAGGAAAATTCCTAACTGATAAGTATTCTGGAACACCTTATAAAGTTCAAATGCCCACTGTTATATTTATTAGTCGGAATTACAGAACACATTATAAGAAATTTCATTAGATCAAAATGATAGCATAGATGAATAGTTGATAATTAAAATGTTTTGTGTTGAAACAAAATAAAGAATTTTAAGACGAAGAAATTGGAACTTGGTCAATCTGCTTATACAATTTACAACTTGTATAGAACATATATATGTATATATATATATACAGGCTACAAACAGTATAAATGATTTAAATAAAGTATCAAACAATGAAATTCCTGTTTCCTCAAATAAATTTAAAATGATAGAACATTGCACCTGACAAACACCTTTTATGTTTGAAGTAAGTACATATTAGTGATAGATAAAACATTTAAAAAGGTCATTATACAGAAGTAGGCATCAGCTGGTAGATTTTTTTTTGTAGAGGATCAAAGAATAGAAAATTCAAATATTAATACATTCAGTGATGTTTTATTTGGAGGGGTGCGTGAGTTTGTTGAATATTTTTTCTAATTTTCCGACTGATATCTAATTTTTCCGATTCTAATATGAAATGACTTTTAATAATAAAGGACCCTTCTTAATAAAAATATTTATCAAGTTACCTTTTTATAACTTTGATTATTTTTATTAACTCTGTCAATATTTCATTTAATGACGACTTAAAAAAAAAAAGTAATGTAATAAAAGGTCAATTTTTTTTATTTTTCCCAAAAGACCATATATTTCATATTTAAGTTATTAAAAATATGGAAAAGTATTTTGAAAAAATAAAACCTTTTTAAAAAAGAGCATCATTAGAAATAGAGATAAATGTAATTTTTTGTATATGAAATATTGATATATTTTATAATTTTATTGTTATTACAGTGTTGGGTATTAAAACGTGGAAAATTAATTAAACTTAATTTTGTCATTAATATGGGAAGGTTCAGTTATTATTTTTTGACATTCTGGTTAGATCTCCTAGATGCTGAACTTGAGGTGGCGTGGATATTGGACATTGTGAAGTGCACTTGGAGCCTAGTTTTCAAAGTGGCCATGATGAAAAGAACTGGAGAAGACCTCTCCAGGAAAGCAGGAAGTGGAGGACACAATTTCAAGAGAGATCTTGAGTTCATGTCGAGCTTGGAGAAGAACATCAAGGAGGACCCCGCCAAATATATGAATGCATCCCTAACGACTTCTCTGGGGCTGCTAGCATCATCAGGAGGCCAGTGAAACGGGACATGGAGTTATCCTCATACACGAGGATCCCACACCACCTTCTGGCAGAGGTTATGAAAGCCAGAAGGCTCGAGAGGTAAAGAACAAATGAGATGTGGCTCCCTTTTTCGCCAAATTAAAACTATGTTGTATGGGGCACTTTGGATAGGGAAATCAACAAAACTCCACACCCAAACGTGGAGTAATTGAAGGCTGCCGTAGTGGCTGGGAGGGACAATTTGTCTCACGTGTTTGTCATTAACTCCTGCAAATCCTTCTGGGGACGCCTAATGGCTATGATTGATGCCATATTAAAAACATAAAAAAGTTAAATAAATTTACGAAACACGAATTATGACCACGTGTTTCCTTGAAGTGGTCTTAATAGAACCGCTTAGCGGTTCTTACGTTTTAATGGATTAGTTACAAAAAGACGAGAGAGGAAAAAATAAACACAGATTCCACTCCGTATATAACAAAGACATATAGGTTGGAAGTACTCTGATGTCGATCCTCAATCCAACCAGTACTTGCACGTGTAACTCCTGCGCAATCCAGCATTGTTACTCACTTGACTTTTACAAGTACACACACTAGTTATTATTTTATACTTAGATTTTACCTTCTCAAGAATTAAGTAATAATTTAAGCAGTCAAGAAGCAAAACTTTTTTTTCTTTTTTTTAGAAAAATCATTATTTATTGAAAAAACTTTTAGCAATCAATCTCCAGCTTCTATCATCGCCTCCGCGCGAAGTCAGAACTTGGCGCAGGTGGCCACAATATAATTGGCAAACATGTTGGCCAATTGCTTCTTGATACTAGCCTTGAGCTCCTGCACATTTCTGTGTGATGTCTTCCCAACCTTGCTCTCTAAGACGCTCTACACACTGAAGTCGAGGGTTTGAGATCAGGCCTGGAAGAGGGTCAGAAGGTCTTGTCCCAGAATTCAGCAAACTGCTACTTGCAGAAGTTATATATCTTCAAGGCAGTATGACTGGGGGTACCATCTTGGGTCCACACATAGTTGTTCTCGGGGAAGTTAGCCTTCACTCATGGCCTCAGGACCTTATAGTAAGCTTCAGCCCTGATTTTCTCGTTGGGATTGAAGAAGAAGGGATCCATTTTCTTCCCATCAGAGGTCCGACTCTCAAGCATATTGTTTGGACCAGATGTTTTGTCCTGAAGGTGCCCTGTACTTCCTCAGATGATGATGCTATAAATATGTCCTTTCTACGGTTCAAAATCTGATCGACTGTGAAGATTTTATTGTTTGAGAGTATCTTTACAGTCGACGGATGACTCTGCAGGTAATTAAGGACTTCATCCTGTCATTGAGGAGACGTCACGAAGTTCTGAATAAGCTGTTCAGACCGAGGTCTCATGGTGATCTCGTCAGCCAAGCGGTGCATTGATGATGTTGGTTCTTCCTGGGTTTTGCCATCCAGGGACTTGAGAAATGTTTAATCTCGCTTCAAACCATTTCCTCCACTTTCTGCCTTCCTTTTGACTCCTTGACTATGCTCCTTGATCACACTGATGTTCCGGACTATCTTCACGCCGATAATGTTTGAAATTCATTTTGGATCAACATCCACGTAAAGAAGATCCGAAACCCATTGCCTTTTTTATTCCTGTTCACTCATTTTTCGTCCGATTTTGATCAAATTCAAACAATGCACAGGAAAAGCAACACATGTATTGGAACATTGCTTGAGATGTACCCTTAAACCTTAATTAGCACCCAAAAAAAAAATTTTAATGGCAGAGAAAATTTCCATGTCGCACTCTATAAATAAAACATCTCCCGCTTTATAAAATCTTTTTATTAATATATTTAAATATTTAAAATATACTATGAGAGGAAATAAAATTTTTATTACTTATTTATTTCTAATAAAAAATTTTTTTATTTAGCAAAGAGAGTTGTACAAAAGCCATCCCACGGCCTGGTTTATTTACCACCTGTTGAAAATTATGTCTGTGTAGTTTAATGTCTGGGCCGTCGGAAGAGGAGGCAATAATTTAAATTTTATAAAAGAAAAATTCTACTCTCCTTATCTTCTAAAAAAATAAAAAAATCTGTTGTAGATTGGAATGAAGATATCTGAACTTTTATATTGCATAAATGGCTTTTATTTTCAGGACCTACACCAATACAAATGATAATGTAGCAAATATCGCCAACGGAGATACAAATATTACTAAAATGCAAATATTCAGCAAATCCCAAGGAGGAGACTTTGTACTTTGCAAAAGACCATTCCAAAAGTAGTTTGTTTCACTCGTTTAAACATAATCAATGATTCAAAATAATTGTTTATGTTCCTCAAATAACCTGACATTCAAATTTTATGTACCTAACATTTAAAAAACCGGGTCCTCACTACATACATACATTGATAGGTACAAGGTTAATCTATATCACTAGGTTCTTCTCATATACTAAAATGATAAAAAAAATATCCAATATGTTAGAAACGAAAAAGCCTGTTATGATTAGTAGCACAATTTTGTTAATGGTTGATTAAATTATATAGATATTAATCATGTTTATCAGAATGATAATAAAAAAAAAGTTTGTTATATTATTATGTTTTCAACACTTTAAAAAAAAATTTTTTTTTTTTAAGTAACCCTAGATCAGTGCGTCGGCAACCTATGGCATGCGTACCACTGCAAGGACGCAGTGGCACACTCATTGATTATAAATGTTGAAGTTGCCACTCCATGTCTCAAAGGGTGCCTACACCTGCCTTAGAGGATTAGAATCCCTCTTACTTTTAACAATCATAAAATCACTCAACAAGTAAACAAGTTAAAAATTGCGTGGACAAGAGTTTGAAATTTATATTTATTTTGATACTTAGTATATAAAATATAAAAGGCCTGACCCCTCCTTGTCCTCTTGCAAGTCGAGTCTCAAGTTATCGCTCATATACAACAAGTGACGAAACAAAGACCACGTGATGAGTATTTGTACAAATGAGTGATTTCTGTCGACACTTTTGTCCGCTAGGAGCGTTGAAAATCAATTTATAAGTCAGGATACCAAATTATCACTTTTCTAATTTCTAACTTGGTCTATTTATAGACATAAACAAAAAGGAAAATGACAAAAAATGTGACGTCATCATGGGTATCATAAAAAGTGACATCCTAATTTCGGAGAAAGATTGTACGATAGGAGAGTCTACAGTATTCTCTTTTTTAAGGGGGGGGGGAATTTTTGGAAAAAAAATTCAAATATTAAATATTTTGAAAAAAAAAAAAATCAAAAAACCACAACTATTGACAAAAATCCATAGCCCTTCACAAAAATTTAAATCTTTCGAAAAAAACTTTCAAAAAACCACAGATATTCACAAAAAATTAAGTTTCAAATATAAAATTTTCTAGTAAAAGACAAAGATTCCTTTATTTGGGGGGGAGGATACAGCCTCTCCAGCTCAACCCATGTGAATACCCCTACACACGGACCATGAATCTATTGAATCTCAAAGGTGCATTTCGTAAATTTGTTTTAAAGCTTTAAATGTTATACTTTTATTCAATTCAGTATAAAGAAACCTTCAAGTCCTTGGGATTCTATGCTTGATTGTGATATCAAATCGAGTCAAAAGTCTCGAGTTCAAATCCCCACCTCTACTAAATAGAAAATAAATTATATTAAATGATATGCAATTTTGTTTAAGAATTTTTAAGAGTCCAAAAAATTCAAGAGTAATTTATTACCCTATTTACAAATGATATTATACCTTATACTAAATTCCCTTTAAATGAATAAAAATATAGGATAAAATGCATAATTTTATAGTTACTGATAGTAACGATAAATTATTATATTTTTTCCTATACGAAAATATCATAGATATACATCAAATTATTGGTTTTAAGAGTGATACAAATTTATGGAAATCCTTAGCGTATATCCTTATTCACAATGATGTTCCCACGGCATCAACTACTTATAAATATTTTTGATATTCAGTTATTGATATCTCTGTTTTTACCTATTCAAACTTTGATCTCATTTAGTCATAAATCTAAACTGGTTAAAGTGTGAGGGTATACTCGATAACTTTGTTGGACAATTAGTGGCGTCCATCATATTTGAATATTACTCTTTAACTAACTATATAACATACACGAATTCACACTTTGTACTAAATTCACAATGTGAATATTGCAAAGAGACTTATAAAAAGTTACTTTGTCATGAGGGAAATTGATTAAGTAATATCATCTGTGTAAAGTGACGTCTTGCGTAGGAAAAATGATATTAATAAGAATCTACTCAAGCTAACAGACACGTTTGACCACTTGGGTTATAGCTTTTATCCCAAATACTATTAAATGACAATTTCTTTTGTAGAGAATGACAAACTGGTTAAATATTACCAGTTCATTTCGTACCTTTTTCTTTCGTTTTTTGAAGAAAAGGATTATATAAATATATATATAATTTTTTTTTTTGGTGGAGGAGTGCTTGGTTCTAAAAAAACATTTAAAAATCCATAGTTATTCACAAAAAAATTTCAAATATTGCATTATTTGAAAAAAAAATTCAAAAACCAATAGACACTCAAAAAAAAAAATATTTTTGGAATAATAAATAAAAAATTTAATTTTTTGGAAAAATTTCAAAATTACATTTCAAATATTTAATTTTATGGAATTTTTTTCGAAAAATTTATAGTTAATCACAAAAATTAAATTTTTTGGAAAAAATTTCAAATATAAATCCATAGACACTTTAAAAATTTCAAATATTAAATTTTCAACAAATAATTTCAAAAATTTCAAGGTATTCTCAAAAAATTAAATTTTTACAGAAAAAAATTTCTAAAATTTAATTTCCAGTATAAAATTCTTCAAAAAAAAAATTTAGATATTAAATTTTTCGGGAAAAATTTCAAAAATTAGTGGCCATTGAGAGGAAGTTAAATTTTTTGGAAAAATAATTAAAAAATTCAATTAAATTTAAATATTAAATTTTTCAGTAAAAAGTAAACATTCCTTAATTAAGGGATGCTAAAGCCCCACCAGTCTAATTCTTGTGGAAGCCCCTTCTCTCCCCCCATCATTGGTCTAGACCAAGTTAAGGTCAAGAATTTGGAGACCTTCAAGACCAATCTAAGTGTATCACCACTTAATGCAACTATTTCAAAAATAAAATGGTTTGCTTACAACATTTTTTTTGTCGACATTTGAGAATTAATTTCATCGGAGTTCATCATCACATCGTATACGCATAAATAGACGATGTCCTTTTAGAAAGAAAACAACAAAATAGGTACCTGATACATATATGTTTCAAGATTAGGTACATAAATTAAAGGTCAAGGCTTTAGAGATATTTGCCTCGGCGTATCAATATTAGTGGTTATACATATAAATTAATAGAAAATAGGTATTATATTAACTCTTTAACGAGGAATGTGGATATAATATTTTTAATATATCAAGAAGTTTTTTTTTTGCATAAGAACTTCTTTAATAATTTATTCTTGTAAAAAAAAAGAATCAAAATATTTGTGACCTTGATTATTGCATTAAATTGTCTATGTCTAAATGGAGTGCTGGTTTGAGAGGAGGTATTCGTCCATATAAAGAGTAGATTTTTCATAAATTAATAAATGCTTTCTTCAAAGGTTATTTCAAAGACCTAAAATTTGAAATGTGTTTTCTCAGAACTTGGTCATTTGACTTAAAACGTCCCTGCATTTGATTTTTTTAAGCTAAGGATCAAAATATATATTTTCTATATCTTTCAAAATTGAAAGGAAAGATTTGGTAAACGACACATAATATGAAGAGTGGGCAACCAAGGCTTACAAAAACGTGATTTTTATTAAATCAAGAAAGGACAACTCAAAAAAAATGTTTGATATGTTGAAATACTATATTTTTATTCAATATGCCCTCCTTCACAAGCAATAACAGCCTATGCATGCTTGCGAACAGACTAGCAGCTTTTCACGATGTTGGTGTTGTCCATGAAGTACCACGCTGTCATGATAGCAGCTCAAAGCGAATCCAAATTTGGTTCTTCTTCGCTGTAGGTAGTCTGGATGGAGATACCAATGGTCTTTTCAGACTTCTGGGTACTGACACTGGCGTGGAGGAGATCGTACTCGAGTGCCATATTTACACATAGAAACATGGGATAAAAACATATAGGAGATATGAAGTTATCGTAGTTATATAAATCGGTACTATGTAGGTTATGGATATATATGGAGCCTTGTTGGAAAATTTACCGAGGAATAAGCTGGCCGTTTGGAAATTCGCCGCCAAGATTTTAATATAAGTTTTTAAACAAATTCTATTTCATATTAAAAACTCACAGATATGGGGACCTAGACTTGATTCCGTATTTTTAAGACGATTCGCTACTCAAATTGTACTCGAAAGCTATTTTATATATAGAATTCCAGGAAGGACATAACATTATGGACAGACCTTGAAAAAAATTCAAGGATTAAAATTAAGATAAGAAATTTTTAAAAAACATTTAACTTCTTTTTCCTCATTAAAAATTAAATTAAATTAATTTTTTTAACATTTAAAAAATAGAATTATTTTTTTTTGTAGGGGATGGGCGATATCCCATCAAGCCCACGTGAGTTTTGGAATACTTAATTTTGAACAGCTTCAAAATACTTTGCCTCATGGATGCAAATTTAATGATGAATGGATCATGCAACATAAGATGAGGGTAATTTCCTACTTATGACCTTTGAAAGTTACATACGTATCGCCTCATTTTTCACAAAAAGATAAATTTGACAAAACTACTTTTTATTTTTGAGTACATACATTTATTTTGTCAAAAAAATGTTGTCTTTTTGACACATTCGACAACAAGATTTTAGTAAAGGAGGAGTGTATTACTACTTAACCCCCTCCCACCCCCGACAGTCAATAACCCCAGTGGGCGTTACAAGGGCTGGTATGACACGTCTTGTTATCTGATGTAAATCCCTAGTATCACAACAAAACATAATAGGATTTGAAACGATAAATATGGCGTAAAACATTAGAAAATGGGAAAAATCCAAACTCAAATCAAACCTAATATGATAAAAACTAATGACAAAGAGTTATTTGAATTTATCGACAGAAATTTGACTTCCTCTTAGTGTTTAAAATTTGAGATACTATCAGGTTTGGATTGATTAAAGGGTATACCTATAGTGTTAAGCAATATAAAAAATGGCTTCAGTTAAAGTAGATATTTTTTAATTTATTCACTTTTCCGGAAATAAAGTTTATAAATAATTATATAAATTTTATTTTTACTTTGCCCACTTTCAATCCTGTTATTGAATTCTTGTTAAGTTACAGGTTAAGGGGACCATAACTTATATTACGGATGCTGCGGAACTATTAAGATACTTCTTGATTTATTTATTGTCTTAGCAACTATTAATTGAAAGTGTCAGTTTTATGTATTTGTAAGGAAAATAAATCAATATAATGTCTTTCATAAAATAAATGATCAGTTTGTTTTAGAGTGTACTTTTACACTGTTGGTTTGTTTATGTTGCTTGCTATAAGTCATAAGTGATATTTCAAATATGAAATTCGATCTTTACATTTTGAATTATTCAACATTCCAAAATAATTAGAAATAAAGTAATTATTGTTTTCAATTGTAAACATTGATATATTCATAATTCTAGGTCCAACAATTAACTCTCTTTCGAAGTTTATACCTATAAAAGATAGTAAATATAATAGCAATATATTTTTATTCTTGTTGAGGGGTCCGATAAGCTATGGAATCCTTGAATTAATTTTTGATAAGAACGATTTTTGATTTTGAACGGAAACGTTTTATGATAAAAACGCAAAGGATTAATCCGTTTTGAGCTTGCATCCTAACGAGGCGGGTGTTCCGTTTAAATTAAAAGTATATATAAACGGCATTTAGAATGAAAAAATAAAATATAAATGACAACGCAGTTTATGCGTAAATAACTTGTACTATTTGTTAATTTTTACAACCCTAAAACGCTCACTTTCCCTTATTTAATGATACAATCACATCAGATGCATACATCATTCAGTAATATCTTGAACCGTTTGAATCCGAATAAAAAACATAGTACCGTTTTAAAAACTGTTGCCGTGTGGACGGTTCTATGACTGATCCAAACATATAAATAAAAGACGTACAGTGTGATGATGTGTAGAAGAAGTTGACTCCTTCATAGTTGACCAAAATATTCAAATAGGGTCGTTACAAGATCTGCAGTGATTGTTGTATAAAAAAATTTATTTTATGCCATAGCGTAGCAATACATTTGTAATTCCTTTTTACCCTAGCTATATTGGAAACAGACACCAAAACTTTATTATAAGAATATGGTCACCTTGAATTTCACTACCTCTACGACATGTGATCCTTCCCTATCCTCCTTCTCTTTCTGTTTCTACTACCCTTTAAGAGTCAAGACCTATAAATATAAATGTTCAATCAAAATCAATAAACATGATTAAAAAATAAGTAGAAATAACGACGCAGGACAAGCTATTGTCCTTCTATGTATGCTGCATTTGCGACTCCTTTAATCTTCAATGAAGACGTTTACCAGGCACAGGGTGACCCACTCAAAATTCGAATCCTTTATGGATGAATTTTATAAATTAACAGAGTCTGTCGATTCACAATTGGCTATTCTGATGGCAAATCCTAAGTGTCTGGAGGTAGTACCACAACTATCAATTCTAACTGACATACACAAGAAATTTAGATTATCTTCTAGACCAATTATGGGGCCTATGAAGAGATGAGGGACATTTCTAGAAAGTTAACTGCGATACCTATCTCTGCCAATATTTTGGATGAAGCAGCAAGCAAGGAATGAAACCAAAATGTTTTCTTAGCCATGTACATGTGATTAAATTAATGGATTGGGAGATTTTCCATTTTTACTTCATGAAACACTTCATTTCTGTGGAAAGGTATATTTTTTACTCGGTGCAATGGCCAAGAAGGATGGAAAAGCTCTTTCAGGACGCTAGAAAGATACTTTTAGTTTCGGCCTTTAAAATAAGAATCGACTCGAAGCCACCTTATATTTAGTCCTTTACCAATCATGATGATATTGGACAATGTTTGGAATGACTAAGCTTTGTCTAATGCGTTATGGAGGGGTTCATGGTATCGAAAGATACCTTTTGGGCGGGTAACGGCTAACATGCCTTAGAAATTTAACCCTTCCTTAGGGTCAAAAATCCGCCTAAGAATTTTATGAGACCTCCAAGAGGCCATACAAGGCCTCCAAGAGGAGGATACAGAAGTGTCCCTCCTTGATTTATTTAGGAATATTTTTGATTTTAAGACTTTAGATAAAACAATTCAAATACTTTGAGATTTGGGTTCAACTTCCTGTCTGATGATTTTTCTAACTACCTAAAAAAAGTTAGAACTATCTTTACATAATTTGGCAATTTTAGCTAAAAGTAACTTGTTATAAACCACAATTTTATTCTAAAGAAACTTATTTTCCTATGTGGGAGGCAATCCTCATTTATACACACAGACTAAAGAAGCAATGGATAAAGAAGTTGCGGAAATGTTGTTTCCCGGAGCTATTGAGACATTTACTCAAAGTGATTAGTCTCTTTTCTTCATTTTCGGAATATTCTCTGTTCCTAAGAAGGATAACTCTAGATGGAGAGTAACAAGAAATATCAAGGCCTTTAATAAGTTTATTCTAAATTTAAATTAGAATCAGTTGATTCATTAAGATTTTGACAAGACCAAGATTCGCTTTTTATGCTCTTCAGATCTGATTGATGCATATTATTCTTTTTAAGATTTTTCCTAACCATTATCGTTTTTTCAGATTTCGAATGGGAAACAATATTTACCAATTTAATGGGTTACATTTTGGTCTGACATCCGCACCGATAATTTTAATAGGTTTTTGAAACAAGTTGTTTTATATATTTCAGCTCACAACTTAAAATAAGTTATAGCATCCATTTAGATGTCTTAAGTTTGCCGGTCGCTGCTGCTGTGCATGCCTGCCTCTCCTCGTGATTAGCATTGATGTTATAAACAAACCTTGGTTTCAAGGTCTAATTGAATAAAAGTTATTGGATTCCAAGGACGTAACTTATTTATCTAGGGCTGTTATGGGACTATGTGTCCATGACTATTACCCTTCCTGAGGAGAAAGAGCAAAAGATCCAAAATCTTGCCGCTAAATTCCGCCATTGGAGAAGGTTGTCAGTCCGATACCTTCAATAAATAACTACGGAAAAGATCCGAGATCTTGTTGCTAAATTTCGCCAAATGTAAGGTCTGTCAGTCCGAGACCTTCTACAAATAACGGGGTAAATTGAAAGTGTGATACCAGGGTTTGAGTACACCTCACTCTCTCAGAGAAACCAAGGACTCCTGTAAGCAGGACAGGACACTGCGCTCACGCGTTTCCAATATGGGTCTTTATTTATTCTATATCGAATGTCTCTCTTTAAGTGTTTTGCTTCAAAATTAAGAGTTTTTAAAAGTATTTTTCTAGGGAAAATCATCAAAATAATAAAAATGATGGCTATATATTTCTAAAATGAGGGGTATTTATTACTACTTTAATCAAAATAAGCATTAAAAACATATAAAAAAAGAAAAGGCACAATCAAAAAGTACAAAGTTGGTCCAAGTCTACAAGTCAGAATATTTTGATTGAAATTTAGATTTTTGTCTATTAGCTTCTGAATTCTTAGCTGCCATTCTCTTTTTTGTTAAAAATCGGATGTCATCATTCAGTTGAGCACTTAAATTTTTACCCATGCCATTAAACAAAGCGAATGAAATTCTTTGAAGAAAAGCTGACCAGGAGTGTCCTTCCTCGCACTTTACTCCCACAACGACGATAACGTCAGAGTTTAAACGGTCCTGCATCCTGTCAATGAATGTGGCAACCAATGAAATTTTAGGATTTGGGGTGTCAAGTAAACTGTCTATCTCTTCAGGAGTAGCTGTGATGTATAAGAACATGGAGTGAGCATAATGACAGAAGAGTTAGAGAATGTCGGATGGAGTCGACAACACCCCTCTGCTCATTATGTCGATGAACTCTTTCAGGTCTACATGCTGATTTGTTAGGCTATAGAAGGTTATTGAGTCCGGAGGTGTGTCTCTGATTACTAATAACTCTTGGCATATTGTACAACTGAACTTCTCCTTCATCGAAACACCAATATACTCGGCAACAAAGTAGAGAGCATTACTCTCTCCCTTGGAAGCTAGTTCCTGGAGGTTATCTGGTTGCTAGTTAGTCAAAATGAGCTTAGCCTTTACCAAGTCTTCATACAGCAGAGCTTTAATTCTTGAAGTAGTCATACCTGAAAATTTAAGATAGTAAAATATTGTAATGATATTATTATAATGTAAAAATAAATAATACCTAAATAAAGAAGCTTACTATTAACAAATATCCTATTTACCTCTGAGAATTTGACAAGACTCGGAATACGAATCTTTTTCTCTGCTTCCAGGAGAAGATAATCAGCCAGATCTGCTGGAGCAAGGCACGTCTGCTTTGTTACTAGGAAAGTTTCTGTTGTGAGGCCAGGTGCTTTACTGTTTTGCCACTCGATGAGAAAGTCGACAAAATCTCCCAACAAAGATAGGCCAAGTTTGTTCTTCTCAGAGATTGGTTCCCGAAACTCATCTCTCTTTTCGTAGCCAACTCCAAGTGTCTTGACGTTTAGGATATTCCACATAGTTCTGACAAACTCTGAAAATTCGGCTGTGTCTTTAAACTCTGGTCTGTTGTCTTCTTTGGAGTAGTACTTAAGTACTCCAATTGATGATTTGTGAAACATATCATCAGTCAATTTCACAATGATCTTCTCCAGGTTTGTGTTTTTGGATGGTGCCTCATCTGTCTTTTTCAGATCTGTTTGTCTTGGAATGGCTCTCAGCCAGGCGGTATCAAGTACGGGGTTTCTCTCTTTGTTTGGCCACAGATGGATCGTAACACCGACTGTTGTGGCTCTTGTTATTGCCCGTTCTACACCCTGGAGCACAACATGATTGGAATTACAAAACACAATAAAGATGCTATTCACAAAGTAACTAATAGGTATTAGTTATTACTTATTATCTTACCAAACACGTTGCATTGTTTTTTTTTTCAATAGACCCATGTTGCACGCGTATTTGAATTCATGTTTGCGCGTGCCAAGTCCTGCTTACAAGAGTCCTTGGAGAAACCTTCAGTTAATTTAAAAAAGGGAAATTTTGATGACCCTTTCAATCCAGAAATACTAATCTACTCTGAGAGCGAGAAATAAATGTTATGGTGGGAAGAACTAAGAATAGCCTGAAAACCATTGACAAGAAATTTAATCCGCCGCTGGAAGCTATTACAGATGTATCATTACCAGGTCATTGTATTTCATTATCATACGGCTCCTTTGAACAGGGTCGTTGGATAGGTAATTATCGAGAACTTTATATTAACGAAATAGGAATGTGAGCTGTAGAGAAGGCATTATTTCGATTTTATATCACTCATAGATATTACTTCATGTGGATAATACACTGCTCTTTTTAAAGAAGGGTGATACCCAAGGTGAAACGTCTAAAAAATATCCCTGTGTGAACGTGGAAGCGCTTTATGAAAAGTGGAATTTGGGTAAATTTTGTCGGGATTCCTTTTTAAAGAGAACACACAAGAGAACTTTTATCAAGGGAGTCTCTTCATACTTGGGAGTTCGGGTTGAAGAAAGAAGTATTCATCTAAATTACCTCCAGTTTGTTCCAAACCGAGGTAGATTTCTTTGTGTCAAAAGATTTCCACGCGAAGTCAAATTACAGATCATAGATGAGAGACAATCAAGGGGAGGCTTTAGATGTGTTCTCCATCAGTTGGAAGAAAAAGAGAACTTCTTCCCTCAAGTTCCAATGCTTCCTAGAGTTACAAGCAGACAAAAAAAAAATATATAACTCCCGAGTGAACAGGGTGAAAATATTTTCTGCAGTTGCAGGAGATATCGAGAGAGTCACTATGATTCAGGGCAGCGAGAAGAATTCTCTCATGCCTAGATACTCAGAACTTTGCAGAATTAGGGATTTTGATAGCATTGTTGTTTTAGAAGCGCCTTTATTAAATCAAGGTTTCCATTCTAAGTCACTTACTATATTTTTTTCTGATTCGTTCCTCAACTAAGAGTAATTACACATCGACGTTTAAGCATTTTAATAAGTTTTATTTAGGAAAGGGGTTATCTTCTTTCAACGTTTCAGGGAATGTGGTAATGAATTATTTAGCATCACATGCCACGTCTTCCTATCGCACCCTTGCAACAACAAAAGCGGCTTCAGTAAAGAATCAATTAAGGCCAGAGATGTTATTATCATATAACTTGTTTACCAGATTCTTGTATGGTTCATTCAATAATTTAAATCCTCTGTTACTTAAATATCAAAATACGTGGAATGTTAAAATGTTCCTTAATAAATCTAAAGATTCAGGGTGGCTGGATGGTTTTATTAAGTAAAATACTGGCAAAAAAGACCTTTACTTTAATAGCTTTGGCGAGTATAGCTAGATTTATTTCTTTTATTAAGTTTGAGCATTGTAATACATATCGATTTCATATCAAAATACGTGGAATGTTAAAATGCTCCTTAATTAATCACAGAGTTAAAGCACAAATTTTATAAAGTAGATTTTTAATGTATTAGAGCTGTTGAAACAAACAAAAAATTACAAATAAGTGTAGCTCGATTAATGAAGAATAGTTAGTTGAAAAAAAGAAAGAAAAATAATTAAAATTTGCAGAGTAATTAGCTATAGAATAAGTGCATATGTTTAATTTTTTTAACAAAAAACAATAAAAACCTCTAATAGGAGGTATGGTTATTTTATTATGGCGTCTTTTACGTTCGTAATGTATCAATAGGGATTATTTGATGTACAAGAATGCCCTCTTGGGTGCCCTTATTCTAGAATTTCAAATTGTATTCATAAAGAGGAGATCTAAAAAATTGCTTACGATTGTTTATCATAATATTACATAAGATAAACAGTCCGTAAAATACAGGGTCCTCCAGATAAATCCGGACTACCTCTAACTGTATCATTATTAATAAGAGAAGCAAGTAGAGGTTTGAAACTTTATTATAAAAAATCATTGAATGTGTTTGCAATTTTTGACAATCATTTGATCGATACGATGTCTAAAGGATTTGCAGGCCTAGACCACGTCTGCGGGGGGAGGAGAACTTTGTTCTAGTACTCGATGATGGAGGCCTTCAAGAAGTCTATGCTGTTGTGTTAATTAGCAAAGATCTTCCTCTCCAACTTCCCCTAAAAGGAGTAATCCATGGAATTTATATCAGGGGAGTTAAAAGGCCAGGTTAGGTGTCAGGTCGGAGGGGGACCCAAAATGGCACTTTCTGTTCTTTAAACAAGTTTTGGGTCTTGCAGGCTTTGTATGAGAGGAGGCCAAGTCTTGTTGAGATAAATGACCGTTACCCTGAATTTATAAAAAGTATTTTGGTACAGTTGAGTAAAGGTAAATTCACAAGTAAGTTATAAAATAGATTTTTAAATAAATAAATCCAACATTTATAAAAAAAGTAGTACCCTTAAGTCGTAGGCCTAGAATATTAGACCCACTGATAACCACCTACTATCTATGTATTTAACCGAAGAAAATTAAGACTCAAAGATTTATTGGGCTAAAGCAATGAGTTTTACTAATATCTGGAGTGTACCAATCACTTAAATCTCATGAAAAGTGATTTAGATCGAAAAAAAATTATGTTAAAGTGAGGAATCATCTCTTTGGAAAAGGATGCAAATAAAACGTAACGTAAATCTTAAACATACACATAAATAAGAAATAAAGAGGTTCGAAGGGATGATCGAATGATGATTAATTGATTTACAATAACTAGATTATAGTTTATAGTATTTTTTGTGTACTGAGTATTATTAATTAACTTTGTTTTATATACTAATACCATAATTACTATATATATTTAAAGGACTGATTAAAAAGTTATTCATCAGTACAAGTATTTTTAATGTTCATTGTAAATCCTATCCCACCAATACATTAAAAAAACTAAATAATTACACTACAATTATTTATTGCATTATTATATGCAATGAAATAAATGATTTTTTATAGGGGCAACTCCATTTGGACTATGATTGAATATATAAATTATTTAATAAGTATTATTACATAAACTATAATTACAGAAGATTTTATTAACTGTCCCAAAAATGGTTTGTTGTGTTTATATGTAAAATGATCGTGATCCAATTAACGTTTAACAAAATGCTGGGGTACATTTTCTAAAAAAAGAAGCCTTATAGGATTTACTTTGTCAAATTTAATTTTCTATTCAAACATTTCATTGATTATTCTATAAGAAAAATTATAAATGTACTAGAAAAAATAGTAAAGTATTAAACCATAACCATACTGGAAACTTCACAGCTTTAGTATGAACAAAAAAGTCTAGGATATTATCCTTTAAATGTATACAGAACAGTTCCAAATCATATAACCTATTCTTTTTAAAAAGTCTAAAATACTATCCTTTAAATGTATACGGAACATTTCAAAATCACATAACCTATTCATTTGAAAATTCCCATTCTGGATCATATTCATATCACAATATGTCACACATATCACATCTGGGTGAGGTGATAATATTTTGTAATTTAAAATCCCTTAACCCATTAATGCCCATAATTATTTACATCAAAATTTGAGGTAATTGTCATTTTGTTTGTCTCATAGAAGTACCCAAGGACATTTAAACCTATGAAATTTCAAAATTTACATAAAGAAACATATGTTCCCACTCGCTAATAAGATAACAAATATTGAATATATTACATTAATGAATTTCAACTTGAAAATTATCCTTTTTATTATAAAATGATACCGGAGCATTCACTCCTTCGTGTGGTAACGTTCCGAGCATTCTGAGTGCAAAGGAACTTTGCACTTTTTACATATATGAGGTGTGCAGCCTTTACACTCTTTGAAGCTACACTTACAACTTTGCTATCTTTCCATTTCGCTAATGACTCACAATCTGTATATGCCTCTTCCATTGATCCACGAGCTTTTTTGTTCATATGTTGCCTTGACAAGATTGGAAACCCCATCCAACCAATCTTCACTATGAGTTGTAGTGCAAGCAATTTTCATCCGTGCCTGTTCTTTCACCATAAGAATAGTTCCAAAATAATTGTCACAGATGACATGCTGTCCTTCACTTAGTTCAGTCTTATTTACCATATCTAATTCAATATTTGAACTGTGGCCAAATCCATGATCAGATATTTTTATCCAATGCCTTCCATAATATTGCACCATTATTTTATACACGCTCATACATTTTCCTTAAAATTTACTATTCGTCATGACCTGATTCATGTGTGTGAATATTGGTCTTACTTTGTGAAATATATCATTTTGCATTTGCATGTTATCATAAATATGAAGGCATCGTATTATTTGATCAAACGTGTCTCCTCTCATAGAATTGTTCACCAAAGGGCTCAGAACATCTTCTTTGCCTGACCTTTAAAATCGTGGATTTGGTAATTTATTGTAACCAGGGAGAACTAGTATCGCAAAAAATACTCTTAGTTTATCCAAAGTCATATCATCAGATGCTAGTGACTTCTAATACCATAAATCTTAATTTATTACAAATAAATTGCAGCCAATGTATTCTAAAGCATATACAGATAAAATTGTATCTTCACCAAATTTTTTTTGAATTTTTATGTCAAATAATTTTATCTTTGTGAGGTTTCTTTCTCACTGGAGATTCATGTGTTTCTGGTTCAATTTCAATTGGTACGACTTTAGAAAACAAAATTATTCTGGTTAAATGATCGGGATTACATATCGACTAATTGTCAGATAAGTCAGAGTCACACTCCGCGTCTGCTGCTGCTTCTTCAATGGGCAATGGTTAAAACTTGAAAGCACTCAGTTTCACTCAACGCCGAGTGGGCACATTTGTTCCCACCCTTTATATTTATGCTTATAAATAATGAAATTTATGTAAAAATATGAGATAAAATTGTCCAAAATTATGGAACAGTTCTTCATCTATGAAATTATGCTAAAAGATTATGTATATATTACTGTTTGTTTGGTAAGAACAAACCCTTTAGTTCTGTAGGGTTCTCCTTATTTCTCCACACCTCACTTTACCTATTTTATATGGCTAATACTCGTAAGCTACTAACTACATATGTCTGTAACTAGTATCAAACATTTACAAGACTTATATGGAACTTTCTAATCAGTTATAATTTGGAATATTTTTTTGGTTGTGGAGCAATAACAGTTTTTCTGTAGTGGGAACATATCTTCCCAGTCGATATTAATAATAATGGGTTAAGAAGGAAGAAACACGATTCAATCCGTTCGGCGGTTAACATGGATAAGTTTGCCCGTACGTCATACCTTCTCTTTCTGTTTCGAAATTGGAGACAGCGGTAGAGGATAGTTTAAATACAATTATCGCAACCTTTTAATAATTAGGAAATAACTTCGGTACGTCAAGTGAAGGAACGCGGAGTGAAGAGATAGAGAATGATATCGACTTCGATATAGCACTTCAAAGGGTCACGAATATAGATGGAAGGTCTCATTATGTGGAAGGGCATACTTAAATAAAGAAAAGAAGCATTTCAAAACAAATTAAAATCATTAAATTAAAGCAGTCCAAATTTCCAGTTCGTTTAAAAACTCATTATATACCTTAGAGTATCAATTAGTTTTATTTAGATAAATTATAATATTTTTTGAAGTCGGATTCGGTACAAATTTTCCGACTCCTGACTCCACCAAAAAAGGCACCGACTCCACAGCCTTTGGCCCATATCTTTCAAATCTTTGAGAAATTTAACCGTAAGGAAACTAATTTCATTTAATATTTTAAATTGAAAAAAAAAAGTCATTATTAATTATCAACACAGGCTCTATTCACAGCCCTATAAAGTTGATACAATATCTTAAATTTTAATTTGCAATGAAAAGTTGTTTAATCCCTTAATCTTGCAATTAATATTTTCCCTAATTGATAACATGTATATTCTTAAAGTAATATAAAAATAGATTCATTTATAAAATAAAAAAGTTGTTACAATAACAATGTGCAATTGAGCTGAAGATTACATTAATTTGGACAAAACATTTTTAATATCAATATGGATTTGAATGTAAGAACAAATATTGGATAAGAAGATAAATTGTAATTAATTTAGATATTATGAAATAAATAATATTAAAAGACAAAAACGATGAGAGAAAATATCATGAGAATTAAGAGACGATGGCGAAATAGAACGAAAGGTATTCGAATCCTCCAATGTGACGAATTGAAGAGGGGCAGGATAATTGCCATAGGATTCTTATAGTTATCACATTCTTCAGAGAAATGAAACATAAGCTTTAATAAAATGATATTCGATTGAAGGCGGTAATAACATTTATTAAATATTGTTTGTCCTCCTGATTTAATTGTGTTGCCAAACTTTCAGCACATCCCTGACTATCAGTTGTATAGGATTGACGCATCCGGATAATTTCACGATATTTTTTCACAGTTGATTAATTGATAGGTTAATTGTCTAATTTCCGAATTTAATTTTTTATTTTCTTCCTTAAGTGATACAATCAGCTTCACGGCTTCGTCAAATCTTTCTTTTTTAACATATTTAAAAGAATGTACCCTTGCCCTATCACGATTAGACTTCAATAGCTGGCTATGTTTATCCCGGCATTGCTTCAATTCTTTTTTAATATACTTTAAGTCTTCACTGTGATCCTCGGTTTGTGTTTTTATAGAGGTGTTTGAGACATTTGAAAGATCAAGTTGTGATTTGTCTACATCATCAGATGTATTATCTAAGTTTTCATGAACTAAGGATATTGAAAATGGTTCATTACACCAGTTTTTATATTTTTCCATTGAATTGAAATTCTTAGGAGTTTTAAACTTTTTTTGAGTACGAACGACCAACGCTATTTTTCCATTTAAACTAGATTCATAAGGTAAGTCTTTAAAGTGTAATTGACAAAGTTCCATTAATTTCTTTTTAGTCAGACATTGCCTATAATCTCCTAAAGCGAAGTAAATATAAAGAACGTGACCAAATAATAGATCTTCTTTTTTGGATGGAAAGTTATTGTAATATTTCTCAACATGTAAAAATCCTAATCCTTTCGGACCACTTCTATTTTTTCTAGGACCCATTTTGTAAAATCTGCAAAAACAATTATATACTTTAATTTTTATACCATAACGATTATAGAGTTTTTTCACTTACATCATAAATTGAATAAAGTCTATAATTAAATGTAATACCATATTGGGGGTCCATATTTATACTCCATAAAATTGACCAATGTCCAAGAAATCTTGTTGAAACTTCATCAAATGTTTTAGAATAAAAAAAAACTTTATACCGTAATTGGATAAAACTTTATGGCAATGATAAACAGTGATATTTGAATGCAATTAAAGGAATATGTATTCAAAATCACTATGAAATGGCTAGATATGCACTGGTACTTTTTTTTAATTGATTAGGAATGAGAAAAGTAGGATAATTAGAGAAAAAATTATAATTATTTCCAATAATTAATAATTATTTATTGTCTATACTATGAAAATAAGATTATTTAACGATGTAATAATTTATCTTTAAAACCTATTTTATATTAGGCTCTTATATATAATATAATGAAATAAAAATAATAGAGATACATTTTTAATTAACTATAGACCGACAATAAGGTTTACATTTGTTTCTTCCTTTTGTATGTATGTGAAAAGATTTAAAAACATTTAGATTTGAAGGTGATAATTAAAGTTATTTGATGTAGTTTTACCTCTTGATTTCAGTGATACCAATATTTATCGGATAGCAACGCAGTAATTTGATTTTTCTACAGAAATCCGGAATTCCATCTCATTCTTGTATATACATAATATAGAATTATTTTTTTTACTGTAGATGGCGCTTTTTATATAACAATTATAGATAAAATACATAAGAGTTATAGTGCCCTCTGGAAGAGCACAAGCTTTGATCACGCAACCTGTAGTGATAAAAGACATCACTTGGCAAAATGAGAAATTCCTTATGGTAAACTAATATGAATTTTGTACATACGTTTATAATATTTGTGTAAGTTAATTGTAATTTTATATCAATATCATGTGGTATTTTATCCACTGTTCCATTTTGAGGTAATATTTGAATTCCCCCAAAATAATAAACTTACAGCGCAGAATCTCCAACTCAAAATGGAAGTAGATATTTGTTTAAGGGTCTTCTAAAGTAAATGTTCAAAAAATTATTGAATTAGTTATTTAAACCGAAGAATTTGCCCACAAGGATCTCACTAACCTACATCTTTAGGTGGGCTCAATTTTTATTTTTTATTAGTTCAATAATTAAAATGATCAAAGTATCACAGAATAAATTCCAGTCAAATATTTCTACTTCTGATTTCAGTTCTTTATTATACAGGGTGTCCACAATAAATTGGAACTACTTTAAACTTCATCCAGATCCATAATATGGATATTCGGGGTTAAATCCTACTAATATAAAAGGTTGCGTGAACAATACACTATAACTTCCACCACAATTGTTTTGACAACAAACAATAGTCATCATGGAACAAGCAAGGAGAGACACCATCCTCGAGTTGTCTCGCGCGGGACACAAGCCCTCTGCTATCTACAAGCTTCTTAACTACCCCAAGACCACGGGTCTTCAATACCTGGGAGGTTGAGGGGAAGGTCTGCCGCAAGGCCCACAACATGAGAAGTGACCGAATCTGCACTCCCGCTTCCTTGGAGGCCTCCGGAAATCCATCAAGGCTTCACCAGGGACTTCTTTGTCCAGGTTGGCCAAGCACCGTGGAGTGAGCAAGCAGCTGGTCTCCAAGGCTGTGAATAAGGACCTCGGGTACAGGTCATACTGAATGGCCAAACAACACATCCTCACGGCATCCATGAAGGCCACCAGGCTCCCCAACGTTAAGCGTCTCCTCAATGACCTGAATAGCCATGGGAGAAGAATCATATTCTTCTCCGACGAGAAGAACTGGACTGTCGACAGAGGCTACAACGTCCAGAATGACAGGTGGCTTGCCAAGGAGAGAGAAGAGGTCCCTGCGGTCACAAAGTTCCCGGCCTCCGTGATGACCCTGGGTGTCATCCGCAGCACCGGTGAGGTGATGCCTCCTTTCTTCTTCAATCCCAAGGAAAGGGTTAACGCGATAAGGTACTGTGAAGTCATGGAGGAGTTTGTCATCCCCTGCATGAAGGATACGGCCGCTGGGAGGGAGTTCATATTCCAACAAGACTCAGCGCCCGTACACATCGCCATGAGGACCACTAACCTCTTCAACTTTTTTTAATTCAACTCTTCGACATCACTTTCTGGGATCGCAACACCTGGCCCTCCAACTCCCCCGACCTCAATCTGTGTGATTACTACTGGTAGGGGAAGTTGGAAAAGGAGGTGTGCAAGGTCAGCTACAAGAGCATCGCGGCCCTGAAGGGATCCATTACGAGGGAGTGGAATGCTGTCGATTCCGCCGAAGTCATCAGGGCATGCAAATCCTTTAGGGGCAGGATGGAGAAGATGGTGGCTGCTGAGGGGGACATATTGAATAAATTTATTGTTTAATATCATGTGTTACTTTTTCATATTAACAAATACACTCCAAATTCCATTTTTATGAAGCAGGTTGAATTTTAAGATAGTTCCAATTTATCGTATGTTTGGAATCTTTATTTATTTAACTCTTCTATCGTTTTATATTTTTCCCTTCATGGATGCTATGTTCTTTGGAATTTTCTTTAAGAGACAAGTTAATGGCTTATTAAACTTCCTTACCGTGAATAACAGTAAATTTTTAAACACCGTAAATCAAATATCCCGGTGCATCCACATTTCAGAGATGCATTGGTGGGGCATGGGTTAAAATCGGGTGGGAACCACAGCTGTTGGGGCATCACCCCAATTCAAGATTTTATTTTTGCAGGCTGAAAAAAATTTACGGCAAATTTTTTAGAGTCTCTCTAATTTTTTTTTTCTAAATTTTTTGTAGTCAAAATATGAAAACAATATAAATTAAGTATTTAAAGTTATATTTATATTATAATTCATACATCGATTGGTGCAAGAAATACAAGATGACAAGATTTTGTTTATAGTGCAACAGCTGAAGCTAGCTACTCTGGATCCAAATCATCGTCGATATTCTTCTAGTATGATAGTGTCTTTAATCTGGCAAAAAAAAACTCCTATATGATATATCCCTATATATAATTACGCTTATGCTGATAACTCTTCCTCGATAACCTCATGGAGGGGGATATCCAGTATCCTTTACCACTATAAAAAAATACACTTGTTGTCTCAAAGAAAAATTTGCTATCTTGAATCCCAAATGACGACAATGAAGGAAATGCTTATCCGCCTCATGATTTGGGTGAGACTTAAGGACTCTTGAAGATTTGTAGCTATTCAGAAATATATACCTTTACTTTTTACGAGTCACAAAACAGAACGGAATTGGAAATGTAAAGCTATACTTTTAATAAAATATGACATTAATACAGTAGCCTTAATTAATGTCCATTAAAGAATGGCATTATCAGAAGTCCAAAGCATCACAACTGCAATCATCAATAAACTATTCACTTTTGAGTAACTAAATAAAGGTAAGCTTCAGAGCTTTCGTCGGGGGTGATCATCCGTAAATATTAAATAATTAACCAATCTTGGTATATCAGATATTATATATAGGTAACATTTCATTGCGGTTGATGAACAACAAGGCTTGTATACAAGTTATTATAATACCCTATTTTAACTTCGGGAATAATTATAATTCAATAAACTTTTACATATTCATGTTACACCAGAAATGTTATAGTTAGACATCGAAGTGTGAACTTGGATTCGATACGTGCCACTATACGTAGAATTGAGTCCATATTTTGAAGAATTGAAACTTGACTTCATCTCACAATCAATGACTTGACTTTGATACACTCGATAGCTAAGACTCTTTACTAGACTAGCACATGAATGCTATCAAATTCTAAAAAAATACTCAATACCATGGTCCATATCAGAGGCATATCATAGCCCATCGGTGACATTGCCCATCCCCGCCCCACATTTTTGATATAGTGATTAAGTAATACCACTTAAAAAAATGCATTATAATCTACTAATTTTGAAAGTCAAAATTGTATTGTTTTTTTACTATTTGTCTTGAAAAAGATTATTCGTTCAAATTATTCTAAAATGGACGTTTGTCTCAAATTTGGTATTTATATTAAAAAAACCATATTGTCAAATATCCCACACCACTTGAAAATACATTCTGGGGATAGTCCTATATAATTATTGACATGGAATTAACTCGAAATCCGAGGATTCCATCAAATATTCAAAGACTTGGGATTTGTGAGCAAAGTATATTATCTACCTCGTAGACTTTTACATTTTACAGTAAAAATTAGAGTAAATTAACGCCAGCAACGAATGCTAATGAAATGATAAAAAATATGGAATCTTATTTATCTGAAATTTTTTATTTCTTTTATTTGTTTTTCTAATTTTTTTATTTTTAATTCAAAATGTTTGTTCCTCAATTCATAAAAATTACTTTCTAATACCAAATTTCTTTTCTTTAATTTTTCGTTCGCCAAAATTTTTTCTTCTGTTTCTGGAGAAACCTTTTGAGTTGATTTAGGATTATCAATATCTAAAATAATATTTAAAAATAATAGTACATTTTACAATTTTGCTGATGAATTAAGAGAACTTACATGAATCTTCTGGATTAATGGGCGGTGATAATATACGTTTGATTCTCCCAATTAATTGTGGGGAACATGAGTCCTTAAGGGCTTTGAATTTTAAATTTTTCCAACAAGCTTTTAGTTGAGATACAGATATTTGAACTTGAATACATTGGCGAGTATTGTAGAAGCTACACACTTGGTTCCAAGCCTTTTCTTTTACTGTTCTTGTCGCGGGGTCCGTTTTTTTACTCTCAATTAAGCTTGAATACTTCTCCATAAGACCAACTATTACGTTTATCTCACGGTTGGTATAATTACTCCTTCTTTGTTCAGACATGATGATTTCTTATTCTAACTGATGGATTTTTCCTTAAAAAAAATCAATTTCAAGGAATTAAATACCGGATCCCTGATAAGTTATTTTTGTTGAACAAGTATTTTGTATTCGGATTCCTATCTACTTTTCATATAGATAAAAATCCGTTATTTCAATATTCTTTTTTATAAGCCTACCTTATTTATTAATTTGGATAAAGTAATAACCTTGTATACTTTTTTTTTATCGAAACACTGAATAATGTGTACTTTATTGAAATATATGTGGCCCGTCAACACAAAAATAAGCCGGGATAATACTTCTCAAAATTGAATGTAGATTACATATTTTGTATTCCTATACAAATTTTTCTTAATTTCTATCTTAAAATTATATTGATTAACCCTTCGAAGGCACTTAAATTAGAGAAAAATTCAAACTTCACAATAAAAGAATAAGGAGATGATAAATTTGATTTGAACGGCCATATTGGGACTCATATAAGTCTCTCAAATCAAATAAAAGCTCTTAACTATAGGTAAAATGATTGGGTATCTTAGACCATCCTCAGATTTAAATATAAAGCCTATACGTGAGCCAAATATATCTGTGAAATAGTGACATGTACGAATAATATATGAAGTAAAAAATAAATTGGGATTTTCACCTTTTTCTTGATTTTTGTTCAATATGGCTTTTATGTTGAAACACCATATATGTATATACATTTCTTGCTATGCGAAGCGATAGGAATAATATACTTGTGAGTTTGTCTCTTATGCAGTATCAGAGAGGGATCGAGCTACAGACTAAGGATGAATCCGGAGGTGAATTTGATCGTTTCTCCTTGGGTTGCAGCCATCATGTCCTGTATCACGGCTCTTCCTTATATCTATCATGACGGTATAACAGTGTTAACTTTGTCAAGCCTGACGAGACGAAATCATTTCTTTAACGAAACTTTTTTTCCTGACGAAGACAAAATCTAACAAAATCATGACAAAGCCGAGACACAGATCTGACAAAAATCATGACGAAAACGAAATAAAAAATAACTACGCTGAAACAATGACAATTTCTGACGAAGATTATTATTATGACACTGATGAAACTCTGACAAAAACTAATGACTTACGATTACAAACCCACAAAATATCAATGCAATTACTGATGTTTATGGTTCGTGAGACATACTCCCATGGTCTTACAACAAACTCATAACACAAAACTTTTTTTTAAGGCATACTAAATTTAATTAATGATTAAGTGTCTGTGTAATATGTATTTAGGTATTACCGACAATGTGGAAAATGCACGTTAGAGTAGGCAAAATGTCTGGATCTATAAAATTTCGAAAACAGTCGTCAATGGTCGTTTTAACTTCATTCACATTGTCAGGGGTAATTTGATTATTAAAAAATTCAATGCCAAACAATTTGATCGTTAAGGACTTGATTATGATACAACTTGATTGCTATCAATTTGATATTTCGGTAAATTTTCGTAGAAATTTATATACATAGTGTACACATAATCAAACTAACTATTGTATGATAAGAAATTGTCACGAAAGACTCAAATCTATTTTGCAAAATATACTTCGGCCTCAGAACCTATTAAGTTAAATTTCTTGAAAATGTCTAATAAAAAAACAAACTATTAAGTACAAATTTATTTCAATTTTTAGACGAAATGTAAAAAAGGCCAAATCTAATTCTTCAAGGCTAAACTGCTTAAAAAAGCTAATCTGGCAATCCTGTTAGATTCCCAGAAAACATAAGATACCGTCAAATATTTGTCAATTGTTGTACGTGTCATTCGCGTTCCACGCGTTTTTATGATACTGCAACAATTTTGCTGAAAAAAATGCTACTTGAAGTGAAAATGAGGAGTGGGCCACAGTACACAGTTTGGGCATCCCTGCACTGGATTACCAAATTGCTTGCAACAAAATTGTACCTTAATAAAATCCTTGATGATCAAATTGCTTGCAATGAATTGTTTAATAATCAAATTACCCACAATCATAATACCTGACACTGTTAATGAACGTAAAATGGCCACACAATATTGGAAATTTTATAAATTGACCCGGCATTTTGCAAGATGCCGATTTTCCACATTGCCTGTAAGATATACATTTCATCAGCCCACAAGTTGTACAATATATCAGTATGGCCCGGAGTAGGTTCATAACCCACTGCCAAATCGTTGTAATTGGCGAATGAACCCCTTATGCAGGACTGTATTTACTTTTTCAGCGGAGCACGTTGTGGGCTCATAACTCAACGCAAATTCACTGTTTTTTGATATGACCACTGGAGTTTCACTAAATTTTTTTACTTATATGATGTATTTGACTTCCTACTAGGCTTGCAAAGGCGGCCAGCATCAAGAATGGAGGGCTCAGGCTTAGAAACGTTTAAGAGCAATAACTATAAATTCCAAAATAGCACTTGGTGAATTTAAATTATTCAAAATCCTTTCAATTTTAGTAAAATTAATATTTTTCAGAAAAATTTCAAAAATCCATAGCAATTCACAAAAAATAATTTTTATTGGAAAAAAAAATTCAAATATTAAATTTTTGAAAAAAAAATTCAAAAATCCATAGCTGTTCCCATAAAATTTAATTTCAAATATTACATTTTTTGAAAATTCTTAGCTACACAGAGGGAATTAAATTTTTTGCAAAAAAAATGAATAAACAAATTTTTTGCTCTGCTGCATAATTTGCTAGAATGACGAAAACAAATTTCTTATAAAAAAACAACAAAAAAAATCCTTAATTTGGAGAGGGTCAGAGCCCCTCCTGTCCAACCCCTATGGACGCACCTGTTACCGCCTTTGCATACCCAGTAGGAAGTCAAATAGATCATATAAGTAAAAAATTTAGTGAAACTCCAGTGGTCATATCAAAAAACAGTGAATTTGCGTTGGGTTATGAGCCCACAACGTGCGCTACTGGTATATTGCACAACCAGTGGGCAGAAAAAAGTAAATAGAGTCTCGAATAAGGGTTTCCTTTTCCAATTTTACTGATTTGGTTGTGAGTTATGAACCTACTCCGGCCATATTGACATATTTTTTTGTACTTTAAGACCCTATTTTTCAAACGTTATTTATTGCTAAGAAAATATAAATGAAACTAGAAAAATTGTTTGCAATGCAGAGGAAACTCTAACAACGACGAAATTCCGACGAAGACAAAAATCTAACAAAATCATGAGGAAGACGAAAAAAGATAACTATGACGAAACAATGACGATGTCTGACGAAGACAATATTATGAAGCAGACGAAACTCTGACGAAGACTAATGACTGACAAAGACGAAACGAAACGAAGACTAGATGAGACTGAAAATAGCTGACCAAGTTTACAATGTGGTATAATTACTTTCAGAACTACTTTATGCTGTAGTCACAACGCGCGAATCCATCTCTTCCTTTTTCTTCTTGGACATCATTCATCAATGAACTCGATTAAGGAATGAATTATTATTATAATTATGTTATTTTGACGCTTAATTTTTAGTTTATAATCATATCACTTAATTAAAAGGTTGCTGGAATTTGGGGTACGACGCAGTCTGCGTATAAGGTAGCTGCTACCCTGTCTAATATCATTCCTTAGTCTAAATTTTTTAATGACCCCTTTGTTATAAGTGCCTGTTACCAAACTGAGCCTGTATAAAATAACCTGAACCGGCACAACCTTGATTAATTGCGTTATGACGTTATCTATCGCAATTACTCGAATAAGTTCCGACGTAGGATTAGACAATAATTGAAGTTTGTTCTGTTTATTATTTCTATGTATGTATGTTTAAAGTAATTATAAGTTTAAGTAATAAAAAAGAGTATACTTTAAGATATATAAAAGTAACATCCTTGAATTAAATAATTACATCTAATAACCAGCAAATCTAATATGATTTAGAAAAATGTAAAGATTACAACAATTTAGATAAGATACATAATGAATTTAAATAATCAACCACATACACAATAAATATAAAAAAACAACTCATAGATTGTGATTCGAATAAATAAAGCAGTCCAAATTTTTAATTTGTTTACCATATGTGGAAGACATTTTAAATGTCAAGAATAATTATGGATTAACACAAGGCTTTAAAAGGAGAATGCTTGTATCCGGAGATCAACCCATTATAAAAGCACAATTTGGGAATAATAATTCGGGGGAAAATAGCTCTTCACAGCTTCCATAACCATTTATAAACCATAATATTATTGATGGATTGACGGATGAACGTAATAGTCATATTGGTCCATAATGTTATACATAACAGTCCTCTACATAATATACTCATTGAGTTATGGCTAAAAAAGCTCCCTCGATGTGTTCATTACTTTTAACCCGTCAATACATGAATTTTAGCCAAATATGTCGTAAGTGCTTGGTTTGAGCTTTACAAAATAACAACTACGTATCAGTTTTTCCTCATAACATAGTGGATCAATTAGGAAGTAAGTATAATTTAAAAAAAAAAAATTATTTTAAGATAAAAATTAAAACTCATGTATTGAAGAGTTAAGTTCAGGTGACTCGTAAAAGGGTCAATTATTATAGGGTGAGCTCCTGCTAATGGATCCACAAAGTCATACTTTTTGTTATGAATCACCGTCTTTTATTTATTTTTATCGATATGACGTAGGGATTAGTTTTAGCTAAAGAGAGTCGTTTAGTTTTAGCCATGGATAAATAAATATCAAAACCATATAGGCGAGAAGGTACGTAAAAGTTTGAGCAAGAACTTTGAGCATGAATTCTAGAGCTATCTGGACTACATCCAGATGAATAAAAAAGCGGGCCGGCTCCAAGGTACGCCTTGTTTTTAAAATTGATTAGTCATTGTTTTCAGTGTTGAAAGATAGCTAAAATATATTACTTAGAGGCTATAAGTTATAGCTTCAGGATTCCTATCGTGACTGTTAAGTTTAAGGTGATGATGTAAGTGTTGTGCCCCCAGGTGCCGTCAAGGTTATGAAGGTAACCCCAAGAATTCTAAGATCTTATACCATAGTTTTTCCTTTTTTCCAAAAAAGGAAAAAATCAAAGAATAAAATAATTTATTCTTTCCCCAACGCAATTTTAGGCGTCCTTTACCAATCATGCTTTTTATTATATCTCAGCCTACTTTAGTTAGAAAAATGACATCCTATCCTATATAGTATTAATGTGTGTGGATGTGAACTACGTCCTGCTTAGAAAAAACTATAATAAAAATGCATTTATTTCATAAATGGAGACAGAAACCTGCTTTAGACACAACAAAAAATGTTGTTCAGAATTTTGAGTAACGTACGTAAGGCTATGATGCTTAATTCTGATCAGACCAGATTTGATTTTTCGCAAATACGATCGATTCCCCGGGTCTCAAAGTTGTTTTTTTAAGGTAAGGGTTGTCGATTCGATTCAAGAAGGATGTACAAGTTAATCTTAGTAGGTATCTACAATCTTCATTATGGTTGAAGATGGAACATGGATAGTTAGCTATGGCAATGCCAATTAATAAATCACAAGGTCAATCATTTGAAAAAGTTGCTTTCTATTTACCAAAATCAGTATTTTCAGATGGTCAATTAATTATATGTTGCATTTTCCAGAATGGCAAAAGGGGTTGCAAGTTTGATTTTATTTACATAGTTATAATTTTTGATCTGCTCCATAATTTGATCAAATGATCTATTTTTAAGAACATAAATTTTCAGATAATTTTAGATATACTGAGAAACATATTTCGTAAAAAGCAAAAATTCCTTGATTTGGCGTGAGTTCCTAAATAAATAATCGATACAACCCTAATTTAAATTTATTTTTTTTAACCTGTAAAATTTTTCATAATTAAATTATCACATACGAAATATAAACCTATATTTGAAATCTTCATTCAATTTTGCAAAAAAAAAAAAAAAAAAAAAAAAAAAAAAAAAAACTCGCCTAATTTTAATTATGATGATTTTTTTTTTCCCTATTCAAGTAGTTGGTTCAAAAATTCAAATCAAACATTCTCAAAAAATTGATTGGATACAAAAGACTATTTTTAGATTCCGTGATTAGGTCGTCAAGTATTACTAGAATTGAATAAGGAAATTAAAATATTTTTTTCGTGATTTTTGTAGCTTTTCTATAATAAATGAGGGGGAAAAAGTGTATTTACTTATTCAATTACTTTTCCACTTAATAACAGAGAAAATTGTAATACAATATGCCCTACTAGGAGATATTATAATGCATACAAATCCTCATGCATGAAGTGCTTAGATAATATCAATTTGTGCAATTAATTGAAGGTCCTTTCTGTTTTTCACCTTCTTCTTCTGTTCACTATTTATTTAAGAAGAAAAGGTAAAAATTTTAAATTTTCGTTAATCATTACTCTCCTGGTATCGACCTTTCCTTGAAGAAATTCATGCATATCAATAATCTTATATATATATAAGTACATACTCCTTGGATGTATTCAATCACAAAGTAAGTTCTTTTTGTTTCCACAGCAGCAGCAAAACAAAACAAAAGACAAATCCAATAAAAAGAAACGTCATTATTAAATGTGAGGGATCTGATATATCTTTCAGCCACACCGAAATAATTAGTTATAATCATTTTTTTCAGATAAATCATAATTTATTTTTGTTTCTATCTAGCATAGTTATTAGGCGTCGACAAACAGACACACCTTGTTTTAATAATAAAGATATGTAATATCTAATAATATATCAAAGTACTAACTCAGAGTATTTCATTGAATGGAAAATAATACATTGAAAGTAATGGGCATGATCCAGGTTAATAGAAATACAAGGTCATGCTATTATGTAATTAGGCTTCCCAGAATTTTCAATTTGATGTACCGTACTGATTGCTGTCAAGATAGACATATATGAGGCCATGGAGGATAACAGCGGTACTCTAACAGTAATCGTCAAGGAAGGCGATATATAGATACTCGTGGTAACTGTTATACTCTTTGGTGTCACTATCAAAAAGTGTGGTGGAAGTCAAACATTTGTTAAAAAAGCTATTTAATTTATCAAAATCCACTCGTTACAATTCAACTCAAGTTTAAGCAACACCAAATTAAACTGTGTCTTTCACGGTATTACCTCACTGACACAAAAATGTACTGTTTTTGTTGTCAGCTGTCGATGTTTCTGCTTATTTTCTCCTAACCAGTCTTCTGAAAGTTGATTGGTTGAATTATAATTAGCTTTTATTAGGCTTTGAAGTATTCTTAGACATAATTGAATAATCATTTCATAGTTGAGAAGAGTAATTGGCTTAACTACAAGCTGATTTTAGACCTTTTTCCCCTGTTTCTTTTCTGAAGAAAATTTGTGAGATGCAATAAAGATAACGACGTGCTTCAGGCTCAACTCGGACCTAAATGATCAAAGGACCAACATAGACTATAAGAAAAAATCCCGACTCGTAAACAAATCTAAATGATTCTAAAATAACATGTATATAATATGTATTTTAATCATTACATATAAAATTTAAATAATGACTCAATAATAGTAATTATAAAATTTCAAAAATAATATTATAGATTTTTAAAAATTAAGACATAACAAGCGGAAAGACACAATTTAAAGACCTAATGCATGCACAAAAAATGGGGACTTTTCTTAAGAAAAAAAAGTATGTAGAATGTAATGAAAAAATGGATATCACATGAGCATAAACTATGTCAAGTGTCGAATTGACACAATTTTTCTATATAAAAAAAAAAGATAAGTTAATAAGCTTCATTTATATTGAATTCTTTTTTGGTTAAAAAATTCATCACACTTAACTAAATAGGACTGACTCTTATTAATTATAATTAATATAATCATTTTCTTGATTATAGTTGATTTTTAATTGTTTAAGAACAGAGCTTTCTCCTCGACACTTATACAAGATATAATCTAATCAATTATTGATGATAAGTTAGCATTACTCATAATATCTTTATATGATATAAATATAAAGTAATAGAATAATATTGAAAGTGTCAGTAAGGAGCCAATCAAAACCAACAACAACGAACAAACAAATAATTAATTGGTTTAAACTATATGATAAATAACAGGCGCGACTAAATCCACATATTCATCATTTTCATCCCAATCCAAAAGTTCATTTAAATCAGAGTCTAGTCTCTTTATGCCAAAGGGTTCAGGGGTACTTGGAGTAGATGAATCCTCTTCGAAAGAGGGTTCCTCCTTTTTAGGCTCCACCCAATTGATATCCTTAATATTGTGATCCTTTTTAAAACAATTTCCAGCAGGAGATCCCCAGGGTTTGTTACAGTTTTTACAAACAACTTGGCAGCCATCATCATCTTGAGAGAGTCTCTGAGATCCACCACGAATCCTTTGACTACAGCAAGAGTACTTGGATTGACATCCAAGTGAACCAGAGGATGTGTCTACCTTACAGCACTTGTAACGGGTCTTACAGCCTGGGGATATGTTATAAGTGGGAATTTGATACTGATAGCCATTCGGACTATTTTTTGAATTAAGACGACGATGCTTTTGAACTGGATCCTTGCAGCATGCCCATTTAGCTGCACATCCTTGTTTCCCAGACTTTCGATTACAGCATGAGTAACGTTTTATACGGCACAAACAGCTAATGGAATACCATGGCTTTTTGAGTATACCATCGTGCTCTGAAAAAGTAGTAAGAAAAAAAAGATTATTTGATAAAGTAATAATCATTATTATTCCATTAAAATATATTGAAGAAAATTATACGCATTATATATTTTTTATGAACATAATAAATATAAGACCCACCCATTGATAACATCATTCATGTAGTTTTAATGGGTTTAACTTTGGATATAATATCAGAAAAAAACTAAAATAAAAACAGAAACAGGAGACTCCTAAAGGAACGATGCCCAATCTTGAAGAAAAGGAGAAAACGTCAAATGAATTTTTTACATCATGTGGAAATATTTCTTGGGTGATTTTTTTTTCTTTTTGTTGACGAGCCACAAATATAATTAGAGTTGAGTAGTTTGCAATGAAAAAGAGCGCGAGGAGAAGGCGGGAGTGACGCACAGGAGAGGAGGGTATTACTGAATTAAGACTCTTATTAATATCAAATGCCTGTTATATTATTGGGGGGGATGAATTACTGCTTAAAAGTAAAGAACATTCTACTACATTTAAAATACCATTAGTGCAGGTAAAATATAAAAATATTTACATTTATATATATATATATTTATTTTTTACAGCAATTTATACCAAAAATAGGCAATAATGCATACTTCAGAGGGAGAAGTTAATACCACAACGATCGATTAAATCACGAAGAAAAAAACAGGGAAAAGCACGCGTACCAACCGGGTTTCCTTCAATAGTTTCTAAATGTAGTTTTTTCATTACAAATTACTTCATTCTACATATAACAATTACGTACCTACTCATGTTAAATATAAGAAACAGACATCTTTGTTTACAATATGTTTTACATATACTTCGTTCATGTAAAGTACTATAAACAAAAATATAAAATTTCATGACTTTTTAAATTAATTCAGTATGTGTTGATGCTCTTAAAAGATTTAATTTCTTTCTGGCAGCATTTAAAATTCACACAAAAGAAATCATTTGTAGTTTTGAACTTATCAATTAAGAGATTACACTCAAGCACTCCTTAATGAGTAACGTCATGTTTTCATTGAGTCTTATGTAGCTTATTAGGCGAAATTAAAACCAATGAGAAAGAAATATATGAATGCTTTTTTATTAGGCTTAGTTAGGTAGATAGATAATAAATGTTCTACTCTTTAAAAGTTTAATAGAGACGTTGTATTTCGTGTAGTTGTGGATATGTTATATTCTGAAGGAAAAATAATTGAACTTGCTAAGTGAGTACATTCCTAATTATTGGATTAGTCTTCGTACTTTGCAATTCCATAATTTGGATTATAAAAATACTAGGGATAGTAACTGACATTCCCTTAGTTACTAGGCGTCAAAGAACAGACAAATTTTTCCTTTAATAGTATAGAAGATAACAACTACACAAGAAATCCTTTGTGTTTCTCTAGATTTTTTCTGAGCAAATTATCACACATAGTTACTCAATAGTTGGATGTTCTCTTCTCAAGAATGAAAGAATTATAATATGAGTTTAATAAAATAAAAACGTTGTGTGGGTCCTTGTTCCTAAATAATCATGTCCAGTCCCACTTGTCAGTCCTTAAAGAAAGTAAAATGGATCCCTTTGTGACGTCAATGAGAGCGTTTTCCCCCTTTTTAATTATTATGTTATATAATAAAATAAACTCTATAATCTAGTAACACTATAATATGTTCGTATTATATTGTATTATCATGAAAAATATAACATTTTTTGTAAGACATGTGCCATAATCTTAATACATATATCCTATTTGCTTTCATGAACCATCAATATTTTTATGAAAAATTCCAAGGATCAACAGTCCTAAGAACTGACCGTCTAAAGGACCGGCTCCAAGGACTGATCAGACTGGTCCTAAGACTTGACTAGACCGAATAAATAAGGACCAACACAACACTATTGTTGAAGTTTCCAACATTCTTATAATCTACAGTCCTAACCATATATGTACAGTGTGCGGGAGCAAATCATGAAGTAGTTGATTTCCCGAGTACAATTTCACCCATATTTTCGAAAATAAAAGAGGCAGAGAATTTAAATATTTACTGGTTTATTGGGATATCATTAGCTATATCATGGCCTCAAAAATGGCCTTTCTTGGCTGCTAGCATGGCAGTAGTTACAGTATAAATAAAAGTGTGTCAATCTCCACTGCTTAAAATCATATAGACGCATTTAACCAATCAAATTGCTTTAATGTTTATTTAGCAAGAGGGTTACTACTAGTTTTGAGACTTGGGCCAAGACCGATTTTATTTTCGTTTCGGTTTTTATTGATTTATTCTACAACCGCTAAGGACTCTTATTTCGGTCCAGACCGCCATCTCAGACAATAAACCTAAATTTAATCGTTCTCAATTTGTTAACCATTTTTTGTGTCTACATATATAGACAGATTTTTGTTTGGGTCTGAATCTCTGGAGCGATTTTCTACGCTATACTGATTTATAAACTAACCAAATATTATTTATGCAACATATTTTAATTCATATCGTTCCGATGTTCATAATTTTGAAATACAAATGACATCATCAGTAATTCATCTAAAGAAGCAGTCTAGACCAAATTTTAAACATATTTTTTTCTGTGGGACCGATCTACACCAAATTTTCTTTGAGATCGGTCCAGACCGAATTCCTTAAATTTAGTGCACTAAAAATCATAACCGTCTCAGAACGGTCCAGGATTTTCAGACAGAAAATCCACACGACTTAATACGTAAGTTGCAAAAATCATTAAATTTCAAACAATGGGGTATAAGCCTTTTTTACTTGGTTATTTGTGTTCCAGAATTGTAATCTCTACGCCATCCTGTGGGGCAGAATGTTTTGTTACAGTGTAGCCTCACTAACAACAAAAAACATTGTATTTTGTTGTCAGTTGTTCCTGCTTCTAAACGATGATTCGTTGAGTTAAAATTATCTCTTGTGAAGCTGTGAACAATTGTAGCGATTATTCAACAATCAAATAATAGAGAAAATATAGTGATTAAGCTCTATAATACTAGTATCATATCATATGATTATGCAGAGTGAAGAAGGGAGAAGAAAACTCCACTTTACGGTCAGCTGTCGATTAGTATTATCTATAATATCGAGAGAGCCGAGGAAGAATTTATTACTGTCATTGTGAAAAATCCAGTATATATTATAATATTTATTTTACGCCATATTTTAACAAATATAAAATAGAAATAATATGAGTTTTTGTTTTCAAAATAGGTGCAACAAAGCACCTTATACAAGTATGTAATTGTTGTTGATTTTAATTAGTAATAGTAGTGAAAAATTGGTCGACTAGTACAAATTTATTTCTATGTGCCTTTTTGTGAGATTCAATAAATATAACAACTTGTTATTTTCTCCATATCATACATATTCAATTCAAAATCAATTCCTTCTAATAATTAGATGCAGCTAATTAGAGTAAATAACGGAAATAATATATTTTGAAGTGCAGTGTTCGAAATTAAATGATGTTCCGGCTTAAAGATCCACTTTAAATGAAGATAAGAAATCTCTAAAAGAGTGGAAGCCACAGAAAAGTATATCTTGTGCATTTAATTGTTTCAAACCTTCACATATTTTATACATAGGTTAGTAAAAGAAAATAAACACAGTGACTCTTAAGTCTTCATCTTAGCACTTAACAATATAGAAAATAAAAAAGCGCATAATAAGCAAGGTGACTTTACATTTTCAAATTCTTGATAGGTGAATGCATGACTACATTAAATTGTAAATACATAAATAATCGAGCAAACGGATCATTGAGACTCAATGGCACGTTCATGAACATTGCAAGTGATACACCCAAAGTTTTGTTTTCTAGAATGTGTTTTTTAAAGGTTAAACGACAAAATAGCAATTAATTAAAATTGACTAGCAATAAAACTTAATGCGTGGAAAACACGTCGTTACCTTTATTGTATCTCGGAACTTTTCATACAAAAATAAATAGACAAAAGGCGTATAATCAAAGATGAAAATCCAGTGTGGAATGGAAAATCAACATGGTAACCCTGACAATTTGAAGAATGTTTTGAGGAGAGAAAGAATAATGCCCATGACGTGTCATTAGATCAGCTACAATCAGCTGTGACAAGGAGGAATGAGAAAAGGTTGTAAACAAGGACATTTGCTAGAATTACTCCGCAACAAATCCTCAGGGTTACGTTCCGTCTTTTATTAGGACACACGAATGTTTAATCAGGTTTTGAATATAATTTGAATGCATTTATGAGAAGTTGTTCACTACTGAGGAATATAATAATAATAATAATTCATTCTTCAGATTACCTATTTTAAAAAACGGCCAATCTAAAAATTTCACCGGATTTACATCCCTGCTCGCTCATGCCTCATCGGTAGTTAGCCAATTATTTACAACTATTGAATTATTATTCAATAACTGGTTGCAATAGGGCATGAAGAAACAAAAAAAAAAATATTATGACTTTTGTAGCCTGTGGTAATATAAGTAAAGATTGCCAGATGGCGCTGGTATCTCTTCTATGTGATAATGATAATTATTATGCAGGGAGCTGTATTATTTTGTCACAATACGGCGCCTCTCTCTGTTACCTTATTTAAAAACTAGAATACGTAAACAACGCTCATGACCTATTGTTCACAACTTAACATGAGGTAATTTTAATTCAACCAATCAACGTCGTTCATAACAATGCTTAGGGAAAAAGAAGCAATCACATCGATAGCTCACAGCCGAATACACTGTACATTTTCCTATCAATAAGAAATACATTATTTATGTAAAACTTCATTCAAAATGTCTGTTTTTTGCTTTCACAGAAGGCTTAAGTCTGTTTTTAAGAATAAATCATATGGAACAATCCAGAGGCTACTGTTTGATAAGGAGGGAGGAGGCTAGCCCTGGCAGCTTACTCTAAGCAAATAATATTTTTTTAAAATAAAATATTACTAAGAAAAAGTGGAGCTAAATTTTCAACAGTTGCCATCACGCAACTTGAGCATATTTATGCATGTCAATTAAAAATCAATTTAACCAATCTTTTCTCAGAACCTGTACTTGTCTATCAATAGTGTATAACAATATGTGAGAAACTTGTCCATGAATGTTTTTAGTTTCTAATTGTTTATATTAATTAATTAAACATCAAATGTTCCTTACCGAGTCCTAGACAAATTCTCTGAGAAACCCAGTAAGTAATGCTTTTAATTAATCAAAATATTCATCGAACCAGTTATGTTAACTAACATTAGAGACGTGAGAATATTATGGTTAAAGGTTAAAACTTTGTGTTATATATACTCCTTTGTATATGGTGCATATTAGATCACAGCATTACATTTATTGTATCTCGCAACCTTTCTTCTAAAAAAGAAACAGTCTCAAATGATATTCTATAAATACATTGTAAACTTTAATGTCAGTGAGGTGTTACTCCATGAGGACAAAGTTTCAAATACTACCACAATAACGGAAAGGTTGATTAAAATGCCACATAATATAGCAATAATAATACAACAATGCCAAAATACTGCAGTTTAATTATTTAAAAAAATCATATTAGCTTACAGAAATACGAATTTATAATCAAAAATGATGTTATTCACACTATAACAGGTTCCGTGATTTAATTACCACTCCTCTTTGCCTAATATTAGTGTGATATAATCTATATCTTACAGCTTCGTGAACAATGCTCAATCCTATAAAAGACTCCAAAGCAGTGGAGCCGGAATCATAGGAGCAAGTGGCCATTGCTCCCCCTCCCCAAACTCTTGTGGAATTTTTATAGTTATTAATAGTGATGTCCACATAATGCATAAAAATGCTAGTAAAAAAACCCAAGAATACAGAAAAAGGTTAAAAATGGAAATAAATACGGTAAAATAAGATGTATTTTGGTATAAAACAAATATATAGTTAAAATTTCTCAATCAGCAGCACCTTCTTCTATTTTGCCCACTAACTCCTTACTTGTTTTCTTCATTGTCCTGGTCATGGTGGTGCGGGGAGGCATCGTCTTCTTAGAGTACTTCTCCAATAAGTATTTGAACTCCCTGTTGTTAATCTTGGCAAGGGGGATATTAGCAGAGACCAAGGCCTTCATTAGGGCAGTATTGAAGACGCCATCGTCGTTATCGTGTTAAGGGATGACGTTGAGCACCTTCTGTGTAGCTTTGTCTCCCTTGTTGCTTAAATATACATTCTTTTAGTACCTGTCCATCCTGTTCTAAGGGCACACTTCCTGTTGGCTTTAGCGCTAAAGTTGCAAAGTATGCATGGCAAATACTTTGTGTCAGGCACACAAGTACAATTCTTGATACCACCGAGCTCCTTAATGAGCACTATCCTATGTATGGTCGATTTAAAAAGATGGGGTTTCACTTCGAATGAATGTAAATATATTGAAAATAAATTCTACTGGATGGCCGTTTCTATTTATTGCACTGATGATATCCGAGTAATTTTCTCTTTATGATTCATGGTGCCAATGGATTCATCCATTCCTGTTATTCTTACCTTGCCCCTCCGAAACTCGTACTCAATCCTCCCTTTACTCAAATAATTGAATATGATTTACCTACAAATGACGGGGGAAAATGAAAATAAAAGTCGAAAATGCAAATAAATCTTATTTGCATAATTTGGACATCACTAGTTATTACAATACAAATATTTCCCCTTCTATATAAAATATGAAAAATAATCAATTTCCCAATGATTTGAACGAAAAATTCGTTCAAATTTAGTCTATTCTGGAATAATTCAACATTAAAATAATTTAAAAAAAAATTTAATAGTCAAATTTGACATTTATAAAAAAACTTTTCTGTCAAAAAGCCAATGAAGAAAAGATGACGTCAACATTATGTAATTTGTCCCCCCCTCCCCCACTTGAAAATACATTTCGTCGCCGATGCTTCAGAGCATCAAAAATAAGAAAGTCCCAAATCAACCAATGGAATACAATTTCAAGCATAAAAAACCAAATGATTGATGAAAAACTAGATTATCAATGTGCAGGGATGTTTGATTTAGAAGGAGATAAGTGTGTTTGTCATAATCATATAAAAAATAAAAGATTACGTCAATATTTTTCTCTCGTAAATAGGTACCACGTATCTACATATAAGTTATAGCACATCTCTTTGTGAGGATACACTATATAGAAAGTATTACGAAATGAGTCAAATGTGAACGACTTTTGAAGAAATTATTGACTTTTAATTATAATTAATAATATGTAATAAGATGAAGTACATGCAATTACTAAAGTCAAACAAACTTCAATGTTTCACAACAAGGGGAAATTTTTGATGTATTATTTATTTATTTTTTGATTGGCCTAATTTCGTTTTACATACTACATAGATGTACGTATATATTAGTGTGATGCTACGCTCTGGAAATTATAGAGCGTTTTAAGACCATCGTTATAACTTTAACCAATTGGGTACAACTACAAGTCTGGACCCTTCTTGTAGTCAAAATCAGTCTACAAAAAATGGGGTTGATTAAAAAATGACACTAAAAAATATAACTATGTGCAGGCTTCATCCCCGGAGAAGATGGTGTTGCATAGAGGGGTGATATTCCCCTTTCTACAACGTTCTTTTGTCAAAAAATGAATTACGCTCTTAATAAAATATATCTAGGCCATATTATAATACATTATAGAATAAAATACCAATATTTTAATATTATTAAATATATTCTCGTACATATTTAATTCATTTAAGAAATTGTGAAGAAATATTGACATTGATACTTTGGGATTACAATGGATATATTTAATAGTTGCTATGATTCACATATTTGCTAACCAAATAATTTTTGGGCTTTATAATGTTTCTTATTTTTGGCGGAAAGGTTGCGTGATACAATAAAGTTTACGACACGATTCCCTTTATTGTATCTCGCACAATTTTCTCATCATATAACTGGGAAAAGGCCCGAAATAAGTTGGTAGTAGATATCTTATTCTTCCCAATTACGGTTTTAGTATACAAAAATTGACAAGAAATTGTTCAGAACATAACGGGAGCTAACTTTAATTCAACCGATCAGCATTCCGAAACCTGATTAGGGAAATGTATGGAAACATGTACAGCTGACAAAAAAAAAAAAAAAAAACCTTAGTAAATTTTTGTGTTATAACGATTTTAGGAAAAAATGGGAAAATTCTTTTAAACTGATATAATAATACCTATCACTAATATAATATATATTAAGATAAAAGAAAAATAATCAAACACGACGGTAGTTCCAATGGAAGAAGTGCTTATCACTTAATTCTCCGTTATCAATTAAAATATCATTAGACATGACGGATTGTTCATAATGAACAAGACTCTTGGATTAAAGGACAAGAATTTGCATTATAATAGGAAACCGCAGCGATTACCACTTCGCTATGATCCCGGATATGTCAGAAGAAGAGAGGTGGTTGGCTGTGGCGCGACAAACCACTGAGAGGATTCGGTCAGGTAGTCAAAGATCGAGTCGTTAGAGAGTGCGAGGAAAACTGTAAAACTCTGTACAGTTGGAAAAATCTAAAATTGCAAAAGAACGATGGTCTTTGTTTCTTCATAAACCTTCTTTCTTATCCAAAGAGAACGAAACAGGCTGCATTTCAAAGTTACCTAAAGGACTCGAATTTACAAAGTTTTTTAATCTAAGACTGTGCGTTCATACGTCTAATGTATCAAGCCAAGTTATGAGAATCATAAGTGACTTATAGGATCTTTCAACGAATTTTTATGTGTAGTTTTCTAGTATGTTACAATTACATTTGAAATTGTAACTACGTTTGTAATAAATAAGAAATCCCACCAATGCCAAACACCTCTAAAATCAGTTGGTAGTTAGCCAATTTGTCCCAACCATGGAACTATTATTCAATTATTGTTTGGAATTACTCAGAGCTTAACAAAACTTCAAATTCAACCTATCAAATTACAGAACGTTGATTAGGGTGAAAGAAACATAAACATGGACAGTTTAGTGTTAGTGAGGTAAAACCGTGGTCTAAAAAATCACAAAACAGGGAAAAATCGGCTTCTCACCGAGTCTTAACTGATTTTACAATAACAAATTTGGGCACGTCAGTATATTTACGAGGAAGACTAATTATTATAAGCTATCCCACGGATCCGGGATCATTGAATTATATCATTATTTTCATCACACCATCACTCAAATAACGAAGTATATATACGTATCAATTAGAATACAATATATGTTTTTTTATAAAAAAAAAAAAAGAAAAAGAGTTTCCATACTAAGATACATTGTATCTATGTCGAAAGTGAAGTAATACTTACATCACTTTTTTAAATAGAACTCTTATCAAAGAACAAGACAATTATAAACGAATATTTCCTACTTATATTAATAATTATTAAGTATTTCCGTTAATTAAATAATTATCGCAGTAATACTTGTATGAAGGGATTTCTGTTTTACTATTGGATTTAAAAGGTCGAAAATATGGTATACATAACTAATTAATATTCCATCATTTGTTATGTACTTTTAGAAGAACACATATGATGATCATATACAAAGAGAAACTTGACAAAGTATCCTCACCCCAAGCAAAAATGTAACTAACAAGTCAATTTATATTATATGTATACGAAAAGTTTAACTTCAATTAGTCAAATATATGGAATTAAGAGCAGGCCTTATTATAAATCAAGACATTAAATTGACAATGATTCTTTAACTCCAAATTTACCGTGAAGGCATCATTTTTATTCTTCGTGGGCCCGGAGCAAATGTGTAACGAGTCACTTTTTTTTCTTCAAAAAGGCGATTTTATATGTAATGTTCTTATAGGTATTTGATAAGTACCGTAAGGGAATATTTAATACCTTTTTGTGCAATCCACATGATAAAAATCTAAGAATTTAGAATATCTTGATTTTAACCACATGAATCGTCAATATTACATTAGTTTTATAGTTTTGCTCCGGGCCCAGTGCATATGTATTTATAAAAGGCTCTCACCATAAATATAATGTTCGCTCGGATGAAATAACTCTGTTTTCTTAGGATGATATTGCTCAATGTCTCCTGGATGAATACGATAGGGTTTCATATGACAATATGATGACATGAGACGGATATCGCCCACTTCTGTGCAGTCTGCACATTTGGAATTATGAAAAACAACTTGAATGGGGTCCCTAATATCCTCAAGTTTTTCATCAATGATAGCTCTGACTTCTTCATTCGTTTTAATATTGAAAACCTCGCGAGTTTTTGGGTCCTGGAAAATAAGGAGGATAAAAAGTTAATTCAGTGAGCCATTACTTGGAGTTTTACACAAAATTAATTAGTATATATCAACAAAACATGGAAAGAGAAAGTTAAATGAGGAAGTGCATGTCATTGAATTAAATTTACATAAGTAGGTGACATTTTTGAAAAACAAAACAATCTAGATCGACGAAACACATACCTTCAAGGACTCTCTTTGCGCTTCAGAGATTGTCGGATCCTCAAAAAAGCGATAGCCAACAACTTGAATATTTGCATAAGCGTTATACTCTAAAGCAGCTCTCAATGCCCCTTTGCCGTCATTCTCCGGATTCATGGACTGCTTCAGTACAATAATGACATTATTCCATATCTCACCAGGTTTAAAGAGATCAATAATTGCAGCTTGCTTACTAAGGAGTGCATCTCGTCGAATGTTTGGAATAACATTCCATAAAATGGCTTTGACGTTCATAATATCATTTTTATCAATGAATCGAAGGACTTCTTTGAAACTATCAGCGTCTTCACAGTCAATGTCATCCCATCCAACGGTATCTACCCAAATAGAACCATTATGCTCTCCTAATCTATGATACTTGGCGCACTTCTTGGTTTCTCTTTCCGTTCCTGAACTACACTTTGCCCTTTGAGAAGTGCATTTAGAGATGGTTGAGCTTTTACCTGCTCCTGTGGATCCTATACAAATGACGCAACTTAGCCCTGCCTCCTCTTCCTCCTCTATTTCAGGGGTAGTGTTATGTCCATTGAGGAGAACACTCTCTCTTTGCGGAAGAGGAGAGGCTCCGGAATTCCGATTAGGGACTTTGGGTTGAAACTGCCTTTCTGATGAGGGAGAGGAGGTAGCTACACTTTTTCGATTCAAATCCTTTCTCGAAAACTTTTGAACCCATTCTCGATTACGTTCCTTCTCAAAGCGAAGAGAGAGTCTTTCTCCTCCTGCTCGAACAAATTCTCCTAAACTTGATGAGGAGACTTTGGGATCACTGGTCTTATCTTTCATGTTAATAATGTCATCCGTCACAACAACACCACTGACTCAGATGTTCACAGTATACGACGTAATCCTTGTAATTTAATGACTGAAGACTAATGTTAAAAAAAAGTAAAAAGAAGTGAGGGAGACGCGATCACTTGCTCTATCTCTTTTCCTATGCGTGCCCGCCACATGGTCTGCTTACCAGCTATAAAACAAGCACGCACACACGTACAGCTAGCTGCCTATACCTTCACATCATATATAATGGAAAATATTATACACTCCCATATTATTTATTCTTACTATTTAAAGGGACATTATTCTCCACCCGGAAAAAAAATAAGTGACAGGGAACACTCTTTACACGAGTGGGATAATAAATTCGTGAATTATCAACTCTCTGATCAATAACAAAAACAACTTTTCTTTAAGACTATAAAAAAAGTCTCTAAAAAAATTGTTTCTTTTAGATCAAAGAGATATTATCCCTATTTATACTAAATAAGTATAAGGGCCCCTTAAGAGGTAAATTTCCCTTTAACAAAACACGGCGTTATTCCAATTACATAATAATTCAGACACTCTATTGTTTGTCAGCTGTCTATCTTTCTTCTACTGATTCTTGCACATTAATTATTAGTTATATTTACTTATCAGTTGTGTATTTTCATTATCTTATGCAAAGTTCCCGTGCTCAATATCCTTAAATAAAGAAAAGTTACAAAGAATTGACAAACCAATATCAAAGCTATTAACCAAGTGGCGAAATAAAGACCACGAGATCAGTATTTCGGCAAATATATTTGGCTATGCAAGAACTTTTTTGTCCGCTAGGGGGTGGAGTATACTTGAATATTAGTCTAAAATAACAATGCACGTTTTTAATTGGGTGGGTGTAAAATAACTAAGAAGGTTAATTCTACAAAGAGAAGAACAAGTTTTGATACGTCATGAGGGGTAAAATGTCCTCATCTGTGGTATCATAAAAAGCGACATCTCCCGTTGGAAAAATATATTAATAAGACAAGGAATCTACTCAAGCTATCTATTCGTGTTTCGTCCTCTGGTATATAGATTTGATTCTTACTATTGAATAATATGATTTTGTACCTTTTATCTTTCACACGTCGTTAGTTTTATATTTTACATGCAAACCTTCCTCAGAAAAGAAACAAGTGGGGGGGGGGCAGTTAATTATTGTTGTTAGGCACCTCATACCAACTATGGAATAATTATTCAATAATCGTTAGGAATTGTTCATAGTTTAAAGGGAGCTAATTCAACCAATCAACGTTCAGAATACTGATTATATGAGGCCGGAGGGAGGAGAAGCATTCACATCGACTGCTTAGAACAAAGCCTAGTAACGTTGTGTTCCCTTTTCTGAGGAATAAATGCTCAGTGATATATTACAATAACCTCCTATCGAATTCTTAAACGTCTTGTTATCTACTCCCTGCGATTTTATTTATATATAGGAAGTATATCAACAAATGATTTAAATTAATTAGATCAGGGATTAAAGGTGATTTGTTATGTAGTATATTTTTTTTACGTATACTGCGATAAGAAGTGAAGAAGAAGAGAAAAGATAACAAAACGTTGCTCGAGACAATCCTCAAAACTAAGGAAACGTCCTCTTCTTGATCATACAAATCCATAATACTTCAATGACAAACAAGTTCACTTCAGCTCAAATAAAATCCTATAATTCTTGATACTTTTTTCATATCAAGTTACCTTCTTATATATTATTATTATTTCCTGTTTTCCTGTAGCATGTCTACATAATATATTAATGTAATATCTTCTTAATACCTTCTTAGAGTAGTTGAAACTAAAGAACTTGTTTCTTTTTGTTGTCGTTGTTGTTCGACTACCGGCCCTCCTTTGCGGAATCTTTGCTATTTATACGACGATGTCTACATATATACATATGTAGGTAATATTTACGTATCTAAGTCACTCATGCCATCAAAACATATGTGCAAGTTTCTTTTTTTGTTATGTTTGACGTCATATTTGGAGAAGTGATGTCTAATAGGAATCAATGTTCGTCTTCGTGTGGGACATTAATACACGTTGTTCGAGTGGTGGTAGTTATGAATGGAGAGAATGTTGGCCTCTGTAAACCCTGAAAAAATATTTTTGTAAGTAGGACAAAAAATGAAAATAAACAAAGCACGTAGAAATCTTGATGGGATCTCTCAACCTTTCATCCCTAAAGGGAAGTTAACCGGTGTTTGACCAACTGTTCAGATACTATTGACTTAATTGAGGAATATTTAGAGGTTAATCAGATGTAATTCGCGTGCAACGAACATTTTAGACAGTAATGACTAAGACTTGAGAGTAAAGAAATCGACAGCCGTCTCAAAACATTTAGATAGGAATGGTTGATATAATGGGTAGAGATGGGATTTTTGTACAATAAAAACAGAGTTGACAGATTACAAAATGAAAAGCGGTTGGTGCTATTGTTTAGTTTATTCTTTAATAGATTGTCGTAGTGTTAACATCTCTCTCTCTCAAAAAAGAATTCTCACTAACCCTTTGTTTATTTAAAATAATATCAAAATTAATAAAACAAAATTTATATTTGTATGTCATTATGTAATAAATAACAATGAAATGAAATCTCGCAAGCGCTTTTTTACGTAGCATCGAGCGTGTATACAGGGTGCAATGTATATAGTGCTCCCTAATATATATCTTATTCATATTTTTGATTTAAGAAATAAAAATATAGTAATACTGATGAAGTCTCGCAGGGGTTTTGCATGTCGCATTGAGCTTATATACAAGATGCAGTGTATATAGTGCTCCCTGATGTATATCATTTATATTTACAGTTTATGTTAAGAGTTGTTTAAAATATAAAACGCTGACATATAGTAATGAATGAGATCTTGTGGACGCTTAGTTCAACTCATATTAATAAGAGAAAAAGGTAAGTACTTTATATATAATTTATATAAAAATAATTGGACTCTAGATGAAGTTTATAAGAGAGCTAAAGTACTCCCTGGCTCATCAAATCATATTTAGGAAAATATCAAGCTGTTATAATTCTTTTTTTATTCTTGAGGCGAGAACGTCTAAGTGTTGAGTAACAACATTTGAGTGTGATCATGAAAAAGGAAGAGGAACACTGAGGACTTGTTAGAAAGTGATCTTCTGTATTATTGAAACAAAATGTGGCTGTTTGTTTATCCCTAATATCTCCAGACAATGCTGAGTACTACCATTAGTGCTTAATAATATATTAGCTTTAAATACAAGTTATGAAAGTTTCCCTGCACTAAAAATATTCTAAATATAGAAAGTTCTCCTTTTTACATTAAATCATTGCCCCCCCCTCCGCTAAATCATATAACACGCAGCTGATATTAGCTAGAGGTCTTAGTTCGTTTGTAGAATAAGTCTCGTTCCCGCTTTCTTCATACGCTCTACAAAAATCTCATCCCTAATTATGGGATGTCATTGTTCAAAAGAACAGGTTAAAAAAGAGAAAGTGAGAAATGTGCTCAAGGTTTTGTTTATATTATGGCAGTTTGGCATAATTAGATAAAATTGTCAAAGTACAGAAATAATCTCTTATGTCTAGATCAGGGCCGTTGCAGGCTTTCATCCTTTAACACTCTAATATAATTAGTATTATAAATTGGTTTTTTGTGTACAAGTTACTATTTTGTACAAGATGCAACTTGTACAAAGTTGCAACTACAAAACGAGACGAATAATAACTGAATGTTCCATGGATGATGGATGTATAAATGTTGTCATTTTTGAGTATTTTAATGGGAGTACTATGTCATATTTGTTGTGAGGCGCTTTATAAAGCTCAAATATCCAGAATGATATTGCAGATAAATAACATTATACATAATAAGCATACAATTTTAATTGATCAAAATGAAATGATAATACTAATCTATAGTTTGTAATTAGAATGACCAATGTTGTAATGAACTAATGCATTGTAAGACGAACAAATTGAAATTTGTACAATTTGCTTATACAAATTGCAACTTTTACAAACATTGCAGCTTGTACACAATGTATATATATATATATACATTGAGGAAAAAGTAATTTTATATTTTTCGCTTTATTTCAATGCATTATAAGAAGTGTTACAATCATTTGATTTAAGCCAAGTATGCTCCGTTCTGTTCGATAACTTGTTGCAAACGATAATCCAACTTCATAATGCCCTTCTCGTAGAAGCCCTGGTCCCTATTGGCAAAAAAGTCGATCAATCAATTTTCATAGGCCTCTGTTGAGGCCAAGTTTGTACTCCCAAGTGTGTTGGCTGTAGACATGAATGGGTGGTATTCACTTGGTGCCAGGTCCTGACTGTAGAGCTGATGCATAATAACTTCCCATCCTAGCTCCTGGAGCTTTTGGCGCGTCATTAAAGATGTGTTGGCCTGACTTTGTCTTGATGATACCCGATTCCTCTCCAATTCAGCAATACTGGTCACTTCTGTTCCATCGCCAGCTTCAAACGGTCGAGTTGTTAAAAGTAGAGAGCACAATTGAGCCCTTGGCCATAGGAGAGCAGATCATAGTAGATTATTCCCCATCAATCTCACCAAACACACTGCAACACTTTCCTTGCAGTCAATCCTGGCTTGGCTACGGTCTGTGCCACTTTCAACTACGATCTATATGCTTGACATTGACGTAAGTGATCCATTTTTCCTCACCAGTTACAATCCACTTAAGAAATGACGCGTTTTTTCCTTTCAGGTAGTAAAAATGTAAAATATGGCAAATTTTTTCTTTGAGACCTCTTTACTCGACGTACGATAATTCAAGACCAAAACGGCCAAGCACAATACTGTCCAAAAGATCGTTTATAGAATACACTCACTCCTTTACCAAACCTTTATCGTATAATCCGATGTGACCAATAATGAACAAGATATACTTAATTTAAAAAAAGGCGTAAAAAAAGAAATACGAAATTAATTTTTCTCCGACTGCTTGCTTTAAACTTTTGGGTTAGCTTGAGCCCCAGAAAAAGTGTCTAGCGACGCTCCTATTATAGATTACACCTGTCTAGGTTTCGGACTACAAGACCCTTCAAGTATAAAATGACCATTTAAATACATGCGAACATAATGAAACATTTGGTCGTTTTCATCTAGGGAAAGGATTATAATGGATAACATTAAGAAAATACAGGAATAACTTGCCACTTAGTCCGGATTCGTACAGTCTGGGGTTCGCTGTTTGTACTATGTACATAATACAGTTTTTCACTTCAAGGCCCTTTTATTAGTAAAATCTTCCATTTACATAAATGCGAACGTAATAAATGTTAATTCCTACTTCGTTGCATTGATAGTCTCTAAGAATCTGATAAACCAATAATCCCATTTACTCGGACTTTTCGGAATTTTGTTGTATTCTAACTGTAATAACTCAGTGAGATATTAAAAAAAAAAGAAAATTGACACTATATTTATTGGTCAGCTGTCGATTTTTATACTACTATTTCCCTTTATTATCATTTTAAATAACATTCATTGGTTGACATCAAAACAATTTTCTATAGATACAGTATGAACTGTTCCAAGTGATATGGTTCTCAAGATCAGTCTTGTTCCTTAAAGTCTCTGTTTCAACCAATACCAAGACCAGAGAAATCAGACAAAAATATTCCTTTTCTAAAAACAAAAAAACCGAATAATTTGTTCCTTTTTTTGGATTTGGTCTCGATCCATTAAGGCTTAAATTATTGATATTGTTTTGATCCACGATTCCCTCAAAGTTTGGGCCTTGGTCTCTGCTTCTTAAACTCTTGGTTTTGTCTTTCTCTCCAATAAAATGGCTAGCAATGGTTTTTACACTTCCTAATATATGGGAACAAATAAGACAAGAGCAAATTTAAAAAAAAAAGCCGCCAAATTCTGCAAGGTGGTGCAGATTACTAGGCTGTAGTAACAAAAAAAAAAGAAGAAGTATATAACTACACTATAATTAATGCAAGATAAAGCCTGTATCATCAGATATGTAAGCACACTATATACGTAAAAGTAAACAGCATAAGTCTCATTGGGCAAATACCAACTGTTTTGGTTCTCTTTTTGTTTTTCTCTCCATGGAGATAACTAAAAGAATCTCATCATGCCCTTCTTAGTCATGTGAAGCCAATCTTTTGTGAACACCTTCCGGCCAATTCACTAAACATCTGAATTTATGATCAAATTCGTTAACACCTACCCTTCTTGGTAGAATATATGTCCCGACGCGGCGTGTACCTCACACAAACATACAAGTTTACACAGTGTTTTTCTATCAGCTGTTGATTATTTCAAATATTTTCCCCATATGGGTGTTATTGGCTGAATTCAAATTGGCTCTTGTTGTTTGTTATTCGAATATAATTCCGTAGTTGGAAAGAATAGCCCAACTAACAACTGATTTTGTGTCTTTTTTGGTTTCTTTAGGGAGGAAAGGTTGGGAGATACAACAAAGGAGACCAACTAGTGATTAGACGCAGTCCAACGGCGATTTTTTTTTTCTCAATTCGGTCTTCAATAATCTTTTTCAAGACGGATTTGGTCCGATATTTCCGTTTAGACAGTAGTGATCTAAGACTTAATACCGATATTTAATGGTTTTTTTCAAATCGTGCAGACCGATTTATTCCTGTCTTAATCAATGGAGCAATTTTATTAGTGATTCAAAAAAAAAAAAAAAAAAAAAAAAAAAAAAAAAAAAATTGTGATTCCGATTCTGATTATTTAATATTTCAAATAATTGTTAAAAAATATAATTTTGCTATCAGGAGCGTCCACAGATTATATTTTAGTGGGTGGAGGGGCTTGATTTAAAAAAAAAAAAAAAAAAAAAATCGAAATTTTTTGCAAAAAATATTTCATATTTAAATTTCAAAAACCTATGGATATTCTTAAAAAATTAAATTTTTTCGAGTAAAAATTCATGTATTAAATTTCATGGAATTTTTTTCCCTCAAAACAAAAAAAAAAATTTAATTTAAATTTCTAATATAAAATTTTTGGAAAAAAAAAAAAAAAATTCAAACATAACATTTGTTGGATAAAAATTTAAAAAAATACTTTGTAATTCAGACAGTTAAATTTTTTGGAAAAAAAATTGAAAAATTAAATTAAATTTAGAATATTTAATTATTTGAAAAAAATGAAATATTAAATTTTCTTTTCAAATTAAAAATTACTTGATTTTAGAGGGGTCTATTTTTTTTATATCCTAGGAAAGTTATAAATAGTTAAATACGAGTAATAAATAAGTATCGGAATCGCAAATTAAACACTATTTTCCGGATCTCTACGCCGATTCCGATCCAGTAAAAACAACCAATTCTCCTATTGCAATTAATCATCCAATCACTAAATTTTGTCTCCTATCCGTATTTATGAGTTGTACGAATATGATTTGTACAACTTCATATGACGTTATTGTAAGTCGATGCTCACAATTTTGAAACACACATGACGTCATCAACAATTCATATATAGAACCGGCCTAGACCAAATTGTAAATGATACCGATCCAAAAGGAATTTTTCTTTCTAGTTGATCTAGAGTGAATTTTTCTTTGAAACCTGTCCAACTCGAACATCTCTAAAGGATCCAATAAGTTTGATCTTCGAAAAGTCATAATTGGTCAGATCAGTCTATGACTTACAAACCGAAACCCAACACGAGTAAGAACGTCTTGTATGACCTCAATGTTTTTATTTCTCTGTGCTAAGTCGTTACTGGATATCAAAGAATTGAAATTAGTGATAGAGCTCACATCCAAAGGAAATATATAGTATATACTGGTTCAACAAAAAAGTACCGATATGAATGCATTAAATTAAGAGCATGGCGCCTACATATTATAAATAATTAGTCAAGAAATATATTCATCTTGAATAATTTATAAATACATATTATAACATATATATATACACACTTAACTATGATTCAATTACAAATCTTAAATACCTAATAGAAAAACTATAAATGTAAAGTAATTGAACTCAATTTTATTAAATATATGAATGATATAATAACTCATTAAACGTATTCAATTACTTATTTCTATGAAGTCATAGGTAGGTGAGAGGGCATTGAAATATGATAAGTAATATGTTGATACTTGTGTACATAATAGTATGTAATTTTAATACTATGCAGTTATGCATGTCTTTTTGGAAACAAAAGGAAATTATGTCTCAAGAAAGTTTCTTCAAGGGGGAATGAATATCATGATATTATCTTTGATTATCCCTTTATGGCTCGCATCATGAAGAATAACGCTATACTCCACTACTCTCAATATCACGATAATGAAGAAGAAATAATGATTTATGGCACGTCGGGTCTAACAGTCATCTGATTTAAGAATGTCACCGTACTAAGAGTCCATATGCAGCTCCAACGTAGAAAACTGTGAAAAAAAGTGTACTCATTAAATCTCCGACCAGGAATAAACGTAAATTTATATCCGTATCTAGCTAGAATATTGATAATTCTCCTAAGAATCCTCAGTGATTCCTTTATATTTAGAGTTTCTCTTTTCAGAAATTAAATAAATAAATGGAATCACCGAAGCTCATCGACAACGCGCTCGGGAGAAGTTATTCTGTTAAATTCAATGTGCGTTCGCGTCCAGGTGATTCCTAGAGAAATAAATATACTACATGTATTTGGATTTCACCAAAAGATTCATTGGTCAGATGGAGTGAATGTAATACTATAATGTTGACTTATACTTAATCAGTGAAACTCCATCTAACCAATTAAAGTAACATTAAAAAAAAAGTGTGCTGAAGTTTTTTGAATATCACAATTTGAAGTTAATAATCTTAATTGTTGTTGTCAATTGTTTTAAGGTGTTATTCACAAGCTGCGTGGTTTTTTTTCCCCATACTATGTTGACTTACGTGGTTCTTTCCTTTACTCCCCGCCAACGCCGTCAGATGGCGTTGCACTGATTAAGTATAAACACAGATTATAGTATCAAAATTTACATTTAGTAAAATAATTTATTCCGAGAGCGTTGTTCGTTGAGCTACCTCGCTCCATGGTTTTAAGTTAGCCCTCCTCAACAAGGATTGCATTTTTTTAAGGCCGGATCCTCTTCTTACGTAAGTGACCTTGTGGTGTGTGAGTCTACCTCCCCTAAATAAGGTCATTGGTTTAAAAAAACCATGTCAAAAAAAAATCAGATTGAAGTAACAGTCATTTAGGTTTTAGGAATAGTAAGTAATGGGACAAATGTAGAGATAAATAACAGTTGTAAGATTATAAAAGAATAAACGGTTCGTATTGTATATCTTATTTCAAATTATTTTATTAATACTTTAAATAACTCCAGAATTTAGTAAAACTTGTCCATATACAACCTTTAAATTTTTTACATCTCTTTTGTCATTATAATTAGAAATAAGTTGCTCCTTATACCATAATGAAGATACATACTTAGACTAACTCGATAATTCTCTTCTTCCTTCATTTACCTAATTCTCTTTTTTAATTCGTTTTTATTATTATACATTTTGCCTTTTTCCATTAGTACAATAATTCGATTTTTTGTTTTTTTTTTGTACATTTTCGAATCAACAACCCCTACCTTTAAAAAAACATTGAGGCACGGGGAATCAATTATATTTAATGAAAAAAAAATCAACTTATTAGCGAAACAACAAACTTGCTCTCCAGAGCCCAGGAATCTGGTCTGATCAGAAAGAAACATAGCCTTAGGTACGTAACTCATAATTCTGAACAACTCTTATTTTATGTTTAAAACCTGTATCTGTCTCCATTTTTGAAATAAATACCCTGTCCTCTATGCGTTTTTATTTGGGGACATACGAGTACATCAAGTTTATACATAATATTACAATATTTCCCCATTAATAATGTTATTCTAATTGTTGGGGGGGCCTCCTATTTATAGCAGTAATATATTTTCTCTCTCCAAAATCCTAGAACAGACAGCTGATGTCAAAAAGGGTTTTAATTCCGTAGTACCATAAGTCTCCCTTTTCTCCCCAAATCACATGGTATTATTCTTTTAAGTGCCTAATAATTTATAGTTACTCATTTTAAATGCCTATTCCTTTGAGTTGTCCATATATAACTATATATATTTAGGGAAATAGTTTGTACAATTAATTTAACTCCCATAACGGTTGTTTGTCATTCATATGAATGCATCATCTTATTTTTATGGATTTTTGCATTTTTGCCCTCGAGTACATTTAAAATATTCCAGAATATGTACATATATAGATTCTCAATTTATTATGATGTCAAGTAATTGCATAGGAATTAGGGCTTCTCATTTCCCGGGACATTGTCGTTGAGCAGGATACCAGGGGAATTATTTTTTTGACATTTATCCCGTAGTTCATAGGACAACCCACTCGGTAAAAAATATTATTTTGTGCGTAGGCTCAATTCACGGTTGTTCCTAGAGAAAGAATAGTACAGGGTGTCCACGATAAATTGGAACTATCTTAAAATTCAACCTGCTTGATAAAAATGGAATTTGGAGTGTATTTGTTAATATGAAAAAGTTAGACATGATATTAAACAATAAATTTATTCAATATGTCCTCCCTCAGCAGCCACCATCTTCTCCATCCTGCCCCTAAAGGATTTGCATGCCCTGATGACTTCCACGGAATCGGCAGCATTCCACTCCCTCGTAATGGAGCCCTTCAGGGCCGCGATGCTCTTGTGGTTGACCTTGCACACCTCCCTCTCCAACTTCTCCTACCTGTAGTAATCACACGGATTGAGGTCGGGTGAGTTGGAGGGCCCGATGTTGCGATCCCAGAAAGTGATTTCGTGGAGTTGAAGAGGTTAGTGGTCCTCATGGCGATGTGTGCGGGCGCTGAGTCTTGTTGGAATATGAACTCCCTCCCAGCGGCCGTATCCTTCATGCAGGGGATGACAAACTCCTCCATGACTTCGCAGTACCTTATAGCGTTAAACCTTTCCTTGGGATTGAAGAAGAAAGGAGGCATCACCTCACCGGTGCTGCGGATGACACCCAGGGTCATCCCATGGAGGCCGGGAACTTTGTGGTGAAGACTGCAGGGACCTCTTCTCTCTCCTTGGCAAGCCACCTGTCATTCTGGACGTTGTAGCTTCTGTCGACAGTCCAGTTCTTCTCGTCGGAGAAGAAGATGATTCTTCCTCTGAGGAAAATTACGGACATTGTTAAGTGTTCTAGGAGCCGGATTTTTAGGTTGTCCAAGATGAAAAAGAAATAAAGACGACCTCTGCAGGATGTCAGGAAGTGGAGGGTTTAATTTAAAGAGGGATACAAAGTTCTTAAAAAGTTCGGAGAAGAATATCAAGGAAGATCCAACCAAGTTGATGAATCACATCGCCAACGACTTTTCTGTAGCTCCTAGGACCATGAAACATAGCTTGACATTAATTTCTTTCGCAATGACCCCACGCAACCTTCTGACAGTGCAGATGAAAGGCAGGAGGTTCGAGAGGTGCAAGAAAATCCTTACATAGATCAAGGTAAATGGGTCAATTGTTAACATTTTCTGGGACAAGGAGATTTTTTACAGTTGATCACAACCACTGGAACGACGGCTGGCTTGCAGAAACAAAAAAGAAGAGGTTCAAGGCGTTTACCACTCCAAATATCCGGCCCAAACAATGGTCATTGGCGTTGAGCCTCTGATGGAAAGAAGATGCCTCCGTTCTTTTTCATGTCTGGAATGAAAATCGGCCAGGAGGCTTCCTATAAGGTGTTTCGGTACAACATTTTGCCATGGCTCAACACAACTATGGCTTTATTCTGGTCCAAAGAGATATGGCCCCCTTCGTCACCAAATTTGAACCCACTGGACTTTTCTATATGGGGACTTTGGAGAGGAAAACCAACAGGACCTCATGCCCCAAATGTGGACTCAGTGAAGTCCTATATAGTGGCGGCATTGACCATCTTGTCAGAGGAGTTTCTCATCAACTCCTGCATGGTGTTCCGGCGACGTGTAAAGACTGTGATTGATAACGAAGGTGGCCATATTGTGCAAAAAATGTAATATTAGAAATTTGATACTTGAAATTTTTTTTGCAAAAATTTGATATTGAAATTTACAACTTTTTTTCACAAAATTTTAATTTGGGTTTTTTTTTTCATAAATATTCCCAACAACAACCCCCTCTCCAATATAATCTTGCGGACTTTAGACAAAAGAGTGGACACTCAAGGTAGGATTTATTAGTTCTCAATTCTGATTGGCTTAAAATTAGAAGCTGCTACATGTTCCTCCGGGCACACAGCCAATTTGAACAGGCTGTCCCCCCCCCCAACCCTAGTTAAGGAGAAGACTAAGGTGACTACGTCACTGCAATAACACTGTATTATAGGTCGGAGTTAGGAACATAGTTTTTCCCTAGAGCCCTTCAGAGTACTACTCCATTTATCATTCATAACAAAGCAAGAAATAAAGATATGAGGATATGATGAGCGAATAGACTGAACATCCCACGCCATTTTATTTTAGAGATACCATATTAATCTTAATAAGTATGTATATCATGTATTTTCCTTGATACAAATAAGGCATCCATCATTTGGAGATCATGTGTTGACATATGCAGGTACTTATTATTCTATTGTCCATAAAGAAGGTAAAACCTTCAATTGTTTTCTCATATTGTTTTTACGTATATATATAAAAGTATTAAGGAATGACAAACTTCAAATAATAGTTTTATTAAATTACTTTTTATTTCATGTGGTTGTCAATAATATGTTTGACATTATTTATTTCGTCCCATAACAGGTGCAATAGATTTTACTAAGCAACAATTAGGCAAAGACATGGGTTTCAGTGTGGGATGAAAAGACGGATGTCATTTCTAAAAAAAATAGAAATAATAATTGTTCATACTAACAGTACATAGACGCATATGAAGATTCGACAAACTTATTATTAGACTAAAGTTTCAAGATGATGGGATGAATGGTTATATACTAGGTTTTCTCCATGGGGATCTTGTTTTCCTGAGATATCTTGCAATTTTACACACACGGGAAATTCCTGGTAAATATTTATTTCACGAGGAAATCCAGTATTTAATTATTACATAATATAAGTGTCATTTAGTTATGTAATATAATAATCCACCAATAATATAATTCACTCAAAAATTAGCTTGTTCTTCACTAACCATTTAATTCATTTTTGTGGGTCGGGTCGGGTTAATAAAGAATGAAACAATATAGTACATTATTAGGTACATAGTAGGGATGTCACGAGTAAGACTCGGTTTGCAAACTGTCAAAATGAGAACTGTGTACGACTTGTACAAATTCACAATAGGTCTTTTTATTGTATCTCTCAAATTAATTGTTAACATATTACACAGAGCTAATCCGAGTACAACCAATCAAGATTTTAAATAATAATTGGTGGGAACATGCGTGGAACAATCGACAGTTGCACCCCCCCCAAAAAAAAATAGCGTTCATTTTCAGTTTAATGGCATAACCCCGTGACTCATACGATGAAAAAATAACCCTGGTACATACATTTACACGAAGGTAGTTGATGCTGACATGTATATCAAGCGTCCATTTGTTCATTACTTTTTGTTGAATTTTGGTCTATAACTCCTACACAGATCTGTTGATCTAAGAAATAAAAAATCGGTCCGTCACATGGAACCAAAAAAAGTATACCCATATAATGAGATCATAAAAATTCGCGGCACGATTTGAGATTGATTCAATTTCGATCCACGATCTGAAACTTCTCTCTTGAATAATATAAAGGTTAAAATCGGTCTAAAAAACATCAATTAAGATCGGATCGAGAAAAAAATCAGTTGCAGACCGAGTTTCACCACTAATAACTATCAATCCTTTAAGGCCAGCTGTTTCTTTCAAAAATAAATTGACGTATATTTTTTTCTTTTATTCTATTCTTTCCAAGGTTATATTGTTTGCGTTGCTGGAATCTCAAGACAGTATTATCAGTTATTACCTTCCAACCAGAGTCAGGACCAGTTTTAGACGAATGGGGTAATACTGGGGGTACTTGAACCAGACTCTCCACTTGACTAAAGTGCCGCACTGAATATAAATTTTTGTGAAAATTTAATATATGTCTACACCAAAAAACATTTTATCATAGTAACACATAAATAGAAAAATGATTATCTTTAAGAAATGTAATTAAAAAATACATTAATTTCATCAATATTATTCAAAATTGAACAAAAAAAGTTCACTAAAAAAAATCTTATAAAAAAAGTCCATTTGAAAAAATAAAAGGACTTTTAGTATATAACAAGTGAAAATATTAAAAAAATATAAGAGCCCACAGATCACACTAAACCCAGCCCTGTACGCGGAACAATATTATAATGACCAAATGCGAAATGTAGCCTGAATAAAAAAACGGCAGACACACTATTTAACCAACAAAAATTTAAAAACGACCCACGAACTACCAAGCAATGATTCTTCACGTTCCACAAACTACAATTTTAGTATTCGTGACATCTCTAATATTATGTACAACTCACAAAACTGAGTAGATAAGTCCCTTGAACCTTGGTATTTTTCTATAAAATCAAGACTAAAGCCTATAAATATAGGTATGTTCAATGCATGTATGTATCGTAGGTGGATACATCATGCTCAAGATGTATTGGATACAAAAAGTTGAATTCTTGAAGAGATCAATATACTTACTTTAATAATGTACATTTATTTATTATTGTAAAATATAACGCACCTCTTTCTGCAAATTATGATTTGAATAGGTATGTAAATATAGGTAAAATCCAAGTTGAGGAAATAAGCTTGGATGTATTTTCATTGTTTGTGTAAGAACAGTCGAACCTGTATAAACGAAACCAGGTAAGTGAAACAAAAAAAGTGACTGGTTAGTGTTGAGGTTTTAGTAGTTTACTAAACAGGTTAGAACGTTGCGATCTCTAGCATTATATATTGTACAAGATAATCATTATGGGATTTACCAAGACGTGGTATATTCAATGTATTGGTTATTAGTTAATGATATAATATAATATATTTGTGAAAATAAGCTAATAATCACTCGTTGTCATCATTATTGGATCGTTCTATACATAACATGGCGCAGTTAACAAGGGTATTGATGATCGAGTTAACAGAAATATGCAATAATGCATACGAGGAGGGAAATAGAAGAAGAAAATCAAGGTTTGATAGAGAAGGTCAAATTGTTGATGACTTCTTAAGCCAGTTTTGGTATTTTGGAACAATTCAAAAGTAGTAAATAGTGGACCAAAAGTATAAATTAAAGGATACAACTTACGTCTCGGAAGTAATGGGATAGCATTAATTCTCAGACAGAGAGGGAGGGAATTACAGAAATCTGGTGGAACTATTCATTTATGTGTAGGCAACCATATTGTATTTATTAACTAGTCAAGAGAGTGTCTATAAGCAGGGAAGCATCAAATATGTCCCGCCAGTATTCTAAAATTAAAAGAAACCGAATATTAAAGTGGTCACCCTGACAATTTGAAGAATGTTTAGGAGGAAAATAGCTAAGCTGTCATGACGATCTATAAATCAGCTGCAAGTAGTCATAAGAGGAAGGAAAAACACAAATGCCACAACGTATATAGTGAGGAAAAGCTATATATATATATTTTTGAGGGGCTTGGTTATTGCAATTTTTTGAATAAAACTTGAAAAATTAAATTTCAAATATTGAATGTGTTGAAAATGTTGTCAAAAATCTACAGCTGTTGTAAAAATAAATTAAATACTTTGGTAAAATATTTCAAAAATTAAATTTCAACTATTCTATTTTTTGGAGAAAAATTTCAAAAATTCGTAGCTATATAGAGAAAATTTAATTTTTTGGAAAAAAAAAAAAAAATTGTCTGAAAAAAAATAGAAAAGAGGATTTTGATTAAATAATTAGAAAAATAATTTTTTTTGGAAAAAAATTTGAAAAATTAATTGTTTTGATATTTTTTTTTTCAAATATTCAAATAAAAAGAAAAAAATCCAGCTTACACCCTGTGGACGCCACTGGATGTCAATTTTCAATTCTTCTCCGTATCCAACAAGAACATACTTTACACTTAGATGTTCTTTTTTCAAGACTTAAATAATAATTATAACAGCTTTGGGCAAAGAAAAACCTTGTTGAGATTACTAAGTAGAAAAGGATGCTCTCGCTTCTTAGCACATACTTGATCTATTAGCCTATCAGGGGCGTCTGTAAGGGATGGGGTGGAGAGCTGTTCCCCCCAAAGGAATGTTTGCTGTTTACTATAATTTTTTTCGCCATTCGGGCAAACTATGCAACAGAGTAACAAATTCAATATTTTAAATTTAAGTATTTTCAAAAAAAAAATTTAAAAAAATTCTGTAAATAGTAAAAGATTTTTGAAATTTTTTTTCCAAAAAAATATAATTGTTAACACTTTTGGGAAAACATTTTTAATTTTTAAGTTATAATTTTTGAAATTTTTTTCCAAAAAATTTAACTTTATGTTAATAAAGATGGATTTTTAATTTTTTTTCCTAGAAATTTAATATTAATTTTTTTTTTCAAAAATTTAAATTAATTTTCTCTGAATAGGTATAGATTTTTGAAATTTATTTTCAAAAATATTTTTGTAAATAGCTATAGATATTTGAATTTCTGTTAAAAAAAAATTCCAAAAACTAAACCACCTCCCCCTAATATATATATATATTTATAATCCTGCAGTCGCCCCCGCCCGTAAGGCCTATTTAACATCCGTCACTACTAGTCTGTGGATGTACGGCACAAGTATCGCGGCACAACTCAATAACGAAAATTATTATGACTGAAAACAAAAAGAAATGTGAATAAGTTTATATTTTGAAGAAAATGATAACACGATGTAATTCAAACTTTATGACTTTAATTTGACTTCCTCTTAGTTTTTCCAATTTGATATCCTGTCAGGTTTTGACTAGATAGGGTGTGCCCAACTGGCTATTCTTGTACAATATACAGTCTCTCTTGCCAGACACTCTTTTATTGTTTTTTACTCAACAGTCTATGTAAGTTTTAAAAAGTAACTTTTAAAGGCAGGTTCTGCCATTAAACTATGGCATAATTTGTATGATCACTGAGCGAGGATAGCAGGAACACGCTTAATTCCATCTTTTATTTTATGAAATTCAATCCTACGTTGGAACTAGTGTTGGATCGGTACCAAAAAAACAGAAAAAACTGCAGTTCTTTCGGGCCAGTCCAATAAAATTTATCAGTTCCTCGACCGTTCCTTATTGGTCTCTTGTAGAAACTACAATGCCTTAAATAACGTAGTTGTTACTAATTACGTCATTTGAATCGCTGACGTTACTTTATAATTCATAACCTCTTTCAAAGAGACAAGATACTTGTAGGAGATGTGACAAGAAAGTAATATTATACGTTCTAGCTGTGATTATTATTTTCTAGTTTATATATTCTTCAATCCTAGCTATGAGTGAAGAAAATAAAAAGGATACTAAGACCATAGGGCCGAAAGTCCGATGTATCATTCCTCTGGTCCAACCTGGTAAAAAAGATTGGACTGATAAATAAAGTTACTGAAAGGGGCGGGGAAAAAAAGATTGGTAAGGTCCTAGGACTGATCCAACACTAGTTGGAACTGAATATGGCCTCTTAGTTTGGTAATACGCTTAAATCAGGTTTGATTGTATTTGAAACATCAATTGTGTTATCCATTTCCAGTAGGTTGATGAGATATATAAGAACCTTTAAAAGTAAATCAATTATTATTGTATACATAAAATTTTTGACGTTGATAAATTAGATGAAATTACGTGCATGATGAAGATTATTTTTATAGAGCCTCACTTATGGTTGTTTAGTAATATTTTATTATACTTTGTACAATTGTTTAATTCTTAACAATTGCATAAGAAGTGAGTAGAGGGGATGTGTTCTGCTGTTAAATGCTCTCCACCTCCCACAACTGGAGGAGAAAACGGAAGCAAAACTTATGGTACTACTGAATGAAGACCTTTTTTGACAACAGCTGCCAGTTATATAATTTTGGAGTAAGGAAATGTGTTACTGCTACAAAGAGGAGGACCTTCAATATTTAAACTATCATTAATGCAGGGTAAATATTGTAGAATTAAATGTATACGTCTCAACTCATTATGTCTTGTAAGTGATAAATATATTTCAAAGTTTTTGCAAAAAGATTTGACGGATTGAGCCAATACTTGTTCGAACAAAAAAGCTTGGTTTGGACCGGTCTTGTATAAAAATTCGGTCTAGATCGGTCCAAAGGAAAAATTCCGTCCAGTTCGGTCCTAAAAAAATTGGTCTGGACCGATTTTACAGATAAATTATTAATAACATGACATCATATGTATTTTCAAGTACAATGATGTCATACGAAGTTTAAAGAGAGATAACCCAGGTGATTTTTAATCCCATCGTCTCTTATATGTATTTGTTTCAGAACATATCGTATAGTTTTGATATTTTTTTGAAAAAATTAATGACGGTTGATTAAGAAAAAAAAAAAAAAAAAAAATGGTGTCTCATGAAACTGAAAAAAATCTGTCCACGGGATAAGACTGAAAAAAAATCGGTCGATAAAGTGAGACTGAAAAAAATCGGTACACGGTATTAGACCGCGGTCAGGACCGAAAATTTGGCGAACAAAAAATCACTTAAGACCAAAAAAAAGAAAGAAAAAATGGTGTTGGACCGAGTCTACTCTTGATAGATTTGTTCTCTTTTCTTTTTCAATATGATGGGCAGATCATCAGCTACACATACTTGTTCCTTCCTTGTTTCTTTAAAAGATCAATTAGTAATGCAGTTCTGAGATGTTTATCAAACATTCAAATTGAGGCACCGTCAAACAGACAAACTTGTGCATTTGTTATTTTCACTCTTATAAATAATTTTGGTACTCCCACACTAAATGAGAAGAAATATAATAAATTATTCTGCGGTTAGAAAAGCTGGCTAAACCAAATTGATACGTATTTTCTTAATGATTGGAAATAAATAGGGCTCTTTTTTTATTTATGAAATGCCCTGTATGCATTAAAATTCAGGCATTTAAACAGTGTAACAAACGTACATGTTATGAACGTATCTCAATCTCATTTCGTAGTAAATGGGAAAGGTTTTGTCTTTTGTAGGAACTATTTTATCATTTAACACATAAGATAGGTAAACTATTAAGATGAACGTCATTGAATCTGCTGCGCTTTTTTTTACAAGTAGTAGCATGCTATAGATGAGAGCGCTCATGTATTTTTGTGCGTAAAAAAGGCAAATAAATACAATATTGGGCCTTGCTAATATCTGCATACTTATATAAATATATATAATTGGCCTAATAGTAAACGTACTAATTGTCACTAAATATAAACCAAATATCCTTGTTTGGACCGTAAATACAAAAAGGATGCAAAAAAATTATTAAAAGAACTCTTCTTCAGAGATAAATCAATTTACAAACTGCTTTGATACCTAATTGTCCGACATTTTATAATTATCCTTCTTATATAGTTAGTAATTACTAGTGTTGGATTGCTGTGGGTCTGGATTGAGACCGTTATAATTTTTGTATGACGGAAATTTTATAGATTAATTGTTGGTTTACGTTATGGGGTTTGCCAAATGATGAATACTGGTAAAGGGATGCTATATCTTAAAATGAATGCAGTGTATATAAATCCAACCTCACTTAAAATTACTTAAATCTCTGTGTCATCCCTGGGGGATATTATCCTCCCAAAACTGAAATATCATTGTAATATCTTCCCCTTCTACGCAAATTTATCAAATACTTCCTGTTATCACTTTTTGGGGTATAGTACTCAATTATTTTCGGAGACACTCACACATTCTGGAATTAGTTATAGAGGATTCAAAGAATAGGTTTGTGTCTAGGTTGTCCCTAGAGAAGGGAAATTACTTTATGCATATGGACTTTAAATAAGATTTCTAGGTCAAATAGAGTAATTGTGATACTATACTATTTACTTATTCTAAATAAATGCACCTCCATCTGACCAATGAAAGAAATATTAAGAGATACAAAATGAATATTATACTCTATAATATTTTGAATTCGCAGATATAAATATATTTAACGTATAAGGGATCAAATTGTTCAGTGATGCAAATGAAGTGTTACATCCTTAAAATATCCATTGTAATCTTGGGCTGGCTAAACACCTTCAGGGAAGCACTCACGTTAGGATTAGAACGCAAGTAGCGGACGGTTAAGTACAACCCGAAGACAATAATCAGCAATAGCTATTACCAATATTGTAATTAGGTATTCTAGAGCACAATACAATATTTGAATGAACTAATCTTTCTAATGAATGAGTCATTCACGCTTCAACTCTCCTTAAAGAAACATCATTCTGATTACCTCATATATAATACATGAATTGTGCAACACATTGTGGAATGGAATTTTATGTTTGTACACATGTTGAACACACATCTGAATCCTAAAGGCAAGGAGTTATTATTCACTTACTCTATTTATTATTTTGCTTTTGGGCAATGAATCTATTTCCTAGTTTGTGAGGCATTCGAAGTGTACTTATGTATATGACGAGTACCTGTGTACTCTGTAATTGTAATTGTAAATAGGATCTGACGTTACGTCGAAAAATAAGAAAATGAAAGTCACATGATAGTCCTGATAATTTGAAGAATATTTGGGAGGGGAGGAGCTAAGCTGTCATGATGTTTAATTAAATTAACTGCGAGCAGCTATAGAGAGGAAGAAATAATTACAAATCCCTCTGCGTATGATCTGCCTAAAATCTAGGGAGGAATAACTACAATGGCGATACTCAGTTCTGGTCCCAGTCTCACAAAGGCCTACATTTATAACACCTCTCTCTCTCTCATTCAGGATTTTATTCTGATAAACAAAAGCTCCTGTTTCTGTTGACTGAGGTGCAGAGAAAGTAGTTATCACTGACCTCATAAATTGCATCATACTAGAAGGAGACGCCATCTTGTGGGATAGAATGAAAAAACTTAACACTTGCTTTTGAATAGTACTTAATGGCAATGATAAACTGTTATATTTGAATATAAACAATGTAATATGTACTAAAAATCCCTATGAAATGCTTAAATTCGTACGTTTTTTTTTGATCGATGAAGGGAAGATAAATTATTAGGATCAGAGAAAAATATCTTATTACATCCACCAACGAAGCTGAAGGGAGGTTATGTTTTTGTCCCTCCTTGTTTGTTTGTTAGTTAGTTAGCTTGTTTGTACCGGGTAGTCCATTGAAATCTGAACACTTACTAATTTAATAATTAATCAAGGTTCAGTGATGGAAAATAATTCATATTTCGAATCATTAAAGTATATAAGCAAGTAAATAAAACCCTCATAGACGAATTTTCAGTCGCGCACTCCAACCAGAACCGCTGTCTACGCGCTCAGCAAGTCCGAAACGTTGGAGAGGAAGAAGGACTCTTTCATAAAGGTCAAAATGGACCCAGAGGAGTTACAGAAAAAACCCAGGCCAATCCACTCAAGTCCATGTGAGCTCATGCAATAGATCTCCGGGTTTCACTTCAGAATGTCCGGGTTGCTATCAAAAAAGGGAGTGGAATGAGCCTTGTGAGGCTGGAGAGGACAACAGCAATGAAAGGACCCCATCTCCTCCTTTCTAAGACTCGTATATGAGTCTTTTGAGTTATTTTGAACTCTTCCTACGGCCCTGATGCCTGATGACAATACCTTTTGGGTGCCTCTTGTGGGCTTTCCATATCCTTTATCCAAATACTGAGGCCCTCAAAGCCACTATCAACCAGTAGTGGGACGCCATGACAGATGACTATATCCATAGCAGGTGCCAGATCTTCTGCTAGAGCCTGGAAGCTATCATCGCCACTATGATTAAGAGTGCTCAGACACACATCTGTTTATAGTATCAATTTTCTTAAAATTATATTGTTAATTAATAAATTATATCCTGTTGAAATTTAAAATTCAAAGTATTCAGATTTAATGGACCACTCAGTGGTTAGTTAGTTTATTTGTTAGCTGGTTTCTGACTAAGTTACTTTGTTCATTAGTCCTTAGGATTACGGTAAAAGTTATGGATCGATTTAAACAACAGTAATTAATAAAAAGCTTTGTTATTTGTTTATAAAATTTCTTTATACATAATAAGGGTTCAGTATCGGAATAGTCCATAAAGATTAAACTGGTACGGTACAGGGTTGACCCACAGTCCGATTCGGTACTCTTTTAGCATTGTTGCGGTACTTATGTATATACCTATATAATCACAAATTATATATTATATATAACAAACATTTATAAATAAACTGGAACAATTCCGTTGGTTATTATTTGTTATAAAATAATAAATTTTATGTCAAAATATCATTTGCACCTTAAATATTTAGGCAACCGTAATTAAAGAATGATTCAGTTCATTGTTCTTAGTTACTTCGAAGTAAGCCGTATTTTTTAAAAATATTTCATCATAGCATCATCAAATTTGATACTACAGGTACATCTGCAAAATAACCTTTTCTACAGCTGGTGATATTTTAACTGCTAATCGGTCTTGTTTATTAGCAGAAAATGTAGACAAGCTCATCTTTTGCAAAAAAAAGTTATAAATTTATATTTAATAGTATTATATAACCCACATATGTATATTTTATAATTACCTTTGGTTTTTTAGAAAAGTTAAGTATATTTAAGAATAATTCATTTGTACAAAAAAAATAAATTATTAATGAATAAAATATCGAAAAAAACTTGGAAAACGACATTAATTATATATTTAAAAACACTTTAACTATTATACCGTACCAAACTGCGTACCGTGAAGGATATACCGTAGTTCGTACCAACCATAAGTTTATTGCACAGTCCCAGTTGTAATAAAGATGTTATCGAAATCGGCTGACAGTTTGGCATTTGTGCATCTCTAATATAAATTAATAAATGTGTATGCGCAAGTACTTCACTTTTTTTCCCCTACATAAAAATGTAAGGAAATCGTATTTCAGTTGGTAAAATTCGTTTACGAAAAAGAAAGATATATCTTCCAATAATCTCCACACACGAAAGAGATGGCGTGGGTCTCAGAGGTACACGAAGCCTTAGTGGCCAGCTACATGAGATGCGAACATATCAATCGAAGACAGCAAAGAGCCACAGTTACAAAACAAAATATTTTTGTTTATCTTGAGAAATAACTTATACTGTCTTTTTATAGCAATCTTTAAAATTATTCTTTAACTCTTAATTTTTTTGAGGTTGTCTCATATGAGGTAGAAATGGAAAATGTAATACAAATTAATATAAATGAACGAAAATTCGAACAATTTTATGGCTCTTCTAAAATGGGGAGAGTGCCCCGCTCGTTATTCAAAACAATGAGCAAGTTCCCGCTCTCACTCAAAAATTTTGAGTGGCTCTCGATTGAGCACTGCTCATTAATGATTTCCCTTTTTCTTATTTATCAACTCAATTCGGCTCGATTCAATCTCAATCTATTAATAAATTTAAGAATAACATATTATTTATTAAAGTTTTTATATTTTAGGATTTTTTTTTGGTTAAGATATTTTGGATCTTCCAATTTATACAAAAATATTTTGGGTTTTACAAACATGTTTTTGTAAGGAAATCATTCGGAATTTTGTATTACTTTAATTTATTTTCTATTGGAAGGGAAGGGGACATCTCCAAATCTTTACCTTTCCTACAATGACAAAGTCAAGAGGGGGTTTGAAGAAGTTTTAAATTAATTGAAATGTAGAAAACGGCCCTTACGTAGAGAGATCCCTCTAAATTTATGAAGGATTGGATTAGTTACATTATGTCAAAAAAGTACCAGAAATTGTTAAATATAACAGAAATTTCACATTTAATCATTAAAATTTATTTTCTCGGCTTCAAATTAATCTCCATTGGATGCATTATACATATACCAACTTTTTTCCATGTCCTCCAAACATTTTTTATGGGCACTTTTTGGTATGACCGGTAGCTCCTTCCACGAATTTTGTCTTAGGGATTCAATAGACTCTAAACGGGTTCCACGGAGAGGCCAATTTTTATTTGGGGAACAAATAAAAAAGGAGCTAAATCAGTTGAACATGTTGGTTGATCGATGCTATTTATTCCGTGTTTGGCTTTGAATTCGCTCACAATCCTTGCTCTGTGCGATGGCGCGTTATCGTACTGTAAAATCCACGAGTTTTTTTTCCACAAGTCTGACCTTTTTTGACGTATTATCTCACTCAAACACCTTAGTATGCCCCAATAGTACTCTTTTTTGCCCGTTTGTCCCTTTAAAACGAATTCATGATACACCAGACTGCAAAAGTAGAAGAAAACTATGTCATGTCTTCGACAATCTCAATGCCCTCCTTGAACGCTTTTTACCAATCATATGCACGGGTTTCTGATAAAACTGATTCACCAAAAGCTTTTTCTAACATTTTCAACTCGTCAGCACATGAAATTTCGTTCGCAACACAAAATTTAAGGGAAACTCTTTGGTCAATAATTTCGTTCATTGTAAAAATCGTGGAGCATTAGTGAGGTAGACTTACTTATCAGGCTGGTGCAAGCAAACAGGTCTACAGATCGCGCTCAAACTTGGCATGAAAGACATTGCTGCCGACCTATAATTTTTTTTAAAAATCCCTTCAGCATATGCAATTTAAATTAACAGTTCTCTGTACTTTTACGACATAATTCAAATAATTTTCATGTGATTCATATTTCAAAATGTGTGCATGACGTTATTTTAAATTAAAAATAATCCATTTGGAAACATGACGTCACATAGTATCAAACTTTAATTTAAGAAGGCCTGATTTTCATCATTTTTAGTTTTACACATAATGTATATACAACCACAGGAGAGTTGAAGAAAATATTACTTCAGAAGAGTGCAAGTTGTTTTGCAGTTTAAAAAAAAAAATTATGTAACTGTTATCATTATTTTGTTACTCTTTTGGAGAGGACATCGAAGTATAAAGTAATCACAAGTACGTGAAAGACGAATAGTAATACTGAATATTTATTGTGGATGTTACAAGGTTAAGTTTTTATTCAACTCAGGCAAGAATTACTCCGATGTCTATCCTCGAAATTCTATGTCCTTGATGCTAAATATGGAGTGGGAAATATTAGTGTTCTTCCTCTAACGCCTGTTTGCTAATAATCTTGAAGTAAATGACAGCTAAGCTTCTCTCCTCCAAAACAATCTTCAAATTATCAATATTGCCATGTAGATATTTGTTTTTTTTTAGCTGACAAACAAGTAGGGGAGTTGCTAGTTTTCATAATTTAAAAGTTATCAATTCCATTATGTAATTACTTGTACTGTCAATAAATGCTAATTATGTAACTAAAATAGAGAGGTTTTGTGATTTCCTCCTGCATATTCCGAATCTCCTGTCCTTTTTGCATAAGTAAACAATAATATACATTTCTCAAATCTTTCATCATGAGTGAGCAAGAAGCAAAAGGGCAGGGCATCTCAGACCTTCTGGATGCCAAAATTGAAGTATCAGAGATTATGGACATTGTGAAGTGCTCCCTTTATGAAAAAGGATGGAAAATACCTCTCAATGAAAGAAAGAAGTGGGGGACACAACTTGAAAAGTGATTCTGAGTTTCTGAGGCACCTGAAGAAGAAGATTAAGGAGGACCCCGCAAAATCCATGAATCGCCTATCTAACGAGTTTGACGTGGATGAGGGGACAATCAGGAGGGATGTGAAGGAGGACTTGGGGTTGTCCTCTTACACAAGGATCCCATGCCACCTGTTGACGGACACTCTGAAGGAAAGGAGACTGCCGAGATTCAAGAAAGTTCGAGTGTGGATCAAGGCAAATGGATCCCCAGTAAAAATTTTCTCCGACGAAAAGATTTTCCCCGTGGACTAGGTCTACAACCATTGGAACGACCATTGGCTTGGGGGATCACCAGAGGAGGTCAAGGGGTGTTCTGTACAAAACATCCGGCCCAAACAATAGTCCTGGTCGTAGCGTCCGACGGCAACACTTTGGAGAGGGAGACTAACCGGACATCTCATCCGAACATGGACTCCCTGAAGGCTGCAATTAAGAAGGAGTGGATCAACTTGTCCGAGATGTTCATCATCAACTCCTGCAAGGCTTTCCTCCCCGTGTGGAGGTAATGATTGCTGGTGAGGGCAACCATATTGAGTGAACATGTTCACAATGGTCGTGTCTCAAAGTTTTGTTAAAAAAAATTAGAAATTATTAATCAAAAAATAAAATTATTGACATTTTTCTAAAATCAGTCATTCAGTCCACGTTTTGCTTCCGAACCCTATATAAATAGATTTATTTTACATATAAATTTTTGTCAAACTCTGAAGCATAATTCAAGGAACAATATATAGTTGGCAAAACTTCCTTATAACGTCCCTAGGATAATGAAGGCCAAGTACCAATAGGAAGTTATGGTTCTTGGCGTTGTTAGCAGCGAAGGACACGTTATGCCGCTCTTCATCTTCAAGCAGGGCCTGAAGATCAACTCCAAGGTCTACATCAGTGTTCTAAGCACCAAAGTCTTCTTCTGGATCCTCAGGATCATGATATACCTACCTTGGATCTGGCAGGTAGAGGAGGTAAAATGTCGCACCAGCTAAAAAAACAAAAAAATATGAGAATGTTAATACGCCCCTTTGAGTTTTTGGCCTCCTAACCTTTTATAATATTTTGTCTGGGCTTTTGCGTTATTTGTCCTTCATAAAACCGGAATTTTATTAGCATATAAAACAGACTTGAATTGACTTAATGTAAAAAGGGAAAGATTGCAATCACCCTAAAAATGAAAATTTGGCAAAATCTTACATCATGTATTATAGGCATCGTTATTTGTCTATAATGATATTTGTAAAGTTAATCAAAGTGCAACGCTTATCATTATGTATTTAAGTATCTAAAGACTTGATAAAAGAATCATCAACACATGTCAATCCACCTACATTCTACAATCCTCAGTAAAAAAGATATGGACTTTAAACATTTGCTGTATTTATTCACCTGTTTCATCTTTCAAAACCGGTAGTAGAGGTGAAGTCATCTTCCATTCGCTTTTTTCTTATAGTTATATAAATATATAATATGCTATGCAAAACAACTTGCGATTTTGTACAAGTTGTAACTTGTATACGCCTATTGTAAAGCTACGTCGTTATTTATAGTTATACAGTGACATTCATAACACTCTCAGTGCCTCTAGTGGACAAAAGTGTATTCTTGGACCCAACTTAATTTAAAGGGGGAAAATAATCACGTGGTTATTGTTTCGTCACTTGCTCCATCGATTGCTTAACATCTGGAGAGACACTTGACAAGCAACTTCTTTAATAAAGCCTTGTAAATAAATAACTATTCCATTAAACAACATTTATAAAAGAAAAAAAGTCTCCTTTTTTTTTTAAAAGTGATGGATAGGCTTAGGATTTGTGAGCAATTGCTCAATCACTCAAAAAATTGCTCACTTTGACCTTCTTGGAAAAAATGCTTATTTCCCCATTTTTCTCACAATTACTCATTTTTGTTAAATGTTATCAAATAAATATATAGAATTTGTGTTCTAGTTAGATTAAACAACAGTTTTTGGATGATTCTTTATTGATATTTTTCGAGGGAAAATCCACCTCCAAGAAGCCTCCTTCATTAGGCTCTTATTTTGGAGGTAAACTATTTATATAATACAATCAGGGTTATGATTACATGATCAGATATGTAAGGGAGCCAGATTTCTACAAACGGCCAATGGGAGGAAGGATATATTTGGTGCAAAATTAACTGTTAAATAATCTCTAAAGAATCTTGCAACAAATGATAAATACTATTGCGTCAAATTTTGAAATCCTGATCTTCCATTTATGCAAAAAGTTGGACAAATAATCAGTGGTGGGGATGATGAAATGCATCCGTCTTACCAGGCTCTTCAAGATCATGCCAACTTTAAATTAATGAATCATCAACGCAGAGACAGGGACTTATTTCATTGCCTATTGAAAAACCTCATTTATAATATAAGGAAATAAATAATCATGGGGTTGTGGAAAGACAAAAGATTTTGTTGGAAAATTTCGTTTTTTGCGTGTATGCTCCAAAAGCATTTATCGACACAGCATTAGTAAAAGTTATTGAGCGGGAGTGCGCTCACCATTTTAAAAGAGCGAAAAAATCGCCCGATTTTTTCCGTTTTCTGCATCTTATGAGATAACATCGAAAAATTTGAAAGTTAAAGAATAATTTTAAATATTGCTAAAAAAGACGGGTTAGAGTCATGTCTCAAGAAAAGCTAAAATATTTTATAGAGTACTGTATTCTGTAATTTATGAAAATTCTATTCAATTTTCTTGATGTTTAAGAAAGTTGGTTTGTTTGATTGAAATATCGTATTTTATTATATCACAGATTTTGGTGTAGGTTATAACATTAACAGATTTAACACTACGAAAAAATGGCCTGAATTTCCGATCATAAATTGGTCATAACTTCCCTAATATAGAAGCTAGAGACATGGTGTTGGTATCAAAATGTCTTTTTTACCATTATCTATTAGATGAAATATGTTTAAAAGGAGAAAAAAAAGAATTGATTTGGATTTTTTTTTGTAAGAGTTGTCAAGTTCAAATACGAGCGAAAAAATGAGCGCCGCTCATTTTTTATTGAGTGGGAGCGCGCTCATTTCTTTACAGAACGGGCGGGAGTGCGCTCTCAAAATTAGTAACTGAGCGTGAGCACGCTCAGGATTTCTTGAGCGGACTAACGCTCTGGTTATCAAGTATGATTCAATTTGATCTAAGAAAGGGATGATTTTGTAGTGAGAATTTCCTTCTATTCCTCTCAGATCTAACTTTTAATCCCACATTTCCTCTATCAGTAAGTATGGAGGAAGTACCTCTTATTAAATTTCATAGAAGGAATATATTTTTCAAGGGAGTATCCTTGACATAGTTAAGATATTGTCAGTTCCTTCGCAGTTTATCATATTTCACTTGAAGTCGAGAAAAGCGTCTCTTGATACAATTTTTTTATCTTCTTCTATAGATTACTTTACATTTAATAATTCATGTTTCACCTAAACGATCAAATACAATAATTCAATGAATCAAAAGAGGAATGATTATAATAGAGAGGTTGTGTGATACTACGAATGAATAGTTTATCCAGATGTTAAGTTCATATCCATGCTTGCTCTATAGCTTGGATCCAGTCACCTATTGCAACTTTTAACAGTTTTTAATTAAAATGTCCAATGTTATAATAAAATATGGGACTATGAAACGTAAAAGTTACAACTTGTACAGTCCGTTGTGTACAAGTTGCAACTTGTACATAGTATGTATAATATATTATGAGAGTCTTTATACATAAGAAAAAAACGATGTCTACTATTTCATGACCAATATCTCAAAAAAGGTCAAAGAGAGCAGACAAAACCCAAAAAGTTGTGAGGTACTTTTGAAGGATGTGTTTGCAAAGCTAGGCAGTTCCGTATCAAAAGGTCACCTCCATATCGATACCGAACCAAAATATGATATGAATACGGAAACATCTACACAAATTGGTACGGATACAATACTGATTAAAGTGAAAAATAAGTAAGTATCAAGTCTACAAATTTTACATTTCGTCTATTAAACGGTAGCTCTATAAATATTAGTGTTGGGGTTTGGTCTGAGACACGGTCTGAGACCGTTATATTTGGTGTTGGACCGAAGTAGTTTGGTATAACAAAAAGTTCGGTCAGGATCGGACCAAAGGAAAAGTTCGGTCTAGGTTGGTCGAAAAGAAAAAATGGGTCTAGACTGATTTTTTTTGGGACCGGTACAAAATTTAAACAGAGATAGCTCGGATTAATTTTGATCTCGCCATCTCTTTTATGTATACAGTATTTTTTCTAGAACTTATCGTGTACCTTTGAGAGTTTTTGAGAAAATGAATGACAGTTGATCGAGAAAGAAAAATGATCTCTCATAATATATGTGACCGAAAAAAAAATCGGTCCATAAAGTGAGACTGAAAAAAAAAAATCGGTCCAAATCGGTCTAGAATAAACCACATAAGACCGAGCCGAAATAAAAATTAGGTGCTGGACTGAGTCTCAACACTAATAAATATGTATTAGTGTAATTCATCGAAAACTCCATTAATAAAAAGTAGTGATAGGTTATATGTTTTTTTAGAACTTCTTTATATGATTTTTATTTAGTGTAACTTATGGAGAAGCTCTACAAGCCGTATTGACTCGCCATACATCCATCAGTAAAAAGGAGGGTGAACCTATATTATAAAAGAAATACTACGGAGGTGCAGATACGTTCGATACGGAACAACTATCTCGAAAAACAATACGGATACGGCACACCACGAACTCGTGGCACGGAATAATAAAAACTCTGCTTTTGTTGTATGTAAATATAGGTAATGATTCGTTTGAACAAATAAAGCTTTTCCGTCCTCTATACTTCTCTCTTATATACATACTTAAGTCCTTGAAATTTGTCCTTGAGTAAATCCATGTAAACTGGTTTTGTTTTAATGCATAATAATCACTACTTTTACGACTCTTTTGTTTGGGCAAAAAAATAGTTATGTACCTTTAAAAGGGATTTAATAATGTGCATATGTAATATTTGATTGTAGAGAAGATTCTGATAGCAAAATTAGTGTCAGTATTTCGAAATTTTTGATACATATTCGACTACAAATAGAAAAAAAAAATATCATTTAGGGCATGCATCTTTTTTGTTAAATGAAAGATAAAGCCTTGGACTAGAGTTACATGTCTTGGACTTGAATTTGATTAAATTAACTAATATAACGACGCGTGACTCGGGAGAAATGACTCGTTCTTGGACTTTTGAAAGAATGACTTGCGATTTGTAGAGGAATAATTTCTATCTGATGTTGTATAAACAAGTGTAAGATAGAAAAAAAAAAAAATTGATACACCGAATGGGGAAGATTAAATATAAAGAGACGAGTAAACCAACACCGGACTGTGAGGATAGAGATAAAGAGTGGGAGATTCTGAAAGAAACTAATTACTCTTTTATTTTGAAGAAGTATAATCCTTATGTAGAAATGGGTCCGGCTAATACCCGTACCCAAAACTGTAGCGAAAAAATACCAATATATTACCCAGAAAGACGGATACGTTGGTGGGTAAAATTTTGAAAAAGTATTCAAATTTTTATTTATGTCCAGAAACCCGATTTTAATCGTGTATCTTTTATACCTCTATCACTTTTATAGGCAATTTCTCGAGCATGCCCCATTTTATATGAGTATAGAAAGAGTATAGTACTCTAGTACATAAGTAGTTCATAGTTAGTTATGACGTCATTATGTGTCTTAATATTGACTAAGAAATAATTACGCAACATTTAATTGTTGATTTTCAAAAATACCTTTAACCTTTTGTGCCCCTATGCTCAAGTCTTATAATTAGTTCAGTGGTAATAGGGCATTGTTCTGTAATTTTGAAGGCTTTATCCGGTTCTACCCGAGTCTGAAGTTCAATTACCCGTTTCTACCCGGTTAAAAAATTGCCAAAACCCATCCCTAGTCTTTAAAAACAAATGACTTGTTATTCACTTGAAAAGAAATGATTCGTTACTTGAGTTGGACTCAATTTGGACCCACCTTACACTATGAAGTGAGGGACAGGCTATTATAAAATATTCAATGTATAATTTAAAATAAAAAATCTATTTAAAAAATATGTATCTCCAAGGATTTTTCTTTCGTTTTGTTTATTTCAGTGATCCCATTTTGAAATATTAAAATTATCTACTCATCGTGAATGGATGGCTTTATTTTTTCGATCCTGGTATTCATTTCTATGGACACTCTAGTCTCTTATGAGGTCTGGTAGTTTTCCTCGCATGAATTCTCCTACCGTATGCGTCGTCCCTCGTGGATTCAGAATTCCAATTCGAAAATCTCTTGAGAAGTATGATCAAGTTAGAAGTATTTTACTTCGATTGCCTCGATCTTCCGTTTTCTAAAAATGGAGCAAAATCCTTAGAGATGCATATTTTTTAAATAGATTATTTCTTTAATTATTCATTGAATATTTTTCTATAAAATAATCTATGATATTCCTCATCACTATGTATTATGAATAAGTTATAAAGGTCTAAAGAAGAGTGTTGTTTTACATCCTTTGTCAGCCTAAAAATGGAAATATATCAAGTTCAAAACAAGATAATGAGTCAATAAAAATACTATATAATCATAAAAACACTTTTATATAAGTTTTATTAACCCTACTTTTAATTTGGGGATTGTTTTAATGGTAAAAAATGAGTTTGAACGATGATAGTGGCGAATTACTATAATTCCAGATATTTCAGAATTCAAACGACAAAAAGAAAAACTGAGATCAGTTTTAAATTCTGCGCTCATAGATAAATTAAATTAGTATCTTCAATTCATTTTTACAGAGTCCAGCCCCCCCCCCCATTGTACCCCTGTGTAATTATTCACTCTGAATATGTGATTGAAAAAATTATCCAACATAAACATTTATCACGCCTTCAAATTCAAGTTCCTAGAGGTGTGATATTTTGTATTTAATTACATCTACAAATCAACAATTAAGATTAGATTAGATTATTTGTCGAGCTCTCCTTTATTACAACATTTATGCTGATTTCATGATTATTATTCAATAGAAATTTTATTACATGTATATAATATTGTTATTTATAGATAGGCCTACTATGATCAATTCATTCACATTGAATCAGTCAATCGATTTGAAATTATAATAATAATAATTGAAACGTAATTGATTGCAAAGAGTAATTCAAGATATATATACATATGTTACATGTTTTGGTGAAACATGATTTGTACATACATCTATTTTTGATCATTTTGTAACTCATAGGAACTCAATATATGTATATTGTACTATTGTTAGAATCAAACAGAGGTGGGACAAAGCAGGGAATACTCAATTTATGGAACAAGCTTTTTTCCGTTTCTTTTTTTGAAGAGCTTAAGGCTATTTTTTTCTATTAGGATAATATTAAGGATTGAATTGAATTAAAACAATTTGTGTTATAATTGTCATAAGTAATTAACATTATATTTCTTTATTCGGCCCTGACAGGAGTACCAAGTATTGTCCATAAACAGACAAAAAGATAAACAATTTTTACTTTAATAGAATATAAATACATTTAATACATCTAAAGGAAATGCATTTAATAAAATAGAATACATTGATGCTAATCGTGTGTCGAATGGGCATGTAAAAAATAAGAAACCGAAAATCAACCTGGCAACCCTGATAATTTGAAGAATATTTTGTAGGAGAGCTGCTTAGCTGTCATGACATTTCATTAGATCACCTACAAGCAGCTGTGACAAAGGAGGAAGGAGAGAAGGAAATAAGTAAGGACAAAGGGAAAAATTACTCGGATCTGGATCTTCTATTCTACTCTGAATCCAACATGAACCTTTTGATTTTTTAATATCATTTGCTGAGCTTTAGTTACACACGCTCGATGCACGATTATTATTTTTTAGATCAATTAATCAGACAGTTCTTTGATAATAAACCGTTTCAGGAGGATTCGCCATGAACATTTATGCCTTGAACATGTCCATCTTGTAACGGGTGGCCCATTTAGCAGTTGCATTTTGAACTACCCTTTTTTGACGTTAAAACAGCTATTTTAACATTCTCATTGTGTCTAATATTTTGTAAAAGGTCTCCGGCTTACGAAATAGTTAAGTTTACGCTCAAAGACAATTGGGAAATACTGAAGACTTACTTCCAAAATAGAGCGTCTTCAAACGAAACTGCAAGAAAATTACATCGGTCGAAATAAAGCGCCTTCCAGGCAGTTTGTGGATAAATTTGTGAAGCGTTTGCGCGAAACTGGTTCGTTAATGGATAAAACAACGCGTTCCCGTGTTCGTCCAGTGCGCTCAATCGAAAACATTGCTGCTGTTGCCGAAAGCGAAAAAACGAGCAAGGAGCTGCTGTTACGGTCGATGGTGAGCGCTATCGGGCCATGTTGGAAGATTTTTTGTTTCTCCAAACAGAAAAGGAAGACATCGACGACATTTGGTTCCAACAGGATGGCGCTACGTGCCACATAACCAACGTTACAGTGGATCTTTTGCGCACTGTCTTCGACAATCGCATCATAAGCCGAAACGGCAACGTCAACTGGCCACCTCGTAGTTGTAATATGACTCCGTTGGACTATTTTTTGTGGAAACCATAAAGGATAAATGTTACGCCAACCATCCAAAGACGGTTTGAAACACGAAATTGGAGTCGCCATTGCAGCTTTTGAAGCTCACACAATCGAAAATGTATTTAAAAATTGGGTCGACAGAATGGGCTACTGTAAGACCAGTTACGGCGGCCATATGAATAAAATGGTGTTCCGTTATTAACCGGAATGTTGAGCCTTTCAAATAAAATAAAAAAATATTGAAAAATATCCATCCGTCTTTTTTTTATAGCGATATCAAAAAAAAAAAAAAAAGTTTCGTGGGCCACTCTTTACATATTTTCCTTGCGATGTTTTTGCTTTTATCCTAATTTTCATTGGGGCTTTTTCACCTAAGATAATAAAAAAGGGATATGTGTAAAGAAAAAAGTAAGGTTAGTGATTAAAAAAGGAAACACGGTTAATGGGCGTGCTCTTTCTTCTATTTTGTACATTATTTAATAAGTCACGGTGCGTTAACATATCCCTCTAAAGGAAGAATTATCGTCTATTTTTGGTCTCAACTGATTTAAAAATGAATAATACAATATATATCAATCAATTTAAATATAATTATAACATTTTCCCCGAACTAAAGATATTTAAATGTGGAAAAATCGACAGTTGACAGCAAAATATAGTATATACTTTCAGGGCCGGTTTCAATGTTAGTGTATAAATATTTTCACTTTTGTACAAAAATTTAAAAAAAAAAGGCCTTTTTTAATAAAATTTTAAGTCACGTTTATCGAATTCAATTTTTTTTTTTTGTCCTTTGAAAAGGCTAAAAAAGAAGAAGATTTTCCTTTTTATATTATATGGTCTTTTTTGTAAAAACAAAACTCTTGTATACATTTTATTTCTTTCAAAATAATAGGTCACGCGTGGCCGCCAGTTAAGTGTCATATAAAACAGGTCATGTATACTTTATACTTTTATGTTGGTGAGGTAAAGGGACATTCATACACATTGAGAGGGAGGGGTAAGGCCTAAATCCACGTCCCAGATGGTATAAACAACATTATAGGGAACAGGAGACACAAGTTTGAAAAGAAAGAAAGAAACTTTTTCTTTGTTTTATATAAAAAGTCATTTTTGATATATACATAAATATTTGTGTTGTCATTTCAGGAATGTCTTTCAAAAAGGCCATATTAAAAAAGTTCTTTTTCAAAATAAAAAAAATATTTTTTTTATTAAGTCGTTTTTTAAAAATAAATAATAAAATATTTTGTTTACCTTCCAAAAAAAAAAAGTACTCATTGTACAATTGTGCACTGTGCCATAATTTAAAATCTGTTTTAATTGCATAATTAAATCAATTTAATACAGAAAGGAAATCAATACTTTACCAAGGTATGAATATCATTAATTACATAGAAATGTGTATTTTAACTTTTAAAACAACAGAACATATTTCATTACCACTAAAAATAAAACCTTGGCGTCCATTCATTCAAACATTACGGAATGTTTTGCGTATTGTTCCACTCTCTTTTTGCTCTTTTCATGGTTATGTTAATAATTTGTACAATGCGGGGTTTCCATCACATCCCCGGAAATTAGTAGTTGATTGAGATACAGGGCAATAATGGGATCTCGTGAGTATTTAACAAATAAATAAATTTAATTGTTTATTTTTTTCGATGAAATAATAAGTTTTAAGTTAGTTTTACGCATCTATTCTTCATTATCTTTAAGGGTTTGTAGATTCAGTTTTTTAGAGCCCACTGATACTACTATTTGGAATTTCTTGACCTGATTCCACCAGCCACAAACAAACACCCTTAAACAGTAATATACGAGGGTTATTATAAAAGTCCGCGCAAAGTTCAAGAGATGGCAGTACTGGCGTGGTTCAAGGTTATATTTAATTATTATTTTTGGAAGTACACACGCCAAATTTCAGCCAGATCGGTCTATTTCTTCCTGTTTTGCATTTGTTTGAATCGGGGAAGTGGAGTGATTTTGAAAAAAAATGGAGGAAAAAGAATTTCGTGTGTTGATACAACATTAATTTATGAAAGGTATAACCCATCAAGACACTAAAAAGATGCTTGATAAACATTATGGGGACTCTGCAACTTCTATTAGAACAGTTTATAAGTGGTTTTAAAATTTTCGGACAGGTCATATGGGCACAAGTGATGCTGAACGTTCTGGACCCCCTGTTGAGTTTACTACTCCAGAAATCATTGATAAAATGCAATATATGGTCTGGATGACAGAAGAGTGAAGGTGTGTGAGATTGCTAGGGCTGTGATCATCTCGAGTTGCAACCTTTTTCTGTTAATTTTGCAACCCCAACTACTGAGGTCTGAGGTGGTGAATTGTTTTGATGGAAAATAACTTTTTTGTGGACCAATCGTGGGCGTTTGTCTTGCAGCTCGGTTTTCCAACTGTCCAATAACGATAGTTGTACTCTTTTCCAGATAGTCGATACGGATTAATCCTTGTGAATACAAAAGACAGTCGTCATAATCTTTTTGTCCCATTCCTCGATTCAAACAAATGCCAAAGAGAAAGAAAGATACTGCTCTGGCTGAAAGTTGATGTGGGTTCTTCCAAGAGATGCTAATTACTAAATAACATAATCTCGATGTCCGCCATTAGTACCAGCTCTTGGACTTTAAATGTACTTTTCAAACAAATAATATTTTTCCCTTCATTTAATAAGTATTCAAATATTTAATTTACTTTTTTATGCCTAATTACGTGAAGTTTGTGTTTTAAAATAACTAAAACAGAATATACTAAGAATTTCTGTGAGAAATCATGGGAAAGAAACTCTCGTATATGTAACACAAATGGACTATTAAAAATAACTTTACTTGAATCCCTATACATATCACTATTTTCATTGTACCCCTCAAACTTTCCTCCAAAGAAGAGAGGAAAGAAAGCTCAAAATTAAACTTTAAGAAGTATTTCTAGTAATTAATTCGTCCGGATCAAAGCTTTAAATCAAGTTGCAAAACAGACACCATTTGTTCATATTTGTCTTTATATTGTTTGCAATGCGATAACGTTTTTGTCTGCTAGGGGCGTCAAGTAAACATGAACATTACTCTATATCTAAATTCGCAACCTCCATGCAAATTCCCCTTTTAACGAGGCATGAACGTTGATTACTTAGCAGTAGTGTTGAGATTAGGTCCAAGACCGAATATTAAAAAAAATTATAAGATACCAGAGAGAGGAGAATGTGTGGTGGACAGTAGCAATCAGACTGTCCTAAGTGTTGTGCTGGGTCATGTTGTTGTTATTCTTGACGTAGGGCCACCACACCCGGTAGTCAAGGGTGGTCAATATGAGAACTGTACGAAGACAAACGCATTCTCTTTCAACCACTCCTGGGCGGCATTGGCCTTATAGGCTGAGCAGAGTCCTACTGCCATATCTGCAGCCTCTTGCTGGTCACCTGCTGTATCCACAGGAACACTACCTCCTTCAGAGCCTTCACCATCTACACCATCACTGTTAACTCTGAGGCCAACTTTGTCTTGATGACCTGAGACGACGCCTAACACCATCACTGTTACCGGGAACTTTGTCTTCATGACCCGGTTGATCGTGGCTATCCATCTGTTGTTCTGGCTGTTGTGGATCTGGTATTGATAAAAGTTCTTTTCTTCTGAAAAAACCCCAACATTTTGGCATTTTTTAAAATACTTGATCGTGTTGAGATATCTAACAGATTTCACTAACCTGAGGCCCTTGGTCTTCTCAGTGAGCAGCTGGGCAGTCTGACGCCTATAGGACCGGGAATTCAAGTCGTTCTTGACACGCTGGATGTGTGATGTCCCAAATCCGCGGCAATTTACAGCATAGGGGTCGTGCGATCTGCATCAATGACCTCCTGGACCTTGCTCAGGAACTCCTTTATCCTGACCTTCCTGCTGCCCTCCGGGTTGTTCACCTTCCTCTCCCCAACATCTAGGGTGTTGTCACAATCCTTAAGGTTCGCTCTGATGTTTCTAACCGTTCTTTCTGGCATTTTGAGGGAGAAAGAAATCTCCTTGTAGTTAAAAGTTGTATCTTCGATCTCTCTCATTGAAAATATTGTCCTTTTTTCCCATGTTAAAGAGATCTTGTTGTCACTGTGCTTTGTTTGTAAGTAACCAGATACTACGAGAATCCTTTGCAACAGTAAAATCATTGGCAGTACAAAAAATATGGCTTTGTTGGTGCAACAAAGTTGGGGCAGATTTAATCGTTCCACCCGGTATACATAGAACGATTTTTTCAATTTTAATCTACCTTGATTTTCTTCCCTATCCTGAAAAAATTGTACAAATATGTTTTTGCAACACTTTTTAACACTCATGTATAATAGAATCGTTTAGATCGAATTTTAAATACACCTATTCTTTTCTAAGACAAATTCTAACCGAATTTTTCTTTGAGACCGGTCCATACTGAATTAGTTCGGTGCACTAAAAGTAATAACGGTCTCAGACTAGTTTATAATTTTTAGACTGTAACCTGATACTCCTATTTTTCGATCCGATATACTATTTTACAAATGATTAGTTGTTCTCATTAAAGCATTTGCTTTGTTTTGTCACAATTGTAAAAAAAAGTCAAAACTTAATATTTATTAGTAGCATTTCAGTGACAGGACTTTTATTGGGCAATTTCATCTGACAGAATATTTTGTAGCTGAATTAATTTAAGACCATGATGCTTAATCATCTTGTTTTAATCCTTGTTGGTTAATGCTTTACTTGATCGAAAAGCTGAATCGCAAGATACATTTGATTATTATGTATTATTATTCATCACAATGTTTCAGCCATTTTTATAAAAAATATTTAAATATAACAAAAGAAAAAAACCAAATGATTAATGATTAATAGGCCATAAAATAGCTTTAAACTATAAAAGAGGAGTTCACACTTCCTCGTGTGGATGATTCTATGATTCTTCTGTAGTTCTTTGAACCAAATTATTGGTTTTTTAAGAAGCTTTGTAAAAATGGTTTGTCAAGTAGGAACCATATTTCTTCATTAAAATATCCAATTGATATTAGGTATAAAGCCAAACGACATTTCAGCGGCTCCAAAGGCCTCGTGCATGACAAATTTATTTGTATAAAAAATTATTTGAGTCAATATTTTCTCTGCACTAAAGCTCTTTAAAGGTAGAGGTTCTTCTCTTTATAGTAGGCATTCTTTTTCTCCCTCCAAAATCATATAACAGACAGCTTATATTTAAAGGGGTATACATTCAGAAGTACCATATGCCTCACTCCCGCCTTCTCATCGCGCTACAAAGACAACAAGTCTAGGCATTCTTTTTCTCCCTCCAAAATCATATAACAGGCAGCTTATATTTAAAGGGGTATACATTCAGAAGTACCATATGCCTCACTCCCGCCTTCTCATCGCGCTACAAAGACAACAAGTCTAGGCATTCTTTTTCTCCCTCCAAAATCATATAACAGGCAGCTTACATTTAAAGAATTATCATATGCCTCGCTCCCGCCTTCTCATACAATGACATTTAGGCATTCTTTTTCTCCCTCCAAAATCATATAACAGGGTATACATTCAGAAGTACCATATGCCTCGCTCCCGCCTTCTCATCGCGCTACAAAGACATCAAGTCTAGGCATTCTTTTTCTCCCTCCAAAATCATATAACAGGCAGCTTATATTAAAACGAGTATAGATTCAGAAGTATCATATGCCTCGCTCCCGCCTTCTCATCGCGCTACAAAGACATCAAGTCTAGACTCAGAAGAAAAGAAGGGATATGTGTAAAGAAAAAACTAAGTATACCGATTAGAAAACAAACAAAACCTGTTGTTGCTTATGTTCTTTCTTTTTTTTTGCTCAGCATTTAATTATTCTTGGGGGTCTTAACATCTCCCTTTGAAAGTAGTTTTTTGTGTAATTGATTAAATATGAATTAAAATACAATTACATATAATTTTTTCCCTGTACTGATGCTATTTTAAATATGGAAGCAACAATTCATTTTCTCTCTCCAAAATCGTAAAACGTTCAGTGGATATAAACAATGGACTTAATTCGGTAATACCATATGGCTTGCTTTAGCCTTCTCCTCCTGTTCTTACACAAAACCTCTCTTACTGATAAGTTATAGTTACATCAATTTGATGAATGTGTAGTAATTTTAGCAAGATGACTTTACAAAATTAATATCAATTTTAATGCAAGACAAATTTGACAAGTATGAATTGGTACTGAATAAATCTTATCTTGGATTTTTTACGTAACCAGTGTGACTTTTTTTTTTCGTCACACCCTTTTTAAGAAGTACACAAGTCATAGCAGATGCATTCATTTATTTTTCTAAGTGTGAGTATTGCATTGCTTCAAAAATTGATCAACATTTTTTCCCCATTCCCTTCTCTTATTTGATTGCATATATAAAATCAGGGGTTGCGTAGGGTGCGACCTGTAGGGGCTGTAGCTCCCCACCCCCAGAGGAATATTTGCTTTTTACATGAAAATTTAATTTGTCGAATTTTCTTTTCTAAGAATATTATTTTCTTCCAATACACTCTTAAAAGGATACGAAATAAAAGATGAACTTAGCCATGTAAAAAAATCTAAAAATTATCATAATTCAACTGAAAATTTGTTCCCTCTTGATACGTTGGGCGGCTCTTAGAGTTTCTTTGGACCTTCCCTGTTTCAGCACATATTATCTGGTCATTTAATAGTTGGTTATAATTAAAATTGAAATTGTACTATTCTCAAGAAATCAATAACAATTTTTTACTTGGTCTCAATTCCTTGAGGCTTAAAGTCTTGATGTCGTGTTGATTTTCGATACTTCCAATGAGGAAACTAAAAAAACATAAAGATCCACAAGATGGAGCACACAAATCACTAATAAACAATAATGCACACAAGATGATCTTTGCGTATGTAAATAAACTACTAATAAGTTGAGTTATGTATTTTGTAATGAAAAAAAGAAAAAGAAAAAAAAAGCGCGAGGAAAAGGGAGGAGCAATACATATGGTATTAATGAATTTGGACCCTTGTTAAACATTAGCTGCTTGTTATATGACTTTTGGATAAGGAAATGAATTACTCCTATAAAGAGAAGAACTTCTACATTTAAAATAGCAAAAGTGGCGGGAAAATAAGATAATTATATTTAAATTCAGATATATTTATTTTATTGTCCATTTTTAAATCAATTTACCCCAAAGGTATGCGAGAATACCGTTTTTCCTTTTCTAATTTTTAAATGTAGTTTTTTCATTAACAAATACTCAACTTTACTAAAAAGTAAACAACACTCATGCCTTATTAAAATGGATTGTGATTATAATTACATATGACGTCATGAGACATAAACATAGCAATATGACCAATCAGCTTTCAGTACAAATTACAACTGTACACAACTTTAATCTTCCTACATAATTCTATCATATATGAAGAGTATTTTTTTAATCTCTATCTAATTCTTTTATTTGGAAACGATTCATGAAACAACACCTGGTGAAATTATTCGCCCATCCGAGTATGAGATGTAATTATGTATATAAGTATACTATCTACATGACGTATTGTCTATACCAATAAAAGAGTATGTGAAAACATATACATGTTCATTATACTTCCTTTCAATGTTCAATTTGTATTCGTGACATATACTTAACTTTGGATTGTGTAATGTATAAGGTACAGCAAATATCATTTCACATCTATAAAATTTGTAAAACAAAAACAGATTCGACATTTGAAGGTTGTAATATTCAACATAAGCCTATAATAGCTGTTAACTCATAAAGTACCTTAAGCGTAATAACCTAATCTGCATAAAATACTCTTTTAAAATAGAAAATATTTCCCTCTTACCCTCATATATTTACACTATCCAACAAAATCACACTTTTTTTTATACAAAAGAACATCAACTTCGTACAGTTTTATTCCTTAATTCCAAATATGGTCTTATTTTTTCTCTCAGAGCCTCGGGGTCTTCAAAAAAAGGCCATACATTTCTAAGTTATATTTGGATACTTTTAAGATTTAAAGCTGTTTTAAGCCCTCGGTGTTGAAAATATTGATAAATTATATTAATACATTTTAAAGACAAATGTTCACAAATTCTAAAAGCATTTTTTAAATGTATGAATCATACTTATAACTCGAGTTATCTTTGTTTAAAGTGGAAAATAGGTGCTTTTATACAGAGGGTCATAGCTTGAAGACGAATTGATTCAAAAAGTTTAAGATTATCTCACTGGATAGCTGAAAATATGAACTTAAATTTTTAAAAAAGGAGCCTCCCCCAAAACGTTGTATATTGTTGTCATAATGAAAGTCCACATATATTGGTATGCCAGAACTAGAAGAGATAGAAACAAAGAGAGAGAAGAAGAAAAGAGAGAGAAAAAAAAGTAGAGGGATAAATTTAAAAAATGTGAAATGCAATCCATCCTGAGAGTATAATCCCGAATTCGGTATCGGTTTTCATCAATGGAGAAGAGTGCATGTGCAGAATCCCTAGCAACGAAATATCTGCTGAACTGCTTCTGGCCAGTAGGATAATTGCTCCGAGGACTCCCTTGAATGTCTGTTATTATTAGTCCAAATTGTACCTAATAGCAGATATCGTTTTGATTGAAGAAACTTATACAATTATAAAGATCCCTGAGGAAAATCTTTGTGAACAAAATGAAAAATATGATATTATATATAATGGATAATTATGATCTATTAATTATCTATCTATTAACCAATGGGTGCGCTAATCCTTTTTGGGGGCTTGAGCACTCTAAAAACTTATGAAGCTCCCCTCTCCCCACATGTTTAGCATATCTTCACAATATTTATAAGTCTGAAACCCAAGGAACAGTCGCCAGAATGTATGAGAAGTTCGGAAACGAACAGTAAGAACAAAGGCCATGATTTTGCGTGTCAAAAATCGCCTTGCTAGAAATCCAATGAGGACGATTCGCAGTATGGCCAAGAAAATGGATTTGAGCGAGGTTACGCTCCAAAGGGTTATTAAAGATGACTTGAGAGCAAAATCAAGATCAAGGAGGAAGAAACATCTCATTACAACGGCCACCAAGGAGAAGAGGTTGTTTAGAGCCTAGCTTCTTTTGAATGTGTCTAAGAATATGTACCGTCCCATCTCCACCGATCTTAATCCTTTGGACTATTCCATCTAGGTAAAGGTCGACAAGCGAGCTGCCTTCAACAGGCCTCACGGTTCTGTGAGATCTTCGGAGTCCACGATCAAGGCTACATAGTGTGGCATCTCAGCTCTTTATGGCAGTAATTTATTTTCTCTCTCCCCCCCCCCAAAAAAAACAACAACCCAAAAGAACTTCAGTAATATCTCGCTCCCTGGTAACCTCTATCTATAACCTCTTCAACCAGCTAGGTTTCCTACTTTGTATCCATACTAAATTTGAAAACTGAATATAGCTGCTGAATGTAGTGAGGTGATTAAAACAGGAGGTCGTTAGACGAGGTTGGACTGTATATTACCAAGGATGTAGAATAATGTAGACTTGAAGAAGGTTTAATCATTTGAAAAGGTCATGTTTTAAAGTTTGAACATGATATAATGTACTCTTAAATACGGGTTATTTTACTCTGTGAGCATCAAAGTCTTGACTATCTTCCATTCTGCATTATAAATGCATGATTAGATGCATACATTAATAGCTTACGACTAAATGTTAGCTCATCTGCACATATTTACATCTATGGAATGTTAAATGGAAATAATAATTTTTGAGTCATAAACTAGTGATGTAGTTTCACAAATCGGTTTTGATCTTAAGATCCATTTAAAAAAAAAAGATATTTAGTTAGATCCCCGGAAGTATTGATCTCGTTTTCAATTAATAATATATAGAATCGTCAAATATTGGTCACTATTCCTTAAATATTCTATAAATAAAGAAGAATTTATTTTAGAAGTTCATCATGAACAAGCAGAGTTTCTTTTAACGTAATTTCAATTAAATTAAGTGCTGTTCGGGGAGTAAACATGTGCAGATACAGTGTTTAATCGGAATGATCAATGATGGATCTCTAAGACGAACATATAACGGAAGGATATGGTTCACCTATTTTACTATAGGTGAACGGCAAAGTAAAACTAAGCCTCATTTCTCTGGTAGTATGTCAAAACGTCGACAACGACAAAATGTCGAATGGACAAAACGTGGAATGAACAAAACGTCCACCGATAGAAAGTCGACCGTACAAAACGTCGGCCAACAGAGCGTTGACCAGAAAATATTACATTTCAAAATATGAAAAACTGTTTTTACGACATTTCACTCCAGACATTTCCAGCCAGAGATATTTACCCCACCACTCTTAAATAATCTAAGAGTAAGGAACCCTCACAAATCCCATTTATACCTCGAAATTTTGGGACTATTTGGGGTACTGCCGGGCCTCAAAATGAGATGAAACACGAAACAATCAAATTGCAGGGGCCCTTTCGGGGTGTAAACGGAGGTGGGTAAATTTAAATAGTGGCGGTGGGTTTCATCCCATTTTGGACTAGGCCGTACCCGAAAATAGTTCAAACGTTTGGGGGGGGGTACATATGGGTTGTGAGGGGCTCTTAGTAGTTGCTTAAATAGTGGTGGTAGGTTTCATCCCATTTTGGGACACGGTGGTGACGGAAAACAGCCCCAACATGTAAAAGGGGTATTGGGAGGGCCACTTACTGATAGTTAATATAGGAATTGTGCTGTTGGGTTATGTTTCAGGCAGGAAATGTCTGAATGGGATATATTGCAACACCATTTGGAGTAGCCCTTTATTTTATATTCTATGGTCGACTTTCTGTCAGTCGACGTTTTGTCTGGTCGTCGTTTTGTCTGTTCGACGTTTAGTCTATTCGACGTTTTGTCCATTCGACGTTCAGTCGGTTGACTTTTTGACGGTCGACGTTTTGTCCACGCACCCATTTCCTTATGGAAGCTTCCCAATTATTGGTATCGTTTGTCGTTGAGTCTTTAGGTCGTTTTTTGGTAGAGTATAGGGGAAAGAGGCAAAGTAGAACTGTGAAAATAAAACTCCACAAAATCCACGAACAACAACATAAACTATAAGGCAATAAAGCATAGTTCTACTTTATCCGCTGCTCCCTGAAAAATCGACCTATTAATGATAACCAGGGCCAGTGGCGCCAAACCCACTAAAATTTTATAGCTTCCAAAAAAAATTTAACTATAACATTTTTCAAAAAAAGTTTATTGTCCGACTAGGTATTTATAAAAATAGAAAAAAAAATCTTTCAAAAGCCCAACACCCCTTTTCCCTAATCACGGCCCTGCCCCCTTCACCGCCATAACAATACTACAGGCACATCTATCTAATGACATCCCCATTACATAATTAGACGATTTCATTCGGAAAAATGTGTTGCATATAGTTGTAAATCCAAAGCAACTTTTAGCCTGCGAGTGTTTTCGATATTGGCAACCTGAAGAGTGTTTTTTTATTTTTTGAAGCTGTTATTAATATGTTTCAATATAAGGTGTAACCAAGAGTGTGTGTAATCATGAATGGTGATGAGTAATACTGATGATTTGTTGGGAAATTATGAGTCCTTGTTGTCCTCAGAGTAGAATTGAGGATCGACGATTTTTGATTTCTTTTTTTTTTATATTATAACTGCAAATCATTTTATTTTGAACTATTTTCATAATTATCAAAATATTATTTTCTTTTGAGAAAAATAATATCATGAAATTGTGAAATTATCCATCTCATGGTTGCATCAGTGATTTCAATATGTTATTAGAATTATTATTTTTCTATTTCTTCGTCTTTTTTTCAAGTACCCAAGAATATTATTTGATAAATATTTATAATATCTTTACCTTGATACATAAGGGATAAGTTAACAAAAAAAACAATCAAAAACTTAAACATTGAAAACAGCATACGTTTTATAGAGTTTTTTACATCATGTATACATGGGCTGGGATGGTACGGACCGCAGTACAACCTTCACGGTACGGGGTTTGTACGGTATAATAGTAAAGGTATTTTTAATAGAATTGATATAGTTCTTCAAGTTTTTACGTTGTTTTATTCTCTATTAACTTATTTTATGTACAAATAAACTATTCCTAAATATACTTAACTTCTCTAAAAACAAAGGTGATATAAAAATATACGCAGGTTATATAATACTATTATTCATGAATTTATATCTATATATATTTTTTTTGCAATAAGATAAACTTGTCTATATTTTCCAGTAATAAACAAGAGAGATTAGGAGTCACAATATCGCCAGCTGTTGAAAATATCATTTCACTTTGCTTCACGATAGTAAAAGCGAACTTGGAATCATTGGGAAATTTATTTAAGTTACCCCTCCACCATACCACTGGGTTTTCGTCAACTGGGATGTATTTTATCGTTTTATAAGTCATAATCTTTTTTTGTATAAACAAATACAGACATTACTTCTTATAAAAAAATATACTTTTGGATTAAAATCTACCTCACTATCGAAATCTATTAATCTAAAATAAATAAATAATAATATCCAAAAACTTTATAATATTAAAATATTTTATATGTGATTATATACATATTTACCACACCAAGGGTCAAAACGTACCTAAGCATGAAAGTCGTACGGAAACGGACCACGGTACAGTTCCATACTGCACCAGTCCTAATATATACATACAGTCCCAATATTTCACAGATATACATAAGTATATCTGTCCATTAATTATAGGCTTGGTATTCAAATTTACAACATGATTTGAGATACCCAAAAATGTTAACCATAGTTTAGATCAGTGATTCTTAATCTTTTCATCACTGCTAAGCGCCTATACGTAATCTTTTTAGAGGGAGTTTCTAATTTTGGCCGAATATTTGGGTCTAGGTTTAAAAAAAAACTTTTTTTTTTACTTTCTTTTAGAAAATAAACTTCCTGATAACCTTCATAAAACAGTGGAGCCCCGATTGTGCATTACTGGTTTAGAACCTTTATTTGATTTATAAGACTTGATTTGACTCAGACTAAAGATTTTTTTTTTAAAAATATATCACTTTCTAATTAATTCATTGTTTGGATGATATTTTGCTACATTAATTGACATTTGTAGGCGCTTTCAAAGGATTAATTCGAATGATTTATTAATATAATTTGACGATACTTATTCGTTGAAGACTACAAAATATGTAACCCATACTTAATTTTGAGGAAAATTATTATAGCTAATTTTGATGTTGAGGGTTTTTATATATATTACAATATATTCATATATGTATTCCATATAAGGCCGAAACGATTAATGATAATGAAAAGAACGGAAGTCCTATATTTACATAGTCACATACATACATGAAGCAAAGAATCAAAGGCCTACAGTTTATTTTAAAGAAATATGGTATATATTTTATGTAAAAATATCTACCTGACAAAATAATATTTTAAATACTTTTATATTCCGAATTGGATCGAAAGTAAAAATACACTATATTGAGTTAGTTTATTTTTAATTAACTTTGTGATACTTGAATTCCTTTGTTATTTTAACAGATGAAGCAATCGACCATAGAAACCGGTTGCATCATAGGTAGTACATGGTTTGAAATTGAGCAAAAAAAAACAAAAACAAGTAAACAAAATAATCCTTGAATGGTACGAGTACACTTTCAATACCGAAAAGTCTATTTTTCCAAACTTATACTATATATACCTACATTGTCGACCTATAGTGTAACAAAGAAAAGTATTATGTTCTAATTTGAATGTGCACATAACAACAGAGCTCTACAAAAAGTCACTTTTTATTTATTCCAATCAAGTCTTGATTATAGAAGTCGTGTCAAAGTCGAGTCTAATGTTTTTAACTTCGATTCGGAATAGTAAAATTAATATTTTTAATAGTTTAGTTAATATTTTTAATCAATCAAGTAGCATTTGAAATAAAATGGACAAAACGCTGGATTGAATACCTACAGTGTCGTTAGTCCCTTTTTGTTGGAGTGGGGGCTTTAGCTTAGACCTCCAGGGATAGACCATTTCTTTCGTTCTTTTTTGTTATGTCTTAATTTTAGAAATTCTTTAAAAGTATTCTATAGTCATTTAACAATATTTGAAATAAAAATGAAAATAATCCATAATAAGCATACAAGAAAATTGCCCAAAAATATTTTTTAAAAATGACGACCAAAGTGAAAATAAAATTAGAGTAACAAAAAATTTCCAGAGCCTATCTTAACGACGATGATGTTTTTAAAAAGTACTAATAATATACTTTAAATTTTTCAGATGTCGTTTTGATTCAGAGGATATGAACTTCACTATGTTAGAGGCAAAGTCTCATACCTCTCCATAGACTCTCAGTATTTTGATACTAAAAGCAACGTATCTTGCTATGGAATCTATTAAAATGTCTATAAAATCTTCTACTCTGATTGGCTCTCTCAATGTGAGTTTTTTTGGGAATATATGTCTTCGAATTTTTATTTTATTATTCATTCTGTCAAAAAAATACCGGAATTTGTTAAATAAAACACAAATTTCACATTTAATCATCAAAATGTGTCCAAAAAAAAAATGTACAGTCCTTTTCTTTACATTTTCATATGTGGTGATGAGTGTATACGCGTTCGTTGCTAAACCTCATCTAAAGTCAAATTTATTATTTATTATTTGATATAATGTACTTCTCTTTTCTTGCTTCTTTCTTTTCTTTTCTTTATTTGATGGTTGACGGTGTCCTTGAAGTTGTTGATATTTGGGTGACGGACGGTGCAGGCCTTGAACTCAACATGCACCTAAAAAGTGAAGTCTAATGGTCAGGCATCTGGTAAGTAGGGGGCCATATTTTCTCTGGCCAGAAAGGCAAGCTGTCCTCCAACCAATTCTGGGCCTTTTTGGACGTATGTAAAGGCACACCATCCTGTTGAAAAACCAAGTTCATGTCCGAGTAGTTGGTCGGTACCCATGGTAATATTATTTCCTCCGAAACCTGCATGCAGTTGCTCCTGTGAGGCTTTACCCGACCGGAATCCAGATGAGGGGAATTGTCCTAGCATCTGAGGCCACAAAGCCCTAGGACATGACAGATACAGGGTGCTTTGTGGCATTGAGATTCCGGTGAGACTCATCAACCTCCACAAAGGACAAATACCTGTCATTTTGGCGGTTTTGCACAGGGTCCACAGTCCATGTCTTCTCATCACTGAAGATCACAACCCAAGTGGCATTGACCTTCTTGAGGTCATTCAATAGAGCCTTGCAAAGTTGGAGATGTGTCTCTTTCATCTCAGGTGTTATGAGGGGCCTCTCCATCCTCATAAGCCTTTCTGATAGCCCTGTCGAAATTTAGGTCCCAGACACCAAATTCCTTGGCGTGCTCCTTCATCGACTTCAAAGGGTTGGTCTGGGCAGCTTCCTTGACTTCTTTCAGATTCAATTTCATTTCTCTACACGACTAAAGCTTCCTGTCAACCGTCTTCGACTTCATAACGGCATATACGGTTGCTCTGGAGATCCCCAATTTCCTTGCAATCTCTGTTGATTTCTTGCCAGCGTCCAAAATTGCACGGACCGAAATTCGTTGGTGACGTTCAGATTGCATTTTCTCGGCTTCTAAGACACTTAGGAAGATCTCGTTTTTTTTGTTTATTTTTAGTATTTGACGGGAACAATTTTACTGCATTCGCAAAAACCTTGATTTATGTAGCAAAAACGAAGTTTATAGATTTTTTTGCCGCATCTGGTATATTATATTATTAATATTTTTAATTTTACATGCGTGCTTGATAGGATTGTTATTTCTTAGATCAAGTATCTACGTACTCCAAAGATAAACTCAAAAGTGACTGTACGGAATCTAAACATATATACAAACATCGATTCAGACAAACCTGGTTTTATTTTGTATAGATTTCAAACTTGACTGCATACCAGTTGACATGATGTCTCTAAGGGTTACCATACTTTTTTTATGACATTATTTAAGGTGTGGTGTTAACACTCACTTAAAAAAGAATGACTTTTTTTGACATATCTTGTAATGAGTTTCATATTTTTAGAATTCTCTTAATCAAAATCCAGAGTTTTTGTGACTTGAAGTGTATCTTATGTGCAAGGAGGGAAAATACAACGAAAAATAACTGACGTGCTCACAATATTTACATCGAAAATGACGGAAATTACGAATGTATGATGGCACTTTACCGTCTATGAATAAGTAACTCCTTCATTTTCAAAAGAAGAATTTTTGAGATTGTTGTAATTTTATAAAAACGCCGAGTTCTTTAGCAAATTGTTCATTGTTCATTCTATCTTATAAGTAGTGTTGTGGTGTCGTAGTCGTAGAATTTTACATAGGTGGAGTCCGTGTCGGAGTTGGATTTGTAGAACTTTATAAAGTTAGTTAGAGTTGGATCGCATAATTCTATATATTTGGAGTTGGTAGGCCTAAATAAAAGTTTAAAAAGAAAAATAGATTCCATCTACTATTTTAACACGTCACATACACTTTTTACACGCATTTGGTAGATAGATTACCCTGAAAATCTGCTGATTATAAATAGTTTATGATAGTTTAAATAGTTTACTCTCGTCTTTTCATTATAATGTGCCCTGTAATTGATTTTTGTTTTCGCAATGTAAGAGTCGTATAATTTCATAAAGTTGGAGTAAAAAAAAAATCCTCCATTTCCACATACCTGCTTGTAGATATGATAATTTACATTGAATATGAATTGAAGGGCTGAAATTAGATTTAAACCTTGTGATTAATTGTATCTCATATCTATTAAATAAAATAAAAAGTGCCAAGGTTATTTATAATGTTTAAACAAATTTAAAGAGTTAAAACACAATTACCTATATTTGATTAAGCAATTATTTTAATTAGATTAAGTAAGTAAACAAACTTAAGTAGTCTCAACGAATGAAATGATAACAATAATATCACGTTCATAATTTACAAACATAGGTAGATTAGATAGGTATATTGTGTATTTGCAGTTCCAATATTTTCAAAAACGAATTATGAAAATTCAAGGAACTATATTTACGCATTGTATAGATAAATAAAATACGAAAATATTTCAAGAGTTAAATTTCAAAAATCCATGACTATTCACAAATAAAAATAAATTGTTTTTGGATTTTTTTTTATACAAATATTAAATATCCACATCATTATTTTTTAATTCCAATTAAAACTTAATTCAGGCGTAAAAAGTTAAGGTCTTTAAATGTTTTTTAATTGATTAATTTAAGAAAAACCTTAAATTGTAAATTTAAAAAAATAATATATCTTAATTATTTTTATGTTGTTTACATCTTATCTAGGCAGATGAATAATCAGGCAGTATCATGGAAGCAGGCCTGTGAATACAGGGAAGGGATGGTATACACCTCTTGACTAAGATTTTGTTGTCAAATTTAGAAGAAAACGTTTTTTTGTCCATCTTTTTACAAAAAAGAAAGTTTTAATTTTTATTCTCTTTTGAAACTTTTCTAAATTTTTTTATTTTGTCAAATCTGCCATTTATAAGAAAAAATTCTCTCAAATCTAAGAACAGACCTGTATGTAAGATAAGTCGTTCCAGTGGCGTAGGTACCGAAGTTGGGGGGGGGGCGTTGCATGTTTGATATTTACGCAGGCGTCCCAACAGAAGGCCCCTAATATATTATATGAATAATTTATTAAATCATATGTATGTTGGAATTATTCACATAGATATTTATTACCTATATAATTGAGATTTTTCAGGAAAGAAACAAATTTCTTGTTTTACTATAAGTAGTAGAACGTTTTTAGCACATCAACATCTCTCTGGAACGAATTAAGTTCAAGTATTCCACTGCATTGAATCAATGTTTTACCATTACTTAGCCCATGATTGATTTCATGTTGGCTGTGGATTGACAATGATAACGAGCATACTTAGTCACAAATTTTAAATTTCATTAAATTTATTGTAAACTTATTTGTAAAAACACAATTCAAATGTGAGAGATATTCAGAGATAAAATAATATATTTTATGATTTGCAGTTTAATAAGTCAAATCATATTTTATGATTATGTACAATGCATGGATTGAATACTGATTAAGACTTCCTTGTCTATTATTGCAAATGCCTGATTTGACTATGCAATAGGTTAAGAATACAGTTGAAAATTTATAATGAGACTCAAGATTTTTAATTCTTTGACTGACTGGAAAATAATTCTTTACTTAGTAACCCCTTAGGGTTACTAAGTAAAGAATTACTCTAGGGAAGGAGCAGTCAAGGGAAAAATAAACAATTCAATCTAAAAATAAGTATGACTATATTCCTAACCCTGACTTATAATATCGTATTATTATTGTGATGTAAACGCCCTTAGTCTTCTCTTTTCACTAGGGGGAGACGGCCTGTTCAAACTGACTGTGTGACTGGAGGAACATGTTGCAGCTTCTAATTTTAAGCCAATCAGAATTGAGAACTAAAAATATCCTACCTTCCTTGCCTTGAGTGTCCACTCTTTGCCTAGGGTCCTTTAAGTCACTCTATCTTTCAGTATCTGTTCAGTATGAATAAGGAACAAGAGAACACACTCGACAGCTGACAAAAAACAATGCTAAGGCATTTTTGATATTGCACGTAAGAGTATCTTTAATTGTATCTCACAACTTTTCCTCCAGAAAAAATTAAAAAAAGTCCACAATCAGTTGGTAAGAAGCCAAATCTTCCCAACTATGAAATTAGTATTCAATAGCTATGGGCCGGGCAATAGGAAGGGTCAGGGAGCCATGCAACTCCACTTTTTGCAAATTTACAATTATCAGATAGCAACTAAAAGAATAATCATTTATTTAATGTATCTAATCAACGATCAAAACAATGATAAGGGGGAAAAGCTGAAAAATCGACAACTGACAACAAAATACTTATTTTTAGTAATGTTTTGGTTCATAAACACATTACTGAAAAACACTTTTCCGTATGTTATTTTACCGAACATAACTTTGGTAAGAAATATTAAAGTATTTGATGATGATTCATGCTACAATACGATGTAATTATATACTAGAATACACAAATGACATACACATCTTGATAATTATAGATTTCGAGGTATAACCTCGGGATAAAGGAGTATTAGTTAAGACTTTACCAGGTAGATAGAAGCTCCAACAAATTCGATCCAAACGATTTATTCATTCACATTGTTCATTGAGTCTCAATCATTGAATAGATTGACTCCTTCCACGGCGTTACATCGTTAACACAAAAATACCCTATGTCAGCTGTCGATTCCCTCTTTTCCCTTGATACGTCATGGTTATTTCATAATTTATTCTTTCTGATAAATCAACAAAGTAATAAGTTATTCTATTCTTTACATCAAATGAAGAATAAAATAACATTTAGAAATAAATAAAAAAACCAGTACCAACTGATTTTGAGGCTTTTTTTTACATCTTTTTACGAGAAATGTTTGAAAAATACCAGAAATATAACCTCATATTTAGCACAGAATAATCCTACAATTAATTAAGCTATAGTCCAACAGTTGGTGAAGGTAACATAATAAAGCGTGTTTATATGACGCCAGTATTGTTGATGTCGTCTGTCTTGGGGCCCTAAACAACCAATTCTTATAATAAAAGAAAAAAAAATAGAGTGAATAATAAATAAGTTTTTGGTTTGAATTCAAAATTATAGACCTTTATTCACTGATTTCGAAAATGTATAATCCTTGGTATGCATCTCTTCATTGGCATTTAAAGAAAGCCAGTGATCGGTTTATCCTTATTGGCTACAATTGACTGATGTGGGTTTGTTCGTGGTATTATATATAGTTAAATTAAAAATTGAATAATAAATTTGTGACTAAATTAATTTTGGATTCCAAATTATTTGAGGATTTAATTAAAAATGGCGCCACTTATTATCTGCTAGTTATTAATATTAATAAAAAATGAAATCAACTAATAAAAGTACTTGATAATAGTGTATATCAAAAACGTCTCCCGTTAATGGCGAGTTAATAGTTATATTTAGTGATGCAGCTCGTGTGTATTTTTTGCTGGCCCGTTTTTTTGGAATTGGTAATGTAAAGAATGATTTTTTTTCCGAAGCATTTATCATTACCGTTTTATTCCTGAGTAGTGCGCTCCTTTTCCTACTGGTCACTAAAGTCAATTATATTCGAAACCTCATTGTTCAATCGTGTGTGCACATACAAAGACAGAGAGTAACCTTGAAGATTTATAGGGAGGTTGTAATTATAAGTCCTTCTTGGATTCAGAGTAATTCGTGCCATCAATATTGTTGTTTATTTCCTTCTTTCCCTCCTCCCTTGTCGCACACAGCTGATTGTAGCTGCTCTCTTAAAAACGTTCTTCAAATTGTAAGGCTACAATGTTGATTTTCTGTTTTTTTAACATGCCCAAAACACTCACGATTTTCATAACCAGTTATGTTATATATCAGACCCTATATGTATGTATTAAAAATAAGTTATTAGATCGTTCACCAATCTTATTTCCATTGATAGACATTAAAGTAACAATTAAAATTAGAAGAACATGATGTTTTTCTAAAAATATCCTACTTATATTGTCCCTAAACCATTCCCCCTCACCCCAAAAACGAATTTTACTAATCTAGCCATTTAATAGGGATTTTCAGCACCCCTTACTTTGATCTAATTATATTATAAGTGTTTATCATAGACATCAAGCAGTATTAAATAAAATTAGTATGCCTTTTTTTTAATTCTTGAACACATTTGAGGAAGTTTCATCAAGGATTGTTTTATTTAGTAAAAGTATTAATTATGAACCCCCCAGATGGCGCTGCCTTCCATTATGATGCAATGGATGACGTCTGTGAAAACACTCCATTTGCTATTAACTTTATCTATCATTTTGAAGTCTTTTCCCCCCTTATCTTGTTAGACCCCTTGCAATGTGCAGTAAGGAAGAACCAAGAAAATTAAAAATCCATTTGACAAACATGTTTATAATATACCTTATATACCTACTGTTTGAAGTTTGAACAATGACATTACTCAATTAGTTTGTTAATATAAATTCCTGAGTTACATATAAATAAATTAAGAACAGGACTACCTGGCAATAGATCGTCATTATGAATAATGATTAAATGTTTTGATAGTAAAATGACTATAAATAGCATGATAAAAGTTGATTAAATTCATACATATATAGGACTTTGTTTAAGGACAAAGCTTGAGAGAAGGGGGGGGGGCATAATGTTTCTAGTGATCAGTTTTGCTTTTTCAGTTTCCCTTGCCTGGCCACTTAATGCATGCCTTACTGTAGTATTAAACTATACAATAACTCAACGGGTCAGAAAAATAACATAATATATTAAGGGAAACTATAGAATGATATGACAACAAAAATTTCTTTTTTTATAAAAATACATCATCCAGGAATGTCATTTAATGTTCTAGGTAATTTTCTCGCTAACATTTTCAACCCCTAAATTTTTCCTCGAGGAGATTTTGTTCCATGACATCTTCACCGCCTTTTTATTTGTTTTTTCTATTATGGGTTCAAACTTTACTCTTGTATCTTGAGCAGATTAATTATATAGCTATCTAGTAGAAGAAAAAAAAAGAACAATGATCAAAAAGTAATCTTGTAATGTTTACGTATATATATTATTATAACTAAGGAAAAGGAATAATACATCTCGGATCTGAAATCAAAATCCGTGATTCCTGACTCCTTCTACTTAGCTACTTATAATATATAAACAGAACAAGATTATAGATTACAGGGTGTCCACGATAAATTGGAACTACTTTAAACTTCATCCAGATCCATAATGTGGATATTCGGGGTTAAATCATACTAATATAAAAGGTTGCGTGAACAATACACTATAACTTCCACCACAATTGTTTTGACAACAAACAATAGTCATCATGGAACAAGCAAGGAGAGACGCCATCCTCGAATTGTCTCGCGCGGGACACAAGCCCTCTGCTATCTACAAGCTTCTTAACTACCCCAAGACCACGGTGTACCGGATCTTCAATGCCTGGGAGGTTGAGGGGAAGGTCTGCCGCAAGGCCCACAACATGAGAAGTGACCGAATCCGTACTCCCCGCTTCCTTGAAGGCCTCCAGAAGTCCATCAAGGCTTCGCCGGGGACTTCCTTGTCCAGGTTGGCCAAGAACCGTGGAGTGAGCGAGCAGCTGGTCTCCAAGGCTGTGAATGAGGACCTTGGGTACAAATCATACCGAATGGCCAAACAACACATCCTCAAGGCATCCATGAAGGCCACCAGGCTCACCAAAGTGTAAGCATCTCCTCAATGGCCTGAAGAGCCATGGAGGAAGAATCATCTTCTTCTCCGACGAGAAGAACTGGCCTGTCGACAGAAGCTACAAGGTCCAGAATGACAGGTGGCTTGCCAAGGAGAGAGAAGAGGTCCCTGCGGTCCTCACCACAAAGTTCCCGGGCTCCATTATGAGGAAGCGGAATGCTGTCGATTCCGTTGAAGTCATCAGGGCATACAAATCCTTTAGGGGCAGGATGGAGAAGATGGTGGCTGCTGAGGGAGGACATGTTGAATAAATTTATTGTTTAATATCATGTCTAACTTTTTCATATTAACAAATACACTCCAAATTCCATTTTTATCAAGCAGTTTGAATTTTAAGATAGTTCCAATTTATCGTGGACACCCTGTACTTCTTTATCATAAATCATTTTACTTCGGCTCCTATAAAACTACAACCAAAATTACTTTCCCCCCCATGAATACGTATTTTTGAATCTATTTTAAAAATAGTAAAAAGAAAATTGCGAATATCGTTATCATTAAAACCATTTATGCTTAAAACAATATTTATATAACATTTTAAGTATATAAAGTACAGTTTTAAGGTCATACAAAAGGTCAAATGTCACCCTCATCTAAATTTTTATTAAAGCGTGTGTACTAGAGTCTTCAATTTTGAGAATGACATGTTAATTCGATCTTCTGTTGTATTTTAATGAACAAGTAATATTTGTAAAGTTCAAGTCTTCAATAGTTTTTTTTTTACCTCTATAGCAATTTGAAAAATTACATTTTTTATCGACATTCTCTATTTGTGAAGAGATTCAGATGTTTCAATTTTAAAGCTATGTTGATGAATTTCAAAAGTTTCATTAAGGTTCATTTTCTCAAGTGTTATATAAGAATATACTCCTTATTTTTCATTTTGAAGAAAACAAATTGTAGAGCAACGAAGTACTTTGGATACTCAAAAGATCAAAACCACTTTATTGTCCTCCAAACCGAATTAAATGAGCCTCAGGGCTTACTCATAATTTTATTTCTTTGGCTAAAGTAATAGAAATTAATGTTAGATGGACTCCCAAAAACAAGTGTATTTATAGTTAGACAATGGATAATAAGGGGAACTGTTATTGAAGTAAGAGAATAAATAAATAGATCAATTAATCCTTTGTTAATGGCTATTTGTTCAAGTAGGAATGATACAAAAAGTTATTGACATAATGGTGAAGGGGTTTATATAATAATTAATTTAAAGAAGTTGTTGTCCTTCAGAAATTGATATAATGCGTATTGTTAGTTAAGCAAACGTCTTGTAATTGTTAGACTATTAATGAAAGGAATGTTTTCAGTGCTTTGAGATGGGACTCAAGCCCATGTTTTCAAGAGCTAAAAATTGACTTTAAAATCAAAGAATCGTTAAAAAAACATTTCCGTTATTAGTCAAATTTTTTCACAGGATATGTAAAGTAGGGGAAACTAGGGACTTGTTTCCATCAATATTGGCTAAATTTTCCACCGCCGTATTTGACTTAGACTTGCCAAATTTTAACACAAAATACGTACATAAGTCTGCTATTTTCTTAAGTATTTAATAAAATTATACTATTTAGTAGTTTTTCCATAAATTGTATTTGAATGTGACTCGTCGGATGTTGTAACTATCCACATAATCAGGGACGCTTTGTATTTGTTAAAAAAATATCGAGTTTGAGTTAGAAAATAACCTTAGTATTTTTTTTTTTGGTGAATTAACAAGACTTTTATGATGTTGACTTATTAAATTTCAATGTATTATAGTAGATAAGGATATAATAAGGCTAACATTATTGATCAGTGATCAACAGGAGCGTTTCTAGCTTTCGCCATTTGGCTTAGCCACAAAAATTATCAACAGCTTTATATAATTAATTATATAAATAGGTTTGTTTTATATATATATGTTACTGGCAATGTGGAAAATCGGGCAATCTAATAAATGTACGTTAGAGTTGAGAATGTACAGAATGCCCGTTATAGCAGGCGATGTGCAAAATGCCCGTTCAATCTATTTTTGATTGTCAAACAAATTTATTGCAAGCAATTTGATGGTAAGTCATTTTATTACGAGATCTTGAGAAAGTTCCCTAAATGAGTAAAGTTTTCATTGGGATAGTCTGTATCAATTTTGTCGGATGGAAATGGACAAGGCTTTAAGTAGTGCCATTGCACAAACTCCATCGGCAGCCAAACGAATAATCTGCAAAAAAAAAAAAAAAAGGAAAAAAAAGGACACCTGCCTAATAAAAATTGACATAATAGCACCATATGTTACGAAAAGTAGTTTATGTGTAGGATATATGTAAAAATAATTAACATAAAAAAAATCCCATGTTCAAACAGATGATTTTTTGAAATTATTACATTTAATTAATTTTGAAGTTAAGAATATTTTAAATAAGTTTTTTGTTTTTGTTTATTTTGAAGAAACTAATCAAATTTATATAAAGTATATAACTGTGTAGTTCAAATATTATTACTTAAACAAATTATTATTAGATAATTCCTTGTTCCTGGAGTTCTTCCTGAGATACACCAATTTTATCACATTCATTCAAATTGCTCTCCTGTTTGGCATTCATTTTAGCATTAACAAAGACCTGAACCCTCCAGGAGGCATATGAGTGTCATTAACCACCACGAAAACTTTATATTACTTTACAGAGTCCTATAAGTACTTATAATACCAAAAATAGTTGAGTTCTGTAGAATAAGAAGGGCCCTTGATGGTCAGGGAAGAGCTGGTGGTGGGTTTTGACCCAACTTTTGAATCACTTGTACAACCCATGACCAGTGGGTTTTGACACAGGGTTTGGACCAACAGTTCACATGCTCAACCAGTGGGCCAAGGTGTATTATGGAATATCAGGAGGGTCCCTTGATGCTGAGAGAAATGGTGGACAAACAGTTCAATTGAATAACCCGTAGGCCGGAGTTTATTATAGTATATTAGAAATTATCCTTGATACTTAGGTTAGTGGTGGAGGTGAGTTTTGACCTTCTTGGACAGTATTGTAATTTAAAATTCGTAATCAAAAATGTCGGTCTCAAAGGAAGAAATTGGCCATATTTTATATCACAAGGCTCTTTCTACCCTCTTTTATGATAGCTCTCTGGGCAGTCTGGTGTGAAAGCCCTAGATTTCTTGCATGGGGCTCAGGGATTTGAGGGGATTGGCCTGGGGTGTTTTTTTTAACTCCTTCGGATCCACTTTGGTCTTTTTGAAAGAACCCTAAAAGACTTACTGACGAAAGTTTTACGGTGGGCCTGGAGACCCCAACTGCTTTTAGTCTAAAAATTCGGATCAATCAAAAAGCTTTTTAATTATTGAATTAGTAAGTGTTCGGATTTCGAAAAAAATATAATTAATCTAAAAAAATTTAAAAATTGGCAAAAAAAATTTTTGTAAAAATTTTTTCAAATGATTAAAAACATTAAAAAAACATTTTCAAAAAATTTCAAATGTTTTCTCAAAAAAATTAAACTTTTTGTATAAAAATTTTTAAAATTAAATTTCAAGTATTATATTTTAAGGAAAAAAATCCATAGCTATTCAGAAACGATTAAATTTTTTGGAAAAAAATATTCAAATACTAAATTTTCTAGTAAGAACCACGTCCCTGATATACTATTTTAGGTTGAATTAAACTAAAAATTTAATATTTTTCTCAATTCAGTAATAAATATAATAGATAAAGCCTAATTTATATTTCTTTTAATTACATCAGAAATAAGGGAAAGTCACTAATTAGTGAATAACAAGTCTTTAATTCCATGTCAAAGTCTTTAAATCCAGTAATTAGTTCTGAAGGAGAACGTTTGACAGAAAAAAATAACTCTTGATTTTTAAAAAAGGGGATAAATTTAATATTAGCCTTATTTTAGAAGTAAATGGCTCTACCCCTTTGTTATACTGGGATTGAACAATCCAAGTATACTATTCAAATTTGGAATTGATGGGAGTAAATAATGACCTATTTTTAACGTCCATTATTGGTGATAGGAAAATTATTTAAAAAAAGGAAAATAATTTTTAACAATTGACATACATATTTAGCATATATATATGAATCCGGCCTCTTAGTGTGGTGACTAGTGTTGGATCGTTAAAAAAAACTGTAGTACTATCAGTGGGGTCCTAATAAAATTGGTCAGTCTTAGGACCGGTGCTTATCGGTCTTATGTAAAAACTACAACAGTTGAAATGACGTGGTTAGTACTAACCGAAAAATTTAATATTTGATTTTGTTTTCCAAAAAAATTAATTTTTTGAAATTTTTCTCCGAAAAATTTAATATTTGAATTTTTTTCCCAAAAAACTTAATTGTTTGAGAATAACTATGGATTTTTGGATTTATTTTTACCAAAAATTTAATTTTTTGTGAATAACTGTGTTTTTGAGATTTTTTTCCCAAAAAATTTTAATTTTTTGATCATCAAAAACCAAGCCCCCCCAAAAAAATATATATATAAATATAAACCTGCACACGCTACTGAAATTATTTTAAATAAAATTCCAAGTGAACAGACATGTTAATTCACGTTTAATTTTGAACTTAATTTGAACCCTTAGAGCCTTAAAATGCATTTTCATAAAATCTTAGACTCAATGTATGACCTCAAACCCTATATTACTTTCCAAAAATTATAACCATATCGTTAATTCAAATATTGAGCAAAATCATCCATTTTGTGAAATGTTTTTATAAGTTTACTACTCAAATTTTGCCTTTTTCTAGAAAAAGTTATTGTCAATTTTTGAGTAGGAGAACTCTTGGTTCTCCTAGTTGGAGGAAGAACACATTTTTTTCCAGTATATACAATAATATATTTCACTCCTTCATGAGAGCCTTTATGATCGTAACTGATTTTAACAAATACAAATAAAAAACACACAATCTGGCTATTAATTTTTTTGAACACGAAACTGGGAAACAGTAGTGGACGTTGTTTCCTCATGATTTCAAATTTAGTCCTGCTCCCATTCTGTTGAATTTCCAAATCCACTCTCCATTTCTCGTCGATCTCAGAACTTTTTTTCATAAAAAAAAGGTTACTTGGAATTTTTGACTTTTTATAAAAAAGTCATTGAAAAACATACTATCAAAATTTTCGAAGATTTGTCAAAAAAATGAAATAAAAAACCCCAAAACTCTCCCAAAGGAAATTCCTAGTGACAGGCCTGAAGTTATTGTGCGCCATATGTGGTACACATCACGATCCACTTGTTAATTTTAACCAAACTTTCCACGGACCCTACCATTTATACAATTGACAGTTGTAATATTGAATTATAGGAAGAAAATATGATTGATAAATAAACACCAACGTCAGTTTTATGTCTCGAATTTACGAATTAATTATTACTAAAGAATGGAAGAAGTATACATATTTTGTCTTAATACAAAAAAAGTAAAAATACAACTTTTAACAATGAAAAAAAATATCGAACATAACGAGTAAAATGACAATAAATTTATTATTGCAATCAGAAATTAGATGGCTAGTAGTACCTAGGTGACAATACAATGGGAAAAATCATATATGTAAATTCAAACACATTTTGTACTTTAATTATTAATTAAATTTCCTATCTGCAATTAAAAATGGATGGTACTTTAACCCTTGAAGGTATGATAAAAATAATTATTGATTTATTACACTTACACATAATACAAAAATGATTCAATAGCAATGAAAAGCCATTTACAAAATTATGATAAGAATTGAAAATGAATTCTGTTAAAAAATAAAACAGTTTTTTATAGAATGCAATTTGCGTATACTCATTCATTATATATCAAACATATACTTTCTGAAAATTATAATTACAGCTCTTTTAATATATTTTAAACAGATAAACAACTGAGCACGATAGAATCAAACCTTGAGCCCACTATCCGTGAACAAAGTTTCATCATAATATAATTGGATTAATAACTAAAAAAATTGTTTGTTTCTATGCTCTTCATAACTCACAATGGTAATAATCATTTGGCAGAGATTGGATTCCCATTTTTATTGGATACACTGTCACCTAAAGAGGAATTATTTGAAGGGGAGCCAGGAGCAGATTCTGAAACAACTTCTGTCGCGCTAGATGATCTTTCAAGCTCCATTTTCAACACTTCATCATCCTCTGGAAGAGGACCATTCTCCGCCTCATATTCTTTGAGAGCTGCGTCAAGGTTATATCTACGTCTATAATTAACGAAGAAACTACGAACGTTCGACTCAGTTTTGGTTCCGATAGCTTCAGCTATTATTTTAAAATTTTTACCATATTTTCTGACACCTACAAATAATAAGAGACAAATAAGGGAATAAGATTCTAATAGAGCCTTGCTAATAATAATTAATTTACCTTGAACACCTAAAAGTAATTCGTCATCTTTCCATCGTGCGTTGAATTTATTCTCTGGAGTAGGAATGCGATATGGCTCAATGTCTTTTTCCCGTGATCTTCTTTGTAATGAAGACAGCAACTGCTTGTTATTTTGAACCTTAAAGCAGATGATACATCAGTATTTGCATATTTTGTAATAAATATATCCAGGATCGGCTCACTTAAATCAAGATTAAAGTCATATTTTGAAAATAATGTACCAATGAAATTGTAAAAAGAAAAGATACATTATATAAATAAGTGCTGTGACTGACGTTTATTTGTATGAGACAAATACATTATTGCTTATTTGACGTAATTAATAAATGGAGAAAGAAAAATCTTTCATAGGTAAATATCTGTGATATACGAATGTATTTAGACCAATATTCAAACCTGGGAGGATGATCTCCTATTTGGCACATCATTTATTTGATCAATACAGGACTTTAACAAACGAATTTTCACCCATTCAGACATCACTTATTGTATATTGGTTACGGATTTAAATAGTTGGAAAAACTTTTATTGCAATAAGACATTGATCACAACCTTTGTCAAGCTTGAGCTCCCTCATAATTGAGTCAGAACTACAGTATACAGCCCCCTTTTAGAATTAATATATAAAAGATCTCAAAGTAATGTTTTGGATATCTCATTATTTTTACTTCCAATTTCCACAATGAACTAACTTTAAAATCCGATCACCAACCCTGAATGAAGCATGCGTATGTTTTAACTTACGACTCTCTTATAAGAAATAATTTCTCTGTCCATAGCTTTCAAAAGTGTCTCGCCTTGTCCGTTAGGCCCAGTAGCTAAAGAGACCAAGTCATCATGATTGACGTACATCCCCTTAGGCGGTTTACTATTGTTCTTAAATAAAGAATGTTTGGAGTTCTTTGTTCCATCTTTACGTATAGGACCTGTCGTAGGTCTGATGTTTCCCGTGCGTGTAAAGTACTGATGACAAGTTCCACACATTTGCCCTTTAGGTGTAGAATGAGTAACATGACAAAGAATTCCACAATTGAAACAATTGGGTTTAGGAGTGGTGCTATTTGCCTGCAAAGATTGCTTCTGAGTAGTAGAAGAACATTTAATAAGACTAATCAAAAAGTGTATGTACAACACTTACATCTTTATCATCGTCATCAGATTGTTCCTTCATCTCCACTTCTTCTCCTCCTTGATCCTCCTTACCAGACTGTAACTTTCGAGCTTGTCTATCCATGAGAGATGTTCGTGTCCTTGTCTTTTTCCATGAGTAATAATATTTCACTAATTGAGCTATGGACTTGTCTGGAAGCATTTGCCTAATACGATGAAAACTTTTACCGTGGAACTGAAAGGCCTGTTCAAACAAAACTTTATCTTCCACGGTCCATTCGTCTGGGAAGGGTGTGAAATTTGCTAAATCTTGCATTGCCTTATCTAAGTCATGCTTATGCCAGAAAAGCATTCCCAGTGCTTGCTCCGCGTTATAGCCGTATTTCTCCTTGGATACTTGAATATACTCGTCAACTAATTACATACAAATATAATCAAATAAGTATAGAGCTAACAACAAAAACAGAGAGGTGATATTTAAAAAATTAAATAAACTTATTTAAAGTATTAATTCTCAGAAGGTATAACTAAATATCTTGGACTTCAGAGTAATATTACAAAGAGTACAAAATCATAGCTTTGAAATATCTACGAATAAAATTATCAGAATTGAATATTTCCTTATACAGTATTTGATTAATATGGATAATTTTAATTACATATTAATGTGAACTATTAATTACATGTTTTACAAAAAGCAACATGAGAGCAATTATGCTCAAGGTCCACAATATGTAACATCTAATTACTTCAAAAACACATATTAGCATTTTCAGAGAGGTTAATAGGCATTATGATGCATAAATAACAGTACAAAAATAACTTATATTCTTGAAAAAGAACCACCCCTGGAGTGAAAAATTGATAGAAATTAATATGCTTTCTCTGCATTTAAAAAATTAGTTGGTAAAAGTTTCGAAACAGGGCATTTTAAGAGCTAATAAAAAAGTTAGTTGGATGTAAAAAAAGGGCATGTTTCATCTGGTTTTAGAACAAAAAAAAACCTCGTACCAATTAAAAATACTATCGGAGTAAACCTTTTATTCAAAAATTTAGCACACAATGCATAGAATCATTCTCATTTGTTGGTCCATAAGAGCTTTTTTAATATATGTATTCCTGCTTCGAATTTTGGAAGGTAAAAACTATTACTAAAATATATAAATGCATAGCTTTGGACTTGCTTGATTGTATGGAATTATTTCCTAAGTGTATCTAAATAGAAATGACTAATTATAAATGACGTATTCGAGGCTAACATTTGTAAAGCTGATCCGGAAAAGGAACATAGCTCTTCCAAATTTGACTTGAGTGGGGTCTTTTGATTAAATAATGATAAGCTAATACTAGAGTGTATGTTATCCATTGGATATTAGGCCTTTTTGATGCTCTAGGGGTTGCTTTATCGATAATTTTGTACGTCTATTTAAAAAACTGGGCAAGTGGCCTTAACCCAGTGAATACGGGGACTTTTTTTTTTTTTTGGGGGAAAGATGGGACATGAATGAGAAGGCTTATTAATGATTGAGTAATGCAGAAGGGATGGATCATTACGTTTGGTGTTGGATATATTAATACTCGGGGACCAGACGAGGAGAGCTCTCTCCGGACATTGATCGGGCTTCCGTTCTGAAAGAGAAGAATAAAAGAGTCGTCAAATAGTTACACAACCAATACAAAAATTATGATCTCCGAGTCCGGAACTTACGTTCAATGGTGATATAAGCGGGGGGTTGTGCCTGGAAATCCCTCCCAACACGAATCCGTCCCTCTCGTTCTCCAGTAGAGTGATCATCCTCTTCTCCAGCACTCGAGTCTACCCCTGAATTATTCCCATTTTCGGTAGACTTCCCATTCGTTCCCAAAAAAACCATCTTCATTTATTAATAGTTCTTCGAGACTTCGAATGAGAAAACGGACGCTTTTCAGTTGATTTTAAAACACCGTAGCAATCCTCAAGAGGTTTCTTACAGAGATGCTATTTTTTTGTGCGTGATTCTCAAAGAAATAAATTCACTAAAACGTACGTGAAATTCTATATATAAAACCTTTCACTAGAGGGCGACAAAGATGTATTTGAAGTTAAAAAAATACAATGTAGACGGCGCTGTAAACCACCTCCTCAATTAAATTAAATTAATGATTTCGTCGTAAATGTCCGCATATTCATAGGATAAAAGCATATACTTTGATATAATTAAGATTCTATTTTCTCTACAAGATACAACTGGAGCCCTTTATTATTGTGTTTTTGAATAGAAACAAAATGCTCCTTCTACGGTGTTTTTGTACTATGCTACTCAAGAAAAGAATACACCAAACATAAGATGCATCCTTATTTTCTATTCATAGAGGACATATCCTTTGCTACACTTCAAAGTCATACCAACTTGAAACATGCATTATTAATATTACTCAAATTGAAGATCCAATCTATGAATAAAAACTCTTTACTAATTTAGAATAAGTAGCTTGAGGACTAGATAGTAGCATTAGTAGGTGAAAGTATTTTCAACTCCCCATGGTTTAATAGTGCTAATACAAAGTGCTGCCATCTAGCGAATGCGAATTTAAATTTGAATAATAAGAAAATGTCAAATGATGTCCACATGAGATTCGAATTCGTAGCGATTTTTTCATAATATTAATTTCAATGTATTCATTGAAATTGATATCAATAGCATATTGAAAGAAGATCAGTCTAACCCGTAAGGTATTCTAAATTCTACGTTTTTCATTTATTTGAACTTTTTCGCACCATTCATCATTTCAGTAAATCAAAATGAAGGTTGTAGCTTTGGTGAGTGGAGGAAAAGATAGTTGCTACAACATAGTCCAGGCAATTAAGGATGGACATGAAATCGTTGCGCTAGGGAATTTATACCCGGAGAACAAAGAAGGTTATTCTTAAAATAGATGTATTATGATTTGTTCGGTTGTAGAAGAGTTTGCCGAAAGCATTACTAAGAAATTGATTACTTCCATTCATTATAAGAGCAAATGTTAGTTCAATTTGCGACGCATTAAGTTTATCAAATGGTCTTATTTGATGCATTTCATGATGCTTCGAGTAAATGAAGAATAAACGCATATTTAATTTTATTTTTTGGTCAGCGCTGTTAATGGCTTCTTATTCAAAAAGGATTCATTCCTTTCCATTCAACAATGTTCACAATTTGTACTATATGTGAATACCTTTAAATAACTCCTTGATGATATGATTTAGTTTATTAATGATTTCATATCAATATTGAGATGCTTAATGAAGATTTATCATCGTTTTTAGTTGATTGTTGCATATGACCGAATGTAATGCTCCATGAATGCTTCCGGCAAATTCTCTACGTACGATTTTTTTCATCCAGATGGATGTTAAAATGCTTCTTCATTATCAGTTAATGAATGAAATGGGATTTTTTGCTATCTAAATATTTAATGATGTACTTATTAATTATCACTTAGTTGAGGAATTGGACAGTTATATGTATCAAACTGTTGGTCATGGTGCCATTGACTTATATGCTGAAGCCTTTGAACTACCTCTTTATCGGGAACCCATTACGGGCTCTCCACTATGTCTGGACTCTGTGTATCAAAAGAACGAAAAGGATGAAGTCGAAGATTTGTTTCGACTTCTCACAAAAATTAAAAAGGACATTCCCTTTGATGCCGTTGCTAGTGGTGCAATTTTCTCCAATTATCAACGTGTTCGTATTGAAGATATGTAAGTGTCATTGTCATTTCAGTATAAATAAAAATAAACCGTTATTTGGTATTAATATATCATGAGTCTGTAGCAAAGTGTAGCAAGTGTAATATTATATTGTGAGAACATATCGGCGATTTAACTATTCAAAATCAAAATGTTCATATCTATGTATGTTATATTTTTGTAATGTGTATTTTACAAAAAAATATGTAATATTTCCTTGGGCAGTATTTGTAAATTATGAATACATTCAAAAGCATATAAATGCTAGCTAGATATCTCACTTTTTCAATGACAAATATTCTTATTAGACTTGTGCTCTTGAGCCACAATATGTAAGATAATAATTCGACCTCTGCAGTCAATTTAGAAAAGATAATCATCATTAATTTGATGATTTTATCTCAAATAACGCTTGTCATGGATACTAGGTAATCTTGCCGGAAACATTTTTAATGAAATACATTTAGCCGAATGTTATTTGGAAATACCTAGGATTTAAATATCATCTACATGATGATTTCTAATTCATATAATGGCTTTTTGAACTTGATAATGATCTTAATTCCGAATTTTTGGTGGTGTATAAATTATAAAACATTGCTTTCTCTATGAGGATTTTGCTACATAGTTTCAATACTTATTAAAGTGTATTATTGATCACAAGGAGTTCCTACTTTTTCATCCTTAGAATAAATTATTTTCAGAGGTGAATTTCAACAACCACATCTTCTATTTGAACAATTTCCCTTGTGTTGTATATATTCCTTTCTTCCCTCATTTTCATTTCTCAAAAGCTAAGATCACAACAAAGAAGTCATTGTGAGCAATATACTTACTTAAAAAAGTATTGAAATTATGAGATGAAGTTCTAATAGAAAAAAAAATTGAAAAAAAGAAAATAATTTTAAGTACATAATATAATCAAATATAAGTTAAACAAGCTTTAATAAAGCCAATGCACCCCAATATTAAAAGTACAAAGTAATTTTCTATCATAATTTTTTCAAACTTAACTCATAGTTTATTTTTATTTATAATAAAGAATTGAACAAAGCAATCATAATAGTAATAATGTAATTTTTAAAGTGAATACTTCATTTCGTATTTAGCTCTATTTGATCATGTACAGTATAGTACATTGTTGATCGGTATAGTTAAATACTTAAAAAAAAACAACACCATGATTGTGAGGTATTGTTACCTCCGCAACGAAGTTGAATGGAAGTTATGCTTTTGCCTCTGTTTATTTGTTTGTTAGTCCACCTGATTATGGCAAAAGTTACTGATCGATATGATTAGGAAGATTATATATGGTCAAAGGAAGAGGTCATTAAATTTTGAGAGCTCAAGGTAACACAAAGCTTAAAAAATGCATAATCGACCATGCCTTTGGAACACATTGAGATACGATACTCAATTTGATTTGAGGCGGAGGATTTGTGTTCCACCGGGTGCCCTTTCTAGTTCAAAATGTAATCATCTATCTAAAAATTACATTTTCTGGTATGGGATTACAATTGAAATTTTTTCCGTCATTTTTATAAGCGTAAAAATACACATAATTATCAAAAATTTGTATTTTAATATTTATTTGGCTGTTTCAATTAGAACTCTTTACTTTCTTAGATTCACAAAACAGACTCAATTTATTCTAGTAAAATCTATAAACAACATTATTAAACGTGTAAGTCTTCGCGGGAAGACCTTTCATATTTACCGGTGTAGCTAATCGATATATACTTATATACAACACCTACTGGGAAAAAATGAGTCTTGTAAATGCAAAAAATATTTTGCGTGGCTTATATTTTATACGAAATTTTCATTCACATATAATTTAGAAAACCAATTTTGTTTTTTAGAGTATTATCAAATGATTTGATGGGGTTTGAGTTATTCTACAGGGGAAAGAAAAAAAAAATCATTCACAACTGGTCTAACGAACACATTTTTAAGTGTTTCACCGGACTAAGTATCCATTTCCAATTTTAAAATTAAGAATGGTTAAAAAATAGGGGAAAATGTTTTAAGAGGTTACTTGCAATAAGCGGTCGCTTTTTTGAGTTTCCCTTGCCCGACTGCTTAAATCAGGTTTCAGGAAAATAAACATATTTACTCCAGGTATATTTAATGTTAAGATATCTTTGTGTTGATATTTTATCTGGGAAAAAATCAATGTGGCTATATATAGTCATCTTGGAGAAAATTGCCCAATTAGTATAAAAATTCATAAAATTCAATTCAATTTAAAAAACAATAGTAACTCATTTTAAAGGTAAATAATTTCATTTTCAAAATAGTATTTTTTTCAAGAGGGCCTATAGTTTACTTGTAATATAGATTTGATTTTAATTTTATTGAAGCTAAAATCAATGTTATATTTTTTTAACCCAAAAGGTAGCTTCATCCATACTAAATGTAAAGATAATTTTAAAATCAGAATATCAGGGCGAGCGCAAAATTCCTCCTAAAATATTTTAAGAATACAAAATAATAACCCACATAAACATTATTTAATTCTTTGCTAATTTTATGGTTATTTCAAATATCTGTTTATATTTTATATACGATCGTCCAATCATGAGGAAATGGTATTTTAATGCGAAAAAACCACTCTATTTTATGGGCTTAGTAAAAAAAAAAAAGAATAACCCCTCGTTTTTAATTTGTTTTCCCTCATAAGTTTTTCATTTGAAGCACAAATAATACGGATTATATTAACAAAGGCACGTTTGGTTCTGGAAGGTCTAGTTCAGCTACAATATTGATTAGTTTTCAAATAATAAATAAGAAGTTGATAAAATGATATAAAAAAACTCAATTGCTTACCTATTTTTATCTGAATTAATTTTTTTATACAATATAATTAATTATCACGGGATTTTAGTAATTTCCTCACATAACCTCGATAAATTTCCGCTTATAAAAAAAATCAAATCAATATTGTTGCTGTCAAACAGATATTATTTTCAACTTGTGTAATTCATCAACTTTAAAGGTCTATATAGTTATTTATTTCCTTGATCAATATTATTTATTTAAGTTTTCTTAGTTTCTAACTCAAAATCTATTTGTCTAAACTCTTTCAACCGTCCCTTGCAACTCAGATAGTTGCACCATTTGAAGAGTCGGTTGCAATTTTTGAAGAAACTATTGACGGGTATTATTCCTATTATTTTTTCGATTCCGAGGTTTCTCGGGGTTTTACATCTACGATAAATTCCAGAGAAGAAAGTATTTCCTGGGAAATGTCGCATTTAATGATTTCAAGATATAAGGTTCCTTTATGTAATTCATTGCATGTAAAGTTGAATAAAAATTATATTTAAGAGTCACTACAGATAAAGTTTTTAACGATGCATGCTATTGTGCAAGTGATGTGCTTTGTCCATTGTGGGTTGCGTATGAACAAAAATGATGCCCAGTAACAAACCTACAAATGAATATTAATTAGTATAACTTCTAATATGCAGTTAACATAGATTAATTGATTAATTCTTTTACATACATATTTACCAAATCATCTCTTATTGGGAATTATTGGAAAAAGTTGTACCCCACGAATATGAAAGTGTAACAGAAATACTACTACCCATATCTTCTGTTATTCATAAAGCAAAGTGTATCTGTATCTATGTACAGAGTGGTGCGACAGGGAAATTTTCCGTAATCAAGAATCAAAACCAAAATCTTAATGACTTTTTATTAGAAAAGTATAATGAAAAATGTTATTGAAAAACTGTTAGCAATCAATCTTTGAAAAATTATTCAATATGGCTGCTTGCAGCCTCTATCACAGCCTCCACACGAGATCCGGACTCGGTGCAGGTTGCTACAATATAATCGGCAGACATGTTGGCCCATTCCCTCTTGATTCTGATCTTGAGCTCCTGCAAATTTCTTTGTTATATCTTCCCAACCTTGCTCTCTAAGACATTCCACACACTGAAGTCGAGGGGATTGAGGTCAGGAAGAGGAAGAGGGCTAGAAGGTCTTGTCGCAGAAGTTAGCAAAATGCTCCTTGCAGAAGTTCAGTGTCTTCAAGGCCGCATGGATGGGGGCACCGTCTTAGGTCCACACATTGTTGTTATCAGAATAGTTACCCTTCAGACAGGGCAAGATTTTCAACCCCAGGACCTTATAGTAGGCTTTAGTCCCGATTTTCTCATTGAGCTTGAAGAAGAAGGGATCCATTTTCTTCCCATCAGAGGTCACAACTCCCAAGCACATTGTTTGGGCCGGATATTTTGTCCTGAAAGTGCTCTCTTGATGGTGATCTCGTCCACGCTGAACTCGTCAGCCAAGCGGCGCATTGATGCTGTTGTATCTTCCTTGATCTTGGCCTCCAGGGACTTGAGAAATGTTTCATTTCGCTTCAAACCATTTCCTCCACTTCCTGCCTTCCTTTTTCATTCTTCTTGGCCACTTGAATGTTCTGGACTGTCCTTGCAGTCATGCCGACAATGTCTGAAATTCTTTTTGGGTCAATATCTGCGCCGAGAAGATCCGAAACCCTTTGCCTTTTTGATTCCTGTTCATTTATTAGCTCCAAAAAATTAATTTTAATGACGCAAAAAATTTTAATGACGCAGAAAATTTCCCCGTCGCACTCTCTATGAAAAAAGGTCACAGTGTGCACTGTATATAGTGCTTCCTGATGTATATCATAAACATATTTTGATCTAAGGAGTAATAATGTAGTCGTTTTAATAAAATATTGCAGGCGTATACAAAGAGAATTGTTTCTGATGGTGTTTGTTATTGGCCTCTCATGTATATCATCATTCATATGCATTTAAAGTAGTATTTGTTAAGATTTGACTAAAATATAGTCGCTGGTATGTAAAAATGAATTAACTATTGCAGGAGTTTAGTGGTTTGTTTGTTTTTGTTAGTTATTGCTCTAGAGACTAAAGTATGCATCAGTCATCCCATCATATCAATATTTTGTACCGAAACTCTTATTATTGTTCTTTCATTCATGAGGAGATAACTCCTCATTTGAGTTGATATAAGTATTGATCTGTTACGTGTGAGGGGTCTCTTGAAAAACGGAGAGTAGCTCTGAGGATTGGTTGCAGAGTTATCTTCTACATATATTATAAATTGGTCTTTGAAAATGAGAGTATTTAATTGAAAAAATTTTTTACTTTATATACTAATATATCATGGATTACTTAACATCTAAACAATTCTCTCTTAAAATCACACAACCTCCTATTATAAACATGAATGTTTTGATTCAATAAGTAATATTATTTTATTGTCAATATGTTAAAAATAAATATATAATTAGCAAAGAAAGTGATTATTCTTCCTAGACATGAAATATGCCTTCAACTTGCTTGTTTCCACACTGGTAAGGCATCTGGTCAAAAGCTCAAATACAACTTGACTCAGTTATTATGTCTTGCCTTACTCTTGCCAAACATTTTCGATGTCCTGTAGATCAGACTAAAGTACTCTAGGGAAAGAGCGGTGAAGGGAAAAATAAACAATTCAATCTAAAACACAGGGAAGAATAAGTTCCTAAAGTAGTCCCCTTATTACTTCTACCTTTCAAAAATGGGCGGGAGGGATGGCTTGATATTTGTGGAAAAATATCCATTCCCCCATCCACTGTTTAGGTGCCTAGCTGGAGGAACATATAGCAGCTTCTAATTTTAAGCCAATCAGAATTGAGAACTACTTAACCATACCTTCCTTGCCTTGAGTGTCCACTCTTTGCCTAGAGTCCATTAAATCAGACCATTTCTTTTCTTCTTTTTTGTCCATAACGTCCAATAAACTTCTCAATATTATGATAAAAACTTTGTAGTAGCACAAAATGAAAAAAATGAGATAAATGTTTGTAAAAACTTAAAACATCCCAGGGAAAAATATTGAAGTTTAAATCTTATGTACTAGTTTACCCTTAGTTATCAATATTTATGATAAATATGATCATGGAGACTACTACTCAACACTGATTTTAAGTCATCTATGATGGGATTTCTAAAGAAACATAATAATTATAGAATTGAAAAAATAAATTATAAGTTTATTCTATCATGTTATTTCATAGGTTAATTAATCTACATCGAGGGATCATTGATCAATGTTATTATGAGTTATTCCAAATGAAATTGATTCATTGCAGTCTAAATGTAATGTAATAAATAAACATCAGGAAGTAAGAGTTGATCTTGCTGTCGCAATAAATTGTCAAAAATCAATTTAAAATAAAAGAAATATCAACGCAACTTCTTATGTGATGTATTTTCAGTTTGAGTAGTGACAATAATAACGATTTGTTGCATTAAAATAGGAAAAATATGGACTAATTCATACTAATCATGTTGAGTAATCCCCACTTAGGTTCGTAATCCATAATATAAGTTCAAAACTCCTAAGGTTAAGGGTACATAGTCAAGCAGATATTCTCCCTCTATATATGTACAGGGAGGATGAAGAATCCTTGATAATAAATTCTTCAAAAATGAACCACAAATAAAGGGAGCCTTGATAATAAATTCTTCAGAAATGAACCACAAATATATAGTCATCTCAGGAAATCAATTCAGAAACACTATTTAAAATAATTATAATCATTTGGAAATCAATTTGACAAGAGTTGGGACATTAATTACTTAATGTGAAGTCATCTATAGATGAAAACAGGTTTGCGGGGAAAACTGTATTTGTTTGTTCCATACTCGAAGGGAGTAGTAACTTCAAGTGTGAGAAATATTATTGCAATAGCAGGATGGGGGGACTAAATAGGCTTAGGGCCTCCTTAAAATATGGTTGAATAATCTCCGCCCTTTAGTATTAGGGGATTCTTTGGATGTATTTGATGCTTTAGCGGTGGCTTTTAAGGATCCAGGGGTCACCCAAATACCCGCGCAATCCGAGACCTTGGAACTATTTTTTGGTATTAGAGGGATTCCTTTGATGTATTGGTTGAATTGGCCTTGGTTTTTAGCAATCCCACTATACCACCGGGCTAATCCGAGGATGGACGGTATTCAACCATATTTTAAGAGGCTCTAAGATATTTATTCCTCCTTCCAATCCTCTCGATCCATTTCTTAGAAGATTTGATGTAATTTTGAAAAAATGCAAGGAAATGTTATTGCAATAATATTTCTCACTCTTGAAGGTACTCCCTTGAAGGATGGAACAAACAAATATGCTTGGATATTTGTCAAATAATATTAAGTGTATTTATGATGTGTTATCATATGTCATGAAGTTTGAAGAAAATACGGGCAATTTTCCTATCTGCCAAATTTCCTCCATGGCAATCTTCTACGGGCAATTTTCCACAGGGCAGTTTTCCTAGTACCGAAACATTCACATCAAGAGACGCTTTTTTCCTGTACAAGAGAAATATGATTAACTATGAAGGAACTGACAATCTCATTATTATATCCTGGTCCATAGAAATTCCCTAAAAAAACCAAAATGTCTTCCTTCGATAAAGTTTAATACGAAGTACTTCCATACTGACTAATAAAGACAATCTGTCATTAGAAGTTAGATCTAAAGGAATATAAAGTAATCCTTTATAAAAAATTATCTCTTACTTCGACAGAATTCAATCATATTTGATAATTGCCTTTGGAGCACTCTTTCAAGTTTCAAGTCTCCGAAAAATGAAATTTTCCCTCAAAATCTTTCACTATACGATCCAAAATTCCATAATCCATTACTTAGATTACAAATGAGGATTTTCAATTGAGGATGAATAAGAATTTGTCTCCCACTTCATGATTCATCACTTCCTTTTTATAATATTCAGAAATTATCCCTGAGCCTTTAAAAAATTGAAAGCAAATCAATATCTTGCTGAATCAATATTTCTCTAGTAATAGAGATAAAATATCTTCTCTTGAAAATGAAATATTCATTATTTACACTTGAGTTCTTTTTGCTTTTAAAAATGTATTAGTGTTGGGCTTTGGTTTGAAAATTATAGACCGGTCTAAAACCGTTATGTTTTTTAGTCGAACGAACTAATTTGCTCTTTTAAAGAAGTAAAGAAGTCTGGACCGACCTCAAAGGAAAAAAATCGTTTTAAATAGATCCCCATATCGTATACTTTTGTTGTATCACGCAACCTTTCCCGAAAAGAAACAGAAAAGGTCTCAAAATCCGTTGGAATTTCTCGCACAAGTTGCGTGCGAGGTTTCCTTATAAACATTGGACCCTTGATGCTTGAGATTGATTAGTGAAAGTTGTAAATCCTGAAAATGTTTTAATGTAGGAGTTTTTGTATTTTTAACTTTGATTATAATTTCTAAAGCTGTTATAATGATTAAATTAAGTATAAAGTCTAACCATGATTGTGTGTGCTCAAGAATAACGAAAATAAACTCTTTGCTTTTCTAATTTACTAAATCTACTTTAATATAATACCGGGTGCGACGAAAAAATCTTTACACTTTAATCTAGAACTTTATCATTAATTATTTCAGCAACAAGGCGTAAAAGGGTATTTCAATAAAATAAAAATAACTAATTTGATGTCTTGGCTACCCTAATCATCGATTTAGCGGTCACAGAAGGCTTGCACCCATTGCGGATGTAGTCTTTAGACATGGCATCCCAGTGTTGGTTGACAGTGCCCATTAGATTGTTGATATTTAGCTTACGAACGATACAGCCCTTTGACTCAACATGCAACCAAAAAGTGAATTCCAATGGGTTGGCATCTGGTGGGTAGGGGGACCACATTTTCTTTGGCCAGAAAGGCAAGATGTCCTCCAAACACTTCTGGGCCTTTTTGGACGTGTGTGCAGGCATACAATCTCGCAGAAACACCACGTTCAGGTCTGGGTAGTTAGTCTGGACCCATGGTAACAACCTTTGCCTTGTTGGTTTCTTGCGAGCCTCCAAAAATGCACGGACCAAAATTCGTTGGTCACGTTCAGATGGCATTTTCTCGACCTCTAAGATACTTGGGAAGATCTAGTTTTTTTGTTTATTTTTGATGTTTTGTTTATTTTTAGTATTTGACAGGAACAATTTTACTGCATTCACAAAACCTTGATTTATGTAGCAAAAATGTAGCGGTTTTTTTCACCGCACCCACTATTATAGTATGTGTATGTTTGTATGTCCCTCTGCTAATAAAAACCCATAACCAGGCTATTTAGTTCACAAACGGAGACAAATACAGACTTTATACATGAAATAAAAGTTGTTCAAAATTCTGAATTATGTCCTTGAGCCCATCTTTAATTTGCTGGGCAAGATAGGCAGATTTTGACAAAACACGCAACCACTCATAGTCTATGACGTCTTTATTTCTAGAATTTTCAATTTGATGTATCGTACAGACTACTTTGCAAGAAAAAGAGATTATGACAAAACACGCAACCACTCATCTACTATGACGTCGATATTTAAAGCGTGATGGAAGTCAAACACCAGTACTACACGCGTTACCTTGTATTTCTATTAACCTTGTAATACGGGTGCATCTTATTAACTATATAATATTATTCTTGACATATAGGTAAATTAATGAGAGTAATATATTGTTAATTATTATCATTATCTAGAATGACATGATAATTATGTGCTTTCATATAATGCAGAAGCGTATAGTTTGCATACTATTGTGACTTAATTTACTTTTTTGGTAGATCCGAGAAAAAAGGTGTTTCTTTGTAAAGGGTTATCTCTGTACTGAAAGGTGTCAAGTCGCCATCCATAGATTAAAACGTCTGGGTTAATTTACAAATGCTTATGAGCTATGACGATATTGCATCAATTGTAAACAGAGTATTACTTTACTATTATAAAAATTTACTACATATTTTTGTTGTCAACTGTTAATTCTTATTTGGTCATTAGACGAATGATTCCTAAAGAGGCTTTGCGAGGTTATTAAGGCTATAAAGAAATGTCTTTTGTAATGAAAAAATGTAATTAATAAATGTATTTTCTTTAAAAATGTCATCAAAAATTTCTAAGCTTCTCTGATACCAAATATTCGGCCAAAATCAGAGCTCTCCTCAAAAACGAAATAGGGGTTCCACAATGATGAAAAGGTTAAGAATCACGGGTTTAAACTATAATGTACTGCAATCTTGATCAAGATCCAATGTTTGTGATTTTTCTCTTTCGTGTTTATTAATTTTTTATTTTATAACTTCCTTCGCTATTACTAAGAGAGTATCAACATTACGTATCGTAATATCATTATAAGTAGTATTAAAATATTATTGATGTACCGCAAACTGAATTTTGCTGCTCGAGTATTTTCGAGTTTATACAAAAATTACTCGAGGATGTACGATCTATAATCGTTATTCGTTTGAATAATCGTTACTCGTTTGAAAACTCTTTCAATACTCATGGGTATAAAACTTACAGTTTTTGCCTTTCTGATATTTTTGGAGTGATAAAAATAAAATCTTATTTATTGAGGCAACTTCAGCCCCTTCAATCCACCCCCTGTGAACGCCCCTGACACTACCTAACACTTTTTGAACGCTAACAAATTCGTTGGTCAAAAAATCAATTTTTTTTATAGAATTATTGAAAATTAGACATTTAAAAATTGTTTTTCCCTTCTCTAATTATTAATAATAAGATTCACATCCTCCGATGATGCAATGCTCTTCCTTTTTTGAACTCGAAACTGTTTGAATCCGAATAATAAAAAAATACATTTTGAGGATTTACATGCTTTAATATACTCAAAAAAGAAAAAGAAAGAAGTTTAGTTTTTGACGAGTTACGAGAAAATACTCGAGTTTTAGGCACACGAGCCGAGTTTTTTTATATTTTTTTTTGCTTACTTCATAAAACTCGAGTACCAATTTACGAGCTTAGCTTCTGCCACATCACTATAAAATATGCATATCACAAGAAACGTTACTTTTATTTTATTTTGCAACCTTTTCACCTGAAAGAAACAGAAAGAGACCCTAAAATTAGGCCATTTCCTCATAAATATAGAATTATTATTCGATAATTGTTGATAATTTTTCCTAGCTTAACAACAACAGCTAATTATAATTTTACCAATCAGAGATCAAAACACTGTTTCGGGGAAAATAAAGAGAAACATTTACAGCTGATTAAAAAATACTGTGTAACTTTATGTGTTGGTAACATAAATCTGTGCTATCTAATAATTTAATATTATAGCATGCGTCTGTCCGTTGTCCGTGGATTAGCAAGTTTGTTTTAGTATATTTAGTACGCGCATAATAAAATAATTCGTAAGGAAGGGAAAGACGAGGAAATAGGGAGTTAGTCTTAGTATTCTTAAATTGTTCTTAATAAAATAATTCGTAATAAAATATATAAATCCTAGTATATATATATTATATAATATTTTTCTGCAAATTGTCCTAGAACCTTTTATACCTACTGATCCTTATCTTATATTTTTTAATAATATTCATATTTTACTTTTATGTCTATAAAGCTGCTCTCGAATGGGACTCAAATCTTTGACTTATCTATGGGAACGAAATCAGAGAGAACTTCTACAAGAAATGATATCTTGTCCTATTGAAGCCATTGTGGTCAAGGTCGCAACCTTGGGTCTGGATGAATCCCATCTTGGCAAAACGATAGCTGAGCTTCAACCTCATCTCTTGAAAATGGTAAGCAGATCTATATAATTGCGATGTGGGCTTAGATATGTATCTATGTCCTTTTTAGAATTAGTCACTAAAAAAACAAACTTGGATTCAATTTTAAAAATATTCATAAAACATTAAATATCTTGGATATACATACAGTACACACGTGTTTACGTATATATATATATATACTCTTTTTAGTTGACTAAAAGGAAGTTTCCTTGAGATCATCTCTTCTCCCGATATACTCGTATACGTCTACGCACACGATACAATTCGTAACTCGAATTAAGGTCTGAAGGCATTGGTTAGCAATAGCAAAGGCCTGCCCTGAAAAGTCAGGTTGAAAGAATGAAATATATAATTCAGAAAATAGCTTCGCTTTGTTCAATGCATATATGTATATCACACTCTTTTTTCTTTTAAATGACATTTATTGCTTCTAATAGTAATATATTGATTAAATAAAATTTGTTTTCTGATAACAAAAGAAATATTAGATAGGATGGTTTGATGCTGTGTTTTAAATTAGTTCAATATTTTACGCTTTTATTTGATGGAGTGATCAATTTATATGAATACCTTTTATAAGAAGTAAAATACATTTAAATACTCCTTTATATATTATCCAGTGTCTGTCTGTATGTTTATTAGGGAAACTGCAATTTACAATGTACATGGGTACAATAAAAGCTATTAGGAAAGGAATGTTCATGATTCTTCTTTAGCAATAAAACACAAAGTAGAAAAAAAAGGCCCTTCTAATATGTACTACCCCAAATGGAATGTCATTGTCAAAAATACTTCATCACACAACGATAAGGTATGGGAAAATTGTCAACATTAAATTGGTTTATGAGTGGCAAGGAGTCAATGACGTAAGGGAAAGAATCGAGACATGTTCACTGGCTGAACAAGTTCTATTTTTGTCTCTTCTAATTGAGTTACATGAAATTGTCAGCAGATATGTATTGTATCTCGCTTTGTAAGGAATTTTTTAGCGGGGAAACAAATTTGTAGGTGTTTTTCTCTGCAAAATAATTGTTTACAAGACAATTATTGTTTTTGGCTCAATTACTTCGAATTGGATTGACTTAGACGCGTCAAAATTTGAATGCAACAAGCCTACATATATATATCTACTATTGTTTGAATCTATTTAAAAATTACAATTTAAAAAATATATATATATTTATTGAGAGCTCGATACTTGATTTTGTTTATTTTGACCAAAACACACATCAACTCACTCAAACGACTGTAACGTAATAACTGCGCGTCCAAAATGGCTGAAACTTTGATGAATATCTGTCAATAGATGCTATATACGAGTATATATTACTAACTTTTATTTACAAGTGCTGTCCGTTGAAGTCGTAAACTTTTCAGGCCACCCTCGTATGTATAATTCAATTGAAAATGATAGTATGATTAATATGTACTGTTCATATTATATATATGTCATATAGGTAAATTAATGAGTGTCCTTTTGCAGAATAATATATTTTTACTTATTATATTAATTAATGATCATCAAATGATCACAAAACCATATCATGTGGTTCGACAATAAATAAAATAATAAACAAACACGACAGAGATGGGAATGGAAGAAGCACTATGCACTTCTTCGTTATCAATTAATTATTATTTGTTATGTTGAATTATTTATATTGGAAAGGACTCATGGATTTCCTTATTGTTATGATCCAGGATGTTTCAGAAAAATCTTTTTGGCTGTAGTGAGACACACTACTGAGAGGATTCGGGGGTTGCTCTCAGAGGCTGGGTCGTAGGAGAGCATGAGGAAAGGAGAGACGTAAACAAAGAAAACTCTAAGGCTTCTTACAGTTGGAATCAGAAACGAAAGATGAGCACGAGGGTATTTGTCCATTCGTGAACCTTCTTTCTTTTTATCCAAAGAGTACGATACGGGTTGCATTACGTAGTTACACAAGTGGCTCGAATCCTCGGAGTGGTATATCTAGAACTGTGAATTCATACCTCTAATGGATCTCAAGCCAAGTCATGAGAATCATAACAAGTGACTTATAGGCTCCTTCAACGAATTTTTAATTGTAGGATGGCAACTTATTATATTACTTATTTTGTAATAAAAGTCTTGCAAAAAAACATCCATTATTTTTTCTTTAATTTAAATGTTTTACTTAGCATAGTAAGAATTATCCGATTTTTGGTAAAATACACACCATTTTGTTTTATAAGTGGCTGCCATTTTGAAGGTAATTTCATAATACCTCTTTCATAGAAACCCTCGTCCCTATTGGTAAAAAACTGAGAGAGTCGATTTTCAAAAGCTTCTTTTGAGGCGAATTTTTCACCAACAAAGTCATTCGCCATAGAGAGGAACAGGTCTTAATCACTTGGTGCCAGATCGGGACTATAAGGTGGATGCATAAAAACCTGGCAATTAAGCTCCTGGAGCTTCCGGCGAGTCAATGTCGAAGTATGTTTGCTGGTCTTGTCCTGTAGGAGCACAATTCCTGGGGCAAAAATGGGCTCTTTTGGGTGATGGCTTCCTTCAAACAGTCCAATTTAAAACGGTACAACTCCAAAATTATGAGTTTGGCTGTAGGGAAATAGCTGATGGTAGATGATTCCCTGCCAATCCCACCAAACAGGCAGCAAAATCTTCCTGGCCATTAATCCTGGCTTGGCCACCGTTTGTGCTAAATCACTGCGATTGGACCACTACCGTTTCGGTTGATGTTTTCGTAAGTGACTCACATTTCATAACGAGTAACCATCCGCTTCAGAAATGGCTCAATTTGGTTGCAATTAAGCAGGGATTCGCAGATGGAAATTTGGTCCATTAGGGTTTTTTGAGTTAACTTATGAGGCACCGATATAACGAGGTTCTTTTTTAATCCAGTTTTATTCTAGTGGGTCCAAATGTTTTTTTGTGCAAAGTTTAGCTCTTGGGCAATTAAAACAATGCTTACATGAAAGGTCGGCTTCGACTATTTTCATAATTTTATCGAAGTTTATGATAATTTGTCTTCAGAGCTTGGTGAATCTGTGACATCTAAATTACCGAAACAAAATTGACGAAACCAAAATGGCGCATGATTGGCTGTTACAGTATACGAAACATACACAAATATTTTACATTTTTAGCCGTATGTTTTCGCCTTAATCTAAGAAAAACTATAAAATATAGTGGATTTCTCTTTGCTTGTGTCCATCTTCGATGCTCGATTAAACAATACTGAGTCAAGCAACAAAAACATTTTTTTAGAAACACTTTTAATACGAAATCTTATATATTATTAACACTATAATTTCATTAATTTGTAAAACTAATATTAATATAAATTCCTTTGGACAAATACTATGTAGTGATGAGACGATTAATTGGAATTGGAGAATCGGGTGCTTTTTCAGGAATCTGCATTGGTATTGGGAAAAGAATCAGTAATTTCTATTCTACTATTCAAATTCTTATTTATTACTTCCCTGAGTTATGAAATATTTCTGTCAAGATACAGGAGCCGACCATGTTTATGACTTTATATTTTATTTATTTATGTTGAATTTTTTCATCAAAAAATGCTCGAAAAACATAAAAAAACAATAAGAAATTGAACACAAACTGAGCTTAAACAAACGTGTTCTGAACACACGGGCTCCATGCAGCTATTGCTATGTTAGTGCAATAAGTTTTTTTAAATGTAATGCACGTGTAACATCTATAATCAAAAATTTTACATCCGTAACGGCAATGTTTCGTGATTTTTTCTTTAACAGCAAAAAAAAAAAAAAAGTTTTTCTAAATATGATTTTTGGGTACCTCAAACCCTTCCCTACAAGATGATATTTAACATTGTTGGTATTTGAAGGATAAATTCATAGAGTTAGCATCATGTGTTGAGTGAGTCCAAAAAGCTTGTCCATTTCCGTAACATCCGTAACACTGGGTATTTTTTCACTTCTCTCAAACTCCAAATGTTCAAAACATTTCATATTGCAAGCTTATTTTTATACCAAAATGTGCTCTATAATATGTATTTTCAATTTTCTAATTCAAATAAATAGCTTGTTAATGTTAATTTCTCTCCAAATGTAACGTCCATAACCTCCGGGATCATTTTTCTAAAATATTGAATACTAATTTTGGTCGAATATATTTTTAATTGAAAATTTAACTATATTTTTTTTTCTCGAAAAAGATCATTTAGGTAAAGTTTCAAAAAAATCATCACTTTTTTGTTTATCTGTATAAAAAATAAACGTCTTTGGTCCATTGAAATCTGAACACTTACTAATTCAATAATTAATTAAGGTTGAGTAATTGAAGTTATAAACAATTAGTTACATAACAAAACAAATCTGAGCTCTAGCTTAGATACAAATCGAGAAAATGGCACTTGAAAGTAATCAGCGAATTTCCATTCTCGCACTCCAAGCAGTTGGGACTCTCCAGGAGCATCATCTACGCCGTCAGCAAGTCTGAAACATTGGAGAGGAAAAAGGACTCTGTTAAAAAGGCGAAACTGGACCTAGAGAAAAACAGCACTGTCCAGATAACTATCACAAAAGTGTTTGAAAAGAGCCTTGTGAGGATGGAGTGGTTATTTTTGACATCACCTTCGAAAAAAAACCCATCTCCTCCGTTGAAAGAGCCTTTTGAACTCGTTTTGACACTTTTGTCCGCATACAGCCCTGATTTCAACATAATTGACTACATCTTTTGGATGGATATTCAGGGCAAGACCTGCAGTGCTCTTCATCCAAACACGGAGGCCCTCAAAGCCACTGTCAGCCAGCACTGGGACGTCATGACAGAAAACTACATCTGCAGATTTTAATGGACCACTCGGTATATCAGTCAAATTGTTTGGCAGAATGTTACTTTTCATTTAAATACTAACCAAGGTAAAAAAAAAATATAAGGTAACACTTATATAAATGGCTTTGAATAATTAAAAAAAAAAAAAATTTACGCCAGTGTTAACAAGGTTGAGTGATTTATAAAGTAGAACCGGTCATATTTGTTTATTTTTCACTTTGAAAAAAAATATTCTGAGCAATACGGACGTGAAACGCCAAATTGTGGTCGATATGTCATTGCGTGGAATGACGGGTAATGAGATTTCTAAGGCTGTGGGGTTGAGCCGAAAGGCAATCTATGCAATCAAAAAACGATTTGAGGAGTGTAGGACAGTCGAAAGGAAGAAAGGATCTCGGAGGAAGAGGTTAGTTCTGACAAAGGCTAAAGTTTTAGCTGTCAAAGCTCGGATCAAGAGAAATACAATCAAGACCATTCGTGGTATGGCAAAGGCCATCTCCTTGACCTCCAGTACAGTCCATAGGATCGTTTATGAGGACCTGGGGATGAAGTCAAGGGCCAGATGAAAGAATCACCTCATCAATGACTCAACAAATGCAAAGAGGCTTACGTGATCAAGAGTACTCCTTAAAAAGCTCAAGGCTGGAACGGCAACAATTTTGTTTTCTGATGATTTTTTTTAACGATAGATCGGGTTTCAAACTCCCGTACGGATCGATACATTAGTGACCAATAACCTGCAAATCACACAGCTCAACAACATCCCTGGAGACATCCATCATGTCAGCCTGAAATACATTAGCGGAAGAATATATGATCAAGGTCTGTCAGGGTTTCAGAAGGAGGCTGTAGACCGATATTAATGCTGAAGGTAGCCATATTGTATTATCCAATTATTTGTAGCAAAATATTTCTTGTTATAGTTCCGGTGAGAAGTATGTTATTATTAATAAGTGTTACCTGTTTTTTGGGGTATTTCTTTCTTTTAGAAAGGTAAATACTGAGTGTCGTAAAATTATATAAAACACGTTTGATAGCAATTTTATTTAACACTAAATTTGTTAATTAAACTAAACAAACTTTATTGTGTAGATACTTCTAAATATTAATAAAAATGGTTGAAGTTTGTCAATTTAAATATTTTTGATAAAAAAACAAAAAACAAAAAACACTTAAACCTTCAAATCTTAACTTTTCCCCGAAAATAGAAACAATTAACACCCGAATGCTCATTTTCGGTTTCTTTTTTTTATATAGTGAAAATGCATACTATTTACACAGAGTGCGACAGGGAAATATTCCAGCGTCATTAAAATTAATTATTTTGTACTAATTAAGGTTTCAGGTGACATTTTAAACAATGATCCGATACATTTGTTGTTTTTCTTGCCCATTGTTTTAATTTGTTCAAAATTGGACTAAATATGATGAGTGAACAGGAATCAAAAAGACAAAGAGGCAGAAAAAAATTTCAGATATTGTCAGCGTGACCGTGAGGACAGTCCGGAACATCAGGATGGCCAAGGAGAATGGGAAAGGAGTCAAAAGGAAGGCAGGAAGTGGATGAAATGGTTCGAAGTGAGATGAAACATTTTTCAAGTCCCTGGAGGCCAAGATCAAGGAAGATCCAACAGCATCAATGCACGACTTCAATGCGGACGAGATCACCATGAGGAGGGTATTTCATGATGACCTAGGCCATAAGAGCTTTGTAAGGACTCTACGACATCTCTTCACCGACTAAATGAATACCTTCAGGCTTGAGATATGCAAAAAAGTACTTAATTACTTGAAGAGTCATTCGTCGACTGTGAAGATTCTCCCTCAAGAATATCTTCACAGTCGACCAGGTTTTGATCCGCAGAAACGACAATTTATAGCAGTATGTGCTTGGGAGTTGTGGCCTCTGATGGGAAGAAAATTGATCCCTTCTTCTTCAAGCCCAATGAGAAAATGGGGGCGATGCCTACTGAAAGGTACTGAGGTAAAAAAATGTTGCTCTGGCTGAAGGTTATCTATCCTAAGCACAACGATGTGTAGACCCAAAACGGTGCCCCCCAGCAATACGGCCTTGAAGATACATAACTTCTGCTAGGAGCATTTTGCTGAATTCTGTGACAAGATCTTCTGGCCATTTTCCGTTCCTGATATCAATCCCCTCGACTCCAGTGCGCGGAAGGTCTTAGAGAACAAAGTTGGGAAGACATCACCCAGATATGTGCAGGAGCTCATGGCCAGCATGAAGAAGCGATGGGGAACATTTCGCCGATTATATTGTTACAACCTGTGCCAAGTTTTTTAGTTTTCTATTAAAAAGTCAATAAGGTTTTGGTATTGCTTCTTGATTGCAGAAGATTTCCCTGTGGCACTCTGTATTTTGTATCTGATTTTTTAAAAATATTTACTTTAAAAAATAGTAAACCCTTGTTTTACAATTAGTATATGGTAGATATGAAGTAACTAATCATTGTTATGTACGTAGATTATACATTAATTATTAAGTGTAGTTTTTATATATTACAGGCTGATAAGTTTGGTATTAATGTTTGTGGAGAAGGTGGAGAGTATGAGACCTTCACTTTGAACTGTCCCTTGTTTAAGAAAAAGCTGGTGCTGTAAGTTTTACTTATTATTTATACTATTGATTTATTTGGTTTGCATTGACTCATTGTTTCAACAAGATAAATGCATTAGGTATATTCCTACCTTTGATAACACACTTGGCAAACAGAAGAGAGAGAGAGAGAGTAAACACTACTACAAAGGGTTGTTCGAGTACGTGTATAATTGTTGAGTGTCAACAGGAAAGTAATAATCTTTATCATAAATCAAGAAAATGAGAAATTACCCATTGCTTCCCTGGACTTTATCATAAATAGATAGGTAGCGGGGGCGTTCACAGGAATATAATTTTGTGGGGGGGAGGGTAAATCAAAAAGGTAATATTTTTTTGAAGAAACTTGAAAAGTTATATTTTTCTCAAAATATATTTGAAAAAGTAAATTTCAAATATTAACAGAAAATTAAATTTTTTTAAAAACAATTTTCATATATTGATTTTTTTGAAAAAAAATTTAAGAATACGCAGCTATTCACAAAAAAAGTAATTTTTTGTGAAAAAATTTTAATTTTCAAGTATTAATTTTTTGAAAATATTTCAAAAATATACAGCTTCTCACAAAAAAAAAATCAAATATGATTTTTTTTTTTGGAAAAAATTTCAAAAACATGTTCACAAAAAAAAAATTTTTGAAAAAACAAAAACATATTAAATTTTTGTTGACAAATTTCAAAAAATATTTAGTTTCTGTGAGAAAATTAATTTTTTGGAAAAAAAATTGAAAAATTAAAAAAAAATTTAAAATTTTTTGAAAAAAATAATTCAAGTATTAAATTTTTTAGTAAAAAAAGCAAAAATTCCTTAATTGGGGGGGGGTACATCCCACCAGACCCTGTCCCCGTACGCCCCTGGGTACCTTACACAAGTTACAATTATCCACACAAATTATCAAAAGTAAGCTAAGCATTGAAAAGGTAGTTTATTGATAGAGCTGTAAAATATATGAACTACCAGTATGCGATAAAATCATAATTCGAAAATTAACGTGTTAAAGTTTTGAATTTGAAGAATGTTTAGGAGGCGATCCGGTTGGCTGTGATGACTTTTTATTAGACTTGCTGCAAGCAGCTATGAGTGGAAGGCCTATTTAAGCAAATCCTTCTCTCTACCAAGCAAGGATATAAGCAGGAATGACTCTGTTTTCGATCCCCAATTCTACTTAGAGCACAAGAAGGATTTGCACTTATTAGTACTTAGCATCACTCTCAGTTATTCAGCACAAAAACTAAGACGTTATAGGATTTACAATCCTAAAGGCGGGTTACGACATCTATCATACGTGTACATGTCTAAGTGTATATATTTATAAATGGGTACTAGGAAAACTGCCTTGGGGAAAATTGCCAGTGGAAGATTCCCCTGGAAGAAATCCCCCCCCGAAAAACACATTATAAATTCATTAATAAATATGACAAATATCTAAACATATTTGTTTGTTCCATCCCCCCAAAAAAAAAGGTATACCTTAACGCGTGTACGTCTGATGTTTGACTTCAACTACGCTTTTATTAGTGACGTATTAGTGCCTGTATGTTTTCTCAAAATTTGCTTTTCTGGCCCAGCAATCGGTATGATACATCAAACTGTAAATTCTAGCAATAGTGACGTCATAGACTATGAGTGGTTGCGTGTTTTGTCAAATCTGCCTATTTTCCCAGGTCAGGAGAGGGGGGAGGGATAAATAGCTTAGGTCCTCTTAAAATATGATTGAATACTCTCCCCCTCGGATTGGATCGGGGGTAGTGTGGGATTGCTAAAAACCACCACCAATTCCTCAATACATCCTTGAATGTATTGGAGGAATTGGCGGTGGTTTTTAACAATTTAATTAAATTTAATTTTAGGGAAAAACTTTTGCCCAACCTTTTATAGCTTATAAAAATGTCTATCAAAGTTATTGAATATAAAATAACTAAAAATAGGTTCTTAGTATCGATATTCATTAAGTGAAGAGTCTTTGCCTTTTTTAAATATTTGTTCCTGATATTTTTGCATTTATAATTTTGCATAGTTAATTTTCATACCATATGACAACTTTTTTGTTTTCTGTTTTTCTTTTCAACTACCCGTTATCCAAATTCGAAAAAAGCTAAAAACCCAACCACTCTAATATACAAATTTGTTGAAAAATCCAGGAGGCAGTTGTTCTTTTGCATTTGCAAAAATATATTCTACTTTCCTGTTGCTGTGCTGTTTTCAAGACAATGAATAGTTATTTGATTTATGTCCCCATCTCATTCTCTCTCAAGCCTATTTCAATACATAAAATCCTATTCAATATACGTTTCTATTGAACGGTTATATAATATCAAATTCAATAACACAATGATGTATAATATGTAGATATGTGTAGCCTATTGTAATCAAGAATGACAGGGGAAGGGATAGCAATAAATATTAATCATATCTATGTATATTTATTTTTGCCTTCAATGAGCTTTCTTACAACAATATGTTTAATATACTTAAGAGACGTTGTTATAGACTACATTCCCCTGGTACGTGTGAAATAAGAATACTTGAAGGGCTTGCAACAAGGGGGACAATGACCACTCCACTTTTATAGAATCTACAATTATCATATAGCTAGAGTTTGCACATATACAGGGTGTCCACGATAAATTGGAACTATCTCCAAATTCAACCTGCTTGATAAAAATGGAATTTGGAGTGTATTTGTTAATATGAAAAAGTTAGACATGATATTAAACAATACATTTATTCAACATGTCCTCCCTCAGAGGCCACCATCTTCCCCATCCTGCCCTTAAAGGATTTGCATGCCCTGATGACTTCCACGGAATCGACAGCATTCCACTCCCTCGTAATGGAGCCCTTGTGGCTGACCTTGCACACCTCCCTCTCCAACTTCCCCTACTAGTAGTAATCACACGGGTTGAGGTCGGGTGAGTTGGAGGGCCAGGTGTTGCGATCCCAGAAAGTGATGTCGTGGGAGTTGAAGAGGTTAGTGGTCCTCATGGCGATGTGTGCGCGCGCTGAGTCTTGTTGGAATATGAAATCCCTCCCAGCGGCCGTATCCTTCATCCAGGGGATGACGAACTCCTCCATGACTTTGCAGTACCTTAACAAGTTAACCCTTTCCTTGGGATTGAAGAAGAAAGGAGGCATCACCTCACCGGTGCTGCAGATGATACCCAGGGTCATCACATAGCCCGGGAACTTTGTGACCGTAGGGACCTCTTCTCTCTCCTTGGCAAGCCACCTGTCATTCTGGACGTTGTAGCTTCTGTCGACAGTCCAGTTCTTCTCGTCGGGGAAGAAGGTGATTCTTCCTCCATGGCTCTTCAGGTCATTAAGAAGACACTTACAGTTGGTGATCCTGGTGGCCTTCATGGATGCCGTGAGGATGTGTTGCTTGGCCATTTGGTATGACCTGTACCCGAGGTCCTCATTCATAGCCTTGGAGACCAGCTGCTTGCTCACTCCACGGTTCTTGGCCAACCTGGACAAGGAAGTCCCCGGCGAAGCCTTGATGGACTTCTAGAGGCCTTCAAGGAAGCGGGAAGGGTGGATTCAGTCACTTCTCATGTTGTGGGCCTTGCGGCAGACCTTCCCCTCAACCTCCCAGGCATTGAAGACCCGGTACACCGTGGTCTTGGGGTAGTTAAGAAGTTTGTAGATAGCAGAGGACTTGTATCCCGCACAAGCCAATTCGAGGATGGCGTCTCTCCTTGCTTGTTCCATGAAGACTATTGTTTGTTGTCAAAACAATTGTGGTGGAAGTTATAGTGTATTGTTCACGCAACCTTTTATATTAGTATGATTTAACCCCGAATATCCACATAATGGATCTGGATGAAGTTTAAAGTAGTTCCAATTTATCGTGGACACCCTGTAGTTGGCCAATTAAAGGGAATGTGGGCTAATTACATATATATTTTCGAAAATTTGTCAAATTGAAGGTTAAATTTTGATTCTTGTTTATTTTCTTAGATTTTTTAAAATATGAAAATACGGATTTTGATCCTTCTACATTTTTAAATTGAATTTTATCTTAAAAAATAAATAAATATATATTACAGAAAAACCCTATTGTATATTCAATTAGAGAGACTAACAGTCCTTTTTTGAAATTTGCAACCTTAGTTATATATATAGAACCTTAAAAAGTACATAATGATTCACTAGCATAGCTTAGTTACATATGAGCAAAGCATTAGTGAGTGAATATCGACACTCTTCTTTAGACCCTTATAACTTATTCTACATACATATTGATGAGGAATATCATAGCTTATATTATAAAAAAATATTCAATGTATGATTTAAAAAAAAAATATTTTAAAATGAGCATCTCCAAGGATTTTTGTTCCGTTTTGTTTATTTAAGGAATCCCATTTTGAAATTATCTACTCATCGTTTTATTGCTTCGATCCTGAGATTTCATTCCCAAGGAAGGAGTCCACTTATGAGGTCTGGTAGTTTTCCTCAGATGAATTCTCCTCCACTCGTCCCTAGTATAATTTGGAATCTTCCATGACAGGCCTTAGTCTTGTACGACTAACAATAAAGTACACATAAACTTCTTTGTTCACGCCACAAACTCTAAGATATGCAATAACACCATATCCTTTATTTGACACATTGCAGAAGATACAAATATCAAGCTTAGGGTTTTTATCTATGTGTGTACTCACATTTCCGAGCATAGGACAATTTTTAAGTTTTTTTCAAATTGTCTTTCCAAACATTCCATTTTTTTTTATATCTCTAAAGGAACTTCTTCATGCCAATCATTATTGTTACACGACTAATACCCTGTCAAGGAAGTTACTATTCCTAGGCTCGAACTTGAAGCGGCAGTTTTGTCTGCCAAAATTATTGATCACTTTTTACAATTCATTCCATATAAGGTTGATAAAGTTCATACTTGGACTGCCTCTACTATTGTCTGGCACTAGCTGCAATCTGAGCCGGTCAGATGGAAGACGTATGTGACCAACAGAGTCTGCTGATGATAACTAACTAAAGAGTTGCTCATCCGGGGTGTATGTTCACTCGTAAACGAGTGACTGTTTAGTAGGGCAGCGTTTATGTACATACATATACATGTGTGTGTGTATGGGAGCACTGGTTTGTGATTGGAGGAACATTAAAAGGTATTATCTCCACTCTTTTTCTTTTATTGAGTATATTTATCAATGTGCAATTCGACTCCAGTGTTCTAACAGTAGAATATAATTTATATAAATAAAATATTACAGTCCACATATGATTAATTAATCAACGTTCTGCCCAAACGAGAATGAAGGGAAGTAGAGCCGTCCAAGGTGCTCTAACATATGGTATTCCTCATCACTATGTATTATGAACAAGTTATAAGGCTCTAAAGAAGAGTGTTGTTTTTCACCATTTTTCAGCCTAAAAAGCGAAATATATCCAGTTCAGAACAAGATACAGAATCAATAAAAACACTTTTACAGAAGTTTTATTAATCTGACTTTTAATTTGGGGATTGTTTTAAGGGTAAAAATTGACTCTGAACGATAATAGTTCGAATTACTACAATCCCAGATATTTCAGACTTTACATAACTGAGAAAAAACCTGAGATCAGCTTTGGATTCTGCGCTTCCCCCCCTAATTGTTCCACTGTGTAATTGACTTAATTTTATTGATTTCGAAACATTTCCACGCAACCTTATATTGCTTAGTTACTAAACATTTCCACGCAACCTTATATTGCTTAGTTACTAATATTCTATGAGATAACAAAAAGTTGAAAGGAAAAATAAAATATAAAAATCGAACTTTGTTTTGACGAGAAATCTTGTCAAGTTGTAATATAAGGTTTACTCCTTAATTTTAGGTATACTACCTCTAAAGCAATTGAAAAAAATATGATCCCTCATGTTACTTGATTTTTGTAAAATTAGACATATTTTGTAAGAACTTCATTCAAGATAACTTAATAAATATTTTATCTTATAAATGTTTCTATCAAAAAAACTTTCTTTTTCCTCATTTAATTTTTTGTAAATAAAGTCAAGTTTGTGATGTCCTCAAAGAAACGTAGAGGGCTAGATTTTCTCCACGGAAGGAGTTCCTATTAGTGAGGTGGTCAAGATTGTGGAAGTGAACATGTCCACTGTTTTGAGGATCTGGAAGGCGTTTGAGGCTGATAGCAGCTATGACTTGAAGCCTGATAGTTGGGGGGCAACATAAAGCGATCAGGGAGTTTCATGAGTGCTTCGATGTGTTTAGGCTCGCACAAAAGCACAACATTAGTGAAGGGACAATTAGGAGTGTCGTAAAAGACATGGGCCTCAATTATGTGTCAACTAGTCAAAGGAAAACCAAGTATGGTGCAGGGAGAATTTACCAATTTCTGCCCCTGTACATTGTGGCCTCATTCCTCACCAGATCTGAACACAATGGACTATGGAATTTGGGACTTCATTGAAGCCAATACCTGTGCTGTCTCCCACAGAAATACTGTTGAGGTGAAGGCCTCTATTGTGTAGAAGTGGATGCCCATGTCTGATGAGTAAGTCATCATTGTGTGCAAGGCCTTCCGACTACGTGTTGAGGCTGCAATGGAGACTAAAGGTGGACATTTTGAATTTGAAGGAAGGAGGATGTGTTTTTCACTGGTTTATAAATGTCAAGGTACTAACTTTAATCAAGTTTGAGCCCTTGATATTTTTGTTAATCTTGTCCTATGCACACTGTATGTAGTTATTTAACTTTAAAATATGGTTTAGAATCGAAATAATACTCTAAAAATATGGTTTAGAATCGAAATGATACTCTAAAATATGGTTTCTTTTAAAAAGGCTTTAAAGGCTAAACCTATTTAGAAGTACCATTTTAATTGTCATTTCTGTGTTCTATGGATTACATAAAAAAAAAAAAAAAAAATGTAGGTTTTAGCCGCCGGATCTGTTGCAAATTGTCATTATCCCCAAGATACTCCTTTTAGAATTAATATGCGGGTACCTTTTATATTGATGTTCTAGTTCTAGAACACTTAGCCCTTGAACGACTATGCCCCGACATTTTACCTCCGAAAAAGGAACCCTTGGCCATTGACCAAGTATTTTATAAACAGTGTAGCCATTTATCGTTCATCTCTTATGATTTGCTCTTTATAATTAAATAAAAGTAACTGCTTAAATAATAATTGTAAAAAATGATTAATAATTTTGAATCTGGAAGATAATTAAAATGGGTAATTAATTGAATTATACACACAGATGACATAGAATAGTAAATAATACGGGCAAATACATCGGCAGATTCTTATCAACATTCAATTCCAAAATCATCCATAAAATTTTTCATTTATATTATAAATATCTCATAGTTTACAAAAATTGATAATTTATCAAACATATTGAGTTTACTCATATCTCATATTAAGATCTTAACGATTACATATACAATATATATGTTTATATTCTTATGCATACAATACATCATTTGATAGCTATTTATGCCACATTATACCTTAATCATTTTTTTTTATTCTGTTATAAAAATGTATACTTGATCTTGACCATATTTTTCAACTTAAATATATCAAACATCATATACTCAAATATCTAAAAGCTTTCAAATGATGAATGGTTTACAAACTAAAATCCAAAATGCAAGGGTCTTCAAGACGTTTTTTGATCAAATTCATTATGAAAAGGTGCTCAAAACTCAGAGTTGGACTATGTTAGAGATCTGAAATTTCATTCTCGAGTTTTCCAATGATAGGTTAATTGCCAAATCAAATTTTATTCAAATCCGATGAAAAAAAAAACTGTAAATTGTTCATGGAATGATCCACCTATATATACATATGTATAAATCAGTGACTCTTAGCCTTTTTTAAAAATAAGTTATCAATTTAATTGAACTTAAATTGTATATTGATATACCTATTTGCTATTATAAAGAATGAAATTGCAATGGTTCTGAATAGTATTTGCGCTGAATTGTCCTTGAACAGAATAGTTGGTACAACAAATTTTATGCTTATAAAATAACGTAAAGTTTGAGATTTAAAAAAAAAAAAAAAACTTCTACTAACATTTACCAAATACAAATAACTTGTCCATACCATGATTAAGTGAGCCTATGACGATTATTACAAGAGTTGTAAAAAATATGTCCTTCCCGTAGATAAAAAAATAAGCTGAAAATTGACATTTTAACTATGACTGTTTGAAATTTTTGTAGCAAAAGAACATCTTAGTTGTCAAGACGTTTTATTAGATCAGCTTCAAGCAACTATGCAGTGAAATAGAAGAAGAAAATAACCACAAAATTTGTACCGAATCCGGCTACAAAAATAACTATAATTTATATAAACAAAACTTATTTGTAATCTAATGCTTAAAAATATTAGTTATAAATTACTATTAATTTATGAAACTTATTTAGTTAACTAATTTAGAAGTTTACTTCACAAATTTCAAACGTTCTCTATAGTCCATGCAATCAAAATTCCTAAACACTTTTAAAGTCTAAATTATTATATTGGGTAGAACATAGCCACTAGCCGTGCTAGTTCATTAATTAGACTTGTAACTAGTCAATGTAATCAGAGAAAAGTGTACCATTTGAGTGAAATGTTGTATGTATGTATTGCCGTTTCTCGGTTACGAGTACATAAATTATTTTCCTTAACTTATGAATGTATTAGCAAATGATAGATTTTGCTCCATTTCATTTCTTGTTCATCTATTTAAATATCTTATATTCCAAATATTTTAAGGATATATAGCACAATTATTTACTACATAGAACTATGCTATAAATTAAAATTAAATTGTTAATATAAAGAAGGAATTTTCTTTTCTTTAACAGTTGTCATTATTATTTAATTCCTGAGTAATCAATATCCTTTCCTAAATAAATTCAATTATATTCAAAACCTGATTGAACATTTGAGGATTTGTTGTGGAGTTATAATTGTAAATCCTTGTTCAACTCCGACTAGAAATGGGGATCGACGTGACAGCTGATTGTAGCTGATGTTCTCAAAAACATTCCTCAAAATTTTCGGTTTCTTTTTTTTTTAACATGCCCATTCTACACACGATTTTCATCACTACACATCATGGTCGTACATTATTAAAGATTGTGTTTGCAATTTCAAACTTTATAGTATCTTTGTTATTTTCCCATAAATTAGAAAAAAATGATGAGCTTTAGGGAAAAAATAAGGAACTATTTAATTTCATAATTACAAAAAATCTACCACGTAAGAAACTGTTAAGAATTGACGACTCGGATGTTAAAGTTGTTTTATGTGATATACATAAAGACCTTTCTTTTTTTGATTAAATATAATACATATAAAAATATTTAATTCTTTATAAAAATCAGGGAAATTTATTTTTCCACTTATATCGATTACGTATTAATATTTCTTGGAGGGAAATGTGACACTATTATTTTTTATATAATGTCTTTGTCTTTCAATAGATCAATAGATTTTCTCTCTACATCTCTTTTCTCTTACAGGAAGGAAACTGAGGTTGTCCCCAATGGAGCTGATGTCTATCATCTACTATTAAAATCTCTTGTACTCCAGGACAAAAAAGATGGAAATTAAATATGTTTATATAAACATTTTATAATACATACATTCAGCCTAAAGGTGAACTCGTACATCTAACATCCTTCACGTATCAACTTTGGAAGGAACACATGGACAATATTTTGAGACGTCGATTTCAGTTTAAAAATTAGACTGACCATGCATTTATTTACTAATAATTGATGTATGTATTTTCATCAAAAAGGTCTTTATTCAATTTAACTATTATAAATTATAATTTGTTAAATAGATCAAATAAAGAAAGTTTGTTTTATGTATATATTCCTTAATAGTAAAAACCGTGTATGCATACGAGGGTGGTCTAAAAAGTTTTCGACCTAACAAAGATACAAGAATTTTTTATTTATTTTTATTTTCAACATTTCTCCTAAGGATTCTTCCATCTCTGTAAACCGTCTAAATAGTACTTTTTTTAGTAATATTTGTTTTTGGCTCAATTACTCCGAGATGGATTGACTTAAATGTGTCAAATTTGAAGGGAACAAACATTTATGTCTGCTATTGTTTGATTATACTAAAAGATTACAATTTCAAAAAAAATATTAAATGATAGTAAGATACTCAATTTTGTCAATTTTAACAAAAAAAAACTTACATCAACTCACTCAAACGACTATTACATGACAACTACGCATCCAAAATGGCTGAAACTTTGGTGAATAACAGTCAACTGATGCTAAATATATGTGACTAGCTTTTATTTACGAGTGCTGAGATGTTCCCGTTGAGGTCGGAAACTTTTCAGACCTCCCTTGTATATCTTAGTTTCGTTATTTGGGGTAAACTTGTAAACAGGAAAATCGATCAGTCTAAAATTTGATAAGTAAACAGTCGGCTGCTTTCTTGGTAACCTGATCAAATAAAAGTTGCCATCTTTTTTTTTTTTTTTTGCAAAACAACCTTAAAATAAGCAATATATGTTTCTTTCTCACCTATTTTTTAGAAGTGAATCAAATTTTTTATTAAATTAAGAATGAAAGAGTGAACCCCCCTTTATATACCCGAATAACCCTAGAGAGGGCGGAATAGGCTAAAATATTTTAATTATGAAAATATCATAATTTTATTAAAATAAAAAATAGTTGTGAAAATTTCAAGTAACTTTTGCTTATTCAATATCTAAATTTGAGTACCTTTATGGCCTCAAAATCGGCAAATAATTTGAACTTGAAGGGTCTATTCTTAGGGGTACAAGGCATGGGTTCTACCTTCTTTATGGAAGAAGGCGGGAATTTATTTAAACTCTAGAGCAGTGGCTCCCAATCTTTCAAATATAGCGATCCTAAGTCTTGAAATATCTTATAAATACATTCATTTTTTATGTACAAGAAACTGCATATATTAAGATTATTTATTCGTGAAGTAACTATACAGGACCGATAGGATTCGTCATAAGACTGGACTGGACCGAATAAATAGAGAACAAAAGTACACTAAATGGTAGTAATTATACAATTATTCTCAACTTTAGAGTTATTATTCAATATTGATTAATGTAATTGTGAACAGTTTCTTAGCAAGAGCTAAAACGTATTCAACAAATCAACGTTCAGACAACTGATAACGGGAAAATGAAGTAGAAACTGATAACTAGAGATCCGATGTTTGTAAGAGAGCGTGAGGAGATGCAGGAGGGGTGGCAAGACTTATGGTACCATTGATTAAAATTTGAATGTTCTGAAAATCAGCTCCCTGCTTCCTCGTCTCGTTGGGTCCTGGTATAAATATAATTATTTAATAAATATAAATAGAATTATTTAATAAATATCTTTAATATTTTTAAATGAGGTACAAAATACGCTATGCTCTTTAAAATTAATATTAAACTATATTCCGATGGTATTACTAAATTATGGCTCACTTTCAAATGCGTGGTAATATCATCGTGTATATTTTGATTGTGAAACAAAATCATTGTAAATAGGATAATTGTGAGCAATATTATTGCAAGACAATATTATCGTGTGCAATTTGATTGCAATTTATATTATATTCAGACAATGAAACAATTGAATTATGAATGTGAACGACTGGGCTTTAAGGTAGTTTAAATTCAACCCCGCTGCTTCCCTGAGCATCAATAATCATAACGAATGCCCTATAATACACCTCGGCCCAAGGGCTCATTCAAGTGCTTACTTTATATATACATTCCTCTTTTCTTTAGTAATATGATGTACTGAGCTACACGTACTTGTTCTTAAAATAAGTCCTACACAGAAAAACATACAAACTTTTTGTGGACTAATGTAATGTAGTTATAAGTGTTGAGACTCGGCCCCGCACCATGGAGAAATGGTCTCAATTTATGGAGCGATATTTTTCGGTCTCACTTTATGGATCGATTTTTTTCAATCACTGACTATGAACCCATTTTTTTAGATCGACCGTCATTCATCTTTTCATTATATTAAACAAGGATCTTATATAGATTATAAATATCTGGAGTACTTTGAAAATCATAGTTCTAGAAGAAATACTCTATACATATAACATTCAGAATCCATCCATCTATTTGTTATAATATGAAATTATAATGCTGAAACTAAAATATATAACGATTTAAAATATATATATGGTTTTCATTTGACAATTGCTAAAGCCTATGATCCTTCTTAATTAATTCGGACCGGACAGAGGGAATCAAAGGAATATACTTTGAACTTGAGATCTAAAATCTTTTTTGACCGAATTTTAGATAAGATAGATTTTTTTGAGAGTTATCTGAACCTTTTTTTCCCCTTTGGAACGGTCTATTTTTTCTTTGGAGCGATTTAAGCCGAATTTTACTTTTGAACCCATCCAGACCGAGCTTTTTTTGTGACTTAATTAGTTCAGAGTGTCCCAGGATTTACGGACCGAGACCCAACTCTACTAAGCTATATAAAAACCCATGTGTGTACAATAAAGTCAGAATTAAACAAACTTCTGTGTCATACGCTTTGTTTTATTAATATAAATAACTATCAGAGGGTGTCTGCATTGCACAAATGAATAGAAACAAAGAATGAAGGTAGAAGATAAGAGACAAAAAGAGGGATGTAGAAAGATACAAAGGGAGATGGGAGGAGGGGAGAGACAGAGAGAAGGAAAGATATATAGAAAGAGAGAAGGGAAAAGTGGTTTTATTTCAGTGAAAAACAGCCTCTTACACGGTGTTAACTCCCTAACACAAAAATACCCATTTTATTTTGTTTTTAGCTGTCGATTTCCTCCTCTGACTGGACACATCATGGCTATTTCATACTTTATTCTTTTTGATAATTAAACGAAGAAATAAGTTGTTTTATTGTTATGCTCTGTTTCCAAAAGAACAGGAACATAATTTTATATATTAATTGTATATCCCACGTCATATGTATATTGACCATCTTATTAGCTCTATGAAGAAATTTAGGGCTATTACAAATGTATAGCTACGCTCTTTATTTCGAGCAATATCGAATAAGATACCATGTATGATTTCAATATTATGAAGTACATATATCTAATTCATTTTATATATTTAATCTGAGAATGATAGTCTGTGAGTTCTTAAGGTATAAGTAGCTGTTGGTATGATTGAATTATTTGAAAAACTCCCAGATGATATTGGGATTTCCCCCCGGTTTAATTTTGTTATGAAAGGTTACCTAATGACCTCGGAGTTCCAAGATATGATCGGATCATGCTTGATTATTTTATAGGCCTACTTGTTACATTTCAGACGGATCTGTTCGACCGTTCTGGATCCATGTGTGATACCACTAAAAAACAGACTTATACATACATATATATAAGATGTTGTGAGACTGGATTTTTATCCAATGTAATAAAATTATATTATTATTTTTCTTGAAGCGTAGGGATTCAATTGCTTTCTAAATTTCCTTTTTCTTTCTTCCTTTTTCTCAATAACTTGAGTTGCATATATGTATGTAAGGATAAGACTTGAAAGGCAAAAAAAAGAAAGAAAAAATACATAATTAAATTAACCATGCATTTAAAACAAAGAGGTATACCAAAATGCATGCATAAATATATAATGTTTGTTATCAAATAAAATTTATTATATCATTGATAGGCAAACATATTTGTAAAGAAAGATTGTATCGTCATCCATAACTCATGATGTCAAATAAAAAGTATGAATATATTATGTACATTAGACATAATGACAAAAGTTTGGAATTAGTAGCCTCATGGTATGAGTATTTTAGATCCAAGCTGCCAATAACTAAATATTCTCTTTTGGTATTATGTACATTTATTTTGAAGTTTATCTTCACTTTTACTAATCAAATCGCATTTTTTGATACCAAGTGTATAATATATTATTATCCATTTTACTCAACTGGTGCAGCGAAAAAATCTTAACACTTTGTGCGTGCGTAAAATTGTTCCGTCATATACTAAAAAAAAAGCAAGATCTTCCTAAGTGTCTTAGAAGCCGAGAAAATGCCCATTTGAACCTAACCAACAAATTTTGGTCTGTATATTTTTGGAAGAAACCTTGGAGAAGTAGTTGTTACCACGTGTCCTACCCGGACCTAACATGGTGTTCCAATAGGAAGGTGCACTTGCACAAAAGTCGAAAAAGGCCCCGAAGTGGTTGGAGGAGAACTTGCCCTTCTGGCCAGAGAAAACATGCCAAGCCCAATTACATGATGGTCTAACCTTGTATTTCAATTAATCTTGGTTCATATGAGTAATAAATATTGCAATTCAATGATATAATATTATTAGATTGAATATAAAAATCAATCTTCACTCAAAGTGCCCTCTAGATGCATCTATAGGAACTATAGGGACGCTGGAGTTGGCGATAATAGATATACCCTTATCTTCATCCCTACAAAATCTTAAAGGTCAAAATTAAAAAAAAAAAAATTAATTAAAAAGTTTCAAATATAGTCTTTTTCAAAAATAAAAAAAATAGTTTTTAAAAAAGTTATTTATCAAATTGGGTCATTTTTACAAAAAAACATTTCGTAAAAATTTAAAAAAAAAATAAGAACGCACCTTTGATAATGTCATCATTATAGAATTTCCCCAATACCCCTTTTGTAGATGCTTTCCAGCACCAATGACTAGTTTATACCTTTTGCACACACCAACTCAAATTTCATGATCTTTAATATGTATGTATTGTATAATCATAACTCCAGCAAAAAAAAAATATATATATACTTTGTTCAATATTTGCTAATGGGGTTTTCATTATTTTTTCTTTTCATTTCATGATTGATTATTGTTACACAAGTTTACATTATAATGTAATATATAATATTTATCAAACTATAACTTTATTTATGATTAACCAATAAAATAGTATATAGTTTTCCCACAAAAATTGTATAACCTACGGATCAACAAATGCAGTTTACTATGTACAATTACTAATCTATTATGTACATCGATAATCAGAGGTGTTGCTTGCTTTCATCGTTTTTTTTTTTTTTTGTTGGGGGGGAGCAAAAGTTATCAACAGCGTTAAAGAATTTCTTATATAAATAGGTTAATTTTATATAGCACTAGCACAGACTATGCGCGTTGCAGGGCTGGATAAAGGGCAATAGAAACAAAGGATGAATGTAGAAGCTTCCCCCTACACTTATACATCTCAAAACTTAGGGCTCCTTTATACCAGTTTTCGGGGTCCCTGTTGGTACTTAAGGCACTATGTACTCTATGTATAAGGTAGCTACGATCCTGTTTGTATCTAATATCAATTCCTGGGCCCGAATTTTCTAGCAACACCCCTTGTTTTAAGTGTCGGTTACCAAACTGAGCATGCATAAAAAAGAACTGATACCGATAAAGCTGAACTGAGACCTTTGAAATAAAAGAACCGAGACTGATAGAACCTCTGAACCTGAACCAGGAACAACCTTGTCCATATGTGATAATACCGAAAACCGACTTATTAGTATTTAATATTGACCTTATCCAGTGGTACACATTTTACTATTTTTAATTTTTCAAGAGTACATTTAAAGAAGAATTTTTGTGAGGACATTTATTTAACAAAATCATCTGAAAATAGTGCTTGGCATAACTTTTATTCAATATGTGAGTCCTCAGCTCTTATAATTGCCTCAATACAAGGCCTAAATCCTTTTCAAATTTTGACTCTGTAGTCAGAGTCGAGCTTGGTCCACTCCTTCTTGATGGAAGCATCTAGAGACTGGATACTCCTGTGAGGAGTAGTAGGGACCCTCTCCTCCAGATGCGCTTAGATAGAGTAGTCCAAGGGTTTCGCATATGGAGAGGATGTTGGGCACATTTTGAGATCCTAAAAGTCTGGAAAGTTGTTTTTGAGAAAGTCCTGGATCTTAGCGGTATGATTACATGGAGCTCTATCTTAAGTGGAAACAAAGGTTTTCCACAAATTTTTCTTTGGATCAAGGTAACACTTTCTTATCCCGAAGTTCAATGTAAACATTTGCATTCCGCCACTCTTTCTTCTCCACAAAAAAGGGGAGACCAGACTCCACAGCACCCAAGACCATGGTTCCGGCTGGATTTTTTGTTCTGAAGACAGGTCTCACTGTAGCTAAGATATTATCTGAATGTTTGGTTATGATATAGGAGCTGTTCTGATTAATCCCTGTGGCATCAACGATAAATAAGTTTCACCAGAAAAGAGCTAAATTTTGTCTGAATTTTTGTTGGCCTTGAGAAAATTTAGAATATTCTTTGTTCTTTCTAACCGTCTCTGCTTGATCTGTGCAGAGATAAGATGTCTTATTTCATTCCGGATTGAAAATAATGAAATGTGTATCACTAGATAAGATTAACCCTGAATATTAGATATGTTATAAATTTTGTGGGCACTCCTAAAAAGTGGGTAGCGACGCCACTGACACTATTGATAAATTTAGAATATATCTCAATAAATTTAAAATAAAGGAAGTATTCATCGTCTAATTTAATATTAAATTTCCAATCCATTAAATTACTAAAGAAATAAATTAATGGAAAGAACGGATTTATTGTCGATTTTTAAAAGTTTAAATTGAAGGCATATTTATTCAAATTTCTAAAAATCGTTGGTACCACTGAATTTCTTAGGCTCTCAGCTTTCAAACGATCTAACACATTCTCTAATTAAAGTAAAAATATCTATGCAAACTTATCAAATTGGAATCTGCATACAAGGTTGGTATGGCGTGAGTGGGATCAAGAGTAAAAAAAATTGTGTCAGACCCATTTCCTTCTCTTTTTAAATTAAAATTTTATTTTTATTTTTCTAAGAAAACAATCTCCAAAATAATAAAATGACCTTCTTATATTTTCTGATAAATATATTTTTTTTAGAAAAAGCAATTTCCTTTTAAAATCTTCCCTGTGCCTGACGCCATTTGTATATATTACATCTTGGCTGGAGCTAATAACCCTTCATAAAACCGCCTTGTCTCTATATACGTCACGAACAGGTAGACGGACGTCTACAAATAATTTATTTTTGAGCATGACTATATCTTGAGTTTTTTCTAAAATGGGATATCATGAAGCTTAATTAAGTATTTAAATATTCATATAACTAAAGTTGTATAAGATACGACATTAACTGGGATTATATTTTTTTTCGTGTTGGAAATCTAAACAATATTTTCAATTTTTCAAAGCTTTTATAATTATTCTGGAAACAATAACATCTGAGTATAAAACAATCAGTAGTCTGTGCACTCATCAAAGATGGAGAGGGACACTAACGATTTTTTGGCAGTAATAGATATATGTCCTTGTTAGACTAAGAGTAGAATTGAAATTGACATGGGATTAATTCCTGTTTATGTATTTGCTAGATACAGAATTGGATTTGTCTTTATTTCCTAGCTTGCATCTAACCGAATAACGCCTCAAGACTGCTATAAACAAGTGGCGAAACAAAGTCCACGTGATCAATATTTGTACAAGCTAGTGGTTGTAGAGATACCTTCTTTTTCTGCTGAAAAACATTCATTAGTTATTAGTGATAGGCATAAGATAAACTGAAAGAAAATGATAAAATGATATCATCTGCGGTATCATATTCAAGAAATATCTTCTCAAAGTAAAAAGTACGCTGCACTACTTTGTTTTAAGCCTTTAAACCTGCCTCTCCCTCCCACCCAAACATTCTTCAAATTGTCAGTGCATATAGTACTAAAAGTTTGTAAGTGAAGGCTAAAGTGCACCCGGTACAAATAGGATAGAAGTACTGATAAATTACTTCAATGATATGACACAAGTTCAGAAGGCCATTTGTCATCTTTTTATGTAAAAACCACACATTCATTAGATTCACTGTGACTTATGAAGTTCACATGCCTGATTTTAATATATAGGTAAATCTTTGACTATTTACATCTAATAAATATCCCCCCCCCCCTCCCCTCCTATAGAAATAATATGACAAATAGTCTTATGAACTTATGATATGCCATGGTCAAAGGTGAAAATCCAATGTAAAATGGGCTTATTAAATAAAATAACAGAAAATCAATATGGCAACCCTGACAGTTTGAAAATGTTTTGGAGGAGAAAAAGAATAATGCTCATGACGTTTCATCAGATCAGCTCTGACAAGAGAGGAAGGAGAAAAGGATATAAACAATGCCATTTTCTAGTATTACTCCGATAACGATCCCTAATTCTACTCCTGAGTCAAACAAGGACTTACAAATCTAACTCCGTAACAAATCCTCAGGGTTACGCTCCAATCTTTTATGTGGTAATACGAACGTTCAAACCGGTTTTGAATGTAATTGAATCTACTTAGGAAAGGATGACCACTACTTAAGAATTAAATATTAATGAAAATTGCTAAGGAAAATAAATTTCCTTCTTGATATTACCATTTATAAGGCCACCTAAAAAACATACCGGATGTATGGTCATGGTAGTAATTTCTCACTTCTTCTGCCCCATTTGTAAGGGGCGTCCCTTTAATTACCGGTTTCTAGTATTATATGGTGAGGGTTACGATGACCGTTTTTAGTTTCTTTCATTTTTACATACCGGCATGTCTAATTTTTACCTAATTTAACTTGCTTTGTTTTTTTCCAGATTTATAAAATATGACATAAATATAAAAATCCATTTTTTGTCCTTTTCTTATGTTTTGTTTATCATTTATGATATACCTGTTCCTCGCATTTACCTAACATATGTACTGAAAGGTACATAATATTATGTGTATAAATAGTTCATTGGTAGGCTCGTACCTACAATGTTATTGATGTAAATATGTAATATTAAATAAAAGCCTTTATACAAAAATGAGTTGCTGTGACATATTCAAGCCAACTTTCTTGACTTTTTTAATAATAATAATATGTATTCGTGTTTTTTCCAAAACATTATTATGATAATGTTTTAAGAGATACGATTATTTTGTCATGAAAAGGAAAACTGAACAAATATATAATTTGTAGGACTTATCACCCATACCAACCAAAAAAAACCCTGGAATAAAGGTTGGGTATCCTGCGCAAGTTTACCCTCATAACATAATTTCTCTTTCTATCTCAAAATTGGAAACCGGGACAGAGGATAGTTGAAATTCAATTCTCGCAACCTTTTAATAATAAGGAAATACCTTTGGTACGTAGGGACGCGAAGTGAAGAGAAGAATATATTGACTTAGGAAGAGGAGAAGGGTTTCGTCTTTCTCGAGTTATTCGTATAATTAGCACTTTGAAGGGTCACGAGAGGCCATGAAAGGTCTCTTTTTGTAGAAGGACATACTTAAATAAAGAAAAGACACATTTTAAAATAAATTAAAAACATTAAGTTAAATTTCCAATTCGTTTAATTTGTACTGCTTCTAAAAAAATATTTTGATCCAAAGATATCCAATATTCATTCTTATCCGAATTAATCCATGTCTAAGAAAGAATATGAATTTGAACACTTCTATTCCCGTGCCATTTATTGCTGAAAGTAATTGCACTGTCATGATTCATGGTAGATATCAGAAAAAGTCGTAATGCCTTACATAATTAGATATAATCTCCTCCAGCCTCATCCCTCAGTCACGGATGCACTCCAAGAGAACAAACCCCTTCCATCCTTCCAATCCTCAATAAGAGCGAAATTCACAACTTGGCTCCACACAATAAGACCTTCCATGGACTTTCGAGAGCCTTCGAACGTCAAATTAACCGAATAACTTGTGAAAGTTGGGATCCTTCTCCTTTTCATACGTCAACATATTCTTCACTTCACTTCGTGCCTCTCGAAAAAGTCAAGATCCTTCTCGTCTTCCTGAGTCAATATATTCTTTCTTCACTTCGCGTCCCTACGTTTGACGTAAAGAGGGTAATTTCCTTGTTAATAAAAGGTTGCGGGAATTGAATTTCAACTATCCTCTATCGCTGTCTCTAATTTCGAGGTAGAAAAAGAAAGTATGATGTGCAGGCAAACTTGACTGGATCCCTATAAAAGTTAGGTTATTCACATACTTAAAGAACGTAAATGGGGATTTTTTAACATCTAGTTTTATACAACTGCTTTCTTATACCATTTAAATGACATTTTATTTCCAGAGTCCTTATCGTACTCTTGAAACTTTCTCTCGGAATCAAAGGAAGATTTTGTTGTTGTGTTAATGTATTTTAGATCCCATCAATGCGAAAACTCATGCATCCAGACGAGGAGGGCGTGTATATTTCATCTAAAAAGATATTTTTTCTGTAAAAAATACCTATATCTAGAGTGGACATGTTTGTAGTTAAAAAACTACCTTTCAAAATTGGGAAAAAGGTAAAAAGGCGAGTGCTCTTTCCTATTTTTTATTCATGATTTGATCAATCGTTCTGTTGTTAATTTCTCCCATTACCTATCTTTTGTGTAAACCTGCACTAATGTTATTTTAAATGTAAAAGGTTTTTCTCTTTATAGGGGAGGGGGGCATTAAAATCCAATCCAATTATGTCCCTACTTTTCGGATGCAAGAACATCTTTTAAGCACTCTAGAAATAATAATATTATTTTAATTTCCGGCGCTCTACATCGAAAATCATTTTTTCTTAGAATGCTCATTTAATCAAAATTAACTGTATTTTTGTTTTTTTTCCGACATATTTATCAAGTATTTTTAATGGCAATGAAAATTTTATATATTCAATGAATTTATACTACAGGGTCCATCCCACTGACTGTACCATGGGAGTATTAACTCTCACTTCTTTACAACTTATATAGGTTTTATAATATTTTAGCAAATAACAAATCATAATACATGCATTCTTTTTTGGATTAGACGAAGGCAATAAATTAGTACATGAAATGAAGGGATTTTATCTTGATTTGAAAACAATAAATCATTGAGATATCTTAGATATATCCTATCTAGTCTGCGTTTCAATTAATTCAAACATAGTTGTGAAGGTAATTGTTTGGTTCTTTAACTAACCGAATAATTCCATCGACAAGGAACAGACGACTTTGGATTTGAAGATTTTAAAATGCTTAGAAGATTGAACATACACAACCAAAATAAGTAATGTGAGCAACATACAATTTCAAAGGCCCTTGATGAGGATAGTCATACAAAGCTGAAACTATAATGAAATGACTAATGTTGTTGGATGCTATTATCCACTGGAAGCAATCAAGCATTCTTAATATCGCCCAAAGTGTTATATTTTATAAAATTGTTAATATTGAGAAACTTACTTCCAATACTAAATATGGCTAAATTTAAAAAAGCAAAACATATGGACTAAAAAAGTCAAAATTAATTGTATTGTACTATGAAATAGGGGTTTTGCGCATATCTATATACATTTTATACCTTCACCCATAATATATATGAATGCCATCTGGGAAATCAATCTATAAATAGCTACATCAATTCAAAAATATCTAAAATATACATTATGGATATTGAAAATACTCTTAATACTATTTTCATGGAAGTTTGATATTTATTTTATTTGATTTCAATTTATTCAATGAAAAGTCGTCTGAAAGCTTGGTTTTTTAAATTTTTTATTAAAAAAAATCTTATATTGACTTTTCTTGTAAATAGTAAAAATTATTTAATTGGTGGGGGGAGGGGGTATAGCCCCTCCAGCCCTCTCCTGCGGACCCCCTGCATATTAACTTTTCAACGGATTATGCTAAAGTGAAAATGATATGCATGGACCAAAAATGAGGCCAAACAAGCGCTTATTACAAACCAACATATGATTATTGAATTTTAACTCCACTTTTGAACGTAGGAAACAGGAATTAATTTTTGATTTTTTTTCAACTAGTTTAAAATGTATGTTTTTTTTTATAAAAACTCATACCCATATAATCAACAATGTTTCTTGCTTTAAGTCAACCACCAATTCCGAAGGACAAATTATTTTTTGCCATATCATTATCTCATATTACACATAATCAACTTTCATTCAATTTATTCAATGAAAAGTGATGGCTTGGCTTTTGAATTTTTTATTAAAAGAATTCAAAAATTAAATTTCAAGTATAAATTTTTTTGGAAAAAAATTCCAAAAATTATTCTTTTTTGAAAAAAAATTCCAAAACTAAATTACAAATTTTTCATTTTTTGGAAAATATTTAAGAAATCCATACCTATTCATAGAAAATAATTTTTTTTGGAAAAAAATTAAATAATTCATATCTAGTCATATAAATTTAATTTTTTGAAAAAAATTGAAAAATTATTTTTTTTGGAAAAAATTAAATAATTCATATCTAGTCATATAAATTTAATTTTTCGAAAAAAATTGAAAAATTATTTTTTTTGGAAAAAAAATTGAAAAACTAAATTAAATTTTAAATAGAAACTTTAAAAAAAAAAAAATTAAATTTTCATGTAAATAACAAAAATCATTTAATTGGGGAGGGGGCTATAGCCCCTCCAGGCCTCCCCCTGCGGACGCCTCAACATATTAACGAATATATATATTCAACAGATTATAGGACAGTGAAAATGATGTACATCGACTCAAAATGAGGCCAAATAGCCCTTATTACAAACCAACATATGAATATTAAATTGTAACTTCACCTTCGAACGTAGGAAACAGGAATTAACATTGGATTTTTCTCGACTAGCTTAAAATTAATTATTTTTAAAAAAATGTCCTGTATTCCATATTTTCTATCTTATCCAGAAATTTTCCTTGGTTAACAATATTAAACAATTGATGAGAAACTCTACAACAAACCCCTTTGTACCAAACCTATTAATATCTTAAATTTCTTTTCAATGAGTGGACATTGAATTTTGACAATACCGAGGGAATGATAACAGAAGAACCAATAAGTCAAATGATTTAAATTACAATTAAAAATAATGAAAAACGAACCACTTTAAAAATTATGGTTGATTCTTGCCCCAAAAATTAGTTCCACCCTTCCAAATGAGTTTTTGTATAAAGTCAACTGTTCCCGATCTTCGTTTACGTTTAATCACTGTGGGGCTAAAATAGGGATGGGAAAATGACGGCCATCATACCCATTTGTTTGAAATACTTGGTCATGTGGCACTCCAAAAAATGTGGCCCTCTTTATAATGGAAGTAGAACAATCACTTTAAATGATGTCAAGAAAAGATTACAAAGAAAAAAAAAGTAAAAATGACAAATTAGAAAAACCAGGACAATTATTTGAAGTTGACCTAGGTTATAATAGAACACTTTAATTTATCGACAGTTTACGAGAATTCTGCGACATAATATTGAGGGTTTTGGCCGTTTTATTTTTGATTATGTATCTCTAGTTTAAAAAGAACAAAAAAAAGTTACCATAACCTCAATTCTACTCTCTCATCAATTATCTATACTATCTCTTAATATGCCGTATCCAGGTATAAAAGTGTGTAGGTCCTGTAAAAGTTCATCCTGCAAACTTTGTATGGCAAATCGATATAAATAAAGCAAAGTTTATCTGTATGTATGTATGAATAAAAAACAGTCATATTTGATAAAAGAAATAATTATGCAATCATATTAATGAAATTGCATGATGCATCGAGTGTGTCTAGCTAGGGCTCAGCTAGGTAGCGCTCTAGAGAAAAAATGTATTCTCTTGTTCATCACCTCATTTTTTTTTCTCAAGCTGCATTTATTCTTCTGTAAGAGAGAACATATATCATTTATGTATTGAGTAACTACGTGTGAGTAAAACTAAATATTTCGTGGTTAGTTTTCTTCTATAGATTTTAGGTAAAGTTTGTCTGTTCGGCGAAGCTTAAAAATAAAAATATTAAATCCGACAACATAATCATGTGGCCCTTATTTCATGATAAGATAATTGATTTGTTGACAACAATATAATATGATGTAGGTGTGTTAAAACAAATTCAATTTTAGCCCTAATTTTCGGATGCAAGAGCATATTTTAAGCACTCAAGAATAAATAATTTTGCAATTGCATCCCAACACAATTTTCTTCTCTAAAACTATTTAACAGTGACATGTATTGTTAGACGTCTATTTAATATAATTTTTATTACGATTAGCAATATCCACAAATGTTTGATACAATCATTGCATACTCAAAATGAAAGATCTTTATCTTGATTTGAATACAATAAGCCCTTGAGGTTTCCTAGATTTTTTTTCAGAGAGCCTTTCAATTAATTCAAACAGAATTGTAAAAGTCATTGTAAAAAAATATAAATTCAAAGGTCCTTAATGGTGACGTCAAACAAAGCTTAAACTATCATGGAATGTCAACTTTTGTTTGAGACCACCTTTCTCATGGACATTCAAAGTTGAATATAATTCAAATTAAATTCATCTGTGTGAAACAAATTAATATTTGTATTCACTTTTATAACTTTTTCAAATTATATTATATATTAATTGATGATATTTAGTTTTAAACTATTTTTTTTCCGGATCTATTCATTCATTTATTAAAGAAGGAAGTTTAATTTTGCCATGTCGTAATTTACTGCCACATATTGGTTGTTATGGTCTACGCCTAATTATACAAATTTATCAATTATACACCCTGTTTGAAAGATATTTTCAAATTTCAATTTTAAACTCCATTGATATTTTATTTTGTTACTATTCCGACTTACAGAATTTTATGACATTAATTTAAAAAAAGAATAAAATCAAATAGAAATCCGGGCAGTTTTAACATTAAATTCTAAATTTCTGAAAACCGTCAAAAATAAAAGAATAATTGAACCAATCAAAATTAATAGGATAAAAATGAATGATTCATGAGCAGTTGGATGTAAAATGGCTTCCTTCTATGACACATATTTATAAATCAGAAAAAAAAGAAAAATGGTTTGATTAACAATATCATCAATTAACATAAAATTTAACTTAAAGAACAATTTTTTGGCAAAACTAGGAATAAAAAAGTTTGAAGTTGATCAGTCCATTCCTTGGAATTGAGAGAAAAATAAAGAAAATTTAAATTTCATATTAGAACAATCCTTATTTTTTTATTTATAGTTAATCTCAAAGATGTGCTGTTACATTAGTAAAATTTTCCGATGGGCGCTCCCTCTATGCAGTATACGTACAGTTTCTGTATAGTTCTTTTTTGAATAGGAAGGATCCATTGATGAAGAATAACATTAACAATATTTATGACAAAGAATGTTCTACAAAACTTCCTTTTGATTTCATTGTATTGTATTGTTAAAAAATTACTCTTTTTAAGAAAAGTAACTAATTTAACATAAAAAATACAAAGGAAAAACCGTAATATATTTTACATTTCTCAATATTGAAAAACTATCATCTTTAAGAAAATTTAATAATAGTGCATGAGTACACTTTTAATTGTATACAAATTTATCAAGCTTTGAGCTGTTGTGGATTTATTGCAGCTCAAACTTTTTTTTTAGATAAAATATCAATGTTTTCAAAAAATGGGGATAAATATTTGTTTACCTATCAATTTTACCTATAACATATTGTATTTTAAAATGGCGTAGATAAATAGTCCTTCATTATAGCTTTCATATATATCATGAGCAGACTTTTGGCCGAATTACATTTCGCCAAAGGACTATTTGGAACATTTGACGGAAAGAGGATATAAAATTTCTTGAGATACCTAAATAAAATTTGTTGGCTGTCTAGCTATCATTGAATAATGCCTTAAAAATACATTTCGACCACATTATTAGTTATATCAGTATCGTAATCATGGTTTTGCTACTTTTGATTTTTTTTCGAGTAAGAGTTGGAGGCTCTCCATTAACTCATTAAATGCAATAACAATCTAGGAAATTAAGAAAAAAATCAGGATATACCTATGTCTCACCGTATTTGAGTTATTTTGCCACTGTTGTTATTCCAGGTTGAAAAATTATGTTCTTTCCAAGATATTCAAAAAATATCTTTTTAAACGCTGATATCTTGAGGTTCCGTGACCGGTAATAAAAAATTCCACCACAAGTAACTCGGTAAATATTTTGGCTTTCTTTTTGTTTTTCTTACTCGCATCAAACAAAGTCGTTTACGTTGAATGACGAGGCCAATCGTCATTTAGTTACCACTCTCCTCCGCACCGGTAGGTCTGTCAAGGAGATAATCAAGGACACTGGACTATCCAGTACTATTGTGTTCAAGGTCCAGAAGCTTGTCAAGGAGGGAAAAGATCTGAAAGACCTGCCCATACCTCTGGAATGACTCAGGATTGTCTCGCTGCCAACATGCCATTTTGGAACAAAAACATTTGGCCACCTCAATCATCTGATTTGAATCCCCTTGACTACAGTGTGTGGTCGCAAATTGAGAAGAAGGACTGTGCTACCTGCCACCCAAATTTGGACTCATTGAAGGCCAGCGTCAATAAGCTCCTTTTATCCCTATTTTTGTTCAGCTGCCTCATTTCAGGACTCCATTTATTTACGGTAAAAGAAATATAAGCTCAAAATAGGAACCAATCAAGTCTTGAACTCATTGAGCCCAAATAATAATAGGTAATGCAATAATTGCTTGAATAAGATAGGATTCTTATTACGAGTCTGAGTCAAGTAGCTAATCTTTCACTTCGAGTATGAAGTCACAATTTAATCAAACATAGGCACAAGCCGTGAGTGCGAGCCCCCCAGTTTCCATTAAGTAATAATAAGCCATTTTTAAATTGCATCAGTAAAAGATTAATTTGAGACTTAGCGGGATGGAGGAAAGCATATATAAGTATATTGTTTAACCAAGAGTATGTGCCCTCATAAATCACTGAGATTAACATTGAAGATTTGTAGGGGAGTAAGGAGTGTAAGCCCCTCTTGAACTCAGAGTATTATAGAAAATCGATAGTGAAGTAGTTCCTACCTATGGTCACATGATGTATTTCCTTCATTTAACAGCTGACAACAGTTAATCTAATCTAGTTATATTCCAACCATTATCATTTTTGTTGGGCATAACTTAATTAATTCAATTAGATTACTTTAAGAAAAGGACGGACATGAATATTATACGAAAAGTTATCGTTTCTTTTTCCTCTCGGATTGGCTTAAAATTGTAGGTAGAAGAATAGAATAGGTTCCCAATTTTGAGCATATTTATGCGTTAGATAAAGGATTTGTGAACTATTACATATCTGCACAAAAGACTGAAGCAGTACCTATTAGATGTCTTATATTTCTATAAAAAGAGTTAGATATATTCTAGTAATACGCGAATTGACATTTAACCCACGGTTTTGGTTATATATTTGGCCATTTCTCATTTACCCAATGAAAATAAAGGACTATAAATGAAAGAGGCGTAATATATATCCGTCAATACTTTTTTTTTTCTTATCTATGATTCTGATTGGTTTCAAATTGTGTTTTTGTGCTATTTTCACCTCTTGTAGGTGCAGTTCATTGATATTACCTTTTTTTTAATTTGTTCAAAATAAAAGTATTTATCAGAGAAAATAGATTTATTTGTGTTTATATTATCGTAATGGTAATGTGGTGGTATGCCTTTCATTACATAAATAAGTCTGAAAGCCACAAAATAACTCTAGGTTTCTACTCTACAAATAATGTTTTCCTTTCCGAAGAACACGATTCGGATAAAGTGGTAGATTAGCGCTGCCAGACGTCCTAATTGAACTCCTACAAATCATTCAAGATTTTGCGACGCAAGAACTCCTGTTGGATTCAATATTTACTTGAATAGCAAAAATGCTTGTTAAAGGCTCGCTTTTAAAGAAAATTGTTTCAGCGTTTTCGTCGATCTTTAGAAGAACGATGGTTATTGACACACGATGGAATTCCAACTCTTTTCGATTATAAAAAGAAGAAAAAAATGGTCAAATACCTTCATGAAGTAGGAATAATCGATTTTGCGCAACATTTGCAAAAATGAAAAGGTCAGTATCAGCTGACTGATGGAGATAAAGAAACATATTACTGATAATAAATAAATATTAATTAATTTGAAATTTCAAAAGTTGTAATTTTAGAGTTCAACATCTACAGAAAGAAATAATCTACTTTAGTATCTCTATCTAAACATCAGAACACCAAAATTAATGCTTAAATAAAAAATAAATGGTCTATCAATTTTATCGTAGACAGATACTGAAAATAGATTGAATATTGGATATACGAGTATATTTAAAACATATTATCGTATCGTTTATTTGAGTGTGTACTTGCATGATATTCAAATAATAAATATGTGTATGTAAGTATAGACATATGTATTTATTATGCAAGTAATGGTTATAACTTTTAGATAAACAATTTTAGATAAATATTTTCTTTGAAAATATTTTAATATTTAAACAAGCAAGGGAATGCAAACTCAATCAACTCCTTTGAAATTAACCACAAAAAATCATTGCAATTGCAACTAAATGAAAATAAATAGATTTTAATATACAAAAATCAGTTTAAAATCGATTATATATTAAATATTGACATTATATGAAGAACAAAATAATAGTCAAATTGATAGGAAGTATAGAGTATCTAATGGACATTTGCAACACATTGTAAGAAAATTGGTATTTCCTTCCATTACACAAGAAATCAGAGGGCTTTGATAAACGTACTACTTAGATTTCTATAGATTGAATCAGGATGGATGTTCGACCCTTGTCGTTGCTTGATGGAGCTAAAAATTCATCATTTTCCAATAAAAATTATCTTGACCTTCGTAAGAAAATAATCTTGGGCACTTTCCACAAAACTCCTGGAAATGACTGTGATACAGAGATTTACATTGTAATGAATCAGTAAATGATTGCGTGTCAAGGAGTAAATAATGAATTAGCTAAATTAATTTACTCTTGAAAGATCATGATCCAATAGGATGTGGTCTCTAAAGTACCATATTCTTTATATTTAACTGAGGGTCAAAATTCTTTTACACTAAGTTCTATGTCAATGAGTATGAGAGCCAGCCAAAACTCTTCAAGAAACTTTTTCTGAAGAAACAGAAAAACTGAAGCAAAGAAAACGAAGGAAACGAATAGGTAGGTTCCTTGTACCAGATGTAAGTGTGAATACATGAGATAGATTCTCAATTAAAAGGTTTCGGTTAATTGGGAGCTTTGTTTGTTATTTATCCTAGAATGTTCAAATAAAGTAGGAATGATGGCATTATGTACCAAACGCCATAGTCCTTTGGGAAACTTTAGAAGAAACATTGGATCTTAGAAGTTAGTCTAAATCAAATAATTTAAGTACAAAAAATTAGATTTTAGAGTCCTGTGATATCCCTAACAAACAATCTTTTAATTTTTACAACCTTCACATATTAAAAAATAGATGGTTATACATGGTGTTTTACTTACCAAACTCTTGAGCCTTTGGTTGGATTCTAATAATAAATACATACATTGAAATTATTAGCTAAAAACAATTTATAATTAACACACTAAACAGTAAATAAAACGCCTTCAAAACCTTTCAAATAAGAATTTATGGCAACTGACAATTTTAAATTAATTAGCAACGAGAAAGAAAATACCTGTCCTTCTTCTGATGAGTATTCTACTTAGTGTCCGTTCTTTTCCTTCAGTCATTTAGGTAAGACTAGCTTAAAATCTATTATATCTATTATAAATATACAATATAAAATCCTCAAATTTCACATTATTATTATTGAAACAAAATCCTGTAATTTAAACTCTTGTTCTTGGGCCGAAAATGAATTTATGCTGTTTAAATATGTCAATATATTTTTATGCTTTTAAATGGTCATTTAAAAAACATTATGTTATCAAAGTTTTCAAAACAGAACCCCCTTCCCCTATAATAAAATCTTCGAACCACTGGAAATGAAAAGTATTACTAAGCACCCAATGAATAAATATTGGTTTCGGACCAAGTCTCAACAATACTATGCATTGCATGTATATTGTATGTAACTTCATCATTAGATTAATCTTTGATTAGTAAGAATGGGATTTAAGGGGAAATATATGAACTGTCAGTATTCATTTCCTTTGTTCAGTCTCCATATGGTAACATACATTAATAATTTTTTTAAAAGCTGTCATGACTGTTTCTTAATTATCGTAGAGGACACGTAATTTATTAATTTAATATTTTTTGCAATTCAAAATGGGTAAAAAAGATGCATAGTGTTGTAAATCGTAAGCATTTTTGGTATGTTTAATAAAAGAAACCGAAAATGAACTTGGTAACCCTGACAATTTGAACAATGGTTATAGAGGAAAACAGCTTAGCTATGATGATATTTTATTAGATTAGCTCCAGGAGAGGATGGACATTAGTACAAAGCCAACTCTATATTCAACAAGGAATTACTCTGATAAGAGTCTTGAATTCTACTCTGAGTCCAACAAAGAAATTGTTCGGATATGAGTTCTCAATTCTATTATTTGAGTATGAGCAAGAACTGAGATGAACTTTCTCAGCACCACCATTTAGGACTAAGTTGGTTCCTATACCAAGGGGTCTTATGGGGGGTTTAGTAAATGAAATTTTTTTCCAAAAAATTTTGTATTTGAAATTTCATTTCAGAATTTTTTTGAGAATAGCAATGGCTTTTTGAATTTTTTTTTCAAAAAATTTAATTATTAAAATTTTTTCCCAAAAATTTAATAATTAAAAATTTTTTTACAGAAAAATTTATATTTGAAATTTTATTTCAGAAATTTTTTGAGAATAACTATGGATTTTTGAATTTTTTTCCGAAAAATTTAATTATTGAAATTTTTTCGACAAATTTAATAATTGAAATTTATTCCAAAAAATGGCTTTTTGAATTTTTTTTCCTAAAAATTTAATTATTAAAATTTTTTCCCGAAAATTTAATAATTAAAAATTTTTTTACAAAAAAATTTATATTTGAAATTTTATATCAGAAATTTTTTGAGAATAACTATGGATTTTTGAATTTTTTCCAAAAATTTTAATTATTGAAAAAATTTTTTCACAAAAAATTTCATTATTGAATTTTTTCAAATTTTCCTTGGTCACTGAAGAAAAATATTTCGAGGATTGAAATTTTTGATTTTTTTTCATTTTTCCTTACCAATGAGGATAAGGCGAGGCAGTCCATAGAAACTCATCTAGAAACTCTTTCCGAAGAAACTTGGAGAATTGAGGCAAGGAGACGAATAGATGGATTCGTTTTAATGGCTTGAAACCCCAATTAAAATTCATGGACTACCAGCGAAAGGTCTTGAGACGCTTCTTATTTCTTCAAAAGAGTAAATTATTGTGGGTTGTCCAAATCATCTTTGGAAGAACCACTTTACGTCAAGGAATACTTTTAATTTAATTATCCCTTAATAATATCACTTCCATAATTCTCAAATACTAATGAATTATGAAATTACAGTACTTTTGTCCAAAAGAAACTCAATTTCGTCTTAAGTCTATCCCTAGCTAGTAGTCCCTGGTCGGATAATGATAATTATTATTCAAGGAATTATTGTATTATTTTTCTGCAATATGGCATTACTCACCTTGTTTACAAACTAATAAAAGTTCATGCCCTCTTATATTCAAAACATGATTAAACATTCGTGAGAGCTCATAAAAGACGGAGACTAACCTTGAGCATTAGTTGTTGAGTTATAATTGCAAGTCCTTCTTGAACTCAGAGTAGAATATATCAATGTAATTCTTGGCAATACCCTGGTTTATTTCCTAGTTCCCCTCCTCCCTTGTCACAGCTGATTGCAGGGGATCTCTTTCAAAACATTCTTCAAATTACCAGGATTACCATGTTGATTTTCGGTTTCTTTTTTTGGTTAAAAATCCCCAAAAATGAAATGCACACTATTTTCATGCCTAATGATCCCTCCATGCATTGCAACTTTAAAAGTAGCTCCTAGAATGAAACACAGGAACCAGATAGCAACTACGGGCCACTAATATACAGGGTCGAACCGATATTTTTGACATTTGATAATATTGCACATAATGACCGTTAGGGAGGAGTAAATTACTGTAGCATTTTTACAAAATTATGAGTCAGTAGTTGAGAACACGGGTTGCTGGCAACAATGGAATCCAATGACTTTAACCCGTCCAACCAGTGGAACAGAATAAACGCAGTTATGATTATTTGCACGGGGCTTAAGGACTGTACCATCATGAAGGTTGCCTGCACGCAGAGAAACATAGTGAATACCCTCAGGGCCATTTTTCTCTTTTTTAGCCCGCAAGTCCCAGATGTGGCTGTTCAAGAACTTCGATGACTACACCAGCCCCAACATCTGGCCTCCCAACAGCCCGACTGCAATCCCTGTTACTTCTACCTTGGTGGGTACAGTTGAGCAGGACATAAACCGAACCTCATCCAACACGGTGATCGAGTTAAAGTAGTAGTACATCATGGTGATTTTCAACAAGTTGCCCAGGGACTTGGTTGAGCGTGCCTGCAACAGGTTCCGCTCCAGGCTGGAGAAGGTTATCGCAATTTAGAGTGCCTACTTTGAGTAGAATTCGAAGCAGGCAGAAGCCACACCTTTCAAATAGTCTTTGAATTTTTTGATTTAATTAATTATTTAAAGATTTTAATCATTTTTTTAATTTTTTGAAATGTGTGAAAAATATCATGTCAACCCTGATTAATGAACATTATACAAGGTTATAACTTTCTTCTTTTTTTGGGAGGTGGGCAACAATCATTTATCATCATTAAAGTAATCGGTTTCTCATTATTTTTGCTGTAGCTTACATCATTTGAATTATGGGTTCTTCTGCGATCTTTTAATATAAAAAAAGAGTTCATCTACTCTTTGTAAATAAAACCCTAAAAACATTGAACATATATTTGAAAGATAGATGTTTCTGGATTCTAAAAATATGTTTGTTATTTCCGTTTCTTTTTCTGATTTGGGGGGGAAAATTCTATTAAGGAGAGTAATATATAATCAACTTATATATGTTATTGTTATTGATAGAACTATTCCTATAGGTAGATAAATAAACCTTAATAATATTTAATCATTTCTATTATGATAAGATCAGCTCACATACCATAATACTTATGAATATTTTATTGGTTATTAGATAGTATAATAGGATTACTACGACTAACAAATCCACTCTGGTAACTACAATTAAAAACATCTCCCTTCTCCAATCCATATCATCTGAAACATTCCAATGGTATCTCAGTTCTCTGTAGAGAACATTTTCCTTTTTTTCTTAATGAAATGGCATTTTCTTCTCTATGTAAAGTCAAAAATGTGCAATGTGCGATTTAATGAAATGGAGTATATATTACATTCATACTTGAAAACATATGTCCATTGAGTAGGTTTCACCTGCGTTGCCCGGAACATTAAGAAATTAAAATTAATTCATAACTCCTCAATTTCATATACAACAAAAATATAGACCGTAAAATTTAAAGAATTAGGGTCGCTGCATGCTGGTATGTGTATTTGCGTACATTTTTTTTAAAGGTTTAGAGAAGAAAATAAATACTCAGGGGCCGACTGTTGAACTGTGGTTGACTCAACTTTCATATTATTGTCAAAAGTCCTTTGTCTGATTCTCTCTTTTTCTTTTTTCGTCTCTCAAGACTTATATATATTTTTTTTTTTTTAATTGTGCAAAGATAGATGCCTACATGCAGTGAGAATAATTCTCAGAATTATTCTCACTGTCTTTATTTTTGTTTTAAATCAAGTAGGCGTTTGTTAGGCATAAAAAAATCATTTTTAGAAAAATGTCATTTTAATTCCGCCAGGGCCTTGAAGGCCAAAACACTTGTTATCAAAATCATCTCTTAAGCTTTAAAAACATGTATTAAGTTTTTTAGCAAAATCAATTCATTGGTTTGGCCACGATTATCCGACACATAGACATTCGCTTTTAATATGTAGATTGTGCACCACAATGAGCTGATTTCAGCTCTCTATCTCAATTTGACAATAAGTGAAGGTTGATAATATATTCATATCATATTGCTTTGAGTGATGTTGCTTCACGATGATATTATCCAAACAATATTTTCTCATAAGTAGACGCAACGATTTTGTCTGCAAACTTTTTATCACAATCATTTTTCAGTGAACTAGTGTATTGAGCTTATATAATATGTATTGATGAATATAACTAATATAAAATATTTTTCTACGAAAAAACACTCAATAATTTTTATATATGACATATATAGCATATGAACAATACCTATTTATCATGATATCATTTTAAATTGAATTAAAATATTCAATCGTATATAGGTAATTTATGACTAAAATAAAATAGTTATATTTTATTTAAATAAAAAAATAACCTTTGGACTACAAAAGGAGCTGGTTAATTAGTTAACCTATCGCATAGGTGTAAGAAGATATATATGATTTGAAGGCACATTTGATGTTGAGTTATTGGTTCAAACTTAAAGTTTTTTAAATAAATTAAAATAACTACACATTGTATTTACATGAAGAAAATTTCATAAAATAAATATAATAATTAGGAGTACAATTGCTATTATTCTGTGACGGTTACATAATATTTGTGGATGTAGACAATTTTCCATCTGGAACATCCTTGAATAGGGTATACGAGTATTGTACAATACTAGTGAGGGGTTAAATTTGTAAACGAAGAATTTGAGAATGAAATAAAAATGTAAAGTATGAATCGTAATCGTTAAAAAGTTCCACTGAGTAATTTTTTGTATTACGAATAGATTTCGAATGAAATTTTATATGAAGACCAATTACTTCATAAAGGGTAATGTAGCCTTGTAGATGCATAATTGCTTCATTTGTCCCACACTTTTTATTATTTAATTGAAATTTTAACATTAAAAAAAAAGACAACTTTGGAATGCCTATCATAAAATCGGCGCTCAAATAAAGGTTTTTGAGATTAAAATTCGATTAATGAAATTTGAATTTTGCTTGAGCCGTTAATTATACCTGAAATGCCAAATATTATCTGGAACCGTTAAATCCATTATTTTATAAATTAACATACATATCTACAGTTACATATGTAACAAATACTTATAGTATCGAGATACAATGATGAATTAAACTTCCATCCTTCTCAGTTTTTATTTTATCTCTTCCAAATTGAGTGAAATAATAATATAATTATGTATATTTGGAAAACTTTGATGTAAATAATTACATTCTGCATTATATACATTTGATATATGAGTATACAAATAGTAGGAGGCCTGTAGGATTATGTAAGGAGGGCGGGGTACTTGGTTCTTGGAATTATTTTGAAACAAAAATCTAAAATTAAATTTTTTTGAAAAATTAAATTTTTGAACAAAAATTTTTTATATTAAATTTTTTGGAAAATGTTTTCAAAAATTCATAGCCATTTAAACAAATTCTACTTTTTGGGAAAATATTTCCAAAATCTGCAGCTATTCATAAAATATTAAATTTTTTAGAAAAAAATTTCAAAATTTAGTTTTTTTTAAATAATTCAAAAATTCACAATTATTCACTAAAAATAAATATTTCGGAAAAAACAATTCAAAAAGCCATTACTTTTCTCAAAAATTAAATTTCTAGGGAATTTTTTTCCAAAATTTTCAATTTTTTTGAAAAAATTGAAAATTATTTTTGAAGGGAGGGGCTACAGCACCTCCAGCCCACCTTTGCGGACAACCCTGAAAAATAAGTGCAATTTGTTATTTAAATCCCTCTTTATTTGTTGATAAGATCCATCAAAGAGGTTTAATGAAATCATTTTTGATCAATTTAATTACAAAAGACCGACTTCGTTAATCACTTTAATCAAAAGTTGAGTTTGAAAGCTTGATTAATTTATTTTTCCTTTTTAAAGCTGCGATATTTCATTCGGTTTTAGATACTGTTTTTATTTAACTCTATACATATATTTCTTATTTTGTCTTTTTTATTATGATGAGCACCATTGATTGTATTGTTATTTCTTAAACAGATATACAAACCTTGATTATGAAGTTTACTATCCCTAAAGAACTTTGTCAAAAATTAAAGGCAAAAATCAATCTGCATTCTTATGCATTTATTTATCAAACTCTAATTTAACCAATCAAGTCTTTAAATTGCTACATGAAATTAATTCATGTTGATGGTTAAATCATTCATATGTCCGTTGTAGGATATATCATAACTAAATCGTTATTTTATTTTTTACTAGTCATTTTACTTTTATTTATTAGTTAAAGAATGGACAATATCTTTTCTACTCCATAAAAAAATACAATATGTATAGTCATGTAAATTCAGTGTATTTTTTAACTTTTTCTTTTTCTTTGAATTGGTAATCGGAAGAATGAATGTTCTTTTTCTGAGTTGTTGTCATTATTTTTACTCCCTGAGTAGTGAGTACTGAGTACTACATTTGATAATATTCAAAACCTGAGTGTGTGTGCTCATAAAATACATAACTTAAGCCCGAGGATTTATTGCAGAGATATAATTGTAAATCCTTGTTGGACTCAGAGTAAAATTGAGAATCGACATAGGGGAATTCTTACCAATGTCTTTGTTTTATTTTCTTATCTTCCTCCTTTATTGTCAAAGCTGATGGTAATCTTTCTCCTACAAAATATTCTTCCAATTGTCTGGGTTACCATGTTGATTTTTTGGGTTCTTTTTCTTTAACATGCCCGAAATGCACAGTATTTTCATCGCTTATTTCATCCTTCTCTAGGAACGACTGAGTATCAAACCTACACACATCCCGAGCCCGTTGTCCATAAAGCTACGTCGTTTGACAATATTTAGAATACATTAGATTGTAATCAAGAAAGCAAAATGAACCTCAGCCAATCTTATTTAGACTGCAAAAATAAAATATATACCTGTCTTTTTCATTTTATGAAAGGTTTCAATAACAATCAATATTGACAAATAAACAATGACGCATTTAGAAGGATATTGTAGATATGGAGTAGGGTTCGATCAGTCCTTATCAAAGAACTTAAAATTCCCATATTGTCCATGTTATTTGTCATCAAAAAGTACTAAATTTTAATGCATCATTTAAAAAAAAAAATCAATTCATTCTGTTAAACCCTAGGTGTCTCTAATGCATGTAATTAGTTTGCCATAAATTTTCATAAATGTAATTTTTAGTATGGGGTTTCGGTATGGAAATTCTAGACCTGTTTGAGCTCGTTATAATTTTTGAAGGACATAACTAATTCCGTATGCACTGTTCTTGTAGTCAAACTAAATCCATCTTTGATCAGCCACGCACGAAATAATAACGTTTATTTAGAATTTTTATTTGAAAAAATTATCTGGAATTTATCCCCCCCCCCTTCAGTGCACCATTTTTGATTTATGTCCACGGACTAAAATATCGATCTAAGATTTACATTCCAAGGTTACAGGATCAGACTGTGGACGGGGCTGCAATATCGGTCCAGATCGATCTAGAAAAATACATTTAAATGGAACATCGAAACTCAATGGACAACGTACAAGGGATAAATTATTCTCTTGAACTCTATGTGTTTAGTGTTTGCGTCCCGGTTGTTCCTAGAGAAGGAAATAGACTTGATGTATATGGACTTCAATGAAGATTCGAAGGGGTGTGTGGCTCATTATTATACGTTCCAGCTATTATTCCTTTTTTCTTCAGTTTATATTCTTCAATCCTAGCTAGACATGAGGAAAAATAAAAAAAAAGATAGCTAAGACTGTAAGAGTAAAGGAGCGTTTAATGCTAAAAAAGTTCGGACCGAGGAAGAAAAACTGAAAGAGGGGAAAAAATGATTAACTTAGTCCTAGGAACGATCCGACACTAAATAGCAATGTATTTGGGTAATTTGTTCAGGAATTTGTCTATTAAATGCACTCCAGGAAATATCATGGGTTAATTTGAAAGGGGAAAAAAATTGTCGTGTGTTCAAGTAGTCATGATATTGTGTATAAATAGTATGCATATCTTAAACATTTCAGAAGCTAAATAAAAGGATAAAATGCATAACAAATTTTTTTTTTTTTTTTTTTTTTGAAACTGTTTAATATTTGATGAATAACTTTACAACTTATTTTGAAACTTCATTGAGTAGACCGGACGTACAACTCAAAGAATATCTGCAATAACAATATTATTTATTTATATTTAACCATATGGGTAAATGGGTGGATCGCTTTGAGAGAGCTTGATCAAATTTTTCGAATTCGTGAAATGTTTTGTAGTATTTTAAAGGCTAAATACTAACAATTTTATTTTTTTCAAATATAATTAATTTTTTAATAAAAAAACATGTTAACAAAGCCTTTTCGAACTTGGTCACTCAATATGGACACCATCAGTAGTAATTACAACCTCCACACGGCGTCGGAAAGCCTCGCATGAGTTGATAAAAACTTCCTTGGACACGTTGTCCAATGCAGCCTGGAAGCTTCGAGTGAGTCCACAGTTGAATTGGGAGTTTTGTTGGACTCCCTCTCCAATTTGCCTCACACAACAAAGTCCATTGGATTCAAATATGGCGAGGATGAAGGCTACATGCCCTTGAACCAAAATATGAGCCATATTGGTGGCACATAACTCTGGCATTTAGCTAATGGCTTGTGACGATACTCCTGTGACGATACATAATTTCTCTCCGAGTAGTTTACTTCAACAATGGCAAGATGGTGTACAGGAACACCTTGTAGTAAACGTTCAGACTGATTTTCTACCCGGCCTTGAAGACGAAATAGGGCTTCTTTTTGCCATTGAATGCCACAACCACAAGGCCCATTATTTGGCTAGATGTTTGGTTTGGTACACCTCCTGAACCCTTCTTTTGCTTTTGCAAGCATTACACCGGCTGTACATTTGATCCAATGAGAAAATCTTCTTGTCCGATAAATTTTTTACATTGGACCAATTGTTCTTGATCTATTTGAGGACTTCTTGCCCCTCTTAAGCTTTCTGCCCTTCAAAGATTCTGTCAGAAGGTAGATGGGATCATCTTGTATGAGGACAATCGCAAGTCGCGTTTTCTGTTCAAATAACTTGTGTAATTATGAGTTCGAAGATTTGGGTTTCAGAAGTTGTTTCCCATTCCATAGACACTTTTAAAATATAGATTAGGCAACATAATAATAATATATATTTTTGGAAGGGGGGTGGGGGTGGTATGGAGGATAACTAACCACAATCACTCCATCGTTAAGACAAGATCACCTACTTTTTTTGAATGAGGAATAAAAATTGATTAGGGATTGATGTTGACAAATAATTATTATGTTAAAAAAATTGAAATATTATTAATTCGCTTTTGATACAGAATCATGGAAGTAATATCATATTTATAAGAAAAAATAAATAAATAAATTTTTAAACTAATTTTTTTTTCTCAATAAGAATGAAATATTTGATTATAATAGATAAAAAATACCAATAATATATCGCCAGGAATCAAAACTTCTGACCATAATTGGCAATAATTGAAAAAATATTCATATAATCAACTAAATATGTATAAATAATATTACACCTGAATTGGGGAACCTCCAAAATACGTTTAATACTCCTAAAATATGACAGAGAATAGTTTCTCATAATATTAAAAATTTCCCAAGACCTCACATCATTCATTTCTAAAAATTCGACTACTCTGACGTAGAAATATACCTTTATTTCTCCATAGTTTTTAAGATATTATCCGAGATAAGTATGTATACAAAATAGAACTACCTTTTTCGAACTTTATTAATGCAAATTAAACATTATGACATGTAGATTATGTTGAGAATATAATTTCTCCCTTATTTCAATAAACCTATATTTTACCTAACGGATTAGTCTTATTGATTTATTTCTATTTCTCAAGTATACAATATACATTGCATAGTACGCTGATGTACTTATTTCTTATTAATCAAGGAACAATGAGAATCAGCAAACGCAATTCTAGGATAAGATTTCCTTTGTTGAACAAAAGACCACATAGGATAACCATCCCACTAGCAAGAATTGTAGAAAATATGACCTGAATGCGTGCGATGTTTTCTCCAGTGGAAAATCTGTAAAGTGTATTTTTTTTTAAATTTTCCAAAGCTCTTATAATCATTCTTTAGTTTTTGAGAATGGAACATCTAAATGATTAAATATCCCTTGTGCGTGTGCTCATGAAAGACCTGAAAACAGTACTATTATTAACGTTATAAATATTGGGACTGATGTATCCTCGTCATATACACTCAAATCAAACTGCAATGTTTTGTTATTGTTTATGTGAGAATATTAAGGAAGGAAAAATAAAAATTGTTATTAGATAGAAAGAAGTAAAGCATTTATTATAGGTTTAATGCAGTCACCTATGCAGGGTGCGTGGACAAAATCTGCTGCTTCAAAAAACAACAATTACAAGCTTATTTTATAATATTTATTGATAAAATAAAAACGAATATCTTTATTAGGATATAGAGCAGCTATCTATTCAATATAGCCGCCGTCTGCGGCCAAAACCCGCTCAATGCAGCTACGACACTGAGAACAGGCATTTTGAATCTGCGCTGCTTCTATCTCACTGAATTTCTCCTTGATGCAGGTGATGAGATACTGTTAGGTGTTATGGGAGGAGCGGTTGGTCATGTTCTCCACGTAGGACCAGACAAAGGTGTCCAACGGGTTCAAATCCGCTGATGAGGGAGGCCAAGAGGAGAAGGGTACGAAGGCAAAAGCATTGCCTTGAGTGTCCATTCTTTGCCTAGAGTTCTTTAGATCAAATGTAAGAAGCATTGAGAGAGGAAAGAAAAGGCAACAAACCCCAAGGAATTACTTTAATCTCGATCCTCAATTCTATTGTTTGGGTATGAGGCAAGGCAAGGGAGACAGGGGTTAAAGGTCCTCAATTCTGATTGGCTTAAAATTAAAAGCTGCTACATGTTCCTTCATGCACGCAACCTAGTGAAAAGAGAGGAAACTTGTCTTCCTTGTTTTTAGATTGAATTGTTTATTTCCCCTTAACTGCTCTTTCCCTAGAGTCCTTTGATCCGATTAAATGAAGTGTCCTGACACTTAAGCTGCTCTGTTCCCAAACCATGTCATTTATAAGTTATAAGTGCAAGTCTTTGATGGCTCAGAGTAGAATTAAGGATCAAGATCAAAGTAATTCCTGCCTACATATGTCCTTGCATATATGGAGTGGATTTGTGTTGTGTTAATTTATTTCCTTTCATATTGGATGTAGTTAATTTAATAAAACGTTCAGGGGGGGGGGAGTAAGCTCCCCTCCAACAAAACATTTTTCAAATTGTCAGTATCACTATATCATTTTTCGTTTAATTTTTATATATCAGTAGGTAATATTTTATACAACTCTACTCATAAGCCTTCCCCCCTCAGACAATTAATCATCTACACACATAATATGTATAGAAAAGATTGACAATTATAAAAAAAATCTTAGAAATCGACAACTAATCAGGGATAGGAAGTCGGTGTCTGAATTTTCCCCTCTAACTTAGGGACACCTATAATGTTTGTGTGGGACATTTTATAGGTTATTTTATAACAGGCCCCCCCAATATATATTTACGAACAATCTCGACATAACATCCAGCTTCTTTAATCTGCATTTATTGAACTAAATGGACAATAATAAAGACATTGACTAAATATGCGTGCGACGTGAAATATAACAAAAATAGCAAGACAAAACAATCAAAATCGGGACAAGTGGTCATCCCACTCGGACTCGTGTTAGTTGATAATTTAGTCACACTTAAATAATATGAGTTCGAATGGCATAATTAAAATAGTAAATAAAAACCATTACACAACCCATTAATGAGGACAACTGATTTCTTCTTTATTTACACAATAATCTAGTATAATATATGACTCAGTAATACATTATATACAGGGTCGTGCAGGTAAATCAGGACTACCTTTAACTGCACCCTGACCAAGAAGGCAAGCAAGTAGAGCAGGGGTAGGCAACCTTTGAGGCATGGAGTGCCAACTTCAACATTTCTTATCAATGAGTGTCCCACTATCAACAATTACAGTAAAAGACGTACACAAAGTACAAGAATATGTTCTAATTTGCACGTGCCAGTGAATATTTCTTCACGTGCCATCAGTGGCACGCGTGTCATAAGTATATGCTTGCCTTGACCACGTCCGTGGGAGAGACTTTTTTCCAGTACTTGATGGCGAAGGACTTCAAGGAGTCGATCCTGTTGTGTGAGCTAGCATATACCTTCCTCTCTAACTCCCCCTAATAGAAGTAATCCAGAAGATTCACAGAGGATGAGTTAATGGGGAAGGTGTGGGTGTGTCAAAATGACACCTTCTCTCCTCTAAATAAGTTTTGGGTCTTGCAGGCCTTGTGAGAGGGGAAAGGGTCTTGTTGAAACAGGAACTCGACTCCATTGGCCTCAGCTTTCATTCAAGGTATCACTTGTTCAGACAGGAGTTCACAGTACCTGTCGGCACCCAGCCTCTCCTTTGGCTTCAATAAGATGGTGGCTGTGTCCCGGAGGAGCTAATTCGACGATGGTCATCCTCTGGGTCTCCTTCATCGTAAATACTTGTTTTGAATAAAAAGTTGCCCAAAAATACTAAAAGCCTAGTATAAACCTTTCACTTTAAAATTGGAAATACCGAGTAAAATGCTTTCCTTATTGTTCAAGATGTAGTTAAAGATGATTCGGATTTACCTAAGCGACCCTGTACAAAGTACAATGTATACAAGAATGCTTCCTAAGACTAGCTCCTGTCTATACAACCTATCTTAGAGGGAGCTCCGCTCCATCCTGTTCAATAAATTACTAGAGTTTCAACTCTTATAACTTGGGACTTTAATAGTGGTGTGCTTGTATTATAACCGCAAATACTTGAATTTTAAAGGACAATTAAAACACATGGAAATAATTACTTCGAAAGTAAAAATTCAGAAAATGAGTAACAACTCGGGAGTGTGTACATTCATTATTCCAAATAAATGATTCTTAATGTAGAACTAAAATGCCTAAACCAAAAGCCTAAAACACAACTCGTAAAAACTTGAAGTGTATTTCTATTTGCATCTACAAATCATACATATTTGATACACCACTAAAACAGGGACGGGAAAAAGTATTGAGATAGTATTAATTGGATTTATTGATAAATTAATTCTACTAATAGCTTAGATTCTCATCTTTCAATACATATACATATATGTCCTCCAGTTGCAACCCATACAAAAGAAGCAAGACAATCAAGATGGAAGAAAAAAGAGTTTACACTAGCGTTCTAGTCTGTGCCAATATATTTTTCTCCCATGGAGACTGTAATCCTTAACATGATCACAGAGACTGGGTCTTGGCAACAGCCCTAATCTTGCTGTTGGTACTACCAAAGAAAATCACTAAGTAATTTTACTTTTTGTGGACTAGGTGAACAAGGAAGGTCTTTTCATCATATAAAATTATCTGATTTCCATTGTGTTTTAAGTATTTCAGAAGTCCCTCACAACATCTCTGTAGTAGTTTTTTATGCGGCGAAAGGAAGGGGCGCTATATCCTAACGTGTGACTTTCCTCTACCCTTTGTACGTTTTTTTTTCTTCAAATATAGACCGGTTCAACTTCTATTTCTTCTTGGCATACTCGGAGAACTTCATATCCGGGTTCTTATCAAAGACCTTTCTTAATTCTTAAGGCTTCAACTCGGTTGGACTATAGCTTTTAAGCTTGTCTTTAAGGTTTTTTCTAATTGCTGAACGATTTCTGAATTATGAGTCAGTGACCTTACTGACCTTTAGAGTCTTCATGATGTCAGCCAGTGTCTTGCCATTGTAGCATACAACGCCAATTTAAACTATTTTTTCTTTTATCGTGATTATCTTGCTTAAAATGGTTCATATTATATATTTCAAGTTAAAGCTGATAATCTAAACCTTTATTTAAGGCTTAACTTTTTAATTAAACTCCTTAAAATTATCAGAAAGTGCTATTGAAAATAGTATAATTGTTTTTTTCCTGTCCCGGTTGTTTACGTAAATAAAAACATTTAAGAAGTTGTAATACGTTGTAATACAATACAAAACTTTGATTGAAGGGTAAATAAATACTCTAAATAGAAACTAAATATATACCTACGTAGTTTCGTATATTTATTCAGTATTTCAGCATGCAACAATCAATATTCTATATCCTATGCATTTCTCACGTAGTTCGCATAGACGTAAACTACTTAGTTTATCCCTCCATTTTGAGTTTTCTATAATGATGACTATTACTGACAAATATAAAGGGTAGTTCTTTATAAACGTCTGCAAAAATAATCCATCTTTTATTTAAAAAAAATACCTATTGTAAAAAGTAAGGATCTCCAACGACTTTAGTTCGATTTGGTATTTTTTGAGTTATCCCATTTTTTAGGGGGTTCTACAAGAAAATATGCAACATTATCTTATATAGTTTACGATTTGAAGGTCTTCATAATGACGTCATATCCTGTAATAAACATTAACATAATACCCCGCTTTGTACAAATTCCAATATAATAATTATTGATTAGGGATATTTTGAATAGTAAAATTTTCTACTCACCCTGAATGAATCTCTTCATTGTTTCTATCCTAGAATCCCCTTTCCAACAGAAAGAGGCCACATTTTTGGAAATCAAAAATCCAGAGCTGTTCAGAAAGAACTGAATTTAAAATAGAATAAAAAATCAGCTATTCATAGACAATTTAGTTTTTTGGGAAAAATTTTGTATAAATAAATTAAAATTTTTCTTCGAAAAATTTCAAAATTCATAGCTATTCTCAAAAAATTAAATTTTCAGGAAAAGATTTAAAAATCTATTAGTATTCTAAGAAAGTAAATTTTTTGGAAAAAATATAAAAATCCAGAGCAGTTTAGAAAAAACTGAAATTTTTGGAAAAAATTAAGTTTTTCAAAGACAATTAAATATTTTGGAAAGAAATTTGAGCAATTTAATTAAAATTCAAGCATTAAATTTTGTAGTTAGAATAAAAAGTTTTTTAACTAGGGGGGGGGGTCACCCCTGGATAAGTTTTATTTTTGTTAAGCCGATGATCATGATGTTATATCATCATAAGACAAAGTAAGGAGCTGTTGACGATGTTAACACTGTGAAACGTCAGGGATATCCTTTTGAAAAAATACATGACAATTAAGAATATTTCTTTCTCTTCCCAGTAGAGGATAGTTTTATTAAACCTTCGGAATTTTCTCTGGCCTCATCCCATGCCCCTACAAATCGGGTTTGCTACAAACATACACTAAAGGAGAGTAAGTTTGGTATGAATGTTACTCTATCACGTCAGGTGCTCATTATTATTCTGAACGTCAAGAATAATCCCGTATTCTTTTAAACAGGAACTAAAACGTTGTGCACGTTTGTGTAGTTTGTGCTATTTAAATGGTGAAATAGACAGAACGTTCTGTGGCAAAAGCGGTCGTGTACACTACTTAATTCATCCAACGATTCAGAAAACGTGTCAAACAGGATGGTGAATACTAGTGTTGTGTCGATCCTTATTTACTTGGTCCAGTTCAGTCTTAGGACAGGCCCTATTAGTCCTTAGGACCGCCAGACTTTGGGACCGGTCCTTAAGACCATCTGTCCCAAGGACTGGTTCTTAGTACCGGTCTTTAACTGTCATTCTTTAGAATTTTTCATAAAATATCGATGGTTTATTGAGCCAAGTAAGATATCTGAAATGTGTATTAAGATTATTGCATATATCATGCCAAAAATTAAATTTTTTCATTATAATAAATTATAATACGAAGATATTTTATTGCTAAATAATTTCTTCTATTATATAACAGAATAATTTAAAGGAGGAAAAACACGCTCATTGACGTCACGAAGGATCGATTTTACCTTCTTTAAGGACCGACAAGTGGGACTGGGCTGCGGTCCTCGGGTCAAAATAAAGATCGACACAATACTCGTCAATACCCACTGATGATTATATATTTTTATACCAGGGTGGGAGTTGTATTTTTCAAAATTATACAACTCGTTGTATACCAAAAATTAGCTCTTATATAACTTACAATTTTTTTTTTGCAGGTCGAATGAGGTTACGGAATTTAAAAAAACAGGACTCACAGCTATAAAAAAATAATGAAAAAACAAAAAACAATCCGTGTACTATTAGTGATAGTGATCAAAACGAAGAAAATTATATTTGAGAATATATGAGTAAAACCATCTTAAAATATGGATATTTCTTCATAAAATAAATAAAGAAATACTTAAATTTCACTGTATTTATTATTATTTACTAATTGGATCTCGCTCATAGATAATTTTCTCCATAAAATAAGAAACTCTATCTGGCACTGTCTTGCTCCAGGACGGATATGTATATTTTCATGATTCATAGTCCTAATTTTTTATCAGAACCAAGAATAAGTTCATCAAATATGTCTCTCAAATGAATTAGAGAACTTTATTTAAAGAGACAGATTCCACAGCGCATACACCTTCTCACGTTCTTGCTTATAATAAGGCCATATGTAATATTTAATATTCTTATCTCTAAGCAATGTATGTATACGTACGTGACACTAAATGTATAGCTCCAACCACACTTCAATAGCCTAAACTGTTATGCAATTACATGTAATAGCTTTAGGATCTACTATATAGAATAACCGTATCTTATCTTGCGATGATAAAGGGTTTAATTAATGAGTGCATTGTAATTGATTGCTCCCTTTGGTTTTAATTATTTTGCTTATATATACCTAAATATGTAATTATTTTTTGAATCTGATTTATGGATGTATACACGTATATCTAGAATATATATCATGAAAATGGAAGTTAGTGATGTATAGATCGGGTTTTATCTCGAAACCAGTTCTGTAAAGTGTACAGAAATTATTTAGGGACTTGAGTTGAACTCCGTCTCGAATACATGTATGCCCAGATAATTGCAGTCATCTGTCATCTTGGCATTTTCCAAAGCTGTTAGAATTATTTTTTAATTTTGCACAAAGTGCAACTGTAGGATCTTTGCACTTATATATGTATTAAAATATTAAATATATAAATTAAGTAAAAAGAGTCTATAGACAGTTTAGATAGAAAGTCAATTCTTACAAAATAGGGGACCAATTTCACGATGTACAATACTTGTTTAAGCAAATCTTGAAAAACACTGGAATAAATGTCTTGGTATTGAAAGTGATGATGTATTTGTCATGTACAAAGCTTCAATCCCTTTGGAATTAGCATCTAATAATACCAAAGTTCCCTATTCCATATGGACCCTTTCCCATGGTTGAGGTGGCAAAAAGGGTAACTTTTTTTTAAGAGAGGCTCCAGCTCTTTGGCAAGTGTCACAATCTCCCACACAGTCTTTTATTTTCTCGTCAATATTTGGAGACATAAATTATTACGGAATACAGCTTTCATTTTTACATCACCAGTACGACACTAGTATACAGTTTTTTAATTAACACATTTCGTATATTCTTGTGTAATAATAGTCTACTAACCCAAAACAGTAGCCCTTGATGAATAGATAGTTGATTCCGTTATTGTAACGAGTTGGCATCTACCACTCTTGACGCATTTACCACTTTTTGTGGCATCAATCACATTTAAATTATCTACATCTTGTTGTATTTCATATTTGAGGGGGTTCCATCCAGAAGTGTCATTGTAATTGAATGGTCATCAGTTCCACCATACTTGAATCTTCATCTTTTGGAAGGATCAATTTGTTCTCTTGACGGTGAGTATGCCTTTGAACTGTTTTTTTCCATTAATAAATTTGATCGAAAATTACAATTCATTCAAAAATAGTGTATAGCGATTCAAAAATGATGAAACTAAAAAGGTAATAAAATGATTGAAGAAACTTGAGATGTCTCCTCAAAAACTTTAATCAAAAATGATCTAAACTACTTTGAATTATCACGATGAGCGTTGATCCTCCAAAATTAGTTTGAGTTGGCAAATTGTATAATATACCAGTTGAAAACTCCCTCAACTTTTATTTCTGGCCGTACATCCAAAGAAAGGCTTGTAGCATCTGTCATCCGAAAGTTGAAACCCTGAAGGCCTCCAATGATGAAGAGTCGACAGTCATGGACCCAAAAGTATTTCCAATAATTGCAACTCTGTTAGCAAGAGGCTTGTCCACATCTGTGAGATGAATGGGAGCCGATTAGAATAAATTAATTAGACATTTGCTATTTATTAGAAAAAAAAGAAGATTTTTTGTTGAATGTACGATAAAGAAGGGTAGTTAACTTTCTTTTTTCTTTCCAAGTGTGTAAGTGTCAAGTTTCCACCTGTTACTTACATCTTTTTTTAACGTTTATTTTATTCGTAATTGTCGTAAAGAACACATATCTATAGTGTTAAAACAAAGTAGTACTGAGCTAAAGTGTACACGCAACATATTTGTAGGAACTTTCCATTTTATAATCACCAAATTTCAATAAGTCTCCCTTTCAAAATAAAGATTTTTGCAATTGTTAGATACGCATACAGCAGTTGTGAAAAAGATGGTCGTTAATTTAATACTCTCTTTTGTTGACTCAAACGTTCTTTATATAGCTAAACATTATTAATACTATCTAGTTTGAACTGGACGTGTATTTTAACATTTGGGGGGAAATTGTGATATGTAATATGAACCTGTTTGGAAGGTTTGAATTCATGGTCAACAGCCATTTAAAAATATTTCTTTTTTTCTAGAGAGACAAATACCACGTTTGTCATTTCCGTCCTTCCAAAATTAAATTTTGGATGGACGATATGAACTTTAAAAAAAAATGTGAAATGACGTTTTACTACGTTCAGGTAGCGATATGTCCAAATAAATTAAATAAAAGCTGTTTTGGATAATTAAAAAGCAAACTAATAACAGATTCTCAATTCTCTTCTTCATTGTCCACTCTACTGATGTCTCGCAGTGTTACCATATTATTTTATGACTGGTAAATACATTCCAAGTAAACTAATTACCTGTGCATTTATTCCTAATATTTTCATTCTTTGGCGAATTCATACACGCTCATTTCATTTCCGGATTGAGGAGGAAGAGAAATGGCAGGATTTACTTCTCCCTAACTATCTACTAATTCCCAGTGCTGATTGTTCGGAGATGAATTTCAAAAAGAATGCATTTACAGGAAAGGAAATTACACTGGTTAATAAAATTTGAATTTTTTTTATTGCATGAACTTTGAAAACGTATTCTTATAGAATTTGGGCTGCTGATTCCGAATATCTGTTTATACTTTCCCCATTACATCAAGTTTTTGTGCTATCTGATATTTAATATTCGTAAAAGTTCACATTAAACGTCTATAATGATACCACCTGTTTCTGTTCTATATGTATGCCTTTCTCTCTCTTTGACTCGAGTAGCTACCGTGTTTTTGATATATAGCTCAGTGTGTGCCAGCTTTTCCCTTCGCAATCAAAATATCCTTTATTTAATCCAATCAATACTAGTGTAGCTCTCATTGGATGCACTTTCTTGTGTTGTTCTAATTTGGATTTAGTAAACGTTGAGGATGATTAAACATTTTTTAAATCACTATTAGTGTTGCGCTTCCAGACTCAAGAGCGAAACATGCTTACTTAGGGCACAAGTGTCACATTTTATTGTAACAGTGATACAGAAATGAGAAAGTTCTTTGATTCCAAAAATCACTTAGTATTCTGGAGTGACATTGAAGGGCTTTTTATGGCCGTGGGATCAAGTGAGGGAGACTATTTATTGATAGCTCAAAAACAATTTTAAAGTGTGTTTTACTTCACAATGGTAACATATATGGATGTATCCCTATTGGCCACTCAGTTTCCATGAAGAAGGAGTATGAAAACATCAAAATAGTACTTGAACAATTGAATTACCGAAATCCCCAGTGTGGATTTAAAAATGGTGAACTTCCTTTTGGGTCAAAGGAGGTTAAACAAAATACCCTTGTTTCCTTTTGCTACTGGGACAGTAGAGCTGACAAGGATCACTGGGTTAGAATGGAATAAAATAAAACCTTTTAATCAACCTATAGTTCAAAAATCTCATGGGATAACCAAAAACTAGTGACACATTGAAATCCACAGCGAATATGCAAATAAAACCACTTACAACAAAAATAATTTATTATTTTTCTCTCGTAAATAAAGGATTTTTGGTATGTGTGATTGTATTTTTTCATCACCCCGTTGTTCAAAAACTTGATGTGATAGGCAAAAACTAATGACAGATTTGGAATCAACAGACAAAATTCATTTAGATTCACTTTAAAAACCCATGCAAGACAATTGTGTTGGCCAGTTTTATCTATTCAACATAACCTCTTTGAAGAAATAAGGTACCAATGTTACTAGATCAAGCACAGCAGATTTATTAAATGAATTTCTCTATCTTTCTATTTTTGGTGACATCATTGGGACCATTCTTTGTTATTGATACCACATAAATTTAAACAAGTGAAAATTTTACTATAGGATATCATTATTAAAGAAGTGGTTACTCTATATTTGTAAAGCAATATTTTATAAAATATAATACCAAAAGTAAGTTTTTAAATATAATAAAGTATCGAAACACTAAGGACCAAAATGACGAGCTCAAAATTTGCCGTTATCAGTATTGAATTCGTTTTTTTTTTGACAAACCAAAATCCAAGCCTTCCTTCTTTCAATGTATTTCCGGAATTGGTGGTATGACACACCTCTTTGGTTTGTACAAATAACCACTCCACACACTCTTTTAGTTTTATAGACCTGATTGAATTAAATATATATAAAATCCAAAATTTTATAACATATTATTTATTATCATGTGTTATGTGTCTTAATAATTTATGAAATTTAAAAACTTAATTTTGGCAATATATTTAGTAAAATATCGCTTAAGAATTATCGAGTAACCACAAATTTTTATTTTTGAATTAATGTAGTTTATGTGTTCATAACTAAGACTCGTTCCAATGCCGGAAAGAGAAAGATTTATTTCATAAATACCTGTGCATGCACAGCCATTTTCTTGTTGCCTAACCTTGTTCTAGTAACATTGGGACAAGGAATCTATTTGCTCAGCATTATTTTCATGATAAATTTTCAGACGGGATTTTTACGCTCACTGGAGATTGCTCTATTCGGCATTTATTTGTATGTAAATTCAATTGTATTCCATTCCTGAAAAATATATGTAGAAGGAACGTACCAAAAGGAACAATGAAGAAAAATAGTATTTACTCTCAATACATGTGCTCATAGAAGAATAGGTTTTGCATTCTCGTTTATTGTTTAATGTTTTTCTATGTATTTAAAAAGAGAAAAAAAAAACAACTTTTCATTCTTTGCTTTTTATCTTTTTCAGACACTTTCAGCTTGACTTGTTTACAAATAACATATATCTTACTCTTTTTTTTACCCTACTTACTTTTCAAAAGACGTAGATATGGAAAAATCTTTGAATATAATTATTAGTAGATGCTTTTGAAATTGATTTATTCTTCTAATTATGTTTAATTAAGACTAAAACGAACGGGCCACAAGAAACTAAAGAACTTACTACTCAAAAAGACTTGGATAAATTCAGAAAATATTAATATGACTAAATTTCTAAAAGAAGTCTTTGAACGATTTTTGTGGCTGGCCGCTGTGGAAGAAGCAAGGAATCATTTCATGGAGCGGTATAGCTTCCTAGAGAAGGAAATATACTTTATGTATACAGGGAGCGGGGATCAAATTTTCGCCTACTTTAAACCTTGATAACTTGAAGACGATATTATCAAATAAAAAACCGGTTACCAAATAGGAAAGCTATTCTCGTCAGCTGGTTATACGTAGTTCAGTTAGCATCATGCCGTCATGATATGAGGAGATAAAGAGCTATAAGTGGAACGAGGAGCTTTCGAGGTCCGCCGTAGTCATTTTGGAGGTGAAATCTCCAATTCAACGATTGCTTCAACCTTAGGACTTTTTAACTGTTCAGCGTATTTCAGAAGCTACAGTCCACCGATGTGAAGGATTTGCTGATATTTGGAATAGCTCTGTTTTTGATGACAAGATTAAGAGGCTCATTAACAGCAATGAGAGTGAAGGAGGTCTTTCTAGGAAGAAAGGCCAGGAAGTGGATGCCACAACAAGATTGACAGTTGTAGATTAGGCTGGGAGAAAGGAGTACCAGGAGGTGGTGTAAGAAGTTGATGGATCCATATACACGAAAATAAATTGCTCTTTCTAACAAGAATTAACTTGACTATAAGTCAATTCAAGCTTGGTGCAAGGAGAACCTCACCAATTTCTGGACTCTAAATTTATGGTCCCCTCAATCAAAATTTATGCACTGTTCACCACTGTATATACTATAGAATAAAGGGATTCGCCGAAAGCAAGGGCTGCGAAGTCCCCCACTGCAATGTTGATTCCCTGAAGGCCTCTGATGAGAAGGAGTGGGCTATCATGTCCATCGATGGCTATGGTATCAAGATGTGCATGCCCTTCAGGTCCAGACTGGCTGGAGGCCATGGTGACCGGTACCGGAGTAGGGAATTTTGAGAAATATTTCTTGATATTATAAGGTGTAATTATAATAAAAAGGGTTCCTGATACCAGTACATGTTGTCTTGATGAAATTGATTTAAATCTTGCTATCAAAAACGGTCCAATTTACTTACACATACTGTTTACTTATTTTTTTACTAGTGCAAGTCCATCTGACCGATTAATGGACCATTAAAAAAATAATTATAATGTTAATGGCTGTTACTTTATGCTCCTAAAATTTTAATGTACATGTATAGAGTCCAGTCTTATCCTAAATCTTAAGGACACGTTCTAATCAGACGTAAAAGACGTCACATATCTATAACAATCTTTTCTAAATAATGTGATCATAAATATCCACCACTTACGTCATCGTCAATCAATCTCAACTATCAAGGAGCGAATGCTTATAACAATGAAAAAATACTTGAGTCAAGTTTAAATTAGGAATAAGTGTATTTTTTTTTTTAATGAATGCCAAATTTAACAAACAACTTTATTTTGAAGAAACAAAATACTTTTTTCTTTAAAAGTTTTTGGGAAGCAACTACATTTCTACGATCAACTGGATTTTTTTGTCAAAATTATCTAATTTAAATTTTTTTATACATAATATTATTTTGATAAATAAAAAAATAATTCTACAAAAGGGGTAGGCCGGAGGCGCTTTGGCTTCTATGGATCTGGTATCTTTGCCTTGAATCAATGTAGCCAATAGATCTATGTATGTACTTGTGGTTTATGGTATACAGGTAATTTATTACCATTACAGCATCTTAATTGAACCTACAGTTCCATAATCATACAAATTTAATTGTAATGGGCACACCTTCTTATATATTAACGTATTATACACGTATAAATAACTATTATTGATAATTTATCTGATAACTTATACATTAACAACATTCTAATCACGTGGAACATTAATATAATGTACAATATTTATCAATATCGCCCGGCAATTTTTAAAATGTAAATAAATAAGTTAACAATAATTTAATAATAATTCTACCCAATTTATATACAGGGAGCGGGGATCAAATTGTTTCCTACTTTAAACCTTGATAACTTGAAAACAATATTATCAAATAAAAACCGGTTACCAAATAGGAAAGCTATTCTTGTCAGCTGACGATACGTAGTTCAGTTAGCATCATGCCGTCATCATGAGGAGATAAAGAGCTATAAGTGGAACGAGGAGCTTTCGAGGTCCGCTGTAGTCATGGCATTGGTTAATAATGGAGGTGAAATCTCCAATTCAACGATTGCTTCAACCTTAGGAGTGAATTTACGGACTGTTCAGTGTATCTGTAAGAAGCTAGAGGACACCTGGGATGTTGATGCCACAATAAAGAGGGCACCCAAGGAGGAGGGCGCCGACAGGAAGGTCAGGGACACCGACTTTGTCGACAAGGTGAAGAAGATGGTTGAGGATGACCCTACCAGGTCCATGAAGGCCGGAGACAGGCCCTGGGTGTGGCAACAGGACTCAGCATCCAGCCATGTGTCCAAAATTTCCCTGCAGTGGTTAACTGAGAACTGTTTTGACGTCGTAACCAAGGATTTGTGGCCTCCTAACTCTCTCGACCTGAATCCTTTGGACTATTTTGTCTGGGGCTATGTCGAGAAACATACCAACAGACATCCCCATAGCACCAAGGCCAGCCTGATGGACTCCATCAAGGAAGTATTCGGCAACATGGACAATGAGATGGTCAGAAGAGCCTGCGGCCGGTTCAGAGGTCGTATTGAGGCCTTTATTGATGCCAACGGTGATTATATCAAATGAATGGCTACTCTAACCCTATATGCTCGTCATAGTTTTGATTTTCAATAAAAAAGTTAAAAAATGTGTATTTTGTGTTGGTTTTTGTAGAAAAATATTTTGGCGACAATTTGATCCCCGCCCCCTTTATATATATATGTATTTCATATGTAATTCCCACCCCATTGGAACTGTTCAGAACACTTTTGTAATGAATGCTATTCAAAAATAGAGTTACCCAGAACAGTTGAAAGGCTTTTCCATCACTTCCAATTACTCCGAACGTTATGGATGATTTAGGATACTTTGACATATATATATATATACATTTAACACTTGGACAACATTCTCTGGGATCCTTGAAATGCACGGATGCTTCGGTAATTGCCCAGACAGTCCAAAGTAAATATTTTCAATATATAAATAATCTGCACATCTATTTTTAAATAACTTTTATGTTCTTTTTGTACCTGAGTAGACCATTATTGTTCTCTGTCTTTTACTAATTATACAATAAATCTTCTTATATTAAAGTATTTTTTTTTACATAATGGAATTTTAAATTTAATACACACCACAAATCTTATATACAAAATCTAAAATGTTCCCTATTAAAGAAGTTTCTTTAATTTTAAATTTATAATGCATGCATGTTATTTTTATAACGTTAAAATTAATATTTCTTGAGTAAAGCCAATTTAAATATAACGAAAATGATTTGCCTTTAATGTAACTCTTTGATGTTTATTGCTAAATAAAATAATTTTAAAAGAAAGTTATAAAGCTTTTGAGTCAACAAAACATATCTAATTTTTTAATTTGTGAATATATGAAAGTGGTATTAAGACATACGTTAGAGTGTACAGTTGTATATAAAAAATTATGGATCTTCTCTTTTCAAGATTGCAAATCATTACACCTCTAAAATGTTATGTCTATTACTCCTAATGACATTTTGGTTTGACTCGTAAAGTATCGAAATACATTCTTTTGTGCATACTTATGTTGGAGCAGCGATTAACTAATTAAATAATAATGTCCTCATAAAATTTGTCAACGACTTCTCTAGTGTCTAAAAAAGCAATATTTTATTATGCATCTCTAAAGCAATAAATTCAGAAGGATCCCTTCCTCTTGTGGTATGAAAAAATTCTTTTAAGTCTTGTTTTTTTTCTCTTTTAATATGAATTTAGGGGATTATGATTCCCCATTAAATAGCAAGAGGTGAAAAGCTCATAAAATACCCATTACTTAAATGAAAAGAGTAAACACATACATCTAGGTCGGAGAGGGAGGTAAAGACTGACGACTACAAAATTTTGACTCAATTACTAAGAGTTGATTTGACTTAACACACACAACATACCAACATTTGTTTACTATTGATTGATTTATAGTTTGTAATTCCCGTCTAATGAAACAATCTCCGTTGCTCCTGGGAACAACATATTTGTTCTAACTATTATTTGAACGTTCAAATATATCTTATTTCTTCTCAATCAGTAAACTTTGAGGTTTGATAAATCAATTAAACAGAAAGTAAATAAAAATCAACAAATATAAATTACAATATAAAAACTAAAAAGGCTGTTAAAAAACAGGAATTCTCAGCGTCTAAAGAAATTGTATTATTAATAATGATAGTATGTAAATCATGTTAATTTAAAATATAGTAAGTATTAGTCTGTGCATTAAAGAAATAAATATGGGTTGTGAGATTATATTTCCTAAATATAAATATATTACTTTTTACCAAGTGACAATACAGATGTGGGCGTTTAAAACTGAACACTCCTTTAAATTTTACGCCATGCACATATTCGTAAGTTTATTGAGTTGAAACCGGTTTATACTTCGAGGCAAGGGTCTTGACTAGTTATAAACAAAACTCCAGCAAAATCTAAATAGCAACAGTGAAACAACAGCCGATAATATGGAAAGACGTCGACTCACAATTTTGGAACTTTCCGTGCGGGGAAAAACTCCCAATAAAGCTAAGATAAAATCCGGTGTCGTTGGCCATCATCTCACCTAGGCTGAAGGGCGTCTCATCACTGAGCAAAACGACAACATCGGCTGGTTTTTTCTTAAGCTTGTTGAGAATAATCTTCGACCTTGCGAAGCGTTTTTTCTTGTCTACAGGCTTGAAGGGCTTGACAAGGGGTTCTCTTGTAGACCTGTCTTAACTAGCCGGTCCATGGTCCTTCTGCGGACGTCGATTTCCCTGGAGAGGCTGCTGACGGTGCCCTTGCCTCTTGTCCTCGACATACTTTTTCACAGCAGCAACCATTTCGTCCGACCTTCAAGGCCTTGACTTAGATCTTGTGGTCGCCTCAGGAGTCCTTTTGGCTATCACGCTGTAAACAGTGGTGCGGCTGCAGTTCAGAACCTTGGCAATTTCAGTGGGAGTTGTTCCCCGAAAGGAAAGTTCCAAAATTGCGACTCGACGTCTCTCCATATTATCGGCTGTTGTTTCACTGTTGCTAATTAGGTTTTCCTGAAGTTTTGTTTATAATTAGTCAAAACCCTTGCCTCGAAGTATAAATCGGTTTCAACACAATAAAATCACAAATATGTGCATGGCGTTAAATTTAAAGGAGTGTTCAGTTTTAGACGCGTACACCTATGCTCATCAGGGATCCTTCTTTTCCTAAAACTATGGTATCTACTAGATATGCAAGATAGTTTCAAGTTGAAAAATACTGGTGAAATACCAGTTAGTACTTCCATCTTGAAAAACAATTTGAATTCAGGATTCTCTTTATAGTTGAAGCAATGATTTTTCCAAAGATTATCCTTCCATAACCTCCAAGGAGTCTTTCTGTCACAACTTCAAGCATTCCATCTTTAACTCTTCCTTCAGGAAGTGGGTGTTCAACTTTGATTTAGTTCTATCTATCAGGTATTGCGTTTTATTTATTATTACCAATAAAATACTGAGATATAACGCGGCATACACATCCTAAAATATCTTACCCCATTCTCACAAAAATATTAGTTCTCCAAAAAATTACTTTGATTTTTTTCCCTAACAATTGTCATCATTATATCATAAAATCTACATATGTATGAGGTATAGCTTATTTGATAGAAAGAAATAGGATGTCACTACTGCTCTCAGTCTTTTCTACATATATATTATAAAGTTTTTTTATTACTTATTGTAAATACTTGCAGAGAAATAAGCTATAAATATAAACTATAAATTTTATTCATGTAAAGTTTATTTCCCTCAAAAAGAATCTAAAACCTTTCTTACAATAAAAAAATAATGATATATTTGGAAAAAGTTAAAATAATAAATTAAATGCACTTGAATTATTATATCGCCTTGCTTAAATAAATGAAAAAAGGTAGAACTTTGAAAAGAAGACTTTGGGATTTATATTGCAACATTAAGGGAGCTGTGAGGTCATCATTTGGAAAGATTAAAACCTGTATGTATATAATATTACAAAGTACCTTGGTATAGAATGTATATCAGTATTAATACATAATTCCATGAACAACTCAACATGGCGCAGTTGGAAATTAAAGTGCATTATCTACGAATGAAGGGGAATGTAACTCGTCAAGTTTCAGCACTTAGGAACTTTGTGGGATGAGTGGAGTCCTTAACATTGGAGGAAATAAACGAGGATATGATGAAGAATGTCTAATTCATCATGTCCAAAGTCGAGAAAGCCCTACAAGAAATGGAGACTAGATTCAATTCGTAGTTGGAATGGGAAAAACAAGAGGCCCAGACTGAGGGGATTTTTGTTGAAGATGTCACTGAAACTTTAAATAAATTAAAACTATCGACCCTAAAACTCTCAAAATATTCCATAAATAAGAGACGTCTACTTGGAGAGTTTCTCCGTTAAAGTGAGCCAAACCATGAAAAACTTATCCAGATAGCTATGGACTGGGAGTCGGCTTCATATATGGAGGAAAAAATAAAAGATAATAAACCAGAAGATGTTGCAGCTCTGTCTACTTACAAAAATCAACAATGACAGCAACAAAATCAAACTACAAACAAAAAGTATCATCCTCCAATAGGCCTTAAACGTAAATGCTATAGATGTGGCGAATCAAATACATTGCATCTACCTTTTGAATGTCCTGCTAAAAATAAGACGTGTAAGAAATGCAAAAAGAAGGACCATTTAGAGAAAATTTGCATAAATGATGCTGAATCTTCAGTGAAGTGTAAGGCCAAGCCACTCAAAACGTCAACTAACTGATTGAGAACTTAATCCATCGATTGCATCACTCCATACCTCAAGAATTAAGTTTATCCAAGGTCAGGCCATCCTTTTATTATGAAAGCTCTCCTGGATACAGGAGCTACTGAGTTTCTTTTTGCACGACTTGGTATTGGAGTATAATATCGAATTGGACTCAACTAAAAGACTCTCCATCACAGCAGCGAACACTTCAAGCTTGCAGTGCACAGAGAAGACTCCGAAACAGACATCATGGCAAACATTACTCCAGATCTACAAGATGAATTAATTGTTTCATGGTATGGTCTACAAAAACTTAGGATAATACCTGAATATTTTCTTCAAATCTTTCAAGTCTCTCCAAATGAATCTATCATCTGTAAAAGAAGATCGACAATGGGAGATACATCATTCAAAAATATAAAAAGTGTAGTACCTGGAATATCAAATGAAGTTAAACAGTTGATATCAAGCTGTAATTCATGCCAAGAGCTAGGCCCTTCAATACCTCTAGAATCACTCCAAAAATCTTGAGCGCCAAAGCCATTTGAATCTGTGACTTCTGACCTAATTGAGGTCAATGGCAAAACATATATCGTGTTGAAGGACAGCTATTCAGGGTGTCCCCTCATAAGTCAGTTACGAAATATTTCAACTAATTAAGTCATTTATATCATGTTGACGTGGTTTGAAGATTGGGGTGGCTTCCAAAGCATATTCGAGCTAACGATGGACCACCATTCCGGACAGAAGTTGGGACTTCTGCAAAAGGTTTAGACATTAAACATGAGTTCGTACCACCATACTCACCCCCAATCCAACGAGCATGCAGAGTCTGCCGTCAAATCCATAAAAATGATCCTCAAAAAATCATATAACTGGGCTTCATATTGTTCATCACACCTGGAATGGAGAAATATACCCATATCTGACGGACTCAGTCTAGCCCCATAGGAATTTGGATACTCACAAAGACCTCAGATACCAACATTTCCTATTTTCTACACTTAGTTGTCGCCTTCTGACTTTGAGGAACGAGAGAGAAGGATCTCTTATCCAAAAATACTACGATCGCACTTTTCAAATCGAAACCCTTTGATTCTTGGAGATCACATTAGGATCCAAAATGCTAAGACAAAGATGTGGGACACACGTGGAATAATTACAAATACTCGGGAAGATGGAAGTTGCTACTTTTTTTAATGTAAGAGGAAAGAAAATAAATAATTATACTTAATAGACGTTTCCTAAGAACTTATCAACCAGAATGTCCTTAAAAGTGACTTATATAATATTAGTATTACGTAATTATCTGTCAGTGTTGTATATTAATGTTTTGTGAAGGGTATTAACGTTATGTATTAATTATGTTTCTTGGGGGAGATGTGAGGTCGTCATCACACAGAAAGAGTAAAACCTGTACGTATAGAATATTAGAACGTACCTTTGTATAGAATGTATTTATATCAGCAAAAGGGGAAATACAGTGTGGAATGGGCATGTTAAAAAAACGAAAATCAACATGATGATCCTGACAATTTGAAAAATGTTTTAGAGGAGAGAAAGAATATTACTCATGACGTTTCATTGGATCAGCTATGACAAGGGAGGAAGGAGAAAAGGATATTTGCTAGAATAACTCCGATGTGGATCCCAATTCTACTCTGAGTCCAACAACGGCTTATATATCTGCAAGAAATCCTCAGGGTAACGCTCCGTCTTTTATGAGCAACCACGAACGTTCAAACAGTTTATGAATATAATTGTAACTATTTAGGAAAGGAAGTTCACTACTCAGGAATTAAATAATAATGACAACTGCTAAGGAAAATAAAGTTCGTTCTTTATACTACCAATTACACAATAATGGGACGTCATTTCCTGCAAATTCTCAAGACTTCTGTACATTTATGTTGGCTGTAAAGTGAATGTTAATATCGATTGTAAATAAAACGTGAAACAAAAATTCTAGTAATAGAATTGGCATTCGTTAAAGCTCAGCGAGACAAAATTAGCAATTATGTTGGACTTATAATATCTAGTAAGGATGTGTATGAGTTAAAAAAACAAACAAGAAAATAGTATCAAAAACAAGATTAAGCGACATGAACCTTATCAAAAGAGATTAGAAAATCTTCATGAAATGCAGCAAAATGTGGAAGATTCAAGATTGAAGGTTGTCAATTACAGATCAAGACGTAGAAAAAAAAAATGCAAGAATAAAGTCCTATTAAAAACATACTAGTTGATAAAACCCGTACTCGGTGTACTTGTAACCTAAAAAGCATTTCAAATACTATAGCCCTTATAACTACAATACATCAAACCTTTGTATGTGAAATGGCAGAGATTATTACTCTAGCTTGGTTTGATTGTTCTTGGTAATTGATCATAACAAGATAAATGAGCCCAAGAAAACCTATTTACCAGCTTGATGAACAATTTGATGGGACATAGGAAGCAAAGGAAATAAGTTGCTTGTTTTTTGATGGGAGATGAGGTGAATGAAGAGGATCCCTGGAAAATAATTTGAAATTCAAGTATTTATTTTTATATTTTGAGAAGAAAAACTAAATGTTAATTGTGTTCCATCAATATGTATATTCTCATTTTCTTCATTATCAGTAATAATACAAGCCTGTGGCATCGGCTTTTTTGAATTACATAAGATTGTCTGATCTGGAAAAAATAATTAAATAGTCTGTAATGAACTTGCTAACTTTTGGTAGATTATAAATAAATTAGAGGCTAACGTTCAAACCAAAAATTGAGATAGCAAAGGTTTAACCCAATAAAAATTCCTTGATATCAATAGAAATGAATGTAAATAAATATATTTGTGCAGAGCCCCCTTCCCCCCATTTTCTGCTCAAAGGTTTCCGTATGAAGTAAAACTGTTTAACATCATTAAAAATTATTTTTTTAAACAATATATGTGAGTTATCAAATAAAGAAAATCTTATTTGATTAAAAAAAATGTGAAGGGATTTTCCTAGGCTGCAGGTGCTTTCTCCTTCTTATTTTTTTTAATATTTTCACTTTGAAGTTTAAAATGAAATGGCGTATTAAGTTATTATCAACTTTTCCTCTTTCAACTTAATTAATCATGTTCTTTTCTTACTTTATGATTGTTAATTTATTATAATAAAAAAAAAGACAAAAAAACTAAAAAATAAATACAGGATTTACCGTAGGTTTAACATCCAGGAAATCCCAAAAAATGGGTTATCTAGAAAGACCCTCTACTACGTATTTCTAGTGCAGGTCTCAAAATACAAGTTATTAATATTAATTTATTCGGAAGAAACAGTTCAGTGACGTCTCCAGGGATTGAATTTTCCTTCTTTTGAAGGACTTAAAAGTGGGACTAGACTAGACAGAAGTCCTTGGTCCTTATAAAGACCAACACAACGCTATGAATTTCTATTTTTGTTAATATAAATAAATGACATTATTTTTATAATTAATCAAGAGCTTTCTATTTGATATTTATTCATTTTAAAGTCCGGCAATTAATATATTTGTTTGTTTTTTTAATAAAATAGAGTCATCAATCATTATCATTCAATTTGATGCATTTTTTTTTACAAAATAAACTTTTTAATATTGTAACACAGTGTAATTTTATACAGAATATTGAACGCTACTTCTAAATATTTGTATACATACATAATAGTAATCTTCTTATTATTGGTAAAAATAAATTTATGTACATTTTTGATGAACAAACATAAATTAAGCTATTAACAAAAAAAACTATGAATTTTTTTCTCTGCGCTTATTTTTTCTTCATATAAGCCAAGAGGAATATTGAAATACAAAATTCAACATTAATAAATCGGATTTAAAAAAAAGTTTATTAACAAGTAAAATAAAAATCAAGTGTGTACTACATTATGAATCCTTTATTTACGATTATACTGCACTGCCTAATGTGCAATTTGGCTTTAGAAGAGGCAATGCATACATAATTTAATTTATTGTAATATTTATATCATCATTAATAACATAACGCTCATGCCTAACAATGGTAGTTCATAGTAGGTATAAGGAAACATGTCTCCCTTGAAAATTAAAGAGCACTAATTAATCTTCTATTACTTCCGTTCAAATAATAACACAAATAGTTAAATGGGGTCTGAACCATCCCAGTATTTAAATAGCTATTTTCCAGTTATAGACAATGTTAACCCTACCTTAAATCCTAACTCAATTACTACCTTGGGGTTTTTATAGTTTTACATAAATGTTTTATCAACATAAAACTTTGTTAGCACTTAGCAGTGGTTAAATATGTGTAGAGTCCTGTTATTTTATTGAAAAAGACGAGAAAATTTCGTTATTTCTTTTCTAGCTATATTTACTTACTTAGACAACAGTATGATAATTTTTATGGTGAAAAAATTACAGTCTCAGTCTGAAATACTTTTTTTATTCTGTTAAAATAATAATATTCAAAAAAGTGTAAAGTTTTTTATAACGTATCTATGAATGATATTAATCTGAAGTCTCGCAATTTGGTGTTTAAGCAAGGAATACTAAAATATCTGAAAGTGAAAGCCAAGGAGAAGTAAACTTTTCAAAAATATCATTTCACATTTGATATAATTTAAAATATCTATTATTTAGATTAGAACAAACTATATAAATAAAATGAGTTTCACGGGATAATCAAATATAATATGATAAATAGTTTTAGTATGACGAAAAACTTATATAAGGAACACCAATAGGAAGTTCAAAATATATACATTAGTCTACAAATTGAAAGCCATTTCATTTCAAAGAAGATTGGAGCTTAATAATATTTCTTTGATGATGCTTTCGTTAGCTAAGTACTTTCTTGGCATGCAAGAATATTTTATCATTAATACATGATAATATTTTTTCCGATTATTTTAAAAAACACTTGTGTTGCCTTTTTAAGGAGATTGATCCACCTGTGTCCTTCTTTACACTTCGAATTCATGATGACCTCAATAGCCACCTCTGAGCTATGAAGCATCCTCTCAATGATCGTTTCAACCAATGACGCTCTTGGCCTGGGCATTTATAAGAAAGTATCCTTATTCTTGTCATAGGGGTATATCAATTTGGAAAAGGAGGGTGCGTATAAGTAGGGTAAAAAAAGTACGTCATATGGTGTTGAGAGTACACATTTGGTTAAGATTTCAATGAATTTATATATTGTTTAACTTTTTTCCTCATAGTTCAAAAACTTTTTCCTCATCCGACGGATCTGCGTAAACGGACAATTGATGTAAAAATATGATGACATTTTCGTTATGAACGTAATTAAATACTTCTCCATTGGAAAAGTAAATTGTGTTCCACAGAAGGTTTCCCCAGAAATCTTTTAGTTTTCAGCAATAATAGTTGTTTAACAATTTATAATATTCAAATGTCACCACTTAGTTGACGATATCACGCAAATATTTTTTCAATTGACAGAAAAAATCGCTAGTATAATGTTTCACTTTTTTTCCCTGAAGGTCAAGTTCAGCAGTTGTCAACGATGTATGCTTGACAGCAAATAATGTTTCGTTCATCAATCCTCGTGACAAACTACTCTTACATTCATCGAAAAGCATCGCAAACTTTCGAAGAAATGCCAAAGCTAAGCCGATTTGCTTAGAGATAGGCTCTTTCTTTGTCCGAATTGCTTCGTTTTAACATTGAGTATGTTTAAGTAATTTCTTACAAACTCAGTAGTTTGAAAACCAGAAACTAAGTAGAATTTTGCCATATCTAAAAACAATTTATCACTGAAAATAGACAATTCCTAGAAAAAACAACTTCCATTCGTTTTCTTGTCAATCGATAATAGTCTATTAATTTTTGACACAAATTTCATTGCAATAACATTAGATCTCATTCAGTCCGACCACAAGTTGGATATCTCCCTAATTAACAATTCTCAAATATTGCCTTAGTCTCTTTCCTGCACTTTCTGAAAAAAGAAGATTCAGAAATAAATGAATATGATCCTCTTCTTCTCCTCACACGGCATGCAAATACCTGTACCTTTTCTTTTTCAGCCGTTTATTTGTAGGCAGCGCATTTGTAATGAGCCTATAATTTACCCAATACGTATAATGTTTAATACACTCCCCTACGCACATATGTTAATCCCCCATCTCTTCCAAAATATTTGGATAAGCCTCAAACCAGATGATGTAGGTGGAGTTATGTGGTTCTTAATCGTCTCCTTCGAATTACTTTTTAGTGAAAAAATAAATGCACCCATAGTTATTTCAGGATAAACCAAAGACGCATTCTTTTTAAATGCGTATACATTTATCAAAATGAGATTATCATTCCTCCAATTTTATATCCCCCGCCACTCTCCATCCTCTTAGGGTCAGTTTTCTCTGACGGTGCTCTCCAAAGATCCTTAATACTCTTGGGGTTTGAACTATAAGTTCTTCTCCTTTCCTACCAAATAAAACACTCGTAAGGAACTTGCAATATGCAGCACCTATACCACTCCAATAGCTTCCCTTAATTTTAAATAGTTTCATAAGGTCGGCATGACCATATTCAGCCCGGTAATGAAGATTATAACCATATATTCTTTTCATATCCACCTTTATTAAGCTTTCCCATACCCTTTGACTCCCATTCAATCTTTTAAACCATCTGAGTGACTATGTGTCCACTAGTCCAAGACCCCGCAAAAACTTTTTTCGTGAAGTGTGGTCCATGATATTGTGCCTAGCATTTTCCCATCGAAGATGAATTTTCTTTTCATTTGGTCACGTATTTTTTTATTTTTCTTCTGTGTATGGAAAAAAACCCACATTAAATGACTAATCTTGGACACTTTTCTATCATTATATTGTTTATCTGTTAATTCACAATCTAAATGAGTAATTGGAGAACTGTGTTTATATAATGGGGACTGTAGAGAGTAGAGATAACAATTTTTATATTGAATAAGGTACCTTTCTGTTTCATATTAATCGTTGGGCTAGACAAATGTAAAATATCATTTGTAACCTCGATATTTAGTTTCAAAATTATTTATTAACTCTGAAACTAATGAACTATATGAGAAACCCTCAAGATGGTATATCAAAAATATGATAAACACGAGATATCACCAAGATATTCAGTCTCTGGTTTGGATAAACAACCCAAGGAAGTAGAATGAAGGATCCGATGGACATTCAATATTGAAAAGGAGAGAATATATATATTCATTTGTTTCAAGTCATTTTGGCACGAATGGCAACGACTTTGTTTCTAGAAATATCATAACCTTTATTGCTGATATAATTTTATTCGTTCAACTACAAAAGAAGGTCTCTTATCTATAAAATGCATTCCCTTGTTTATCAATAAAACATTAATTTTATATGATAATAAAGCAAGATATACTTTAGTTTGCAAGGCCTTTTTTTTTCTTCAAATAGCCATATTTTGATTAAAAAATATTACCTTTTATATTCGAATTTTTTTAATATTTATGAAACGAATTCGAAAAAATGCTTTGTTTTATTTGGACAAGTCAAAAGCCAAGTATTTTATGGCTTTTAGTGTCCATATGTCAATTAATTATTCTTTTTCTTTTTAGAAAGTAGTATATTTAAAAAAAAAAAAGGTGTAATCATGACAAAGTCATCATAATGATTTAGATGACGTGATACCGGAATCAGAAGGCAAAGGGTTTCGGATCTTCTAGACGTGGATGTTGATCCAAAAATAATTTGAGACATTGTCAGCGTGACCTTGAGGAAAGTCCGGAACATCAAAGTGGCCAAGGAGAATGGATGAGGAGTCAAAAGGATGGCAGGAAGTGGATGAAATGGTTTGAAGCGTGATGAAACATTTCACAAGTCCGTGGAGGCCAAGATCAAGGAAGATTCAACAGCATCCATGCGCCGCTTTGCTGACGAGTTCAACATGGACGAGATCACCCTCAAGAGGGCAGTCCTCAGCCTTAAGAGCTTTATCAGGACTCCAATACATCTCCTCACCGACAGGATGAAGGGATTAAGGCTGGAGAGATACAAAAAAGACATTCATTACTTGAAGAGTCATCCGTCGACTGTGAAAATCTTCTCAGGTAAGAATATGATTGTATGTCAACTTTCCACACTGGCTGTCTTCAATATCAGCTGAGAAAGACACAAAATGACAACCAGGTAAATCCTAAAGCGTACCCTATCACGTCTAATAAATAAGTATAATAAAAGGGAGTTAGCTCGTTATTATATTTTTATTTTTAATGAAAAAATTTAGCAACCTATAATTTTGGAATAATGACTTTTTGTGTACATTTTTGTAATTTTATGCTTGTTTTATTCCTTTTTGAAGAAGGCTTCTTCCTCCTATTTTATTAATGGGATTAATAACACTTAAAAAGGGAAATTATAAATTTTTTTAAAATTTGGTTCCGGAATATTTATTCATTTTCGAACAGCGGTGGCGGTTAAACACTATAACAGTTGACTTTTAGAAGTTTAATAGTAAAACATATAAAATTTATTATCAGTAAAAAAATAAATATTAGGTAAGAATTTTAAAAGATTTTGAACGAATGTAAAAGTTTAATGAAGCGTCAGCAGACTATTGACGAAAAATATTTTTGCAAAAGGACAATTTGGTATATTTGCTCGCAAAAGATATTTAATAAAATGATATATGTGATGGCAAATATTTTAATTCAATATAAAACTATAGTAAGATAAATTGATATTGCTTATGTCCTATATATGTCATTTGGATAAATTAATAAGTGTTTTTTGCAGTATTTTAAACTATCAACAATCATGATAGCGATTCGAATGGATGAAGCATTAATCACTTCTCATTTATCAATTATCTTTCAACATGATGAATTAATCGTATTAGAAAAGACTCATGAATGGACAAACAAACATAAAGTCAGGCAAGATCAGTGATTTTCAATTCGTTATAATCCAGAATGTGTCAGAAAAAGCTTGATTGGTTGCGGTGAGGCAAACGACTGAGAGTATTTGGGAATTCAATCAGAGGTTGGGTCTTAGTGAGGGCTGCAGAGTAGGAAGGAGTCGGTGCTATTTTTGGTGTATTCGGAGTAAGAAAATCAGTACCGACTCGGACTCCGGCTACAAAAATTATTATAATTTATCTGAACAAAACTTATTTATTATCTAAGGCTTATATTGAGTATTCGTAATGTTATTTTCTAAATGCTTAAAAATATTAGTTATAAATTACTATTAATTTATGAAGCTTATTAAGTTAACTAATTTATAAGTTTACTTCACAAATTTCAAACTTGCTTTATAGTCCATACAATCACAATTCTCATACACTTCTAAAGTATAAATTATTATATTTGGTAGAGCATAGCCGCTAGCCGTGCTAGTTCATTAATTAGACTTGTGAATAGTCAATGTCATCAGATAAAGGTGTAACATTGCAGGGAGATGGTATGTTTATTGTCGTTCCTGGGTTACGAGTACATAAATTATTTTCCGTAACTTATGAATGTATTAGCAATTGCTAGATTTTGCTCCAGTTCATTTCTTCTCTATTTAGTTAAATATCAATATTCCAATATTTTCTTTATAAATAGCACAATTATTTACATATATATAACATTTTGACATTGTTTCAATGGTCCCTTTGTTACTTTCAATTCTAAAATAATGAAAGACTGGACAAGAACAGTTATTCACATAATAACGAATCTTAGATTCAATATTGTTGCCTTAGTGTGTGATGGGGATTTTTCCTATCTAAAATTTTACAGTTAGGAGCTGTGCAATGGTACATACTTATCACCGATTGAAATCTTTTTTCATTATTAAAGATTTCTACTTTACCAAAACGACTTGTTCTTTGATCCTGGTAGTAACAAATAGATATGGATTGACAATATTTGATTGAATGGCCAGGTTAAAGAGCTAATACAGAATAATCCTTTCATTCTACAGGTGTGCACTGAAAAAGTCTGTCGAGGACAAGAGAGGCAAGGCCACCGTCTACGGCCTCTCCAGGGAGTTCAACGTCAGCAGAAGGACCATGGACCGGCTAGGTAAGAAAAATCTTGGCCTAAAGGTCTACAAGAGAACTCCTCGTCAAGCGTTCAAGCCTGTAGACAAGAAAAACGCCTTGCAAGGCCGAAGATTCTTCTCAACAAGCTTAAGAAAAAGGCCTCACTCGCCTGATTGTTCCCCACTTGACTTCGTAGTGTTTAGGTGTTTAAAGGGGATGCTGTTGGGTGTCCCATACAATTCCAAGGACCAGCTGAAGTCTGCCCTCAAGAATGCCTGAGCCAACCTCGACCAGAGCTTCATCGTCAAGTCCTGCAGCAATTTCCGGTCCAGGCTGGAGTTTGTAGTGGAGAACATGGGCGGCCATATTGAATAGACATGTGTCTTAGACTCTCATCTTTCATGTTAAATAAATTAATTCATCGACCACTCTAAAAATTACAGAATTATTTAACTATTTAAAAAATTTCAGAGTGTTCAGTTTTAGACGCGCACACATGTATTTCAATTGATTTGAGTGAAATACAATAGAAGTTCCTCACTACAGTCAACTATGATGGAGTGATACTCTTGAAAAATAGTAAATAAAATACAAAATATGAATATAAACCAAAAAATTCACACGTTTTCTCGAACCACTAACGTAGAGACATTTACTGGAGTCAAAATTCTGTTGTAAGTCCTAATTTTTATGTCTCCCAGGTCAGATAAAGTAATTATAACACTATAATATTTACTTCTACTTAATCAGTGAAACTCCATCCAACCAAATAAAGAAATTTAAAAAAATCTGAAGACCATAAAAATTTCCCGACAAACCTGAATTTTTTTTTATTTGATTTTCAAAGTAAACGTAAGATACTCACTAAAAACCCATTTTTATATGTTGATTCTTGAGGTATTTTATTGACTCAATTACTTAAAAATATATATTATTCCTAAAATTCGAATCCAAAAAAATTCACTGCATTCTTTTCAGATGCAGAATGTTAAAGTTTCATCGTGAAGAGAAATACTATTTAAGAAAAAGTATTCGAAATGTAATTAATAGTGATTCATTATATATTTCATTTTACTTTCCAGTAACTAATTATTATTACACTACATAGTATTTAATCTACCTTTTCAGATTGTTGTAATATTTGAAACATATATACAAATATATATTAGACTGAACCGAAATAACAACACTTGGGAATTCGGTATCGTGAGATATTTTTTATTTTATACTTCCAAACAAGAAAATAATTTGAAAATCTGTCAAATGTCGAAAAAAAAATAGTGATAATTTGATGCTGTTTCTTCAAAAATTATCGATTTCAATTAAGTTACAGACTTTTCTATAACTTGTCTCATGGTATGAGTATTTTAATTGCAAACCTGTTGACAATCTATAAATATAATCATTTGTTACTGCGTATGACACACGTTTAATTTGATGTTTCTCTTCATTTTGACTACTCAAATCTTGTTTTCAAATACCAAGACGTTTTTTTATTATTAAATATACATTCATTGTTTATAAATGCAAATAAAACTCCTTATAATTTTGGACTACAAAAACTTTGTATTAAGGTCCTAAAAGTATGGCCTTTTATTTGTTATCTTTTTATTTCTAGGGTTAATTTGCTTTTATTTAAGCCTATTTAATTATATTTTTACATTATATAAGTTTGATATTTTTCATTTATTAGAAATATTTGAGCTGAACCGGGGATTTTTTCTTTTTAAAGATCCCTGGAGCCCCAATAAGAGCTGGTCCAATTAATGTATCTATCGTCCGTATCAGTCTTCTTTAGTTGTAAGAATATAGATATTTGTTATTTTAAATCTCTGGTTAACATATTTTTTCAACTTTATTCTACCTTTTGCTTTAGAAAATGGAATGTCATTGAAACTATTTATAAAATTTCGTTACAGCAAGATATATCGTAAGAATATAATATATTCCTATAAATAGGTTTGCTGACCCTACTGCCTATATGTTAAATTAAAAAAATAAATGTAAAAAATAAATTGGAACTATTAAAAATTAATTCTGAGCCACATTAAGAATCATAATAAACTTTCTATTTGAAATTTAATATATATATATGTTAAGATTTAAATATCTTTATTTTTAACTGAGTAAAAATGATAATTCCTATATACGAAAATAAAAAGGAAAAGAAAGTAAAAGAATACAAGGTACTATGATGAATAATTAATATAATCTAAATAAGTCGAACTCCTACACTACTCTCCCTAGACAACAGAGTGAGTAAAGAGATCGTCTAGTTAGTAATACACGAAAAACTGCATCATAAAAACATTGATAAATAAATAAATAGATCATTCTCCAGTTGTACCGGGTGTCCCGAAAGTCCTGACTGATTTCTAACTTCCACCTTCATTAAGATCTACAAGGACTAAAAGTAGAGATACAGAGAAATGTTTTTAATAAAAAAACTTTGCTTGGTTATAATCTATAATATGTTATTAACAATTTGGCCTTTAGCGTCCATAACAGCCACAAAACGGGGACGGAAGGAGGAGCAGGTGTTCTTGATGTAGGTGGGCTCCATATTGGCCCAGTCCTTGGTGATACTGGCCTTGAGAGCTTTGGTACTTCTGTGGCGTTTTTTGCAAGCCTGCCTCTCAATGTGCGCCCAGATGCTGAAATCCAAGGGGTTCAGGTCGGGGGAGGAGGGGGGGCTAGAAGTCCTTAGGCCAGAATTCTACATTCTCCTTCAACCACTTCTGGGTGTTCTTGGCTGTGTGTGCGGGTGCCCCATCCTGCTGGAAACACATCCTCTTGCCAGGATACTCCTTCCTGATCCATGGGACCGCCTTGGTCTTGAGCACCTTGATGTAGTCCTCCGAGGTGAGCCTGTAGCCCTCTCAGAAGAAGACTGGAGGGATGGCTTTACCATCTGAGCCAACAACTCCAAGCATCATGATGCTGGCTGGGTGCTTGGTCATGGACACATTTTTCTCAGATCCCACATAACCATTAAGGCTAATATAGCAATCATTTTTGCGGTTGAAGACTGGATCCACTGTAAAAGTTTTCTCATCGGAAAAAATGAGAATTCTGTCCCGATTGCTTTTCATGTTGTTCAAAGTCTTCTTGCATCGGATGTATCTGGCCTCCATATTGGACATGGACAACATGGGACGGGTGGTGCGGACCAAGGACTTGCCCCCAATGTCCTTGACAATGTTGGCAGCAGTAGTCTTACCCATGTGGTTCTTCTTGGCAATTGTTCTGATGCTCAGAAGAGGGTTTATCTTGATCTGGGCCCTGATCTTCTTCTTAGTGGCCTTGGTGGCCTTTAAGACAGGTCTCCTACTTCGAAGCTTGTCTTCAAGGCCTTCCCCTTGTCCAACCTCCTCTTGATCCTGCCAATGGTGCTGGTGGCCTCAGAGATCTCCTTGTGGCTGATTCCTGCACGAAGCAGAGCAGCTACTTCATGTCTTTTAGCCTCCATGTCAAAAACAATTAAAAAATTGCGAAATGTTATTGAAACAAAACTTGTTAATCTGAAAACGGTCTTTAACTTTTATTTACACAACATTTATGTAAAAAGTCTCTGAAACCTCGAAAAAAGCCATCGGAGGTACCGGTCAAGACTTTTGGAACACCCGGTAAATCTTGTGCATCTTATAGTAGGAGACGCTGAAGGATACTTGGAACTTCAAATGCAGGTCGAAGCCTATCCATCAATACATTGTCAGTTCTTGATCCAAAGTCCAATTTATAGTAACGATTGTGCCTCTCAATCACCTTAAACGAGCACAAAAAAGTTCTGCCAAAGAGACTCTTTTATGGGTATATTTTTAACAAAAACTAATTCGTTTTTTTTAATTGTTTGTTAATGACTCATTTATTAAAGTGTCTCAGGGGAACGTGTATTATTTTCTCCATTGTTTTAAAGAAACTTTCGACGTCGAAGTTACCAGAAGTAAAGGTGGACGCATTACAGAAATTAAAGGCCATGGATCCTGAGCGACCTGTGAGTAATTGAAAAGGTGAATATTTAGAACCTGTCTTTTGGTACTGAGTTCCTGAATCCCTTTAAACAGTAGTGCATTAATCCAGTCTTCTTTTTCTTCCAGCATTCGTGCTATTAGCCCAATCTTAAATGATCTGTGGAAACGTTTAATAAGTCCATTGGACTCTGGATGATACGAGGTTGTGTTCTTGCTTGCGATCCCAAGTATCCTAGTTCTGCTATGGCAAGAGTTAAGTTGATAACCTCTTCCGATACGTATTTTTTTTCGATCTGAGGGACATTGTCTGCATGGTCTTGACCATCAGAATCAGATTTTTTAGGAGGCATGATCTCGTGTCAGGGTCACCAATGCTAAGATTTAAATATCTTTATTTTAACTGGGTAAAAAATTATCATTCCTTTATACGAAAAAAAAGAAGAAAAAAAATACAAGTTACTAGTATGAATAATTAATATCATATAAATAAGTCGAACTCCTACATATACCCTATACTTGATATTTAAGAAATTACACTTGTACTGGAAGCCAACATTTTTAAATGAACTTCCCTCTTGATGTGGCACTCAAATAAATAATTTATAGTTTTTTTTTATGTAGTATAAAGTAAATTATTAAGGACTATAGATAAACAGAAATGAATAAATAATTATTGCATGTACATAGATTCAAAAATTTGTACAAATATGTTGTAATAAATTAATTACTCTATCGTCTGTAATGGATTAATTTCGAACCAACTATGAAAGTCAAAATTGAGAATGAACTCGACCATAACGTACTACTTTTTTCTTCATCTCCAGCCAAAACCATGTTTTGAGATGTCGAGTGCTACAAAACGGCTTGTTGCTGTGAGCCATCTTGATTGTGAAACAATGCCGATTAAAGGTAAATTATGAATATAATTCGGTTATTATGTGAAATAGAGGTAATTCATTAGTATAACGCTCACAGACTACACGAAAAAGTCTATGGGTAAAAAGTTTCTCTATTAGTTGCATGATACTACCCTAAGCCTTTGTGTCTACAACAAGCGAGTCTTCTCCAATATAACGCTATATTTGATCTATTCCAAGTTCGGATAAATATCGAAATATTTTTAACCTTAATTAGAAAACATATAATTTATACAGTTAGAATTATCTAAAATTTTCTAGTGAACATGCATTTGCAGAAATATAATTCAACATTATAGTTTTAAATTTCTTCACCAGATTAAGGCTTACAAACATAAAATATTCATACATCTAAACTATAAGAATAAGTATCTAAAATTAAATAAAATAAAACATATACCATTTAGAGCAAATTTGCATTTAAACTAACAACTAGCTTGTTTTTTTGTTACTGTTTCTAAAGAGTTTGTGCAGTTCATGCAATGTCCGAAAATACCTTGTTGCGTTTGATGAATGATATCTAATGATATCAGAGGATCAGTCCCAAACACCCTCGATCCCCCTAGGGATCTTCAATTCGAACGCTCCATATCTTGCCACATCCGCAATTAAAATAACACGAATATCCTTTGCAACCACGGGTTCTCCTACAGTTATATTCTTTGCTAGGTAACTCTTAACATTGAATAAAGCATTCCTTATCGACCTAACTTTACGAATACTTTTTTCATTTTTTGATGATACGCCGAATAACATTATCGCCGTACTTTAAACGTAAACGTTATTGTCCTCCAAATCCTCTCAGGTTTAAACTAATAAATGATCTCAGAATATGTATTTGTGGACATTTCGAAAAAGAGTGTCTAATAGTATTGAATAATTTACCAAAATCTTTACATGGATTGTTGAAAAACAGAATGCCTGCGGCTATTTGAAATTGACCTGTGAATTTCCTTATATCAGCAATTCGGGAGGTCGAAGACATAATCCTATGTATCCCATTACTAAATAGATTTAATTCCCTAATCCATTCATCACACTTTGATAACACAGAGTTCTCTTTTGTATTAGAAAAATTCATTTTCTTCCTTCCATGATTTTTAATAATTTTTATTTTTCTTGTTTCATCTTTTTTGATTGCTTTTTAAAGCCATAAACGGTAAATCCTTCATTTCTATTACCAAGGTTTTAAAATTAATTGCAATATTATTGAAAGGTTATTATTTAGGTGATGAAAGGATCAATAATCGTGATTGAAAAACTGACATCGTGTAGATAATTAAAGAGTTACATCAGAGAGTTTTTGTAGTTCAAAATTACTAATAGGCATTAAAGGGTATTTTATTTGGCATAAATAAGCAGTGAATATATATATTTGATATTAATATTAATTAAAAACACGTCTTGATATTCAAAATCGAGAAGTAAAAACGAAGAGAAACATCAAAATAAATGCGTGTTATACGGGGTAACAAAGGAAACTATTTATTTATCGGCAACTTGTTTGGAACTAAAATACTCATACAATGTAGGCAAGTTAGAGGAAAGTTGATTTTATTTTGCTTAAAAATATATGTTTCATCTACAATCCTTAAAAATATAAAAATACTGTAACTTGATTGAAATCGATTATTTTTGAAGAAACAACATCAAAATTTAACTTTTTCGACATTTTACAGATTTTCATATCATAGGGCGTACATGAATATTTTTTTTTCAGATGATTATTTTTTTGTTCAGAAGAATAAGATCCAAATATCCTGCAATACCTTATTCCCAACTTTTGTCAATACGGTACAGTCTAATGTATATACATTATATTTATGGATTATTCCATATATTTTCAGCCAACAGTAATTTTCGAATTGTTCTGTTCTTCGTTCCTTTATAATTAAAGAAATTATCTCTCTGGGCATATGACAAGATGTTATGAAGACAGTTTTTATGCATTAATTTCACTATTGATTCCATCCTTTTCTGTTCTTCAAATTAAAGAAATACATCTTTAATAACTTTATCAATCCAGAAGTTATTAAATAACCATGTACTTCAATTAATTGGATAACTGTTTTCTGATCCATGGATAATTTTTTTTATACTTCCCACGAAACTGAAATTAATCATTTAGATGGCCTAAACGTAGTCCAAAGCAAGATTCAGCCATTATCAAAAAATATTATGTGTAATTGTAAGAAATTGGGGAAACTTTTGAATTGACCCAACACCTACAGCTCTTATGGACCATACGATGCATAAGAACTTGAAATATATGATGTGTAACATCATAGTAGCCATCAAAACAGTGGTAAATAGACAATACCAAAAATATTTGAAATTAATAGAAATGAAATTCATCTAGAAGAAACGTCTTCTATTAAAAACCATAACATGGATGTTGATGAACAAATGGGAAAGTTCTCATCTTTAAAAGATAAAGGTTCAAGTACCTCCTTAGACTATTTATCTTGTAGAGTTTGATCATCAAAATATAATATTCAACACCACTTTAAAATAATTGTAAATGAAGAAATAATACTTTAACGCAGAAATCCATAATGCCAGTAGGTCTTATTCATAGGAAAAGATTAAAACAATGTCATGCAAGAGTTCAATTATATATCATAAATATGAATATTAAATAAGTAATGTTAGTTCAGCCAAAAATAGGGGAAAAAGAGTAGGTCAAATTGAAAGGATTATCTTCTGATCGCATTATTTTCGAATTCAAAGATCAAAGGGATTCCGTTAAAGAATCATTTGAACGGAAAATGGTATATAATTTTAAAATGAGGAATTTCATGAGGAAAATGTAATTTATACAATCGGTTATTAGAGAAATAAAAACTACAAGAACGCAACCAACTATCAAATACATGCACCTCAAATAGAAACAGACTTATTACTTCAAGAATTGATGTTTAAAATTGCTATGAATCTGAAAATGTAATATAATTAGGATTATAATTATAATAAGGATGTATCAACAAGAGTTTTCAAGTAACTATTGCTCGATTTGATAATAGCTAGTAACTTAAAAATCAACTTGTCTTTTCTTTTCTTGGTGTCATTGAAACATATCACTGGGAGAAACGCTTAATTATAGTCATATATAGAGTGATTAAGTGTAGAAAAAGGGGGAAGAAAAATGTATTTGACATTTGGCTATCGTTGGTAGGATAATATATAAATTATTTTTTGATTAATATATTAATCAAACATTAGAACACTCATTTTTAACAATTAAATAAACCAATTGATATTATAACAAAATATAAAGCTCTCAAACATTTTAAAAATAAATAATGGGAGACAATGATCAAATACTTATTTTCTCTAATGTAAATCTACAATCCAATACTCCTTAATATGTTACATATTAGGGGTGTATCAGTCCTTAATACCTTAGTACCTTTTACCGGTCCTTGAAAAAGAATCAAATTTTAAACGCGTTAGGCACCATTATCACTAATATTAACTTAGAAAGAGATAAATTAATAATGCTGCAGATCCGAATCGAGTCTCTAGTCTTTTCTTACAAGCCCAAGTCTTTGAATATTTTCATCGAGTAGAGTTTAATTCCTCAGAAAATAAAATACAATCTCAAGAGTACTTTTCATCCAGTAAAAAAAAATAGATGTCGATCGAGTCCAAGTCAAGTTTTCGTTATGTGATCAAGTGGAGTTACAAGTCTTCAAAATATGGACTCGAGTCCAGTCGAGTCGTAATGATTGATTTGAAGTATTCACCTCTGAATATTAGTGTAAAGTACTTAAGCTTATGAATTGAATTCGTTGAGTATAACTTTAAGTATCTTTCTTGAACGAGAAGAGCTTTCTATTTGTCTCAGCAAGACTAAGGCCCGTCCAGACGGCTATGTTTTGAAGGAAAACGTCACATATTTTTCCATTTTAGGATTTCATCTACATAAGCCTAACATTTTGTTGAATAGAAACGGGTATTTACGTTCCCATAATTGTATCTCCCACCTTTTCCTCCAAAAAGAAAAAAGAGGCCAAATTTAATTGGTTATTTTTACCAAATTCTAAACCAATTACAGAATTATTATTTAGTAATAATCGTTGAAAACTGTCCACAGCTAAACGAGACCTTATTTGAATTAAACCAATCAATGTCCTTAACATTTATGCGGGGATGTCAAAATTTTATGACCAATACAAGTCTCATTAAACTTGATTTTTTCTATTTAATAAAAATTATCATACTTAGTTTTACAACTCCTAAATATATAAGTGACGATGTTTCATAACATCATAACATTCTATAAATACAATTCATATTCCATTAAAGCTTTACTTCTAATATTTGAAACTATCTAGTCATAGTTCCGAAATTCCATATCAATTATATATTTTTTTTTTAGAATACTAAATAGACAACACCGTCTGGGAAAAAGCAGTAAAAAGTCTTAAATGGCATGGTTTATCATCTGTCACAACGATGATTACCTGAGTCTCTTAATCTTTTCCTCATTAGAAGAATATAGAAATTAACATATATTATAGTAATCCAATGTCGTCATAATAAGTTAAATTTTTTATTTAATCTTATGCAAATTAAATTGACATTATTTGAATTCAACAAATTAACGTTCAGGACATTAATAACCGACAGCTCATAAAATATGTAAATGCATTCTTTTGTGTGCTTTCATTTCGGAAAGGCGCATATATTAAACCATGTAAAATAGGATCAATGACTTTTTTATTAGAAATATGTATAATTAATCAAGTCTTTCTTAATCATCTTTTTGTAAAAATGTTGACAAAGTTTTTGTTGCTAATGCTGGATTACTCATATTTCTTACATTGACATCAAACGTAGGGGTGTTGATATCATCTGCACTTTAAAAAAAAATCTACTTGCGGTACTCTATAAAAATACAAAATAAATCATTGATTGATAAAATGTTTTTATATACAGCTGAGACGATTTAAATCTATTTAGAATTGTGAATTGGAATCGATTCTAGATTTTTAGTGGATTTTTAAAACAAGCATATATTTAGTTGCCAAGTAAATATATTCCATGACTATTTAATCTATACAATACAAAAATAATATAAACAAAGATTCGATTTTTGAAAAGGATGTAAAAGGTTATGTCCCTACAAAATTGACTATAAGGTTTTTTTATAACGCCTATAATCGTAAATAAAGATACCCCTGGAATCGTTTCCTTTCAAGTTTCTACAGATGTGAAAGTTGTAGACTGCAAAACCTTAATCAGAATACCGAGTGAGTAATTTAACTGTGAGCCCAATATTGCGATCTTGAATTATGAACATGCTACAGATGACAAAGGGTTTAAGACAAGGTCGGTTTGATCGTGAATGGGGCTTTTGGTAAACACAAAATTTGAGCTGTTTTTGTCCTGTTACCTGGATTTTTCTTGAAGTGGAGGGAATTAATAGTTCATAGTTTTTCTATTCTTGGAAAAGTGACACTTTTTTAATTGAAGATTGATTTTTTTTTGTAGTTTTCTTGTTCTAGACACTTATAAAAACACTGGATAGCCATATGGATTTGATTTTTAGATGGGTCAAGGGGAAAAAAATAAAAAATAAACATACAGGGAGCGGGGATCAAATTGTCGCCAAAATATTTTTCTACTAAATACTACACAAATACATTTTTTAACTTTTTTATTGAAAGTATCGTTTAGCCATTCATTTGATATAATCACCGTTGGCATCAATAACGGCCTCAATACGGCCTCTGAACCGGCCGCAGGCTCTTCTGACCATCTCATTGTCCATGTTGCCGAATACCTCCTTGATGGAGTCCATCAGGCTGGCCTTGGTGCTATGGGGATGTCTGTTGGTATGTCTCTCGACATAGCCCCAGACAAAATAGTCCAAAGGATTAAGGTCGGGAGAGTTAGGATGCCACAAATCCTTGGTTACGACGTCATAACAGTTCTCGGTTAACCACTGCATGGAGATTTTGGACACATGGCAGGGTGCTGAGTCCTGTTGCCACACCCACGGCCTGTCTGGCAGCCCAGATCCCTCGCCATGGCCTTCATGGACCTGGTAGGGTCATCCTCAACCATCTTCTTCACCTTGTCGACAAAGTCGGTGTCCTTGACCTTCCTGTGGGCGCCCTCCTCCTTGGGTGCCCTCTTTATGGTGGCATCAACATCCCAGGTGTCCTCTAGCTTCTTACGGATACGCTGAACAGTCTGTAAATTCACTCCTAAGGTTGAAGCAATCGTTGAATTGGAGATTTCACCTCCATTATTAACCAATGCCATGACTACGGCGGACCTCAAAAGCTCCTCGTTCCACTTAATCTCTTTATCTCCTCATATGATGATGGCATGATGCTAACTGAACTACGTATCGTCAACTGACAAGAATAGCTTTCTATTTGGTAACCGGTTTTTATTTGATAATGTCGTCTTCTATATAACTTTTTATATTTTCTCTTAAATATCCTTACACCTTTTCTGCATTGTTCAGGGTAGTATTTTTTACCTACAGCGTTTAACAACGAACTACGAGTGTCCGAAACAACAGAACGTTGTTTGTTGTTTTGGCAGCTCGCCAAAAATGTTTGGAGTCAGTTTCCACAATTGTGGAAAAGACAGAGTGTCCTTGTTGTAATCTGGGCCGGACGAGACAATGTTGAGATAACAAACTTCTTACACCTGAACAAGTCCTTTATGTGGAGAGTCAGAAAGGAACTGGAAACGTCTGAATGTGATTATGAATCAGCATCAAAGTGTGATCGCAAGAGGAGGACTTAATTTTTTTCCCTTTGTTATTTCCAGTGTTTTGCCTCAAGCTGAGTGGACCTCAACTTCATTGACTTCTTTGTGTGGACTGTAGTTGAGCCATACGCCAGCAGATCCTTCGGCAACACAAAATCCGAGCTGATGTCCAGGATCCGAGAGGAATTCAGGTATCTCCCGAAGATAGCTGTCATTATGAACTTTTACCTTTTTTTGAGGTCGACTCTAGGACGTTATTGACGCAAAAGGGGATTATATTGAATGTAATTTTATTTTTAAATTCATTTTCTATTTTGCTTTGGTTTTTTATTCAAATTGGCTCATTAGTTTAGGAGAAAATCATTTAAAAACATGTGTGGTAGTTCATCTGAGCTCTTCGTATTTTTGTTATTTTGATATATTTCATGTATCGTTATTTTTCTCTGCTTCTTTTAGTGTTATAATCAAACGTTGATTTGTTGAATCATAATTAGTCCTGTTAAGCCTATCAGAATTAACAACAATATTTAAAAAAATAACCTGCACATGAAACTCAATTCTCCTCATAGTTCTACCGTTTCTTGGTCTACTAATAATGACCCTAAATTACAACAATAGATTGTCAAATCAAGGCGGACTACTCAAGTACGACCGACTTACATCTTTCGAACAACTTAGACAACATCGAAACTTACAATTTCCTGGTAAGAGGTAAAGTCTTGAAGCATGGGCAGAGCTTCAAGATAATCAAAGCTATTGGGAACCCGGTATTCCTTGCCTCTAGGCCATTGGAAATGTTCCCTGCAGATCGGTTTAAATGTTAATAGCCCTAGAGATTTGTTGAAGAAACTACTCCATCAACGACTCCGTTTTCAATAACACAAAACGAAATTTAAATAACCCTTTACAAACTTGCATCAAAAGCTGTTTGATATCAATTGGCGACGGGCTTTCTCTATATGATTTCCAAACACTCCCTGGAAGAAGAAAGAAAATACAATTTCTGTAAAGACAAAGTGGAAACATCATCTCACCTCTTCATGGGTTGCCGCGAGTTATCGGAGCTACGGGGCATGTTCGAGGAAAGGTTAAGGATGGCTACGGAGTAACACCGAAGGAGAGGGTTTTTATGTGTCCAGAAGCTGACAAAGACATGCAGATTGAGACGCTTATGATGTGTTTTCCGATTAATGTTTAAACAAATAAATACCCCAGAGTCCAGTTAAACAGATCAGTAATACCGGAATAGGTTGAGGAGGAAATGCATGCACTCGTTAACCTTTATTACTAGACACGAATGTTTTCAATTCTTTTTTTTTATCACTGTGTTCCTTTTTTTATATAATTGATCTGTTTCTTTGGGGAGGGCGGGAGGGGGGGGGGGTGTTGAGAAAAAAAAAAAAACGAAAAGGAGAAAAAAAAAAAGTTAATTAAACTTCCATGATAGCAACTTATATTTTCTTAATTTTTATAGACGTTTAGAAGCTTCCCAGTGGAAATTTGAAAGAATTTGTAAACATTCATTTTTTTTGTAATTTAATTTCTATGAGTTTATGTGTATTTTATTATTTATATGGACTTATTTACTTATTTATTGATAGTAATTATGTTCGTCTGTTTTGGTTTAGAATAAATAGTGGTCAAAAAACACAAAAAAAAAAAAAAAAAAAATACTTGACAACAAATATTTACACTTGCATTAAGATAGTGAATTCCTGATTGCTTTTAAATTCGAAGAAAATAAAAATAACTATAATGGTGAAAAATTTATGTTGTGCAGTCTAGACAGAGCAACCTTTCAAAAAATCTTTTTTTAATGCATTGTTTTTTATTGTACAGTTGTATATTTCTGTTTTTAAATCGAAGGAAATGTCTTGTAAGTACAAACAAAATGTCAAAAATTGACTTTTTCTTCAAAAGTCTAATAAATTCTTCATTTATTATCACTGTAACAAAATAATTTCTACAAAGTGATCAATTTTTGTCATCTTTTGTATTTAAAAAAAAATTTCTTCTATTAAAAAAAATATATACAACTTTACAATATAAAAATAATACATTAATTAAAGAGTTTTTTAAAGTTTTTTTAAAAGATTTGTTAAGAAATATTTGTTTATAAAGGTCAAAGGTTGCTGTAAAGGTATTCAAGAACACACCATCAGTATACAAGGACAAAAATTTGACATTTTATGGAGTAGTGAAATTCCACAGTTGTGAAGATTGGACTTACCATAATCAACGGATTTTAAGTATTTCATTCAGTTTCTTGTAGGAGGAACGGCTGGAAAAATACAATAGAGTTAACGACGGGATATATAAGTGTGTTTCTTACTTAATGTCATCTTATAAAATATAAGTACAAAGTTATGTAAGTGAAGCTTTTCCGTTCATTATTATGTAATCTACCTCTTTCTTACTACAAAGTTCTTATACAATCTGAATGGGACAATACTATCAAAATATTACAACTCCTTCATGCATGACATAAAAACATCAATAAACCAATTTATATACTCATGTAGATTGTAGGAAATTTTATATCAAATATATTTCAACCATCTTTTTTTCCCCCAAATCATTTTCAAAAATGATTTATCTTGCAAGTTAACAGTTTTTATTTTATTTATTGATAGATGATCAACCTGGAGGCTATTCCTAAAGGCTTAGGCACCTATACATTCAAATGTGTGGAGTCATCTTAAAAACAATATTAAACACAAAGAACCAACTCCTAGATGATCTTTTTACTTCATACATAAATACACCCACATATTTCATAGACGTATTTGACTTGATTATAGCGTTTATATTCGAATTTGAGCGATGAGTTAACATAATCAAAAAGATCTGTGATATCTTCTTTTAAATATAATTTATCAATTCTTTTATTGTGAAGATCTGTTTTGTCTAATTTAAGTGCAATTTACTGCACACCAAAGGGTTTTGTTGAAAGAAATTGACAATTATTTGTCGAAGAATATAAATGCAATTGACACTCCATTTTGAGGTAAATCGTCTTAGCTTACTTTTTCTATGTTAAATATACAGTAAAACCTCGACTTACATATTGAATTCCATATTAGAATACCTTTATAGAGCTTTTTTACTGACTTCAAAAATTGCCTGATATCCCCTTGAAGGGGAGTATATTTATTAGATAATTGTGGATGGAAACTTCATCAAATTACTTTCCAATAAAAGTTTTTGATTGTTAGGTCAACTTATAGTTAAAAAAAAAAAAGAAGTACAGTGTTGGTAATATGCAAAACATTTTTAGTATTATCAATTATTTTTCTCCATTATTGTTTTATAAAATGTCTTCAACACACAATGATCACTATAGAGCTTTCTCTGACGTCAAACATTACATTACAAACCGAAGGGGTGTAGATTTTGAGAGCCTAGAGTTAATATTTGCACGATATAAAATTGACAATTTTCCTTAAAAATCTTGAAGTAACTTCATCAGACGACTTTAAAAATATATACATATATAAGATGGAAATTTACTCAAGACTGTAACAGAATAACTTTCTTGAAGAAAGGAACATATATGCCTTCAAAATCCATTGAGGAATCGCTTTGCTACTTCCAAGTATAAATCCACTTGGATTGGTGGGAACGCATTCATTATTGGGGAGTGCACTCACACGACCATATACTCTAATTCAAAAACGGTGTATCTGGAGTCTTTGTCGATGGCTCAGATAATTTTGAGAATTTATCCTTCTCAAAAAGTGTTAAATGAGTATATCTGCACCCTCCCCTACAAGAGGGGGAGATCAATGGGTCTAGCTTTGACGCCCATTAGATTCAGATTTGGATGTGCAAGTAGCCTTGGTCACGGAATTTTAGACATATGGAATAATGACGCATGAAGCTTTGCTGGTTTTTCTTTCGTGAAGGAATGGAGTAAATATTGTATTGACTCTTTTTTTTTCAGCCAACCAACCTTTATACCTAGATATCCCCTTCATGTGATAATTCCAAGTCTTTAGAATTCCATGCCTTGCTCTAGGGTCTTTATTCGATTTATGGAATTTATTTATTGTCTTAGAACCACAAAAACAAGAAAACACATGGATATATTTTTATTTGTCACTATACATTTTCCCAACTTTTAAAACCAATTTAAAGCGTCTCCGAAAGAGGAACTAGAATAGATTTCTTTATAAAAATGGAACTAAAGGAAATATTTGCAAAAGGAATAAAAATAATTCAAACTTATTTAAAGACACAATCCACCTTGTTTACTTTTTTTATACGTATCATATATTCAATAGAAACTGCCTGGACAGCATCTTCTCTAATGAAATATAAAACTTCCCACATAAATATTTGTCTTGCTTTTATTGTTTGAATCCATCGTTATAAAGATATTAATAAATCATAGGAATTAATAATGTATTTTTTTTAAAGAGCTTTCTCTCCCATTTCTAGCTGGTGATGTGAAATACATGTAGGTACTTAAGTGGAAAGTAGATGAAGATAGAACCAATGTACATATTATGTCCGGGATAAAAGTAGAGTTTTCCGTTTTTAAACTGCGTTTTCATACTTTAAGTCTGTTATCATGAGGGAGGGGGTAATACTTGTTCCAGGTGTAGTCAACATAGATAGCTAAATATGTAGAGGGCACAGGATATAAAAATGGTTCAGCAAAGATATCAGCTGGCACAAAGTTACCTGTATTGTATCTCACAAAAAAAATAGACACAAATTCAGTTGGTAATTAGCTAATTATGGGCTAGTTCTTCCCAACTATGAAATAATCATTATGCAATAACTGTAGATAATGGTTCACAGCTCAACCAGAACTAATTCAAATCCATCCAATCAACGTGCAATAACACTGATAGGAGAAAAAGACCAACAAAATACAGACAGTATATTTTTGTGTTATTGTCATCCAGTCAGCTTACGTTCCCCCCCTTCCCTGTCAAGTATAAATAAATGTTATTTTTGTATCTCATATAGAAATTAGAAAAGGAAAGACGGTTGTTGCGTATGCCCTTTGCCGTCGGGGTGTTCATTTCTCCATCTGAAGTGAGCATTATCGCCTATCTTTAGTGTATGTAAATTGTTTTAAAAATGCTTTATAAAATAAATATAATAATATATTTAAGATCTAATCTTTTTTTGAAAAAAAAAACGTTGATCAAAGTAAAGAAGTGCATAGAAATATGTATTGAACTTATCCCTTTTGAAATGCAACCTGTACATTGCTTCAAAACAATTAAATGATCCTTTCTCTTTGTGGAGTAACACCCAACAAAATGAAAAATAATGTTTGAGTGCTCTACAGGGTCTTGCAGATAAATTTTGAGTGACTTTAACTGCATCCATATCAATAAAGAGAGCATGTAGTTAATAAAATCTCTTTTTGGAGACACAAAACCTGGCCTCAAACTCCCCTGTTATGAACCACTTGGACTTCTACTTCTATGGACAGTTAGAGATAAAGGTTTGTTCTACCAACCACAACAACATTAAGGCCCTGAAGGCTCGTAATACAAAGCACTGGGCGGCTATTGATCCCACATAAGTTTTTAAGGTGTGAAAGGCCTACAGACCCAGAATCGAGATAATGGTTGCCAAAAATGGAGATCGCATAGAATAACATTATTGTCAATAAAATTCAGTCCGAATTTGTCATCTGCAAGACCCTGTACTTTATAACTTTCACGTAGTATGTCATCAATAACCCCAAAATTTGCAACTTGTAAAATAAATAATAAGATGCATTTCTTCAATTTTACAATAAATATGTATTTTTCACTTTAAAACACGCTTTTCAATATATTTTTAACATAAAAAAGAAAGAAAAAACACCTGCTACGTTATACGCAGTATATCAAATAATCTATTTGTCATTTTTATAAAAAAACGAAATAACTTATTTTGGAGAAAATTACTGTTTAAAAACTCTTCAAAGATTTTTTTAATCGATTAAAATACTTATACATTTAACAATTAAGTAATATAGAAACTACAAACCCTTAATCTTAATTATAAATAGAGTAATGTTTGTTGTAAAGATGCACATAAATTTATGTATTTTGCGTATACACTCTTTGGGTACTCATAATAAATTAATGTTCCATTAAGGGAATTAGGGCATTTCATTCTGTAACTATGAAATACTATTTGAGTATTCTGTGAGTTAATACAATTTGCGTGAATTGAGTGAAACATCTCTTCTTTGGCAAAAATCTTGCTATTTGTCGTGAACAGGGCTGCGAAGTCGCTAAGTAAAATAATGATTCATTCATAAGTTTCTGAACATAATTTATGGACTTGTAATTGAGGAGCAATACATACAGCCTGTCACTCCAACTTTACATAGATAATATTGATTATTCATAAGACTAATTAATACTCTAGCATAATTAATGGCTAGGCCCTATAAAGCATACTAATTTAGACTTTAGAAACGTTCGGGAATAGTAATTGCATAGGTTATAGAATACGTTTGAAATTTCAAACGTGTTTTACTTTTCATAAATTAATAGAACCTTTAATTTATAACGATTTAGGAAAAAACTTACATAGAAACTGTTTGATATACAAAAATAGGCTCTGGATTGCCTTCTATCCAATGAAAATCTGACTGAATTTAAAACATTAAGAGAAAGTCAAATTTATGTCAAAAAATTCAATTACTCCGCGGCGTCATTTTTTAGTGATAAATGCTTAGCATTGGGCTGGGATTTTTTACACTTTATAATGTTTTTAGGCATAATTATCGTTCAAATCCTATAAAAATTTGATGTGATACTAGCACCGTGTTTTAGCAGAAAAGTTGTTTTAGATTTGAAAAAGTTCTTATAGATATAAAATGGAGAAAATTAGAAAAAAGACTTTCAGAAAAGACAATGATGAAACAAAGAATTCCAGACACAATACGAGTTCCATGGATGAACCAATCAATAAAATGAAAATTGTACCATTATGGAAATCCAAATGATCAGTCATTTTTTAGGAGGACTAAAATGACTTTTTTCCATATTCTTTTAGGGGGGAGTGGGCTTAGCCACTTCATATGGAGTACTTCAACTCACTCCCTGCCTTACAGGTGGACAAGAAAAATCCAGAATAACTTTAATGGCGAATTATGAGACTTGTATAAAAGATAGAAAGATTATTTTTGATTCATTTAAAAGCCACATTAAATTTACAATGATTATTCATAATGCAAGCTTTTGTTGTCGATCATGATCTCTACACTGTGCCCGAATGCCTTGCATGCCCTTTCAATTCATCGTTTCTATGGTTATGGGTGGCGTCAATGGTGAAGATTTTCTCGTCCGAAAAAAATCTGCACGTAACCACCTTTACACTTCATTTGGTTAATAAGAATTTTACTTTTGCTGATTCTGTCTTCCTAATTCTGCTCTGTTAGCCGATGCTTTGAGGCTCTCACCCTCGAAAAGTAACCCAAGTCAATCCTGATGCCATTTTTGATGGTCCCTTTGCTCATGTTATAATCCTTGGTCAGCTTCTCAATTGTCGTTTCTGGATGAGTGTCAATGGATCGTTTCAAGCCAGCTATGAACCTTTTAGTCCGGATTTTATCCGATCTTGTTAAATGATCTGCTCTCTCAGTCTTTCCCTCCTCATCAAAGGCCTTCATCACGAGATAAACTGTTGATTTGAGATATTTGAAGAAGGAATTTATCTCCTCAGTAAAGTGTCCCGAGCGGCAAGCATTGAAGATAGAAATTATCCTGACTTTTTTCCATGCTTGAACGACGAGATACTCAAAAATCATTGTTATTAAATTCGATAGCTAACACATTTAGATTGTCGTAAGTATTACATTTTTTATCCCATAACCTATAAAAGTCTCATAATTAGCCGTTAAAGTTATTTACATTGTCCACTGTATATATTATCAAAAATGCTGTCGACAATTTATTTTGTTTATTAGCTGTCGATTTATCTGCTACTTCTGCCCCTTATTGGTGTTGTGAACGTTGATTGGTTGGGCTCGAATAACTTATTTTTTAATTATGAACAATTCCCTACTATACCACAGTTAAAGAATTGTCCAATAATTGTGAATAATTGGCTCCTTACAACAGATTTTGTTTGTTTCTCTCTACTAAGGGCGGTTAAGAAATAGAATGAATAATGTAAAGTGAAAAATGTTGTTTTTATTGAACATCTCAACTTTCCCTTCTAAAATATAACAAAAAAAAAAAAAAAAAGCCTACGATAAGTGGGTACTTAGGTATACCATTTTCCCATAGGTAGAACTTTTCTTCTTTAATAATTAAGGAAAATGCTCGCAGCACTTAACAAGAGTTATTTCGAGTTTAACAAGCAAATGTTCAGAATACTAATCAAGGGATCAAGGGAAAACAAATTGAAAAAAATGTACACTATAACTGTTGATGCGTTGGGGAAACACTATTATGTATAGGGTTGTAGAAAATATGACATACTGGTGTGTAAAACATAAAATTAACAAAATCAAAATTGTAATTCTGACAATTTGGAGAATGCTTTGAAGGAGATCAGTTTAGCTGTCATGACGTTTCATTATATGAATTGCATGTAGCTATAAGATTAAGAAAATAACATAAATCCCATTCCTTATCTCTCAAGGACATGGTCAGGAATGATCCATATGTCGATCCTCAATTCTAATTTGAGTCCAAAAGGATTTACAGTTATTCAGCCACAACAAATCCTGCTGAATCTGTTCAGTTTTACCATGAATCTGCAAGAGGACAAACGAAAAGGCATTGCAGAATAGTCTGAGTCCGGTAACGATGCTTAAGCAATAATAAAAGTGACAAAATATACCAGGAGCATATTTCTATGACGTCTGTAAGCGACTAAAGGCAGGTAAGGGGTTCTTCCATTCCTCACATGGCTCACACAAAGACAAAAAGTGAACTGGACACTTCCTGGCTGAGGGGTCCATGAAAGCAAATCCTGGCATCTTAATGGCTTTTCATGCTCGGGGAGGTCTATAAGTCTACGGAGGGTGGCTAGGGATATCAACGACGACCATAGCTTGAAGTCCTACATTAGGGGAATGTGTCACCTTCTCACCACGAAGATGAATGACATCAGTTTGCAATGAGGCAAATAACTCTGCCAAATTTGAAAATCAAATCCAGGCATCATAAAGCTGCCTGAGTCATACTTCACATTGGACGCTGCCTACGACCCAAAGAATGAGCGTTACCTAGGAGAGGAAATATGTTATCTTCCTCATGTGATGAATACCAAGTTACCGTCCAAGATGATGGTGTTTGGGTTGATCACCAGGGACAGGAATGTCATGCTGGGTGACAATGGTCACAAGTTGACCTCCTCAATATACTTGATCTTCCTTCAGAATGTTGTGAAGCCATTGCTGGAAGCTACATGTCCTCCAGATACAAGATTCGTGTGGATTCAAGACTCAGTGCCTTGTTACGACGCCAAAACAGTCATACATTACATCCACAGCTAGTTCAACGTCGTTATCAAGGCTAATGATTGGTCTTCCATCAGTCCTTCCCTTAACCGTTGTGATTTTTAGTTGTGGGCAGAGCTGAGACGGAAGGTAAATGGACATCCCCATAGCTTGTAGAGATCCTCGAAGCTCTTTGTGAAGAACAACATACCCCGGTACAATAGAGAAATGTAATAAAGGCCTACTTAGCCTTTATGTTCCGTTTACAGTTAATGAACAATGCCGACGTTGATCATATCGAGTGATACAACAGGAAATTGAAATTTCATACCTACTTTATAAATCTTGTCTTAAAATGCCATCTACTATTATTTAAACTTACTTTAAAAAAATAGCTGGATACATCTGCCTACCCATTTAGATGTTCAGGTTGTAATTACAAAGAGCTTACCACTTCTCTATTGACATTTCTTTACAACTCTAATTCTGCAGGATGTGATCTTTATTGTATCTCTCTACCTTTCCTCCAAAAAGTAGAAATAAATAATTTGTCCAAAAATCAGTGGATAGTTTTCTAATTTACTCCAACTGTAAGGCTGATCTAATAGCTCACAATAGATTTTTAAGGCTCCTTTAATTGATTAGTTGGAGTTGCACTGATTAAGTATAAGTAAATATTATAGTATTAAATTTACTCCATCTAAGCTAGGAATCTTTTGGTGAAATCTATATATGTACATAGACTATATTTCTTTCTTAGGCATCACCTGGGCACGAACCTACGCACATTAAGTTCAAGATTATAGCTCGCAATAGCTTAACCAGAGCTTTGTAGTGTTGATTCCAAAGACTTTGGCGATACTAACTATTTGTCCTTAAATTATTCTTTAAACTATTGATAGATTGAGTGTAAAATGCCAAATATGAGAAAATATGCTCTATGAACATTCCGCATATATTGCAAATACGATTAATATTTTCTTTTAATGCATTAAAATACTACTACAGTATGTTATATTTTATTAAATATTAGGATACCTTAAAATTAGAAAGCTAAAAATACCCCTAATGACGTCCCAAGAGATCAATTATACCTTATTAAAGAACCACCAAGAAGATATGACCTGGATTCCAGTCCCTGGTCCTATATAAGGACCGACTCAACACTTCATACATAGAGTTATCCATTCGAAACATTTCCTTCCTAGTGTCATTTTTGTTGTTGGGGGGAAAAAGGAACTAATTGTTATATAATTATAATTTCATTTTTGACGTGTTCTTTTTTATTTTAAATACTCGTCATTGACTAGAATTTACAACTTTATAAATACATATAAAATAAAAAATAAAGCAACATTATTTTAACAAATTATTAACTTCTTTTCCAAGTATTCAGATGAAAAATTTAATTCATCTCGTATTCAATCCAAGTACTTTTACTTCATCATCAACAACTTAGTTTTTTTTTGTACGTACGTACATATTATAAGTAATATAATTGAAATTGATTTCCTCTGTTGTGAAGCTAACAACATAATAGAGGAACACAGACTGAAAGGTACGTTCTGTGCAATTTCTTCCCTTTTTTTAAAGAGAGAACTTTAATATAAATATGGAGAGAAGGAAGAGTGTTCGGAAAGAAGGGGACCTCATGCCATATATATATTTCAGTCCTTACCTTCTACCTTTCGTAGAATCATATTCATAAATTATTATCTTCATCATGAACGTAGAAGTGTGTTACTGCTTATAGATTTTTCAATCTTTTTAAAACAACCACTCGCTGACTCTTTCAACCCCTCAAATAATACATCCAAGTAACAGACACCCACAGTTGTAAGAGTTATACTTCACGTCCATGGAAGATAGGGTCGTAGATTCCGACTTTTCCACGTCGGCTGGAAGTACATCCTCTCCCACGTCCACATACACCTCTCCGTCTCCAGATCCTTCAATCTTTCATCCCAATGAACAAAGTGTACCCTATCATAAAAAATATTTTGATTTTTTCTCCTTCTGTAAATGTGTTGGACCTAATCAGGAATGAAGCAAATTCTCGAGTTTTCGTTTAAGCAATGTATTTTATAGGATAAGTGATTGAATTAATTGATTAATTGAGCTGTTTGTCGTTTTTACTTATAATTAGTAATATTCGTTTAAAACATTTTATAATTCGTTTTAGTGTAATATAAGGGTTTTATTAGTGATGGTTTACAAATAACATTTGGCTTCTCAAGCATTTCAGAGTTTCATACAAAAAAAAAAAGAAGAAGAGAATCCCTTATAATGTTCATAACTCATACAAGAATATTGAAAAAATATGTAACCCTGTAACGCCATTAAGTGAGCATGTGGTCAGAATCATTTGATTGTTGTTAGAAATCTGAATCCTTATTCTGTTTCTAACATTTTTTTTTTAAAGTCGGTCAAAACAAAAGATTTTTAAGTTTTTGGTTAGATATTGAGAATTTAAAAAAACAAAATTCAGAGTAATTGATAAATGTGCTTGCTAGTACTGACAAACAATGAATAATCTTCTCCATAAAACACCTCTAAAATTAGTGTTTATTATTGTGATTTCAGCACTTTTTGCAATATTGGATGAGTAGGTAAAAAATTCGCATTTTCTTACATTTTAAGGATCCATTGACTATAAAGTTTGTAATCACCTCCATGATATAATTGATCAAATAGTTATCAAACTGCTCCAATTGAGGTTTCCAAAACTCATGTATTATATAAAATACTTATGACGTTATATGATTAAATTATAAAGTTAATTAAAGTTGTACTTTTAAGAAATTTAATATGAGTTTTTACTTTAAATCATATTATTATGAATCATCAAGATTTGGAGTGATTTGTGTTAAATATACCATTTATTAACTTCTCATAGAATTTGTCAAATACTAACAAGATGCTTTTTTTTAAGAATCAAAACACGATGTAGAGTGTAGTGGATTAAACAATAATTAAACCGATTTTAGGTTTAGGCGTATTGGGTATAAACTTCCTTCCTGTATTCGTTCAAAATCTTTTTTTTTGGGTTTCTAATTTACGAAATTACGAGTCCTTGATGACTTTTTTTTTGTTCAAAATATAATTAGAGTATTTGATTATTGCTCAAAGCACACCATTAGTTTTTAGAAAAAGTGAGTCAAACTCATTTTGTTTCCTCTAATTTCAATTCAGTATAAAAAGTCTTCTTTAAAAAAATGTGATAATTGAAAGAATTTTTTGTCAAATACACAAATATTAATTTAGAATATTGACATTTTTTAATACCTATTGAAGATTAATCGCGTGATTGATTATCAGTAAAGAGACTCTTAGTTAAAAGGAGGGAAGACGATTGAAATAATTATGAAACAAAAAAAAAAACATATACTTAAATTTTGTAGACTCATTCACGTACTCTTGATCAAAAAATGAAAAAGGATGGGGCTTTTGTAAAGCGCAAGGAGAATAAAACTAGTATGTTTATCCCTTAAAATCCCATTCCTAGCAATGACTCGTATTAAATCATAAACATGTCTTATTAAAAACCATTTTAAACCTATAAGAATTCTCAGTGATGCTTTTCTCTTATATTGATTTGTTTGACACCTTTTTCCTCAGAATTTTTTTTCGTTCTCAGGTCCAATTTTGGGGCCATATGTTTGAAACTCCTTCTTTAGAGCAATATGATCAACATTTCAATGAATATCTATATAAATATATACATTCATTTTGGTCCCAAATAAAAATATTTTTTTGAAAATATCAATGGACATTAAATCTAATGTCTATTGATGAAAGGGGTATTTAAATGGAGCAATTTGAACCCGTCATTTGATTGTTTTACAAACAGACAAATGACATGTTGCTTCAAATGCTATACATACAATGTTTTAACAATTTTTGACTCTTTTATATTTTCATCTATTTGACAGTTTATTTACTCTTTCCAATAAAAGTGAGAAACAATATTTCTGCAGAACACATCTCTGAGTGAATAAATACTTGACTTTTGAACAGTATATATATATATCATTTCATTTTCGAAAACATTAATTGAAAATCAATTATTTCTAGTATCTATATTAATAGACCAAAGTTTGTCTGTTTGATTGTCTATGGAGGACTTGTTGTTTGTTTTTAAAACTAGCGTGTGTAGCTTTTAGTGCGTCATATTAAAAAAGAAAGAAAATGTGAAAAAATAAAAAAAAAAATAAAAAAAAAATGGCATGCGAGTTTTGAGGCTATTTTTGGGGATCTGCACTATGTTTTTTTATCTTCTAAGCTGTTTTCATTATTCTTTTACTCTTGAGGAGAGAAGAAATAAGAATTGAGTAATTTCGCTTAAGTGAGTCCATGAAAAATGCAAAGAAACACAAATTATGTTAGTAAGTTATCTTTCATATTAACAAATCAAACTTATATTATTAAAGCAAAGTTTGTCAGCTGGTCAAAGCCTAATATCTACGAGAAAATCCGGTTACTACTGCTAATTTATTATAAATAGGACAAACATTAGGCATAGATCAATTCTACTTGAGTAAGCTGAACTTGATGAATAGCTTCTCAATAGTTTTTATAACAAATGTTTATGTAACTTCAAGATTAAAATACAAAAGTTGTATGACTATAAAATTATAGTCATACAAAATTAGAGAGGTCAGATTGGCTGGAATAAATTTGACTACTTCATATTCAATTTATGTCACTTCCAAAGTGTCAACAAAAATAATTATTCTTAGATATTGACGATAATTGTTTTAATTTTTTTAGAATTCGAGTTTTGACTAAAAAAATTGTGCACTTTGTTTATAAAACATAAGATGCCTACTTAGATGTTCTCAATGAATTACAGTTATGCTTTATAAAAATAAACACAATAGACGATAATGTTCCAAATTTTTGTAGAATAACTATTGCATCAACTAGGATTAAGTTAAGACTGGTTATTTTTGAAAAACAGGGAAAGCGTAAATCATTGAGAACATCATCGTAACACCCTTAATGGATTAAAAGAAAGGTTCATGATATTTTGAACTGACAAACCAAAACCTACAAAATATAGAAAGTACAATTTGTAATCAAAACGTCAAATTTTTACCCAAAAATTCAACTTTTCTTAAATAAAATAACATTAATGGAACAAAGTTTGCGTCTCTGGATATTGGTCGACACTTCATTTTTGAGATTGCACTAAATATATTAGAACCTGCAAAACTACATCGTCTAACGAAAAACAATGTAGGATGTTATGCACAAAGGACATAAGGAGGATCTTTGAAATTTGCAAACACATGCTGTAAAATAAGCATTTTATGTGTCAAATGTGAACATGTGTAGGGGCAATGCCAAAATCTAGTGCATGTACATTGTACAGGACACCTAGTGTCCAGTGCGTGTTTAGTAGGTTAGTGCGTTATATTAAAAAAAAAAGAGTGAAACTTTTGTTATAAGGTGATTTTTTTAGTTTGACTACAGGGCCAATATAGGTAACAACGGTGTTGAAAAACTTTGGCTATTATTTAAAAAGTACCTTCGAGCAATTATGAGTTACATAATACATATTTCTAAATTTATTTTTGTCGTTTTAATCTACTGTCTTTTGAAAAAATAAAGCTCTGCCTAGTTTTCAATTGAAATAAATTATATACATATGTATGCTAATTTTAGGCTCGAGTATTACTCGAAGGTAGCATCCTTAAAGAGTTTTTTTTTTCATTTAATATTCCTTTATTTAGTTAGATGGAGTTGGACTGATTAGGTAGTAATACAAATTATTGCATTACAATTACTCCATCTAACCTAGGAATCTTGTGAAGTTCATATACATAAAGTATATTTATTTCTCTAGGAATCACCAGGGCGCGAACATACACACATTATGTTAAAGAAAATAACTTGGCCAGAGCCTATTGTCAATGAGCTTCGGTGATTCCTTTGGAGTTTTTGATATATATATATGTGTAATTTAAATTAATTCTAAATTAAATTTAGAAACTAGTTTTAATTTATTGTTTTATCATATTGCAGTCAATCTCAATTTACAATCTTTGACAGACAGTTCTTATTAAAAAAACAAAAACAGCACATCTTCCCTTAAGAGGTTTTTTGGCAATGAAACTAATTTGTCTATATTATTTTTATTTTTCCTCCTTTTTTTTAAAAATTGCAACATATAATTTTTCCTTATTACTTTTTTAGAAAGGATCCATCAGAAAGAACCAAAATAATAAATAATTTATATTACATCCTAGAAGTTTCGAGAAAAAAACAACTAGATATAGTTTATAAATCATGAATTGAGTTTGATGAATGAGCAAAAAAGTGAAAATGAACAAGAAAATATACACTTTTAAATCAACAACTGGGGTTTCTATAAATCTTAGGAAAGTAATGGTGGGGTTAAAAGCTTAATTATATACATACATATATTGAACAAAGAACGTCTTATATTAAAATTAGATACACCTGTTTTTGACAACTGATCATGAAAGAACGCAGAGGGGGACATTAATTAATAATAATGTTATTAGGCCTATAGACTGTAACAAATATTACCTACAACAACTTATTTTATTTATATCTAGAAAGTTTATTTGAAAATTAAGCTCTTCTTTTTATTTTGCTTCGAGTTTGAACCCATTACGACCTAAATTGATTAATCCCCTGAAGCACACAACTCATTTACTTGGTACAGTGTGCTACAAATAGATCTGGACAGCCTGTAAATCCTTCCGGAAAGAAAAAATAAATACATGTAGGGCAATTAGCTATAACATATATTTATAATCTTTTCCTTCTGCTTCAACAACACGCCTGAAGAATTTGCAAGCCCTAGTGACCTCCACAGAGTCTAACGTGGCAATTTCCTGAACAATTATAGGCTTCACAGGCCTGATATTGTCATGAGGGCTGGCACAAGCCTTATTCTCAATTTTTTCCAATAAAGAAAAGTCACATTTATTTAAATCTGGTGTGTTTGGGGCTGTTTTAGGCCAGTCACGGATCCTAGCCTTCCTTGACGTATGCTTTACCCTTGTGACATTGGTCCTTATAAATTTCCTCAAAAATCTTGATGGTGTATTACGGCAAATAAGATATATGAGGCACATATTAAGAGCATATTCAATTATATAGAGGAATTATTAAAGAGAACTCCTCAATGACGTCACGAACGATCGATCTTACCTTCTTAAAGACCGGCTAATGAAATTAATTACTCTACCAAAATGATTTTTTTAAAATGCCCAATAAAGTATAGCTGTACTGTAAAAAGCTTGTTTTTTTTCTTCTTGATGCATATCATAAGATCAAAATTATATTATAATGTGTTTTGCAAAGTGAAAAAGTGCATATTTCCCCGGATTGAAAGGGAGCGAAGTGGACGGCAATCCTATATAAGGACAGACGCAACACTATTGGTAATGTCCACTAGGTTGTGGCCCATGCGACGAAGTACAATTATTTTTCTTCCTTCGGTTTGCTTCATTGTTGTTTATTTACTTTTGACGGAATAATTGTAGTTTCCTCTACGCAACCCCCCAGGAGTTAGAATATCCAGAATGATACCTGTATTATGAGGTCCTTGCTTCAAGATGTAAAAATCTGTTTTTATATAGATATACTAAAAAGAGATGAATTGGAACTTACGGACATAAGAATTTGTTGTTCTAAAAGTGATAAGTTTTTGAAATAGTTATTATTGTAGGGAGAAGGGAAGGGAGAAGATATTATTAAAAATAAAGAACAAATTAAAAGTTTAAAAGTTTTATATTTAGTAATTAATTATTGAGAGTTCCTTTATCATCCCTTTTGTTTCGTTTATCGATTGTAAGAAGTTATGAAATAGGAATTTATATCTAAGTGTACAATGTACTAATGGTTATATAATGGATCCTTAAATTGATGATCTATGCGGTTTTCCTTAATTTATATAAGAATGGTATTTATGTTGTTCCAAGGACGGAAAAACAGGAAGGAATAGAGGCAGAACCGTCCTTATTGTTATAGGCGGTCGTATAGGGTGGCAAAAAATGACGTTTAGGTTGTGTGCAATGTGCCCTATTTCTGTAAAATCTATTTAAAATTCAAGCCCCCAATTTTCTATTTTTTTTTAATGGCACACGCTGTTTTTCGTAGGTAGTATTTTTTGTACGATGTTATATCTTTGTTCAAGAAGTTTATCATAAAAGTATTTTGAAAAAAGGTCTTTGGTTAACCCACATTTATTATTTTAGCGGTTTGCAAATCGGTTCGAACCTACAACCCGTGACATTATTAGTGCAAAGATATATATTTGACAACTTTTTTTCTTTCTTTTTTTTCAAGAGAAAAAATGCAAAGTATTGCTTACCAAAAATTATTGTGGTTCTTTCATCAATACAACATGCAATTGTTAAAGACAAGCAATCTTTATACCATAAAACAATGTTTTTTTTTGTTGTTTTTTTTGCAAGGGATTGCTTTTCAATTGTTAAGAAATAAATATTTTATAATTTGTAAGTGTCAGCTGTTTATAATAATACATCGCGTTGTAGATCATATCACAAGTATATTAAGGAAGAATAGAGCCTCATATTTATCCAACATGAATATAGAGACTAATTACTGCGATATTGATCCTCATTTCTACTCTGATTCGAACATTGGCTTACCATTATAATTTCCCCAAAAAAATATGTAACACTTTCTGATTTTCTAGAACAGACACTCAAGTTATTAAATATTTCATAATTATTTCTTAATTATTGTTGTGGACAAATATATTTAAATTAATAAGTTTTGACATTATAAATGTTTTTTATGTAATACATACTTAAATTATATTTATATTTCAAACTTTTTTTTTTGCCCACACACCACAGAGACATTTGTAGATCAGGATGTGCATAGACTTATTGTATATATCCATATAGGTATAACATCCACCTAGCATTGTATATTGCTGTTTAACGGGTAAATTGTATTACTCTTTGTGGAGTACCTCCATAGAAAATCAAAGATAGTGTTAAACACTTTGAGTATTCATCTATCTTTGATGTCTTTATGGCATCAATAATTAAAATATTATGTGCTACTCGTATTGACAAGACGAAGTACTACTATCCATTTTACTTAAAATATATTTTTGGGGTTAAATGTTCACTTTTTCATTTTGTAAAACACATTATAATATAATTTTGATCTTATGGTATGCATCGAGAAGAAAAAAAAAATACAAGCTTTTTACAGTACAGCTATACTTTATTTGGCATTTAAAAAAAATCATTTTGGTAGAGTAATTAATTTCCATTTTTGAATAATTGTTTCCCCGGTCATATACATAATATTACTATTCTATAATAAATTGTTTCATGTATTTAGACTTATATGACTATTTTGTAGGTAAAAGTTCTATTTTTTTTTATAAATTTGTGAAATTTACAACTTCAAAGACGATGTACCAATGTTAAATTTGTATACCCCTGTGCTATATCTCATATTTCTTAATTTTTTACCATAAGGAACATATTTGAGCCAATTCCTTTCAACTTATAAAAAAAATATATTATAAAACCTCTAATGTCCACATATGGTGGTAATCCAATTTTACGTTGAATATAGACACAAAAATATGTATCCAAAAGTAAAGGGGGGGTGCAGTTTAGAATCAAATTCAATTTTAGTCCTTATTTTCTGATGCTAAAGCATATTTTAAGTACTCTAGAAAAAATGTTTTTTAATTTTAAGCAAAAATAAACCCACCCCCAAAATTACTTTTTTTTATTTTAATGAGATGTAATTAATACTACAGGGTCCATCCCACCTTCGGAGCCATGTGGGGTTAGACCCCTCACTTCCTTGCAATTTATATATTAATGACAATGTTTTTGGCAATAGCTAATTGTAATACATAAATTCGTTTTTGCTTAGACATAAGCTCCAAAAAAGAAAAAAAACATATATATATATTATTCCTGACAACCCCCATTAGCCAAGACTATAGCTGACAGAAAAAAGTTTAACTATTGTATTAATAATATTTTAGTACTGATTCGAACTATAAGTCTGGAATCAATTCATTTGATGGTTTACCCTTGTCCCGTGATTATGTGACTATCTTTATATTTAATTATTTTACTCAAGTCATAGGTGTGACACATTTTTTTGCTTTCATTTTCATTTGAGAGAGTCAATGCATTATTAGAAAATCAACATCTACTTACTATGATATTTCCTACGATTAGCAACATCCAAAAATATTAGACACAATAAATTAGTACTTATAATGAAGAAGCTTAATCTTGACATGAAAACAGTAAATCTTTGAGCAATACCGGATAATGGTCTGATCAAAAGATTGATAATCTAACCAAAATAATTTCAGAAATGTATTAAATGATTTTTTAGACAAAGTTATGAGAGCATCATTAAATAAAATTTCAAAGTTCATTGATGGTGATCGTCAAACGAAGTTGAAACTATAATGAAATGAGTACTTTGTTTTGATACCATTGTATTTTTTTCTTGAACATTAAAAGTTGAATATAAGTCCCCAGGGACCAATAAATTATTCTGAATCATGCCTGAAGTGTTATATTTTATTAAATCATTAATATTGATCTATTAACCTCCAATGATATATATGAATTCTTTTAAAAGAAAAGTATATACAAAATAAGTTGGAATTAATTGTATTGTACTATGGAAGGGGGGGTTCTTACTCTATTTCTATGTACACTGTACATCTTTACTCATAACTAATCTGGATGCCATCTGGGAAATGAATTTATATATACCTACATCAACCCAAAAATATCCAAAATACACATTACGAATATTTAAAATACTCGTTTTGATATTTGGATGGAAGTTTTGCGGCCTATTTTAATTCATCTTCCATCAAAATACTACCAAACATTATAGTCATTCAAAAAGTTGGTCAAAGAATTTGCTCATTTTATAAATTAACTCCGTCTTGCTTTTAGAGTACTTTTTCTTAAATATACCAACACATTATAAAGAGAAAAAATAAGTCGCATTGAGATTAAATTTAACACTTTTTAAACAGCTACTACTGCCTCAAATATATAAAATGTTGTTATTGCCATTTTTAATGACTCTTAAAAATAGATATGTATGCCATCAATAAAATTAGGATACTCTTTAAAACAAAAATATATATTTAAAATAAGATAGTCTCCTACTAACTCTTCTTCAGAGAATGAACAACTAGAACAGGGGTCACCAATCTATCCAGCCCTCGACATCAGTTCATCTGGCCCGCCGACGGCACTTGAATTTGCTTTATAAAAACGTAGGGAACACAAAACTTTGTGGTAAAATTTAAATGTGAATATGTTTTAAGAAAACTAGTAGATATTGATTGCTATATGTCTTACATTTACAATTGTTGTAACGTATTTTATTCGTATTATCTTTTAAATAGTAGATCTTTGTTGATTTCAAGAAATAATATTCAGTGCTCATGTTGCTTAGCATTTATACATTTCCTTGTTTGGGTATACCACAATTATGTATATTTCCCGTTCTTTCATTTTCAGAACCCCTTTTTGTTCACTCTATATTATGTCTATTGAAAAAGTGAAGTAAGCACCGAGAGTCGTGTTTTCATAACTAAAGTATTTCTTTGTGGAAACAAAGTAACAGAAAGCCGGTTACTTAACATGTAGTGAAAAGGTTTTAGTTTTGAAAGAGTACAATTTACGTCGTCAGAATGAAGCAAAACATTTATCCGAAGTTTTCTGGAACGTTACACTCTGAGAATTATGAGTCAATAAAATGTAGTTTAGAAAGTCAAATAAACTTCTTCACGAGAAAGTTTGCGGAAAATAAATCTGTCAGTTACAAGTTACAAAACAGAATGATTATGTGGCCCGCGCTTGTAATTCTTTCATTTATCAGGCGGCTCACGGGGAAAAAAAAGTTTGGTGAGCCCTGAACTAGAATATAGTTTGACCTTTAAACAAAACTGATTAATTGAGTACATAAAATGGAAATATACATTTAAGTAAGCCGTATGTATACAAATTATTTTTCTTATTTGGTTTTACTATCCAGTTCTGTAATATCATTGCTCAATATACAACCAATAAGAAAACGTCAATATTTTCAAAGAGAAAGAGTTATCCAGATTGCTAACTAAATTTTTTATTAAATGCACCTTTTAGCTATATTTCTTTACAGGTCTAAATAAAGAATTCAGTTTAATTTTGAAGCAACGTGTATTTCAATTTAATTTAAATATGTACTCCTCCTTTTTTTTTTTTTTATTATGATGCACCAAGCTGTTGCAACACATACTCGTTGCTGCATCATTATTTCTTAGATCAATTAGTTCTGTAGTTCTAAGATATTAAGCAAACACTAAAAAATAAGGGAAAACAAATATCTACAGACTGCGACAAGGATACTTTCCGTGATGAAGAAGAAAAACCAAAACCTTAATAACTTTTTATTACAGAAATATAACAAGAAAAAGGGGCAATTTTCTTCCCACCAGAGGCCACAACTCCCAAGTACATTGTTTTGGCCGGATATTTTATCCCAAAGGCGCACTGGACTTTTTCAGGTAATACTGCTATAAATCTGTCGTTTCTGTAGTTCAAAACCTGTTCGACTGTTCACAGTCGAAGGATGACTACAGTAATTAAGGACTTATTTTTGCATCTCTCCAGCATTAAAGCCTTCATTCTGTCGGTGAGGAGATGGTTTGGAGTCCTTACATAGCTCTTAAAGTTGAGTTCAGCATGAACTACCCTTCTGATGCTCTTGGATCTTTGTTGATCTTGGCCTCCAGGGACTTGAAAAGGTTTTATCTAGATTTAAACCACTTTTTCTACTTCCTACCTTCCTTTAGACTTCTTTTCCATTCTACTTGGCCACCCTGATATTCCGGACTGTCCTCACGGTCCCGCCAACAATGTCTGTAAATCTTTTTCGATCAACATCTCCTTCGAAAAGATCCGATACGTTTTGCCTTTTTTGTTCCTGTTCACTCATTTTTTGTCTGATTTCAACCAAATTAAAACAATGCGCAAGAAAAAAACAGCACATGTATCGGAAAATTGCTTGAGATGTTACCTGAAACCTTAATTAGTGCAAAAAACAAAAAAAACAATGACGCAGAAAATTTCTCTGTCGCACTTGGTCGATATTCAAACTTTGCTTTATTAATAGAGATTAAAACTAATTACATCATTTTGATTTATAACTTTATTATATTAGAATATAAATCAATATCTATTCGATCCAGATTTGATTTCAATTCAAGACTACAAATAAAAAAAATCGTTTTCATACAAACAAAATCTCCTCCAATAAATCTAGCAAAGATATACCAAGCTCTTGAAACGTAGTATATTGACATACATTTCCTATTTTTAAAACGTTAAGTTAAAAACTTTTAAATATATGTATACTTATGTTAAATGCTGAGCGAAAGATTACTAAATAAATACTCATAATTAAATTCTAATACTAAGTGATATTTAATAGAAAAGTAAAAAAAATACATAGTAAATAGGTATATAAGAAAAAGAGAGTAATTTATATCTGCAAAAATATTGCCAAAAATTGTCAGATCGAAATTTTGCAAAGAAAATTGCAAAAAAATATTTTCACTCATTATGGAAAAAAGTAGTTAATAGCATTGATGAACATTGTAGTGAGTAACACAAATTTACAAAGATTTTTTTCGTACATGCAAAAAAAAAAAAAAAATATTGTACGGATAATAATGTTGACAAAAAAAAAAGTAACTCTCAATCATTGGTTCATTTATGAAAATATTGCAAAAGATTTGTACTAAAATATTCTAGAATTGAAAAATACTATATTTTAGAGTTAAAATATGCAATTTTACGTCCAAAATGGATCATTTTGTGCCATTTAACTTCAAAAATTGACAATTAATGAAAAAAAGGAAAAAAAAAAAATTATTCAAAAAGTGAAAGATATTTCAGTAAAAAAATATATTTTAATGCGTTAATTTTATATGCAAACGAATTTACAAACAAATTTCTTCAAACTTTATTGGATAAATATAATATTTCATCGTCTTTTTGCAATATTTTCCACCAATTTTCAATTTTCACTGATTTCTTATTTTGTACATAGCTTTTTTGATTTTGAATAAATTTTGAGAATGCCATTTTTCATGTAGTTGATTTTTGAGACGCAGTCACTTTTTGATGAAACATTCAACCCTCCATCTAGTCTCATTGAGCTCTAAAAACAATTTTTGTGTTTTCGGGATAAAAAAGTCCTCCTTATATGTACAATTAGAGCCTCTTGGACCCAACGGCCCATAAAAGACACACACACACACTAACTGTATTGTATAAATACATATTATTTTTTATCTACTTCATTATAAAAAAAGAATAATTCAAAATTTAGCTCTATTAGGGAGAGTCTTTATTAAAAAAAAACCTTATGCTTACTTTAAATCACCCTTTATACTTTATTTAAAATCCCATAATATCTTAATTGATGTATTGGATATTGCGTAATTTGTCTTTAAATGGGAAAATGAATCCATTGTTTCATTTTCATGAATAGTAACCGAACATTTATGGATTTTACGTGAATTAGTTGAAAAGTAAGAGTCTTTAACATTGATAGAGTTGTAAATTCTAAGCACTATCGATATTTTAATAAAAACACGAAAATGGGCCCAGTAAACCTCACAATTTAAATAATTTTTTGAAGGAAATAGGAAGAAATTACTCCAATGGGAATTCTCTACTCTACTCTGAGTCTGACAAGAGTGTATACCATTGATTATATGCGGTATTTTCCAGAGTTAATAGGGGTCGATGAATATACAAAATTTGGTTTAAATATAAAGAACAGGGATATGCAACTTCCATGATAAGGAGGATTTCAGTATGTTCATTAGAGGGCCATAAATGATTCTCAATAAGAACACATATTATATGAATTTATATCTGTAGGTTTATTGAACCAACATTAAACTATTTTCTGCAAATAAATTCAAATGTTTGGGCCATTTTAACTGTACACATCTTGACCACATTTTAATCCGACACTGTCTTCTTTGCCTTAGAAAGTTCGATGCCACATCATAAGACGCTGTGATGGCTGACTCTTGACAGGTCGTGGCTTTGGTGAAAAAGTCCTGCTGTTGACATACCTTATATTTGAGGTCTGCTACTACAGCGGCTCTGGTAGCTCATGTGTACTTCTCATATTTCACCATATGTAATGTGTTGTAATAGGGACTTAAGTTGTATTCATTTAGGGCTGAGGATGTCTTAAAGCAAACTAGACACATTGTTTTCCTTTTGAAATTGATGAAGAGATACGTTGCCTCTTATTTGGGCTTAAAAGTGTGATTTTCTCGAGCAAGTTTTCTATTTTTGCCCCTTCTAGTTTCCCTGTGGCTCTTAACTTTTTTCTTCTCTAACGCAAAAGGTATACCGGGGCCTGCTATTTACGTATGGCGCCATCTATCGGTCAACAGTATAATTATAATTTTGTTTGAAAAATTATTATTAATTATTTCGGATCTATTTCCAAGCCGAATACTTGTTGTTACTTTCTGTTTTTTCATCAGATCTTTAGCTTGTTGTTAATTCTCATATAAAGTCACATTCATTTTTTTAATTTTATATTAAGTACTTCACTTTTTTTTAAATATGAGTTGAACTAATAGCAAATATAATTCATTTTATACGGTACTTAGTTTAAATTACACTCCCTTTTTTTTCTTTATACGGTATAAGTAAATGATCTACATTAGTGAGCACTATAAGAAATGCACCCTTGACTTCTTTTTTTATACAAACATAATGATAACTTTTGCTAAAATTAATTTTCTATTATAAATAATAGTTATGAATTTACATTTGAAAAAAAAAATCATTTGTTTATTCAAGAATAGAAAAAAAAATCTTAGAAATTTGACTTCATTGAAGACTTTGATTAAATAACTCTGAGATATATGATTTAGTATATAGCGATTGTTAATCTTGTTACCCATAAATATATATATTTAGCACATATTAAAACAATTTTTTTTAAAGAGTGATTCCTAAGATAGTCATTACACAGATATATTTTAGTGTTATTATAATCTTCAACAACTGCCCATAACATACAACTTTTGATAAACAATTTTTTCCCGATAAGTTATTAGTTGTGGACATTAATGCACATAATTTAAATAAATTGAGTAGATCATGTTATCAAAATAACTCCTTCAATGTACATTTCTTCATCGTTATCATTATACAAATACTTTGGGGTCCTTTCTAATGGCTTTTTTGTCCTTTCAAGCATTTAATATTTTAAATTATGTTTGTGGATGTATTTATGCTAATGCTTTATAAGATAAACATTAAGTTATGTACTATTATCAAGTTATACATGGATACCATATAAGATAGAGCTTCTAAAACTCTACTTTTTAAAATTTATATTATAATTGGACAAGTATTACTCTATCTCAAATTCTTTTTTTTGCTTTACTTGAGCAGATAATTTTATCAAAATTTACCAAACTACCTCAAAATACTTTTTGGGAAAATTCGATTTTACATGAGCTCGAATAATCAAAGTTCGAATTATTATTAGTCAAATTTTCAGTTTTATTCAAAAGGATAAGAAAAAATTACTTGTTGTTGGAGGAAGAAATGATGTATGAAAAAAAAATCAAAAAAACATATATATAATTTTTAAATATTTGAATCCGTAGCTTCGGAGAATTTTCACATTAAGTTATGTTAGATTTTCCTCTATTGAAGTGATTCTCAACTTGTTCATCAGTGTGGGCCCGCCATGTAGTTATGATTGAAATACATATTGCAGTTAAATATGCCCAACCAAATGTACTCTTTTAGTATAAATGGGATTTTTTAATGCGTAATACAGTAAATTCTAATTTAACGAATTAACGTCTCAAACACTAGTAAATTTGTAAGATAAGTAGATCAATCGACTGTTGACAAAAAAATTATTAATATAATTTTTATGTTAATTGGATGAACCGTGCCACAATATGTTGGTCCATAATATCAGATTTAAAACCGATTCCGTCCTATCCACCTCTATTTAATCTCTGTTATTGGTCTCTAAAAAATACCAGTACGACATTATACAACTAAATTCAGATCTTGGAAATCCACATTTTTTATTGTTATTAATTCACAAAACACGAAAATGATCATCAAAGTCTTCAATTGACGTAGTAAGTTTGGACTTGGAAGATTTTTTTAGAAAATCACATAGTATAATTTCAATTCAGGGCCTTATTTGGCAAGAATGAACTAAATATATAGATAAAAATAACGGTTCAACTAGTTAGTAAAAACAGTGTATATGATATGGGATCTTGAATAAAATCCCTATAAAGATGTGTTTTTCAATTATAGCTACAATATAAAATGCACATTAAAAAGATTTGCTGTAAATAAAATGGTTGATTTTAAATAATTTTTGGAGTTTAACTTTTATCTTCCATAAAAAAAAAAAATAAAAAAGAAGCATCTCAAGATTACAAGCAAAAAGTTCCAAAATGAAATATTATATTTAAATAGAAGTGAACCTCTTCGCCTCTAATGTATTAAATATTTTTTTACAATTATTCAAATAATCGATTAAATATATTTAATTTAGTAATTTTTTTCACGTAACTGTACTTCAGCTATAATAAATAAAATGTCAGATTATCAATTGAATTACATCGTTTAGTAAAACTTTAATTATCTGACTTTCGAAATAATATTTCCCCACTATTGTTAAAAATTCAATACAAAAAGTGGGAACAATTTCTATGAAATTTCAAAGGTAGCTTAACTACCCTAAAGTAATGAAATTTTGCATATATTTTGGAAAAGACGTGATTTTGTTCTAATATCATCCGTCTACTATACATTACAGCTTGTTAGTATAAATAACAAATTAATTTACGTTAAACTTCGATCAAAAGTATTTAATAAATGTTTATGATAAATATTTTTTTAGGTGTCTAAATGAAATTTTGCCTTTTTGTTTGTTCATCTACGTATCACAGCCAGTCAGCGGCTACTGATAAAAGTTCAGCATCATTGGTGATATATTTAGCAAATATGTTTCTTTTATTACGGCTTTTACGTACAATTTGGACGTGCCTTTCAGATTTAGAATATGTCTTTTAAATTTTATCGATATGTTTTACTAAGGACAGGCCTGTGACTATGGGCAGAGAAGGATTTTCCACTCCCACAACTCAAATCGTCTTGTCAAATCTTGCATTCGTCAAAAAAGTCATAAATAAACATTCTGTTAAAAATGACAATAAGCTTAGAATCCCCTTTCCTCTCACAATGAAAAATCTTAGTGACGGCCCTGTTTAAGGACCCCCCAAGCAGTGTTGGCATTTTTAATAAGATTACAGAAGACAATTTTCCGACTTTTATAACTAGAAAATTAAAAATTGTATATAACGCGAATATAAAGAGTAGACTGTCCAGTTTCCCTCCCCTCATTTTAATTGCCTTTGCTTTTGGATTCCAAAAACTCATTTTGAGAGCCCCACGGGTATTGAGTGTCCAATTTATGAACATACTAAATAATGAGGGTAACTCAAATTGACCAAATATAATATGTTTATAAAAATAACTAATCATTTCAACATTTTACATAATTGAATTAAATTTTTTTCCGTATAAAAATGCCCATAGGAAATAATAAAATTATTTTGTTCACATTCGTAATCACCGCAATCATTGTACTTTCAACCTGGATACTTTAGTACATTTAATCACATAAAGGATTAATATATGTATGTACATATGTTTCGTCATTACTAATACTTAATAATATTATACACATCTAGAAATTTAATTTCTACAATGACCTGCATAATTTTTTTATTATTTCATTTCTATTTCTATAATTTGTATATTAGACTGTTTCAAAATGCAACCTAAATAAATTTTAATTTGAAGAGAGCATTGTATCTACATTAGGGGCAATCTAAGATAATTTAAATAAGTGATATTTCTGAGATGTTGATATTGAGTAGCAGAACTAATTGTCTGATTGATGAAAAAAAGATTATCCAGTTTGGTTTAAAGTGGTACGTTTATTTTGAATTTTAATAATCAACTAGCGGGAGTATCCAGCATTGATCGGAGTTATTAAGCGTCTTATAATTGACTGAAACAATTTGTTTGATTAATAACTTGTGTTAGTGCCCAGCAATGCCCCAGTTACCAAGTGGCCTATTAAAATTTGAAGACTTTGAATTTAAAAATTCAACAGGATAGAAATTATTAATTAAAAATAATTACTTTAAATTAATACTATAATTAAATGTGTGTCTGATCTCTCTTAATAATTAATGTAGCTGTCATTAGAGGCAATAATGGCTTCCAGGTTAAGCTGCAACGCCTGGCATCCGCTCCCAATATAGTCCTCTGTTATGACGTCCCAGTGCTGGCCGACAGTGGCTTTGAGGGCCTCTGTGTTTGGATGATGGACACTGCAAGGATTCTCCTTGACATGCACCCAAAAGGTTTAGTGAAAGGGGTTTGCATCAGGGCTATGAGAGGGCAAAAAGTCTTAAAAAAGAGTTAAAATAACTCAAAATACTCATTCAAAAGAGTTTTGCAATGGGGGAGTTGCGTTTCTTTCATTGCTGGTTTCAAAAGTGGCCTCCCTATCCTCACAAGTCTCTTTCCATCTACTTTTTTTTATAGCTCTGTCGAAAGTCTGATCTCTTGCATAAACTCTCATGGACTTGAGAGGCTCTGTCTGGACTGTTTTCTTTAACTCCTCCGGGTACAGTTTGGCTTTGTTGCCAGAGCTCTTCTTCCTTTCCGACGTTTGCCATTTGTTGACAGTGTAGACGGTGGTCCTGGAGACGCCCAGTTGCTTGGAGTGTGCAAATGAAAATTCGTAGATCACTGTCAAGTGTACATAAGCTAGAGAGCTCAAGTTTATTTTGCTTTGCTATGTTTTAATTGTTTATTCTTTAATACGTCGAAAAATGAATTAATTTCAATCACTCAACCTTCATTAGTTATTGAATTAGTAAGCCATTCAGATTTCAATGGACAACCCCATATTAGGAGTCTTCGAACAGATAAACTGTTTCTTAAGAATATACAAGATATATACTTATAAATCTTTAGTTTTACTCACTGTTTTTACGATCAAACTCACTACATAGATGTTCCCTCTTCAAGAATGAACAAATAACAATACAAATGTAACGTTATGACTGATGAGCCAGACAGTACATTAATCTCTAGAGAACTACCTAGCGGAGCATTAATTACACAGATAAACTTGGCTTTATTAGTATGGCTGATTAACAATGGAAGGAAAAGTGAATACGTTTGTATTTTGAAACCAACAACCCTGATGATAACGTTTGGTAAATACTGACAACCGAAATTTATTGAGATTTAAGTTGTAGTAATAGTTATCTGATGAAACTTTTGTTAGTTTAATAATGATTATCCAGATTGTAGTAAAGCTTTTACTCAATTCTAAATTTATCTCATAAGTTGACAAATAAAAGAAAAATGTATGAATGATTCAAAATCCACGAAATGTCGTCTTTATACATCACAATTCTTAAATATTTTAACCTATTGTGCTATGCCAATATCATAATCTCATAAATATTAGTAAATGGCTGCTGTATCCGGCATTGCCTAGAGTTGTTAGGTGTCGATGAATGGATAAACTTTGCTTTAATACTATGGATTGGCTTTAATTATATAAAAGATAACTCTCCAAGAAATTATCGGCATTACTCCATGTTATTCATAAAAACACTTAGAAGTAATAACTCGATACTTAGATGTTCTCTCCTTAAAAATAAATAATAATGATAATCACTTGAGAAAAAAAATATTGCTCAGGTTGACAACGAGAAAATAACTTACGTGCTAAAACCTAATTGTGATTTAGAAGCAAACATGAATATGTATACTCTCACTTTATTCATATGTGGTGATGAACGTACACACGTTCCTTGCCTAACCTCATCTAAAATCCCATTCATTATTGGTGTGTGTATCTAAAACTGAACACTCCTTTAAATTTGAAGCCATGCACATGTTCGTGATTTTATTGACTTGAAACTGGTTTATACTTCGAGGCAAGGGACAAAACTCCAGCAAAATCAAAATAGCAACAGTGAAACAACAGCCGATAATATGGAGAGACGTCGAGTCGCAATTTTGGAACTTACCGCGCGGGGAAAAACTCCCACTGAAATTGCCAAGGTTCTGAACTGCAGCCGCACCACTGTTTACTGCGTGGTAGCCAAAGGGACTCCTGATGCAACCACAAGATATAAGTCAAGTCCTCGAAGGTCGGACTCCACGGAGTTCAACGTCAGCAGAAGGACCATGGACCAGCTAGTTAAGAAAGATAATGGCCTTAAGGTTTACAAGAGAACCCCTCGACAATCCTAAAAGCCTGTAGACAAGGAAAAACGCCTCACAAGGTCGAAGATTCTTCTCAACAAGGTTAAGAAGAAGACCTCACTCGCCTGATTGTTCGCCACTTGACTTCGCAGTGTTTGAGCGTTTAAAGGGGATCTGTCGGTAGTCCCATACAATTCCAAGGACCAGCTGAAGTCTCCCATCAAGAATGCCTGTGCCAACCTCGACCAGAGCTTCATCGTCAAGTCATGCAGCAATTTCCGGTCCAGGCTGGAGTTGGTAGTGGAGAACATGGGTGGCCATATTGAATAGGCATGTGTCTTAGACTCTCATCTTTTGTGTTAAATAAATTAATTCGTCGACCACTTTAAAAATTACAGAATTATTTAGCTATTTAAAAAAATATCAGAGTGTTCAGTTTTAGACCCCCACACCTGTATTTTATTTTATATAATGTCTATCCTTTTCTGTTGTTTTTTTCCTGTTGTTTTTTTTCTCTAAAGAATATGCATAAGCTTTAATACACACGCTTGTTGTTAAAAATGATACCTCAACTCATATTTTATGAAACTCTACATATATGGTATGTAGTATAAAGTTGTATATAATTTGATTGGACATAAGCTCCAGGGAGATTTAATTCATTTTCACATAAGAGCAGGTCATAACTTTAAACAACAAATACTTTATTTTTTAAATGTTCCTTTAATTGTTTTAGATGGAGTTGCACTTATCAAGTAAAAGTGCAGCACATTATAGCAATATACTTACTCCATCAAACCTAAGAATCTTGTGTGAATTCCATATACATAAAGTATATTTCTTTCTCAAGGTATGACCTGGGCATGAACTTACACATTGAGTTTAAGAGAATAAATTCTCCCTAGCGTGTTGTCCATGAGCTACGTCGATTCCATATTCTCATTTTAGCATGAAGCAGGTACTCAATTTTGTTGCTTATATCAAGTATTTCAATATTGTAATACTTTATTTAGACTATTAGTGCTGAAAAATCTACAGAATCTTATAAGCATAGTTGGTTATTGAATAGTCTAAATGATCATTTCATTTGGGAAACTTAAATAAAAAGCTGTTATTCAATTTAAAATATTTCTGGCTATGATAAATTGGCAACTAACATAATTTTAGCTTTATTTATATATTAAAAAAGATTTTTGAAACAAAGTATATTTTAACAACTTTTCAACAAATAACTTTCAAAATCCTTGGCTCACATACAAAATTAGGACAACCTCTCTATATGTACATACATAATATACTATTGATTGCTTTTGGATAAAAACTAGTAAGATAGATGAATTATTGACTAAGTAAACTAAACAGTATTTAATCTGATTTCTTTCTTTATTTGTTTACTTTGCTTTAATTAAAAAACCATAAATCAATAGTACTTACTTGAACAAAAACAAATAAACATACAAAAAGACTTAAAAAGTTAATTATATCATGGATATAATTCCCCTTGCTTTGGACAAAGATGCTGTTTTTTTTAAGATATACCCATTACGTGTTTCCTCAGTAATTGTTATAAAATTGTGGTTGATCAAATTAGACAACAAAATTTCAACTTTACATTAAAATGACCTTACTAGCCCGAAATGTCTGGTTTGGTATCCTACAAGGTGCGTTTTGAAATGATTTAGTGTTATATTTTGCCTTAAAAAAGATCAAAGCAAAACAAAAGAACAAACAAAACATAGTTTCTAAATATATAGTCTTTCATTATTTGCATGTTGTAAATATGAAGCTATATAATATTTGTTGCTTGAAAAAATGTTTTTCTATATTTACTTAGCATTCAAAGCTTATTGATAGTATATAAAATTTTACTCTCTGTAGACTAGTAAAACATAAATTATTTGTTATTATCCTATTGCTTGTGGTAAAAGCTCTCAAGAACCCACCATCTCAATCCAATAGTAAAAACATTTGAAGTAGTATATTTCTTCTTTTTCATAAATCTATCCATAGCCAAGTAAAGTGTTGAAATAAGATTGTTTGCACTTTGTGAAATTAAATTCTGCTATAGAGATTCGACTTTTTTCCAAATGACCAATTGTTTTACTTGGGATCCTCCACAGACAAACTGAGCAATTGCCTCATGTTCGACCGTCTCACAGAGATAGATATCGCATGGGTTGCAGGCCAAAAATACGGGCTCCAAAAGTGAGGATATTTTGTGGACAAGGTATCATGCACTTGTTTTTAGGCTTTTGTGCCGATGCACATTCTTGCTGGAAGTTGTAATTTCTTCGTTGGGTCACTCTTCTATCCAGGGAATGTAAATTAAAAGTGTTAAACCAGAACTGGTAACATGCCAATGCTGCATCCGCAAGAGTTCTCCCTTTCCTGTCAAAGTGTTCGATGTTATCAGGAGAGGTGGATCTCATTGCCAATAACTCAATTGTTATAAGCCTTTAAATATTATTCAAATTTATCTGGACCGCCTTGTATTATTCCATTGGCCTATATGATGTAAAATTAATCATTTATACTGTTCATAATGTCTCTGTTAAATCCCTTCCCCTCCAGTACTTCCCTGGAATATTTAACCCCTCCAAAATGAATATTTTATATATATTAAACAATATTTGCACTTTGTGGTTCTTATATATAATACCTACTATGAATTTCATTATTCAAATTGGGTACATTTTGACGATTATATGCTTTAATACCTGTGAATTCATATAATGAAATGATGGTTGAGCAAAAGAATATTAAATATTTTTACCCTTTCTTCACATTTATCAACAATAAAAACCATCAAAAGTTTTCATTTAAAACCTCAATAACCTACTCAAAATTTATTAATAACTCAGCTTTTGATGGAATACAATTCCCTAAAATGGATATAGGAAGAATATGATAAATTCAGAATTTGCTGTAAGTGGAGTTTGTGGGAGGACCAGAGAATAAATTTCTTATATTATGAACATGTATATTTTACATAAATTTTGATCTCTGCCTATAGAATTTGCATAGAAGTTGGGCAAAAATAAGATACTGAGAATGTACTACAAAGATACTTAAGTTTCCTTTGTGGATAAACATGTCAGGAAAGGAGCAATGGGTTAATTATAAGACCAGTCATTTTAATCAGGTATGAGTTAACTCATAAAACATCATTATCCACAAGATGGTACAGATGTAATAATATATATTAATAAAGAAAAGTTTGTCTGAGATGACTCATCTTTAACAACGAGCATGTGTAGCGCTTCAGCTCAGTGTGTCATATTAAAAAAAAAAAAAAGAGTTATTAAAGCAATAAAATATAATGAATATGACTTTAGATGAAGTTTAGCAAATATTGTATGTAGGCTGAGCGCGTCAAGTTAAAAAAAAAAATGAGAGTATGTATGAGTTATAATAATTTTTTTTTGTGACTTGAGATGAGGTTTAGCAACGAGCATATGTAGGCTCAGCACGTCATGTTTAAAAAAAAAGAGTACATGGATATTTTATATTGTATATTTATAGTTGTAAGTTCTTTGTACTTTTTCGCGCGCAAGTTTTGTTATCGTTGGTAACCTGAACATTTTTTAAATTTTCTGAAACTATTATCATTATTTTTTAGTTCTTGAGGAGGCAACATCAAAGTATTGAGTTACTACGTGTGAGGCTGCTCATGAAAAACGAAAACAAAACAAAACACTGATGGTCTACAGAGGATTTATCCTCTATATCAATTGAGCAAAGGTTGTCTGTGCGTTGACGATAATAATTTTTTGTAATGCCGGGTACAACTGCTTGTAAACTAATAAGTATACAAACTACTATTAAAAGCGAGGTGGTTCCACACTTGTTGTGATTGTAAACAAACTACTTATAAGTAAACAACACTCACGCCTCATTGCTTGCAATTTATTGATGACCGTTTCATTCTTATCTTAAAATTATGTATTAGTTATATAATTAAGAGCGTTGGAGCTTTATAATAATAATGAGACAGAGAATCAACTCGTAATTTTCAAACAGCTGATGCAATTTCAAAGGGTTATGAACGGTTTTTACTTAAATTAGTTTATATATAAACGATCAAGAGTGGCTACATCTTGCGGTTAAGTAGTATACCACCATGAATATTATTTGTAAATTCAAATTTGTAAGACAGAATACCTGTTTGAATATATTTATGTTGAGCCCCCAAACTACACACTACCCCCCCTTACAGAGAATATATTTTATTTGTTTGCTAATGTCCCACTATTGCATGGATCCTGATTTTTAGTATTAAAAATCTTTGGTTTAAATTGCTTCATCTCATTTTTTTTGGTTGCAACGTGTACAGCTTTTGCAGGACATACATTTATAAAGAAGTTTTTCCTTCATGTTATTTTAAAAGTACAAATATGCAAAATTTACCTTGTATTATAGATTAAGGCTTATTTTTGGAAATTTAGCTATATTCACATGGCAATAAATTCCAATTAATGTTGTCTAATTTATTACAAAAATTTACAAGAGGGTTAGTTAGTTAAATATTTATTACTGGTTGCCATACAAACATAAAATAAAATTTTACAAATAAAGAATGGCCCACGGAACTTTCTCCTTTTGATATCGCTATAAAAAAAAGACAAATGGATATTTTTCAATATATTTTTTTTTATTTGAAAGCCTCAACATTCCGGTTAATGATAAAACACCAATTCATTCATATGGCCGCCGTAACTGGCCTTACATTAGCCCATTCTGTCGACCCAACTTTTCAGTACATTTTCGATTGTGTGAGCTTCAATAGCTGCAATGGTGACTCCAATTTCGTGTTTCAAATCGTCAATCGTCTCTGGATGGTTGGTGTAACATTTATCCTTGACGGCTCCCCATAAAAAATAGTCCAACGGAGTCATATCGTAGCTACAAGGTGGCCAGTTTACGTTGTTGCTTCGGCTTATGATGTGATTGTCAAAGACAGTGTGCAAAAGATCCACTGTAACGTTGCCTGTGTGGCACGGCAAGGAACACGGTCAGACAATGGGATATTTGTGCTAATACTGATGATTCTATAACCTGGTTTACATTAAAATTTTGTGCATTAATATTTGTATTTTTTTACATTTCATAAATTGTAAAGATACGATTGATTATCTTCGTTTTTCTCATTGATTACTTTATGTCTCTCGTGTTAGGGCGGGTCATCTATTGATGAGATAGTCTGCACTTTGCAATTCTTCTATTCAGACATTGCCCGCTGAGTTTATGTCCTTCCACTTGCTTAGCTGGGCTAGAAAAGGGTCATGTCCAGTGAAGGCTTGTACAATGAGTCTCATTTTTCTCTTCCCAGTTTGATACACTTCGACTTCGGCTTATTAAGGATAGTATTTATATGTTTCATAATTTGATCTTTCTTATATTGGCCACACCAATATTTATAGAATAAGTCACTAATTACCTTCTTTATATAGCTTGGAGGCGTCCCAATTGATATGACAGTTATCAATTTTTTATTTTATTATTAAAGGGTTTATATACTCAAGGTTTTTATTTTATTCTACACCATCGACACATACAAAAATATGATTTGTATGGACTTTTACGAGCAATTTTCATAATTGGATGGAAGTGGATATAAAATCTTCATTTAAGACCATAAATTCAACTAGATATACCAGACTGTTTGAAACCATTAAATGTTTTGTTTGTAAATGTTGGGAGTTATTAATGTAGACCTCTATAAAATAATCATGAAATGAAAAATTGTACAAACGGAAAGCGAGACTCCAACTGATGGAATCTGCAATAAATTGAGTAATGGTGTGCATTCTATTTGAAATAAATAAAGTAAAATTCGCTTAAATGGAATCTGAAGGGGCCTACAAACTCTACTTGCTTTCAAATATATCAGTTGTATCGAATTAGAGTCAAATCTGGATGAAGGAAGCTGAATTTTTCAGATGGAAAATATATTATATACTCTACAATTCTCGGATAATTATAGAAATAGCTAATTTTGAAACTTCCGATATCAAGGCAACCCGTGTTTGATTAGATCCTGTTTTTACAGATCATTGAGGATTTTTAGCCTATCTTTCCTCAAAAGTACTTTTCGAGGGTCATCATGATATGCTTCCGTATTGAGTGAAAATGAATATGAAATGAATTCAAAAGTAAAAATACCAAACGAAAATGTTGACAGCAGTAATTCATACTTATAAAAAGGAAAAAGGTCCATAGCGAATTCTTTATTCTCATGAATTACAACAAAGTTGATACCAAAGAAGGGATGTAAAAGTTGATTTTTGTATATTTTTTACTCCATGTTTCCGCCAGGCAAAGTATTTTATGTAATTAAAAAATGGTATCTGAGAGAAAGTTGACTATAAGCGTATTTTTATTAAATCCAAATTTCTTTTATCCAGTTTTGACTGTAAATACAGGGTCGACGCGATATTACAATACAATACTTAAAATCTTTAATAATTTATTAAATCAATAAATTCAAAAACTACATGGAAGGGTTGGCTACTAGCTTCGAATTCTACTCAAAGTAAGCACCCTTAGTGGCAATGCCCTTCTCCTGCCTGACCCTGAAACTATTGCAGACGCACTCAACCAAGTCTCTAAACAACTTGCTGAAAATCACGCTGATCCACTGCTTTAACTCGGCCACCTTGTTGCATGACGTTCGGTTTGTGTCCTTTTCAACTGCACCCTACAGGTAGAAGTCACCGGGATTGAAGTCAGGGCTACTGGGAGGCCAGATGTTGGGGTTGGTGTAGTCCTCCAAGTTATGGACAGCCATATTTGGGAATTGTGAGCTAAAAAAAAAACACACACACACCAAATGATTAATGCCCCGATGGTCTTCACTGTGTTTTCACCATGCAGGGACCCTTCAGGATATCACAGTCCTTAAAACCGGTGGAATTATCATAACCCCAGTTATTCTGTTCCACTGGTTGGACGGGTTAAAGTCGTTGGATTCCATTGTTGTCAGCACCACGTGTTTTCAACTACTCACCCAATATTTTTGAAAAATCCTACAGTAATTAACTCCTACCTAACGGTCATTATGTGCAATAATATCAAAAGTCAAAAATATCGTATTGAACCTATATATACTTTGGTTTATCTTTATATAGGTGTTTCATAAATGTTTAGTATAAACGAATACCCATATTAAATGTTTGTGCCTCAACTAGATTCCACTCCACATAAGGTTTAAAAGCCAAAGTGATGTTGTATATTGAGCATCCCTTGAACATCATCACTGGAGATGTGAAAATTCCACTATGCGTAATAAACATGCCTGAGAAAATGTGATATTTGATAACACTGATATATATGTATTTTCTCATGACATTTGATTGTACAAAAAAGAAAGGCACAATGAATAAAAAAGCAAATAGTCTCCAGGTTGTCAAATAATATGTTTTTTGAGAAATTTATTACTTGACAACTTTGGAGCAATTATAGTTTAACTGAGCATACCTTAGAAATTGCTATAGTTCCCATAAAGTCATGCCTGAGATACTGTGATAAATTACATGGTAACTCTGAGAGATGATATATCTCCTGACAGAGATAGCTTAGTGCTCCGTGCCATCTAAAAACAGTTGGCAGCCATCTTATTCTTCAGGAAAGTTAATATTTACTAATCAATGGCGTCTGCAGGGGGGGTTGTAGCCACCCAAAATCAATGATTTTTTGCTAATTACTACAAAATTTAATATTTATAATCTTATTTTTCCAAAAAAAAATAATTTCCTCTTAATTGCAATTTTTAACATTGAAACATTATATTTGAAATATACTTTTTGAAATTTTTTTGTGAACACCTGTGGGCTTTTGAAATTTTTTACCTAAAAATTTAACATTTAATTTTTTTATTTTTTAAATTAAATTTTTTGGTGAACAATTGTGAATTCTTGAATTGTTTTTCAACTTAATTTTTTTTTTTTTGAATTAACAGAATTTCTGAAATTTTAGAGAAGAAAAAAAATATTTGAAATATATTTTTTAGAACTTTTTTCGAAAAAATTTTAATTTTATCTAAAAACCTTTTTGTTTTATGATATTTTTTTTTTTTGCAAAAAATTTAATTTTATGTGAATAGCTTTGTGCTTTTGAAATTTTTACGAAAAAAAATATTATTTTTAATTTTTTTCAAAAATTATTATTCTTATTTTTCAAAAAAGTGCACTAAAGTAGTAAGAATTATGCGTTCTTGGTATGTAAGACAAAAAAAAAGAAGCTAAATGACTTCATAAATGAAAACCTTATGATTTTTTTTAACCTTTTTTTTGGACATTTTTTCGTTTCTATATTTTAAACCTACCGGTAGCCAATATGAATTCAACCTCTTGAGTGGAGAAGTTATGCAGATTGGCAGCTAAAAGTTTATTAAAATTTTACTAAGACAAGGTAGGAAGTTTTTATTTTGCAAATGACGTCATGAATAGTAATAAATTATACGTCATATAGTTATGACGTATCTTCGGTTTTTTATTTTTGTACCTAACGACAGTACAAGCGATTCAAACCTTTTCATTAAAAAGTAGTTATGAGATTGTCAACTGGATTTTGTATAATTATTTTACACTCACTGGAAGAAAGTTTTTATTCACATCTTAGGGATGTAAAGTTTGGCTAAATTACAGTGAGAATAAATTTAATTCTTATTTTAAAAATTATAACATACTATTGGTTAAGAAATATAGAGACTATCACTATAGTTTATAGTAATAGTTCTAAGAAATTATGACCTTTTGGTATGTAAATTAAAGAAACTGAAAATTAAAGAGGTAACCCTGACAATTTGAAGAATATTTTTGAGGAGAGCAGCTTAGCTTTCATGCCGTTGTTTTAGATTCTCTGAAATAATTCGTGAGGGGAAGGATATAGCAGAAACTACTCCGTTTTTCTACTCCTAATTAGTCCCACAAGGACATGCCCCTATAATTCCCGAACAAATACTCAGAGTTACACTCCATTGCCCATGAGTTTGTGCACTTTATACTTAGATATTCTCTCATCAAGAATAAACGAAAAATGTGTAAATGAAACAACCTATTCAGGTTTCAAATATAAAACAACTATTGCACTCGTCTAAAGTCATATTTTGACGACTATATTTATAGTCATCACTGTCAGCAAATATATAGTCTCTCAGAGTTGCCTATTATATATGACATTCTCTCAGGTTTGGCTTTTACACTCACCATAATTTAGGCAATATTTTTATTTTTAAGTAAACTGATCACATCGTTAAACTTATTGTATCTTGCAGTTCCTCTATTTCGACAAAAATACACAAATAATCGCCATAATAATCAGTTAGTAGTTGACCTATTATGGAAATATCATTCTATAATTGTTCAACTTAACAAGAGGTACTTTTATTTGCTCCAATAAACGTTCAGAACACACATAAGGAGAAAAAAAGCACAAAACACGACAGCTGATCACATAATACATTGGTTATTTTTAATAATCTAACTATAATGGAAAACCGCTCGATTTCTTTTTTAATTCTTAATAGAAATTAAAGACCGTCAATCATTACAAGACAAAAAAGGCTGACAACTAAAAGGAAAAGCTTACAAAAGAAACAAGGAAATGTAACATATATAATAACCGAAATAAATAAAATTACTTGAATCTGTCACTTTTCTCAAATTGACGTAAAATATGATATTGAAAATGTACTTGAAGAAAGCCCTTATTAAAAAAGTCTTCCCGTATAGGAACATTTTTAGTCTCTTGGTGTTTGATAGGTGCATAGTTTTTTTTCTTCCATTTATTGAATGAATGAATCCCTAAATGAATAAATGTAAATGATGTTTAAATAAATTTAAATACATATTTTCCGTTCCAAAATATATTTCAATATCAATAATTTAATTTTTACTTTAATGTAAGTAATATAACATAAATATACTACGGTATTGTTACATTACTTATATAAATCACATCGCTATTTTTATTCAATCACGCAACATTTTCTCCGGAAAGAAACATAATAAAGATCAGAAATCATTCAATGGTAGTTCGCCAATTCTACCAATTATATAATTATTATTCAATAACTGTTTGGAATTGTTCACAGGTGAGAAGGAACTAATTCCAGGGGCATTTGCAAGACGAGGGCTGGAGGGGCTCCCCAAATTAAAGAATTTTTGTTTTTATTAAAATATAATTTAATATTTGACTTTTTTTTTTTCTAAAAGTTTAATAATTGAAATTGAATTAGGTTTTTCTATTTTTTTTCTAAAAAAATAGATTTTTGAACTTTTTTACAGAAAGTTTAATATTTTAATAATTTTTGAACTTTTTTTCTAGTAAAATTAATTGTTTGTGAATAGCTATAAATTAAAAAAAAATCCACAGAAATTAATATTATAATTTTTTTCGAAAAAAATTTAATTTTTTGCGACTAAATGGATTTTTAAATTTTTTTCGAAAAAATTTAATATTTGAATTTTTATTTTTCAAATTTTTTTGCAAAAAATTTAATTTTCTGTGATGAATTTTTGATTTTTTTCCCTGCATATTTTATTTTTTTTGAATAGTATTTTTGAATATTTTCTGTAGAATGAAATTCAAACCTGCAAACGCTCCTGAATTCTAATTCAACCCATCAACCTTTACTACGCTGATTTGAAAAAAAGAAGCGAAAATACCCTGTGTATATTTATTTTTTCTCAACCGTAAAGTCTTTATTTATAATTATTGGATGTACAAAAATATATATATATATAAGGAAAACTGTGTATTTACCTAGTAAAACAATCTTCAAAATAAAAGTTGAAATTTAATTTCCTCGAAAAGACCTAAAAGTTAAAAACATTCAAACTATCCCAATTTAATAAATACAAAACTTTACATATTCACTCATCCACCATAAATGCTTAAAATGCAAGTGCTATAATTTCTTTTTCTTCAAAATTAAAATTAAGGAGTATATTTTATATGTATCACTTAAAGAGTCTTTAATGAACTTTTTAAATTAAACAACCTAACTTTAAAATTGAAACTTCTACATCCCTTTACAAATAAAGAATGTTATTAAAAAAAGCCATTTAATAATGGCTATAGAGATCAAAAAACGCCCTTTGAAGTCTGAAACTTGAAAAACATAACTTTTTCATAAAAATACAACAGAAGATACAATTAACAGGACACCCTAATAAGTTGATACCATATCATATACGCTAAAATAATAATTTAGAAGAAGTTGACTTCTTTTGTGACCTTTGACCTTTTATTTTACGTTGAAAGTTTACTTTACTGTGTATACTCAAAATGTTATATGCCTATTGTTTTAAGCATATAAAGAACTTAGTGATCACGACATTCGCAAGTTTCTCCTTAATACTTTGAAAATAGATTTAAAAATACGTAATTATTAGGGTGTGTGATGGTTTGGCTGGAAATATTTTTTTTTTTCTAGAGTGCTTAAAATATGGTCTTGCATCCAAAAAGTTGGGATAAATTTTTTTGTTCATATATTAAGACCAATTATAGTTTTATGTCTTGCTGATGATATGTATATTAGGCTGGGTCATGCTTTTCATTTTTTCGAAAATCAAAAACTGGTAGTATTTTTTACTGTGTTTTTTCACGTAGATTTCATAAATGTAATTTTCAAAAGATAACCCAAACTACATCAATTTTACTTGAAAATTAGAGAAAATGCGGTTTTTTTAAATATTGTCTAGCTTTCTATTTGTAAAATATAAGTATTCATATAAAAGTAATGCATATATATTTTCTTTGATGAGAAGAATTCAAATATGAAGAAAATTTTAATCATTAAATAATTCTAAGCTAATTATTTGTGCACTTTAAAGAAGACGATTAAGCCGTAATTTGAATATTCTTTTGTTTGGAATATGCATACTTTAATTCATTAACCTTATAATGCAAATTGGTTGATGTTATATTTTATCAGTTCGTTTATTTTGATTATTCTAAATATCCAGTAATAGAAAATAAATAATACAATCTAGAATAATTTACTAACCAAAATTTTGTTTGATTAAATGATGAATATATTTAAATTACATTTGAATTAATTAAAGAGTTTCTTGCTTAAAGTAATTCTTTGACGTCTGTCTCCTGATGGCTTCATGATTCCTTCTCTATTATTATTTTTTTTTTTTTTTGAGAAATACTGTCAAGAAACTACTGTGACCATTTTAACAACCCTCTCACAACTTTTTTCTCATGGCATGGACATGACATTGGTATTTTAACATTTTCATTGGTGTTTGAATGAAGCTCTTCAATTCATAAGTTGCTAAGAAGCAGGTAAGAGGTGGCTTTGACACCTCTTCTGACCAATTGATCAGGTCAACGATGCTAGAAGCCCGCTGTCTATAGGATTTTTAAAAATCCTAACAGATAGGCTACCTGGTTCGTCCACTCTCTCCCCTGTTCACCCGAATGATCTCCTTCTGCCCATAAGAAGAAACCAGAGTTAGTAGGATCATTTCACTGTGAGCAAACCAGGCAGATCTATTCACTGGTTGCATCAAGGAGTCACACCCTATTATTTCTGGGACTTGAGAGAATTAATTTGAGTGCCTCACCTTGATAATGAACCAACATAGATAATGTACACCAAATATAAACTCGATTAAGAGTCTTTGAATTTTTAGATTTTCCACCTACAGTCCCAACCTTGGAACCCACAGATTTAGAAGTCTGTTGGTACACAGATCAGATCTCCAAGAAATCCATCCTTTCAGGAAACACTTCTTCTCTGATAGAACACACTATCATATAGCCGTAGTGTTGAACCGTAGACAAATCTTGAAGAACTTCATGAGTTAATAAACATTTGGGGAAAGTTTGGATTGGTATACAAGCCAGGAACCGAGTTTATTAGCTTTTCTATTCGTTTTCGTGGGCCATCAAGCTCTAGAATTAGACAGCGTAATGGAAGTGCAGACTATAAATATACCAGACCAATTTTATCCCAAGCTACATTTCAAGTTTTTGCGTAAATCCAGTATTTACACGAGTGTTCACATTTGTTGAGTCTCCTCTAATGACCATGACCTTTTAATAAAAAATCCCTTTCCTTTATCCATTTAAATATAAACTTTGCAATTTTTGTAGGGTGTGCTTCTATCTTGTTTGGTTTCTTTGGTAGAAGGTGGAACAAGAAATTACTCCCAGGATCACAAGCAACACTATAGTGCTATTGTTTGACCCTATCTATAAATGAATCAAGACCACATATCATCAAATCATAAACTAGTTTAACTTAATGTTAAGTTATAATTAAAATTTTATCATATTTGAGTACTTTACATCAGAAACAATAAATGTACATTACTTTAATATAAATAAATATCTGTAAATTATATAAAAGAAAGCCAATACTGAAAAATATAGAAAAAAACCCACATTTTCTCTTATTTTCAAAGTGAAATTGATGTAGCTTAGAGTGAACTTATCTTTTTGAAAATACATTTTTAAAATTTACATAAAAAAACACAACAAAAAAACAATATTTGTTTTAGATTTTCGAAAAAATGAAAAGTACGACCCAGAAAATTGCATAGGATATTTATTTCAAAAACAGAGATAGATACAAAATTAAGTTATTAAATACAAGTTGCTCAGAGTTATGTACCCAAGCCATGTTTCCTTCTGCTTATACCAGATTTCTGGGCTCTTGAGGGCAAGATTATTTTTGCCAATAAATTGATTTTTTTCATAAAACAATTCCCGTGTCTCAAAGCTTTTTAAAGTATGGGTTGTCAATTGGAAAATGCACCAAAAAATTTAAAAAAACAACAACGAACTAATGTACAAATAGAAAAAGGGAAAATTAATATTGTATCTGAATTAGAAAAAGGAATTAGGAAGAGGATTAGCAAGTTAGTCTTAGAATGTATCTTTAGTATGGTTGAAGGAAGAACATATTTCTTATTATTTTGTTGTCTATCGATAAGTTTGACTAAACTCTGGAGTTAATTAACTAAACATTGAATGTCTTGCTGTTGCGCAGATCATTCTTTCTCAAATATAGAAGGGCTGGATAAGTTTTTCTTCAGTGAATTTATGTGGCACATAAGCTTTGAGACTACTCATGCCAACATTCAATTACTTTTCTTCTTCAACATTATTTACCTGACTAGAAGTAATGCCGAATAACATGACAGCTTTTAAAACATTGGACTGCGTTTCCTTCTAATTCTAACCTAAAAACTTATTTACTGTCCATAAGACGGGAAAGGGGTATATTTTTTTGTGTTAAAGAAGTATTACCGTGGAAATCTTTCATGGTAGACGTCGTTTCCTTGAATGTATCTCACAACAGTTCCTCTTCCAAATAGAAATAGAAAAAGGAACAACAACATTGTGAATAACGAACTATGTGAGTTAGAATCATGGTTCTACTGCTAGAGAAAGAAATATCTATTTTTTTATACGTATATGAACTTCAAGATATTTCTTAGGTTAGATAGACTAATTGTTGTACTACAATGTCTACTTATTGGTGCAACTCCATTTGAAACTATAAAGAGGGAAAGAAAGGCACAGAATGAGTTGGTATTTAGCCAATTCTGCTTAACTGTAAAATATTCTTTAATCACAGTTGGAATTCTTCCTAGTTGATACAAATTCAACCAATTCACTTTCAAAACACTGATAAGAGAAAAATCAAATGTTTAAAATATAATACATTGTACATTTTTATGTTTGTGAAGTAAAACCGTTTATATTCTTTAGTCAGTTGTCAAATTTTTAACTACGATTGTCCTTTATTAATTTCTTGAATGTTGATGGGTTGAATTAAAAAAAAAATATATGTATGATTAAGCTCCTGTGTATAATTATTTATGATCATAAAAATAATAATTACAAAGTTAAGAAGGATTTTTTACTATTAATTTTGATTTTACACTTTTTTTTCGTTTTCTTTTTGGTGAATGAAAGATTGTGATGTATAAAAAGGGTTAGAATGTGTATTATTTATGTTTGAAAGTTGGTTAATTGAAGTTGATAAGCTTTTATTAATCTATGATAATAGTAGGTTTATGAGATTTATTCTCATAAGCTTTATCTCCATGTTCAAACATGTATATGCTCTCTAATTGTTATAAAAATCTCGAAGGAATATACAGGGTGGACAAGGAAAATCCGGAATAACTTTAACCGCTAATTATGAGACCTGTATGACAGCTACAAATATTATTTTTTGATCATTTAAAAAGCCAGATTAAATTTAAAATGAACAATTATGATGCAAGCCTTCGTTCTCGATCATGATATCTACACGGCGCATGAATGCTTTGCATCCCCTTGTTACCTCGTGCGGATCCAGGTCCTTCATTGTATTGACGATGAAGGCCTTCAAGGCCGCCATTGAGGCATGATTATTCTAGGCTGTTGGCTGACCAATAGAATGAAGGCCAAATATCCGGCACATTTTGTTCTAATAACTTTTGGACAATCTTGGCCTTATGAGTGGGTAGTGAGTCTTGCTGAAATGTATATGGCTTACTATCAGTGACCTCATTCATCCATGGGATGACCACGTCCTTGAGAACGTCCTTTTTTTAGACCTCCTTGGTCACCTTCTGGTCCTTTTGGAAGAAGTATGGGTGGGGGAGCTTAACTTTTCCTTCCGTGCTGACGACCGCCAGGATCATAACCGAAGCTGGATTCTTTTTCCATGTGTAATTTGTAAGAAATTGTCATAAATAAAAAGGGATTTCGGGGCTTTTTTGTTTGCGAAATACAACAAAGAGATCTTGCTATTGCTTCAAATTTTAGATTGTTCTGAATCGAGTTAGGCTTTTGTGAATAATTCTCTACTATAACTTAAAACAATACTTATTAAAAAAAATTATCCAATGGTTAATTATTAGGTAACATAACAATGGGACAAACCTTTAAACAAACTCTTTAGTCTTATTTACTTATTGATAAAATCCCTTTTGTGGCTGATTTTGTACTCTCCAAAGTGCACTACTGCAAGGATTCTCAACCTTTTTTTTTTAGTGATGTACCACATGTATAATATTTTTTAACCCAAGTAACCCTTAGTAGCACAAATCATTTTTTGCTTCTGTGACATGGGTGTCCTTTCCTATTCTCAAAAAGTTATATTCATGGAAAAAAAAATTCAAAATCCAGAGCTTTTCATAAAAATGAAATTTTTTGGAGAAAAATTTCAAAATATTAATTTTTTTCGATTTTTTTTTGAAAAAATTCATCGTCATATGTTAAAATTGAATTTTTAGAAAACATTTCAAAGAGCCCATATCTATTGCAAAAAAAAGAAATAAATAAATCAAAATCCACAGCTGCTCACAAAAAATGAAATTGTTTGGAAAATATTTCAATTATAAAATTAATTTTTTTTTTTTCAGATATTAAATTTTTTGGAGAAAAATTTCAAATATAAATTTTTTTTACAAAAGTTTCAAATATTAAATGTTTTATATAAAAACATTCTAACATTAAACTTTTTAGTACAGAAAAAGCCCCTGAGTTATGTACCATTTGAAAATATTCTTTCAAAATTTTGAGTACCCCTGGAATATCTCCATGTACCCCAAGGGGTACGCGTATCCCCATTTGAGAACCATTGCAATACTGCACCGTAATGAAAAGATCATGAGGAACACTAACATTGATGTTAGCCCTACAGTTGGGAATAATTGGCAAATTACAGATTGATTTTAGATATCTACTGCGTAAAAAATAGCCTTACAGTATTTGAGAAAGCATTTGCTAACTACCAACTAAATTTGAGATATGTTTTCAGTCTCTTTTTGGAAAAGGAAAGAGAAAGAGATACAATAAAGACCACTCCATTATATATATATATATATTGTAAAGTAGAGGAAATATATATTTGATACCCTTCCCACTTTGTAAGATTACCCACTAACAAGGTAAAGAAGATCTATAGTTTCAATGGTGGTTATTTTAACATTATATGAAAAAAAAAAAAAAAATGAAGGCGTCCTTTGCCCTAAGCAGAGAAGCACTCTCAAAACTTAATATTTAAACACCCATGCTTAACGTTGTGATTTTGTTCATAGTTTTATACACAGGATTTATCTTCGTCCAAACACGACGAGTCAATTTGATGCCTCAAAGAGCTCAATTTTTGTGTCATCTGACCACATCACATTTTCTCAAGCCTCTACTGAATAATACAAGTGTTCATTGGGAAAATTCAGATGGGCCTGTTCTACATATAACCTTCAGATGATATAAACTTTCTGTGTTTTTTTTAAATATGATGTTTCTCATTGTTAAAACAAAACTGCAGTTAAAGTGATCGATGTTAATTTCTTTATGATTGAATATAGTTACAAAATTTACAAAGGAATCAATTACATATTTGTTCCACTGTAAACGTAGAATAATGGTATATTGGCGTAGGTATAATTCTGGTATTAAATTAGCTTATTTCCATAATGAACTAGCTAGTCTAATGCAGATTTCTTGCAAAAAAAAAATCAATAATGAAATACACAAATTTGAAGAAAAGAAAGCCTTCTCTTTTCCGTCCGACCACATTGATTCTCCTACGATCATGTAACAATAAATAAAAGTAAAGACTAATTTTTAGATTAAAATTAAGAACACAAAGTATAATTATGTACATACGACTACACATCAAATTAATTATATTTATAGATCACTTAGTTGTATGACCTGTTTACATATATTGAAGTAAATGATATGTACCTACAATGTCCAAAAAGTAATTAATTATTTAAATTGATTGTCATGATATATTTGGGGGATTGTAAATTGGTTCCTGGCTTAATGAGGTTATTGAACAGTATAAATTCCTGGCTTGTACCTTTTCATCCTTTTTATGCTCATTCGTTCACCATTCATTTATGGAATTTTATTTATTCGTTTAATATTTATCGAGTATAAAAAGCCCAACCTAAAAAAATACTCATTAATATATAAAACGCTTTTTGTTTCCTAATACATAGAAATGAACCTCAAGCGCGTTCCCTAATAAAAGTAAAACAGACTATCCCAGGGATTATGAAATGATACTCTCTAGTTCTATAAAACTGTGTTCAATTTTTTCAAATTGTTTCTGTTTTTTTTAACAGTCTCAAAATAGAAGCAGTACTTTTATTCAAGGCAACCTCCTAATTATTTTCACACCCCTCCCTCCTTTAAAAAACAGCTAAACAGACATACTTTTTCTGAGTTTCCTTATTTACGGGAAAGGTTGACCCGTGTCATAAACAATATAGGCAAATGCTTTGTGTGTTGTTCATTCAGGGATGTCATAATAGGTGCAAAGAAAAAAAAGGTGACCCCAAACCTAATCCTACTTTTGGGTAGGGCTCAATTTTTACCTCATTATAGTTGGGCCAAGTTTGTCTGCATAAAACTAGGGTCTCGTAGTTTTTAATTTTTAATTGTCGGGCCCAGTCAGAGCCCATTTTTATATTTTCCGGCTGAATTTTTTTAAAAAGGCCCCTGATTGGTTATTAATTACTTTTATGATTTTTTCAAAAGGTTGTAAATTCCTCCTGTGAGTTCATTTTCCATATACCCACAGTGGTTTTAGTTTGTCCATTGTTCTAAATTCTCCAGATAGGTGGGTTCTGTTTTTTTTTTTTTTTAAATATTATTTATTATTAGAGACGTTAATGCAAGACTTTGATGTGCTGGTACTTGCTGTGTGATATAATAAAATTAGTCCTGAATCAATTGTCTATATTTTCGACTACAATCCGACCTGAATCCACTGCTCCCACCAGTTAAGATCTGCATCACTTACTATGAAAGTAATAAGTGCATATCAATGGTATACACTATACATATATTCGTGTATATATATTTTTAATTTTTTTTGTAGCATTTGTCTACAGTTTTCTTTTTGTACATAGTTCAACTTTTTACATTGGCTATTGATGTTACATTTTTTAAGTATTTAATATATTATTAGGGGTTTTGATAGTTTCTCAGTATATAATAAATGTCTTAGGCAATTAATATGTTCCGCTTTGTGTGACATTATAATATTGAATATACATATTATTAGCTAATATTTTGCATACAATGATTGGTTCGGATTGCCCTTTTCGATTGCATTGCTGATCACAATACCATACAAAGAAAGTTTAAATACAAGCAAGAGGAGTAGGGAGAAGCGTCAAACTTTCATCCACTCACTTTTTTGATTTTTCAACTGGCTTTGCCTGAGGGCTAAAAATGACTAACTAAATCTAACTAAATCAATTTCAAGTCATTTATATTGAATGTTTATAAATTCTTAATATTTCACCCAGTCTAATTTTTTTATCAATCCGTCGCTTTGTTTAATCGAACCACTCACTGGAAAATAAGTCGTCTAAAGCTAACTTTCAAAATTACAGATGTGGTGGAATGGATAGAATAAATGCAAAAATATTTAAACTGCGTGAAATATTGATAATTTTTAAAGCTAACGCTATACCCCAAATAAAACCGTTTTTTGGAGATTAAGGAGACTAGATCATTGGTTGAGTTATAAATTAAAAAGTGAAGGGCGTTTAAAAAAAACAGTTTCATGAATAACTACGTTTTTTAAATTTATTCAAAATCAAAAAAGTTATGGGCCAAAAAAAAAAAAAAAAAAAAAAAAAAAAATCAGTGAAAATTGCAATTTCGTTTTTTTTTCAGGTGCAAAAAAATGAATTTACAATGAAATATTGGATTAGTAAATAAAATAACGTAGATTTTATTACATAGTTTTTGAAATATTTGCAAAAATGAACCAGTTATGCGGAGTTTTTTTTTTCGACAACAATATTTTCAATAACTTTTTTGTTTTTCCATGTACAAAATAAATATCTTTACAATGCCAATAAGTACTACATTATACTTTTTCTATTCAAATTTAGTGGGCAAAAGTTTTTAACGTTTTATTTCGCGAATTTCGATTTGACAATTTTTCGACAAAAATAAAAAATAATATATGTTGGCATGTTATTTGAAGTTAACAACTATGGTTTGTTTAGTTATTACCTAAATAATCGTAGTAGCGAGGTTACAAGAGCCACCAGTTTTTTTTTCGTTGTTTTTTTTTTAGGGGGTTGCTATGATGACGTGGACTTTGTGGATTACCTTACTTAAACTGATTGCTATAGTGTGATTAGTATAAAGTGTAGTTAATTAACTGCTCGATCATTATTATCATAGTAAGACAAATATAGTTATAATTATCAGGACCTATCTCGACAGCAACGAAATATTCATGTTATAAATATTAGTAATTATGGTATATAGAAGTATTTTCTGAATAATGTTTCATTCAAAAAAATATATATTTGGACCATTGTTAATATGATTTACCACTCTCTTCTTAATCTGAGTAAAGGTAGGTAACCCTTTACTAGTAAAACTATATTTTAGCCGCCATCAAAGATCATAATTATATTTATACCCATAATCAAGGAAAAAAAATGTTGTAATCTTCCAAAATATAGTCAAAAGCAAAAATGAACGCCGTTTATATTTTTTCTAGTTCATCGTTCATTTTTTTTTCTGTTCGTCGTTCCTTCGTTCAAAATGTGAACGGTAGGAGTAAACACCATTCGTTTTTCCGTTCAATGTTCAAGCCTACATATAACATATACTTATATATGGGTATTCTACAATGAAGGTATTGTTTTGGGATACGAAAATATCTTATTAATTGATTATCATGAAGAAGGCAGAACAATTACAGGCAAATATTAGTCCAACCTTCTTGGCTGGAAGAGGCCTACCTTAAAGAGGGGGATCAGTTTAACGCACCTGCACAGAAGTGTCCTTTGGCAAATTAAAAATTGTAGGATTTGGATATGATTTTCCAAGTTATACCACATATTCTCCTGAATTGGCACCCTCAGACTTCCAACTGCTCACAAATCTAGATAAATGGGTTTCCGGGAAGCATTTTGCTGCCGAGAAAGAAGTTAAGAGGGCATGACATGAATATATTCACAACATTTCAGACTCTCACTTTGAGGAAGAAATGCTGATGTGGAATTCAAGGGAGATTATCAAAAGAAATAAAATCATTTTGTAACTTAAATTCGCAATCTTTAATTTCAGAACGTGAAATTTTTAGCTTAGCTTCGTATAGCCTTTTTTTAGGCGAGAAATTAAAATTATATGCTTTATTTCTTATTTCACGGTGATAATTTACACCTCAAATTTTTTAGACTTTCCAAGTCTTCTAAATCTAGATATAAGACCATTATGCTAACACCACTTGATAACCTTGTAGATATCTTTAATACGACTTTATGATTTCTGGATTTTTGGATCATACATCTTAGTTATTATTGTTGCCATATCGGCACTAAGCTGTTATCAGGAGTTCAACACATTTTAAACGGAAGTATTATAAATTAGTATGGAATTTCTGAGATAGCTTCGCTTCCCCCAACAGCACAAACAAAAATCTTATGTACCACCCTGAGTGTATTTATAAATAATGACTAAAGTCCGGTGTATTTTTTTATTTTTTGTGAGTCCTTTTTCAACAAATTTTTGTTTCTTTGATTAACTCTTGTTAACCTGTGAACAATTAAATATATATATATATAATAGTTCAACATTGTATTAATATAATGTAATTGACGGATCACTCAATCAATTCCGCTGCAAATCTCTCGAAAACTCGACTTAAAAAAAGAGGAAAACCTTATGCTATCAAATACATATTACATCGTTCAATAAGTTCTGAGGCTTTCTCACAGATGGCGCCACTGTTGCCGAATATATATATATATATATTTTCCGTAGCACCACCCTTCAAACAAAACATATCAAATTTTTTTGACAATCGGACTATTTGTTTACAAATTACAGTGCTTGATGTGACACTACTCCTGATGTTTGTAAAAAATGGATTCAAGCCAACTTTGTGTGTTATGTATCACTGCTTCTTGATGGGAAAAAATACCGTAAAGGCAAAAGTTTGGCTTGATAAGTGTTATCAGAACTCTGCTCCATCGAAAACGACTGTGGAAACTTGGTTGTCTGAGTTTAAATGTGGCTGTACAGACACCGATGATGCTGAACGCTCTATTCACCCAAATTCTGCAGTTGTTTCCGAAAACATACAAAAAGTCCACAAAATGGTTTAGTCATCTCTTAAAATGAAGGTGTATGAGATAGCTGACATCCTAAAGATATCAAAAATCAGTGTGTTTATATTTTGCATGAAAAAATTGTGTATAAAAAAGCCTTGCTCACAGTTTACCAGAAACTGGAACGTGTCGAGGAATCAGAGTGTTGATTGGAGCGGGTTTGCTGCGATAAACTAGAGTTATTGCGTCGATTTGTCACGATGGACGAAACATTTTATATACAAAAAAAATTGTATCATGCTTGAAGGAGACTATTTTGACGATTTTTCTAAAATATTGAGTTTTACTTAATTTTCCTCGGGAGTTATATGTTTAACTTTTGAATGTAAAAATACCACGACAACAGTATGTCCTCTTTTTCTTAATTGAGCTCTATAAATTGAAATTAAGGAGGATAATATGGGTGTCAATGATGAAATATCTAATACGTAAGGATGGGCCTTTTGTAGAGTACGAGGAAAAAGGGGGGTAATATTAAATTAAAACCCTTACTCATATCAGTTTCTTGTTTTGTTATTTTGGGAGGAGAAAATTATAATTATACTTAGGAGAACCGTTAACTAGTACTATTACAGGAAAAATATTATAATATATTTAAATATTTTATAGTATTTAAATTATTATATATATTTAAACATACTATTCTAATATGCATTTTTAAATAATTACACCTTAGTAGGCGGGAAAGAGGTTTAGAGAGAGAAAGCAAGACACTTTAACACTCCGACGATCCATTGAAGAATGATAAAAAATGAAAAAAAACCGATATGACCAACCGTTTTTCTTTTCTAATCATAAAACAGTAATTTCCTCTACGTTTGACCAATTTCTGCCCATGTCCCATAAAATAATTTACGTGTCTTACTTTTTGATATGTTGGAAGTGGCTATCCTTGATACAATAAATTTGTCTTGGAATGCAAATAGTATACAATTATTATCTGTAGAACTGATTTATAAAGTGCTACAGAAATCAAACAGCCACGTATATTCACAGACTGTTTGGAAAATTGTTTTATAATGAAGTGGGCCCTAACGATATGATATTTGCTATTAACATTAAATATTGAAAGGGAGAGATAAACTTTAGCACCTTGATATTGTAGGTTTGCAATTTAATAGAAAGATGCTGAATATTTTAAAATATTACTTGTTAGAACAAGTAAAAGTTAAAACAAACAAATCCTTTGTTTTTCTGTAAATGCAACGTTCAATAACATACATTTTTATGCACAAACCCCCTCGTAAAAATTAATTTAATCATTATTTTCTTTTATTCAATCAATTATTCAATATATTTTCCAATGTAATAAAATTTGTCTGATTAATAATTTATCTATTAATATTTTCATTATTTCGTATTGTTACTAAGGGTACAAATGCTAAAAACTTTAACATAATTGAAGATGACGCCAATTTGGGGGCTCAAATTTGATATTTTACTGCGTAAAATTAACAAATTTTGTATAAAACTTGAATGATTTATATCAAATGTTTTCAGAAATAAACAAAAGCCAAAGTACCTGTGGAATACGACTTAATGCAAAATATAAACAGTTATATCTATTGGAGTTATTTTTAAAGTAATATGTTGTAAAAATCTCTGTGCATGGCTTATATTTGTACAATTACTTTTGTTTTGAGCGACTAGGCACAAGAAAAGTAAGATAATATAAGAAAAACATCATATCTTTGCAAATACGAGTATTATAGTTAATTCACTATCAAAACTGATATAGTCTGATATAGAATAAAAGTCAACATTAAAAGTATATGTTATATAATATTTTTGATAGACAATAAAGGCTTAAGTCCTTTTATTCGTTGACTTCATTTGACATTCAAATCAACATGGTAATAGTAAACTTTTTCCTTAATATTAATAAAAAAATAGGATTTTTATTCAAATAGTGATGCTACTTGGAAACGCTCTAAATTTAGATATTTATAATAAGTTAATTTAAATTCATAAAACACTTGAGGCAATCTAATTGTCTATTAATGAAATGATGGAGTAGCAGGGGTCAATTGCCACTATATAACATACTAGCTAAGGGTTAATCGGCGTTGTTCGGGCTAAGGAAGTAAAGGAAAATCACATTGAAAATGATCAAATTAATCGAGAAAATTAAAAAATATTCAGAAAATACTTTTATAAACTAATAATTATAATATGAATATTTGTTGACTCCCAAAAAAATCCCGATAATTCTAATTCTCTTAGATTCTTCCCACTATATAAATCCGGTTAAGTAAAGTATTCTATAAAGTCCCATCATCGCACATTTTTGCAATAATTTTGCAAAAAAATAGTTAATAACATTTTTTGGAATTGTAAAAGAAACACAAACCTACCAATATTTTTTTCATACTTCGAAAAACAAAAAAGTTATGTGGAATAATGTTGTCGAAAAAATAACACTCGATAACTGGTTCATTTTTGGAAATATTGCAAAAGTTATATAGTAAAATGTTCTGGTAATTGAAAAATCTCCGTGCTGAATGTTGTATTTATATGCAAACAGATCTCCCAACTTTATGCCATTTATTATTCCCATATTCCATTGGAAGTTCATTTACTTAAACCTGAAATAAACGAAACTACAATTTTCACCGATTTCTTATTTAACCCATAACTTTTTTGATTTTGAATAAATTTAGAAAACGCAGTAATTCGTATAGTTGTTCTTGAAACACCAATCACTTATTGATAAATAACTCAACCCCTTATCTAGTCTCCTTGAGCTGAAAAAAACGGTTTTTAGGTTTTGGGTGTGGCATAAGCCTATTCGAAAAACCTGCTTTACCATGTATAGAATCCTGCCGACACACTTGATACGAATCCCATTAACTATACTTGTCTTCAGTGCAAAGGGGATTTGTAGCAAGCATTACTTTCTCGTGATATAAACTTTCATTTAAGCTTGGATTCATGAAATATAGAATTGTGAGTTAAGCAGTTTTTCTTATTGATAAATAATGATTAACATACCTTATTCAGACTATGCACAAGCAAACTTAAACACAGAAAATGTTTTGCTAAATTAAAACGAGGCAAAATGAGCGTCAAAGACGATGCACGAAATAGATGTCTGAAAGAGGCAGTTATCCACGAAGATATAAAAAAAAGTCTACAGAATTACTCCAATGTGATCTTCAGCTCTACTTTTTGTTAGAACATATGTATTGTAAGCTAATAACTCCACGATATATCTGCAATGCTACCTCATAAAATACCTATTGTACTAGTGATTACTTTTACTTATATGTTCTCTCTTCATGAATAATTTTACCAGCTTTCGAACATAAAATGAAACATGCTCAGATTCCCTATTAGAAAAAATAAACCTCTGGAATTAGTTAAAATATCATATTACTTTTTCAGAATTTTCATTATGAAATATTATCTATATCTTGTAAAAATAAATTGAGATATGTTGTTGCATTTTTCAAAGTTTTGCCAGAAAATAACTTTAATGTTTATTAATATCATATAAGATATTCAGATAGATTTATTCCTTGGATTTGTCTGATCTCAATATATACTTTTAGTTCATACTCTGGTATAGACAATTTAGTGTATGAACTCTACTTTTATTAAAAAAAATCTGAATGATGTATAGAGAAATAGTAATACATTATCCACTAAATTTTTGTTTATGACTACTATAAATATAAAGGCACATTATTTATGCCTATTTGGGACACTATAATGAGTTAAGTTTTATGAAAGGGGATTAAAGCTGATTTTGGAGCAAAATATATTTAAGTGATTACTCATCAAAAAATAGAAGAGATAATAGACTCTATCACTAATTATCTAGTAAAACATTGCTTAACCTATAAACTCTTTATAATATATTTTATTAATAGATTTCATATTTTAACCCCAAAACACGAGAATTTTACTATCATTCAGTTCCAGAAGCAAACATCAACGAGCATTTAAAAGAAGGCTTCATATTCCTTCCTCGAAAGCCTCCTCCAACTCCAGAAAGTGGACCTGAAGGCCCTTCGCTAAATCAACCCTTTCAATACTACACTGGACCAAGAAATCACGGAGCAAAATATTTTGGACCGTCTTCCATGGAATCCGGAATTGCAGAAGTATCCTTTGTAATTCTCGCATTCATACTCTGGCTCTACTCTTTTTACAGACTATATTCCGTATGGCAAAATACTCTTAATTTTTCTGAGGCTAATATTCAGGGGCCTCAAGGCTGGGACTTCCTCGTCAACTGGATTCTAGAAAGGGTTCAGGTGAAACGCATCAAATCTATATCTAAGAGCAAGAAATATGAGTCATACAATATGGAGGAAGGAATAAATATTGAGCTAGATCATATTCCGTCTGGACATCCTCCTACCCCAGTCGAGATCGATGGAGCCTTTAGTAACATAATAAGTGAATCAATGCATGAAATTCATCACTCCTATCCTTCCGTCCTTAATAAAATCCAACGAGCGGACTCTGGATCTCTTTGCCAATCAGATGACTATAAATTTGAGAGTAATTATTATAATCAGTCCATTGTATGATACATTTTTATGTCATAGTTACAGTTTATACTCGTAAATGTTTGTATATACATTTAATATATAATGTAAAACTAAATTTCATTTATACTCACTTTGATCTATTATAATTGAGTACATACTTAAATTTATGACCATTTGCAATGTAGTATAATATTATGTTTGACTAACAAGCGGATATTTGATCCAAATAATTGGATAAAAAACCTCATTATATAAGAAAAATAAAGTTTTAGATGTTTTTATGGATGCTATATATTAATTATGTCATTGAGTGTCAATTTATAAAATATATTCATGAACAATAGTTTTATTTATTATTAAAATATTTATCTGATGATTATTTAGATGGGTCAGTTTTGAAAAGTGCAGGAACTAATTAATGAAAAATTTATTGTGTCCATAAAGATTAAAATATACCAAATAATTATTTTTTTGCATTTATTTATTAGGATATCTATCCATTATCCTTATAAAAAACAATTGTATTTTCTTCTCAATGCCATGTAAGGACTGTGTTAAGTTAATCAATGACACAGTCCATGCATTTGTAGATTGCCCGTCTTTAACCATTCTGAAGAAAGTTATAAAATTAAATGTAAAAGGCTAGATGTGTGGAGATGAAAAGTTTCAGAAAGGGATTGTGCTATTTGGACTTTCATGGAGAAAAAAAGGAGCTTCATCCGAAGCCAAAGTAATTGAGTTTACTCTGCTAAACTGAAAAGCTCTTATTGGAAGCAGGCTGACGTCATATGAACCGATTGTTGAGGAAGAAGTGAAGGGTATAATTTTGGCCGCATTTGCGAGATATTTGGCCTTATCGCTGCGCTGAAAATTACAAACATAGGAACGGGTACATGGACCACAGGATCAGAAGTGATCAAGTTTATTCCATCTATGGGATCCAACAAGAGAAGAGTTTTTAACAGAATAATCAAGAATTTATGGAAAACTTTATCATACTACCCTAATTTTATGTATTATAATAAATTTTATTTCATTTGATGAATTTGTTCTGCATGTATAATTATAATAGATGTAGTTCAACTCCGGGGCACTAAATTTAAACTAAAAAGTTTTTTATGGATCTTTACATAATTGCCCCGGACTTCATTATTAATATATTTATAGTATCTTTTTTGTTTGTATATTTATATATTAATATGAAGGAACCAATAAAAAAAGGAACAAAAATCAAACATTTTTATAGTTTTTTTGCTAAAACTACCCCGTGTAAAGCAAAAATATTGAATATCTTACCATTTTCTGTTATTTCCTTTCCGAAAATGTAAAAAAAAAGAATGCGCGCTTTACGCGGATAATCAAACTGTCTAACTTTTTTCTTTTCTTTTTTGTTCCATAGAACAATTTTAGAAAAACACTTTAAAACATTTTTTATATGTTAAAAAAATGTCAATCAAAGTTATTTAATTCAAAATAACTAAATAGGTCCTTTTTTCTTTATTTCATCAAGATGTGCGACCTATAGATAAGCTTGTAGCTGAATGGAATTTGGCATAGGTTGTATTCTTACAATATCACATCTTTTCTGCACCGGCCGTAATCGAAATTCAAAAAAAGTTTAATATCATACTGCTCTTGTGAAGCAGAAGGGATTTAATGAAGTTCTGAAATTCGGTAATAGTTGTAAAAAGGTAACCAACGGATCAATCAGGGGTTGTAATGGGAGACTTAGAAAAATATACAGTTTGAGTTTTGCCTATATATATGAAATATGTATGTTTTTCTATTTCAGAAAAATTTGAATCTATATTTTTATATAAATTTATATCTTCAAATTTATAAAAATATTGGATGGCTATATTTACAGAATTTTAACAAAGGATCCGTATCACTTGACTAAAATACCCTTCAAACGACAATAATTATTTATAAAATATAATCTCAATCTTCTCTATCTTTTTGTTCAAAAGGTTTGTAAGCTGTTTCATTTTACAATACATGTGTACGCGTCTAAAACTGAAACTCTGAAATTTTAAAAAATAGTTAAATAGTTCTGTAATTTTTAATGTGGACGACCAATTAATTTATTTAACATGAAAGATTAGAGTCTTAGACACATGTCTATTCAATATGGCCGCCCATGTTCTCCACTACCAACTCCAGCCTGGACCGGAACTTGCTGCAAGACTTGGCGATGAAGCTCTGGTCGAGGTTGGCTCAGGCATTCTTGAGGGCAGACTACAGCTGGCCCTTGGACTTGTATTGGACTCCCGACAGCATCCCCTTTAAACCCCCAAACACTGCGAAGTCAAGCGGCGAACAATCAGGCTGTTTAGCTGGCTTTTTCTTAAGCTTGTTGAGAAGAATCTTCGAATTGCGAGGCGTTTTTCCTTGTCTAAAGGCTTGAGGGCTTGACGAGGGGTTCTCTTGTAGACCTTAAGGCCAAGATCTTTCTTAACTAGCCTGTCTATGGTCCTTCTGCTGACGTTGAACTCCCTGGAGAGGCCGCTGACGGTGACCTTGCCTCTCTTGTCCTCGACCAACATTTTCAGGGCAGCAGCCATTTCTTCCGACCTTCGATGCCTTGACTTAGATCTTGTAGTCGCCTCAGGAGTCCCTTTGGCTACCACGCTGTAAACGGTGGTGCGGCTGCAGTTAAGAACCATGGCAATTTCAGTGGGATTTTTTCCACCTCGGAAAGTTCCAAAATTGCGACTCGACGTCTCTCCATATTATCGGCTGTTGTTTCACTGTTGCTATTTAGATTTTGCTGGAGTTTTGTTTATAACTAGTCAAGACCCTTGCCTCGAAGTATAAATCGGTTTCAACTCAATAAAATTACGAATATGAGCATGGCGTAAAATTTCAAGGAGTGTTCAGTTTTAGACACGCAAACCTGTATATATGGTATTATAATCTTTTTTCAAAGTATTCAGGAGTGGCGCAAAAGATAAATGTGTTCGCGATTCTCGGTGAAAAGAAAAAATCACACTTTCACTCATTAAGGTTCGCTAGGTTTGCGCCTTGGCCGTTCCTAGACAAGAAAATATACACTATGTATATTTACCTCAAAGACGATTCCTAGGTCAGATTGAGTAATTATAATACTATCATATTTACTTATAATTAATCAGCGCAACTCCATCTGACCAATTAAAGGAACAATTGTTTTTGTTTTAACCTTAATTATTACAATTTTAATTAAAAGTGTGTAATTTGACATTTTTGACAAAATGTTTTGCAAAATTTTAACCATTTTTAAGCTTACTTATAGGAGCTCACAAGATATTTGTATGTTATCCACTGTTCTTATGCCCTGTTTGAAGTAACATACATTTGATCCAAATAATTAGATAAAAACCTTATTAAAGTTTTTCGCCCAGCTGATTATTGTAGTTTAAAGCTAATTAATTGTTATTATTTCAACAAAGAGAATTTAAATTAAAGAAGGAATGTTAGAAAGATTAATCTTAAGGATGAATATTAAATAGCAGGATTTGGAAAAATGTATTGTTAATTAGACCCATAAATATGTTAACAAATAAAAAACCTAATTAATTAAGTGAGTTAATTTATAACCTAGACTTTTATAGATTTATCACAAAGGTATTGCATTGTTTTGTTATTTATCAGTGTAATGAACGTCTATTGGTTGATTTCAGAAGGTAAATAATAATTGTTTGGAATTGTTCATACATATGAACTCATAGAACTCTACATTATGTGCGACCTGCGCATGAACCATCCCAAAAGTATTACTTTGAAAACCATTAGAAGCCATCCCAATTAATTTTTTCTGACTTTTGTATTTTTAAATTAATCTCTCTGACTTTACTGAGACTAATAAAAATGTCAGAGAATTTACTCTGATACCAATAATACACATCTTAACCATGAACTATCCCAAATGTCTCAAGGATGTGGACGCCACTACGTGTACGTTCAATTCAGCTTCTCGAGCATTTGAATTCCAAATTTGGACATACAAGTATAATGCCCTAGTTAAAAGCACTTCCTAGAAGTGGTATTCCTAGCAGGGCAGCTAGAACTGGCATGCTTTCCATTCCCACAGACTAAACAACGATCCTTTGCAGCTATAATTGTATCACTGCTTGTCAAAGCGTTCCTTTCATCTATTGCGACGGTGTCACGCGTACATAGGTCACTGATTGTTGTAATGCCATTTCAAGAGATTTGGATAAATTAAACGACTCGTTTAAAGTGATTTTAGTGCTCTCCAAGATTCTTTGTCTAATTTAAGAAGATTGAAGACCACAAATGAATCGTATGTTTTCATTTGTATTATCAAGAACAGGTACACCTCATAATTGATAATCATTTGCCAATATCTTCATAGCTTTGAAGAAATTGATCTAATGACACGTGAAGCAAGCAAATGTCAAGTAAATATTTATTTATATATATACTACTATCCATGATTGTAAGTGCCTCGTCAATCCTTCCAGCTGCTTCAATAAATTCATAATTTGACAGATTCACGTAGTATTTCATTATTGTTAATTTAATATCTTTTTGCGTTTCTGGTCTTTACGCAGTAAACTTTTGAAAGTAAACTTACAATTCCACTACTTGTCTGCATCTGTTGAGTTCAGAGTCCCGTCAAATCAGGCTGGACAAATACTTTTTTATTTTGTTTTAAAGAAAATTGAATAAATTGTTGTAACCTATAATTTGGCATACTACGACTTTCTTCTACTTTAAGTAATATCCTTCCAATAAGTCATTTATTTATATAAATAATTTCATAAACACACTCAATATCAACAAGATAATGAAAATAATCACACAAACAATAGTTTACACTTTATACTTATATAATCTCTCCTAAAGAATAATGAAAGCAGCTTCAGAAAATACACTGTTCAGATTGTCAACCAAAATAAATTTGAAGCTAACTATGCTTAGGATTTTTAATCCACGCTACAAGGAGAAGCAAATTCAGATTTTATATACAACAAGGGCATAGAGAAAAATTACTCGAATGTCGATCCTGTAGAAAATTCTTCTGAGCCAAGATTTCATAATTTATAGAACAGATTCAAAATTATGACAGTAACGTAAATTTTAAAATGGACGAGCCCATGATGGAAATATCAGGGGATTTTACCTATAAAAAAATCTTTAAAAAAAATAAAGAAACGAGTAAATGTCCAATATATTTTGTAGATACACCTTAATATTTCAAAGACGTTTATGAGTCAAGTAGGAACTTTGTACATACCTTTCTGGCATAATTTAAGATACAAAATAAATTTAACTATAGTTTAGGATCTTGATTTGATTTATGATACTCACATTGTCCCCGATAGGGGCTCTAAAATAAAAATTTGTGACCTTCAGTAGGAGTTGCTTTTTTGGCGCATATAAGGCTTGCGTGTGATGTTCTTTTCTATTATTTCTATTACATTATTAAGCTTCTGTTCATTTGGTGTTATTCAGCTAGCTTCCTGATAGATTGTGTTGGATTTTGTCATATTTTTCTTTGGACTCCTTGAGAAAATGGACTAACAATGCCACTTTACAAAGGTAAAGACTAGAGTTAATGTTTGAATCTATAAAACTAAAAAGGCGGCCAACACGTCTTGCAGCAAAATCGTCAAGAGGCAAAAATATATACTGCAAGTTTACCAGCGGCGAAAATACTGGTGATAAACATTACTGTCATGCAACGTTAAAGTACCTTTAAATAATTGGAGTTCCAGAGGGTCCAATTAGTACTGTAATGAATTATAAACTACTTACGTTTCTACGCACAGAGGGAAGTGGAGAAGGTTCTTATTTACACTACACATATTGTTTTGAAACTATGATCAAATTTTCTAAAGGAGGGGCTCCTCCTTAAAAAAATTATCCAAGTCCAAAAGATTAATTCACTAACCAAAAATTACTTTTATGAAACAAACGCTCAGGACCTCCTTTCCGCTCTAGACTCAAGAACTTTTAATGATATCGCTATTACTTAGATCAAATCATTATTTTAGCGTGAGTGGGGACAGGGGAAACGATCAATTTATTGGTCCTTTCTTTCAATTAATAAAAATATTGAATAAGAATTTTTGAGTAATCTTCTCTTTACAAAATAGTGAGTTTTCAACTTTTTTTGAACATTCAACTTTTACTTTTTACAAAAACTTAACCAACTAAAAAAATATTTTTTTAAATAAATTATTCATCAATATAATGACAAAACTGAGAAATCAGAAATATCATGCATATGATAACCAGGGTAGGCCATAACTATTACGAGGCTCTATGCAAAATCTCAATTTGGCTAAGAATAAGTTTAATAATAAAGGCAGAGCCGGGTTTAGCGTAGGCAGTCTTTGCCAAAAATAAATATAATAAAGTATTTCAATAGTTTAAAATAAAAAAAGTTAAACAATCAAATCCCAGAATTCAAGAGCGAATATTTAATCTTGTTTTATATACATTTTTTATAATTAGTTTGAGCATTTATTCTAAAAGTTATCTAAATTTTTATTTGTAGTCTTTTTTTCAATTGAAATAAAATATTTGAGTTAATGTCCAAATGGCCAATATTAGACCAATGAAATGTATTCTTGCTGATTAAACTATTTTGGAAAGGTATAAATATTTTATCTTCTAAATGTTATTAAATTTTGAATTCTACTTCAAATATATTTAAAGTGGATATCCACCATTTCCAATTTCCTGAAACTTCAATTTCCTTCATTTCAAATTATATTTTTAAATAAATTAATTCCAGTTATAGAAATAGTTGAATAAAATTCACATTTTGAAGAGTCTTATTATATTAAGTTTCATAAATAATATTGATACACGACATAGTTGTATCTTCTTTAACAAGTATTTTCCACAAATAGTTAGTGAGAATGGTCTTAACATTGTTAAAACTAATATTTGCTAATACCACTTGGAGTTGCAAAGGGGTGGAAAATTCTAATGGATTTGGGAATTATCAAACGAATAGGTTTTTCATTTCGCATTTTGTTCCGTATACACGAAAGATAATATTTTAGAATTTTTATTGTTTCAACTATCATGGGACAGTGATTCTAATATTCCAGGCCCACGACTTAAATTAACCCCTTTTTTTATAAATGTTGGAGTTTATAAAAAACAAATTATTTTAAATAAAGCTATTTTAAAGCTCGTTTATGAATTTTCCCTACATACCTCTACCAAAATATTTTTTTATTCATAAAAAGTGATAAAAATTCATTACTATCTTAAAAAAATTCATTTTTAACAAGTTGTTAATTTTGTTTGTTTGTTTGTATATGAAATTGATAGTACGAGGCAGCCTACAATGAATTATAAAGGAGCCAATAACGACGTAAATTTATCTCCATCTATCAAACTTTCAACCCCATATCAACCAGACTCAATTTCTCAATTTTTAGTCTCAATTTTTATATTTAGAGAAGTTCTAGTCTTCAATATTGAAATGTCCCCGTTTAGCTCACTTTTTAGTGACAGATTTCTCATTAATTTCTATAAATTCCTGGAATTTACCAAACCTAAAAACATACAATTTTGAGAAAGCAAAAATAGTGAGGTTGTGAGTATAAAAAAGCGGCAAAGTTCCGTAACTCTGATATATTTATTCTATATCAATATTATGAATAGTATTTTCTAAGGACATTCTAAGGGAAAGAGTCTTCAAGTATATCTATCAAATTGCTTTTTTTTATCTCTATTTCTGATTAGTCTAAAATTCTATAAATAACATTATTCATCTCTTGCGGAGTTTATTGTTATATCACGTCTTTTGACTAGGATTCATCTAATACAATTTCATTCAAGTCGGACAGGGTAATGTTTTTTTCTTTAAATTTAACTTGAAACCTAAACAATTAATTAAAACCATAATTGATAGTATTTGAATAATAATTATGCTCTAAAAAATTATTAAAGTTATTTTAAAACAAAAATACAAAACCCTAATCATCTACAAAGGATATTTATATGATATATATTTTTTGAATCCTGAACATAATTCGTATACATATTTTTTAATTTCTATTTTCAAAATGAAAGATTGACAGTTAGGGGCAAGGAGTTATGTAAGAGTTCCTTTTCTAGTCTTATATAATATATAAAAAGCAAAGAATAGGACATTTATTTTCAAAGATACACCCTCATAGAAATAAGTTTTGTACAGTAAATATTGTCTTTTTAATTATATTTGCTATAAAGTCTTGTGATCCAATCGAGTTTAATCATTTCCCCTTACATGACGGATTTTTCCAAAACTCTCCCCATACGCTCCACAACGGATTATGGATTAAAACTGCATATTATCTAAGCAATCTTTGCTAAATTATTGTTAAATAAAAAATAAAGCCAGATTTGATTCCGCATCTTGTTTGTGTTGAAAAAACATAATTTCTTGATATGTGCTTTCAATATTCATTATAAAAACGTGTTAGATTTTTAAAAAAATACATGACAAAAATTATTTTCATTCTTCTTTTAATTCATGTCTTTAAGTTTCCTAATTAAAATGTTTTAGAATATATATTTTAGATGTTTTGTAGATATAAAATAGATTTGTAAATCCTTTTTGTCGTGTCAGGTTCCACTTTGACAATAACACAAATTTTTAATTATATTTTATTCATGAATATGGGGAATTTATTAATGAGGAGTAATTTTTTTAAGGTGTGGATTACACAAAAGAAGGTTGAAAAAATTTATGCATGCTGTGACGTCAGCAGTTAATGTCGGCCATTTTGGGTTTACATTTTTGGACTACTGGATATCAAAATGGACATCAATCTTACTGTTCATTCATAATTATTTATCCCCTCGAATGCCTAGTTTGATTATATATCATGTCATACATGTATTAATAAAACAAAGTTTACCTGTATATACATTTGTATGTTTGAATGTATACATTCTGTAATAACATTTTTGAGGGTACATACTTGATCTAAGTAATGAAAATAGCATCGCACATACAATATAAACAGAGAAGAATAGTTCCTTGAGAAAACTTATTTTATTTAATTACTAAATCCTTTACTTTGTTTGACAACTAATCTCATTTACAAGTATAATGATAAGCGTTTTAATATAACAAATACCTACTTAAAGAAGGTTTGTAACTCATTTATATTCTAATGAGAAATGTACACTAATCCCTGATTGTATGTAGCTTAGAAATCTCAAGTATTTTTTTTAGTAGATGTAGAAGGCTTTCTTTACTTGGAATTGGTAGTTACTGGTCTAAGGGACATTTACGTCTTGTGATCCAATTGAGCTTGTATAATTACCCTTACATGACGGATTTTTCCAAAACTCTTCCCATACTCTCCCCAACTGATTTCGAAATAAAACTGCATATTGTCTAAGCAATTTTTGCTAAATTATGAGATGCATTGATTAACATGTTATGTACATCACTGTATGGTATAGCTGTATATCCGTTTCCTATTCAGCAAGATCGTTTTTCTTCCTGAAGATATTCCGGAACAAATTGTTAACTCCTTTTACTTAGTAAGGATTCAATTTAATAGAAGTATTGATTTCTCCTGTTGCAATAAAATATGACTCATCAACTCTAGCTCATGTAGGGGAGAACAGGTCTATTGGGTCACGTTTTACTTTTTTTAAATAATAAAAACAAAAACCCTGGTACAATGGTGTGACGTTATATAGTATAAAGTTGAAATTCGGAATTCAAATTGATAGATGAAGTTGTAAAGAGCATAAATTATATGATTATGCATTTTTGTCATGTTTTTTATATCAATTTACATGAAGTTTTGATTCCTTTTTTGAGGATTTTTTTCCCCACTGACTGAAGAAGCAAATGTGTCTAAAGTTGATAAAATGATTGATGTCTAACTTTCATATCTAAGTTTTATTTACAATGTACATCCTGTAAAAAAAAAAGGTAATTCTACAAATATGTGGTTACATTTTTAGAAATTTTTGAATAACTTTCATTATACTCAACACTGTAGATGTTATTAAAAATGTTGGACAATGGATTAAATGAGAGGGTGGGGACGTAAAACTTGCATCATAAATTTTTAATACTGAGGTTTCATTACGCAATCAAACGAGAGCTGAAACAAAAATAAACATATTTTGTTTTTATCTCATGTCTCTAAGTGTAAAAGTGTCGGGGGACCAACATAAAGGGTAACGCGTGTGCAATCTCTTCTGCGCTGGTTCAATGCCGAGAAGACTGCAGAACAGTTGGCATCTCTGCATTCCGGACTACCCAAAAATGTAAGTAGTCTATACACGACCCTACAGTCCAGAAGAACAAAAGCTACTGTTGCAACAATATGGCTGAATTATGGAGGCCATCCATGTGGCCCTCCTCCAGCCTTGACCTCAACTTTAAACCTCAAGGTTAGGACGGCTTGGATGAGAATGTCTACCGCACCTCTATTCCAAATTTGGATTTGCTCCAAGCTGCCATCAGGACAGGCTTTCTTCATCAAGATCATCAAATTCGCGAATTACAATTACTAATTTTTACTATTTTATGCCATAGTGTAGAGCTCTTTATTAAGGTAATTGATCACTTTTCTGAGTCTCCATTTTGTTTATATTCACTCAGTTACTCAAGAATGATAATGGTCTAATTAAAAATTAAGTTTTCTTTTTCTTCGTTTCAAAAAGGTATATTCTAATAAAACCCAAAATTAAAGATATTCTCTAATTTCGTGAGAGTGAAATTGAACTCCTGGTGGTTACATTGTTCCTAGTCATCGTCTCACGCAACTAGTTAAGAAAAATAAATACACCATTATTGAGCCTTCGCAAATTCCAAACATTTGTTCTCTTTTGAAAAGCATTGAAGTAGACAAAAAAAATTTATGATCAATGAGTAATAGAAAAACTATGAAAAAAAGTCAATGTGGCCATTTCCTAATGAGATAGAGATGAAGTTGGAATTTGTAATTGAACAATGCAATTTGGTTCTTGGAGGCAGAAAATATTTATAAGTTTTCTTGGGGATTTCTTTCATGATATTTGCTATAATGAAGAAAGTCACTACTTAAACAATGAAAAAATCAAAAGAATAGATTATACACAGACTCGTGAGCATGAAACAATTGGGTTTTATATCGTGGCATCTGAATTTGATCATTATGTCACAAATCTCAGTTCTGTCAAAAAATAGTATTCTGACTACAGAGTTTTTTTTTCCATCAAATCAGCCGAATACATATTTAAAAAAAAATCTTAAACCCAATTTTTATATTATTGTAGTTCTGTTTTCAGGGCATAGGAATTCTGTCATTGCCAAATATAAACTATATATAAAATATAAATTGAAACTTCAAAAGGGACCAAAATTGTTCGCCGCTAATTAAAAAATGTATCATATCTGCATTATCAGAGAAAATTTATGTGCAAATTCAATATTTCATGAATGTACATTCGCTGTCTACATTGGTATACAAATCTTGGGTACTATCATTTTCCACAGACCGGTTCTTTTTAGCGTCTTTTTAAGGGAATCGCAGAACTGATTGAATGTGAAAGATTTAAGTACTGCCACAAGACTTAGAGATCCTACAGGAAAATCATTATATGGACATAATTCTTTAACATTCATTTTTCTTAAAGAACATTTTCCACATTATTAAATGATTGTTGAAGAAAAAGGTAAGGAATCGTATAATAAAAATAAATTTTTATTAACACATGAAGCTTTCTTCTATATGTACCCTTTAAGCAAAGAAATTCCATCATTGGTACTTTATTTCACACAAAAATTTTGTACGCAAAAGAAAGCTCCGATCTGCCTACATTGAACGGAGATTTAGATGTTATCGAATGATGATAGGGACAAACTATTTTATTTTTATAAGACAAATTCTTAAATTAGAAAAATCTTCTCCCTTGGTAGTTATTTTATAATATACCAAAGTTTTAGTACAGACTTATTCAGGATATTTGAAGAAGCCATTGGATTAAAATGTGAACGAGACTTCAATTTTGACTTTAACCTCTGCAACGAACTCTTTGAGACCGAAATTGGATTTAGTAATGAAGATACCACTTGATGGGGTCATTTTAAGGTTGGTCTTTAAAAAACTTGTTGTAGAAGCTGTAATAGTATTTTAATGAGGCATGATATTTATACAACGTTATTTAAAATAATCCATCAAATGGTGCTGTATGTTAGGACCCTGGAACACTTTATACATTTGTAATGAATATAACAAATTCACCAAGATAGAATAAATACTATTTAAATAATAGTTGTTATGGTAGAATGGTTTGAAATTGTATGACATTTTTCACTTGTGAAGGACTTATCAAAAGTTGTTCCTAGATATCAAAACATGTTCTGCAAAGTTCCAATAACATATTCTCCATAATACTACTATTTTTAAGCATAAAAATTCAAGTTCTACCCTCAATTTATCATACAAATTATATCATATATTGTACAATTGTTGTATGTTAAATATAAAGTTTCATAATAATCAATTTTATCAATTTAATAAGTTAGAATACTTTTGAGTCTATCATCATCAGGATAATTATATCATTGAGTGTTAGTTCATATTATTTCCATCAACTTGTATCTAATTTTTCGATCTATATACACTTAGGAAGAATCAATGAGTATGGTTTCCAACTATCACATTTGGTACAGATACGGGGATATTCACATAGAGTTCCTGGAGAGGATTCTCCACATCTCTAATCCAATCCCTCATATTGCCAGAGTACTTGAATTTTCATATGCAGACTCGTCTATTGATTAACATATATCCTTCATTTTATTTAAAGAAGAATTTACTCTGACACTATTTGAGTGCTACCGCCTCTTGGCGTTCCTTTAATATTGGATAAATAATATTGGAATATTGAATCTTATAAGATCAATTCAATAAGGAGTTGTATCAATGAAATATTATAACGGCCTCACAACAATACACTGGTTTTTTTTTAATGGAAACTTAAATTGATTTGGAGCTAATACTTTTAACTATCAAATGAAATTTTTAAAACTAACTAATTTTATTTTCTTAGAGCTAGGAGTCTTTGAAGAAAAACGACCGTTTTCAACTTTAATCACAGATAACTTTTGTTTTAAGCATGATTAATAAATTTTAAAAGAAGTTGTATTGGAATCTTTAAATATAGGGATTGAAATATATTGCAATCAAATATCCATATCCATTACATCTTAACAGCTTAAAAAGCTTTGAACCTTAAAAATAACCATAAAAACAATTATTGCATTTTTCCATTGAGGGTTTTGCCTTAGGGAATATAGAAATCGTGAGCCCATATTTGGAATCAAGGGATCAAATTCAACTATTTTGATTTTCTGATATTTTGGCTGTTGAATAATTTAGTAATTACTGTAATTATTATGTATAAGTTTAATTTTACAAAAATATCTAGCAGTCTTTTTTTTGTACAGGGAGGGCTATGCAACAGCAGTCGGCACTAGAGATTACTTGTGATCTATGGGTGACGGATATTATTTATGAATTTGAAAGGAAGTCATCGTATATATTTAATAGTGGGCAAGAATGGAAAAATAGATTAATTTTGTTTAGTCATTCATTTCACCACTGTCTTAAATGACTTTGGCGGACAATTTATAACAATATTTTTCCTATTATTTTTTATTAAGACTAATTTTTGACAATACTCTGTACAATAGTTTCATATATCTATACATACCAAAAAACAAAAGCAACTTTAAAACAAACTAACATTAATTAATTAATCTAACACTAGTTACAACCATTTGTAGTTCATTGTTCAAGCAAAAAAAAAAAAAAAAAATGAGCATGGGTAAATGAAAAAAGATATTAACATCTTAACGAAAATCTGCTAAACAATTGAACTAAAAAACAAAACTATAAGACAATTTCATTCCTATGGAACCTCTCCAGCACTTCGCGGGATGTTCAGAGGAGTCTCTTCAGACTATTAGATATGCAATAGTCATTTACATTAGTTTTTTATATTAAACAAGAAGCTGTAATGTAAATGTATAAAGAATATAATTAATGTAAAAATGTAATATTTCCAATTTTAAGGCCATTGAGTTTCATCTAAATATTTTTCAAATTAGGAAATGATATCAATAAACTTAACTTTAATTTTGATTCCGTAAGGACTTTATAATTCAAACATTTAAATGATAAGCTCAACCCAAATGCGCAGGGCTGGAGAGGCTGTAACCCTACCCCAAATTAAGGAATATTTGATTCTTTCTAGAAAATTTAATCTATGAAAAAATCCTGGGAGTCTGGAAAATATTAAAGATGAATGCGGGGTGGATGTGACCATACTTGACTGGATGATCGCTAACTCAAGTCAACATTCATCGCATTTTAAAATTGATTTTTTAATCACACGTATTTTGAGCATGCTATTCGTTGTAAAGGAAAAAAACATTTCTATAGGCTTCAAAAATTTTATTCAACAGAGTATAACTTCTTTGAGGAGGTTTGACGACAAGGAGTAAGGGAAAATGTAATGTTTTATGTCATTGAAGGTTTTTTTCCTTCATTGAACCCACGACATAATATTTGTGGCAATAACATACAAACAAGCTGGGATACTTTTTCTCAATATTGCTACAGTATGATAAACGTATTCGTTGAGATGAGTGCTCTAGTCTAAATTAATGCAAAAAAGTGATGAAGTCCTTAGGAACCGCGGTTTTTAAGGTTAATTGAACCTGATAAAAATCGGATCTTTAATACCACTAATGATAAACGATACTGAAAAGTCATGACATGAAAATTATTTTTAAAGAAGAGTGTGTAAGTATTCACGTTGCAAAATAACGAAAGAAGTAAGGGACTAGCTTGTTAAAAACATGCCTCACCAACTAAAATTGATGGTATCGATGATATTAAAATTCAATTTAAAGTTCAAATAGCGCAAGATCCAATTGTCTGAACTTGTATTTAATATCCTCATGCAAAAATTAAAATAAATATCAATCATATTAATAACTTGTTAGAAAGTTTTTCAGTGGTTTTATATATATATTTAAAAAATCCTCTTCGGGTTTTCATTGGAGTAAAAACTTATATTGCATTTTTCTTTATTTCATCAAAAAAATCTGCGCTTGCTTTTATGTTATAGTCTTTCGGAACATTTTTCGACAAATACCGCAACCTCGAATCTTTTCAATATATAATTTGTGCCTTTATTTATTTGTATATATTATGAAAATGTATTATCAAGGCTAATAGAAATACAAGGTTAGACCATCATTAAATCGGGCTTGCTAGAATTTTCAATTTGATGTATTGTACTGACTGCTGGGCAAGACAGGCAGATTTTGACAAAAGATGCGACTACTTACAGTCTATGACCTCACTATTGCTAGAATTTTCAATTTAATGTATCATGCCGACTCCTGGGCAAGAGAAACAGATTTTGACAAAACACACAATACCTCATGTACTATGACGTCAATATTGAAAGCGTGGTGGACGTCAAACATCAGTTCTACACACTTTATGGTATATCCTTGTATATCTATTAACCTTATGTATTATCATTTTAAGATCTGAATAAAATACTTAAATAAAAAGTTTTGAAAAATTTAATTAATTAAAAAAAAAAAAAAAACTAATTTTCTTTGAATAGCTGATTTTTTTTCCCCCGAAAAATATGAGTTTAATCTGGACAGCTCTGGATTTTGAAATTTTTAGAATAACTATGGATTTTTAAATTTTTGTTTCAAAAAAATTTAATCGTCTGTGAATAGCTCAATTTTTTTCCAAACCATTTCAGTTTTTTCTGAATAGCTTTTGATTTTTTAAATTTTTTGCCAAAAAAATTTAACTTTGGAGAAAGCTATGTATTTTTGAAATTCAAAAAAGAATAGCTTTGGATTTTTGAAATTTTTTTCCGAAAAATATAATTTTTGGGAAAAGCTTTAAAATTTTGAAATTTACTTCGAAAAATGAAATAATTAAAATTGAGTTTTAGACAATTCTTTGAGAAAAAAAAATTAATTTTTTCAGAATAACTTTGAATTTGAATTTTTTTTTTTTCAAAGGGATGATGAAATAGTAATTTTAACGTCATCATTGCATTGAATCGTCTGTGAGGATTTGAAGTTGATACCCTACAAGTAAAAGCATCCATGCAAGTACCAGAGCGAATAAAGTCAAACATTGTCGAGAATTGTTACAAGCTTGTATGCCGAGGACGAAAATTGTTTTCTGCGATGAAAAAAAATAGGATTTGAACCAAAAATTCAATAGACAAAATGATTGGATTTGGTCTCGGTCCAGTATTTTCTCCGTGGACAATAAAACCAAACATGTTCTTACAAACAGTCGATCTCTTATGGTCTGGGCTGGAGTTTTGAGTTCGGGAGACAAACTCCCTTTTTCTTTTGTTTCTGCCCGAAGGTCTCTGTATGAACTAGAATGATTTTATCTCAAGGATTTCCGAGCCGTGTGGTACTTCCATGGTTTGAAAGTAACTCCTTGTTTTTTTTCAGCAAGACTGTACGCCGAACTTAAAAATGGCTGAAACTACACGTTCAATTTTGGGATAAATCAATGTGGCTACCTTCAATTGCATTTGTCAATCCCTCCGATTATTTTGTATACAGGTATCTAGAGTCGAAAGTGAAAGTCTGTTCCTATCAAATTTTGGATACTCTACGAAATGCCATCGAATCTTCATGGGACGAACTACCCGAAAAAATTATTCATACAGCATTCAACTCATTTCAACGTACATTATCATCAATAGTTTCGAATGATGGCGGATATATAGAATAAGTCATAAATAAAAGTTATTGCAATAAATATATTTATAGACTTTTATTAAAAGTAAATTTAGCTATTTTTATTGATAAATTAATTATGACGTTAAGAATAAATTTAAAATTTTTGAACAACCCTGTGTATATATTTATATATATAAGTGAGTTTTATTAGAACCCCTAATAACTTACAATTGTGTAGGTGCCACAGAGCCTCCGTACTAAGATTTATACAAGACTATTCCACAAATAAATCAATGACATAAAAATGTGGTAAGTCTACAGTTATAAATAATCTCTGAACGAAATATTGGATGTCTTTTGCCAAAAAACATAACAATAGTATGTAGTCTATTAATAACTGAGATTCAATAAAATAATAATAGTTTTTTACATTCAATAAAAAACAAAAACCCACATTCATGACGCCCCCAATGACCAATTTTTCATATATTATATATTATAAACAATCAAAAAAAGTTATTTATTTCTTCTTATCCTAATTGGAAACCAAAACGTCAATTTTGACAAAAAAAAAAAAGTCAAGTGAGTGCTTTAGTTTCATGGAGGATGAGTTTTTGTTCTTCCCAGATAGATCATGTTTTACATGTTTTAATATCTTCGTTTCTTATTTCGCATTTCAAGATAGTTTCCTATCGATACCGACCGTTTTCTGATCCAAAAAATGTGTTATAATTTTTGGCCGCCCCAACAAGAATTTTTTAAAAATTCTGAATGGGATCTTGGAATAGGAAGAGTATAAATTGTCTCTCAGTGTTACATTAAATAAATTTAATTTGATTTATTTGATTCTATGCTCGCCAAAATAAAAAAAGTTCCAAGAAGATTTAGAAAGTTTAATGAATAACGGCGGTTCTTTATTTGTACGAATTATTAGACCAGAAACTTTTAATTTATATGGAGTGTCTGAGATCACAGTAGAAGAAATGTCCAGTAAAATCGACAAAGAATGAAACCCTATGAGAAAATTTAAAAGGTTGCCATATGAAAATAAGTATTTAGTCCGAAAACTTACAAAAAACTTATTATTGGCAATGAAGAGCTCAGATACTCAAAATCAATGCTAAATTTATCTCATGATCATTTATAAAAAGTATGATTTGGAAATAACTTTCCGAGGCTAAAAAATGCAAAAGTCCATGTGTTTTTTTAATAATTTTTTTTTGGATTATATTGGAAAATTTTATAAGGATGACAAAGCCTCTGGTCCAGATTCCATCAAAGGTAAAATTTTCACTCTTTGTTCCGAAAACGGGATCCCTTATCTTTTAAGTTTTAAAAATGATATAGAGAGGAAGGGTAACCTTCCACTGTCCCAGTGATATAATAGTCCTAATTCCGAAAAAAGGTAAGGAAAAAAAACTCAGCCATTGAAGACTCTAGACAATTTATCCAAGCAAATCTAATCGGTTTGAAAATGAGAAGCTGGGTCTTTAACAGAAAGGTTTTTCTTCAGAAGAAAACAATTGCAGATATTTGTAGAAATATTCAAACTTGTACGGATTCATTGAGGTATAGGAAAAAACATGGCCCACTCATTGGTACTGATTTTACCAAGGCGTTCAACACAATTTCCCATAAATTAATCCTGAGGGCTGTGAAGAAATACTTGCCTAGACATTTTTTCAAACCCCTACGTGCTTTTCATTATAATGAAACATCAACCATATCCATCAATGGAATGCAGAGTTGACCGCTTGAGATGGGGAAATAGTTGTAGACAGGGTTTCAATTATCTCCCTTCATATTCATTTCAGCTATGGAATGAACCAATTCTAATTTTTCATGAGACAGTATAGAAAACACTACAAAAAAACATCTTAAGTCTGAGTTTATGATACTTCTTTTAAAATGATTTTTTTTTGTTATCATTCTGATCTTTTAATTTTTGCATGTTTTATACCCTTCTGAAAAGGTTTCTTAATTCATTTCTGAGTCAGTTTTTATATTCTTATAGTCTACGCGTAAATAGGCTTGTTTTTTGATTTTTAGGTCTATAGAAAGAAATTGTTTTTTTACATAATATTTTTTGAAGTATGCTTTTGAACAATAGCAGTTTTTATTTTATGTATTTGTTATTTGTTTTTATGCAAATAATTATAAATAAAGGCTTTGTTGTTGAGAACAAAAAAATATTCATAAAAATAGTTCAAACTTTGTCAATCATATATTCTTATCAAGCAAAATAGTTTTAAGCACTTTTATAAAAAAATATAGACATTTTAATGTACAAAAGTCAGTTAACAAATGAATATTCATCTTATACAGTAATATCTCGAAGTTTTAATACACAATAAAATTAACGGAATTCATTCAAGAAATATATAATATATCTTATAGAACTTTTAATTCTCAAAATGATTTGATTTACATTAACATCACGTGCATAAAGTTTTTTTATTTAAACTCCCCCTCACTTCCTCTTAATTATCTACTAGGATGCTTTTTAAAGTTGTTCCATATTTTAAAGACTTGTATTGCATAAAACAACTGTCTAAGAGGTTTTGTGATCAAATATATATTTTTTGCAATAATACATCTTAACAAAACATTTAATATTCATAATTGCCCTGGAACATATAATCTTTGCAAAAAATAGACAAATCCCAAAGGGAAAAGATTAAAACTTTATTAAAAGCTGGGTGCACTTCCAAGTCAATCAACAAGATTGCCAAGGTCAATCAGAAAACTGTTTACAGTTGCAAAAAGTGTTTGTAGAATGGGAGGGAGTCTGATAAGAGGTCAGGGAGTGGATCAACCAAATCTGTGAGAACTCCAAGGGTGGTCAAGGCTGTTCGTGAAAATGTTCGGCTAAATCCAAGAAGATTGTTATAAAAGCTGGCCCAGGATAACAATTTATGCAGAGCCACCATGATCAAGATTGTTAAGGATGACAAGTGCAAAAACGAGAGTCAATCATGGTTTGGGGCGCTGTGGGCTCAAATGGGGCAAAATCACATATATTCCTGATTCCTGATGGAGTTAAAATTAATCAAAAAGTTTATTTTGACTTTTTGAAGACAAAAGTGAAGCCCTGTTTGAAACAGCATTTCCTTCGTCAATAAGTTTTCTTCACTTGGGACTCAGCTCCAGCTCATGGTGCCCACTCAGTTCAAAACTGGTGTAAAAAAACACAGCATTTTTGGGACAAGTCCCAAGATTTAAACCCTCTTGACTTTTCAATTTACCTTGCCGATCGTAAAGATCAACCTGGAAAGATAGATATTCTCATTGGGGTGGATATGATGTAACGATTTGTTACTTCTGCTTCACTGATATTTGGAGAATCAAATGAATCCTTCGCCAGACATACTAAATTTGGATGGGTAGATATGTGGTGACATACAATGCGATCAAAAAATTAGCAGGAAATTTGTTTTCCATGTCTCAGGATTTGATGAATGTTGTGATATTACCAATTTCTGGAAGTTGAAGAAATATGTATTACTTCATTATCGATTGAAGAACAGTGTACTCAAAGTATATTTGAGTCTAGTGTTAGAAGACTTGAAAATTGTGCTAAAGAGGCTCCTCTTCCATTAAAGAAGAGCGCACTACCCATTGCAAATACAAGAAATGTTACCTTAAAACGGTTTCATTCTTTGGAACTTAAATTTAGGAAGAATCCTAGCTATAAAGAGGATTATTTGCAAGTAATGGAGAATGCGTTACAGGATGGATATGCAGAATTGGTGCCTGTCGAAGAACTTACATTGGCAGATACGTCCAAAGTTAACTACATACCTCATCATGGAGTATTGAAAGAAAGCTCAACATCTACGAGGTTGCAAATTGTATTTGATGTGTCAATACTCTCAGATACATAGAACACCTTGAACTTGTAGGTAGAGCCTAAATTTCAAAACGATCTAATAGATCTTTGATACCTTTGAGGTGTTTATAAGGTTACTCTCGTTGCTGACATTTCGAAAATGTACAATAGAGTTCTGTGTTTCTGTGGATCAGAGGAATCTTTTGCGATTTTTTTTTTGAGAGAAGGAGGAAATCTCAAAGAATACAGACATTCACGCCGAGTCTTTGGAACATCTAGTGCTGCACATTCCTCTACTGCAGCAGTTCAGTAGAATGCCAAAAAAATTGTCTGGACAATTTCCTTGTGCCTCCACAATCACCATCGAGGACACGTATGTCAACGACCTTCTTACAGGAGCAAATCATGAAAGGGTGGCTTAGGAACTTGTTGATGATTTAATTAAATTAAATGAACTTGTCGGTTTCCCATTAAGGAAATGGTAGACCAATTGTGTAAAGACGTTGTCTCATTTGTATGAGTCTTTTTTAGAATATGGAGGAATCAGTTACACTGGCAAAATGAAATATAACTTCCTAGGTGTGTTTTGATGGTTTAGGGGATGATTCTTCAGTTGAATTGTGTGTATTTTGCGATGCCTCTCAGAAGGGACAGGCTACTGTCCTCTATTTATGTATTGTAAGAGAAGATGGGTCAGTAATCGTATATTTCTTAACAAACAGAACAAGTTTGAAACCTTTAAAGGTTACGTCTATTCCACAAATAGAATTAGAAGCTGTTGTCATGGCTTCAAAATTAGTTTTTCATTATGGGTATATCACTCCCTTACAAGTAAACTCTATACGCGTTTGGACGAACTCGATGATAGTTTTGCATTGGGTTAAATCGTACCCTTCTTGACGGAAGACCTAAATTGCTAATAGGGTTCAAAATATTGGAGATAACATTAACCCAAACTGTTGGAACCATGTTTTTGGACATGAAAATCCAGCGGATATTGTAAATCGAGGTGTTCTGCCCAAAGAATTTGTCGATGCAAGATTTGGATGAAGGGACACACGTTGTTATCTCTGACTCCACATATATGGGAGTTTTCTCGGGAGGTGTTAAATCAGGATGAGAAGATTGAATTAGAAAGAAAGGAAAAGAAGGTGGAGTTAAATACTGTTTTAAAGAATGAACCGTATGGTCTCGATAAATTGATAAGTAGTGTTTCAAATTGGAATAAAATGGTGAGATATACTGTCTGGATTAGACGTTTTATTTTTTGGTTAAAAGGAAAAAATAACATTTTTAATGAAGCATTGTCTGTCCATGAAATAGAACTATATTCTAGATGTTTGATACGTCGTGAACAGATCCGCTATATGGGAGATATTATTAAGAAGCTCCAATCAGATGAAGAGCTAGTTATTAAGTGCAAGCTTGCTTCTTTAAACCCTTATTGGGATATGGACGACGACTTAATAATCAAGATTGGTGGAATATTGGGAAACGTTGTGTTTTTATCAAATATACTTGCGTCTAGGATCTTTGCTATTGAGTATACTCGATTATTACATGGCGGGCTGTAGTGGGTCTTGTCAATGATAAGAATAAAGTATTGTATTATTTAATGGACACCAGTTGGTACGATTTCAATTTCATAAATGCATAACTTACCAGGGAACATTGGTGAAACCGAAGGCTTCGAAAATGGGAGAAATTCCAAATGATCGAGCTAAGACTGGCTCTCCTTTCTATATTACATCATTAGATTATGCAGGTCCCATAATGATCCAAGTTATCATGAAGAATAAAAACTTATGTAAGGCATATATCTGCCTTTTTGGAGATATGGTTACTCGGGCTGTTTATTTGGAGTTGGTTAACAGTCTTTCTACTATGGACTTCTTCTTGGCGTTGAGGTGGTTTACTTGTAGAAGAGGGATTTCACATACTATATCGTCAGGCCAGAGAAAAGACTTTGTTGGTGCATCTAGAGCTATTTACAAGTTTCTATCAAAAAATAGAGACCAGATATTTGTGTGGTGCTGAGACAATGGTTTTCGGTGGAAGTTTATACCTCCTTGAGCTCCAAATCAAGGTGGAGCTTTGGAAACACTTTTTTAGTTCATAAAGACTCTTTTGAATCGTCATTTTAGGCTGGCAAGTCTGAATTATGAGGAAATGGCGACAGCTCTAGTACAGATTGCGGCTGTTATGAACAGTAGACCCCTTACTCCTTTATCAACAAAAGCTCAAGAGATAGCTACAACGCTCTCGATGATAACGTGATGGATCTTCCAGAAAAATTGATTGAAATGGCGTGTGCACCCCATTCAAGATGGAGAAAGTTGGGTGTCGTTCTTCAGAGAGTTAAGGATAGATGGAAGAGGGATTATTTATTAGATCAGCAAAGGATATATAAATGGAAAATTAAATCAAGAAACTTGTCTGTTGGAGACATCGGGGTTAATGCAGATGAGAAGGCATTTCAGGATTGGGCCTACGCTTTTAATATAATATTTCTAGGCAATATTATAACACAGTATGAAATAAAATATTTATGTAGGATTTTAATACTAGGAAATATGATTCATTTCAAAAATTGTGGAGTATGAATATGACGAAACATACTCTGGAAGTAATAAAGAGATAAATATCAGTTGCTATGATTCACAAATTTGGCTATCTACGATATGATTTTATACCTATTTTCATAAAAGGTTGTGTGATACAATAAAAGTAGTTACGTGTCATATGTTAATTTGATTCTAAAATCGAAGTGTACTTGACACTTAAGTATAGTGACATCCTTCAATTTTTTATAATAAGAAAAATACAGGGGCGTTTTTGAGCAGAAAATTGAAAAATTGAATTTTTTTGAAAAACAAATTGAAAATATACATTTTTTTGAAAAAACAAAACAAATATTAAGTTTTCTATTAATAATAAAAAAATCCTTAGTTAGGGGAGGGGGAATAGCCCCTCCAGTCCTCCCCCTGCAGACATCCCTGTAACAATATACAGGGTGGTTCATATGTATTTGGACGATTAAAAATGATTAAGGAAACGGTCTTTAGTCTTAATTACGCTATTTAATCTCTTAGGGACAATATTGTACCTAGCACTGATGATGTCTTCAAACAAGTTTGTACCTACATAATATCATGGTTCCTCGTATAGGCGAGCCCAACTTTCTTTTACTGAATGGATTCTATAGTAAGGTCCATTATATTTACATTTGAAAAAGATGAACATATTTCCTTTCTCCAAAAGTGAGAATGTATGATTTTTATTTAACAATATTTTAAAATTACCTCTAGTTGTAATTGTGCTGTATAGACAATATTGAGCTATGACACATTTTCTGAATTTACAATCTCGTTGTAATGATCTTCATCCCTAAGGTTCCGTACATCTCATACATCCTTCTTGCTGTTCCTTTTAGAGCATACTTCAAAATATTCTCATTCGGAGCATTACACATTGCCAAACTGTGAAATCTCTTATCCTTGTTCAAATTTATAATTTGAACGTTATTACAATGTGGATCAATGTGTTCAGGTTACAGCTACAAAATGTATCGTGGATATGGATATGTTTTACAAAACTTTCATGGCTAATTCAACTTGAAAAACAGTTTCATCTTGATGAAAAAGTTCATTATACATATTCGGTTTAATGATCGATGGTTATATAAACGCAAATTAAACTTACTTTAATTAAACAAATACCTATTAAACCATAATATTACCCATAAACAAATACACAGCTTTGTTTTTTTATTGCAAATATATACATGGATCAGGAAAAATAAGTTATGTATCACAGTTACAATGTTATTACAGTTGATACTTTCAATTAGTGTTGCGTTAAAAACCCATACTTTTAAGGATGGATCGGGAACAAAATACGAAATTGAAGAATGTTTTAATCTAGTTTCTTTTGTCCTAATTGGCTAAACGACTACAATGACTAGATTTGTTCATCATAAGCATTTTTAGTATCTTAAAAATAAACCGAAAATTAACATGGTAACCCTGACAATTTGAAGAATGTTTTGAGAGGATAATAACTTAGTTATTGTGTTCTTTCATTTAAGTATGTACAAACAGCTGTGAAATTAAGAAAAAAATATATGTACCACACCGTATCGATCAGAGATATAGGTAGGAATAGATCCGTATTCTATCAAAGCAGGCTGTGTCTAAACAAAAGCTCATTCTGATCGTTAGACACCCTATAACGATAGGAACTTCTGCCTATTATGTCCTGGGTGTACTATCATTTTGGAAAAGGGAGGTTAGTTCACATAAATGAACATATTTTACTGAAATACGGTTCTAATAAAGTAAAAAATGTAGTAATTTTTTATTCAAACTTACCCATAACAACGTCTTAATCAGTCTTTTTCTTTTCCCATCAATTGGTCTGGTGTCATATACCCCAACTCTTTGAATCACTTAAAGTATATCTTCGACATAACTCCTCCTACAATTACTTATCTTCAATTGCAAGTTCTGTTAGAGTGAAATAACGATTTAGGCTGTTCAGAGATTAGATCAATCAAGTCTAAAACTAACCACAAAATATTTTAGTTAACTATTCAATATCTTTTGTGTCTATTTTTTTTTCTCTGGCCTTTACTCGGTATTCATATAGTTTCAGATTTTAAACAAAAAAGACAGCGACAGAAGCAAGATGAAGCATGCAAATAAATTATAAACAGACAAACAATCCCTAATGTAATACTGACTACCATATGAAAAGGTATTATAAATATTTTAAAATATTCGTGTACAGCTTTACAATGTTTAAAACTCCTCCAGTGTCTTTTTCTTTATTGGACCTAAGGGCGTATAAAATATGCTGTGCTTTCGTAAGGACAGAATTAACTTTTTGACTGTTTTTCCCAATAAACAAGGTTAAAAAGTCATCACTCTGGGGCTTGCACCCAAAATAATCATCTAAAACCGAAAGAAAGTCTCTATATATTATATTTAAAACAGGACATTCCCACAAAAATGATTGGCTCTCTTCATTAAACAGCTGAAAAGGCATTCTCCACGCGTGACTTCATAAAATTTACTTTCAACTTCCAGGGTACCGGATAATTTATGATAAGTAAACCATTTTTCTGCACATGTTAGAAGTTTACTACTAAAGGCTCTGATAAGTTCGTGTATTACAAACGATGGGTAAAAAGCAGCATCAGCAACAAGTGAGAGTGTTTTCAAAAGTTTGATGTAATGTTTTTTTTGTTTACAAACGATGGGTAAAAAGCAGCATCAGCAACAAGTGAGAGTGTTTTCAAAAGTTTGGACACTCCATTGCAGGAATTACTTTCGCCCTGTTTCATCAGAAACTTCCTGAAATGAATGCTCCATAAATGATCATTATTCCAAAGTTGCCCAATCGAATAGAGATTTAATAGCCTTCATAGAGCTGAAAAATCATTAACTGATTGACCACCAAATTCATTGGAGTTGCGTAGTCTTTTCCTGGATAAATTGATTTTTTTTCTATATTGAAAAATATTAAGTTCAATATCACTAATTTTAGTTAAAATATCAGCTTGATAAGGAGTGACACGTAAAATATATGTAACTTTTGGTACAATATAAGTATTCCATGCTATTACCTTATCCCACATATTTAAAGTAAACGAATTAAAAAAGATTACAGCATTCATCAGTTTAGAAATTATATCATCTTGAATCATTTCAATATAACTTTCTCCTATTTAAACAGTTTTATTTTTACAGTGGTCTTACACATGACCATTCTTTTTGAAAAGTTCTTTGTATGAACTTAAAGCTTCTCTCTTTTCTACATTAATTTCAAGGCTAGAGTATGAAGAGTATGTTTTCAAGATTTTTGTCACATTTTTCATAAATCTTAAAGTTTGAAGTGGAGTACCATTAAAAATTAAAGTCAAGTCATTTACATAACATAAGCATTTTAAAATAGAGGATGACACATTATAACCACTGATTTTTTATTTATTTTGATGGATATTTTGTATCAAAAGGTCGATGCATAAAATAAAAAGGATTGTAGGTCCTTGGAGCACGCCTCTTTTGTTGTAAAATAAGCATTTATGTGTTCCCTATGGGAGCTAAATTTGAGTTCTGGACAGTAGAACACCAACCAGTTGAGTAATATAGTCTCCAAAACTCTTCCTGTAAAGGCTCGGGATGATATATTTTTGCGTCTATTTTTGTGATTTTAAATGAATTTGGGGGTTTAATATCGGATATTTTAATTGATTATGATGATGGATTTTTATGTGTTGACATTATGTGGCTGAATGATTGTTTGTGTATTTTGTTGTTTCCTTTTACTTTTTGTACTGTAGTTGCCGTGAGTTTACTGTTCAGAGTGTATGTTTGTCATGACCAGTTAGAAGGCCGAAAATTCAGGACTTCGGGTAGTTTGCTGTTTTTAGAGCTTAAAAAAAAAAAAAACACTTTTCCGGTTGTAAACAAAAAAACAAACAAAAAACTAGTATGCTAAAAAATGCTCAAGACTCTAAAAATGACCCAGACTTTCAAGGATGAGTGCAATCTTTAGTGGAAAGACAAGGGACATACCTTCCTCCTTGCAAGATTTACTACATTTACGTAGGGATGTCCTTCAATAGTAGACTCTCCCATTTTGTTTGAGGTTAACGCTGATGATTTGTTAAGGAGTTACAAGTGTAACTGAGAATACAAACGGAGTAATTCCGTGCCATGCCTGTGGTCTGTTAAGATGATCCCCCTTAACTTTGATGCAGCTGTGAATTGACTCTGGGAGCTGCATAGTAAGCGTTTGGGCCTCCCTTGGGTTGAAAAAAAAATAGTGTCTTATCTGAGGGGAATATATTATGAATAAAAGTTCACTGTACTGTTACAAATCTCCCCATTAAATATACTAGACCCTGTAAGGACTGTAGAAAACTATATAATAACACACATCACGCGTTTGGGAACTGCCTTGCCATCTATATCCTTAAATATTTTGTATCCATAAATCTAAAAGGGGTGACGAATGGGAAGAAAAAATATGTTAATATGTTAAAGGTGTTGTTCTTTCTGAAATTTCAAAGAAAAAGAGTGGAACTTCTGATGTAACAAGGGCTCTGGACTTTGCACTTTGCTATTCTTAGTTGTAAATCCCTCATCTCCAGCCAACTAACTAACTATCCGCCTATTTGAGAGGATGAGCTGTGAGGTGTTATCCTGGTAGCTTCATCCCCCTATGTCTCTCTCACAATGAAAATTCCTACATCAGGATGTGAGTCAGGGAATTTTGCTGGGGAAGACATCCGGTACCTTTCATCAACTTGACGGGATCATAGAAGTATTTTCAAAAGGGTGTCAAGAAATTATAATAAATATTTATCATGACTGTTAATTTGCATGTTTACTGTTGTTTTTTTAAAGATTGATTTTTAGAATATTAGTTGAAATTCTAGCCCGGAGCATTAATTATAAACTAAAATGTTTATATCTCTACTTTTTACGCAATTCCTCCGGTTTATTTATACATGTATGCTCTATATAATATATAAACCAAATAAAGAATTTTGAAAAAAACAAAAAAAAAATCTGTATAGGCCATTGCTGATACGGAGTGGGACGTAATCTTATTTCTTACCCTGTATAAATAATGGCTGTTCTCCCATAAATCCATCTTTAAATTGTCACAGTTGACCAGGTTTTTTTTTCGTTTATACATGTCGAAAATTCTTATAATTTACAACCTTACCTATATTATTCTAAAAAGAAAAAGAAGGAAACCTCGAACCGTAAGAAATATAAATATTTTTGGATCATTATTTATTGCATTTTCTTTGGTGGTGAATCTCAAACATTCTTTAATGTGTTAATATTTGAGTGGAATTTGAATAAAATCTCATATTTTCTTTATTAGTTTGCAACATAAAGTTTGTTTTGTATATTGTTTCAAAAGTATACATTTGCTAATATTAGTTTGACGTTATTGCATTTGCTCCATTGATAGATACACTGAAGGAAGATTACCACTTACCGGATCATTCATGCATGTTCAAATAAATTATGTAAATAATTTTGACCAGTATTATCTTCAAAGCTAAACAATTAAAAGTATATTGAAGCACATGATTTTTTTTAATGAAAATTACTTCTTTCATTTAGTTATTGTTCTAAACAAAGAAATAACACATTTTAATAACCCTTTTATTCCTATTCACAAATTCCCCTCTAAACACTCATTAATCTATGTTAGGGATATATCGAAGCATTATCTAAAATACATTTTTTAATAATTGATAAAAAAAATTCCTTTCAAAGGCAGTTTTCCATTCACACAAAATAGATTCTTAGGAAATGTTGGATCCGAATCAATTTTCCCTTAGGGGTAATGTTCCATGTTTTTATCTCAAATAAATTCTTTTTTATTTATGTACGTTTTATTGTTTCCATGATGTTTTATAGATTACATTCCTATATTTTATGTGTACCTAAGAGGGGAATTTGAGGAATTGCATTTTACCTCTAGTGGTTATCTATATCATACATACATATTTTTCCTGAGTTATGCTGGATTTGATGTTTGTTTCTATCTGAAAATCGTCTATACTTTGGGCATATTCAAAAAAAAGAAACCAAAAATCAACATTGTAACCAGGAATCAATTTGCAGATGTTCTAAATAAGGGCAGATTAGCCTAGCTGACGTTTCAATAGATCAGCTACAATCAGCTGTTACAAAGGAGAAGAAAATAATGAAAGGCATTGGCAAGAATTCCTCTAATGTCGATTCTCAACTCTACTTTGAGTCCAACAATTGCTTACAATTGTATGTTCACTAATGTTGAATCAGGTTTTGAATATAATTGCATGTAGTAGGAAGGGAAGTACACTATTCAGGGGTTAAAAAATAATTATAACAGATAAAGAAAATAAAGTTTATTTGTTAGATTACGCATTCTAATAAGACAGTCTAGCTAAAAAAATACACAGGATTTACATGACTATGTATAAACTCCTGGAATTATATAAATAAAATGATGGAAAATGAATGAGAAAATACAATTACTCGTAAATATTTTCTATAAAACATAACTGATTTATTGAGGTGTTGCATTCATTTCTGACATGTGTAATGCAAATTAAATTGGATCTTTTGACTCTATAAAGTGATGGGTTATTTTGCTCTCATAGGATATGTTCCATATAAATGTCTCTTGTATCATATATACTCGTATGTTAGAACACAGATGGAAAAAGACAATTTGAAAGGGCTTGTTGCTAAAAGAATATAAAAACTTAATTAAGATGTTCCAATAATACAATATATGTAGGAATTGGTGCTTATTATAACAACCGTTAGTAAATAATAAATTGTGTAACATTTATGGATCTAAGAGGATTCGTCTTATACATTTTCACATTCAGACTTTTTTACTTTGGACACTATTTATAATAGATTTGTTGTCAGACCTTTTACAGTTGTATTTCTAGCATTGAGAGTTTAGAAACAAACAAACAAAAGGAAACAATGGATCAAAGTTCAATGCGTAAAGTATTTGAAAAGAATCCAGGAATTACTTCTAATCCAGTCTGTTGCAAATAATCATTGGAATTCATTTTTACTTTTTATCATTATTTCCCAGGAAACAAATGTTTAAATTATGGGATCCTAGAAAAAAAGGGGATCCCGTTATTAAATAATAAGTACTTTATATGTAAATATTTAAATTATCATATACTTCCTGTATCTAATTTTTTTAGCTTGGTATTTCATTGACAAATTTAGAACTTAATTATAGAGGGCCCATATAATGTTCTTGATGGTTTTTTTGTTTTTTGTTATTTTTCTATCTCAATGATAAACGGGAGATGAAAAAAAAAGGTGGAAATGAACAGTTTTTGTGTTTTAGTAATATATTAATTAAGAAATAATTAATCCTCTATATTCTACAAAAAGTATGATCTTGTTTCTAACTAATATTTAAATTATGAAATCACTCGTATAAAATGTAATACTAAAACAATATTAAATTTATTCACTGATGCTTTAAGTTCGTATCATATGTAATAACTACAAATAACAAGTAAAGTATTATAATTCTAAATTATTTTTTTTATTTTTTTGGGTTGCAGGACACCCCTGGAAAGTGCTTGTGTTAGGATTTGAAAATAAATAATAAATGGGTAAATAGAAAACTTATGTGGTAAGTTAGCACAAAAAAATTTTGAAGAAAGGAAATTTGTTCATTTTTTTAATATTATATACATATTGTAATTGTATTTGGAATAATCAATATCCTTCTAAAAATAGGTATACAATGTAAACTCCGAAAGTAATCCATCTTTATTTAGCTGCCACTACTAAACAAATGGATGTTTTCAGGCTTATTAAATGCAAATTTGGTAGCTCATTTTAAATACTTATTATCTCATATAATGTTTAATATTATTTACCTAAAAAAATATTTTCTATTAATATTATTCATACAATTTTTATTTTCAGTCATTTACATTTATATATTTTGTATGAAAACGCGCTTGGTAGTAATAGTTCTGTTTAACTCAATGTGCATAAGTTCGCATTTCCTAGAGAAGGAAATATATTTTATGTACCTATATGGACTTTAAAGAAGATTCCTAGGTCAGATGGATAAAATGTAATACAATAATGTTTACTTATACTAAATCAGTGCAACTCCATCTCACCAATTAAAGGAACATAAATATATGAAATAAAATATAATTATTTACCTTATTACAAATCTCAATATGCAAAAGGTATTCAAGATATCCAAATTTTGAAAAAAGTTATATTATTTATTTTATGCAATTGTCTATGTTTGTTATGGTAACTAATATGTTTGCTGTTCCATTTCTTGTTAATGTTTTTCAATCCATCTTATGCATGTGATGACGTCATCTGTGCATCGGCAAATCATTACTTCGATACTTCTTAATTATTTACTTTCTGTTTCAAAGGAGGTTCATATTTAATATTGACTATAGTCTGAATATTAGGCTGTGCCCTAATTTGAAAAGTTGCTTGAAACCCTCTCAACTCGTAAGACAAGCTGTAAATAACCAATTCAATGATAAAATGATGTAAAACATATTAAAATAATGGAAAAAAGTATTTTTCACCCCAATCAAAATAGGACTTTGGAGTTTATGGACAACATCAAGGCTGCCATTCAGAATTATCCCACAGTATACCTCAAGAGTACTTGGAGGTCTTAATGATGATTGTATTGACTTGGCTTAAGTCAAAATATCGACAGGGAAATTATTTTTGCAGTAGGACTGGGCAACGGGGCACAATGTGACCACCTTCTAATACAGCCTGTAGCCCTTTGGAAATCAGCAGCTAAACACTTTTGAGAAGAAAGCATGTGCGGCCATGCATTCTAGTGTTAAAAAGTAGAAGGTTTTTATTGAGAAGAAATGGGCCAATTTGTCAATGGACTACGTCAAAATAAACCTGTAATGTGCTTAGATCTCAGATTAAGGGCATTGTTAGTGTGATGGAGGGGGCTTTGAACAATATTTATCAATGTTTGTACATACAAAATTTTAAGTTGTAGTACTTCTTAAGAAACTTGAAGATATTTGTAAAGCGTGAAGGTTTTCACGATTGCTCCTCCATACTGCTGGGGTTTAGAAGGAAATATATAAACATAGATTTAAAATATCTTTTTATCATTAGAATCGTTTTTCATAATTTGTCTTTAAAGTTAAAAGGATTTCAAACAATTTGATAAAATGGGGTTCAAACTACTAAAAATAGACATTTCACATTATATAATTTTAGGACTCAGTAGGAGATAGATCAATGTGAGGAATTAGATAAATGTATTTTTGTGCTACAAAATTTCAAAATTGAACAATATTCAAGTATTGTTTTTGATACTTTAACATTTCAACTACTACCCAATGATTTTATCAATTCGACGGGCAGATATCAGCAAATCAATTTCTTACATTTTTTGGAGTCTTGGAGTTTCAACCACATATTATTTTATTCTAGGAAGTTATATCTATGCTATTGAAAAATACTGCCATTGTGATTAATCTTACTTAATTCCCTTCTTACAATAGTACCTGTTATTGATTCCATCGTATCTACTACGGCACACTTTTAAATTTAAGTTTTAATTATGACCTACATTTTGAAACAAACAAATTTACTAGTCATTTTCTATTAAGCTGATCAATAATTTTTATCAAAAATAAATTATTAGCCCCTATTAAAAAAAGTATTAATAATTATTTGCTTGCTCAAAAGATACCATAACTCGAAAAACCTCTCATAGTTGCCATAAGTTTTTGTGAATTTAGTAACACATCTTTGAAAGACATAAATAGTTGCAAAAACTCCTCTTTCTTCGTCATTTTAAACTATCATAAGTTCATTACAGGATTTATGAGTTTTTCTAAACAATGTCAGTTTTCCTTTTCAGAAGTTTTTTCTTAGTGTCAAGCTTGTGAAAAGTTATAGCAAGGGATATTATATCCTATTTTTGGGTAAATACTAGAAAGCCTTAAGACCAAATACTATATATTTTTTAAATAATACATTTATCTAGCCATGGTTCTGGCATATTAAACGGGAATTTGGCAAATTCGTCTTCACTTCTCCCAAAATTAATTAATTAATATTTTTATATAACTTAGGCGTTTGAATACATTTCTAATCCTATATTGAAAATGTATCTTTTAATTATAACTGTGAGGAGCTTTAATTAATGTGTGTGAGAGAGAAGATGTGAATTATTTGCATGGAAATTAATAAAAACTTGCATGTATATTACAAGTTTAACATCTATGTACCAGGTGTGTTCAAAAAGTAATTAAAATTTTGTGGGCAACGTACATTTTTAAGCTATTTTCTTTGTTTTTGTTAGTGCATTAACCACAAATAATATATGTTAAAAAATAGAAAATAATGTTTTTATAAAATAATAAGTGGACATATTGTTGTACCGAGGTACAAAAAAAAAAAAGAGAAATTCTGATGCTTTGTTTTCCAAAAGAACAGATATAAAAGTTCTAGTTGATCCCTCGTCGTTTATATTATTTATATATTGGGCATTTTATTATTTATATGAAGAAATTTTGGCTATCATATAGAAATACAAATTGATTGGTACGCTTTTAATAGAATATTACTAAGCAATTTTATAATACTGTATTTTATAAAATGCTATGAAGATTGCAATATTGCGAAGTTTAAATATTTATTTAGTTCATTTTAAAAATGGCGAATAAATAATGTGACGGTGATAGTCTGCGAGTAGATAAGATATAAATGACAGTTGGTATGATTGACTTATTTGGCTAACTACCATATGGTTTAAGGCATTTTTCTTTTTCGTTTCGGACAAAGTATTGCCTGATACAATGAAGGTAACTATGTACTTGTGAAAAATATCTGATGGCTATTTTGATAGTTTCTGCAGTTTTCCAGATACGCAGCTTTCATCTAAAGATTCCCCATTGCATTTGAAAATAAAAACTATAGCCAGCTAGTGATGTCCTACATTATCCCTTGATCGAAATAATTTGCTTATTTATAAACAACCTTTTCAATCATACTGCTTTTAAATGAAGCACAAGACTTTCTTACTAGGCTCAAATCTATTTTTGCCTGTTTTCCTAGAAAGGAGTTTACCAATCTATAAATCAAGTGGAGAAACGAAGCCCATATGGTCAGTATTTGTAGAAAGTAGTTTTCATTGGATTTTTTTTCTCCACTAAAAACGTTGAATATTAATTTATAAGTAACCTTGCGCGTCCATGAATTTCTCCTTTTAACCGTTCAATTAACACGGGATATTAAGTGAAGTAAGCAAGACGTTGCCTACAAAATGACATATAAATGATGTTGTGACATCAGCTGTGGTATGATAAAAAACGATATTTTAAGTAGGAGAAGAACCTTTACAAAGACCATGAATCTAATTAAGCTAATGTGTCACTTACTTTAAAAGCTTTAGAGTTTACTAAAGATACTATAAGGAATAGAAAGCTAGACATTTAAAAAAAATAATGAAAAAAAATATCATTACTTCAGTTATCTTCACTCATTAAAACACCCTCGATCAAAAAATGACAAGGGATGGGACATTAGTAGTGTACAAAGAGAATAAAACTGTAATGCTTCTTTATAAAAATCATATCCCTAAGCAATTACACGAGTCAAAAGATGAACATTGAGCGTGGTGGATTAATCAATTTTAAAACTTACTTAGCTCAAGATTTGTGGTCGCCCCGTTAGTTAGATTCTCATTAAAGTTTACAATAGAGGACTTAAGGGCTGTATGAAGATGTTAATTTATATAAGATTCAAGAAAGCCCAACACAAAACAGTACATAGGATTAAGATCTAGACTACTAAGCGGGCATATCTCCTTCCCAACAATGGCTTTGCTCCCTATTGATCAAATCTTGGTGATCCTTAGTACCTCCAAGGCTGTTCACAGCCTATGTAAGGTTCTCAAATGTGAACTCATATAACATTTTTTGGGTATCTATCAAGTTGAATAGCAAAATTATCTTCATGGGAAATCCGTGTTATTGTTTATTGATTTGAATTTCATTTATCTACTCATATACCCGTCCCCTTTTGATAAACTAAATATTCTTAAATATGAGGCCTGTTCCAGAAGTACCCGGCCTAACTAAGAGAGATAGTTATTAAAAAAATTACTGTACTAGAAAGTAAACAATCGATAAAACATACATTTCAAGTTTTAAGAGACTGTGTTGCTTTTTATGGGGTTGCACCCATCAATAGTGAACGTGGGTATTGAGTTTGTGAAAATGGAGAAAATTGGCCGTCGTTATGTATACAATATTTTTATATAAAAGACCCCAGCCCAACCAATTAAAACAATAACTAAGGTAGATTTTACTATGTGTTAATCTGTTCCTTCGTTTACAAACGTAATTTATTTGTCGTGCTGAGTTTTAAAGTGGTGGCATGAAATACTAAGGCCGGCATTCCAATGGTCAACCAAATGAGGTAAAAATTCAAGAAATTGTACACAAAACCAAGCGGCACTGGTGTATCGTCTCCTAAAAGTGCACAAGCAAACATACCTTGTATACATTTCAAAAAGTGAGGTACATCGCATATTATATTGAAATTTTAAGATGGGAAACTTTGTAGAAGAGGGGCCCCGCATTTGTTCACACCTGAAAAAAAAACACTGTCTTGAATATGTTTCAATTCCGTACTTAGCGATCTCTTATAGTTACAAAGAATACTTTTTGGAATTCTTGAAAAAAAATAAATATAATAATTCGTTCTACATAGCAGTTTAGAACCAGATATTTTTTCCCCCAAACATTTTTTTGTTTAGGTTTCTACTATTTGATAAACAAAATGATTATTTGTGTATCCTTCCATTCACTTAATCAGTTGTCCATTTCTACAAAGACATCTAAGGTATAAAGTAATATCACGACGTACACGCGAAATGTGAAATTTTTTTGTATTTATCCCACGTTTCTCACACATTTCAAACACGTATTAACTCACGTTTTTCATCACATTTATTACACATTAATCGTACATTTTGAGGGTGGCACTCTATTTCTTCAGAAACAGGTGACAAGAAACATATGATGTTATATACTATTAATACTTAGAAAATAGTATATTTTTCTTTACTTTAATTTGGCCTTCTTTTTTTTTTTTAATTAAAAAAGCAAACAAACTGAACAACAAAGAAAAACAAACATGGAAATAGAATAATAAACAGATACAGTATCCCACACGACATAATGAAAATAATATGAAAAATATTAAGTATTATAAATATTAAGAAAAATGTATACTACTTTATAATGTTTAAAACTCCTCCAGTGTCTTCCTCTTTCCTCCAACCTTCGGCGTACAAAATATGTTGTGCCTCTGTAAGGACAGTATTAACTTTTTGACTCTGTGTACCGCTACAAAAGACCAACAGAGTCATCACTTTTGATATTGCAACCAAAAGAATGTATCTATATTTAAAAGAGGACATTCCCTCAAGAAATGAATAGTAATCTCCATTATACAGCAAAAACGTCATTTTCCACCTTTGTCTTTACAAAATTTACTTCCAAATATCAGGATAAAGGAAAATTTACAGAGTGTAAACCATTTTTTTGGCGAAATAAATTCACTTCACAATTCCAGATATCCACGGCCTGCCTCTTTTTTCATTCATTTTTTCCTTCATTCATTCGTTGAGTGCCTTTTTTTGTGGGAAACTAGAAAAATTAAAGTCACAATTTCATTTAGTTTTTCGAGAAAACAATCACGGGAAAGTCCAGCCCTGCACTTAGCCGGTTAAGTGGCAAAACTTTTATCGCTGCAATGCTGACTAATAATGAACCAGTATGCAGGCAAGATCTGAGGCCAATAATTATATCTGCATGTGCGAGATATGTTGCTTTTTATCTCAAAATTCCTAGCATGTTAGGTAGCTCCTGGGACTATCCCCTGGATCTAACATGATATGGAATATCCTATTCCCTTCGTTACCATTCAACGTTGAGGAGGATCTCCCGACAATATGAACTTTTCATAAAGAAAGTGAAGTCCTGGATTGGAATTGTATTTTTATTTTAATGTGCTATTGTTACATTATTTTATACGTGTTGAATTTTATTTAGTTAATTGCATTTTTATATTTTAGATGTTGTTAGGCCTTTGGTTGGGTGGTCTAATTTTAAACTATAATGTTCATTTATATTTTTAGCACCACAATTCTTCCTAACTTTTGTATTGTATTTTTGTATTTATATTGTTAATATATCTTCAGTATAAATATAGACCTTATTCAAAAAGTTTATTTATTATAAGAAACGTGTTTAACATTTATTTTTTGTTGGTCAATATTTTTATTAAATTTTCTTTACATTCAGATTACATTTATATAAGAATGTAGGAAGTAAAATATAAAATAAAAACCACACGCTGATTCTAATCAACATTGGTGATCCTGTATTCCAATGCAACCTTTCAATCACCAAAAAGAATCGATAGGCTCTGCATTACAATAAAAGGATAAATAGCAAATAATCCCATTCAAAGACCTAAGATACAATCTTAATATAGATAAAATACCACAAAAGTCGTCGTCTCTTGTAGTACGTAATTTATATGTTTTATAATGTGTCTTTGTCATTATTAGGTACCTTTTTCCCTCATTTGCTGTTGATAAAAAGTTATTTTTCGAAAGGTGGAGGCCAAATACATCTTCAATGATTATTTGTTCGCCACACTGTAGATTGTGATGCGTGTATAATATTATCTAGAGAAGGGAAGAGTAGTAAACACCGGGGGGACCATGTGCTCGTTTTAAAGTAGAGGTTGTACATATTTATATTAATAATGTTTATTTCTAATTATTTTTATTATTATTAATTACTTATAGATTGTAGATAAAGATGAATACAGCCTAAATTAGGTTACAACAGTATATTTCTTCCTTTTAGATATTCAATAAATGGGTTCAGTGTAGGGGATTGAGTTCACTGTTCAAACATTGATAATTAAATCGTAGCTAACCTCAATCTGAATGGCATAATTGTTCCTTGAACTTCAATTTTCTTGAGAAATAAGGAACAATAGTTTTGAAATGCTATTTTGTTAACAAGAGATGTGTACATATATTGCTGCATCAAATACGATATACATATCATGGGTTCCATCCTCAATTGGGTATATACATTCCTTCAACGGCATCTCCCATTCTAAAGGCTATATAAAATAGTATATTAATTATTTATCTTTTACCCACTCAAAGGTATCACTCTCCACGGCTTTACCTCGCTCACATAAAAATACCCTATGTATTTTGTTGTCAGCTGTCGATTCCCTCTTCTCCCTTGATACCTCGTGGCTATTTCATAAGTTATTCTTTTTCATAAATATACAAAGTTATTCTATACGTATGCTCTGTTTCAAAAGGAATACCATTTCTTGTTGATCCCTGGACGTTCATATAGTATATATATTGGCCATTTTATTATTTCTATGAAGAAAATTTGGCTATGATACACAAATACTAATATACAACTACACTATTAATAAGATATTACTAATCCAATTTATAATACAGTATGGAAAAAATATATTGTAGATTTTAATAATATGTGATTTATTTTAAAAATGGCGAGGCAATAATATTACAGTGATAGTCTGTGAGAATATAAGATATAAATAGCGGTTGGTAAAACTGATTATTTGGCTAAGTACCAGATGATTTTGGGGTTTTTTCTGTTTCATTTTGGAGGAAAAGTTTCGTGATACAATAAAGATAAGGACGTGTCCCACCTTCTCCTCGGGCTCAACAACAGTATCATGCCTACGTTTCCGTCACATTTCGTACATGTTCATTCACGTGTTGTGAAGCAATAAATGAAAAAAGTACGTGTCTGGAAACGTAGGGATTTTTATATATCAAAAATATAAACTTTCATCTGCTCAGCGGGATAAAAGCTATATTTTCACTGCCAAATATAAATGTACATCAATCAAAGTCATTTTAAGATTGGACAATAAATTATAAAAACAGAATGATATATGTTAGCCATTATATAAATGTTTGCTTGATACGTCTTTATCGATGTTTAGAAGTCTTATCATTTGCTTCGAGTAGTTCATGTTACATCCACTTCATTAATATCTATTAGTAGGGATGTATTTCTGGTATTATTTTAGAAATGGGATGACACAGATTATTGCACTTTTGACTAGGGTAGAAACCGAGTATTTTAATACCTGGGAGTAGTTTCTAGCGAAGGTACCCTCAGATGCCCAGAATAATGCTTTATTTCAACTAAATTACCGAAGAACATCGACAACAGAACAAGAGGGGCATTGAAAAGTTGAGTGGTTATGATCGTGCGTTGTTTTTTTTTGTAGTTTTGACGAACAGAAGAGTTAATTTTCTATTCCTCAGCTGTTGTTATTATTATTGAACTCCTGAGTAGTTAATATCCTTACCTACTACATCAAATTATATTCAAAACCTCATTGAACACTCGTATGTGCTCATCAAACGATGGAGTGTTACCTTGAGGATTTGTTGCAGGTTTATAATTGTAATTCTTTGTTGGACTCAGAGTAGATTTGAGGATCGGGGTTATGTAAATTTTTGCCCAAGCCCTTGTTTGTTTCCTTGTTTTCTTCCTCCCTCGTCACAACTGATTGTAGCTGATCTAATGAAATGTCGTGACAGCTAAGCTACTCTCTCCTAAACAAATTCTTCCATAAGCGACTTCCTTTGCTCAGCCATCACTTGTAGAGAAATACTCATACCAAAAGGGGAAGACAAAAAATTACACGTAAATAGGGATATGTAATGAATACCTGAGTAAAAACAGGTATCCACCAATAACTTAGGATCCAAATACTATTTTAAAATTTTTACGTGACAAGTAATTACCAACAGAGTGATCCCTTTTAGAGCCTATTTTTTAAAATGATGTTCTGGGTACATGTATTATCCGGAACCATTATGACCAAGTATATATTTTTTTGACTCAATAAGTATTTGACAATATACGAGCAAAAATAATAGGCAAAAAATATGCAGAGAAAAAAATATTTGAATACTCGTCTCTCAAAATTTATTATTTTGATCCACTATATAATTTAATATTTCGAATAATTGATTTTGTTGAATCTTATTAAAAAAAATTATAACTGCTTTTTTAAATTGAAGTCATTTAAAAACAAAATGAGAAATGTCTAAAAAAGAGAATTAATTATTATTTTTCCTTAAAGAAAAGTCATTTAAAAAATTAAATGACCTCATTTTTGTGCAAAATTATTCATTTATCGTTTGCTTGAAAATTTGCAATATTTTTTTTTTTTTTTTACATTTCTTTGGATAATTTAACATCTTTAGACTAGACTTGAGAACAAGCTCAAATCTTGAAATAATTATCAAAAATTTAAGAAAGACCAATAAGATCCAATTTTTTTATCAGTCCAATTTTTATTCCTCATACCTTTATGAAGAATATTGATGATCCTATAATATTACATTCATATTTTAATTTATGATTTTTCATTGTTGTTTATTTCCCTTCGTATCCTGATGTGAGTATTTGCTTTGAGTATTTAGCTAATCCAACAATAAAATTTATTGTATTTAATGTAAATTGTAATTGATGTATAAATACTCTATAAATCTTTATATATGATTTGATTATTGTTGTTATATAAATATTATGCAAAAAAAAAAAAAAAAAAAATAATTAATTATTTTCAGTTCATTTGAATGTTGTTTCAAAAAAAATGTTATATAAATTAATAAACAAGTCTTAATGAATAAAATAATAAGATAAGAATTAAAGTGTAAATTATCTAGAAAAACTGAAAACAAATAATATGGGATTCTTCTAGGTAACAGAACATAACTATCAAAGATTTGAGATTTTACCACGATAACTTCTTTAATTCCGAGGCGGCTGAAGAATGACGACTCCACAAGATCTTTTGTTGAATTCCATTCTGTGTGCTTAGAAATCTATCTTCTCTTTGATGAATAGGGATTATGATTTGATAGTTATTATAATTCACAGGCAATGCAATACCAAGAAGTTGAAGATATTTTGTCTTGGATTGAATGATTAAAATGATGTACACAAGTTCCAAGAGCTATTAAAGAATAAGGATTATATTTTTCATACGTATCTTTAGGACCACGCCGGGATATCCACTATCAAGAGTAATATGAGAAACTGGTAGTAATTCCAGTTGGTAACTTTGATTCACTACGACGTTAGAACCTCAAGGGGATTGAATGTATTACTCCCATTAGTAAAATGAAGATATTGTCGTGGTTGTAGAATGGAATGGAGAGCTAGATACCTTGAGGAGAAAGACTAGAGATTCCAATTCCTCGAAATCGATACTTTTTTTTTGAGTTCTTGGGTGAGAAGTGTGGTCCTACTCCAAGAGACGAATGCCTTTCAATTTATTATCGGAAATAGTAATTTCTTAAGTCACAAAACACGAGTAGACGATAAAGATTGATAAAAACGACGACGAAGTTAAAAATATGTAGATGTAACTATATAATATTAAGTTTCTGATGATATGACACCTTTAATCATCATTAAGATCATTTTTATTATCCTGCCATTATAATATAAACGATTAAATCTTCGTTAAAACAATCGAAGCTGAAAATATTTTTGATTTAAATAAATTCACAATATAAAACCTAACTAAAACAATTTTGATATAAAAAGCAAACACAATCTAATTAATAAATTTAGAGACCTTTTTCATTCATGGCAATTAGGCCATTTGATAGCTGAAATATAAAGAAAATTTACCATCAACTTAACATTTGAAATAATTACTTGTTTTGGAAATGGTAAATATTAGACATTAAAATACGGAAAAGTCTGACAAAAATTAATTATTTATTACAAAAAATGTTACACAGATATTGAGTTTACCAAGGGTGGCCAAAGTATTTTTTTTGGAGGGAAGGGCGGGGTTGGGGTGTGTGTGTGTGTAGATAACTTTAAAAATTTAATAAACGTCACTGACTGCACTTAAATACTCGATAAATCTTAACTTTTAGCAACAAAATTAAATGAAATAACCATCTATAAGGATCTTTAAAAAAAAAAAAAAGAGTAGCCTATGGCTGGTAAAGTATCTTCTGAAGGGTTATCATAATTTACAAACAAGTATCCTATCGAAAGATGATCAAATTTATTATTTTCTTAAGAAAATAATAAATTTGAAATTCATCTTTAAGAAAAGATAAAAAATATATTTGAAAAAAAAAATAATAATTTAGTAAACCTGTTCTGTAAAAAGAATAAAACTAACACCCCTATATTTGTTGCAATTTTTAAACATTATTTAATGAAATTATAGGATACTAATATATTTCAATGTAATTATAATATTGTAACTGCTTTCATTGAAATGTAGAATACATTTTCTTCTCCAACAATTATATAACAAGCAGTTAATGTCAACAAGAAGGGTTGTAAATCAAAAAGATTTTTGGTGTTTCAAAATAAAAAAAGAAATCGACAATTAAGATGGATACCCTGACAATTTGAATCATTTTTGAGAAGAGAGCAGTATAGTTGTTATGACGTTTTGTTAGATTAGCTGCTACGAGCAATGAGATTAAGAAAATCTACAAAAGTATCACTCCATATCAAACAAGGGTATCGGCAGGAGTTATTTGATTTTCACTCTTAATTATTCTCTGAGTCTAACGAGGACTTATAGTTATATCTTGTGACGAAAATCTTGTGCAATTTGGGTAAGTTAAAAAAAACGAAAATAAACTTGGTAATCCTGACAATTTGAATAATGTTTTGGAGGAAGGTGTATCCGTCATGACGTTTCCTTAGATCATTTACAATCAGCTGTGACAAAGGAGAAGGGAATAAACAAGGACATATTCAAGAATTACTCAAGAATCGATTCTCAATAAAAACTTGAAGTCCAACAAGGACATACAATTGTAACTCCAGAAAAAATATTCAAGATTACTCTCTGCCTTTTTGAGCACACACAAATGATCAATCATGTTTTGAATGTAATTGAATCTAGTAGAAAAGGAAGTTCACTAGTTAGCTGTTAAATAATAATGACTAAAGTGTAGGAAAAGAAAAAAATCATTCTTGAATAATAAAAACAACTTTATAATTTAAAAAAAAAATCACTTTTATGATTTACAATATCAATACAACTCTGAATGTTTTGAAATTAATAAAGACATTCTTTAATATCTAAGAAATTAGAAGAACGCTCCAAGTCAATTTTTCTATCATAAAGATACGTATTTGCTTTATTATTTATAATAGTTTAATAACTTCTTCAGTCTACTTAATTAATGAGTTAATCTTCTTACATAAATAAATAGTATATAACACTGAATAAAGAATAAATATATTGTATTAAGAAGTAATATTATCACCATAATAAATATGTACTTCAACTACGCATCAGCTAAGATTTTCATAATGATATTTAAACGAATGGTATCATTCATTTAGAACTATGTTTCACAATTTGAAGAATTAATAATCAGAGACACAAAAAAAAGCTACTATGGAACAGTATTTTTTTCCGACTGGCTAAATGCCATATTTCTATTTTTTAAATTAGTAGAGATATTTACAAAGCCGTAGGGATCCTCCATGAACATAATCATTCAATCCAACCACCTTCAGCCTCAACCACGGTCTCCAACCTGGTGCAAAACCTGCTGCACGCCTGGATCAGGTGATCTTTATTCATATTGTTCACACCCTCAATAAAGGAGGTTCTCAGAGAAGTCAAATTGTGGTGAGCGCGCTTGTTGGACTCCCTCTACAAGACGTCCCTCACGAAACAGTCGGAAGGATTGCAGTCCGGGGAGTTAGAGACCCACATTTCCTTAGACGGGAATATCTCCAAATTGTCCGAAAGCCAATTTTGTATGCAGATCGATCTTCCTTGCTGGTGTTCCCATCTCTCCAGACTCCTATCACTCTTTTGGGACTTTGTACACGGTGGCAGAGGACAACATGAGAGAAAGTCGATGATCTCTTTGGGCGCACGGTCTGTACAGAGGGCGACAATGATTGCTGCAGGACAGTCGTACTCGGAGGACATTTTGAACGCATTGTAGACATAACTTATACAAAATTTTCTGCTGAATGTGATACAGTGATTTTTAAAGCTGTGCGACTAAGGGTTCCAAAGAAACCCCACTTTCAAAAAATCTTCATTGTAAAACTGCAACCTGGATTTTTATAGAATGCTGTAAGAAAAAGGACTAAGCCATCAACAATAACGAAGGCTTTGTCCACTCTCTAACAGATAAATATCATGAATGAAAGCTATGATAATATTTTATAACAAAGTCATTCATCATATATTCGTATCATTGTTATTAGAACCCTACACATGAAAAAAAAAGAAACATCTCAAACTAAGAATGATTTTCCAAAATATATACGTACTAAAGAGTCAAATGTCTTTAATATTGCGTTGTTGATCACTTGAAAAAATGTACTATCACCTTTGTAATTAAATGCAAGTTACTTCTAAAGAAGCAAACTGACTTCATATGAAAATGATTATTTTCTTAATGAATAATTACCTTACCACTTTTTTGTCATTGAATTGGATACTATCCCAATACAGGCGATAATGAGATGGTTAGAAACAGTTCTGGGATACAGTTAAATATATTTTGCCCCATATAAGGTAATTATAATTTTTTTTGAAATACTCCAGAGAACCTCCATAGGTAACATGTTAGCTAATTAACCTGTTACCTGTATCAGTAGCATTTAGATGTAAGAATATGTATATGATTGGGAGACATATTCGTCATTAACCTATTGGATTAAATCTTGAAAAATTAGATCAATTGATCATTTGTATTTAGATAAACAAAATTTCAAGAAAAAATATCATATTGACTAATATAATTGCTATTATTTGTGATAATTGTAGAAGCAAGTGGGATGTTGCCCCATATTACATCTGAAACAGCAAGATTTTGCTTGTTTCTTACACATTGGACCTTTGCATTGTGTTTGCTTAGGGGGAAACCCAAATTAGGGAAAGGTCATTATAGCCTCTCAAACTTTTGTTTCGTGCTTCTCTCATAAATAGATGGAAACCATGTAAATAAGACGGAATAATTATAAACAATACCAATATACATTTGTACTAGCTTTCAAGAGCCACCTGACTTGAACAACAGAAGCACTACGGACTTATAATATACAAGCGATTTCCTTCGTTTAATTTTGCTTCTATAGACAGCTGTTCTCGCATCCCAGAGAACAACTCTTCTTATGCCCTTGTTATATTGAAGAATATTAATAATAAAATATTTATTGCTACAGTTCAAATAAAACATACAATCAGTATGGGTACATCTTAAAGTAAATTTAATTTTTTCTGCCCTCGCAAAAGTTTGCTGGATTAAGTATCCTGCTGCAGTCTGTTCTGAGCATGTTCAGCCATCCCTCCATATCAGAATTCATTAAAAAAAACTGGAGAGGCTCAAGTAGGAATGTCCTTGAAGAAGGTCGAATATTTTCTAAAAGCTGTGTCCGATCAATTATAAATTTAGGGCATTCATAAACCAAATGAAGAACCACTTCACTGATGTGTTTTGAAAACTGTGAGGGGGGTTTAAAGTGGTTCATACCTCCAATGAGGTCCACATTTCGTATGTGCCTACATGGGTTGTAAAAGATGTTCGGTTGACAAACAAATAAGCAGCTGAATGTAGTAAGGCACTCTCACTAATAAAGCAAGCCCACAGAAACACTTTGCACAAAACTATCACTTGGAAAAAAGCACTTGATGATAATGGAAGCTCCATTAAATTAAATCCCGGATCACTGGTAATGGCTTATAATTTATCAAGGATTGAAGAATCTGACAATCGTCTTTACTCTTGGAAGAACAAAGGGTAACTCATTTAAAAACTTTATCAAAAAATGTCAGGTTTTATATTTTTTAAAACTCTATTCTACACTCTTGTCTTAGAAAATGGAGTATCTTTGATACTGTCTCTAAAATTTTGTCAACAGTAAGATATTTCCTATAAAAAAAATATTCTTATAGATCACTAGGCTTACTTATTTACAAATACTGAATCCCGATTCAATGATAATTGAATAAACAATTTAAATTTATTTCAGAAGGAATTCCTTTTAAGCTAAGAGCTATGAGCAAGATGATGGTAATATTTTTCCGTCCACAACAAAGAACAGAAAATATTATTACGGTAGTCTACTATTAATTAACTTTGAACGACTGCATACAAGTCATTTATGAGTATTTTTCACTATATTTTTATTAGATATGGGATATACATAATTGGCTTAATATTATATATATTTTTGTTAAAAAAACCATAGGTACAACAGATTTAGAATAATTGGATATTGTGTATTACAGATAAAATGATCCTGAGAAAATCATAGCCAACAATAAAATCTTAATTTTTCACTTATCTTTAATATATAATTGAAGATAATTACATTGCCGACAAAATCAAATATGATGCATTGAATAAGCCACTTTTGATAGATATGTTTGACTAAATATTTAAATGATACGTGGGAAATCAAATTTTCAAAGCATCTCTACTTTTATATTGCTTGAGGAGACCAAGAATAGTTTTACAAGTGTTAATGAGAAAGATTTTGTGACCTCTACTGACTACAATGATAGTAATAAATTAAATTTTGCTTGTCCCAAATAAAGTTTAATAAATCAATAAGATAAAAAAATAGCGTAACGTAGAACTTGTAAAGTGGGGAATTAAAATTTGGAAGAACATCTTTAATATTCTAATTTTGTTTTTATTTGTCCAATCAATACTAAAACAATTGTATTATTATTGGTTAGATATAGACAATCGTCTTCAATAATGCAACATGTAATTAGCTCGTATAGAAAACATTTTGTAAATATCCGTAATTAATTTATTTGTGCCGAGATCCTAGATATCTAAGAGAATAAGATTGCAATAGGGTGTCAAGTAATTTAATGTTTAGAAAAAAAATCCAATTCTGCAATTTTAGGAATTACAATGAATACAGATATTCAAATAGACGTCTAAAGACGTTAAAAAGCTCCTGATGCATATATTTTTTACAACCCATAATCACTTAACTTTTACAAATAGCTCTTAGTATATAATAACAGAATAGAATTTGCTTTGCAAGACAAAATATCGACAAAAGAGAAGTACATTACCTTTCAGAGTCTAGTATCATCTCCCACTTATTTTCTTATTACAAAAGAGACTCACAGATAATACAAAAATCAGACTTGAACATCAAGTATCCAGGGTGTATAAATATCTTTATAGATCGTACATCACAAATTTTCCCTTATAAATATAATTAATACATATATAATGAAAAGGACGATCTCTTATCAATGAAATAGTTTCTTAGAGTAGGAGACGAAGGAAAGTTGGCTTGAGAAGAAATGGACTCAAGAACTTCAATGAAGAAAGTGTGAATGGAGGATAAAAACTATCTCGTTTCCTCACTGGATCCTTTGATCGAGTATTCGGTATTTTTATAGAACTCCTTAGTTCTTATAGAATTTAATTTTAATTTTGTAGAAGATCTATTGGAATTGATGTTTACATACATTAAAGAACAAGATCCGAATTCCCTACCAGAAATGTTGATGCTAAGATCTCCCAGAAAACGAACAAGCCACCCATATTCAATTTGAATTGTGAGTTTATTCAGAAAGAAGGTAACTTTTTCCCATATTTACAAAAAATTGTTCTTGTGATCTCATCGTATGGAAAGCGAACTTTTTTTGTTTTGCTAATTTAAACAAGTTATTTACTTTATTTTTACGCTCGACTTGGAATTAACAATGCTATTGCAACCGAACCTAATAATTCATATTGAAGAGAAAAAAATCCAACTAACAAAATATTAAAAAAATTATTTCGTTATTTATTTAGACTGTTAATTAATCTTTATTTTCTCATTACTATAAAAAGTTTAGTAATTATTTTCTGATATTCTTTTCTCACCATTATTTTTTACATAAACAAACTATACTAAACATCTAGTCATTTCATCATCATGAGCGAGGAACAAGCAAAACGGCAGAGTATCTCAGATCTTTGATGTGATAAAGATTACGGCCATTGTTAAGAGTTCTATGATCCTGGTTTTTAAGTGGCCACGTTGAAAACAAATGGAGAAGACCTATCCAGGATATCAAGAAATAGAGAACACAATTAAAAGAGGGATAAGAAGTTTTTGTTAAGTTTGGAGAAGCATAAAAGGAGGATCCCACAAATTTGATAAATCACCTCGCCAACAACTCTGCGTCTCCTAGGACCATCAGGAGTGTATAAAGCACAACTAGACAATAATTTATTTCACAAAGACCAGGAGGCTCAAGAGGTACAAGAAAATCCTGCCTTGGATCAAGGCAAATGGGTAAAATAAAAGATCCAAGGGGCTTACCACACCAAATATCCAGTGCAAAAAAATGTCTTCTGTATTGTAGCCTCTGATGGAAACAATATGCCTCTGTTCTTTTTCAAGGCTGGACATGAAATTGGCCAGGAGGCCAACTATAAGGTGCGTAGGTACACCATCTTGCCATGGCTGAAGACCAACTACACTGAAAGTAACTACGTATGGACTTAGGACGGCACCCCGTCTCACACGTCTGCCAATTACCAAAAGTTCTGTGCAGATAACATGGCTCGATTCTGGTCCAAAGAGATGTGACCCCTTTCCTAACTAAATTTAAACCCACTGGACATTTCGATATGGGGCACATTGGAGAAGGAAACCAACAGAACCTCACACCCAAATATGGACTCAATGAAGTGCTCCATAGTGGCTGCATGGGACAACTTGTCTGAGGAGCTTGTTATCAACTCCTACATGACATTTAGGTGATGTGTGAATGATGTGATCGATAATTAAAATGGCCAAATTAAGTGAAAAGGTTTTACCAAAACCTGTCTATATGTATTGTTGACATTATTTTTTTTCTATTTTCGAAAATATAAAATTATTTATGTATTTCTAAATCTGTCTCTCGAGTCCACGTTTTGCTACCTTACTCTGTACATACAGACTTTGACAATATTAGTCAACTTAAAAAAAAAAAGAATTTTAGCATATAAAAGTTATCACAGTTTTAAAAGTAAATAATATTAATGACTGAAAAGGGAAAATACTCTTACAAATTTGTGTAGTGTTCCCACTTACTTTTTATTAACTCTTAACCTCGATTGTAAAAAGGAAAAGGAAAAATTTGAAAAAAAAACAATAACTTATACCTAATTTTCTTTATTTTTCTTGTTGCTAACTGTTAATTATTATAAAGAGAGTGGTTATTCATTTTTGTAGTGTATTTCATATTTCCTTTCCCCTTGTTCTTATCTTCTTGTATTTTCTTTTAATTATGTAAGTACTGTATTTTACATAGTATAAATAGTCGTGTATTTTGTAAATAAATTAAGGTAGGGTTTTGTATTATAAAGAATACACATGATCTTATAATAAGTGTAGTCTTATTCCTCCGCGCCATTTCTTCGTCTCATTTGTCTCTCGGTCATCCTGGATCTCTCCAACTATAAATAAGTTTGTGTCTCTCCCTCGTCAAGACACAACAATTTTTATATAAGTAGAATGGAAAATTTCATCAAATAAGTCTTTTTGATATAAATGAATATAAAACTCCCAATCCTATATTATACTTTTTGAGTTCAAAATCCGCTATAAATCTTTGTTATAAAGAATTTCAATAACATTTTAAAGCAAGAACACCAACTGAAGCAATGGTGTATCATCTATTATATAATTACTTTGTTATATAAAACTGGAATATTATGTAAAAGGCGCTGATAATGAGTTTGTAACTGTGACGTCAAAAAAACAAAAAAAAAAAAAAAAACAGAGAAGGGTTTACCAAATGAACTGCTCAAAAACAAAAGTTTTGTTAAAAAAGCATACAAAATAATTTACTTAACTATTGAAAATCTTTAAAAAGATGAAACAAATGTTAAAAAACACATACAAGGTCTTTTGTGTACGATAAAAAAATGCCTTTAAAGAGACTTTATACATGACTTAACATGATTATAGGTTTTAAAACTAATTCATATTCATTGGAGTATACTACAAGCTGGTTTATTGTAAAGAGGAGTTGAACTTGGGGACCTAATATCCCTTTACTTTGTCCTTTAATGAAAAAAAATATAAATTTATAAGTCTCAAAGTATAATTTGATATCAAACAAATGTTAATAGAAGGCACGTCTGTTTTTTATTAGATTCTGGGCCTCAAGTTAGCTTGATAACTACACGACTCGAAAGATCATTAGCGTTAAATGGATGGAAGACATTGATGTGAATTAGTGGAGTGCCCAATATGGAGAGTAAAATTTAAAAATATTATGCACATGAAATATTTTTAAGGCTTTTGGATGGATCGCTAATAGGTATGAAGGTTTATGAAGTTAATAAGATATCGAACTATGGACTCATTGGTACCTAGAATTGTCATTGAATACCCTCATCTTAATCATTTGAACCTTGCCGACCGTAAAGATCAACTTGGAAAGATAGATATTGTCATTGGGGTGGATATGATGTTACGATTTGTTACTTCTGCTCCTGCAATGTTTGGAGAATCAAATGAATCCTTCGCCAGACATACTAAATTTGGATGAGTAATATGTTGTGACATACAATGCTTTAAAAAAATAAACAGGAAACTTGTTTTCCATGTCTCAGTATTTAATGAATGTTGTGGTATGACCAATTTCTGGAAGTTAGAAGAAATATGTATTACTTCATTATCGTTTGAAGAGCAATTTACTCAAAGTATTTTTGAGTCTAGTGTTAGAAGACTTGAAAATGGGGCTATAGAGGCTCCCCTTCCATTAAAGAAGAGCGCACTACCCATTGCAAATATAAGAAATGCTATTTTAAAACTGTTTCATTCTTCAAAATTTAAATTTAAGAAGAATCCTAACTATAAAGATGATTATTTGCAAGTAATGGAGAATGCGTTACAGGATGGATATGCAGAATTGGTGCCTGTTGAAGAACTTAAATTGGCAGATACGTCCAAAGTTAACTACATACCTCAACATGGAGTATTGAAAGAAAGCTCAACATCTACGAGGTTGCAAATTGTATTTGATGTGTCAATACTCCCAGATACAAATAACTCTATGAACTTTTCCTTGATGGTAGGCCCCAAACTTCAATATGATCGTATATACTGTTGGGGGTTTGATAAAATTGCTGCTGATGCTGATATTTCGAAAATGTACAATAAAGGTTGTGGATCAGATGAATCTTTTGCGATTTTTTTTTTGAGAGAACGAGGAAATGGTGATCTCAAAGAATACAGACATTCACGCCAAGTCTTTGGAACATCTAGTGCTGCACATTCCTCTACTGCAGCAGTTCAGTGGAATGCCAAAAAATTCTCTGGACAATTTCCTTGGGCCTCCACAATCACCATCCAGGACACGTATGCCGTCCACCTTCTTACAAGAGCAAATCGTGAAAAGGGGGCTTAGGAACTTGTTGATGACCTAATTTATTTAAATGACCTTGTTGTTTTTCTATTAAGGATATGGCAAACTAATTGTACAAAGGCATTGATTGGTTCATTTGGATGAGTCTTTTTTAGAATACGGGCATACATCTTTAGCTATGAAGGAGACACGAACTTTTGGATATGTTTGGGATCACAAGAATGATAAGGCTCAATTGGATCCACGACTTGAGCTAGAAGATGCTGGCATGGCTTCAAAATTGGTTTTTCATTTATGATCTATCACTCCTTTACAAGAAACTCTATACGCGGTTGGACTGATTCGATGATAGTTTTGCATTGGGTTAAATCGGACCCTTTTCGATGATAGACCTACATTGCCGATAGGGCTCAAAATATTGGGGAGAGCATTAATCTAAACTGTTGGAAACATGTTTCTGCTCATGAAAATAAAGGTCATATTGCTAGTCTAGGTGACCCATGTCGTTATATCTGCCTTCACATGAATGGGAGTTTTCTCAGGGAGTGGTAAACCGGGATGACCAGATTGAATTAGACAGAGAGGAAAAGAAGGTGGTGTTAAATACTGTTTTAAAGAATGAACCCTTTAGTCTTCATAAACAAATTCGTGGTGTTTCAAATTGGAATAAAATGGTGAGATATAACTGCCTGGATTAGACGTTTTATTATTTGGTTAAAAGGAAAAAAGAACATTATTTATGAAGCACTATCTTTTGAGGAAATAGAACAATCTTCTAGATGTTTGATACGTCGTGAACCGATCTCTGATATGGGAAATATTATTAGAAGCTCCAATAAGATAAAGAGTTGGATATTAAATCCAAGCTTCCTGGCTTAAGCCCTTATTGGATTTCGACGACTTATTCATCAAGGTTGCTGGAAGATTGGGGAATGTTGTATTTTTATCAAATGAAGAAAAATAATCTATAATTTGCGTCAAGGATGATTGCTTCTGAGTACATTCGACTGTTACATGCGGGGCCACACTGTCTTTTTTTAGTGATAACAAGAAAGTAACGGATTATTAATGGACGCCAGTTGGCACAATATCATTTTCGTAAATGTATAACTTGCCAGAGAACATTGGGGAACCCGAGGGCTTAGAATACGGAAGAAATTTCAAATGATCGAGCTAAGATTTAAGTATGCCCTCCTCTCCATTGTACATCAGTAAATTATGCAGGTCCCATAATGATCCGAGCTAACAAGAGGAATATAAACTTTTATACGGCATATATCTGCCTTTTTGGAGATATGGTTACATGGGGCTGTTCATTTGGAGTTGGATATCAGTCTTTCTACTATGGACTTCTTCTTGGTGTTGAGGTGATTTACTTGGTTTACAAGTTTCTATCAAAAAATGGACACCAGATATTTGTGTGATGCCGAGACAATGGTTTTCGGTGGAAGTTTATACCTCCTAGAGCTCCAAATCAAGGTGGAGCTTGGGAAACTCTTATTAAGTTCAGAAAGACTCTTTTGAATCCTCATTTTAGGCTGGCAAGTCTGAATTATGAGGAAATGGTGACAGCACTTGTATAGGTTGAGGTTGTTTTGGAGAGTAGACCCCTTACTCCTTTATCTATAGAAGCTCAAGAGATAGCTATTATGCCCTCCATAATCATAACTTGCTTAACGTGAATGATCTTCCAGAAAAATTGGTTGAAAAGTAGTATGCACCCCATACGAAATGGAGAAAGTTGGGTGCTGTTCTTCGGAGAGTTTAGCATCGATGGAAGAGGGAATACTTATTATATCATCGAAGGAGATCTAAATAGAAAATTAAATTAAGAAACCTATCTGTTGGAGACATCGTGGTTAATGCAGATAATAAGGCATTTAATGATTGGCCTATCGTTTCGATTCAGAAGACGATATTGGGATCAAATAGTTTAATTGGAAACGCTGAATTGAGAACGTCAAATGGAACAACACTACATACATCGTCCTTCTAATAAACTCGAATTACTTATTTACTTATATCTTTTTGTAATGAAGACAAGTAGTTTTCTTATCGGGGGGAAGTATGTTAAAAATACAGGGGGCGGGGATCAGATTGTCGCCTACTTTAAACATTGATAACTTGAATACGACATTATTAAATAAAAAACCGGTTACAAAAATAGGAAAGCTATTCTCTCAGCTGACGATACGTAGTTCAGTTAGCATCATGCCGTCATCATATGATGAGAAAAAGAGCTATAAGTGGAACGAGGAGCTTTTGAGTTCCGCCGTAGTCATGGCATTGGTTAATAATGGAGGTGAAATCTCCAATTCAACGATTGCTTCAACCTTAGGATTGAATTTACGGACTGTTCAGCGTATCCGTAAGAAGCTAGAGGACACCTGGGATGTTGATGCCACCATAAAGAGGGCACCCAAGGAGGAGGGTGCCGACAGAAAGGTCAGGGACACCGACTTTGTCGACTAGGTGAAGAAGATGGTTGAGGATGACCCTACCAGGTCCATGAAGGCCATGGCGAGGGATCTGGGCTGCCATGAGAAAACAATAATGGACGGTGTATCTGAGGATTTAAGTTGCAGGAGCTACAAGATGCAGGTGGGCCAGATCTTGACCCAGAAGGCAAAGGACAACAGGCTGATGAAGTCTCCCGACCTTAATCCTGCGGACTATTTTGTCTGTGGCTATCTCGAGAGACATACCAACAGACATCCCCATAGCACCAAGGCCAGCCTGATGGACTCCATCAAGAAGGTATTCGGCAAAATGGACAATGAGATGGTCAGAAGAGCCTGCAGCCAGTTCAGAGGCCGTATTGAGGCCTTTATTGATGCCAACGGTGATTATATCAAATGAATGGCTACTCTATACCTATATGCTCGTCATAGTTTTGATTTCCAATAAAAAAGTTGAAAATGTATATTTTGTGTTGTTTTTTGTAGAAAAATATTTTGGCGACAATTTGATCCCCACTCCCTGTAGTGTATTGGACCCTTTGTTCGGTGTTCGGAGTTTCTTGTTTTGTTTGTTATCATGCTACCTTTTTGTATTTGAAGTTGTTTTTTTCTCTCTCTTTTTATTAGTAGTGTTAATATAAACAATGTCGTGAGTACACGTGTTTCATTTGTGGAAAGAGGTTGGGAAGAAGAGAGCATTGGCTTCTTACACTATGGCAAGGGGAACATCCACTTTTAAAAAATGACATTAGGGAGAAGAAATTTGATTATCTTGAATCTGCTTTCCATCACCGAGTAAAGTAGATGGCAGCATCAATGTCTGGTTAATCTTCTAAAGCTTTCTTCTGCGTTGTGTGGATTTTGAACAAGAAAAATATGCTAATCAAACGGAAGTGAGGTAGGAAAAAAATGCATGGTTATAGCTGCTCATACAATGTTGAGGGACGATAAGATACCCGATCAATTGAAAAATGTCACCTTGTATTTGCAACAATACAAAAACCCGGCGGACAAAACCTTTTTGTGAAGATATGAGAGATACTCTGATTGGAAAACTGAAAAAATCTGAAGACTTATCCATTTTTATCAATGAATCTATGGATAATATGGACATACCACATTTTAGTTATATTTAGTTTTTTGAAGTTGATAGTTCATCCATTAATTTATCAGAAGGGTCTATATATTAGGAAATTTATTGAATTTGCAAGTTTTTTTGGATTATATTTAATGCATTTTGCGTAAAACTTTCATTTTAAATATTATTTCTATAAATTCAATCAACAAACTGCATCGCTTTTGATTTATTTTCATTCATTTTTTTTAGAAACTTTTATTTATTTATCATGTTATTTTGTTTTTTTCATTAATAATTATGAACTGTAAAATCAACTTTCTTTTTACACCGTTTTTGTATGGATAATTGCACACACAGCAGTACATTTCCCACCTTTTCCCCCCTCATCAGCAAGGTTTTTACTCAGGTTTATAAAAAAAAAGAATCATAATTAAACATTATAGCTTAAAATTAATACCCTTGAATGTAACCTCATTATTAATGACAAAAATTAAGGAAAATGCGCAGCGCATTGAAAAAATTAAAAAAAAAAGCAATCAAAACTTTAATAAATAACATAAAATAATAAATAAACCATAAAACACACTCTAAAGGATAACATCACCCACTAATATATTTTTTATATTGACGAATAATTAACAGACGAGTCTGTTCATGTCGTATATAAATCTGTGGTAAGTATTTTATTAAATCGTATGTATAATTCCACATGGTCCCATTGCAGGTAAGTATCTTTAAAAAAAATGTAGGGTACCTTGCAGCAGTGGGTATAAGTATAGATCTAATATCATTAAGATTAACTACCCGGTATATAGAAATTTTTTGTGGGATAAATTACTTATAATTACTAAGAGATGCGTTTATTACCTGTTGTTCTTGAGAAATTTCAGTTCTTTAAGTTGCAACACCAAACAGAATATATTCTTTAATTGCCTCTTCTTTATAGTTCTCGATAAATATTTGATTAAGCACAATAAACTGCTTAATTATAGAAAAAAACTGGACAGTCAACAAAAACGTGGAAACTATTATTAAAAACTTACCCACAATCATTACAAGGACTTGAAAACTTTAACAGCTTTGCCGTTATCAAAATTGAACCGTAAATTTCCTCCCATTATTTATCTTCAAAAAGTGTACAATTTTCTTTTCCCAGGCTTTATCAAGGTTCAAAACAGAACTGAAATGAACGAGTATTTCCTTAGCCTCTTTGAAAAAAAAAATTTATTGACTTATTTTAGGCACCAAGGAGTTAGTGGAAAATGATATACAACCATTTTTGGAAAGGGAAGAAGAATTTTTCTATATCAAAAATTGAGTTGCTTTTTATGTCATGGAGAGTAAGGACGTTTTCGTCTGTAGCAATTTTTTCAAGCAGGGTTGTGTATGAAGATTCTTAAAAAAAGATTTTTTGTTCAGGTTTTGTCAATCATGTCGATCGTGTTATTTGACTTAAAACAGGGAGTATTTTCCCAGATGATTATTTGAGCGGCTACCCATTCTTTTGATAGATAGAGAATGCGATTATTTGAAAGGTCAGTGCCAAACATTAAATAATTAAAAGCGTTAAATGTGTATAAAAAATTTCCATTCCTGGTAAGGCTTAGGAATTATGTTCTTAAAATTTTTGAAATAGATTTTAGGTAAAACATTAGCTACTAAGTCAAGTCCTCCTCCTAATTGAGACAGTGGTCTCTTTAGGGCAGGGGTGTAACGTTTATTGAACAATGTACCAATCCATTTATCTTCCTCCACCTACGAAAGGGACATCAGTAGCAATATATACAATATGAGGAATCTATTGGGTATTTTATAAATCAATTCTCTTTTGAAGATTAAATCTCCTCCACTGGAGACACCACTTACGGGCCTTCGAGTTGACTTTTATCCAATTAGAAGCAGCGGGTCCATCCCTTTTCCATTCAACGCCCATTATATTAACTGTGTTAACTACCGCACAGCCCTCTATCTTCAAATCCGAAGGAGGATGCCAGTGACCTATAGAGAGGATAGAAGACTTGTTGAAATTCACACTCATTCCTGAACCCCTGGTTAACTTTTTGAAACCAGCAAGTATATTTTCCAATTGTTTACTCGAATTTCCTTCAATCATAAGGGTAATGTTATCCACGTATAAATCGACCAAGTTGCATATATCCCCAAAACGAAAACCCGAACCCCCTGTATTTACGATTCAAGTAATGGTTTTAATTATCCATTGCAGTTACAAAGAGAAGAGGGATAAATCGGACACCCTTGTCTGCAGCTTTTTCCTAACTTTATGGGATCACTCTGGATTCCATTCAACAAGAAAGATGAAGTCCCATTGGACAGAACTGCACGGATAGGATTGACAAAACGTATTTGTAACTTTTTTTACGGTCTGTAGGATAAATTTATGACTGATCAAATCAAAAGCTTTACTGACATCTAGTGCAATAATTGCTCCGAGCTTGTTCCTCAATCTTATTGAGTCATTAGCAGCCTGTATATTCCTGGAAATGTCTGCAATGTGTCTATTTTTTATAAATCCTTTTTGTTGCTGTCCTATCTTCCGATTTAACAAAGGTTCGATTTGCTTAGTCAATACCCCGGCCAATATTCTATATGATCCGTTTAGAATAGTTAATGTCTTCCAACGGTTTATTCTTGTCCCATCACCTTTTTTAGGAATCAAAGATATTATACCCTGTATAAGAACAGCAGGAAGCTTCCCTTTTGTCTCCATATCGGTTCCGAATCTCAATAGGTATGGAATAGTGTCCTCGGGGCATAAAGTGTATATCTTCCCTTTGAAGTTATCTGGGTCTGATGCTTTATAATCTTTATAATGGTGATTAATATAATAGAGTATATTTTCTTCTAAATATACATAACAATTGCTCACCCTCTTTGGTCTAGGAAATCACTTCCTAGCAACCCTCCCCCCTTTTTTTTTTCGGTAAAACTCATGGAATTATTTGAGAAAAGACTTTGGTTCAGTTAGCACTTCCTTTTCAGTTACTCTTTTATTAATTCCTTTATTAGATAGCCATTTGTTGACGATCAACACTTTCTTCCTCATTTCTTCTTCAGAAATATCAAACATTCCTATAATGTTTAAAATGTCCCCTATTATGCCTCGAATAAACAAGGAACCTGTCTACATTATGTCTTCAACATCCTCATTTAACTGAATCTCTGCTTTCATCTTCCTGTGATCAAAGTAATGGTTGTATGTCGAATAATTTTTGTAAATATTTTATATAGTCTATTGGAGGATAGTGTAGAGTCAAAACAAATCCTCAATCTATTTTTTTTAATTTTAATTTATTATCATTAGAGTCAATTACCCAATTAGGGATTCTGAAAAAAAAAAAAGGAGAAGAGAGATCACGATAACGTACGGTGTTGCTTGGATAAGAGTCTTACTCTCGTCTCCAATTTTATATCACTCTCTACTCTCCCTCCTTATTAAGTCATTTTCATCTGACCATCCTCCCAAAAGATTCATTATACTCTTTGATTTCGAAACAGTGGTTCTGCTCCTATTATACTTAACAAAACGTTCTCGTATAACTTCAAACATGAAGCACCTTTACCACTCTAAAAGCTGACTTTAATTTAAAATAGTTGTATAAGGTGATCACATTCAGGTTGGTTATATTTTTTGCATATAAACCTCTTATTATACTTGTCCATTTACTTTAACTCTAATTCAATCTTTTAAACCTTTAAATCTTTTAATATGAAATTACTCATAATCTAGCGTTTTTATCGTTTCCAATAGCCACAATAACTTTTTTCAAGAATTTTAATCAATGATATGGTTCCGGATATTTTTCTATTGTTCTTTGTTTTTAGTTCGATTATTCTTTTACTTTTCTCCAGTGTATGAAACAAAACAAATGACAAATATTTTAAAAGATCATTTGATTACTTATCAATATTCTTAAAGTCTGATCCAAACAGTAATTTTGAAAGTGTAGGCACATTTTTTTATTCAAGTTTAGGTTTCTTCTTCTCTCGACTTCTATAAGTATAAATAGTCTTTCCTAACTGGCATTTTCCCCCCATAGTGATTCCTTCAGTCTTCATTGCATTCATTGTTAATTCATTTTTTCTTTCAAAGTCTTCCAGCAATTCTATTAATTATAAAATTGATACTTCATTTTCTTGCAAAAGTACTAAGATATGGAGGTTGTCCAAATAGATTTCCGTCAGTACTTTAATGTCTCCGAATAATATCCCACCCATTTATATACTATATCAATCAACTCTTCTAGGGTAATGATAAGAAGATATGCAGCCAAAGAGTCTCTATATCAACAAGAACGTTGGATCTTGAAATGTCTTAGCTGACCATTTCCACAAATGGAAGACTCTGTTCTCGAAATCAATGTCCTCACATATTATTCATTATTAGCTTTTGATTGTTAAATGGTGTCTTGAAGTTCTTCTCCAGACAAAATCCACAAATTATTCCCCCCAGAACGATACTTTAATGGAAAGTGCTGCATATTTTGCTACTGCACAAGAAAAATTACAGTTTACCCTCCTCAATTTTCAGGAGTTATTCATTCTTGGCAGTCAGTACCTTTTAGAATTTTGATAATTTGTTAATATGAGGGGTTGATAGACGTCTAAACTATAATATCAGCGAAGATTTTCCGTTGCACAGTATGTTATCACTTCATTACAGCATATATTAAGAAAGCCCTCGTAAATTCTCATTTCTACTCAAATATTTTATCGATTCAGTGATGCATGCAATGAATTCAATTTGAGCAGACATATTGAAACATCAGTAATTTCGAAGTTTCTTGGAAAATATGAATGCATATTTCACCAAAATGCTTTACCACACAAATATGTGCTGGAAAGGATATTAAGCATGATAAACAGAGTGGGGAAGATATAAACAGAAATTGATATGTATTCAATATTGCAAATATTTCTTAGCATTTTTCAAATGAAATGCCGAGTGAGAAATGAGTACATGGTTTTGTTTTTGATATATTGTAGATGTATTTCCCCTCAAAACTACAAAGTAACTGTGTATTTGCTCATAAAGCGTATCTGGAAGTGAAAGCCTTTCAAATAAAACTTAAAAATTTTTGCTACCAGCTAAATATATCTTTTGAAAACACTACACGCCGTCGAGCAAAAAAGTCAGAAAATGAGAGTTATTGGCTGTTAGCAATAGATGATCAAAATATAAGACGATTTGTCTATTACCAATAAATTGAATATCAATTCAATTATCTAAACTTGCCTTTGATATTAAAACAACAATCAAGTACCTACATTTAGAAGTGATTGATTGGCATGATTACCTACTTTTGAAGAAAATGATTGAAATCTAAATAACGGATTGCAACTTTTAACTAAGTTAAATTTGAAAGCCTCAAAAACTTTATTAGAAAAATGCTTGTTATATTTGCATCAATATACAATTGAAAGCAAACTTTTCAAAACTTATAATTAACAAATAAAAACAGACCACTTATCACAGACTAAAATCTTCGTTTTGCTTTAAAAATCAGCATAACACAACTTCACTCCTAGTTTTGACAAATTGTTTAATCATTGTGATCAAACGCACAAATCACATCAATACTCGTACTTCTAATACAGGGGAGTTACTTGTTTTTTTTTTAAATAAATCTTCTGTTTAATATTATCTAATGTAAAATATATTTATATTTCGCTCTTCTGACAGGATTAACTTCTAAATGCTGCCCTTTAGGTAAAAAGTCTTAGTTAAGCCCACCCAGATCCCGGAAACGTTTGGAGACAAAGAAACCCAGAGGGTTACGACTGGTTTTCTTGATTTCCCTCCAAATCAGTCACACATTGAGAGCCTTTAGCGCAATATAAAAAGATATACGATTTTGTGTACATATTTTCGTTTTTATTTTGTATCTGTTTAATTACAAAGATTCCCGGAATGAAAATGTACCTTGTTGTCCTTATGAAGCGATTACAGAGTGTTTCAGCAGTTGGTGGTTTTTTCCCTTCAAGAGACGATTAAAATTTACTGACTCATTATAACCTACAAGTGGAAGTTTGTTGGCTAGAATGTCGCCTAGTCCTGATGTCAATATTTTGATTACATCCAGGTATGTCTATAAATAGGGTGGGACAGATTTAGAAATACATCAATAATTTTATATTTTCAGTAATTGGCAAAAAGCTAATGTTAAGAAAACATGTAGAAAAGGTTTTTGTAAAAAAATTTCACTCAATATGGCCACCTTCATTATCAATCACAGTCGTTACTGTAAGTAGGGGCCAAATCTCTATGGACTAGAATCGAGCCTTGTTATCTAGGCAAAACTTTTGGTATTTGGAGGATGTGTGAGAGGGGGTGCCGCCCTGAGTCCATACGTAGTTACTTTTCGAGTAGTCTGTCTTCAGCCGTGGCAAAATGGTGTTCCTAAGCACCTTATAGTATGCCTTAAGGACCTATTTTCTACCAAGCCTGGAAAAAGAACGAATACAACTTCTTTCCATCGGAGGCCACAACGCCAAGTACCCTTGTTTGGGCTGGATATTTTGTGTGGTAAGCCCCATGGACCTTTTTTTTTTGTTTCTGCAAGCAAGTGGTCGTTCTGGCAGTTTTAATAATTAGAACATCATGTCTCACTTGAAAATATGTCCTCCACTTCCTGACATCCTGGAGAGGTTTGCTTCATTTTTTTTTTTCATTTTGGCCAACTTGAAAACCAGGCTCTTAGAACACTTAACAATGTCACTAATCTTCATGAAATCAACTCCAGCATCTAGGAGATCTGAGATACGTTGCCTCTTGCTTGTTCCTCGCTCATATTTTCAAATGCTTTAGGAAAACTTTGATTTTTACGATAAAGGTAGTTTCAATTCTTTTTCCCTCAACTCCTGAAGAGTGATATAGCTCTAATCTCGTTTACCTTTAAAAATCCCTATCTGACTCCTAATGTATCACTTGGATACTATGTATCTTGTCTAGACCATGAACAAATCGAACGTATCACCCACAACGGGAAATTCCAATTCAGTGTATGAAACTCCAAGGAATTAAGCAATCATCTACGATTAATACATATGTAGGAATCTGCATAGTAGGAAAATATTTCCAACAAGAGCCTCAAAATAAATTTTGGGTCTCTTTACTCTGGTAAAAATAAAAATTATCCATGTTACACCAAGCTTACCAATTCAAAGTAGGGCATCTCCACGGATGAACATGTAAATGTTGATCAATAAAAGCATCGATAGTGCAACTAACAAATTGAACACTAATTAATTCAGCCAAAAGTTGAAAAATAATTAAACTATTTGATAACATTTGCCCCATTAACAAAACAAATTTAGACAACTCTTTTGTAATCAACCTCGCTTCCATTACAAATTTCATTTAATTAGGTTTGTTCATAAATAAATTATTGAAGGCGAGGAATTATTTTTGTACATAGTTCTACTGAAATCAGTTTCCGTTTAACAGAATAACAAATCGAAATTAATTTAGGAAAATTTGATTAAAAAGATTATCCCACATTATATTTCCTAATTTTCAAAGATATAAAACTGTTGAGCTTCTGAATGGGTAATCGACGTTCATTATGAACTGTTCTCCTTGTATCAAATATTTTAAGTGACTTTATAATCCAAAAATCCTCAACTAAGTCTTGCATACTTGCTAGTCTGGACAAAATCCTCTTAAGATCCCACGAAGTGCTGGAGAGATTTGGAATGGAATTGTCTTATTTCTTTAGATAAGTTTTTTAGCAGTTTTTCGTGAAGATGTTATTATCTTTTTTCATTTACCCATGCTCATTTTGTTTTTGTTTGTTAGAAGGATGAACAACAAATGATTGCCACCAGTGCCAAATTAATTAATTAATATTTTTTTGTGATGATGTTGCTAGGTGTTTTTTGGAATATAAGATATATGAAATTAATGTACTGAGAATAAAGTAATTATGTAAGTAAAAAAAATAAAAAAACTAATTCATTAAATTGTTCATTTTCTTGTACCTCGGAAATTCTTGAAGAAGAAAACCTTCTTTTTGGGTAGAACTTGGAAAGATTTTGGTCATATTCATTCAAATCCAAAAGCTGTCTCTCCTGGTAACAAAGTATTATATGAATGTTTGAAAAATCATAGACCTTTTATCTCCAAACTCATATAAAGTAGTCTCAGTAGAACATCTACATTAATTCCATCCACAAATTGCTTTCATATCCCGGTCTCTTGATACGTTGTATTGAAGAATACACGAGCAGTTCCTTATAAACATCCATTAAATTAAATTAATATAAAATTTGCAGATCTAAATGCTACTGGCTGCTCAAAAATAACTTTATATCTATCATTTCTTTATTCAAAATGTATTAACGAATGATGTTATCTTTTATATGTGTTAATATAATCCCTTTTACTACATCCTCTATCTAGTTACTATGAGAATATACTTCATGTAATATAAAAATAAGTTTGATACAGCAAAAATACTTTATTTAGGGTATGATATACATGTAACATGCATAATGGCCCATTATCACCATATGCTGCATTAAAACTTTAGAGTCAATTTTTCTTTATTAAAAATAAAGGAAATTAGAGGAATTACATCCTGATATTAAGATGGATACACTGGATTAGAGCAAATTTCACTCTTTATAACTTATTTTTAAAGAAGTTGTAATTATCAGTTGCAACATTATGTAATGTGTTCTTTAATATATATTTCCCTTCAAATATTGTTAATTAAAAGCCAAGATTATAAATACTTTATTTCTCAAGGAAGCATTAATCAATATATTAATATGAAATTAGTATTACGGATATATGTATTGTATAATAAATAGAAACAGTCTTCTTCCTTTAATCACAAGATTAACCCAGTAGACATTTCAAACTTATATCAACCGGTTAGTATATTTCATCACAACAGTCATCTGATATTACAGTATTTTTCGTTTGTATTAAATATATTTTTTGTCAAACATCTTATTTTCATACTCTATTACGAAATAATTTTTTTAATGACTTAGATATTCTCCAAAAATAATTATTTAAAGGCCTTGCTGATTGAATAATTTTACATGTACGTTTCTATAATTTCCATTGTACCTAACTATCTTGGTATTATCTATATCAAAAGTTACTAGGGTGTTTCTTTGAAGGGAACAACTTTTGATACCTTATACTCTGATTTGGGTAAATCCCCTGTCTATTTTCATAACAGTTGGAAATTGTCGTGCATACAATATAATAAAAAAAGTTAGAAAAATATTAATTAAAAATGTATATTAAAAAAAGTATGAATAATAAGACTTTTCATTACTTTAACTTTATTTAATTCATTAGTATGTTATACTCATTTTAGGATATAATTTATATAGGATTAATGGAAATAAAAAATAAGTAGTTAAATAAAGCGTAGTTTATCCACAATTCATGGAGATTATTTTTATTATGAAAGTAAACTAAATTGAAGATAGTCATTTTGTAAAAATATGATTTATTTTGAGACTTTTTGGAAATAAAATTAAAGTTTTACTTTCTAAAAACTATTTATTTTAAATTATTAACACAGTACACCCATTTTTATGACATAATATGTATAAATTATACATACAGGGTGGCCACAATAAATTGGAACTACTTTCAACTTCATCCAGATCCATAATGTGGATATTCGGGGTTAAATCATACTAATACAAAAGGTTGCGTGAACAATACACTATAACTTCCACCACAATTGTTTTGACAATAAACAATAGTCATTATGGAACAAGAAAGGAGAGACACCATCCTCGAATTGGCTCACGCGGGACATAAGCCCTCTGCTATCTACAAAATTCTTAACTACCCCAAGACCACGGTGTACCGTGTCTTCTATGCCTGGGAGGTTGAGGGGAAGGTCTGCCACAAGGCCCACAAGATGAGAAGTGACCGAATCCGCAATCCTCGCTTCCTTGAAGGCCTCCAAAAGTCCATCAATGCTTCGCCGGGGACTTCCTTGTCCAGATTGGCCAAGAACCGTGGAGTGAGCAAGCAACTGGTCTCCAAGGTTGTGAATGATGACCTCGGGTACAGGTCATACCGAATGGCCAAACAACACATCCTCACGGCATCCATGAAGGCCACCCGGCTCACCAAAGTGTAAGCGTCTCCTCAATGACCTGAAGAGCCATGGAGGAAGAATCATCTTCTTCTCCAACGAGGAGAACTGGACTGTCGACAGAAACTACAACGTCCAGAATGACAGGCGGCTTGCCAAGGAGAGAGAAGAGTTCCCTGCTGTCTTCACCACAAAGTTCCCGGGCTCCATTACGAGGGAGTGGAATGCTGTCGATTCCGCGGAAGTCATCAGGGCATGCAAATACTTTAGGGGCAGGATGGAGAAGATGGTGGCTGCTGAGGGAGGACATGTTGAATAAATTTATTGTTTAATATCATGTCTAACTTTTTCATATTAACAATTACACTCCAAATTCCATTTTTTTCAAGCAGGTTGAATTTTAAGATGGTTCCAATTTATCGTGGACACCCTGTATATAAGAAAAGGGCTATAAAAATCACCAACCATTGGAAAATCAATGTACAGATTAAGATCAGCAAAATTAACCTTTCTTATGTCAATTCTTTATGTTACACTAGAAAAAGGTCTAACAAAAATATCTTGTCGGTCAGTATCTTGGATTATACAAGTTTGTGATCACTTTGCTCAGTAGAGAAGATAATTTTATTCCATACATCTCACAGGAGACTCTTTTACATATGAAGATATTTCGATTAAAGATGCCATAAATTGCCTATATGGGAACATAATCATTACTGATTAAAAAAAGTATATGATAGATAATGTTTGATAGACAATCAAAATAAAGTATAATATATGAAATTAAATCTCTAGACTTATGCATTTCTAAACATAGACTGACAAGAAAAAGTTTTGGAAAAAAATGGAATTTCTCTTATTTTTCTAATTACCAATGACTTTATTATCAAATCAAAAGCTTGAGTAGGCCATTACATAATGGACAAGATGTGAGAGGCTGCTTTCTTTCCAAGAAGTTTTTGCAGAGATTGGATGTATGTTTTGGGTAGATGACTTCTTGAAAAACAAACTTCTTTCCAATAAATCTCCGTCCAGAAGGAATGGTTTCCGTCTTCCAGATAGAATAATAACTATTCTGAAGGAACTAACTACCAATCTCTCATACTTGCGAGAAAGAAACATTACATATGAAATCAAGCCTGGCCAAAACAGCTGGATTTATTTTTATTCATAAAAATTTTTCATTGGGTTAAAGTTAAAAACATTGTTAAAGACATAAGTGTTGATGAAAATAATGAAAAATTATTTTTTTTTCAACTTTTTATTGCCAGTGTATGACACTTCAGATTGTCAGGTGTGTTACAAAATTTTGGTTATTCAAAAGAAAAGAAAATCAAATAGTATGTTCTTTTGTGCGTTTCTTGGAGTTCAGTTATCACATAAGTAACAATGTTTGAGAAGCATTGGTCTATTAGTTCTCCAATTACTTATGTTTGGAAGTCCTGGATATGTAGATTATTTTTTAACAATTAAATCACCTTTTCTTGTGTGACGAAATATATTATTTTTGAAAAGAAGTTACTGTTCGTAAAACAATGGGAATTTTGAACATAAATATTTTGTCGGTGGTTTTTTTTTTTTTTGTATTTCCGTATATTTTTATTTAAAAAAAAATTAATTATTTGAAAGTACCGAAACCAGAAAGTAAAAGTTAGCCAATTCTTCCCAACATACTATAGTTACATCACATGGTATTTCACTACATTTTGTTTAGAAGTATTTAGTATTTATTATGAGTCTATATTTTATTATTTTTACCAAATTGGCCGGGTGAATATTTTCGTAATAATTGAAACTACCTTACAATGCCCTTGTATTTATCTAATGGAGCCTGAATGCAGAATATTAAGATTCACAGCAATAGGCTATAATATCAAAAAAAAATTGGACAAAATTCCATGAAGGCCAAAACTTTATATTCTGATACATTTTGGTTCATGTATACATGAAGATATTTATGTATTTTCTATATCAAACATAGTCTATCAGCAACTTGTTCTAGGTGTGTTACTGCATTAAGCAGGCATGACCCAGTTTTCCACTTTAGAATTGTTACAAAATAGGAAACTTTGCGCAATATGCTTGCTTATTTAATTTCTTGTCTCTAACTGCTAAATAGAGGTTCAAGGTATATAAGTTAGAATTTTTTTATTCCTTGTAATGTTCCTTTAATTGGTAAGATGGAGTTTGACTAAAGAAGTATAACTAAACATTGTAGTATTACAATCAATCCATCTGACTTAGGAATGGTCTTTGAAGTACATATAAATAGAGTTGATCTTATCTTATGTTACGCATTTTATTATTTTCAATCCGGAAGGACATTGGTGCAAAATCATGGTGGAGGACAATAAGACATCTTGCTCTGAAAAGAGCAAGCTGAAACTATTGGAATGAGCAATGAAGATTCTAAATTTTATCAATGCCAACATAAATTCGTACAAAACAAAAAATCAATCCGGAATCATCGTATGGGGCGTTGTGGAGTTTGTCCCCTAATTTTTGTGGAAAGAAAGGAGTAAACATCGAACTTACTTATGGATAAGAAAGTGCTACTTTGGGGCAAGGAAAAGTTTGTGACAACTTTCATTTCCTTGAAGACGGAGCTCCATGTCATTTCCCCGCTAAGACAAAGACCTTCCTGAGAGACAACTTTATGAACATTTGGTACCTGAAGATGTGGCTGCTCTCCTATGCAAACATAAAACCCTTGCACTACTCAATCCAGGAATGTCTGGAGGAGGGCTTTGGCTACTCTTCACAGGAGTTTCCAGTCTATAGAAGCTTTCAGCATGAAGGAGTGAACAAAGCCTGAGTCAATGTAAGGAATTTAGGTCTCACATTGAGGCAATTATTAGAGCTAAGGGCTCACATATAGAATAAATGCTGTGCAAAGTGCTATTTTCAAATGATTTTGTTTTACATAAATATTCTCACAAAAACTGTCATTTGAATTTGACATATTTGATGGTATCACCAGATAAGGTCAACTTTATATAAAGTATTTTTCCTTTATTAGAAGTAACTGTGAATTCAACTTACGTACATTTAGTTCAAGAAAATAGTTTTACTCCAGTGTGTTGCCCACAGAACTACGTCACTACATGAAGGTTTTTCAATTCGGCGACTTTTGTTCAAAATTGATTTTGTGTGATAAAATTTCCAATAGAGGTATTTTTAACTTCATTTACATTGTCTGGTAAAGTAGTTGCGGGTAATTTTATTATTAAACAATTCATTGCAAGTAATTTGATCATTAAGTATTTGATGATCCTATGATACACCCCAGCCCAAGGGTTTTGCAAAAGACTCGTAGGTTCAAGAGGTGGATCACTACCCACCGCTACCACTTCCCTGAACATCAAGGATCACTTTCAATATCCTATAATACCTACAGGATTTATAAAACCATGGGGTGTGCAAGTAAACCACCGGTCGAAAAGGTGGGTCATTGGAGTAGCATCAAATAGGGATGTACGGAAGTATAGGCCGCAAAAGGTCCAATATGGAGGGCATAGCGAGAACACCGGTGGATGACAAGAAATTGGTATTTTATCAAGAATCTGTATCCGGAGAAGATAATGGTTACATCTGTGGCCTTAAATGCCACGCTTCAGAACCTTCCAGCGTCACCATGGAAGAAAATGAAGATGATTGGATATATCTATGTTAAAGTGCTCACATCGGCAATCTGCTCAGTATGGCCAAGTGTGACGGAGAGGAGCTAATCACAAGCAAGAAGAACAAGCAAACATGATAATGCAACTCTTCTCAAGACTGTTTAAGGAGACTGAGGTAGGACAGTTCGTCAAAGTTCAAGTTCCATGTATCGACCGTGGAAGAACTTATTCCAAAGGAGGTTCTTGATGCTCAATGAAACGGTGGCGAAGGCTAATGACCCACATATTCCACCAAGTGTTCACTTGCTCAACCCATGGGATGGGGTGTATTATAGAATATTGAAAGGAGTCCTTGATACTCAGAGAAGCTGTGGCGGTGGGTAATGATCCACTTCTTGAACCTGCAGTTTTTTGTAACATCCGTGAGCAATATATACTATAGAGTATCAAAATGGATCCTTGACACTCAGGTGGGTATGAGCAATGATTCACCTTTTGGACCAGTGGTTCACTTACACAACTTGTGGGCCGGAGATTATGATAGGATATTAGAAGGGGTCTTTGATATTCAGGATGGTGGTGGTGATAGGTTTTGATCCCCCTTAGGGACAAGCTGTCCACCTGCATAACATGTTCAGCAAGGTATAATTTGCAAAGTAGAATTGAGTCTCTCGTGACAATTTCTTATTATCAAATTGCTTCATTATGATAATCCAATATAAATTTTTATAAAAATAAACTAGACCATCAAATTGCTTTCAATAAAATTGTATCATTATCAAATCCTTAATCATCAAATTGCTTACCCATGAATTTTTTAATGCACAAATTACCCATATTATCCGTAAAATTACAATTGGAAATTTATTTTGATGATGATTTTCGTAGTAAAGTCAAATTTACATGATGAAATGACTGAAATTATAGTAATGAAATATTTAACACAGAATGCGGTTCATATATTTAGACCTAATGATACAGGGTGAAATAAAAAGTGAAATTTTGATATAAATTTTAATAAACTGTTTTTGTTGTTTATAAAAATATTTAAAAAATTAACCATTTTTATTTTACTTTGACTTTTTTTCACCCAAAATAGAATAATCGCTACTGAATATGGTTAAACATCAAATAGAGTATTTTAATCTGATAACCAATCTATTTTTCTAATTAACATCTCTTTTTTATGAGTATCATTTCATTTATTTTACGCACCTAAGAATATATATAGTACTTTAATTTTATGATCTTATTTTATTTTGAAGGTATAGTTTATATATGTTGTTATAAAACGATTGAGTATTAAAGGATAAAAGAGATTCGATTACAGCCTTTTAATTATAATAAAAAAATAAACTAGTTAATAAATATTGATAATTAACAAACTGACAAAATTAAATAATTGGACTTAGATAATGCGTGCCTTTATTTTTTACCTAGATATGCATGGAAGCATAGTTCAAACTTTGTGTTTTTGTAGTCTTTCGAGAAAAAAGTAGGTTATATGTTTCTCGAGGTAAAGTCATTAAGACACACTTAGTATTAATCTTAGGGAAATTCAAAGTTAAATTTCAAAACAATCGTGTTTTTTTTTCAATTTTTGTCCCTGAAAAATTTTTAAATTAACAAAAAAAAAAAATTATTTTACACAAAAATCTAATAAATTATTTTGTAGATTTCATTTATTCATTTCATTAAAGTAGATACTTAATTACATGAGTACGTGAACAATGATAGAAATGATATTCACTAATTAAATCATTTTTTAATCATATTGCTACATACATGAAATACGCGATCATTCACTTCATGTGCATTTTGTAACATTTTTGAATTGCTTAGAACATAATTAAACGTGATTATCTCATTTATATTGTGCCAAATGTGTGCTCAATGCCAATTTAAAAATACTAAAGACAGTTCTTCAATAATCAAATAAGTAATACTCCTTCGTTAGTAAGATAATATGCAGTACTGGTACAGGCCAGCAATGTCTTTTCAAGCAAAAAATGTATTAAATAATGAAACGGTGGACCTTAAATACTGTAACAAATGTTTAAACTTGTATAACTCATACAGATTTCGAGATATCCTAGTTATAACTTCTCTGGCAAATAAATGTTCAATAGTAAAAAAGTTTATCAATGATATATTTTTGTGATCCTTAATTTACTACGTGCATTCGAGTAAAATGTGATTCTGTTGTCAAGATTTACTGCTTGCGGAAGAGCAACCCAAAGATTTTTAAGGTCTTAAAAGTAATGAAGATTAACAGAAACTTCCTAAAACACACTCTAGGACAATCAGGCAAATAGTCTCAAATATCGTCTTGGATGGGGTCGACCAGAAACAGCATGGACTACTAAGAACATCAAATCATACGCGAGAAGATTCGGTGGAATTTAAGGAAAAACCTTTTTAAAATGTCCATGGAGCTAGAGATGGACAACACAACTATGAAATTTTTTGGATAAAGGATCGGAAGATGTTCCCTTACCCTAATCTGAAGAGACAGCTCCCTTTCATCCCTAGATTAGGAGCTGTGCATTTTGGCCTCCATCCAGTCCAGATTTGAACCCGATCGATTTTTGGAATATCGTCCATTTTAAAAAACAAAGCCTGCAAAAACCTCATCTAAATTTGTATGCACTGAAAACCTACCTGATTATAGAATGGGACACCATTACCTAGCAAATGATCCATGCCTGCTGCGACTCCTTCCCAAACAAACTCAAGGTTGTAGTCTCGGCAAAAGGGCACCATTTTAAATAATTCTTTGGTCACTTATTTGTGAGAAGGTGAGTAAAAGAATTAAGGTAAAATTTTATTTATCGAATAATATAAATAAAAAAGTTACATATAGTAATTCATTTGAAAGTATTTAGGGTCCACGCAGTATATGTGTATATCTGGGGTGTCTCTCGGGGGTTTTATATATGGGGAAAATATAGATACCGGGTGGAAATTTGATATTTACAAACTTACAGGGTGTCCATGATAAATTGGAACCATCTTAAAATTCAACCTGCTTGATAAAAATGGAATTTGGAGTGTATTTGTTAATATGAAAAAGTTAGACATGATATTAAACAATAAATTTATTCAACATATCCTCCCTCAGCAGCCACCATCTTCTCTATCCTGCCCCGAAAGGATGTGCATGCCCTGATGACTTCCGCAGAATGGACAACATTCCACTCTCTCGTAATGAAGCCCGGGAACTTTGTGGTGAAGACAGCAGGGACCTTTTCTCTCCTTGGCAAACCACCTGTCATTCTGGACGTTGTAGTTTCTGTCGACAGTCCAGTTCTCCTCGTCGGAGAAGAAGATGATTCTTCCTCCATGGCTCTTCAGGTCATTGAGGAGACGCTTACACTTTGGTGAGCCGGGTGGCCTTCATGGATGCCGTGAGGAGGTGTTGTTTGGCCATTCGGTATGACCTGTACCCGAGGTCATCATTCACAACCTTGGAGACCAGCTGCTTGCTCACTCCACGGTTATTGGCCAACCTGGACAAGGAAGTCCCCGGCGAAGCCTTGATGGACTTCTAGAGGCCTTCAAGGAAGGGGAAAGGGTGGATTCGGTCACTTTTCAGGTTGTGGGCCTTGTGGCAGACCTTCCCCTCAACCTCCCAGGCATTGAAGACCCGGTACACCGTGGTCTTGGGGTAGTTAAGAAGCTTGTAGATAGCAGAGGGCTTGTGTCCCGCGCGAGCCTATTCGAGGATGGCGTCTCTCCTTGCTTGTTCCATGATGACTATTGTTTGTTGTCAAAACAATTGTGGTGGAAGTTATAGTGTATTGTTCACGTAACCTTTTATATTTGTATGATTTAACCCCAAATATCCACATTATGGATCTGAATGAAGTTTAAATTAGTTCCAATTGATCGAGGACACCCTGTATTATGTTTCGTAATTCTGGGGATTTTATATAACCTCTCAAAATTAAAGGAACTCTTACTCTTAACATATACAAAGTATTACCAAAATCAGTAATAACTTTTCCCATAATTTTGATTAGAAACAAACAAACTGTTCAATTGTGAGCGTGAAAATGATTAAGTAACGTATTTAAGTGATGTCTTTTATATCAATTATGGTCTCATAAAAAATTTCTACTATCTCGCTCTCAATGACTTAGTTTAGACTCTTGAATGTCTTTGTTTTGTTTGCAAAACCATCGCAACTTGATTAGTATTTAATTCTTTTTTCAAAAATGGAAAATTGCAGAGCTTACTAAAAGATAAGAGACTTTTTTTCTATCAACAAAAAACTAATAATGGAAATGTTGGAGACATGTTTAACAACATAATAAAATAATTCTTTTTTTTAAATAAATTTGCGTATACACACAATATTTTTTATAATGGAGCTGTTTGACGGCGTCTTTTTTTTTGACAGCTGTAGCGTTAGTGAAGCTTTTGGGATTCATGGTTACAGCTGCTCTATATATACAAAGGAAATTGAATTTACAGAAGAGGAACGGCATTGCGCCGTGATGATGATTTTTTTTTTCAACAGAAACATGAGGATTTCAAGTTAGAAGTGATCAAATATGACTGGCGTCCCAATCCGGACCGTATAAAGATTTTTAAGGCTCTCCGGGAGACTAGACTCTCAGATAGGTCGCTGAATTCATTAGGAAGGAAATTATCCCCCCTCCCCCAACATTCTTTATCTTAATTCGATTGATTATTTTGTGCCGAGCTGCGTTGAATCTAAACAAATCGAACCCATCTCATGCCATCAAGGACCCTATGATCGTTTCCATTAAGGAGACGATGACTAAAATGCTAAGCCACTACACATCCACGCCTGCTTCTCCTTTCAGGGTCAAGATCCAGTTGATGTTGTTTGTAGATACATCGAATAATCTCTTTTCAACCTTCAATTGTACAATTCACGTAAATCCACGAGTGACAATTTCAAGACATTTGTAAAATGCACCGATTTGATCTCAAATCACTGCACATTAACAAAAAAAAAAAAATAGTATTTTTGTTATTTTTTCAAATAAACTAAGTGATTTTTATTGTTCACTTGAACATCATAAATCTTGAACTCAGTATATTGTAATCCAAATTTATTTTTCGTATATTCAAGCGTGAAAAAGTATATATATTGTTTTTTTTTTTTTTTGAGTAATTTTAGATAGATATAATGAGCCTATGCGTATTGCACAAAGATATTGTTCAAGTATAATTTATCAATTCTACAAAAAAAAAACAAAGACGAGGAAAAGAAAGAATTTAATCCAACTTTTTTAGATATATTATTCAATATATCAAAAGTTGGATTGATTTTCATTATTTAAACAAGATAAAAAAAAAATTAAAGAAATAATTATTTCTATTGTAACTATTTTATATTTAAAAAATGTAATGATGAAAAAATATGGAGATATTTTTTTCTGTGGTACATCAACATAAAAAAACAAAAAAAAAAAATTCACTCACGTTATAAATTGCATCATAAATGAAGGCAACGAAAAAACAACAACTTAACAACTGCCTAAAATACTATTTGATTCCAATGATAAACAGGGATATATTTAAATTAAATCAAAGTATTCTATCTTTCAAATCTCTTGAAAAAGGGTTAGATTTGTACGATTTTTTTTTTTTTGATTGATTAGCGGCTATACAAGTAGGTTAATTTGATATAATCTAGAATATGAAAATAAGATTGTACAATGATGTATAATAAAACCAGTATTAGAGGATATATCATTTTGACAACCAAATACACAACAATAGTTTACTATTTTTCTTAATGTTAATGAAGCAAGGTTGGTATTCTTATAAAACTTGGTGTATATCTACAATGGTGACGTCACATGAAATTTTTTTACATAATAATTCAATTTCTTTATTTTCATTTCAAATTCTAACGTGAATACTTTTCTTAGTGTTTCCAACTCCCCAACATAAAAAGTCTTGTTATGAACATTTTTAAAGAGGTTTTTATCTTACAAAATACTTCAAATCAATGTATGTGCATTGATAAACAAAATAAGATTTTTTCAACTTTATAACTATTCTGTTTTTAAATAAAAATGTTTTTATTTAAATTTTTTCAGATTGGAATACTGAGTAGATATGAGTATCGAAATTTATAGAGGCTTGGATTTGATATTTGTGGGTCTTTGTAGTGAACTCAATAGTCCTATTAAAACTAGAGTCTGAAGGTTTAATTTATGTTTATATATGGATAAATGAGGGCAAAATTATAAATAATTTTTTAAATAAAACCTTGAATGATATGAGATGAAATTAAAATTTCTATTCGAAATAGTATGATTGGATTGATTGTGAAAGAAATGAATAAATGCAATGAGTCAATAGAATAGACCAAGTAAATAACCCGTGTCTCTGACAAGTAATCAAGTGAATTTCTTATAATAAATCATCAATTATAGCTAATAATGATGAAAAAAGTAATGCTGATGGGCAAATACTGTCCAAGAAAGTATTCGTCATCTCTAAAACTTACTCTCCATTTGCAGCAAAGGTCATGGACGTATTAAAAAAGTATGACATTTCCCCTGAGAACTTAGAAATTAATGGATCTGAATTTGCTAATAGGTATATTATAGTTTTACAAAAGTAGTTCATACTGCCCAATATGGTTTCGTAAAAGCCAAAATAAGGGACAATGTGGCTTAAACATACAAAACCTATTAGAATAGGATAATAATGTATCACTAATGACAATTGATTCCGCTAAAACTTTGGATACTCTATCTTACAAATATGTATATAATCCAGGGTGTTTACAGAGAGGGTTTTGGAGACTTTATTATTTTAATTGCGTGTGTTATTCCAACCAGACATCAAACGTGGTTACAACATGGAACATAAAAATGTGTTTTTTTTTTCTCCAATATATTTTATTTTATGCACTGACCTTTTAATAAAAGATTTCCATCAAAATGACAAAATAATGACTCCACTTCCAACTTTAAAATCTATTAAAATGTCATACAAATCTTGAAAACAAACTCTCTATGCTTGAAATTATTGCAGGAAAGAGAAAAGTTTTAAGTTTATACAATGAACTTATCAAAAAGAATGACCCTTTTTTAAAACATCTGGAAAAATAAAACTACTTGGGTCATGCATGCATAGGTGAAACAAATGTTGAAATTAATCAAAATGGCATCTTATCTAAACTGAGAAATGCTCCAAAATTTTATAGTTCGTTTACTTTAAATAAGTGAACTAAGGCAGCATCAAGGAACGTCTATATTTTTTCCAAAAGTTATACATATTTTAAATACTTCTTACTTACTTCTTTTCCAGCTGATATTTTAACGATAATTTATGATATTCAAAATAATATCTTTCAATTAAGTAAAAAGAGAAATTTATTTACAATAGATTACATACCTCCAAGATATTTACTTGCCTAACCAATATTGATTTTTTTAGCTCCATGGAGATCCTTGAATCTCTATTGAATCGGTCAAAGCATAATCATCATTTATGGAAAATTCAATTCAAGAAGTTTCTTATGAAACAAAGCCAAAATTGTAAACACTCTCCACTTATTCTTCAAGACTAGAAGGATTCTACATAGGCTCAAGAGAATTTATCAAGTGTTATTAAATATCTTTGGAATGAGAGATGCCGATGAAGGAATTTATATTTCCAATCAGAACCCCTAAAATGTATGTATATCCTTACTGACGCTGCTATATACCCATCTTTTGTAAACATAATGGCATTACGATTCTAGTAATAGATATAGAAAATGGAAGTCCAACGACCAATTGTGCCATCCAGATTGAAGTTAGCGACGATTTCAGCATGATTGTTAAGAAAGTGTACTCAATCCCTGACATTGAACCCTTTATTGAATGTCTGAAACGAAGAAAAGTCAAGAGAAACATACATAAAGTTATTGGAGCTGTTACTCGTAAACTTCTAACTTCGGGTGAAAAAGGGGATACTCATCCTAAATTATCCGTTACGCTGGAAGATGGATGTAGAAAAATGCCCTTTTTATTGGTTAATGGAGACTACTTATCGTTTCTTATGGGAATGACCTCTTTTAAATATAACTTAAAATCAGAGAAAATATATATTGTAATTTTTACACGCAAAGTATAAAAATGAAGTTAAGTGCAAATATTTCAAAAACTAGCAAATATATTTCAAACCCTGAAATTTCAACAAATTTAACTTAATTACCGTAGTTTTACATCAATTTTACCAATTTTTAAAAACAGTTTGCCGTATGATTTCTCCTGAACTCAACGGTCTATTCTTGGAATGTACGATGAAGTATATACACGACTTTTTGTAAATTTCGTTACCTAATTGCCTATTGAATGAATTCAATGCATGCTCAACAATCAAAAGTAAAATATTTGGCACATATCTTACACATTGAGAAAGTACACACACCTAAAAATGTTTAAATATGACACATCTTTGCCCCTTTATTCATCTTCAAAATGTAAGCTGCAAGCTAAAAATAGCCCAAGGAAACTGAAATTTTGCAGCCAAAAGTTAATGTCGCTGTCTTCCAGTTGATAAAAAGTATCATATAAAAAAATATTTATCCATAAAACGATAATCTTTTTAATATATATCTGGTTAAAAGTCAAACTTTGTGAAATTACGGTTCGAAAAAGTTGAGATATGAAGTGATATATACTTAACTCTAATTATTAAATAAACTTAACTTTTGAATCCATAGATGTAATTATTATATCTAGATAAATGATGAACAAAGTTTTAGTGGTATTTATTATTTTATTTTATAAGACTGCTCCAATTCATAAAAAATAAAACTTTTGACGTGAGTTCTTTCTTTTGTGCAGTATTTTAAACATATCAAATTATAACGATTATGTAAAATAATTCAACTCAACTATGCAATAATGAATTTCATTTACATTGGATTCTTATACAAATTATATAAAGACTAAAATATTCCTTCAAAAATTAATTAACTCACAAATTAATGGTATTTGGACTTATAAATTAAACTTAAAATCCATGTACCTGATTATTAAGATTGTTTAAAAATTATTATTTGTAGAAATTATAGTTATATTTCTTACAAATTTAAAATCAAATTGGTATTAGTAAGAAAATATAACAGTTTTAATTTTTTTCTTAAACGGACTTTGCTAAGGAATAAAATATAATAAACAAAAATAATATTTACGACAATATGGATTTGAATGCATAATAAATAAAACCTACTTTTAAACAAATCTCCTTAACAAATGTTATAACTTATTCGGCAGCCAGTCTATCATATATTGGCTGTAGTACTTTACATTCATACAACAGGCGCTATATTGTAGTAAATATTGTGTAAATGTAGCAAAGTTACTTAAAAAAGATAACACTTCTACGGAACCAGATATCATAAGGTTAGAAAAAAAAATTCAGATGGACTTAATAATGGTTGGTGGAACGTTTCGTCTCACTAAAACATTGTAAATTATAGAAATAATACATAACGTTGACCTTTAATTATTTTGAAGAAGGATATCATCTTCCAAATCTGCGTATGTATGTTGATGAATACTTTGAGCATTTTTAACTTTGTAGCTCATTTATTTATTCATAAAAAAGTATTTTTTGGATTATAAAGCCGGATAAATGTGAGCATCATATTTAAAATGTCTTTAATTTTTTTTTATGTCTCTCCAGTAAATTAATTATATTTATTTAAGGTGGATTTATGAATTTTAATTTGTATGAAAATAAAATTAGTTAGATGAGATATGTATATTAACTAATAAATGGACTTTTACATTCGATTCCATATTACGGTAGTTGCAACAATAGCGAAGATCAACCAAATACACCAATGATTTGTGATGGCAGCGACGTGTGAGCCCCAAAAGAACGTCTCAGATGATTTGAAAGATATAATTGAGAGAAATATACGATCATATATTGAATTACACATAAAGGGTTCTCATTGACATAATCAATTGCATCATTAAAGGAAATTAATTCTCGGTAGTTCAAAGCTGATATTTTTAGAATATATATATACATAAACAACTTTTTTTATATCTTGAAGAAACTTCATCAAATTACTTTCAAAATTAAAAAACAGATGATACACCTGCATATAATTATATTTGATTATAATGATAAACAGTAATGTTTGAATATAATCATAATAATAGATTGGTACATTTATGATACACACTAAAGGCGGGTTATCACATCTATTTTATGTGTACAAGTGTTAGGGGTATAAATAGTTAAGCATAGTGATAAACATCCGGTGTATTTTTTAACTGACCGGTTTGTTCGGAATTTGTAATATGACGAATGAATTATCTTTTCTTCTGCAGTTGTCATTATTATTTAATTCTCAATACTCAGTAGTGAATAATGTCCTTTCTTAAATGTATTCAATTTTATTCAAAACCGGATGGAACATTCGTGTATGCACATTAAAAGATGGAACATACTCCTGACAATTAGTTGCAGAGTTATAATTGTAAGTCCTCTTTGGGCTCAGAGTTTAATTTAAGATTGACATTGAAGTAATTCCTGCAAATGTCCTTGTTTATATCATTTTCTTCTTCTTCCCTTGCCATAGCTGATTGCAGCGGATCTAGTGAAACGTCAGTACCATTATTCTTTCTCTCCTCCAATCTATTCTTCAAAATTGACAGGGTTACCATGTTAATTTTTGGTTTCTTTTTATTTAACATGACCTTTCCACACTGGATTTACATCACTGCGTATACATATAAATCAATGATATTGGGAGTAGAGTTGCTCTCACAAAAATACTACTATTTATATATACTATGTACACACGCAGAATAGATCTGGAAACCCACCTTTAGGTGTAAGTCCTTAGGCCACAACACCATAAACTTTAAATTAGAAAGGTCATTTTTTTCAAAAAAGGTATTATTTGAAATTTATGATTTCTTAACTTTTTATACATCAAGGGCCCTCGTTAAAATTTGTGCAATTTCATAGTTTGTAATTGATAATTATTTTTGATAAAAATATCAGTTCAATTTAGGAATATAATAATTAATAACTTTTCAAATAATAATTTATATTGCTAACAAGAAAAATACAGAAACCAAGTAAAGCTATGTTTTTTCAAATGTTACCTTTTTCTATTGCCATTCGGGGTTAAGAGTGGATAAAAAAGCTGATTGTGATCCTTTGCTTATATTTCCTTTCATTTAAACATTTAATTAAAATTAAATTAGATCAATAATCCATTTGGTTACAGTCCAATTCACATGTTTGATCCTATTGATTGACAGCTTCCTTCTATTTCAGAGAACTAAACATAAACTTCAGCAAGAAAGCTAAAGACTTTTTATCCGCAGCTAATCTATTTTTAAGATACATTGCACAACAAATGACTATTATGGAAAATAATTAAATTTAGACTTATTTTCACAAAATTGAAGACCTTCATGACATTTCAAATAGCAAATTACGGCAGTTTGCAGTTTTAAGCCAAAATGGAAGGAGAAGGGGAAAAAATATATTGTTTACTGTCTATCTACTTTGTCCCTTAAGTTTCTTAAGATAAACTAAATATGATATTTTGAAAATAATTTACATTTTGCATTGCTTGATCAAAATGACAGTGAAACAGTATTACAAGTGGGAATCTTTGGTAGAATTATCTGGTAGAAGAGCCTATTCTAGATCCTATAAAAGGATGCATTCAACTTCTAGTCCTGGAAGCAAGCATCCATATGGATTGCAACATTTATAAAGTTGAAGCTTCAAAAACTACTATGGAATGGATGAAGAATCCATAACTTTTGAAACAAAATGATTGTAAATTGAAGCCTCAAGCATTGCTTGAGGCTTCCCGAAGACCCAAACAATTTATTCATTTGTGAATCAACTACAAATTTGCTTGTTGTCTCTGATTAAATTGATTACAAGCAAACATATATACTCTCTCAAAGTGGTAGAGAGTTTGTAACAAATAGAAAAGAAGCCCGCAGTCTTGCGTTCCTTTTCAAAGTTTATAAGTGAAGGGGTTTTAAGCCTAACAGTAAGAAGGACAAACAAACTGAACATAGCAGAATATGTACAAATAACGCTTCTTAATCCCTCGAACAAAATTCTAACAGGAATTATCAACAATAGAGGCACTTCCCCCCATTATGCCAGAATCACAAAACAGCTTTATGAAAGGATAAAAAGGAGAAGACATACCACGCTCGATCTAAGACGCTATTGATATTGATGAGACGAGTGGGAGAGACTTCTCAGTGATGTTGGTGGACTTTTAGATGGCTTTCAACTCATCTTGCGTAAATATCTACTGTTGCAGCCGAAAATGATTAACAGGCTAGCCGCTATATTTAGATACTCTTCTTCTAAGCTTAGCTGTATGTGTGGGGAAGATTATATCAAGATAACTAGGGGATTCAAACAAGGAGATACACCCTTTTCCATTTGACCATTTACATAAAACCCTATCTTCCATCATTAGAAATGAAATGCCAATTATAGGTCTCTTTTACTCAGATGACTTAACTATTTTCTGCACGTGTTCTTTGAAAGAGATAACTTCGCATGCGTGAGGAGTATTTGAGACCCTGGAATCCTTTTCAGAGCCCTTGGGTCTAATGACCAACACCAGTAAGACTAAAGTATTATCTTCATTAGGAGAACCTTTGAAGAGATGTTTTCGTTATTGAAGATTTCCAATTGATCAACTCTTATTGGAGTTTCAGTAACAAAAGGGGATGGAGCGATTGGTATCAACACTAAGGCCAAGAGAGCCCTAGAATCTATGGCTAGTACTACGTCGTGGTACGATAAGTACCACATAAATATCTTGGATAGGGTAAAAAATTGAATATAGTCACGATACTCCAAGTAATCTACTTACTTATACACATCAGTTATACTCCTTTTCAAAGAAAATGAAAGACAAAATAAAGATAATCTAGCGAAAACCTATATGGGGTCAAGGTAAGGCTATCCTTCAAAGAACTGCCAGTATGCTCCAATTTAATCGTGGGGAAGAAGTTTAAAAGATAGAAACCCTATAGAAATTCTTTAAACTCCAATTAGCTGATTATACTCATAAGTTGTACAGATTTATGGGTAAAATGATTGGAAGACAGTTTTAAAAAGAATACGGGGTGGTTTCCATTCAAGGAAATAGTTTTCATGGGTCCTGCAGAGTTGTTTCAATCATCACGAAATGTTAGTGCTCCCTTTAGCAGATGATCAATTCATGGAAAGAAATTGTGGACTCGATTCTTTTTATGCTGGTTGTAGACGAACCACTGAACTTCAACGATAGATTGAACGCTAGAGATGAATTATTCAAAACATCAGTACTTTCAGTAATAAGGTAATTGTGTATGAAGACCACATATGTCATGGAAACGACCTGTTTGCTTATTAAAAAAAATGATTAAGCCGTATAATAGCGTTTTATAGCCCCTCATCCCGTGCTACACGGTGTCAAAAAACCATACCACTTCCTTGTTTATGAAAGAAAGCCGTTGAAAGCCAACATTTGTTATTGAGAGTTTCAAGATTGAAGGAATGTCAAAAAGCTCATGCACATATTGTAGATAGTTATTTAAAACTGTAGATCATGCGGGAAATGCACTAATGCTCAAGAAATATTGCGGAACCTTTCTCATTTAGTATCCTTTCTTCATAATTATGACTGGGCCTTTTTTGTGTGTGTCTTAATTATGTAGGTACAACAGCAATAAACTAAATGAATGATTTATTTATTAACTATGCAATCGTGTAAGTATCAAGGTATTTATATAGTAGTTTTTAATTTGTATTTATATATTAAAATATAATGTCAACATACAAGAAAAAATAATAATTATATAAACATGGGGATTCAAATGATAGTGTAGATGTTGAAGCAAAACGGGGTATCTTTATGAGTTTGTTTTATACCTTGGGAAGAAAAAAATATAGAATATGGACCGAGAAAATGTCTTGAGCTTGGAAGCTCAAGAGTTCCTCCTTTACACTATATTTCGATAATTTCTTCAATTCTCCCGAATTAGTTGATAAAATACACGAAAATGGATTATATTACATCAGAACTGTAAGTAAAGAAAAGTAAAACATCACAACTATGAAGTAATGAATTGAAATTGAGCAAAAATATACAAATAATATGTAAGTCAAGTGATTTGACAGCCGTGAAGTAACTTAAATTGACACAAGGTTGGAAAGTTACAATCAACTTTCATGGTTTTTAAGAAGAGTAAAATGGATTTTAGTATCCCTAGTATGGTAGGTATTGATATTCTGGATCAAACGACTTATACTTATAGATTAGTTCAAACGTCATCTGGGACCGTGATGATTTGAGGCTATTTTGAAATTTTGGAACTAAAAAAAATTGAACAATGTGAGATGGATCAATTTCTGCTGAAATTTTCTAGTTTTGCATTTTAAACATGTTAGACAACATATATTAAAACCTGATTTTATTTATTTATATTTTTTTCTATATAATTTGAGAAAAAATGACTCATTTGGGAAAAGAAAAAATGCTGTAAATTTCCATGACTGAAGGCTACTTTTTATATTGTGAAATTTGTTTTAGTTTAAAAAATATGATTCCTTTTTTGTTATTTATTTGTATGGCATTAAAACTATAAAAAAAAGTGGGGGAAAATATAATTGTTGCAGAAGATTTTCTCAGAATGTCAAAGGCATACAAGAAGAGGCTTATGTGGTTTTAATACAAAGGGAAAAACTTCCCTAAAGTATTAAAACATTAAAAATGATGATACAGTGGAAAAAGTTATATTTGTGGAGAAAATTTCCAAAGGAATTACAAATGGACTTATGTTTTTTTTAATACTCAGGGGAAATCTTTTTATAAACTAAAAAAAATACTCAAAAAACAAACACTTTAGAAGTGTATTTTTTATAGAGAATAAAAACAATGAATTTTCACATTGAATATTTGGCATGCTTAAGGATAGAAAACTTTAGTATCGATTAAAAATAAATTCAGTAGTTACATAAAATAAAATTAGGAAAATAAATAAATAAAATATACTTATATTGTTTTAATTAAAGTTAAAGAACAAAATAAACTCAAGTAATTAAAAATATACTATTAATATTTCTTTAAAATTATGTACAGCATTTCTTTCATAATAAAAAAAACAACACTTTAATCAAATTTCCTCATTCATAGTTCAAAATGTTATCTTTTTTTATATTTATGATGTGGTTTTATTTATATTAACTTTTACATTTTAGCTCTAGAATTTAACATTAAATAAAATACTTTGAGGAATTTCGTTATAAAAATATTAATATACATTTTAGTTTAAATTTAGACTTACGTTCTTATTTGTTAAGTCTTATTTTCAGAAATTCTATGGAAGTATGAAGAATTCATGTAACAATACTGAAAATAAAAATGAAAAGAGTCCATAATGAAGCATACAAGAAAATAACATTTACAAAAAATATTTAAAAAATGGACACAAATACTAAGAAAAAGTTAGCATAAAAATTTCCACAGCTATAACTTATCTAAGGTACGAATTTGCTTTCTAAAAATATTCACAATATGTTTTAAATTTTAAAAGGTGACGTTCTGATTCAGAAGTATCCCCATACTTTTCATAGAATCTTGGTATTTTGATACTAAAAGCAACATATCTGCTTACTCTGGTATCTATTAAAATCCTTTTGAGATTTTCTACTCGGATCGGCTCTCTTAAAGTCAGTTTTTTGCCTTGGAATTTAAACGTCCATAGTACATTGCCATGGTTTTTCAAGATGAATTACTTCTCACAGATAATTTATAAAGAGTAATGGCTGATAGATAACATAACTTTGTATTTTTGATACCCTTCATATTTAAAGATACAAATAGTACAAATATTTCTAGACAGGGGAGCTCAGCAAATGCGTGGATGGCCGAGTTATACATCATACCACAGTCTTAACTCGGTTCATAATAGGAAATACATCCTGCCGAGATCTGTAATTGAACTGTTACATTACGACCATCCAAGATTTCACATTTGAATCCTACAATACGTTTGATCCAGATTTCTGGAAGTTTTAGTGGTCTTATATTCTCTTTAGGCACCTTAATTAGTTCGTTTAATATAATTTCTCCATATTTTTATTCAAGCTAGTTTAAGTAAACTTATAACTGAAAATTTCATTCATACAAAATTTTATTACAGTGCAGAAAAAAAGTATTTAATTTATTACAATAAATTTGTTATTTCCCAAAATAATATTTAAAAAAAAGTAGGACCCGACTTTTTTAAGCCCCTTTTAATAAACTGGGATATTTTACACAATAAGTAATACAAATTTGTATCCTCCAGGTAAACTTCACAAACTTTACATTAGCCACGTCCCGTCTTTAGTTAAAGTGCTAATTTGCAGGGTCTCTTTAGGTTACTCCTTACCATTTTATAAATACAAATTTGATTCCTTCAAGTTAATCTTACAAACTTTACATTTAATGTTTTTTATTTAATTGAATCTACATTTTATAATCAAAACTTTTTATTATGTTCATAAAAAAATGATCCAAGGAATATGCTATTATTATTATTTGTTAGCCACGTGGTGTAACTTTATTCAGAATAAAATATAAACTTGTCCACGTAATCAAAAGCTTATCACATTGCATCAAATATAAAATTTTAAGTTTAAGAAAACCAGGGTTAAAATAAGAAAACTATCCAACTAAAAATACAGATAAAATTAAATAGAAGAATAATTAAAAATGTAATAATTTTAGTCTTCAGTTAATTGAGGAACTAGTCTATATGTTTAATAACTTTGATTTGTAAATTAACAATAGGGATAACGTCTGTAAGATTTAAATCCTTCTTAGTCATTTTTGCATATATTAATTGTTGTATTTTTTAATAATGGCGTGGACCTTGCCTTCCTCTTTCCCACAATAGTGTCCTAAAAATTCATCTCTACCAGTTCTTGCTCCAAAATTATCTAACAGCTCATAAAAGATCCGCTCATAAGTTACACTTAAAAGTTTGTAGCTCGAGAAGAGATGGTCAGTAGTCTCTTTTGCTTCATTGCAAAAGGAGCAAATACTCCTCTGGTGATTAAAAGTTTTTGCCTCAACCTCAAACGTTCCTGAGATTAATGTATATTTAAACCATCCCTCAGAGGATGTCACATATTTACTCTTTATTACCTTGATGCTGTGACATACTACTTTTTTGATGTTTCTCCTCTCAAAATAGTCGTTAAAATGAATCAAAGTGGATTTTTTTAAACATATCCTGATCTTTGACGTAGAAACAATAAAGGCTTTCATCCTAAATGGCATCAAGGGCCTTTTGGACCCCCTTAAAGTAATCTAACCTTGATCTAAAGGACTGTTCATATATGCAATTATTTATTTATCAAAGTAATAACATATTATTACGGATTTATTTGCATACTACGCCATTTTTACTCCAGGATTAGGGACTTTAATTAGTTGCTAAAGAGTCATTCCTTTGTTCATGAATTTTCTTGAATGTAATATTTTTAGTATAAGAATAACGAATTCTTAGCCCAAAGCCCAAACTCATGTTTCAAAGATTATTTTTTATTATGCTTTTTTTTCATTTTTTATTAAACGATTACAATAATGATCTCATTTAAATTTTATATTTTTTTTTAATCTACTCTATCTTACACTTGTAAATATTAACAAATAACATAATAGTATTTTTATAAATACTAAACATCTGGAAAAAATAAATACATTTGTATTTTCAGAACAGGAGAACAGATATTAGTCTAAGCAACTTTTTCTATTCATAATAAATTCTTAAATTTTCTAAATTATTTTAGTTTTAATTTAAAAAATATAATGTAAGATTTAATCCTATAATGATGAGTGTAAAAAATTATTTACGTTTGAAATCGTCCTTTTTTTTACCCCAAAGATTAATTTAACAATTTTGTGTACAAAAGTGCTTCTTTACTCAGTGACTTTTCTGATTGAATTATTTGCTAAATTTTGTTATATTTTCTCTTCAAAAAAGTTCTTGAATTGTTCACTATTACCTGATCTTAAAATAATATTATCGGTATTATCAACTATTCCTCCTTTAATAGAATTTTTTCAATAGAGTTCATTTCTGTAGAATTATTTACGTTTTTCCATTTTGGATATTTTTTGATTTTTTAACGACTTCAGAACGTATAAACACTCATATTTTAAATTACAGTATGGATTGAATAATGCTAACGAACAATAATGATTATTTTAAGTGAAAACGAACGTAACTACGTTTTACTCAAAAAAATGGACAAGTCGTCAAGGAGAAATAAATGGTTCTTAGTGATTTTAGAGGTCCGTTTTCGAAGATGCAGACATTGGTAAGTAGAAGAAGGAATAAATTGAAAGTGTAATAAAGTTTTTAAGATCCTTTAAAAAACAACAACAACAGAATATGGTATCAAGACTGAAAGCGAGAATGAAAATAATCTCAGAATAAAAAAACTTAATCCAGACATGTGGCTTTAGCAATTTTTATAAAAACCGTTGCTATGGCCATTCTCGGACAGATAGAACGGCATCAGTTACTGTTTTGCTTTTTTTAAAGCCGAATTGGGAGTTTGAAAGAGTTCCTTCTAAAATTCTGTCAAACATTTCGGGTAGTTGTCTTTAAAAAATAATTTAAAGCAGCTGATTTTACGTATTTATGAGCTCAAAAGAGTATTGATACTATCTCGTTTGTCTAAATGTACTAAAACTTCACAAAGCTAAGCTTTTGTTAAATTTGTCATTTTGGTTTTGAAAGTCGAGGTTTAGAATTGACAAAAAACTTGTCATGATCAATACTATTCCATTTATTTCTCTTCTCAAACTTTATAAGAGATGTAGCTGATCTCAATAAAGGATGAGAATATTTCTCAATAATAGACAATAGTTTGACATGAAATATCAAATCGTCATTATTAAAAACTATAAGATTACTGCTAATTATACAAATCTATGGTAAAATCGGTTGACTTTTTAGAATCAGGAAGTCAATTATAGGGAAAAAAAAGCTTTTATTGGTTGACTTTTCCTCTTTCGTTAATGGAAAAGATGGAAGGAGCCAATCAACAGAAAGTTATCAATCTTTCCCGTGCAAAGTGTAATCCTCAACCATCACTTAGATTGTAGAAATCCACTCAAAAACTGTAACCCAGTATAAGCCCAGAAGAATTGTTGAGCGATTTCATAGAAGTTTCCCTCAAACAAGAAAAGTACGATGGACATCACGGAGAGAATGCAGGTACTCACTCAAGCCCGATGTTAACAATGAGATAATTTATAGAGAAGCTGAGGTGCTACCGCACCACAATTATGACGGCTGTGAAGGAATTTGGGAAGAACGGGTGCGTACATCGTCAGCTACTTACCGATCGAATGAAAACCAAGACGTTCGAGCGAAGCAAAAAGATCATCATTGGTTCAAGCATCATGGTTATGCAATCCAGACCTTCTCCAACAACAAGATCTGGACTAGGGATCTGACTTGGAACAGTAGAAATTCTCACTTTTTGGCATTCTCTGTTGATGAATTTCCACAGATTATTAAGACAAAACATCCTGAAATGGCCATATTGTTAGGAAATTTGGCTACAAATGGAAAGAAAATGCCACCACTCTGGTTTTCCACTGGGACCAGAGTAGGTGCTGAGTAGTATCTTTTGGTCATAAGGGCACAGGTCAATGCCTGGTTGTAGGGCAACTACACTTCGGGGTACTTTGTATGGCATTGGAATGGAATTCAAGTCAAAAAGTGAAGAAAAAACAAAATTGGCTCCATGAAAACCTGGACGACTTTAAGGAGAACAAAATGCTGGCCCAATCCCCCCCTTAATCTCAATCCTCTTGAATATGGTGTCTATGGCACCATTGAAAAGAATCTTGGATCATACGCATCTGCAAATGCCCTGTAGACTGCCACAGACCTGGAGTGAGAGACGATGTCTTAAAAGTTGGTCAAGACGGTATATTCTAGCTTCTGGAGTAGGTTGGAGCTATATGTAGAGGTCAATCGTAGCCATTTTGAGATATAAAATGTGAAATCCCACAGAAAATTTCCATTTTTTTTTTTTTTTTTTCGAAATACAGTCGTTTTGTATTTTTGGGATTTTAAATCAGCAGATTTTCTTAAACATAATGACATGGAGTCCTTTATTAATATATTCAAGGCGTGGGATATTTTACTTTTGCTCACAGCGACCCCTCTCATCTAAAATTGTCACTAATGTAAATTCATTTATGTACTTGTGTAATAATTATAGAATTGTATCTACTTCATTGAATGAATTTCCAACCCCATAATTAACTTTTAATCATTTGTTTATATAGCAATCCATCATTTGAGTAAAAGAAAATATTATTTTTAATTAATCTTGAGGGAATCTTATTCACAAATATAACATTTATGCTGTATATGAAGTATTTAATTAAAAAGTAAATATATTTTTATCTTGTATGTTGCTACCTTTAATTATCCTTTGGCCTCAAGATGAACTATTTATTTATATTTTTTTAACCTTCTCCGTTATTATTGAACACAATATTTAAGTACATATTTTCTATTATTTTCGTTACTACGAAGATCTAACATTGGATACAACGTCATTGAGCTATGATAAAAAATATATAATTAAAGCAACAAAAAAAAAACTAATTTTCAGATATGTATATATTTATTCTTGTTAAGAGGCAAAATAGAGAAAGTATAAAGATATCAAACCATTTTAAAGAGAGATATAAACTATAAAGCCGTGATGAAACTAATATTGAATTGGAGGTAAATCTTTTTATAAGATAAAAATCAAGTTCAAAAGAGTTAGAAAATTCTTGTTGATATACCTTTCTCAGTAGACTTTAATAAAAAATTAGTGTTGATCGAGTTCAATAAAATACAATTCATTTTGAAAAGTTCAAAAATCAATTTATCCTTTGTTACTTCCCTGGGGTGTTTATCCATTGTAATTACGAAAAAAGTGATTTGTAATGAATCAAGAAACGACAACTCATCTTTTTTCTGTTGATTTGTTTAAAGACTATATTTAACAATTTTTTTTTATTAATTATGTTCTCCTTTAGAGGCAATAACAGCCTCGACACGACGCAAACAGATTGGCAGCTCTTGACGATTAAGTCCATGGCGTACCACGCTGTCATTATAACAGTTCGCAGCAGATCCAAAGTGGGATAAGATGTTCCAGAGACATTCTCCTACAATACTCTTTCACCAATACAGTCCCGGGGTTGAGGTCAGGGAGAAGAAGAGTAATATGGAGGCAGGCCGGAAGTCTGTCATATGGTTGTCGAAAAATGTTGGTTTCTATGGGGCTCTAATGGACTTTTTAATGATGTAGGCAGCTCAAGTAGAGATGACAAGGGTATTGGGAAAAACAGAGGCTTTGAGGATATCGAACCCGGATTTTTTTTATTTTTTGGTAAAATGTTTTTTTTTTATAATTAGAGACAATCGATAAAAGATGTGTTTTTGCTTTTTGTAAGGTGTCGTTTGCTTGCATAATAAAAGCTCATAATTAAAAATAACATATACTTAATTGTAATTCGATGCTATGTTGTATTTATTTTCCATATCCAATATTTATAATATTGTACTTTATTAGTTTCAAAGTTATTCACAAATTTGTGGTTAAATTATTGAGGTTTCAAATAATAATTTAGTACGTACATATTTCTTTATTTTATTGGTATGTACTCATAAAAAAGATACTATACTACTTTTAAGTAGCTACCTAAATATTTTTTTTGTTTTCATTTTGTTAAGCTGTTCCCATTTTTATTACATTTTAGAGGCGAAAATTACGGCTTACAAAGTGTAACCACGAATAATATTCTACTGAATGACGGATAGTTACAATTAAGAGTTAATTGTTACAGTCTTTGTTGACCTGCTGGTGATACCAAAGTACCTAACCACTGTACAATTATTAAGGTTATACACATCACTACTAATGAATCCTCGGTATATTAGCTATCAAGCTGCAATGAACAGCTATTTTTTTGTCCGATAATATTTAGGAAGGTAAAAGAAGGATAATTATATTAGATAGAAAAACCAGATCATATCGTAGTATCATAGCCAATCCATTTCCTCTTTCTTTTCAGTCAAAATGGCGGCAATTTCTTCCTAGTGTGGCCTGAGAGGAGGGGAAGTGGAAGAAAAATGGAGGCAGTTTATCTGACAACTAGTGTGCACGCTAGTCAGCAGTCACCTCGGGCTATACAAGATATCCTCCAATATGTCTGAACATTGATCTTTCTTCTTCTCACCCACAATAGCAGGGAGGGAGGGTAGAAGGGCGAAGGGTTTTTGATATCATAAACATAGTTCTGTTCTGTACATATATTAATATATATAAAAATGTGTTGCAACTGGCTTAATTAAGACTTTGAAAGCATATATAATATTTTGAAATAAGTATTCTCTGAAGTTTCAAGTCGTATTTGAATTACTGCAGCTTAACCCCTTGGTATAGGACCTAATTCCAAAATGACTGTGCTGATAATGCTCATCTCGGATGATCCTGTTCATACCCAAAACAATAGAATTGAGGATCGATATCGGAGTAATTCCTGCCTATATCATCACTAGATACGGAGTAGGGTGCGTCTCTATTTCCTTCGCTTTACAGCTGCTCTCAGCTAATTTAATGAAACGTCATGACAGCTAAGCAGCTTTCTTCAAAAAATTCTTCAAATTGTTGAAATGAGCACGAAAATATTCAATTTTTGTTTTGTTTTTTTAAAAGATACCGGTGGATAGTATTCTTTTCGTCCATGATTATAAACGTGACAAATGCCAAAAAAGCTATAATCAAATGTTGAAGTAGCTAACAAACTTTTCCTTTTTTCCCTGATGTTTATGTTCGTTGTCATTTACAATTAGCCTTCTGTTCATCTATATATGCAAATTATATTGGTTTAAAATAACTCTCCTATTAAATTTCTTTTGATTCTGAACTTTTAAATGTTACTTTATTGGGTGCATTGACGAAAACTAATACTTTTAATTTGTGCAATTATTAGTTCGTATGCAAAAAAAAACCAAACTTACATTCGCTAATAGCTAAAAGTATTTTTTTTTTCAATTATGCATGATTATTTTAAATATAGGGGACATTGTAAAATTTTGGATATCAAAATGTATATTTTAAACATCCGTAAATTGGATATAATTATCAAATCCCTAACAATATTCAATCATAATATTTTTTTGTCATTTACTAAATGACTTAATTAATAATATTTCAGTATCTTAGATTCAATGATTATATCTTTAAAAAGATGATTTGAAGGGATTTGAAGAGAGAATGAGTTTTCAGAAAGGGATCCACATTGATACTAGACTCAAATTTTACAATCTTTAAACGCTCATATCTTTATTTTTAATAAAGATACTGGAATGAAATTTTGCATGGACTTTAGTGGCTATAGTTTTAACAAATGGTCAATATATAATTTAAATCGGTGAGATATGGTAACAAAATAAATAAAATAATTGACATGCGACCTTTAAGTAATATTTCTCAAAGCTATTCCAAAGTTAATTCATTATATATATATATATATGTATAAATAAGTATCCTGCAGTTCTAAAGTTATGTATGAAACTATAAAAACAAAGGATATTAACGCCTTTGTACTTTGTGCAGTCAATTTGAAAATACAATTTTGTTCATTGATGAACAATTATAACCAAGTTTAAATTTAAGGAGTATTAAAAGTTATAATTATCATTATACTGAAAATTTAAAGACTATTTAAAATGTAATTTAATTATTTTATTCCAAATTGCAAACACGAATACTAAAGGACTTTGTTAACAATACTATTTTAAAACTTTCTTATTTTGTTAAATTATATCAACCATTTTCGATGTCGACTCTTGAGCATTCCCGATAATTGTCATACTTAAAAAAAATACACATTTTAAAAATGTAATGGACAATATATTTTAAAGACAATCCTTTGAGCTTATATTTTACAACAATTTTTCATACACTTATATATATAACTTTTCCCGATATCCCATTTCATAAATTCGAAAAAAAAATTATCAAACCTCCTCAAATTAAAGAATATAAAATTAAAACATTATACGCTTTTTTATTATTTTTTGAACGATTCATCGTTTTATGCCATTATAACTCAAAAACCATTTATTTAATATGATGAGCCTTTTTATTACATTTGATATAAAAATAAAAGGTATATTGCTTTGGTAATTTGATAACATAAAACCTATTTTAAATGATATGTTTTTTTAAGGATTATATGTTAAGAAAAGTACTTTTATGCAGAAAAACAACCCCTCAAGAAGTTTGAATGCACTATGTACATTAGACTGGCGCGTTTTTGAAGTCATATTTTCCTCTTCTTAAGCATGTAGACAATAAAAAAAAAATACTTTCACAAAGCTAGACCCCTCTTATTTTAGTCTGGTAAGGATGGTATTTTAAGGGGTCTATGATTTGCTGAGTAATTTGCATTTTCTATTCTTATCAAACGTAATACTTCTTTTCCTGTAAATAGTGCTCTTAACATTGATAGGTTGGATACAAATGCATATTTATTAAGCTGTGAAAAGTTATAAGCTATAACTGAATTATAAATCCATAGTTGGAAGATTTGACCAATTACCATTTAATTTTGGTGTTTTTATGTTCTTTGCTGTTATACTTTTTTTTCGGAGAAGAGGTTTCAGAATTCAACTTGTACAATATTATTTGCTAAAGCAATAATTCTAATAATTATAAGTAATTATATTTTATTTTTAATAAAATAGGGTTTAATTATTATTTGGGCAATACAGTAATCAGTAAAAATATAACTATGATCATATGTTATTGCGGTCTGAACTTATAAAATTCGAAAAAAGTATGCATCTTGTTTTATTATCGGATCTGGATCCGTTCTATGTTTACTCAAACTTTGGCAAAGTCAGTATGTTGTTTAGTCACTGCAGAAAAAGCTGTTGAGCAAGGTAGAAAAATATTAACCTCTAAAAAGGATAGTGTAATGTACATATCCCAAATTATACGTAGATCTTCTTGTCCTATTGAACAGATTCAAGTATCTTAAATAAATAAATCAAACTTGTATTATACTGAAACTCTTCTCCAGTAATAATAAATATTAATTTTGGAGTTTTCCATCAATATTTTCTTTTAAAAAAAACAAAAAAACTATCGATTTTCTTTTTTGTAAAAATCAATTCCCTATAAACTCTTTAAAAGAAGCTTTCTATTTTTTTTTGTTTGAGTTATAAATGTTAAATATTTTTAAACAAAGAACACAAATATATTTCTTATATTATTCATATAATTCCATTCTTGTTTTTACAAAAACATACCTACATTTCAAAATCCCTTAAAAAAAAGAATTTATGATGATATAACATCCTTAAATGATAAAACTATTGCCATTAAAAATAATTGAAGAAGAAAATTTGCATAATTCGAATTTTTTCATTTGAGTTTATATGTAGAAAATGAATGTATGATTTAATTACACAGTGAATCAAAAGGATACATGCCAAAACTATAGAATATTATATTTGTAATTTATATTATAACTTTATTTATTTATAATATAATATATACTCGTATATATTTTAGTTATATTTTAATTTTTAAGCATCATCTGTACCAATGATATTATAAATGTTGATGATGTTAGTTCCTAGAACAGTTTTTTTTTCCACCTAAAAAAGTAAAATATAGCTTATTTAAAACAAAGATCTTCAAATCAATACTCCCTACTTACACCCTACAAAACTCGTATTCAAAGTTTTGTCTAATTGACTCTCTCTTTCTTGATGCCTTATAACAATAAGTATGTACATTCAGCATGTTAAAAAATAACAAAAATCGAAATAATAACCCTGACATCTTGAGGAATGTTTTGAAGAAAATAAGCTTTTAGATCATAAAGTTTTATTATACAAGAAGCTATGAAGGAAGGAAATAAACACTAATCCTACTTCGTATCTAACAAGGACATAGTCAGAAATTACTTCGCGATCGATCCTCAATTCTACTATGAGTCCAACAAGAATATTTTGCTCGACGAGTATTGTATTAACACTATGCCTATTTTTTTTGGTATGCCACTTCAAAATAGGGAACTCAGTTTGATAAAATTGTCTTTGTGAGATTTGAAGGGATTGCCATGCTAACTTTACAAGATATGGTTGGCAGTCCTTACTTGTCGACTGAATAACTGTTATTGTGCTCAATTTGCATTTGGTCTCGTGGAAGAAGTATCAGAGCTGACACTTCCATGTCTATGGATCAGGTGTGTATGTTTCTTAAGGACCACATTCTGGATTATGGAGTTTACACCCAAACTTTTTGACTCAACTCTTTACCTTCCTACTCTTTTCCTTACCCCATTACTGGCCAATGTCCCTAGAGGAAAGTCAATATAGGTATGTTAAGCTTATATGGCTATGATGGTGCATCCTTTGCATCAAAATTCGTCGGGGATGTCTTATAGCAAAACATAATAACATCAAATAATTGCATAAATGGAAAGCAGATTATTATAATTATCCCTCAGTCTATGATAAATTGATTCGAGGATCTTTCTATACTCCAAAATGAATAATTTCATCCTAAATAAACTTTTATCTATGAAATTTAGGAAAAAGTTGATTCTGAAGAAGGTCCTAGATTTAGTTGAAGAAGAGGGGATCGATGAACCTTTGGACTTTATGATATTTGGTTCAGATGAGGGTGATGAGGTAACTGACATTGATGATGAGGATTAGGAGAGAGTTTGTCCCCCTTGGAATCAATTCTGTAAAGAGAAAGATTCACAGTCAGTAATGTGAGGTTGTCACGCCAATCTCCTATGGTAAAAAGAAAAGTGATAATAAAGGAACTCTTTTCATCGAAAACGAGATGAACAACACTACCTAGAAGGATTCAGAATAAGTCTATGTAGGTTCAAATTTTGTAGGAACTGACCAAATTGGAACTGATAGTCAGGGTTCTAAAGACAAAAAAAAGAATAAATGCATTCCCTGCCTTTATTCAATTATCAAATACAACTCATATATGGGAGGAGTAGACTTATTGGGCAACCACATCTCTAACTATAAGATATCGTTCCTAACCAAAAGATAGTATTGGGCCATATATAACTGTTCCTTAAATGCCATGATGGTTCAGGCCTGGAGACTGTTTGCAAGTTCTATAAGAACAAAAGAGATAGCAGATGACCCAAAACCACTTTATGAGGAAGTGTGTGTCTGCAATGCTTGCCAATCATGTTGTAAGATCCAAAAACAGGACAACTCTAAATACAAATGCAGGCATGAACCATAAAAGGTATGATCAGAGCAATCACTTGATTTATTTCAAAGAGCACACAAAAGGTGTTTGTCAAATGTGCAAGGAGACCCAACTCGAACAAAGGTATACTTATTATCGATACAGAAGATGTAATGTGGATAGTCATCCAACATGCTTTGAATCTTATCATACTCGGCAAAAACCACAATAAATTATATTTTCAGTTGCTGATTAAAATATATCCAAAATATTGAATATATATTTACTATATTCCTCAATGAACGTGACTTTATAGCCCATCGGGTGGGGGTGAGGTACAACTTAAGACCTAATTACTCTTATTCAGGTTCATAAAAATATCATGTAAAAAAAAATTAGTAAAACGAATAAAATTAAGGAAGTTGGGCAGTAATGGGTTAAAAGAGCCATTGAAAATGTTTTGCCATGCCAAGCCACCGCATTTAATATCATACATATTTAGACAATAAGGATAATATTTAGTTCGAATCCTAAACAAAATGTAGTAACTTTTTGGAAAGAAAATGCTAAAAAAATAAAATAAAATCATAATTTAGAATTGAAGTGGGATATAAAAACTATTTCTGAAACAATTATTAAAATAATGGTTAAGCAACAAATGTAACCGTTTTTATAAAGACAGGGAAATATATTAAAAGTGATAGATAGGGTATTTGTGAAGGTAGTAGATCAAAACAATGACAGACAAAACGTCGACCGACAAAAAGTTGAATGGGTAAAAAGTCGACCGACAGAACGTCGACCAGAAAATATTACATTTGAACAGTTTCATTCATGAAGACAAGGGTTTAAATTGATTGCCATAAACATTGACCACCAAAATGTAAAAAAAAATAACCGAAAATATAAGTTTCAGGGAAAACTCTTTTAATTTAGATAATCACAGCTATTTCAAAATCGACCATGATTAAAAGAGGACTAAGGTGTTTATTTTTAAAGAAAGTCAATATGATGGAGTAGGTTTCTTCCTTTTCTAATTGGTTAGACAATATACCAAAAGAAAAGTTTCAACAAGAGCGTGAATTTTTTAGAGCTGATATCTATGTGATACTGAATCAAAATTCCCATCGCTAAACCATCTCTTATATGATTTCCAAATGTCTATGTTGCTCTTGGTTGAATAAATTTTTATATTCTCATTTTATAGCAAATCGGAGTGGTCTGGCTGTAATCCTCTTCGGATAACATGGATGTGCAAACTTTTCTAACAGTTCTTTGGAAGGATTCTTAGTTAAAAAGTTTTGCAGTTACATCTTAAGTTAACTTACATGTTCATTCCTTGAAGATATTTGAAGGAACAAATGATGAATTTAAAGACTTTATTTCTTCTTTAACTTTTTAAACATCATTTTCTATTTGATGTGGAGGATGAGAGTAATTTTGGGTTATTATAATTACTTAGTTGATGGTAGTTGATCTTCTTTTACACGTTTTTCACTTCTCACATTTCCAATACAATATGTCGTTTTTTGATTTCCCAAGTAGAAATGTGGATTCTTCGTGTATAAGTTTTTTACCACCTTTTTGAGTTTTGATAATTTTCATAACTCTTTAAAATAATTTTGCTTAGAAGTAAGATAATCCCACTTAAAAAGTCAACAGCCAAATAGCTCTTATCGTGAGATTCCACAAAAATTTTAAGCGTTTTTTTTTTAAATCAGTTGAATAAATAAAAACGTAAATTACCAAAGAAACGAAATTGTAATTACTTATACTATTAAAATGCTATATATAAGTGATATCCACAGTTTTAGGTGCATCAAAGAATGCAAATAGAAATCTAAACAGGGAAAATTTGAAAGAAATAAATGTGTTAAGAGGGAAACAAAGAAAAAAGGTGATTAAGTACATTTAATATAAAAATAAGTACGGAGCTCACAAAGGAACCCGTATATGTGGACAATGCGTGGCAGGGGTTCGTTTTTTATGTATTTGGAGGTGTCCCTTATCCGTTATGGAGGTGTTTTTAATCTGTCTGGTTAGTCCATTATAGCTCACGACAAATTGTGGGCCGAGGGTTAATTTGTATGTTTTTGGAGTGGTCCCTTACACTTTTTGAGTGTGGTAATTAATCTGTCAAGTGGGGCTGTCATTGCACAAAACCTATATTCTGAGGGAAATATTGGGATATTAGAAGGGCCAAAAATGGATGGCTCCATATATTAAAATATATACGTTTGACAGGTGGTGTAACATTCACTCCATAGACATTTCCCGCCCGAGATATACCCCTACATAAACAATAGTAATGGCCCTCAAGCCTCCCCATTTATATATCGGAAGTTGGAATGTTTAATGTATTGCCAGGTCCCAAAAGGGATTCAACCCCCCACCTTCCGATAAGTTACCTTCAAAGGCCACACCCAAGGCCTCAATTTATATCCAGGAAGTTTGGGCTGTTTTCGGGTACCACCGGTTCCAAAACCAAGATGAAAACCGAAACAGCCTCACCATTTGGTGTGTAAATGAAGGGTTGTGAGGGGCTCCAAGTGGTGTATTAAATAGTGGCAGAGGATTTCATCCCATTTTGGGTCCAAGCCAACACAAAAATAACCCCAACATTCAGGTTGTATAAAGGGATTGGGAGGGTTCTTTGCTGGTAGTTTATATAGGAGTGGTGGGATAATGTTTCAGGTGGGAAATGTCTGAATGAATGTAAGGCAACACCATTTGGATTTTTATATTCTGCGGTCGACATTCGTAAGTCAACATTTTGTTTTTTCGACGTTGTGTCGGTCGACGTATTTTCCGTCAACATTCTGTCGGTGACGTTTTGACGGTCTACGTTGTTGTCAGTTGTGAAGGCAACTGTATCTGATATTAAAACACCGGGAAGGTAAGACCATGGCCTTAGGGAACATTGATAAAAGCAAGACCTAGAGATTCTAAACGAATATTAAAAGAACATTTTAATATATTACTTTAGTAATGCTATTTATATTTTTAATGTTTGGTACATCACTACAGCAGATGCAAATATGGATATTTCTTTGAGTATTCTCTCAGTAGTGAATATTTCTAAAAATGTTGATAAATTTCCAATTGTCAAATGAGCTTTCACACTCAAAGGAAAACTATATTGTTTTTCAGCAAGATACACAACTTTTTTTTGAAAGATTACCCAATACGAGGATAGAGAATGTAACTACTCTACAGAGATGTTAAGGATAAGAACATCAAAAATATAGTTGTTGTTTGTTTGTCAGTATTAAGTTTTATTATTTTCATAGTTGATGTACCCATATTTGGAAAGGTCGGCTTTGATCTAGAGGGTTATTTATAAAACTATAACGTTTATTTCTGATTAAATTTATCGTAATCCCTCTTGATGTATTTTATTATTACTTTAAACTTTATTTTGTTCTATCAATTACTTTGAGAATTTTAATTAAAGCCCAATTAAAAAAAATATATGTATATATATATCAAATTCTCACATTTTTTAATTAATTATCCGTATTTGATAAACAAAACAAATTTGTACAGCGCTGCCGGCGTTTGACTTTGGCGTTGGCCAGGAGGAAGTAAGCATGTTCCTCGAGATATGGTGTGAGGAACAAATACATTACGGCCTTATTTAAAATCTTCGCGCTCACAGAACGGTCCTTGGCCAGCTTCGACACGGACATGGATTCGTCTCAATTGAACTCTTTAGAGCGATCAGGAATGTCAAAGTTCCCTTATTATCGCTTCAATGTATTTTTCGGGCCATTGTGGACGTTGCTGACTCTTTCATGTGCTGTAGAACATCGTAGACGGTTGGCCAGTCGCTGATTCCTAGTAGACCTAATTCAACTATAGTCGCTTTTTAAGTCGCGTCTATGGTTGTCGTAGATATTTTCGTGGTAAAATGGGAAAAGAATGGTTGTTTTGAAGCTAAACCTCTCACAGGTATATTTCCTTTAACAAGACTGCAATAACCACATTATTCCACTCGATAAAGTCAAAATTTGTTCAGATTTATTTGTTAATCCCTAAATAGCATCCTGACGATTTCACTCATATATACCCAAATTTGCAAAAATATATTTTTTTTTACTTAGATTGAAAGAAAAAAAAACTGCAAATTTTAATGGCTTTAACCTTAAAGACCTTTTTATGAAAAAGGATACAACTATAGGCAATTTTTATCTTACAAACCAAAAAATTGTATAAGATTTACAAAATGCAATTAAAATTTTGTAAGAGCTAACAACGACTTCCAAGGTCATATGATGTCAAAAGGAAGGATAGGTTTAGGTTTAACAATATAAATCGATATATTTATTTACTATTAATAAGTAATTTTGCAATGTAGCTTTTTTTTTAGTTTTAGAGATGTAATAAGAAATCATGATTTCATATATGAAAAATAAATTTTCTTTTTATGTAATATTAAACAGTATGTGAAAAAAAGCTAATGTATTTTTGTGAATTTTTTCTTCTTTGAGACAGTATACAATCGTCGATGGTCTTCCACTACTTGTAAAAGAAATGGTAGCAGTGATTTATTATTAATCCACTTTGCTCTGGTATGAGTGCTACTCTAATTTCGGCAAAATCAATAATAACATTGAAAGGCCCAATACGTTTTGCTTTTGAGCAATTTCTACATGACCATCTGGATCAAAAATAATACAATTCAATCATTATTTTGTGTTAAAATAGATCAAGTTAGTTTTATGTATGTTGTATACGGACCTAGAAATTAATTAAACACCCTTTTTTCAGGCCTAGTTTTTTTATTAAATCTAATCCTTGACTGTCAATAGGCGAAAGAAAAAATTTAAAAAAACATATGGTAGCTATCCTTTTAATATTTTTCTTGTTGGCAGATCTTATTTATTATTGAAGGAATAGTTACTCATTATTATAGACATTAAGTTGATAATTTTATCAAAAAATATAGCTATGACAGAATATGAAATGACACGCATTCTAAGCAAAATCCCTTCATTCATATAATTTAATATAAAAATCATATGTAAGACTTTTTTGGCGTTTATAATTCGTAAAAGGATCTATTTTAAGCCATACAAGATTTAACATATAAAAATTCATTAAAGAAGCTGAAAGACGCAACATCTTTGTTTGTTTAAAATATTATAATGTCTCTTTGTTCGTGTTCAGCTTTTCTATGGAAATATTTGAAAAATCATATTAGGGTTAAAATTTCATACTAGAATTAATTTTACTTTATCCATAGATATTATATAAAAATGTAGATTGAATGGAAGCCTTTGATTTATATAAGTTAATATAAAACACTATGTAAAACCTTTCTTAATTTCATAATACGTAGAGCCATATGCTTTAAATCATACAAAAGTCCAATCAGGAATATTAATAAAAACATCTAAAAGGTTCTATGTTTATTACAAAGAAAACAAATCGTGGGGATATGTAATTCAATATTGAATTACATCTAAACATTAAATTTTTGGATTTAAATATTTTGTTATATTTTATTAACTATAAAATTCTACTTTTTATTGTTAATAAAGCGCAATAGGCCTACCTTAATTTACACTCCTTACACATAACTAATATGAGTTATTGAAAAAACAATAATAAAAAACCCACAATAGTAAGAAAAACGATAGTATAAATTACAGACCATTGTTGGAAAAATTAGCTAAAACTTCGAGTTCTTTCGCTATTACACCTTCCAAATATATATTGGCATGGGTTTTTGGTTATATCAGCAAGAATATATTATAACTTTCACTTGACTGATAATGGGCTCCACCTAAAAAACCCTGGAAGGAGTCGGATCGGTGGCCACCACCCAATCAGTTTCTGACGTCAAGACTTGTAGTTTTTATTAAAATTTTACTTGACATATCTTACCAAAGGATTCACCCTATTAAACTCGTAGAAAAGATCTACTCACGTTTCTATTTTCTTGCTACAGAATGTGCAGTTCAAACTCTTATCCTTGTCATTCGACTTATTCGTATAAATTGATGAAGTAGCGATTCTGTAGCGGATCCATTTTTCATTTGATGAAGTAAAAGGGGTTTTAAAAAGTATTTTTGTTTAGAACTCAACCCTTGGGAGACCTAGTCTGTCCAACTGTTTGGTTACCAGCTTTTGTGTTGAAGTTTATTCCCCTACCTAGTAGTTCTGTCCATATTCTTTTATTTTGTATTGTTTCCAGAGCTAAGAAAGAAGGAGTTGGTTGTCCAAAACGCCTAGTTCCTTTGTACTTGAGGTTAAGTGAAGACTACTTCACTCCTGTGAGTTATAAAATATCGAATGCCAACTCCTCGTTCATTCCAAAGCCAGAGTTCTCCAGCAGTAGTAATATCGAGGAGTGAATAGTATTCGTTCCTTGTATCCAGTCTTAAGTTATAGTTCAGGAGTTGTTCTTGGTCTGGGATCTTGCTAACTTGTACAAAGGTTTTTGACCACCCTTGATACATTCTTTTCCAGAACCAAGTAAGCTTGTTCGTCACTTGGAAAAGGTCTAAAGGTTGAGAGTGCTTCCTCTGGTTTCTTTGTACATTGACTTATTTAATATCGCCCAAAAATCTTTATTAGTACAATTTTTTTTAAGGCCAGCTAATGTTCAAGGTTCTCAAAAAAAACAATAAAAAAAAAAAAAAACGGGTCGACAAGTCCTTCCTCACTTTGAAGTTGAAACAATCCATCTCGATTCGGAAATATACTTCCCTCGTCCTTCCCATAGAAACTGTTTTGCTGTGGTTATATTGCAAATGCTTTCTGTGAAAGGGGAACTCACAAAAGATGCACAATTTTTGGTAGAATTTTTTGGTTCCATATGTATATTTTTATCAAGTTTGTTTATCCTAAATGGGACTAACTCCTCGACTGCTTTGGTACTGTTGCTTACCATTTTATCCCCTGTTTTCGTGTAGTGCTTCTTCCTCACTATGACTTGAAACTATGATAACCAACATAAGTTGACAATTAATCCAGATTCCTTTCGAAATTGGACTAACAGGCTTTCTAGTTCTCGTAAAGCAGTTTTTAGTTCGTTCCGTGAACCAGCAATAAATACAGAGACGTCGTAACCAATAGCATTATCTTCAATAACTTTCTTTCTATTTTAAGACCTTTGATTAATGGGTTAGAGATCACTTTTTCATGTAGTAGTTTAACGGCTATAATGAACAATGAAGGCGAAAGATGGTCACCCTGCTTGAATCCTCTATTTATTTTCATTTTTTTCTGATGGCCAGGCAATCGAGTATTGGAAAAGATCCCCTAAGAATTATTCCCACTTTTGAAAAGTAATTTAGAGATTAACTAGCCTTTTATAATTTGTTTACAATAAATTTATGGCTTCTGAGTCAAAAGCCTTCTCGAAATCAACAGGTATCGTTTCAAATTCTCTATTAGTTTTCTAATCACTTCTATCGCATCTTGAAGTGATCTTAGTATGTCGTCTACGGTTCTTTTTTCTATGAAACTCTTTTGAGAGGTGGCCACTCTATATGGTAAAACTTTCTTTAGACGACTGTTCAAGATACCCGTTATAATTTTGTAAGGTGTATCAAGTAGTCTGATAGGTCTATAGATCAATACAAATAATTTACCTTTTTTGGAATGAGAGTTAGAATCCCATTATTGATAAATTGAGGGATTACTCCTTCCTCCAATATTTCAACAAAGACTTCCTACAGAATGGAGCTGATAAGTTTTACTTGCAATTTGTAGAACTGAAATAGGAGTCCAGAGGAGCCTGGATACTTTTTTTTTTAATGATTGTTTATATAATATTCAATTTCTTCTTTCGTTATTTCTTCTATCATATGAACCGGTATTCTATTTTCTTTTTTTTCTCCCTCTCATCGAACAGAGACACGAAGTAGTTTTTCCCTCCCTCCACCTTAAACAAAAATAAACATATCTTCTCCTCAGAGCATTCCCGGGATAGATATAAGTCAATATAAAATCTTTGAGCTTCTGCCACTATTTCAGTAGGATCTTCTGTTACTACACCAGACGTCAATCTTAGCGAGGATAGTCTCCTAGCTCCTTGGTAATACTTTTCAAGATATTTAAAGTTTGATTTTCCCTTTATATTGGCGTCGACAAGATTGTTTTTGATCCTAATTAAAGTTCCTTTGGACTCGTTCTCGATGAGGGAATAAATCTTGTCTTGCCATGTCAATGTCCAGGATCATCAAGATCATTCAGGACCTTTGATCTCTCTCGACCTTTTCTTCTTTCTGCTGCTACGCCACATCCTTTCTTAATTAATAGTTAGCGACATCTGGTCTCTATTTTTTCGAGAGCTTCAACTGCTGAAGAACCTTTCTCCTCCTTATGGCCAACACATTCTATAATAATACTCTCTACATATATGTATATGTCTTTTGTCCTCCAGAAGGGAGACGTTTAACTCCCAAAATTGCTTTTTGACTCTTGTAGGAGTACAGAGCATTGCCATTAAGGGGGAGTGATCTGAAAGGTATGGTTGAAATACCGTTATTTTTTTAAGCAGGGCTACTAACCTTGGAGAAGCGAGTATGCAATCCAGTCTACTAGAAATTTTTACTAAGTTCTTTGTTATTCCAGAGAAAGTCAATTTTGAATGATTTGGATTTCTTAACAGGCCCAAGTTTATCAAGTCAAACTCCCGAATAACCCTTTGAAGGTCAAAATACTTTTCTTATTTCTGGAACACTCACGGCCCTAAGCATCTCTCTTTGCAGATCTGGTAACGTTGAGGTCGCCAAAAAGAATGATATTTCTTTTCTGTCCGTGCTTTTTGAAGATTTTTGAGAAACACACGACCTTATCAAAGATTTGGTCCATATATAGTGCATAATGGTACTCTTTGATCGAATATATCCGAATCAACTTTCAAATAATTTTCAAGAGGGTCTCTGGTTCTCAGAGTTGGATTCAAGGATTTATATATGGACAAAATTACATCCCTATGAGGGTGTGAGGCTTGACGTTGTGCTTCGCAACAGGAAGGGAACATACACTTAAAGTTATCCGTGTCTTCCATTGTACTGTCCTGTAATGAAGAACTTCCTCATTCACTTCCTCTTTTTCCTCCTCTAAAAAGTTTGGTGAGGACAAACGACCACTTCTATACGAACCTTTCCACCTCTCTTTCCTAATTTTGCATAAAGACTTCAATTTTTGAAGCTATTGTTGAGGGGAAATTCTCGGAGACCCTTTATTTCTTGTGATGCAGTCATTGAATTTGTGGCCAACTTCTGTAAAGTAAGAACACTGTTTGTCCATGAGACTTCCTTCAATCTTAACCAATTTACTTACAATAGGAAAAAACTGATGTATATCAATAGTTGCTTTAACTTTTACCAATATATTCATTGACTTGACAGGTTTCTGAAATATTTTTCTGGCGAATTCCCCCTCATATTCTTCTGGCCTAGGAGTTTGATAAAAAAGTTTTAACATCCCTACCTAGAAAACCAACCACGGACTTGACTTCTTCAGGCTTTGTTATTTTTGCAATATTAGGGTTGACAAAGGTTTTCTATTTTAGACCTGTTGGTACTTTAATTAGCTCGTAGTCTTTAACTTCGTCTACTACTTCTCTTTCCTTTTTATCTTTGCAATAACATTTAATTTTGAAACAATTTCCTATGGTCTCTAACCTTTCAATTGTTTTCTGAACATTTTGGATCTCGATTGCAACTTCCCCATACTTACAAAATTTATAGTAAAAGTTCATCAGCTTCAATGTCCACTTGGATAAGAATTTGAGCTTTAATATCCATATTAATGCTAATATCATATATATTCGCCTTCTCCCTTCTTTTTCATCTCTAAATTCAAACACAAAAATTCCTTAACTCACACGTCTTATATTCCAATCCTGATTTTTTTTTCTTGAAGGTGTAAGAAGTACCTTTTGATCCGTTTTGATACATCAGCGTAAAATAGATTGAATTTTGAGATATCTTCAAAATCTGTTAGTGATCCTGAATCCTCCATTGGGAATTTAAAAAAAAAACAAAAAAAAAACGTTATAATTTTTTTTACACAACTTGATTTGATTTGATTTTAGCAAGTGTCAGCACACGCCTTTTTCTTCAACAAGGAAAAAAGAGCATTCTACAAAAATTTTTCTAGTAATTTAATTAAGTTTTAAAATTAAATTTTTATTAATTAAAGCTATTTCAATTACTTTTTGGAGACTGTTTGACAGTGACGTCAGCATAACAAGTGTCAACCATTTCACGGAGTTAAAAAACCAAGTTTTGAAACCCCTTTTTTGCACATATGTATACTGAACTATTAGATGTCAAAATTGGACTCAATAGTAAAATGATTTGAACCTTACTGTCTGTCATAAATATATTCCTCTATTCCTTAGTTTCATACCTTACCCTGAAATATACGCATTCACATCGTTAAACATTTTTTTTTTTTTATATTTATAGATAAAAATTAAATGTAGCAATGAAAAGAATTATATATTCTTTACCCTCATTTTCCTCATCTTTAATCCATCAAACAAACAAATATATATTTATATACCGAAGCATTTCATAAAGGGTTTCTCATTAATATATAATACTTTAATCCTAGTCAAATATCATGGTTTATCATTTGAGTCAAGTAGTATTCAATACAAGTGTTAAGTTTTTTTTTAATTTTTAAAAGCATTTGATAAAATTTAATCATGTTTTAACACAAATTTGTTCAATTCATGTTTTAAAAGTATGAAGATAGCGCCTATACTTAAATTTGAAATTCTCATGACGTAATCATTATTTTTAATACATTTTAAGCTGCTGACTAACCTTCATCTAATCAAATTGCACTAAGATATCAACATATGGAATTAACCACACTCATATTTTTACTTTTTTTTACCGTCATTGTTCATTCATATTTTTGAATTTAATTTTTTTGTCATTTGTTATTCATATGTGTCTATCTTGTTACATTCTTTTTAAACATGTGCATGCATGCATTGAAATTACCTTGGTATGTAAAAATTAGAAGGGTTAGACGTTAAAAATTCATCACTTTGTAATGGTAACTCTATTGATTCTTAATTGGTTAAATACTTTATGTATGCTATTTTTTGGTACTTCATTAGTTTCTGTGTTATTAACAAACTAACGTAGTTGTTATTGTGGTGTCAAAGAAAATTGATTAGAGTCTTTATGAACTCAAACAATGGATATGAAAAAAAGAAAATAGGAAATCATGTCTATCATAGAACATTTTTTGTTTGTTAATCAGTTTTTATCAAACAAATAATACGCAGTGGGTTGGAAACGTATGTTGTGCTATCCAAGTATTTTGATGAATGTGTCTGGCTTGTAGATAAAACAAAATATTAATAACTTTTTTTTATCCATTCATGTTCAATTCCTCAATAATTATGTCCAATGATACTAATTGTTGGCCTTTTTTCTACAATCACAGAAGAGTAGATATTTTTTTTTCTCTTTTCTTTTTTTAAGGAACAAATATAAAACTCATATTTGATACAGCTCTAAATAGTTTCGAGTTGTATAAAATATGAGTCTCTCTCTGATTCCGTTTTGATACATTTTTTTAACTTTTTATTGATTGACACTCCAATTAAAATCACCCCTATTCTCCATAGATGTTCCCAAACATAATAGAAATTGAATTATCTCTTTGCTAAACGATGAAAACACTTTCCCTCCAAATCCATTGGGTCCAAACGCTTTATCATCTTTGAACTTATCCTTTATATAATTACATAATAACTCCGATGGAAAGAAGGTGTAGTATCCTTGTGATATATTTTAGGAATAATGACTTTTCCTCCCCGACTGTGGATTGAAAGTCCTTACGGAAACATGACAGTATATCATCATCTTTGATTAAGATTCTGCCTTTTAAAATATTTTGGAGCATATAAAAGCTTATGTAGTTTCATATTTTTTAATTTAAGTGAAGTATCCTTTTCTAAAACCCCTTTTCTTCTTAATTCTTGCTCAAAGATATTCAATATCCTTAAAATATAGATATTGTCTGAAGTAAATGTTTGCCAAAATAAAGATTCATTTTTTAATAGTTCATCTATCTTCTTCGGAATGCCAGGTTCTTAGTAAGTAAATAGCCCTATGAGCAGAAAAGGAGTCATTAAAATTAAGCTTTAACTTTGACAGCAGGATACGTTTAAAATTATCTTCCTTCAGAATCCATTTTGGGAGCTGAAATGGTTGTGGGAATGAAATGTTTCGAATTTGAAGTTCAATGATCATATAATCTGAAGACGGTTCAGGATAGTCCTGAGTTCTTTGAATCTGTGAAAATAATACGAGAGAGAGCAAAGCAATGCCAACGTAAGGTTAAGTAAAATATAACATACTACTTTTATTTTGAAAATGTTCTTTTTTTTTATGTGGATCGAGGTTGCAAGTGGTAAAAAAATTGACGTAATATTAAACAAAGATTTCAATTCATTACTAATACATTTGAAAGGAAACAAAATTGCTAGATACATTTTGATTTTTTGAGTAATTCATGAATTTGGGTTACTTATATGTTACTTGAGTAAAGGATTGATTCATTATCCCCTTGCTCACAAATATTATGAAGGATTCATAAATGTCATAAACAATTCAAGAATTGAATTTACACAATATTGATGCATTCTTCATGGATCAATATAAAAGTTGACAGTTGATTTATTTATTCATGAGATGTTCCATTCCTCATTTTAAATTAATGAATTTTATGCACAAATTTTGTGTACGAGAAACGAATAAATTATTTGCATTTTTAGAAGTATAAAATGTGTTTATTTACAAACGTAACTATATTTTATAAGGTGCTAGATAATTTTGCCCTCAACTATTTTGCTAAAGGACATATTGATTTACGGCATTTTGTCTCAAGGAGATTTCACCGTAATATATAAAGAATTAAGGCTTATAGGTTATTTTTTTTACTTAAATTTATTTTCCTTTGGAATTTCTGAATCAAAATATGTATGTATTGTGTATTTCTATGAAACGCATTTAATGGCTGTAGTCTGTTGGAAAATGTATATAGCAACATAATCTATGTGATTAATTAGAAACAGAGACGATGTAGGTAATGAAATTAGTATAATAAGAAAAAAATATATAAATAAACACGACAACGGATCGAACTGAAGAATTGCTAATCACTTCTCCGTTAGTAATTATCATTAGACATGACTGATTTTTCATACCAGAAAATACTCATGGATTGAACAACAATCATAATACGAGGCATATATACCAACACAAAACACACATTTAATGCATTTGATAGTTAAAGATAAATATTACATATTTTGATTGAGAAAATTTAAATGGAGCATTAATTACATACAAAAATAAAAAATAACGACGTATAAACTGTATTTAGTTATTATAGGGCATATATCTTCAAAGCAAAATGGTTTAAAGGCAATTTAGCAGGCACTATTGCAAAATAAAGTTAATAATGGCATATTAAAAGAAATTTCTTTTTTGTATGTCAATGATGCTATTTGAAAAAAATGTATTAGGAAGTCATTTTTAGATGTAATTTTTTCGGTGCAAAAAGCTTTTTCTTCTGTTTTCTTTTACTTCCATCAAAAGTAGTCATAGTGTTACATAAATTACTAATCAATCATAAGTGATATACTGAGTAGGCTTTGGATTGTATTATATAGAGAAAGAGTGGCCTGCAACAAAAAGAACACGCTCCCCCATGCTTTTCCTGACTACAAGGAGTTTCAATTGATATGGTCGTTTATGTTTAATAGACTCAATGACTATTTAGGGAGAGAGCCGATCCAAGAGAAAAAAAAATAGTTTTTAACGACGTGCCTCTTCCGTTCAAAATTGGATCCAAATCTATTGCAAAATATGATTACAAGGTCATCTTTTGTAAGTATTAAACGCTACACAAATATAGCCTACATTGCTTTTAACAAATTTAGCTTTTTAAAATCTTTTTTGTGATCGTTTTATATTTTTAGATGATTATTTCACTGATTTGTCAAATCTGGGTTTTTGATGATGTTTTTAGGTGAGGTTCCTTATTTTTTTTATGAATGTTTTATTAATAATATGTAGTGTGGACTTCTTTTTTTGTTACGCTTATAATACTCTGACGGTTTACTAATAATGGGGTTTTACAGATAAATTAATAATAATAAAACAAATCAACCATAAATAAAAAATATAAGGACTCGTACTAATAATATTAAAAATGAGTGTAGTAACACTATGCATCAAATAGCAAGACCTTAAAAAAATTAGGAGAGAAAGTCTTAAACAGGGAGTATTCAACAAGGATTTAATGCATCAGTGAGCAACATTCAATAGATGAATGGTTCTGGTACAATCTTATTTCATCTACAAAATGGCGTGACAATATCATATTTCTTGAGACCGTACGCAACTTTCTTTTTCATTTGTAGAATTCACCTACTCAATATATTTTACCCACCGTTAGGTAACCGGGATATTATAAACCCCAACATTTATAAAAACCTTTTCATTCCGAGGAATCTTAATTAAATTGCCAATATATTTCAGTATGCTCAAGAAATATTATATCTAATTATATGCAATCCTTCATTTATCTTATAATGCAATGTTTAAGATTTATTCGTATATTTAGTAGTTTTTAATCGAGGCTTAGTAAATTTAAATAACTGTTGTGCCTAAAAGTCGTTTCCTTGTTATTTTATTTATTTTTTGAATAATTTATCAAGAATTAGTATATAAGGTTGTTTTTACCCAGAGAATAACAAATTATATTTTGTTAAAACACGAAAGATTATTTTCAAATAAAGATTTCTGTCTGCCTTCTATTCATACTAGTGTTTCCCTCATTTTAATTGGTATTTACGAGTGCAAAATGTATTGCATGATTAAAAATTTAAGTAACGTAATTATTTTAATTGATCACTGTTTATAATGTAATCAGATTCGTTTTATTAATGGAGTTTTACTTACTACCTAGTTCAGTAACCTCATTATAAAAAGATTGCTTACTAAGGGATGATTAGAAAATTAAATTCAGGGAGGCTGCGTAGTTATTTATAGAGCAATATATTCAATATTTTAAAGGACAAACAAAGAACACTACTTTTTACAAATATTGATCATGTGGTCTGCATTTACCAACTTGACTTAAAGCTTTGAGCGGCACTAATGTTTTTTATTATTCCTTCAAGTTGGGGGGGTATGGGGGGCTAGCCCAACCAACGGGGGCTATGCCCCCGGTATGGTTCCCCATGGCTCGGCAATTAGTACCATACCATAGTCGGCAACTGGATTTGATCCACGGAAGGACCTTGGACGCCAGAATCTTCACATAATCCTCCGCTGTTAATCTGAGCCAGTGGGGAACCATACCGGCTTCATGGCCATCACTACACCTCTTTGATGCATGTGATTATGGAGTAAATAGGCTTAATATTAACTAAGATATGACTGTTCGAAGTCATAGAATAGTTAAAGGGGGGAGGGGGGCTCTGTAGATAGATAGCCAACCAAAAATATGAAAAAAATGAAAAGAAATTGCAACAATAAAGCCTCGAAAGAAAAATTAAAGTTCCCCTAATCCCAAATACCAATTTGTTGTATCATTTTAACGATGTTTATGTTAGATGGCTCAAATAGGAAACATTGGAGGTTTGAGCTGAATTCTTTAATGCCCAGAGGAGTATTTGCCCGTATTGCAAGAGAGACTTCTAACCATCCCTTCTGGAGCTGCAGACTTTTAATCATAACTTATGAGTTGATTTTATATGAACTGTTGGAAAATTTTGGAGCAACAACTGGTAGAGATGAATTCTAGGACACTTTGACAGCAATGTTATTTAATTTTTGATTATTTTTCTGTTTCAGTTTATCTTTATTTTGATAATTTTCTTGATTTTATCGTTGATTTTTTTTAAACTTAAAATTTTTCTGCTCTATGTGATGTCCTAATCTTTTGGTTTGGTCGAAAATTTTATATTTGGGTATGAATAAAGTTTAATATATCTTTGTTCATTTTTTTATTTATTTTATGTATAAATAATCTGTAAGTTTATTGAGATATTAAAAAAACAATTTTAGGTTCAATCAGATATCCCTTTAATTATGGGGATATATGCTATTTTTAAACAATTATCATTATTCCACCGTTAGTAATATTGTCCGATCCCAGGTTATAATGTCAGAAAGCCTAACCTTTTGATTAATTCAAAGGAGGGATACTCTAGTAACAGATATATTCAGGACTGAATATTAATTGTTACTTGTTATGTTTAGAACGATCCAATAATGATAACGACTCATTATTATCTTATTTACACAACTATATTATATTATATCCTTAAGGCATAATAAATATATTATATATACCAACGTCATGGTCAATTCCATCATAATAATAATCCCTTGTCCAGTACTTAGTCCTAGAGAGGTAAACGAACCCGTTTAGTAAACTACTAAAACCCAAACATCTCCCTTTTAATTCAAATTCTTTTGAACTCTCAACGATCTTCGTAATTCCTTGCATTAAGGAACGTCGATCATCTTCATACGTTTTCTGGCTCACTAGTTTAATCTCAAGAACCTCCGATTTCTCCACAATATTTTAATAGGACGCGGTAACTTCTATTGCCTCTCTTTTCTAAGACATTACCTACATTTGACCGTCTCCGAGTTCCATACATAGTTTTGTACATTACCTTTACTCTCAATCAGGTCACCAGATGTAATTTCAAACAGTCTTATTGGAGTCGGATCACACAAAAGTGATTCCTTTAGTAAAGATGGCAACCTTTCTATACATTTCCTACATGGTTGTACAAATTTTCTTTTATGTTAGTGCCGAGGAGTGCTGGTATAATTAATGTCAATTGGAGCTCGAGACGTCATTCCATCTTCTCTTTTACTGCCCAAAAATACTTCCCCTTATCCGTATGGTGGAGTGTATGATTCTTGGAGCTTAAAGTGTGGTCCTGTAGTATGTTGGAACGAGTGAAAGATGGAATGGGTGAAATATTTGATATTAGGGCTTATGTTTGTACGCCTTTCCCCTTCTGTTTCTCTTTTTTTTTCCTCCCATCTTCTTCCTAGTACTTATAAGTTATATTAAATAAGAATGTATAAAATATGTATGTACATTAGTACTTTAAAAAAAAAATATTTTTATTACCTTATTTTAATAACTTGGCTTTGTTTTTTTATTATAAAATTAAGGAATAATAAAGCTTTCCCAAAATATATCTCCTTATGGAATTTTCAAACGATTTTTATATAAAACAATACCTCCCTCAGTGCTCAATTCAGTTAAGATTTTCATCTTAGGAGTCCCTCCATCTTCAATTACATTAATTTCAATTGCACTTACTAGGCCGATATACTCTTGTTCACTTCAAGACTCCTTGCGAATATCTTCCACTAATGGATCAATTATTTTTCATCTTCTTCTAATTGACTCATTCTAATCATTGCTATCCCTAGCATTTAGTCTCTATGTTATCCAACTTCTTCTTCAAGATTTTATTAACTTCTGGAGATAATACGTGTAGGATATCATGGTATTTTCCTTTCCTCTATCCTGCCCTAAGTTGATACATAGACATCATAAGTTTATACCGGATCAATCTGGCATTTTCAACATAAAATTTAATTGAAAACATCATAGTCACTTTTTAATTTGCTCACATTTTCATTAATTTCATTATTTAATGATGCTATTCGAATCTGACTGGGAAAATCCTCCGGATTTAACCCAAGCTCTCTACAAACTCTTCTAGATGAATATACCTCAGTAACATTTTTACACGTAAGATTAGTTTTTTCTACTCACATGTTATCTAACACATATGTAAGTAGTATTTTCTGCATATTTCTCAACCCATCGACGCTTGATAATGGACTTTCAACATTGTTTTCAAGCATTTTGTACCATAATCCTATACCATTCAAATTATCAATACTCGCAACAGCTATTTCAGCCCATTTAAACGATAATGTTCTTATCTTTTTAATTTTTTTTTGTACATACATAACCTCCAGAGATCCCATTCCTTCATCTACGTCCTTCCTTACACCGCTCACTTTAAAGGTATTATATTTGACAAGTATTATCTTTGATTCCCACATTAATTTAAAATGTAACCTATTTTTTGAAATTTTTGAAATTTATTTCCATATGCAGGACATTTTTCTCAATTTATATGATAATTTCTTCCACAAAACAAAGATCTTTTAGTTTCTCTTATCTCATTCTTTTTATAATTTGTTTTTATACTTGATAACGAACTTGATTTTCTTACCAAAGCCTCCTCCAGATCGTTTTCTTCGCTTCGGCAAATTGATATATCTTCTAAAGGGGAAAACTCGAGTGATTTAGATAACCATTTTTTTTTTTCTCACTGTTAATTCCAATTATAATAAGTGTTGATATCCAGTCTTCAAATGACATCTCACTGAGTCCAGCATTTTTGCTTGGCAACATAAAGCCGTGTAAAATGAATTTAGTAAGATCCTTGATATATTTTAAGGAGTTTTCTACATCCATTTCGATTGATATAGCATGCTTTATGTTATCTAGAATTTCCTGACAAACAATACTCTAACTTTAAAACTGCCCAAATCCCATTATCCCATAAAGAGTTCCATTTATAAATTCTTTATATTTTATATTGTCTTCAAGCTAAGGTGAAGATTTCATAAGTATTTTTGTTTATTGACTCATTTTTGTGACACTTTATACTCCAAAGATTGTTTTTTTATTTTGTCAGAATTTTTGCAATTAATTGCTTTAAACATTATTTCAACCATTTCCCGGTATTGCTCATATTTTCTCATTTAATTCTTCATGCGCTCATTTTTTTTGCTTTTCTGTCAAGACCATCATCATTTTCATCTTCAGATCATCCTTCTTATTTCATCGACCGATATTACATTTCCTTCTAACATTTTGACCTTCTCTATGATACCTAGATTTTCTTCTTCCCTTGGTAGGCATTCTTGAATCTTTTAATTAAGTCGATCTTCAATACCCTACATAAAGCGCCATGTTATGTTTAGAACGATCCAATAATGATGACGACTGATTATTATCTTATTTACACAACACGATTATATTTTATCATTAACTAATAATCAATGCATTATATATACATTGTCATGGTCAATACCATTTTAATAGTGATTCCCTTATTCAGTACCTAGTCCAGAGAGGGGTAAACGAACCTTTTTAGCCTTTTTGGACGTGTGTCCAAGCGCAACATCCTGCTGGAACACAACATTCCGGGTAGTTTGCCTGAACCCATGGTAACAACTTCTCCTCCGTTGGTTCCTTGCAAACGTCCAAAAGTACACGGACCGAATTCCGTTGGTCATATTCAGATGGCATTTTATTGGGTTCTAAGACACTTAGGAAGATCCAAGGTTAGTATAAAGAAAAGGTTAGACCATCTTGTAACTGAGCTTGCTAGAATTTTCAATCTGATGTATTTTACCGACTGCTGGGCAAGACAGGCAGATTTTGACAAAACACGAATCACTCATAGTCTATGACATCACTATTGATAGAATTTTCAACTTAATGTATCGTACCGATTGCTAGGCTAGAAAAACAGCTTATGAAAAACACGGGACCCCTCATCTACTATAACGTTAATATTAAAAGCGTGGGGGAAGTCAAACATCAGGCGTCACGCGTCACCTTGTATTTCTATTATCCTTGCGAAGATCTAGTCGTTTTTATTTTTTGTTTATTTTTGGTATTTGACCGGGAAATTTTTACGACATTCACAAAAGTCTTAATTTATATTGAAAAAACGAAGGGTAAAAATTTTTTCGCCGCACCGGATATAACAAAGAATATATTTAAATTAATATTCGTCTAATATCCATTTACGTAGCAGGATTCCTTTGTTGTTATAGATCTACAACTTCTTCAAAACTGTTTAAACAACTCCCCTTCGGAGGTATTTTTCTCAAGGTAAAGAGAGAATATTTGTCTTCTTTCACATATAACCGCCCATTTCTGCAACAGTTTATACTAAAAGTTGCAAAAATTAATCATCTCAAAAAACGAATGATAAATTGATTATGTTTATTTGAAAGGCCATATCTGTGCCAACGTCACTCTCATAATTGAAATAAAGATAGTACATTTTAGCTAAAAATTATCCTCATCCTACAAGTTTGTATTCAAAGTATTTAATTTACTTCAAATGAAATGAAATATTGGCCTTTACTTAAATATGAAGGAAAAAAATATATTGGGTATTTCTTATCTTCTTGATTTTTGTTGAAGATTGTTTTCAAGTTGATACACTGCCTATGTAGGCTTATAAAGTTGATTTTAAATATATGTATAAATTGCATTTTATTGAGAGTATAATCAATTATAAATTATGAAAGGAATTTGAAGGAAGTATATAATTTATTAACATGTATAACCTCTTAAAACCTTCAATTATAAGTTATTTTAATATACATTAGATCATTTAGGTGATATATGGATTTTAATTTAAAGTATTGCAAATATCTACATGTTTAGCATTTTTGAAGCCAATGTGTATTGGTTGATTTTCCTTTTCATCGTGTGTCTACTAGAATATTTTTTGACACAATTCTTCATTGTTCCTTTTTTGCATGGATACTCACTTTAAATTAGAATGCAGTAATCCCAATTATTCTCGTGTATGGCAAGGAGAAACAGAGCCATATTGTCAGTATAATGTACTTGGTAGTAAACATTCGACTATTGATAGTCTAATTCTCCAAATATGATATAACAGTAATCTGAAATGTAACTACCGAGGATTTATCTCCCAAGATACAGTTTCCCCGTGAAATCTACTATTAGATTTTCTCATAATATAGGCAACATTTTATTAACATTTTTATTAAATCAAACTAAGATACATATTAACTAAAAATTATCACTTAGTTTGAAGTTTTATTATTTACGCCTTGGATTAGATGACTTTAGATGATATACGATAAGCATTTAGGTCAGTCTCTGTATACAGAGGTGGACAGAAACATTTAGTTTAAAGTTTCATAATTTTATATATCTTACTTTGAGCATAGTTTTTTTCCAATAAAAATTTGCAACAACTATTTAAAGACATTTTTGTACTTGATGTGACCACCATTTGCTTCAATTACAGAGGCCAAGGGGTTATAGAAGGCAAAAAACGCGCGAATGACCTCGGCTGTGGTAAAGTTGGCCATGTTTTGCTTAATATAGCGTCTTAGGGAGACGAGACTGTTATCTTATTAACATTCTTCCTCAGCACAAACCACAACTAGTAGTCCCAGGGGTTGAGATGTGGGCTGTTAGAAGGCCACACGTCCGGCTTAACGACTCTGTCAACATGTTTTTCCAAGAATGCAATTGACTTCTTGGACAAGTGAGCGGGAGCAGTGTCCAGAATCAACATAAATATGGTGTTCAGAGGGTAATGGGAGGCCAGGCAGGACAAAACAGCTGTTTGAAGAAGCTCTATATACACATATGCTTTCAGTCTGCCCTTAGGCAGAAAGTTGTAGGGAGGCATTAACCTTTCGTTGCTGGTGAACAGTCCAAAAACCATGGCCTTGGCTGGATTCTTGGTTTCGATTATCGGAAGGACTGAGGACCTCGAACCTGAGAGCCATCGATCGTTTAATGGATTATAGGCATCATTAACATTGAAGTGGGCCTCTTCAGATATTAATTTAATGATGCTTGAATTTTTCTTGCAGATACAACGCAATTGGATCCCTCTCTCCACAATGACTTGATTTATCTTCCTTGTAAGGAGGTGTCTGCAACCTCTGACTAGGAGTAAAGATTTAAGCCCTCCTTTAACGCTCGGTCCAAGGTCCTCCTACTCACACTCCTCCTGTTCGCGTGCACTGAAATAGAGACGACTACGTTTACCATAATTAATTTTAACAGAAAATAAATTTTTGTCGGAAAAAGTGAAAAATTAAATTCAAATTCAAATGCTATATTTTTTGAAAAAAAATGAATTTTAAATTTTCAAGTTAAAAGCAAAAATTCCTTTATTTTTTTGAGGGGGGTTGGGGCAAGGGTTACAGCCTTTCCAGCCCGAACTCTTACGGATGCCTTTTTTTAATAAACGTATAATAATAACAGCTTTGATAAATAAAAAAAATATGGTCAGCTTGGAATTACAAACCTAATTACAAACCTACAATTGTCATATTTTTCTAACCTATAATGTTAAATTTTTAGGGTACGTTTGAAGAGAAAGACAATGCCATTTACAGACTAAGCAAGGAATCCTTTATGACAGCCACCAAGGCAGAGTTCGGAAAATATAATATAAGCAGTTTTCATTTTGTTAGCTAGACAAAGTATTTAGTATAAAAATTATAAAACAAAACGAAACAATTTTTTTGAAGGTTTATCCAGACACGAAGCTATCATTTTTTATCTCGTCAAAATAAAAACGTAGTTGCAAAGAAATGTTCCAAAACAGAACGAAATTAAGATTGTATTTAAACTACTTGTTTTGAAGTGTTGTTTCTTTTCTTTTTTTCGAGGAAGAAAGATGTTAGGTGTCGATCCTTATTTCCTACCACAGTTCAGTCCCATCTGTTGGTTCTGAAAGAAGGTAAAATCCCTTCTAACATCTTTCTTTTCCTCTTCTTTAATAAGACTATATTAATATTGATCAACACAACACTACTTGAGAGATCAATTAAAAATATCTTCATCTTGTAAAAAAAACTCCATGTTGTAAATTTAAAAATTATTCAGTCTACAATCAAATCATTGATGTTTTATGAGCCCTTCAAAAAAGCAAATCATCTAGTAAAATGTCTAAATTGGAATTATAGAAGCCATATATTAAATTTTAGGATTTTCTGAAAGTTTTTATATACTCTAACAAGATATATGAAAAATCCTATATAAATTGTATATAATAAATCAGGTTTTTTATTTATTTGATGTGTTGATACTACATACATACATTATGTTCTATTCAAAAACTTTCAGAAATCATGATATACATTAAATAACTAGTATACGCTCAATGATATTAGTATTATTCTTAATGGGAAAATATTTCTAAGAGCAGAACCGAGGATTCTTGATAAAAAGCATATACATATTTTATTAGGGTTGTTTCTTCCAATTTTTTCAAAGTTCGATACAACTAGTGTAGAAAAGTTGTAATGTGATATGAGAATAATCCATGCAAAAGGTCATGACTCTAAGTTGTCATCTTTAAGTCACACATTTTGGTCAAATTATGAAAAATCGGCAAAAATTATTTATTGTGTCGATAATTATTTAAATAAAGCATGATTCTTTATTTTCAATATAATCATTTTGAAAGATATTTTTATAGCTTATAAAATTTGTTTTTTATACTTTTTTCGTCTTAAGAAAACCTATGGACGCAAAAGTGATAATTACTTTAGAAAATTTTATATCATCTTCGTCAAATATGTATCTTATTTTTTTTTCCACATGTTTAGAAGTACAAGATTAAAATAACTGCTCGACATTTTTCTTTTTTTTTTTGCATCTTAGGTTGACATTGAATATACAGGGTGCCCACGATAAATTGGAACTATCTTAAAATTCAACCTGCTTGATAAAAATGGAATTTGTAGTGTATTTGTTAATATGAAAAAGTTAGACATGATATTAAACAATAAATTTATTCTACATGTCCTCCCTCAGCAGCCACCATCTTCTCCATCCTGCCCCTACAGGATTTGCATGCCCTGGTGACTTCTGCAGAATCGACAACATTCCACTCCCTCGTAATGAAGCCCGGGAACTTTGTGGTGAAGACCGCAGGGACCTCAATGGTTGGAAATGGAAAATTTGGAACAGGCGAAATACTTGGCTGACTTTTCAAACTCGTCATATTCTAGCCACGGGAACTTACGGAACCAATCATATTGAAAGTCTCTGGAGTATTTGTCATCTATCTGAGGACTGTATGTTTGTAACTTGGGCTGTAGGGGATGATCTCTCTCGACTTTAGGCACAGTTTCCCGCTCAGTCTCCACTCTGGTTCTGGTCTGGATGTCCTTCCGCTTTGGATCCCGCCCGGTAAGTATCGGGTCACCCAGCTGGCTGGCGAAGACGACAGGGTACTCTTGGCATCCGTCCACAAACTCCATCTCCTCAGTCTTGCTCTTCTCACCTCCCTGGACATTGTCGCTAGTCTCAGAGTCCTCTGCAGAGGGAATATTGTTGTTGTTGACTACAGAGAGCTGCTCGGGAGAGAAGATTGGTCCAATATCGAGATTAGGAAGTCTTATTCCATGAGAAAATCCGTCCGCTGGGGTAATTTGATGAGTCGCCATTATTTTCTGTGTCTGCAGTAACTTTCTCTTCTGCAGAAACGGACTTTTCAGATCTTGGTTCAGGCAGTAAGGCCTCAACTGGAGCCGGATCATTGGGACAGGAGGAGGCAGTGACTGAGGATGAGGATGTAGCAGAGGAAGTTTTCTTAACAGCAAAGTTTAATGTTTTCTGCTTCTTATAATCAATTTTCACTTGATACTTGCAGCTGGGGTCATTCTTATGGAGTTTAACTTTGTGATCCTTAAAGTTGTCCTTTTGTATTTCCTTCTGACAGATAGAACAAATCACCAACTCTCTGTTAAAATGCGTTTTCCGCTTCCCGTGATACATTTCTGATAATTAATAAATTACTGCAACAATCCACTCTAAAAAGTACAAAACTGTTATTTATGTCCCTTTTAAGCAGTAATAATTTAATTTATCTTGTATTCAATGAAACAAATTATCACGCTCTTAAATATTTCAAGAGTACTCCATACGAAAAATGTTGTGTGCGTCTTTTTTTTTTTTTTTTGGCTGTAAAGTACTTCACATTTGCAACCAGTAACGTTAAACGTAATATCTAACTCAAATATCCACTCAATATAAAGTACTTTTAATCCATACGAAAAATGTTGTGTGCGTCTTTGTATTTTAATTTTGGCTGTAAAGTACTCTTGAAATAATTGCAGTAATTTATTAATTATCAGAAATGTATCATGGGAAGCGGAAAACGCGTTTTACATTCAAAGGGTCAATCATTTATATTTTTAGAATGGCAGGCAATATTTGAAAGAGATATTACGGTAAATTACAGGATTTGAATTCAAATTTCTGCGATGAATTGAGATACCCCAGAGTGTTAACTGTAGTTTAAAACCTCCGTTTTATCTATCTGACTTAATTTGGCCCCAATATTGTCTTAGAGATATAATTTATTAATTTACTAATTCTATAAATGTGCCGGTGAATTTTGGCTACTTTAAGTACAATTTGTGGTGCCTCCAAAGGATTAATCAGAATCATTTTTTCATTTAAATGAACTACAATTTGTTGGAAAATGTATTCCATGTTCAATTTTGAGAAAAATTATCTAGCTTCCTTTTGGGTGGACGTGCCACAAATATATAATTTTATTATAATGACTCAGTACTATTATGAGTTGGTCATAAGTTACATATATATAATAATTAATTATGACTTAATTCATCTATATTTACATACCTATATGATTGGTGGACGGTTGAGTAAGGTTTTGTTTTTTTTTGGTCCGCTGAAGCGGACAAAGCGCAATACTGACGTACGGCCCTGTTCTGGACGTTGTAGCTTCTGTCGACAGTCCAGTTCTTCATGTCGGAGAAGAAGATGATTCTTCCTCCATGGCTCTCCATGTCATTGAGGAGAAGCTTACACTTTGGTGAGCCGGGTGGCCTTCATGGATGCTGTGAGGATGTGTTGTTTGGCTATTCGGTATGCCCTATACCTGAGGTCCTCATTCACAGCCTTGGAGACCAGCTGCTTGCTCACTCCACGGTTATTGGCCAACCTGGACAAGGAAGTCTCCGGCGAAGCCTTGATGTACTTCTGGAGGCCTTCTAGGAAGCTGGGAGTGCGGATTCGGTCACTTCTCATGTTGTGGGCCTTCTAGGAAGCTGGGAGTGCGGATTCGGTCACTTCTCATGTTGTGGGCCTTGCAGCAGACCTTCCAGGCATTGAAGACCCGGTACACCGTGGTCTTAGGGTAGTTCAGAAGCTTGTAGGTAGCAGAGGGCTAGTGTCCCGCGCGAGCCAATTCGAGGATGGCGTCTGTCCTTGCTTGTTCCATAATGACTATTGTTTGTTGTCAAAACAATTGTGGTGGAAGTTATAGTGTATTGTTCACGCAACCTTTTATATTAGTATGAGTTAACCCCGAATATGCACATTATGGATCTGGATGAAGTTTAAAGTAGTTCCAATTTATCGTGGACACCCTGTATCTTTGTTACCATTTTTTTTTGTAAGTAAGAAAAGTATATTAAAAATGTTTTTGAAGCTAGTTAAGCAAAATAACGAATATATAAATAATTATTTCTTTGTTTCAAACTTAAATTGCACATCTGGTAAAGAATGTTATTGTAGAAAAATGAAATTTTTCATAGAATATTAGTCCTTTCCTCATGACAACTTTTACGCTCTAGTCATAACCAAAATTCAAAATAATTGAATAAAAAACCACCTTAACATTTAAGCTGTTATAATATTTTGATTATGCAGCACAATTTCGCCGTCATTTGAAGTCTTTTTATTAAAAAAGAATAAGATTTGTTTTGTCTTTTTTTCACATTTACCTCCTTTTCAAGATATTAGTCTTATTATACACTATTTGAGTTTTTCATATATTTCATTTACTCGTATTATGAATTGATTTCCATCCAATAATTTTTTCAGGGAATTAAATAATTTTTCCAAAAGTTACTCAAAAGCACTTATAAATGTCACATTTTGTAAAACTATGACATTAAAGGAGGGAGAAGATATTTTGAGGTAGACAATTAGCTTAAAAGAAAACTTAAGTTACGAGGTTTGAAAAACAGAATCTTAAAAATCGATGATGGGGTAGTATTCGTAAATGATGGATAATTCCGAGCCAAATTTTAGGACGATTGAACGTATTTTGGAGTTTTGTCAGTTTAATTGAAACTTTATTAATACATTCTATTCTAATTTTTCTGCCATTATTATCAATACCTAATAAATAGTTACTCCTTATAAAATAAGTTGCATAATTTTGTCATTACGATCGAATAAAAAGGGTTAGTAATCCCCTTAAAAAATATTACCGGACACATATTCCAGACGCATGCAAACCCAATTGATGGTGTGGTGGTTGACCTTGTGCTGCTTGACGATGTCATGGCTGGCGTTGATCAAAGACGAAATTGTCCATAAGTGAGATATATTTGGTTTTAGTATCTCGTTTGAAGATAAGTCTTGTACCTTTTATCCACTACCTTTTACATAAAAAAGACTATCCACCCCTAATTTATATATATTGGGTATAAGTCAACATTAAAAGGCTTTACATGTCCATGTCCTAACATTACACTAAGTAACATTTTTATTCGTGTAGAGTTTGATTAATTGAGTTATGATTGCTTTTATCTGAAATATACAAAAATTGACAATTTAAATCGAAAAAAATTATTTGTGATCACCAAATTTTTTTAACAAATATATTTATAACAATATGATATTTGTCTAAGCCATTTATGCCACCTACTCCCTATTGGTATTTTTTTCTCCCCTAAAAACTTGCAATGATTTAATTTGATATAAATATACATATTAAAAAATATTGTTTTTTACTTTTTCAACAATATTGGAAATATAGACTAGCAGGATTATTGGTTAATCGGCAATAAAATTATACTTTTACATTAATAATTGAGCCCAATTTAAAACAAAAAAACAAAAAACGCAGTGTAATTATTTAATAAAAGTAAAAAATTTCACCCAATTTGTTTGTCAGTTACAAAAATGCCCATAACTTACAGATTTGATTTCAAGGATTTTGCTCTCATTTTCCCTCCCAAATAAACGTGTTTTTGAGGGTATTAAACGTATTGTGCGATAATTTAGATAGGTATACACTCGTGTTGTCTTTCAGTCTGAAAATCCTATACTACTCAGGAATCGATGGGATTTTTTAGTCGACCGAACTTGTTTGGTCTATATTCGCCCCAATACACAAAAATTGGTACAGATCAGTATAATTTAAAATTGTGTATAGACTGATTCCTTAGATGAATGGTTAATGACTACATGTGTTTTTCCAAACTGTGGATATCGGCACAATAACGTCATTATATGAAGTTACATGTGTTGTATAAATTATTTTGATTTAACTCATAGATAAAGATAGAAGTGTACGAAATGGGTCCATTGATTCAGACCCAAAAATCTATCTTACGTTTTGAAAATTATTGAATTTAGATATATGATCTGACATCGCGGTCAGCATCGACATATTGGTTAAATTTGTTCTTGCAAAAAAAAAAACACTTTACACCAAAGAGGGAAAACACTTGCACTTAGTTCTAGTCTCAACACTAGTATAAATTTATAAAAGAATAATAAATCAACTCTGAAAAAATATTGTTTTTCAGGGGTGAGGCGAGGTGATTGATCGATTTAGTGGGGTCCTCTTTGATCTTCTTCTCCAAGCTAGACAGGAACTCCGTATCTCTCTTTAAATTATACCTTCCACTTCATGCATTCCCGGAGAGGTTTTCTCTATCATACTTTATCCTGGCCTACTTGAAAACCAGGCTCCTGGAGCACTCCACAAGGTTCATAATCCTCGCCATCTCAACTTCAGTATCTAAGAGATTTGAGATACGCTGCCTTTTGGGTTTTTGCTCACTCATGATTACAAGATGACAAAATGATTATTTTGGTTTGTTTATGCACAAAGGATGGCCAAATATAATATCAAAAAAAATCACTAAACTTTCCTATATTAATAAGAAAATTATCATTAATTAACAGTCCACTTTTTGTTGTTCACAATGTATTAAATCATATTATCATTCAAGGAGTCTTATCATTTTGCCAAAAGTCAGTGCCCCTCTTGATTGATTTATAAACATACCAAAAGAAGTATACAAAACTCATATCCCAATGATGTTTACCAATATTATCTCCAAATAATCAATACTTTATATGTTGGTTTTTTGTCATCTATCAACTTTCCACTTTTATTACGTCTTATTAGTGTTGTTAGCGTTGATTGGTTGAAATTAAATAAGCTATTTTGTAAAGCTTCTATTAATTGAATAATAATTCAACAGTCGGGGACAATTGACTAACTGAAAATATTAAAAATAAATTAAAATAACATGAATTGCTAGAAAGAAATGCATTATATTATCATAAATAAAAATTCTTGATAACTGACGAGGAAAAGTTTGTAAACAAATGGAACTTCACTTATTTTTCTAATTATCTATGGCTTTATCAGCAGATAACACAATAATTAGGCTATTAAAATGAAGAAAAATTAATGTTCAATAAGGGGTATACACATTTATTTGTAAAAAATAAAAAGCATTTTGTTTAAATTTTAGCTTCATCAAAAAATCCTTCCTTTGCTTGGATAACTGCTTTGAAGACTTTTGGCATTCTTGCTGTAAGTTTTTCAAGATAAACAGGTGTGATATTTTTCAAGCATTCTTCAAAATGTTAAACTTACTTTTGGGGGCACTTTTCTGTCCTAATGATCCCCAAAAGCTCTATTGGTTTCAAATCAGGGAAGTAATGGCTCGTTTCTTCAGGATAGAATAGTAACCATTCTAAAGGAATTAACTACCAATCTATCATACTTGCCTGAGAGAAACATTAAGAAATTCAGCCTGGCCAAAACACCCATATTTTTACAAATAATAAAAAAATATTTTATTCATCTATTTTTCAAGATGAATAATTTTTGTTGGGAAAAAGTAAGAAAATATTGAAATTGTCTTTCACATGAATGAAAATGACGAAAAAATATTATTTTCTATTATTTTTCTTGCCTGTGTAGATTTATGAAAATGAAAACCAATTTACTTTTTTCTTTTTTTTGTCAACATCCATTTGATCTTTACAAAAAAATATATAACAGTACCAATGGCACAATTAATGTTCATTCTTTAAGGTTTTTTATTCTATATGTAGATAACCTTTCTTTCACTTTGGTGAGCCAATTTAATGTATTGAACTTGAATGAAATTCGTAAAAAATATAAATACATTATATTACCTTCGAACATACTTGGTATTTAATTTTTTGGGGAGTAATTGTCTGTTCTGTAGCAAATTGTGATAAGTATAAATATATTAATTACAGACTCCACAACCACAAGAACACAAAAAAAATAATAAAATACATAACATATTTAGAAAATCAAATTGCTAAATAAAATTATGCTTATTTGTTTTGAAAAACGATAGAAAAGTCATATATTCATAGCCATTCTGAAAATGATTACATTTATATTTTGAGATTTTTAAAGTTTCAGACTGTAAGCCCGAGCAAATATGAGCAGCATTGTCATTGAATTTTATATTTTTTAAGCATATAAACAACAAAAATTTGATAATCCGATGTAGAATTTGTAATAAAAAAAGTAATAATTTTAATACAAGGTTGTGTGGACATCATCTCCTTAGTTTTCTTCTTTTTTTTTTATCTTTAGGGCCATCTTTTCTTGAATTTATTATTCGAAGTCAAGCACAAAAAATAAATCGGGAATTATGTTGAAAAAAAAGCCGAAAACAATAATATGTAAAAACACAAAGAAAACACATTGAAAGATCATACTCCACGAAAGTTAAATCTTATTTTTACGGATGATTAAATCAGATCCTTAGGATCTTATTGTGTCAATCTAGCTGGCATATGATATATTTGGGTACAGTGAAGTCCAACGTTTCTTTGACATTGACCAGAATACGACATCTTCCATTACCTGTGGCACATTATGAATCTGCAAATATTATCCCCATACCTTCCTTCCATAAAGCTTTTATATTCATTAGCTGTTCCTATAACTATATATTTTATGTTGTTACGATGAAAATATCACTATATTTATTTCTTAGAACACTATTAAGGTAGTAGGTTAGGTAGAATGTGGCAAGTAAAGATTGTCACGTTCCAATTTCCCACTCTTTTTTCGTCTACTCCTTGATTTGTTCTTGTCAATCCAGAATGATCGAAAACAATTGTTATTGCCGTACTATTTACGTTAAATTCTCGCCAAAAAATTATATGAAAAAGTTATGTCAGTTGTTGTAACTTGCTGCTGAAAAAATTGATCATTTCCTCCCATATTTACCTTTTTCTATAACCCTGATATCCACTTTCGGAGGTCAGGATGACTGCTATAACCAAGTTACTTGGTGGCGGCGGCTCGATCCAGTAAGCTGTTGCTACTGAACTTGGGTCAGTCTGGTCTATTCAGAGATGGTGGGCCGCTCAGAAGCAAGGAGAGAGTCAAGAAGAGTGGCCAAATCCAGGTTGTTCCCCTTCAATCTCTGCAATTGCCAAGTAAGGCATCTCATTGAGTTTCGGTAAAAGACACCGTTCCACGGGAAAACTGTCAGCTAAGGTGACTGCAAACGGTTACAATGTGTCTAAAGTGACTGTGAGAAAATACTTAAATAAATCTGTCGGTGCGAAGGCCTACAAGCAGGCTTCCAAGCCCTTTTGACAGACAAAATGAAGAAAAAGAGGATTACATTTAACAAGGACAAGCATGGAAAGAGTCTGAATGACTGAAAACGTATTGTCTGGTGAGATGAGAACTTCTTTACAATCATTGGCTCAAAAAATTCGCAAAGCGATCGTGTATCGTGCAACAAAAAGGATGATGTTCCGTACGTACCAATTGTGAAGCACCCTCTAAAAATCATGGTTTGGAGAGCTGATGTGGCTCTGGGAGTAAGTGATCAGCATGTAGTGTACTACAAGAAGAAGATTGATAGTGACTACTATCAGACCAAGATTATTGAGAAGTTTACGCTGCCTAACATGACCCGTTCAAGCTCTAGAGAACCATTATCACCCAGAAAATTGTTCCATTGCCTTCTGAGGCTATCTTCAAGCAAGACAATACTCCATCTCATGCTTCAAAATCGACAAAACGGTGGTGTTCAGAGCATCTGCCTTGCTTTTGGGAGAAGGACCAATGGCCTCGGAACAGCCTGGACTTGAATCCAAACGAAAATGTGTAGGGCATCATGATGGATAAGTGTAACAGTCAGCCTCCTTGCCATCAAAGGAAAAGTTAATCAAACAAGTAAAAATCTGTATGGGAAACTTTCGATCTGAGAGTCCTGGAGAATCTCGCTGCAGACTTGCCCAGGAGGATGAAGGAAGTCATCCAGAAGAAAGGAGCATTTAATTGTTGATGTATCGCCTTTCCATGCTTAGCTTTCAATGAAATACACTTCTTTTTCCAGCCCAACAATCCTTAATTGACACCCTCTATATTAACCAACATCTTTTTAAACAATATGGACATTCCACCAAATCAAGTGGAATCAAGAGTTAAATAAATATACAAGCATAAATGAAAATCGGGTGAATTTTTAATTTCCTGCTTTTTTGGAGTTGGCAAACTAAAGAGAGAATTTTAATTTCCTTAGCTTTTGTCATTGGTTGTTCATTCCTGAAGAAAAAACTAATATGTACGAAACCGGAGTGTTCATTTGTATCCCAAAGGATTTGTTACAGAGTTAAAATTCTAAATTCTAGTTGAACTCAGAGTGGAACTGAGAATCGACAATGGAGTAATTCTTGCATTGTTATTTCCCTCTCCTCTCAGCTAAAATTCTTCTAGTAGTGAGAGTTATCAAGGCGATTTCTTTTTAATACTCTCCATTAGCATCACTATATATGAGTATGCCATGACATGCCAGACTGTACTAAAATGACAAAAGTTGGAAATTTGGTACCACCAAGTATTTACATTTCATTACTTTAAACAAGAAAATAAGCATCAAAAGTCCAAAAAAAAATGGTCCTTCATGGACGTGTTTTGATTTGAAAATATGTCAAAATGATGCGCGTAATACGTGGCACCAATAATATTCATTGTTAACATGTTTGGAACTAAAATATTCATACCATGAGACAAGTAAAATAAAGAATGGTAAAATATTGTTTCAAAATATATTTTTATTCTGTAATACTAAAAAAAAAAAAAATTCTGTAAATCGATTCAAATCCATCATTTTAGTATAACAACACAAAAATACCTTTTTTTTGGACTTTGATGGTTATTTTCTTGTGTAGAGGAGGAAAATGCATAATAGAAAATATCTGGCTGACCCAACTCCAAATTTTGGTCATTTCAGTACAGTCTAATTACACCATAATTAGCATATAGTATAATTATATAATTTGCCTTAAATTTGCTCCAAAACAGTAATTACTTCAAATAAAGTAAAACACTTAATAACTAATCAGATAACATATTTAACTTCGTTAGTAAGTTTTTTCAAGTTCAATTGATCTAATACAGTGAATATAAACTTTATGACTTAATCCATAAAATAAAAAACCTTCAAGAATGTAGTTTTTATTTGATGTAGATATATCTATATTTTTATTTATTAAATGAAGGATATCCACAAAAAAAGCAAATTGCTTTTCTATATCATAAATTTAGTTGTCAATAAAATTGAACAAAGATTCCAAAATAGTATTTTATATGAATAGATTAAATTTTCGAAAGTTTTTTTAATTCAAGATGTGCGTTTCTTTTTGTGCAAGATTTTTTTTTTAACCCTTATCTCTAAAATAAAAATTAATAGGGAAAAAAGTCATTCTTCCTAATTTTTTACTTAAGTTTTAAACAAATTTACAGCATTAAAATATACTTGTTCTTAAAATCAAAGGCAACTTGGAGGGGCTTTGACTTCAATCTATAACTTAAGTTCGGTAATTTATATATTTGGATTTTTTTTTTTTTTTTGGAGGGAAATACTTTTTTTTTTTTAATTTGGAAAATCCAAAATAATTACAAACAGAAGCATGTACCTTTCTGTTTCTATTTATTGTTTTAGTTATATATTGAGTTGTATTCTGTTTTTCATATGTTTAATTGTACATGTCTTCAAAAATATTCATCACTAACAAAAAATAAAATTAGTTTGTTGTAATTAATTGAATTTCTTTAATTATTGGGCTCATTCGTTAACACTTATCAATACACGGTATGGGATCTCATTAAATATTCACAAAGGCGAAATTTAAATTCACTATATGAAAAACAGGTATGCTACATAAGCCTTTGATCCCTTGGCATTCAAATGTTTGTTGAGGTTTATATTGTAGGTTGGAAGCATCTAGTACAACTTGAGTTTAAAAAAAAAAATGATTGGTTTAGTTATTAATTCGACAAAAGGCATACCCGTTGAAGACAATTATATTTCGAGAAAAACACCTTTATATTGTGGAAAAAATTCACAATTTTGTCATATTCACATTTATTAAATAATGAGCTAGGTTTGTTATCTCGAAAAGTAAACAAGATAGCTCAAAATTTCCAGCAGCATCGTTCTTATTACATATTTTTGTACTGAAAGAGGTAGGGTGATGTCACACATTTGGTATAAATAGTTGACAATCGCACCATTTCTATCTATCACCACTCTCGCCGCTGCAAATGAAGACACCTGATTTTCACTCCTACTTCTTGATCCGGTACAAGCTCGGCAAGACAGTCAACGAGATCCACACAGACCTTGTCTGTATCTTCCCTGAAACCTGCCCTGGCCTCTCCACAATCAAAAGATGGAGAAAGGACTTCTACAGTGGAAGTTTTGCCCTGGAGAAGAGGACACGCTCTGGACGTCCCCGGGAGACAAGGACAAAGGAGAACGTCGCCCAAATGAAGCTTCTGATCGAGCGGAACCTCCAAAGGAGCACTCGCTAGGTTGCTCCTGAGGTTTCCCTACCACACACAGCAATCACCAGAATCATCATGGAGGATCTTGGGCTCATCAACGTCCACAGTTGCCTCGTCCCTCACCAGCTCACAGAAACCAACAAGAGACAACGAGTGAAGTGCTGTCTGGACCTCTTGAAGCTGTTCCGGGACCACGGGGAGGCCTATCTGGAGTCTCATCTGCTAGTCCAGGACGAATCCTGGTTCTACTTGGACTCGGCCGTGCGGAGCCACGTCTGGGTGAATCCCACGGGGACCCAGTTATCAACTTCTGTGTGAAGGAACCCGATGATCCTGATGGGGTTCACCTGCATACTGAAGCGAGTCCCCATCCAGGCACTATCTCCTGGGACCACAACCGACCGGAAGAACATGATAGAGTACCTGAAGACGACCTGGAAACGCTTCAACAACCTTAAACAGCACATGATTCATCTGAAGGATTGTCTGTTGATGTGGAATAACGCCCTTCCTCACGCTGCTGCTGAAGCAAGGGAGTTTCTGACCTGAAGGGACGTGGAACCTGTCAAACAGAGCCCCTACAGCCCAGATCTGAACCTCTGTCACCGATTCCTGTTCCGAAAGTTGAAGCATCTGATCCAGAATGACGAGTTTGGGGGCATGAGGAAGTAAAAATGCCGTGCAGCGGGCAATGAAGAGTGTAAGCGAAGACGAGTTGTTCGTCAAATTTAAAAACTCTGGGAGCACTGCGACGACGTAATCGAAGCCGAAGGGGATTATAATTTCTAATTTAAATGTGTTTTTATGAATTTGATGGAAATCCTGAGTTACAATATGCCAGGCTCAATATTTATTGTACCACCAACTGTTCACTGTGATATATCGTGAGATATTTTATCTTCTCAATCCTGAGTGCATATTGATTCAAAATACTTCAAACCCAAAATAATGTTTGCATTTGCATCTTGTAACAAGAGTTCGTCTTTGTACATTAAAAAACAACTTTATTGAATTAAGAAAAAAAACTGAGAAAGCCATAGGAGTACTGACGGAGTTTATTCCGTAAATATTGGAAGTGCACCCAGAAAATATGAGTTGTAAAGTTCTAGAGAATGGTGGTGAAGAAAGCATCCCCAAAAAATGGCACAAGTTGCAATTCTGGAATTCAACTTCAGGGAAGTCGTTTGCAAAGGCAAGGTTTAAAATTGCTTCAGCTTTTGTTTTATCTACCTTCTATTGTTGTAACAGTATACATTAATAGATATATACATAAATAAAATAACTGTGTACATAATTATTTATTCTCGAAAACTGAACTACTTTTTTAATCGGTGCACACAGTAAGTCTTTTTATAATGTGTTTGATTAAATCCTTTTAGTTTTTATGAGGCTTTTTCTATCTTTTTATAAATAAATATCAAATTTACTAATAGTATTGTTACGCTCAAATACATACTGCACATTTCACCCATATTCTTAATATATAGTGCATATTTTTCTGTTACACTGTTGTAAATAAACATAAAATTAAAAATCTGCTATCATATACAGATAATGCATATAATTTGAATAAATTATTTGGGTTATCCTAAATAATCTGATAGATGATCATAGAACCAGGGCTCTTCAGAGGAGCTTTGATACTTTTGTAAGAGAGTGTCGTAGGGTAAACTCCTTAGGGGACCTAAGGGGGATCCTTTCCTTCAAAAACTCTACCACGAATAATATGCTTGGAAGTAAATAGCACACCACTATCTCCTGCTTTATTTAGTGACCCCAGGCTACTTTTGATATATTAGATGAGGGCAATAGAAGGTATGAGTATTTACTGCCATCATGAGAGAGGCAAGTATACGTCTTAATGTGGGGCATGGATGAATTTCTTGAGTGAGACGTTCTTCTCCAACGAGGAAAGTACTTTCTGAGCCATGTTTGCTTTGAGTGAGTTTGGGAGGAGTAAGGGAGGAGACATGCATCCCAGAGTGGACCATTTTAACTAGATAAGACGTCCGATTCTGAAAGATAAATGAGCTTTAATTCTAAGGAATGTTTTCTGCCAATAGAAGCAGATAAGGAAGAACTATAAATAAGATTAGAAGTGACCCATTTATCATATGAATGTCCTAGGGATCCAATAGAAGAACATTGGATAATTACTGGCCAATCACTATAATCGGAATTACAATTAGAATCTTTTAATATTTTTTAAGGAACATGATGCTCCCAATTACATAGGGAAAAGTTTTTATGAGAATCAGGAACAGAACTGATGAAGAAGACATTCATATCGTAAAAATGACATCAATGATGGGTTTTAAGGTAGACAAGACATAAACTTTTAGATATTTGAACAAATCAATTATAAATTATGTTGGAAAGTCCCTTGGATCTCCCTAAACTTACAGCGAGGGGAAATCCATAGTCCCTAAGTTCTATTCTCCGAGTATGAAGGGTCCGTATTAGCCGTAAGTACTATTACCCTGACTGAGTCGTATTCGTCAACAATGGTCATCATTTGCTATGATGTTTTCCATAACGAAATGGAGACTGTACTTTGATGCTATTTAGATTTCTCGGCACATTGGCTTCATTCAAACCTTGATCATCCTCACCTTATGATATCAACATGGGCAAATTCTTCCATTTTTTCACTTCTTAGCCAATGGATCGAAATTCCTAATATGAAATATAAATATAATATAAAAACTCTATGAGAAACACACTATTTCCCCTTTCCTCAACAAATTTGAACCCACTAGACTATTCTATATGGGGCACATTGGAGAGGGAATCATACTGGACTTCCACCGCGAATATGGACTCACTTAAGTCCTTTATAGCGGCTGTATGGAACAATTTGTCAGAGGATTTTGTCATCAACTCCTGCATGGCCTCCCACCGACGTGTACAGACTGTGATTGATATAGAGTTAAAAAGTTTTGCAAAAAACTTGTATAGATGTTGTGTTATGAGTACTTTTTGGCCTATTATTGAAAATATAAAATGATTACTGTATTTATAAATCCATCATTCGAGTCCACGTTTGTCTCTATTACCTAGTATACATATATTGATAATATGAATGATCATTAGCCTCTTTTCCATTTTGTGTTATATTGATAATTCATTGACTTAGAAGAAAGAAAGAGTATTTTCTATATTATCTAAGATATACTCATGAATAATATCTGGCAAATTGTAAGTTATGTCCATTCCTTGTAAATATATTTGACATATCTAATACCAAAGTTGATTTTTAAGCCAATGTCTAATTACTTCCGGTAATGTTCGGTACTCTATCTAGTACAATGATAAAATAAAATAGGGGCCGGATATATTGTCGTTGACCTTCTTAAAATGCGAAACAACAAATTTGAGCAAGGATTGGTATTCTTCACATATTTTTATTACACAATTTAATCTTAATAACTATTTTTGAGAAAAATTTTAATATAAAAATCTGTAAATAAAAAACTCATTGTTTACCATAGATATTGTCAATTACCTTTATTTTCAAAATTTACGGCCGAATAATGTATTTAAATACAAATGATGTAATAAAAATTGTAAGTGTATAAAGTACTTATAAGAAGAAGGTTCTATCACTACAGTGGGGAAATAAAGGTAAATAAAATAGCCTCGGTAGACTTCCATATATCTATAATTCCATGATTCCCACTATGTTCCAAGAACATAATGTATCAATACGACACCCTTCCAAACACAAAGTTGCTGATAAAATGATATTGTAACCCCAAACAATTTGAAGACTCTCTATCTCTCTTTCACATACATTTTTTTTTACAACTATTCTCAGTAAATACTTCAACGACTGAAAGTTATTGTTCAAACGTTTTTTTTTTCTAATGAGGAAACTCGTTGAAAACTATATCATTCTAAAATAATGTTTTCAATAATATGTCAGTACGTAAAAATATTATTTATTAAATTATTTTTTCCCTTCAATTTCATGTTATCAAATTAATCTATTGAACTTGCATCTTCAGGTTCAGGTTGGAAACTGTTCAGGCCACCCTCGCATATGATAAAATGGTGCACGGAAGATTGATCTCAGAAAAATTCCGGTGCAGACTATTACCATAAGTGGAAAATTGCAGCAGTTAGTGATTAATCTACAGCTCTGTTTCATTTACAGATGAGTCGGGCCCATTTAAGGATCTGTTGATAAATTTCCTACCTAAAGAAATAACAATAATATAACCCTTTTAATTTCCAAGATGACACCCTAGGCAGATAGGTAGATGAATCTCTATTTTTTTATAATAATTTCAGTCTATTTTCCCATTTTTCAGAGGGCAGTTTTCCGGTGACAATGTACCTACGGACAATCTTTATGGAACCAAGAACAATATGTTCATCTATTTTTAGAACTGAAATGATGAATTAACATCCTCTAGAGAGTAAAATTAGATAATTAGCTACTTATATTATATGTACAAGTATGTACATACCTTTGTAGTAGAAAGCCTCTTTTGATTAATAAAGTATATCAGGTGCTTTCAAAAACAATTTATCTTAGTCTTTGTTAGATAACGAATTACTCGTGCATCAACTACTGAATGGGGATCTTTCAATAGAGGAAGTAGTTATTAGAAGAAATATGTAGCAGATGAGTAGGTTTGAGGTATTTCAGTCTTAAGATACAAATAATTCCAGTGTTTATAACATATATATATATTGTACCATATATACAGGGAAGTTCAGGTAACTTGGGACATGAGACGACGTGTACAGGATTTACCTTGGCCCAGTACTTCATGATTAATTTGTTGGAAAGGCCAAACTGTTGTAGGCCCTTAAAAAAAATTTCAACTGAATTCCCCCAAAAAGAAGTACTGGGCCGTGCAAAATTATTTACCGATGATGTAAGTATACTTTTTCAGAGGTTTTGTAGCAACCAATCTGATTGTTTCGTATTTTTACTGTTAAAATAAACAAAAATCCTTCCTGTGAGAGTGTAACAACTTCTACGTGAAACCATGTCCAATCAGGAAACAAAGAAGATCGAATCGAAATTGCAGCCCTCCTCCGAGCGGGAGTGCCTCATAACAACATTAAGGAACAGGTTGGGGACTCGTTGAAGACAATTTACAACGTTTCCAAGCGCTTGGAGGCTGGGGATGATCTCAAGCATTCCCCTGGGGCTGGCAGGAAGCCCACTGTCTCAACAAGGCAAGTAAAGGCAGTGTTCAAGAGGACTCCCAACAGGTCCATTGCCGACATGGCCAGAAAGATGGGAACGTCGACATCAACTGTTTCAAGGGCATTGAAAAGGGCTGGAGGAAAGTCCCTGAGGCGTACTGAACGCCCTCTGCTAACTGAACGTCAGCGAGAAGTCAGACTTGAGCGTGCCAAGAAAATCTTGAAGTATATCAAGAGCTCATCTGGACGCATCATCATTTTTTCAGATGAGAAAACTTTTACGGTCGATCCTGTTTTAATCAGGCAAAATGACCGTGTTGTGAGCTTTGGAGATGTTTGGAGATCCAACGGGAAGGCCATGAAGCCGGTATGGTTCCCCACTGGCTCAGATTAACAGTGGAGGATTATGTGAAGATTCTGGCGTCCAAGGCCCTTCCGTGGATCAAATCCATAGTCGGCAACTCTCCTTGGGTTTTTCAACAAGATGGAGCACCCGCCCACGCTTCCAAGAAAGCTCAGGCGGGGCTCAAGGACAACATGAACTTTTGGCCAAGGACTACTGGCCCCTCAGAGCCCAGATCTGAACCCACTAGACTTCCCTATCTAGGCGCACGTGGAGACCAAGGCCTGCAAAAAATGACACAAGAACATAAATGCCTTAAAGGCTGCTGTCAACAAGGCCTGGGCCTCCATGGACGCCGATTACATCCAGCAAGTCTGTGGCAGCTTCAGACGTCGCCTGACAAGTGTCATTGAGTCAAATGGTGGCTACATTGATTAAATTTGATCACAAACTATTTTATTATTCTAAAAATGTATGAATAAATTGTTTCTCAAGTCATTCAAATGTCATTCTTGTCCGCGATATGTTCTGAACAAAAATCGTTAAATAATTCTGCACGGCCCGGTAGTCCATAGAGTTCAAATCAGGAAAGTTAGAGGACCAAATCTCCAGGGACCAAAAGTCGACGTTTTCTGCTTGACCAAGTCGAGGGTCTTCTTGGCCTTGTGCCTGGAAGATGAGTCCTGCGGGAAGGTGAACCCGTTGACCCTCTCGTAGGCTATCATCCACGTGATGACTTTGTACTTCAACTCCTCTTAGGACTTGTTGAAATGACCCTCTCTTTTTGTTTGAAGAAGATCGGCGGCATCACCGTCCCATTGGACCTAATGCCCCCGACGTCATGACAGAGACCGGAAAATTGGTTGTGTAAACTATGGGGTCCTTCTTCTTCTTATCAGCTAAGAAGCAGTCGTTTTGGCTGTTGTATACGTGCACTTCTTCTCGTTGCTTACAAAAATTACAGGACGACGCTTATCCTTGAGGAGGTATAATCCAGGTCAACCGTAATTCCTTCATCTTCGATATAAAGATGTGCCTCTTCAAGTGCTTGTAGGAGATCAACTTCAGCTGGGCCTTAACCGCCCCCTGGACTGTCCGCATGCTGACTCCGTGGTTTATTGTGAGCACAGTCATCGATCGTTTGAGGCCCACCAGAAATGGGAAATTAATCTCTTTGTATCCTCTTCCCTCATGGTACTTCTGTTCGGACTGGTCAGTTAGCTTCCATTTGTAGATCCTATTGACCGTCGATCTGGGATACGATAGCGTCTTTGCAATCGTGGTTGGCTTGTGTCCCGTGCGAATAATTTTTTCCCTTGCTCTGTGTTTGTTTATTTACCTATTTGATGAAACTTTTTGTGCATAAACGAAACAACCAACCTCACATTTCTCTGAAAAAAATATTACCTCCTCATCCCAGTACAGTATTTTCAATAGTAAAATTTCTTAGCATCAATTAACCAGATATTAAGATGGCTATCAAATGATGTATTATCTACATATGTAAAGTAATAAACGAATGAGGTACAATCCCAAGCACAAAGTGAAAGTCAAGATAATTTTTATTGAGGAATGATTACTTTCTTGCCCCTTTAAATAAAGACAACAACATCAGTCAACATCTATAAAGAATTTATCTTCATACAATTTATATAGATCTAGTATGTTTCTTGGAGCTCTTTGATCTCCTTTGTAAAGGAAAGAAATAACTATGTTTTAATATTTTGCTGTAAATTTTCTAGTATTTTTCAATTAGATACTCAGGACTCATACTTATCAATTCGACTTTTCTTTTAGATGTTAATATTTAATACATACATGATGATCTCCATATGGTCCTTTTAAATATATTATTATCCATTATCCTAGCACCATGCAGACTCTTCTTTGACTTGAGGTTATAACTTATCCTAGACTCTATACTACGATAACTCTCCCTAAATTATGTGCTACGATAACTTCTTTGACCTAGTACCATGAATACTCATACTCATCCTATACTCAACGACATAATTATTCGTCCCTGTCGATAAAGAGTTGCCTATCCATGCTGTAGATTATATTTACTTACTCAAATAAATAAATACACTATTTGCTTCAGATTCAAAAAACATTTTTTATTAGAACAAATTATTTTTTTATTGTGTTTAAACATTAACAAACAATACAAATTATTTGAAACATTGAAGATATTCCGATAATAAAGGCTTCCTCCTTACTTGCTGTTAATTTTTATTAACTCTTTTGATTTATTATATTGATATCCAATTATTTTCTTGTTGAAATAAATTTTATAATTTACCTCAGAGAAGTTTTTTTACTAAAATATTGAAAATTTTAGATGCTATACTTTGAACATATTAGTTGAAAGTATGATTCTTCTCACATTCTACTTCGGCAATGCCTAAATCATAAGTATCATGCTAAAAAATACTTTATTTAATTAAATATTGCCTGGTCATTTTTAAACTTGAAAATGTAAGTCCATTCAAAATGGTTGATATCGACCTCATCCATTAATTTTTACGATATCCTTTATCCTCCAGTTGATGTTTGTTCAGCTGCTAAAAGCGTATCATGGGTGAGACTTGTTACTTTGTTTCTGAGTCTTTCCCATTCATCAGACCAATATGAGAAATCTTTAAAAAAGTTAAGCTGGGAGGAGTACATAGTAATTGGTTTTTTATTCATTTCTCTTGGTAACTGCCAATTCGTGGGGATTGTGTATTCACAATCAACCATCACGTCCCAGATACTTCCAGTAAGTCCTCTGTGACAAGCTAATCTTTTTTATCATTTCTCTCAGCGATCGTTGACTAATGCAACAAACTAAGGACTTCCTTGCGGAGCACTATGTATAAAGCCGTTGAAAAAAATTTATATTTCATAGACAAAGCATACATCCATGTGGTGTACCTCCTCTGTGAAGAATCTTTTAGGAGGAGGCATAAGTGTTATATGAGGATTGAGATTTTGGAGACGCTTAATAACTGATTCCATTTCACCTTCAACATTTGGTTTCAGTTGAATTTTCAGAAACAAAATCAGAAGTAGACAAGGAATTCAAACAGTTCAGTATTTTCAATAAAATATCCCACTCATTTATGTGAGCATTGCCAATGATGTTTTTCCGTAGTTCAAATGAAAGTTTCTCTACCTGAAAAATTGAAATAGACATATTCATTAATGCATGTACATTTTGACAGACTAAAATACTAACCACATTCTAATTGATAAGTCTAAATTAACTTTGGCAGAAAATCCGACGATGAAAAATCCATGTGAATCCGAAAATTTAATATATTGAAATATCAATGTCTGATCAATTGATTCAAGGAGCTCATAAAACCCATTTGATAAGTTTTAAATTTAGTTTTGATATCGAAGAAATAGCATCGGCCATTTCGAATTCATGAATTGTATTCATAATATTTTCCTTTTGCTTTGCTTCTCACTATTTTGGCTGTCTTGGAAAAATAGGAGGGCATTTTTGGAAACTGTGTTGGTGTAGCATCCTTGATTAATATTTTTATAAAGATATCCTTACGGCGATAGTTGTTCGTATCCTCAGATTTAATTTTATAGTCGGAAGTTAAATAATGCGAGTCATATATAGCATAATATTTTGAAGGCTCCTAATGGCTATTTGTTAAAACAGAGAGCTTTGATCCAAAGACTTCGTTATTCCTTATCCTTTGAAAAATATGGAAGTGTCTTTTGGCGGGAGGAGGATCCTTCTTCTCAGACTTAGTTAGCCTGTGGTCACTAAGGCATCCAGGCGCGGAACTAAGTTTTACCTTTACTTGTATGAACTTAAACTTAAACAGTGTAGTCAAATTTCCTCCGTGAAGTGAAAATGAGTCCTACTTGGTAGATTTGCATTGAATGGTTGCAAAAGTCTTCCCCTCCTTATCTAAGAATTCATAAGCATAAATTATAATAATAATTAATAACTATCTTACAACTTACAAATACCGCAATATGGCAATTTGTAAAGATGAAATATTATTAAAATAACTAAAAAAATACACTGGCGTTAAACAACAGTTGACGTATTCTGTAAAGATACTAGCAGCCTTAAGCAATCCAGCCTGATATTAGCCAAAGTGACAGTGAGTCACACTCCTGACAGATAATGTATATTATTTAGTTTGCTCATTTTAAATTATAATATTTACTTTGTTTAACATATTTTGGACTAAATTCCCGGCTTATTTTCCATCCTTCTTTTGCGCACGTGTTTCTTCTGAGAAAATACCATTATTATGTTATATTAAGTGTGCTTTTTTTAACAATTAAATGATTAAATAAATTAAATTATACAATATTACTATATACATACATAGTAAAAAACGTAAATTTGTGGAAAATAATATCTGAATAAATATAATATTTATCATTGCTTTGGTCAACTTTCAGATTCAAAAATGTAATCTATATATTTGATCTCTAATGCACCATCTACAGTAACAATACTATAAAATGAAAGAGGCGGAGGATTCTGAAAGTCTGTCAAAAACTCAGATGACTTTATTGCTGTTGAAGATGAATAGAAAATATTGACAGCACTGAAATTAGGAGAAACAGCTTTATCAAATAAACTTAATTATCGCCTTTAAATATAAAAAAAAAGGAATCCTTTAACACATTTGATTTCAAAAACTCTAATATTCAGCTTCATTTATGAAAAATAACAAACTACGTTTGTTTCTTAGTAATTAAAGTGAAACAGCTTATCATTTTTTATGTGAATGTGAGACTTATGAATATGTTCTTATGTGCATATGAGCGAATGTCAAGAAAACTCTTCAAATAATAGATCTTTTGTTTTTGTGAAGATTTATTGTCCTCTATTATGGAGATTGTAAACTACCTTATAACTAAAATGTCAATCATATAATATAAACTTATAATTATGTACAAATACTGTACTAGCAAGCGATGCTTTGAGATATACCGGGTGTAGAAAAAGTATGTTAAAGTAGTCATTAAAATACTCATAATTCATCAAGATGATGTTGTACATAGACAATTATATTTTATAATACTTTTCACTATAACAATGCAAATTAATTATGAATTTGCACATCATCAGCCACAATGACAGTCTCCAACCCCCTCAGGAACCCCTTCCACATATTGGCAACGTAGTCCTTTTTTATGATCCTCCACTGGTGGTTAAAGGAGGTCTTCAGGGCATCAATATTCGTGTGGCAGACATTGCAGGCCCTCCAAATATCACCAAATGGAGTATTCCAGTGGATTCAGATCTGGGCTTTTGGACCAGAAGTTCATGATACTATCCATACCCTCTTGTACAATATTAGACGTATGGACTGCCCCGTCCTGCAGAAATACGCACGTGACCTTGTCGGACTTCTTCATGGTCTTGATGACCTGTAGGAGCACATTATCCTTCAACAACATCAAGTAGTCGGCCGCAGGTAAACGGTATTCAACAGGATACCAAATTGGAGGCATTTTTTCTCCAGTTGATACCACAGCCCCAAACATCATCACAGAGGCTAATTGTTTTGGTGACTTTCCAAATGCTTTTGTCAGCCTTGCCAAAGCATACCACCACTCATTTTGCTTGTTGTAGACGGGGTCAACGGTAAAGGTACTTTTCATCAGAGAAAAAATAATCTAATTGCTGTTGTGCTTCAGATCATTCACGGGTTGTTGATATCGCTAAAAACAGAGTTATTTTTGACGTTGGGACAGGATTGTCCTCTCAATACGTTCGAAGCTACCTCTCTCCAGTTTTTATTATTACTATTATTTTATTGATGCTTTCTTGAATTAAAAAATGAATATTGGACTTGAAGTTATAATGAAAAGTGTCTTTAAATAAAGACAATTCAAAAATTTCTTTAGAAATATATGTATGTAATAAGAGCATTATGTAGATACTATTTTTTTTTATTTGAACATACATGAAGGAAAATTATAAACTTTCAAATTAACATAAAATATATTTTTTCTAATACAATAAATCATTTCATTTATGTTTAAATCAAACTCTTGTGAATATAAATCAAAATAACGTGCTTAGAATTTTGTTAGTCTTTGTGATGGCAATAGAAGTTATCTTTGGTGAACAACATAACATTGAATACGATTCTTGGGAATAAAAAATTTGCAATTAAGAAGACATCCTTTATAATATTTACGAACAAAGTTATTTATTAAAAATGTGTTGATGACTTGGGATTCGATAAATTAACAGCAGTGTGCTGATCCATACAATCAAATATACCTTTGCCCTTTTTCAGAGGATTACTATTATGGGACAAAACACCAATGATCAATGTTGGGTCGTTTTCATCTTATTTGAACATATGGCAAATTCTTCATCCTTTATATATACAAAGTAAATAATGGATTAATACCAAACAGTTAATACCATAGTGAAACTATTAAAGCATATATACTATTGATAGACAGAGTGTCGGATTGAACATTTGAGTGTACTTATGAAAGAAGCTAAGTAATACTGAGGATTTGTCATGAAGTTATACATATGTATAAGTTCCGATTGACTCAGATTTGAATTTAAAAAAAAAGACATCCGAATAATTCTTGCCTATGTTCTACCTATATGTCCACTGGAATTTGTATTTACTTCCTTCCCAACTCTGTTAGAGGTGCTCACAGCTAGTTTGATAAAACGCTCTCCTCCCAAACATTTTTCAAATTGTCAATTTAACACGTTTTTTAACATACCGGGGGACTTAGAAAAATTCATCACTGGCTATGATGCACTCCAACTTCACAATATCTTCCACTGAGGGATTGCCCATTATGATCCAGTCACTCTCCAAGAGCATCACTCCAAAAGCACTGAGGACTAGTCCTTCTGCATCCTTACGGAAGGGTACTTCCGGAGGACAGCTATTAAATAGATAGTGAAAGGACTCTACTTCGATATTACAAAAGGTACAATATTTATTCCGTGAGTCTAAGGTCTTAATATTTGTAAATATGGACCCTCTGGCAAATACGTTGTGAAACTATTTTTTTTTTTTTTTTTTCGAGTTTGTGAATGGATTTTGGGTGCCTCTTTTGAGCCTGTTACGGCTAAGAAAGTTTCCCAATTACCTGAACGGTCATAGAAGGGGGATTTATTATATACATAAACTACAAAAACTGTGTTTTTTTACCTCAAAGAGACAAGATAAGGGGTTTAGTTTAAAATCAAAACGTGACTGGCGTCTTAAAAAAACAACTATACGATAAGAGCGCTTTTAAATTTATTCATAATAATTAAAAATATTGCATAAATAAGAAATCAATGAAAGTTGCACTTTTTTTCAGGCGCAAAAAAATGAAAGAAAACAAATTTTTTTGCATATAAACTTGAATCATAAAAATTGATTCTTAACTATAATATCTCTCACATTCAGAAGTTTTTTGAATTTTCTTCATCAATTTCGTTTTATGAAGAAATTTGAGAAAAAACACTGGTATTGCATACATTTTTATATATTACCGACCTAATCTTTGAATTCATTAACCTGTATTGTGTAAATTGTTAACGTTGAAAACTGTAATAAATTAAATTAAAGTACACTATCGTATATAACAATTTAAAAAAATATCATTTTTAACCCAATATCTCAAATGGTCCTTCGGGAAAATGTCGGTTCGGCACAAATTTTTTCTTCCACAAAATTTACATTAGGCAAATTGACCTTTGGCAAAATTTCCTCATGGGAAATTGTATTTTGGCAATATGTCTATCGGCAAAAAAAAATTGCTCCAAAGTTCGTTTATTATAAAATTATAATCTTCAATAAAAAAATCCAGCTATAAAATATTTGTATAAAAGTTCAATGCTGATTATATTTGTATTCTTCGAATAATAATCGTGAATTTCTATTTACAAATTATTATCATTAACACTTTTGAGATGTCTCAGTTTGCACTTAAATTAGCCCAAAATTCTTCAAATGATAAATTTTAGTTGAAAAACCATATAGGGCCCAAAACAAGTATCTTAAATCAAATAAACATTCTAAACTTGAGCTACAATTCAATGTTAGTATTAATCATACCATTAATTTGATTACAAAGTTTATTATTGACTCAAATATTACTATAAAATATTGGCATGTATCTTTATTTGAATTAAAAAAAAATAATTTGGACTATCTTTTTTTTTTTCATTTTTTGTTCATAATTATTTTTATTTTGAAGCACAACCTTTTTTTGACGAAAGCATAGGGATTAAAACATGAGTGATAGTGTAAAGAAGAAGTTGACTTAGTCGTAGTTGATCAAAACATTCCAATTGCAGTAGTAATAAATGTTAACAACACAAATGGCCCTTCAAATAGTTTTATGTTCCTCAGTGTGTTTCCATCTAATTATATTTTTCTTAATAGAAAGTAAAGTTATTATAGAAATAAAGGATGATTTCATATAAAAAAACCAATTAGAGTCGATGTGGAAAAAATATAGAAAATATCACTGAAATCAACAGAAAAAACTTCATAAAATAAAGTTAATTATTGTCTTCAAATCCACAAAATTGAAACTCTTTCATTCCATTCACTCTGACATGATGCTAGACTAATGTATGAAAAACCCCAGACACAGTTTGTTTTGTAGAAAGTCAAGTAATACAACTAAACATTTTCTATGGGAATATGAGATTAATTGGATGTAACGGGGCAAATGTCAAAAAAAAATGGTGTAACTACATTGACCCCATCATGAAGATTGATACATTTCTTTTAATTAAAATTTCAAGTCTTTTATATTAAACTATAGTTTCGTAGATTCCTATACTAGTAAGGATCCCTTGAGGTATATCAAATATTTAATAGAAAATAGTCGTTACTTTTTTTTTTAGTTTCAATTATTCTATTAATACTTTTAACTTTTGGTGATTTATGTATCTTATTATGTATCTTCTTTTTTTTTTCTTTTTTTTGACCCAATTCAGTATTTTATTTAATATATTTTTGATCCTATATTCGGATCCGATTTAATATACCTGTATCCTTGATAGCCTAATGGTTTGTTTTTTTTCAAACAAAATATAATATTTAAAAAAAATCAAAGCTAAATATATATTAATAGGTTTTCAGTTACAAAAATTTTATTAATCTATAGAATCTGACTGGTCATTTTGAAGTGGTAATAATTTAAAAAGTTTTTGTTCAGTTATCTTGTTTTTAGCTTTACTTTATCGTAAAGACTGAGACGTGACAAACAAATTCATTTAAATATAAAAAATTGTAATTATAAAGTACGGATTTATCAAATTTTTACCGGTTTAATATTGTTCGAAAGATGATTATTTACAAAAAGAGATAAATATTTTAATGGGAGACAAACCTAATAACCATTGGTAATGAGTAAATTTTATTTTGGATTTTTTAACTAATGTAATGACCAAGGAGGCAAACTTTGAGTGGCAATCTTTTTAAGAAGTACATATGTAATAAAAGATACATTCATTCATTTTAGTGTGAGTATTAAGGATTCCATGGCTACAAAAATTGAACAACAATTGAAATTTCATTCCCTCCTAATTTCTGATTGCATATTTTAAAGTATTGGAATTTGTAAGCGTTTTTTACGATACGATGAAGAAATTTGATATTTTCTACAATATATCGTTATTCCGATATAAATCCGATATATTAGCTCAATTAGAGTCTACATCATTCCCATCCTCCCTCCCGTTTGAATTTTGAGTCGGGTCGGATTGGGTTAATGATACCACCTGAGACCTAGATCAGCATGCTATAAAAACAACCATCTAACTATTAGTATTAATAAAACAAATAATTAGCAATCCTTATTATCCAATTAATCACATTATATTTAGCCCAATCATTTTATTGACAACGTTTTCAAACACCACAACATTTTTTAATAGGGTTTTCAATTGAAATATGATCAAATGAAATTAATTTCTTTTGATAAATGGAAAGAAAAGAACATGTACAAAATAAATATATTCCGAGAAAAAAATCAATACTTCATCTCCCAAAAATGGGTAAATATATAAAAGGAAAATTAGTGATAATCAAGACAATGTTATTGAAGAATATATTGGTAAGAATGGCTTAAAATGTATTCATTCTTTTGAAAATATTTATAAAATATGAATATAAAAACTTGAACATCAGATTATTTATTATTTACAAAAGGTATGTCTTTATTTATTACTTTATTTCCTAGAAAAGACATTTATCAGGAAATGAGATCCAAGGTAGTTGGCCAATTCTTTCGATCTATAAAAATGTTATCATAGAAAACTCGTTTGGAATTATTCGGAGCTTAACAAAAGCTAATTCAAAATCAACCAATAACCCTTCAGTAAACTAATTTACAGAAAAGAAGCTGAACATCAATCAAAAAATACATTTTTACTTTTGTGTTGGTGAGCTAAAAGTGTTTGGTGTTATGATGTATGGAACCACCATTTTTAATTAATAAATTTTTTCCCTTTATAAATAAAATATTATTAATTATCCGAAATATTAAAATTTCAAAACTTAAACTTTCAACAATCTCATCTCCAAAAAATTGAGTTTCTTAACAAGTAAATACTTTTTTATGAAAAAATTACAACTGAATTACTTTTTCAATATACTCCTTTTGTTTAAAAACAAAGGAAAAGCCAAGACGTATTTTTTCCCCAAATAAAACTTTTAAAAAAGATGGTTTTTTATATTTATACGATATTTTCTCAGAATAGATTATTCCAAATAAAATATAAACACAAATCAAGAACTAACATAAACATTTCGCATGATAAATGTTGAGCCGTATACTGATAAATGTTGTATTTCTCATATAAAATATGTCAAACCTTTAAAAAGCTTTAAAAAAGGGAGATGGTTAAGGTGTTAAATGTTATATATATATATATATTAACTAAAAGAAAACATTTAATAATATCTCATATATGTAATGAAATATCATATTTCAAATATTGTAAAACACAGATTTTCTCATAATAATTCTCCCAGGGCACTTTTCAAAAGCTTAAAAAAAAATCTGAAAGTATCCCAGTGTATAATATAAATAAAAATGAACTCTACATTGCCTTGATTTAAATATCTTGTTTATTGTGAGACAGAAATGATACGTAATGTAAATAATAAACTTTCTTGACCGTTAAAGCAATACAACAACCCAAGAACCCAACAATAAGACTAAAAAACTCAAATAAAATGCATAAAATTGGCTGAGGTTATATTTCACAGTCTATCATGTCCAGTTTTTGTGTTGTTGTTTTTTTAGAGAGCAATTCAGGATTATTTTTCTTGGTCTTTTTTCTTTGTGAAATTAAATGCATTTTTGCAGTTAAATAATAAAACAATATGATGCATGTTCTGTAGTCACTCTGACCTCAGTAAGCTATTGATATGACAGCTTATGCACAATTGGTACTTGAGACAGATTTTTACGATGAATTTTATGTATTTAAAATGAGTTTAAAAGCTTATATTTTGATACGTAAAGAGAGTTAATTTAAATATATTCATATATGAAATATTATATATTTTTAATTATATTTTTTGCGGCACCTATGATGACCTATTAATCCTGTTTTTTGTGACACTTATTTTGAGAAGAACTGTTGTTTGTGTTACAAAATTAATCTTTGAATTCTTTAAGCGTCATTAACTCCCTTCAAATCCTAATGCAAGTACTTTCCTAGGGTATTTTGCCACTTCAATATTAAAATGGATATTTGAGCAATCCCAAAATTCATTTATCCTGAGTAACTTGGAAACTAAAAAAAAACTTTCTTCAAAAAATATTTGGAAGCATAAGAAGTTACATAGAAGGCTAACGAAAAATACGTATCGCAAAAAGTATTCTCAAGATGTTTCATTCCCTGGGGAAGTAACAGAGGATTCAATAAGAAATTTTCAACTAATCTAGTACATTACTTTTCGCTAACTAAGCTGCAGATATATTTTCATAGATTTTTACTCGGCTCAAGAATTTTTTTAACGTTAAATCTAAGACAGGAAACATTCTTGAGACCATTTTCAATTGCATTTTTGATAAGTTTAATAAAATAGTTCTAGTCAGATACGAAAATATTTAGGTTGTCAGCTTTCATTTGAAATATATAATATATACTAAAAAAGAAAGATAATCCCAATGGAAGAAGGGGAAAAATACGTGAAACAAAAAGAGGAAGCAAAATAATGTCATTATTACAAATTTTATGTTTCTTTCCGAATTTTTATTTATATAATCATTCTATACTCACCGGGAGAATTATTTTCTTTTATTAACAATATAATTTTTTTTAAATCTACATTTTGAGCATACAAAAAAATATTTCAATAATCAGTTAAATAATATTGCATTTTTGTCTATTTTACATTCCTTGATAGAGTGATTAAAACTCAATTCAAGCTGAGCTAATAAACTCATGAAGGGTGTCTCCAACCAACCAACTTCGTAATCCATAGAATTTTTTTGTATGTATATCAGCTCATGGGAAATATATAAAGCCAAATTTTAGTTCAGTATACAATAAAAACCAATTTTCAAAACATCTATTGCTTCAAGGCACTTGTACTTTTTTAAATAAACTTTGCCTTAAGGATATTTAAAAAAATGAAATAAAAAGAAGATTATGAATGTAACAAAATTTGTCAATTACTTTCAAATATTGAAATATTTATTTAATTCTCTAATTTATTTTATTATTTTGTTGAAAAACGTCTTCAACTTTTTCATTATTAGTCTTCTTTCGACATAGAAAAAAGTTATATGTATAATGGTGTGCTCTGCAATTTTCTAATATTGAAAAAAATGGGGGGAAAAATAACAACTCTTGAACCTTGTTTATTCTCATAGTTTATCAATTGGTAAAACCAAACTATTTTATAAAAATACAATCTTTGAACAGTTTTCGGTGAATTTTAGCCTAAATTGACTGTTTTTTTTTTTCTAAAAGTAGAAATTTGCAAAAGACCAAAAGACGTCTAACCTTTATATCTGTCAAAAACAAACTAACAATACCAAATGACCAATATTGTGAACATATGTGTGGGGTATGTATCAACATATTGATAAAATAAATTTGGAATTGGACAAAAATAATGTTTTCTCTCTTTATCAAAGGGGTATAACGTAGTAGCAACCGTATATACGAAATAAATTTACTTGAGAAAGAAGAAAAAAACAAATGTGTACAGAATAAATATAAAATATCTATATAGATCCTATTCAATTATTTACAAGTTGTTCTGATATAATAATCTCTTCATATAAACAAATAATATACGCTTTTATAAATATTTGTACTTTTTAAAGCAGTAATAGAATACTTTATCCTATAACTATTAATGTATTATTACCGAGTGGTCCATTAAAATCTAAATAACTTGAATTTTAAAATTCAACAAGATATAGTTTATTAATTAAGAATTGAATTGCAACAAAATTAATTAAATATATAGATGTGTGACTGAGCTCTCTGAATCATTAATATTGCCACCCTAAGTGACAATGATGGCCTCCAGGCGGAGGAAGAAAGCCTAGTGCCCGCTGCAGATGGAGTCCTCTGTCATATTGTTTCACTACCGGCTGACAGTGGATTTTGAAGGCATTGGCGGTAAGATGATGGACACTCCAACCCTTCCTTTCAACATGCAACGAAATGTTGTACTCGACGAAGGTTGGCATCAGGACTGGGTGGGGGCCAAAAATGTAAAATAAAGACTTCAAAAGATCCTAAAAGAGTCCAACAAAAGAGGAGATTTGCTTTATTCGTTACTGGTGTCAAAAGTATTCTATCAACCCTCACAAGGCTCTTTCGACCCTGAGATCTCTTTCATGAGCCCTGGGGGACTAGAGAGGATCGGCCTGGGCTGTTTTCTTTAACTCCTCTGGGTCCAGTTTGGTCTTTTTTACAGAGTCCTTCTTGCTCTCAAACTTTTCAGACTTGCTGACGGCGTAGACAGTGGTCCAGGAGACCCCCAAACTCTAAGAGTGCGCGTATGGAAATTCGTCGATCGAGTTCAAGTGTCATTCTCTTGACTTGTAAGTAAGCTACAATGCTAATATTTTTTTTTCTGTAAATAATTGTTTATACTTTAATACATCGAAATATGAATTAAGTTCAATCACTTAACCTTCATTGAGTTTTGAATAAGTAAGTATTCCGACTTCAATAAACCAAACGGTATAGGATTATCTGATCCCCAACATAGATTTACAAATAAGTAAAATAAAAAATGTCATGTAAGTAAACAAAAAGTTGGAAGAAAAACATTTGTTATCAATTGCTTTATATTTTATATATAAACAAACAATCAACCTAAAATTACAACTTGAAAAGATTTGCTTAATTTTGTTATAGAAAATTAAAATACAAAAGCAATAAAAGTTACAAAATGAAATCTAAATAAGTCGAATATTATTAACTACTGAAAGAACCGATTTACCTACATTACATTTTGGAACTTTTCACTTCATTTGTTTGTTTGTTTTTGCAAATTTCTTAATTTAAACCATCAAAAAATTAAAAATCCCACTAAAAAAATCAATCAAAATATGACTTTGACGGCTAATCCTTTAAAGATATAAAATAATATTTATTTTTTAGTTAATCTATCAGATAAAGCATTAGTGAAAAATATGTATGATCGTTTCTCTTACTATATTTATATATGATTAGAAACATTTTTTTTTTTAGAAAATGTATTCAAGATAAGTTAATAGATCATTTATCTATTTAATGCTGGAAATATTTACAGAGTCGTGCAGGTACATCCAGACTACTTTTAACTGCATCCTGATCAATGAGGAAAGAAAGTAGAGGTTTTAAATTTTATTTACAAGTTTTAATATTACAAAGGAAAAAAATCATTAAGTATATCTGCCATTTTCGTCAATTAGTCGCTCAATACGACCCCTTATGGACTTTGTTCCATTACTTGAGGATGATAGCCTTTAAGGAGTCGATGTTATGTAAATTGGTAAAAATCTTTCCCTCTAACTCTTCCCAAAAGAAGTAATCCATGGGATTCAGGTAGGGGAGGTTGGAGAGCCAGGTTTGAGGGTGTTAAAAGTAACACCTTCTCTTCTTTTAACAAGAATTTGGTCTTACGGGCCTTGTGAGAGGGGGCCGAGCCTTGTTGAAACTGGAACTCGACACCATTGGCCTCAGCTTTCATCCAAGGAAACATTTAGTCAGATAAGAGTTCACAGTACCTGTCAGCACCCACCTTTTCCTCGGCTCAAAGAAGATGCCTTTGCTCCCAATGACCCCAAGGTTCATGATGCTGGCTTGAAAATTGGTTTTAAAACGTGGCGGGCATTAACATTGAAATAATCGAGTTCAATACTTTCCTTATTGTTCAGGATGTAATTAATGATTGTCTGGATTTACCTAAATGATCTTTTATATCGTTTTGTTTGTATAACTTTAACTTTCAACTATGGATAAAAATAGCTATGTTACGTTGAAATATGCCTCTGAGTCGTAATTATATTCTAAAAATGGTATATTTAAAAAACGGCTCTAAAGACCCAATCTATTGCAGTTGAATATTTTACTGGTCATATTTGTATTCTACATACGGCTTAAATAACAATAATAGATGTGGATCTTAGCCGGTGAGAGAAAATAATGTTGCATATTGTTCCATATTTTGTATAAAGTTTGTTAAACTATTTAAATCACAGATTCCAGAAATCCATGTATCAAATATGATACGTATTGTATTTTAAGGTTAATGTACAATGATTGTAATTTTTTTATATACCTAAAGCATAAACCGAATTAGATGATGAATCCCAAATTATATTAATTCTCTTCACAGTTAATCTTCCTTCCACTGATCTTTCTTAAGTTGTGAAAAGTGACCAAAATAATATTAATCAAATTTTTGGTAAAATTATTAGATATTTTGAACAATGCAGTTCAAAGTTTCTTTATTATAATGTTAGTAACTAAGATTGCAAGTAAAAAACATTGGATTAATTGGGTTGCTCAACTAATTATTGGTATTTATATAGACGTTGACAATTTTCCTCACCTAAAGTCATTAGAAATCAATAATGACGTGTGGGCAAAGATATAGAAGAGTCATTTTATATATATATTATTTTATTTTACATATTTTTGACTAGGTACCGCTGCAAAGAAAAACACTTAAGCTTACAAAATAGTTTTTTTTTTTTTAAATGACAATAGTATCAAATTATCATAACTGTATAGAAATTTCCCCGTGAGAAAATCTAATTTGTAAGAAAACATATTGTGTTATTATTAGGCCTTAAATTTAGTTGACTAAGTTTTTTTCCATATGCCTTTGCAAACAAATTTTTTCATTATTTTTACTTAATAATATAATTTTTTTTAAATTGTCCTTAGTTTTGTTGTCAATTTATTTTCAAAATGAAGTTATCTTTTATAGAGATCTGCCAACTCAAGCAGAATGATTGAAAATCAAATTTGAGTCAATAAACTTAAGCATAAAAAAATATATAATGATGTAGCCACGCATGATCACATAGTATTTTATGGTTAAAAAACTACAAAGAAATTCATCTTTATTTAAATTCACTCAACATAAAATCCGAATTTGTATTTTGTTTATGGGCTTATAAAGTTAATTATCGGGCAATTTAGACCAAATCAAGTACAATCAATCTCTTTGATAATGTTCTAATCTTACTAACAGTGCAAACAAATCTTTCTTCACATTATGAAGTATAACTTCATAATGTGAATATCAGTTAAAAAAGTTCCAAGCATAGGGATATTGGAGCCATTAACGTGAAGTCCTATGAAAATTAGAAATTGTAAGATTTTTTTTTGTATACATTTTCTATTTCTGCTCACCTTCTAAATTCTTAAATCCTATCATTTACTTTCTTTATGTAGATTCATATTTGAAATATTAGTATTAAAAGTTTATAAAATAGTAAGACCATATCTCTGATCCTTTAATTAGAATCCTGCTTGACAACCTAAATGGCAAGCTAATAATATTGTTTAACTTATGAGATACAAAGAAATAATAAAATAAACTACAATTTGATACTTAACCACTATTTTCAACTATTTTAATTAAGTTACTAATTGTGTAGGCTTCAAGAGAATAGAAACATAACCACAAAATATATTATTAATATTAAGATAAATCACATGCTTATTTTGTGTGAAAGAATCACAGGATTTCGCCAGAAGAGGGGGTAACACCGTCATAATATGATTTGAGTAGGTAAAAAAGTAATGGGTACATTTTATTTTTACAAAAACAATCAATTTCAAATCTAATTTACGACCTAAACAACGAATTAAATGAGAAATTATTGAACATAAATTTTAGAAAGTATGCCAAACCTCAGGACCTTGCCTTTCTCAATTAGTAAACACTCGGGTCAACTATATTGATAAAGTCTTTTGGTAGTCTAAAATGAAAATATTGATGACTGAAATGCAAAATAGGCCCCATCACTTTGTCTCATAGACGTGCTATTTAAGATATAATTACGCTCTACCGGATTTTAAACAAAAGATAAACTTATCTCCTCCATCCTGGATACTAAATAAAAACGAGACTCTCCACTCGCAATATCATCTACTTACCAGAACCAAAGATGGATATCTTTGAGTCAAGTTTCCATTACAGACTGGCAAGTCTATGGAATACAATACCATTTTGCTTTCGCCATGGAAGTAAGGCTGACCTTAAGCGATTGTAATGTATTTATTTTTTTATGTGACACGTATATATATGTAGGATTTCGACTTTTTTAGATGATATTAATTATTCATTATAGTATCTTCTAATTCTTTTTCTTGCCTTTTCCTTTTTATTTTTGTATAAAGGAGTGATCATTTCTACTCAGTTAAAATAAAGATACTTAAATCTTAACATTGGTGACCCTGACGTGATACCATGCTTTCTAAAAAAATCTCATTCTGATGGTCAAGACCATGCAGACAATGTCCTGCAGATCGAAGAGAGCGAAAGAGGTCAGCAACTTTAATTATGCCGTAACAGAACTACGTCTTCCAAAATTCTCGGTGATGGATCCGGAAAAATGGTTTCGAAGAATTGAGCTGGAGTTTTTGGTGAGGAAGATCAATGAAGATCAGACCAAATATTGTTTAATGGCTTCAGCATTACCAGGTGAAGTTTTTAGGTCTATCTTTATTTAAAAAGAAGGTATCATGTATAATGGTGCAAAAAAGGCTATTTTACAGAAATATGGTCTCTCACCTTCAAATAAAGCTTAAAAAAATTCTGATATGCTTTGCAACTTTCGGGATTTCCCCCTGGGAAAGTTATAGATGAAGTTGAGCGTCTCCTTGACAAAGAATACATCCATGATTTGCGTCATCATTTACTAAGGGAGACCCTCATCAGCAAGGGTACTTGAGAGCACAGTCCAAATCAATTGAATGGTTGAAGCAAATGTGTTTTGCAGCCAAAGAACTTAGCAATTCACATATTTTTACTGTTGAAGACTCGTCCGCTTTGCCTTCTATCAATCATATTTTCAAAACACCTCTTCATAACACGTCCAAATTTATCTATTCTAAGGAGAAAAAAGACATTTGCTATTGTCATTCAAAATTTGGAATGAACGCAACTACCTATTCAGGAGCTAGTTGACATTTTTATGTACTTGTTTCAAATAACTAAATTTCCCTCGGTTGCATGGGACCGATGTTGGAAATAAATCATTAAACTTCTTTTTCATCACAGACAATTCAAATTTGATAAACTTTCCGGTAGATACAGGAGCGCAAGTGTCTGTTATTCCATTTAAAAAATGTAAAAGTCTTGTTCGAGAAAAGCTCTCCCCTATCATTGGATAAGGAAGTGCACTCGTTGATGTTATTGGTACAACAACTTGGACTGTCAATCTAGAAAATCTATAAGATTTCCAGTGGAAATTTATTACCGTACAAAATGGTAGTTAAATTTTGGGTGCAGATTTTTTATAGGTCGTTTCACAAAGTGGACAGAAGTGATACCTATTCCAACTATAACAACCTCCAAGACAATAGTAAATAATTTTTTGAATTGGTTGGATTTCGAAGTTTGAAGTTCTAGAAACCATTGTGTCCGACCAAGGAACAGAGTTCACAAGTTCATTGTGGATAGGTATTTGTAGGACACTTGGGATTGCAAGCAAGAACACATCCTCGTATCATCCAGAGTCCAATAGACTTATTAAACGTTTCCACAGATCATTTAAGATCGGGCTAGTAGCACGAATGCTGGAAGAAAAAGAAGACTGGATAAATGGACTACCTGTAGTTTTATGGGGATTCAGGAACTCAGTACCAAAAGACTGGTTCTAAATAGTCATCTTTTCAATTACTCACAGGTTGCTCAGGGTCCATGGCCTTTAATTTTTATAATGCGTCCAACTTTACTTCTGGTAACATCGACGTCGAAAGTTTCTTTAAAACAATGGAGAAAATAATAAAAGTTCCCTTGAGACCTGAGCCATTAACAATCAATTAAAAAACCCGGATTCGTTTTGGTTAAAAATAAACCCATAAAAGAGTCTCCTTTTCCAACTTTCTTGTGCCCGTTTAAGGTGATTGAGAGGCACAATCGTTACTATAAATTGGACTTTTGACTAAGACCTGACAATGTATCGATGGATAGACTTCGACCTGCATTTGAAGTTCCAAGTATCGTTCATTGTATCCTACTATAAGATACACAAGATTTACAACTGGAGAATGATCTATTTATTTATTTATCAATGTTTTTATGATGCAGTTTTTTGTGTAGTACTAACTAGACGATCTCTTTACTCCCTTTGTCGTCTAAGGGGAGTAGTGTAGGCGTTCGACTTGATTAGATGATATTAATTATTCATCGTAGTACCTTGTATTCTTTTCCTTTTATTTCCGTAAAAGGAATGCCATTTTTTCCTCAGTTAAAAAAAAGATAATTAAATCTTAACATATATGGGGTGTCCACGATAAATTAGAACTTCTTTAAACTTCATCCAGATCCATAATGTCGATATTTGGGGTTAAATCATACTAATATAAAAGGTTGCGTGAACAATACACTATAACTTCCACCACAATTGTTTTGACAATAAACAATAGGCATGATGGAATAAGCAAGGAGAGACGCCATCCTCGAATTGTCTCACGCGGGACAAAATCCCTCTGCTATCTAGAAGCTTCTTAACTACCCCAAGACCACGGTGTACCGGGTCTTCAATGCCTGGGAGGTTGAGGGGAAGGTCTGCCACAAGGCCCACAACATGAGAAATGACCGAATCCGCACTCCCCGCTTCCTAGAAGGCCTCCAGAATTCTATCAAGGCTTCGCCGGGGACTTCCTTGTCCAGATTGGCCAAGAACCTTGGAGTGAGTAAGCAGCTGGTCTCCAAGGCTGTGAATGAGGACCTTGGATACTGGTTATACCGAATGGCCAAACAACACATCCTCACGGCATCCATGAAGGCCACCAGGCTCACCAACAGTAAGCGTCTCCTCAATGACCTGAAGAGCCATAGAGGAAGAATCATCTTCTTCGCCAACGAGAAGAACTGGACTGTCGACAGAACCTACAACGTCCAGAATGACAGGTGGCTTGCCAAGGAGAGAGAAGAGGTCCCTGCGATCTTTACCACAAAGTTCCCGGCCTCTGTGATGACCCTGGGTGTCATCTGCAGCACCGGTGAGGTGATGCCTCCTTTCTTCTTCAACCCAGGAAAGGGTTAACCCGATAAGGTACTGCAAAGTCATGGAGGAGTTCGTCATCCCGCGGATGAAGGATACAGCCGCTGGGAGGGAGTTCATATTCCAACAAGACTCAGCGCCCGCACACATCGCCATGAGGACCATTAACCTCTTCAACTTTTTTTGATTCAACTCTTCGACATCACTTTCTGGGATCGCAACACCTGTCCCTCCAACTCACCCGACCTCAATCCGTGTGATTACTACTGGTAGGGGAAGTTGGAGAGGGAGGTGTGCAAGGTCAGCCACAAGAGCATCGCAGCCCTGAAGGGCTCCATTACGAGGGAGTGGAATGCTGTCGATTCTGCGGAAGTCATCAGGGCATGCAAATCCTTTAGGGGCAGGATGGAGAAGATGGTGGCTGCTGAGGGAGGACATGTTGAATAAATTTATTGTTTAATATCATGTCTAACTTTTTCATATTAACAAGTACACTCCAAATTCCGTTTTTATCAAGCAGGTTGAATTTTGAGATAGTTCCAATTTATTGTGGAGACCCCGAATATATTATTTACAGTTGGGGTTTACTTTATTATGTTGAGTTTTTTCTTCTTTTACACTGTCACATTATTTAAAAAAAAAGAAATCAAAATTGAATTTTAAATTCTTCACTTTTATTAAGAATGATAATTTATATATTTTATAAGCATTAAATACAAATAGACCTTTATCGGCTTTGTTTATCACAGTTTGCCGACATAAATAAATAAAAATAATCAGTTTTTTCTTACAATTTTTTCTATATTGTAAACTGAAAATATATAGAAAAACATAAAAAAGCTATTTTCCATCAATTTCCTAGCAAAAATGTTGAGCTTTCAGAAGAATTGAAATTTGTTATACCTTGAAATGACATACTTTGTAAGTTTTTTTTGATACTTTTCTTATTTTGTGATATAATTATACTCCAATATAGAGTAGAATTTGATTTAAAAAAGTAAATTTAATTGAAAAAACAATTTATTTATTTTTTTAGATATAACAACAATAATCAATTATATTAAACTTTATAAATAAACTTTTTATTTGGAGAAAACTTGTTTTTGAAATTGTTTTAAATATTATATCTTAATGATATGTTTTTTAAATAAATTGTAAAAACCTCACAATTAATAGTAACATTTTTCAGGAAAAAATTAGTTGATTATTGTAAGAAGCTTAGGTTCCCTTTATTTCAAAGACGAAGATTTTCAGACTGAATAAATATGTATCTGGTGCAGAAAAAGGGCTGAGACCCGCATCTGAGTAGTCATTTAAATAGTCATAATTTATTTTATAATATTTTTCACTATAACAGTGCACATTAATTATGAATTTGGCCACCATCAGCCTCCAATGGCCTCCAGAACCCCTTGCACACATTGGAAATATAATCCCTTTTCATGATCCTCCACTGCTGGTTAACAGAGGTATTCAGGGCAATATTCGGGTGGCGGACTTCGTAGGCCTTCATCACAATTTGCCACCAAATAGAGTAATCCAGTGGATTCAGATCTTGGCTCTGAGGGGCGAAAGGTTTTTGAACCAGAAGTTCATATTCCTACCGATCCACTCTTGTAAAATATTAGCAGTATGGACCGGAGCTCCGTCCTGCAGAAATACATACGTGGCCTTGTTGGACATCTTCAGGGTATTTGTGATCTATGGGACCACATTTTCGTTTTTACAACATGTAAATCAATCAAAGGCTCAGAATCAAAGCTATTCAAAATAATCGAAATTTTAGATTTAATCAACAAAATTGAAAACTGTATTTTTAAAAGATCTCATTAATTTTTTTAAACACAGTATTCTTGGACAAACTTTCAAAATATCAATTGTTGAAGGAAGATTCATTTCAGTTATGAAATCTTCAAAATGATTATATAATTATGCTAAACAGCACAATAACATCAAAACTTTCTTGTGCTAAAGGATGAATCAAGAAAACCACGAATAATCTTGATCGTGTGTCTGAAATTATTTTTTTAAGCGATGATAACGTTTTATCTGTATCAGAACTAAAGAAAAACTACATTTGAATTGTGTTCCATAGGGAATTGGTCAGAAACTATAACTCAATTTTTGTTCATACCTAAAAACTATGTATATATAATAGAAAGTATTAATTTGATGTAAACAAAAAATCCCCAGACTAATATTGCAAGGACTGGCCAATAGAAAAAATTTTCCATGAGAAATATAAAACACTTTTTTTTTTTAATTAATACAGTTTCCCCTTTGATAGTAAGAAGGATGATAGCATTTAATTCCCATCACTCCTTTAGATTCCACTTTGGTTATTAATACACATTTATAAATTATCACATCAAGCTGCAAATCTTTTCAAATTTAAATAAAAAGGTTCTTTGAGCTTTGCGTTGCTGTTGATTTTCATTAATTTAACTCTTTCTCACAAGGCCTTTCTATAAAACCATATGATTATATATATAAAAAAACAAAAAAAGCCTTATAAGAATTATGAGTCCTGCCGGATCTCTTAAATTTAAAGGATGCATCTGATGCAAAAGACGACCCATTGAACACTCTTGTCAAAATGACGTGATAAATTTATGAGGCAGTAACATCATCATTAATCCGCCTCGGATATCCTAGTGTTAATAACATCAAATATATATAAAAGTGATAATTATTTTTATTTTGACTTAATTAACTTTTCATTAATTTCCTGGGGTTTGTTCATCAATCCTTATACTATCTTGTATGCATCATATTTCTTTTCCATCTTTGATGGAAATTCATAATTAATCATATACGCTATTAGTTCATGATTTATTAAAAATTGGAATTTTGATGCTTTCTGGCTATTTATCCACGCAAACGATGAATATGAAAATGAGAAATGAACGAAGAGTGGTATACATTTTATTCTGTATTGAGCAGGCCATTTTAGATTATAATTTATCTAATCTTCTACTGTCTAAAAAGTTAAATATTATTTTGTCAAATGATATAAGTTAACTCAGTAAGAAGTGTTCAATTTATTTACTGATAAGTATATCATATTTATGTACCTATGTAAGGAATTAAAGGGACATAACGTAATTTTAAGAATAAAAACATCGGAAGAGCTATGTTAACATGCTGTTTTGGGGTAATTCCATTGGATATTGTTAAAGAAAGACTATACGTAGACACTCTGCTCGGGAATGAAAAATATTGATCCAAGAGTTATTTTAAAGAACAATTTTCTTTATTAATATTCCCAAAAGGTGCTAAGATACAAGGTTGGCAACCTTCTCTCTATGTACCAATAAATTTTAGGTGGATCTGAGAAGTAGAAATGATCCTTTATCTAGATCTACTAACGGATTTCCCCATGATAACGATGGTGGAATACTTGATCCTTTGTCACTTTAATGTGAAAATCAACCATATGGACTAGTTTGTCCTGACGTCTTCACTGTGCTAAGATAGGCTAAAGATAGCGTGTGGAATCTCCAAAATTAAGGAAATTGTATATTAAGCTTATATTTATTCCAAATACCCTAAAATTATGGGCTCATTCTCCCACTGAGGAAAACTATTAGTTTAGACTCTCAATATTGACTTGTTTCTATAAATTTCATATTTATATAAATTATATTTAAAGTTATCTCATTTCCTACGAACAAACTGTGGGAAATTTTGGGAACCTGAGTGATATTGGAATTCCGGTAGTATATAATAAATAGTGTGAAATTTATGGATTTCTTCAAATAATTAAGGTTATATTACCAACTTTTCCCAGTTTCCATTTTTATAACTATTCCCAGCTCTAAAAAGCTATGAGTGTTTTTTCACTTTATTTTGACGATAAAATCAAAATAGTTAGGATTATCGGATTTAGATGGCTTTAAACGGTTTTCTAGCTATTTTTCAGTTCTTGGCCAATAGAATAGGGGCTGCTGACATGCCGGTCCAAATCGACAATTTATATTATTTTGTCGAATTTTTATATCCATATTACCAGAACGGAATCGTTTGAACTACAACTTTGCTATTGTACTTGATACTGTATTGAATCTATAAACAACACAATTTTTCCCGGTAGCCTGCTCTGCCTTTTTAACTTGGCTGTAATGATACTAAAGATTTTTTTCTTTTAAAGTTCCATTTTAAAACGCTCCAACACAAAACTGGTTTCACCAAGCACAGAACTCCCAATGCATTTTTTTATCTGTACGTTTAACTTTAAAGCATACTTTAATCTCTTTTATGTAATGTATCAATAATGGGATTTAGCTCACAAAAGACATCAATCAAAATACGTCCAAAAAAATTAATTAACCTAATACTTTCTTGGGCATGATTTGCAAAGCATGAATCGTTAAAACGTTCAACAAAGTAATTCTTCAATATGTATTTAATGAATTATATTATAGAGTGAATTTTGTAAAATGTAGTAATCTAATACTGTTTTTTTAGGTAGAATAAATATTTTCAGGAAATTCAAAGAAAGAAGCCTTATAGTGAAAGTTATTTAAATGTTCAAATCATTTTTTTGTTTTCCATTCAAATATAAAAAATGTACTACGTTTAAGATATTATTTGTTAATTGTATTGTTCTATTTAAATATACAGAGAGGGTTGAATGAATGTTTTTGTTTTTTGCAATAGCATCACACTAATATAATCCACTAAAGATAGTTGGAGTTTGACTAAGTCAAACTAAATACGTTAATTATATATTTTTGATAATGTCACCATCTAAATAGCATTTGAAAACTAGAACGAGGATCTTATCTTTTTTCAGCGACTGCTGTCATCAAAAACGATTCCACGTGTTTTCAAAATATACAAATTAATAAATTTGTGAACAAAGTTATTTCAAAAATTAAAAAGATGTTCTAAATGTATTTTTTTAATAACCAACAGTAAATACAAAGTAGACCCCATTTTTTGTAGACTACTGGTATCGATAATGATCTCAACAAAAGTTTCAAAACTATGCTAGGCAATAAAAAAAAGACGTTTTATTATTTTGTTCTGATAAATACAGTTTCTATAGAATTATTATCTTGTTGCAAAACATCAAAATGTGTTTTTATAATATGTTCAAGTATATGTTTGAATAAGTAAAATTCGGTGGGTGCAAAAATTATTCTAGTATTCGCAGAAAGGTTAGAGTTTGAACTTTTATTACGATTTTTCTATATAGAAAAAATGGTAATAAATATGATAACTTCGTCCTTCAAGTGTTAAAATATGCACATTTTTATAGGGCAGATATAAAGAACAGGAATGATTTTAACCCTTTGTAATAATACATCCTTTTTATAAATCAGTTAGCGAGCTTGGTAAAAGAACAAACAATCAAAACTAAATATATTTATTACATGATAAACAGTTGAACTGTTTTTATTATTACGTCTTTTAAATTTTGTATCATTTTTCTAACTTTTCCAGCCCTTTTACATTCATAAATATGAATTAAAATGCTAAAAATACTTATATGCATATAAGCCATCAATAAAAAATAATCAGTATAATCTTTAGTAATCTACAGTATTTTGTTTAATCAAAGAAACTTTGAATCTTATTTTTAACATATAGGACTGCTTTATATAACACGTTTTGTTTTCAACTGTAAGACAACTTTTAGAGTTTGCTAAATAATATAACGAATCTTCTTTAAAGCTTGGTAATTTTGATGTACATTATACATGCTCTTCAATTTCTAGTGGGTCAGCTCTTGGAATTTATATTTTGTACTCACTAATGAGTAAATCACGGATGCTGATAATTTTATGTTATTGACATAAATAGGACTTCGAGAAAACTTAGAACAAATGATCTGTGGTGCAATAAAACTTATACAAATAACAATATGTCAACACTTGATATTTACCAATTTTTAATAAATTCTGGATTTAGCCTCATTTTATTAAAGCTCAACACTATGCAAATGACCTACAAGATATGGCTAGACTGATCATCCTACTACTTATAATTTCAAGAACTTAAATACTAAATAAGGAATTTGTTCCAAATATATTGAGACACATATAACGTCCAGACAATGAATGCTAACAGGTTTGAATATCAATGAATGACATCATTGTAAAAATATTTCAGATTGATCTCGTGATTATGTTTGTAGCTATTAATACTTTCATTGCTTTCGTACTGAAACAGGAATCTTAAGAATTTAGGTAAAAAAATTGCAATCATTTAAATTAAATTATTTTACTCAGTCTTTCTTATGCATAGATACTTTAAATGATATAAGCAAAGTTTTGAACGTTGATTTAGAGGTTCTTGATGAAGTTCTTATTAAACTTAAGAAAATGAAGAATGGTCGAATTAAAGGGGTAGGAACAAACTAAAAAAGAAAGTCAATATCCTCAAAATATACTAATTTGTCGTAGAAACAAATAAATAAATAAACTACAAATAAAGAAGATGGTGCCATTATCCTCGGGTATATGGAAACAAACGATTAATATGAAAATAGCATTTATGCCATTGGGAATAATTGTCTAATTACCTACAGGTTTAGATTTTTTTTTTCTTTTCTTCCAAAAGAATAAAGGCCGAAAGATGCAGTACCGATCACATAGTGAAAGATTTTTACTCTAAAATAAATATACTTTCTTCTCTTTGGAAAATTATTTCTACTAATAAATATGTATATTCTATGGATTAAATCTGTTTTGTGCTAAATAGCCGAGGTTGGAATTCATTCAGCTTTGGGACGTTTTGATGCAAAGCACAAACGTCCTAAAAAAAAGTGGAAATTGCATTCATAGTGAAGTATTCTATTGACGTCAGGAATAGATAAAATGAGTTAAGATGTTATCAGATAGATAAAGTGGATGAAACGTGGATGACATCTGGCCTTTAAGTTGAAAAGTATCGTCATCAAATCAGAATAAAATGAAAACTTTCCGTCACATTAGTCAACACTTTAAAAAGAATGCATGAGGAAAACTCTGTTGAATTTTTGAAACAATTATGGGAAATTCTAGAACATTACTCTAAAATAAATCATTAATTAAGTTAAGCGTTAAGCGTCAATCTCAAAGATGTTTTTGTTTTGGACATATTATTATTATTCAATATTGCACTCAAAGAAGATCTTTGAACATAAAAAGTACTAAAAAGATTGTAGGCGAGCGTCATTATACATATGTGCAATCACAGGTCACTGCTGATAAGGATAAATGAGCTCTTTAAAAATAGGGAGGGTAACTGTGAGAAAGGTTATGAATTAGATTTGTTTGCAAATTTGACCATAATTTATTCATCTTTTGAGCTTCTTCAAGTTTGTGTGGCTGATCTAATGGTCAGGGAAATATATTCTGCACTGAGATGACAAGATCTGTAATGAATAATACTTCTGATGCCAGTACAAAGATAAAAAAAAAAGTACTAAGCCTAATGATGGCAAAGTTTAAAGGCCAAAGAAACAATCCAACCCTTATCTGTACGTTCTTACAATTATGAACTGTCTTACTTCGGCTTCCTCTGTTGAAAAAAGTAATAAACCGCATAAAGATATTTCCCCTATAAGAGAAAATAAATAGTCAAAAAGCTATGTCTGGTGCTTTTAGATATTTGGTCAACTGTATATATTTCAAATCACCCTAAAATTACAGACTAAAATTGTGTATTTATTTTCTACCATAATTTTCAATGACTTAAACATGGGCATTCAAAAAATTATTTCTATAAATACCAGAGTGGGTAAATATAGACGATCTAGACATGGACTCATGAATCACTTGAAGTGAACGGATCTTTACATCATTTGTATTTAACTCATTAAGTTAGAGGTATCTTCCTACTAAAATATTAACTTTCCCTTTTATTTCCCTAAAAGATGTCATTGTTGATTTAGTGGAAATAGTTCAAATAGGGAGTTATATTTTAAAGAAAATAAAATCAAAAATCAAAAAAAAAAATCAAACAATACCCATGGGCACAAAATTCAAATTTCATCATATGTAATGATTTTCAGTTAAATATATTCCTATGGGGCGAATTAAACATCTATCTCCTTTTTTAAAAGAAAGTTATTAACCAAATAAAGGATTCTACACCTTTCCTACCAACTAGCGATTTAAATGTTGATCTCCATAAATTTTATTCGGCGAATCCAAATCGTAAAGCTCTACAAAAAATAGCTCCTAAGTTTCTCTTCATTGACTTGACTATAAAATTAAAAATCCAGAAGATAATACTTCTTGAAGAAGAGAGAATTAGAATTGTCTTGGCTTTGATTTCTTCAACACTGGCTCAGAATTTAATAGTATTTTTTTTCAGCTCTATCCCATGTTTCTTTCTGCCCCTCTTCTCTTCCCAAATTTGTTACTTCAGTGAGACAGGTTAACGGTGTAGGTCAAGTGCATGCATTTCTTCCTCTATCCATTCTGCTATTATTTAATTATGTAACTGAAATTTGTTGTATTTATTTATTTAAACGTTAAAAAGAAACCCAGTAATAAGTGTCTCCATCTTCATGTCTTCGTCAGCTCCTGGTGACATCAAGAAAAGCCAGGCCCTCTCCTTCACTGTCCCTCCGGAGCCTTCCTTAACCCTTTCATCGATCATGCTTTATATCTCCAGTAACTCTTGGCAAATAGTATAGAGTGAAAAACTCATAGAATTAGGAATAATACTGTGAATTATAAAAATATTAACTTCATTTATATAGTTTTTTTTTTTGTAAATTTATTATGTTTTACTTTAAGGGCTATCTTTGATGAAACCTGACTATTTTTAATAATCACATAATTATCATATTATTTTTTCTCTAAATAGTTTTGTAAGCAAATAAATATTTGTTAACAAGGATGATGCCTCATTGAATTAACCGATAATTATATTTGATAATATTCGGTAATTGTAATTTGCATTTCCTTTAAAAATATATGACAATCATCAGCTACATCAAATGTACATAGAAGATGGAGAAAAAATTATAAAAATATATGAAATTATAATTAGTTATTGAATTAAAAAATGTTTTAATAGAATAATATGAAGAGAATTAGGTACATCTCATGACATAATAGTTTGTAAGGTCTAAGAGAAATGAAACATCAATCAACAATAAGAGATAATTATACAATATGTTATAATAAGACCAAAATATTTGTTTTTCAATTTAAAAAAATAGTTTTTATATACTATAACGTTATAAAACTAATATGGTGATGATGGTCTACAAATATTGACTTTAAATTAAGAGCATCTCCTTATACAAAGATGTATGTAAATGTATTATTCAATATTAACTTAAAAGGAACTTTTAAATGTGATTATATTGCTCAGGAAGATTATACCCATATATAGTTTTATATTAGGTAGGGTAGACCGGGAACAGTTGGAACACTTTTTGTTACTGATTCATTAGTTCAGAGTTCCTTGGTTTTTATTAGATTCTCCAAATTTTAAAACAACATACTATTGGGTATAGTAAAAGAAAATCCGTTATTTTTTATGGATCCCTCCCCCCTCCCATTAATATTCATCCCCATAGCAATAAAAACAGTCCTTACATGTGGGATGGACTCGACAATTTGCTTTATTTCATGCACATTTTCAACAACTGACCTTGCAACATTGACATCTAAATTACCAGAACGGAATCGACAAAATAAAATTTGGCGTGATTGTCTGTTACAATATTTGGACCATAACACTATTCACATTTTCTGTGGCTTGTCTTGAGTTATCTACTTGTTCGAAGATAAACTGTAAAATATGACGGTTTTTTTCTTTTTGGTGGTGTCCATCTTTAACGCAGAATTAAACAATCATAAAACCGTTTAACAAGTTTTTTTGTTTAATGCCGTCTAGCGTAAACTGATTTGCACTTATACAACGCGAGATACATAATACGGAAGCCATCGTTTATTGTAAAAATAAGAGATTTATAGCTTAAATTAGGCAGTTATTAATTTTTTTCCCTTACGAAATTCAATACTAAAATTAGTTGAAATAAAATATAACCCAAAGTGAACTAGGTAAAAATAAGGGCCCTAGAATAAAATGTATTTCATTTTATGATAACCAGTTGAAATATTATAATAATCACGTCATTTAAATTTTGTATCTATTTAATCAATTTTACACTATTTAATATCAATTAAAATCCTAAAATTTTCTTTTAGAAATGTTAAAAAGTAGAGAAAAAATTAATCCTTATTCTAAATTAGTCTTAATAATATGAGTTTAGTGCTTTAGTAAGATATAATTTACTATTCTAATAATAAAAAAATTAAATATAAATTTTGTAATTTTTTTTTAAAAATATTCATTACTTTATGTGAATTTGATAATCAATTTAGTACCCATCAGTTTTTGATGAGACTGCGTGTGTTAGATAAAATAAGAGTGCCAAAATTATAATTTTGTTGCCATTGTTGTCAGCAAAACAGTTGATTTAATTTACTAAAACGAATTAATCCTAAAAAAGACATTATTAAATACATAAAAAGTTGCATATAATCAGATACTAAAAAGCATGGGCTTTTTAAATTGTAGATTTAAATGAATAAGAAGTATTATTAAAAGTTTTGGGGTGTGAAATATCCCAATTTACTACCGGTCCTCAAAATAGTCGTCTCCTTGTTTAATAGAGCTCATATTTTCTAAAATTTCATTTGAATAAGATTTTCCAAATGTTAATTCAATGTGAGAATATATATGACCTGTGTAGTTTGTGCTGCTGACGTTAATAGGCATCTTAATTTATTATTATAATAAATCTCACACTCGCCTTTTCATTATGTTTATGTTTCAATAATAAATAAAGGCGATACGTGGTGATGAAAATCGTATGTTTAATGGGCATGTCAAAAAAAACAAAAAAAACATCCACTTGGTAACCCTGAAATTTGAAGAATGTCTTAGAGTTTTTATTAGCATACACGAATGTTCTATCAGGTTTTGAATAGAATTAAATCTATTTTAGAGAAGTAGTTCACTACTAAGGAATTAAAAAATGATGACAACTACTAAGGGAAATAAATAAATTCTTCAGATTAGAAACTCCAAAAAAATACGGGCCAGCTAAAAAACACACACGTTTTACATCAATAGTCATACGATATTTCCTGACGTTAAATATTGTGAGTTATCGAGGTTTTTAAAACAATTATTTACTAGTGTTATTTGGTATACCAGTATTAAAACAGGATTAAAATTGCAGTTTCATTAAATGATAAAAAATTGTCTTTTCAATGACGTTACCCCCAATTGTATATTATAAGGGAAAAAAGAATGAAAATGACGTCATAATACGATGACATCACTAACACCCACTACACCCATTCAAAAAAAAAAAAAAAAAAAATTATAATGTTCCTTCAGTGGTTCAGATGGAGACAGATTAAGTATAAGTAAACATTATAGCACTTATTACAATTACTCCATCCTACCTAGGAATGGTCCTTGAAGTCATGCATATAATGAATATATTCTTTTCTAGGAACTACCGAAACGTAAACCTACGCACATTGAGGTTAAGAGAATCATTTCTCCCGAGGGCGTTGTCAATTGGGCTGCGTCGTTCCATTATTGATTATTTTCTTATTGAAAAGTTGGCTCGAATCTATATTAAGGGTATAAATACTCAAAATTCAAATCTAAACCCCGATTCGATACAAAAAAATATACTCACAGATCCGTCAAGTAACTACTATTATAATTTTTTTATAATAATTAAATCAAATTGCCGTTATTTTATAAGAAGTTTGGATATTGCTTATATTTTTTCGTACTAAAATAGCCTTCAAAATATTTAAAAGGAATTTTTTCCATTTAAAACAAAATATTTATTAAAGCCGTCACATGAAAAAATTAAAAAATATATATATTTCTTATCAACAATGTTAAAAAAGTGCCAAACCTCTCTAGTAATTTGTGTAATCTTTAGAGAAGTCTATAAAGACCAATAGGTATGCAAGAGGCATTATTTCTTGCCGGAACAAAAGTGCAGACTTGTAAGCGTTTCGTTTATTTGGCGTTCCATTCAATTAATTTTTCTAGCTTTCAACGTTTATTGTTGAGCCGTTTTTAGAGTTATGTAATAGTCTTTCGTTCGGCATTCCGTTCAACGTTCAATTCATAAAGAAGAAAAAATGAATTGAGGTTATATTTTTGTCCAGTGAACTAATTCATCGGCTTTGCTTTATTTAGTTATTCTAGTTGTACTGTTAATTAATAGTAAAGATTATGGGATAAGTTAATTTCATATGTTGTGATTTATACGCATTTGGTCTTAGCCAAACACGAGTAAAAAACAAAAAAACAAGGATCACCACTTTAAAGCATTCGTTCTGGTTGAACGTTCAACTACATTGCTAAAAATAACACTATAAACGTACCAAATATAGCCCTGCTTTCAAAGATATGAAGTCGGAGAATATTTTAACGCATCCAAATCTATATTTTAATTGAAATTTTTTGAATAATTCGATTCAAATTACACAATAGCATTTATCCACGACCCAAACTTCAAATGATTATATGCATACCCCATAACTACTAAATTAAATTATTTCATATAATCATGTATCTGTGGAGTAATTTGTTGAGACATCTTTATTAGTGATTCTGAGGTTAGGATTTCTGTCAAACCAAAAGTTATAAAAACTCTTTGTCAAATATATTTTCTTGGGTTAGATATATATAATTTTGGCAATACATCAACACAAATCCGATGTTGTTTGCACATAAACCACGTTCAAAAATACTTGAAATGTAAAAAAATAACTCTGCATTAAAGAATTGGATTCTTGGGAACTGTTAATTTAAATAATAATAATAATTTCAGTAGGTGTCTTTGAAAAACACCATTTTTTTTTATTAAAGCATTGATCGTGCGAGTGATTTTAATTTTAAAAGAAAACTTTGCAGAAATTAGTGTAACAAAATGTTAAAACCCCATTTTTAGCATTCAAGGTTCAAAAGAAAATAAGCGTTATTTTCATTGAACGTACGTTCCCCTGAACGCCGTGAAATTTAGCGTTTTCTTTACAAAGCTGAAAAAATGCATATTGTTAGTTTGGCCGATCGGTACTATAGTGATACCAGGGCATTTTGTATTGTAACCAGAACTTGCAGTGGCATTAAGTCATAAAAATGTTGAATCCCCGACAAATCAACCTACAAATTTCTGAACATAACCCTTCCTCCCAAAAACAAAATATCATTAATAAAAAAATATAAATATTTTTTGCTTATAAATAAAAAGATTCTTCAAATTTTGTAGGAGACCCACACAATACTTAAAATTAAACATTCTACGGACGACTCTGGGAGTACATGTAAATTAATCCTTTTGCATGATATATTAGTCAAAAAAGTATCGAATAATTTCAACTGAGGTACCTTGACAACACCATTGCTCTAAGAATTAAAAAAAGGACTTGAAAAAAAAAGAAATATTTGGTTGACTTTAATATAATTTATCTATTTTCAAAAAGAAAATATTTATAAAAATACATCAATACAAATATTGGTTTAATTCATAGTCAATTCCTCAATGATGCATTATTTCTCTTTTTAATAAAAAATATCCTTATAAGTATTGTATAAGTATGGTTTCAAAATACATACATATTTACTTTGCTATTTAAAATAATTTATCAGAGTCGTCAATATATATAATAAATTGGTTTTTTTAATTTGTGTTTGCATTGAAAAATGTAAAGAGTAAAAAATCCTCATTTTGTTAGAAAATTAAAAAAAATTCAAGTTTCATATATATATATTTAGAAATGTTTACAGTTTGTGGAGAAGCCTTCAAGTTGTAAATTTTACAATTGAGAGGAAAAACAAACATTTTTTCTTGAAAATAGAAAAATTTATTGAAAATTAGATTCATAAACAGTTTTTCAAAAATGCACAAAAAAATTTCTCCTAAAATGATAAATTTTTATACAAAATGACAAATAAAATATCTTTGTATCGGGATAGACCCCACTTTTTTGTCGTTTAATAACATTTAATTTTTCCTTCCAAAGCGTTTTTCAAAGTATAAAAATGCATATTTTTATTTAATAAATCCCTTATCATATCCACTTAGTATAGTAGCTTTTAAAATATAAATAAATCCCACAAAAAAACCATTGTGCAAAGTTCTCAATTAATTTAAAAGGTATAGCTGTAAAGTGGTAAAAATCCTTTCAAATCTATTTTTGAATTGATTTAAAGAGTTGTCCTATAAATTTGGTCTTAATCAGTAATATATGCTAAATTTGTGAAATTGGTTTCCAATTAAATCTGTCAGAGTATAATTTTTTTAAATATTTGTTCATGATAATGGTATCTACTTTAAAGAGATTAGGGAAGTTTGGATTATTGGCTACATGATAAACTTTTTCACATTCCATCTCCAATATCGTCTTATAAAATTCATCTGGGTTTTTGATTGGTAAATCAAAGATGTGTTATGAATTTGTAATTTTGTTTTGATAATTATTTTTATCTAAAATATTCTAAACAAGAGTTCATAATAATATTATATTAGGATTAGGTTGAAATATGAGTCTCTGAAATTTTTTATTTAATTAGAAAAGACAAAAAAAAAATATATGAACTTGCTCACTAGTTCCTTGAGGACTATACGTTGAACTATAATAGGACAAAGGATAATTTAAATCGGATATCTGTGAACGTATGTTGTTACATCAAGGATATGTAGAACAGTTTTTGTAGTATTTGTATTCTATATGGAGTATTCATTTGTTTATTTTTTTAAATATGTATACGTATATACAGAGAGGTTTTTCCTTGTTGTAAAAATTTTCTCAGGGGAATTATGTGGAGTACGTAAACTTCATTATGTATTCATGGTAGAGAATAAATAAAAAAGACTAATGAGACTCTAAGGCAGGAAGGATAACACATAGAATTAATTATAAATGGTTTAAATTTGTTTACTGCAAAAAAGGCCTCCTCCACACGACAACATTTTCTGAAGAAAACAAAACTTATTTTTCCTGTTTGGGATTACGTGACTGACAACACTGTTTACAGTATAACTGTTCTATGACAGTTTTGCCAATTGAAGAAGAGAGCAAATGGTTCTTCTGTCACTCTAAAAGAACTTGTATTCCGGCTCTTAAACTACTCAGCTCTGAAGGCATCTATATGGAAAATTGGTACTAATGAGAAAAGCTTTATACAAAATATATATACAAATCTAAATATATAATAACCAAATATAAAAAAATTGGATCACTTAAAGTATTCAAAATGGAAACTAAATCTTTGGAAACGTATATTTCAAAATATATACATATATATATTTTAGATTAAACATTGAATATTTTTTATATTACATTATATGTGTTATAAATAAATTATAAGGTTCTAAAGTGTCATTTTTAATTATTTTTCACCCTAAAAAAAATATATCAATTTCAGAACAAGATACAGAATCAATAAAAGCACTTTTTAATTATAAAAAAAACTTTTACATAAGTTTCATTAATCCTAATTTTAATTTGGTGATTTTTTAAGTGTAAAAAATTAGTCCAAACGATAATAGTTCCAAATTACTATATCCCATATATTTCATAATTTAGATGACTGAAAGAAAAATTGTTATCATTTTTTGGATTCTGCGCTCATAGATAAATTCAATAATTGTCTTCAATTAATTTGTACTAAATTTCCACCCCCTCTTATTTTCCCCTCTGTTATTGAATTAGTAAGTGTACAAATTTCAATGGACCACCCAGTAAGGACCTCATAGTCCCACTTATATGATCTTCCCGAAAATTGCCAACCCCGTCTTATCTTGATCAGATTCAAAAGAGGAAACCATGTAACATTTCAGATTATTAAGTGTCCAAAGGTGTAGGCCCCTATAAAGGATACACAACCTCTCTCTATTTTATATACATACAGATATATTAATCACATAATATCAATCCGGTGAAGTAAAGTAATCAACAAAGTTTCATCACAGAAACTCTCCCTCCCCCTAAATACTCTTACCATTTGCTCTGCTAAACTTAGTACAATTATTATTAATTTAAAAAAATAAGAAATAGTGTAATAAACTTCAAAGAACATATGAGCATATATGCATAAAAAATATTTAGTTGATGAGTGTATTTTTTTATTGTTAGCAAAAATTTGTCAAATTGAAATTTGCGAAGACAATCCAAAAAACCTTTCTTGTACTTATTTTGCAAAAAAAATAGTTACTAATATTTATTGGCAATGTAATGAGAAACACAAACCTCCAATATTTGTTTCGTATTTGCAAAATCAAAAAAGTTATTACAAAAATAACCTGCTATTACTGGTTCATTTTTCCAAAATTTTGCAAAAATTATGCAATAAAATATTTTCTAAATTAAAAATACTTCAAGGACATATTATAGTCTAAAATTTAATGTGGGAAATGCATCGTTTTGTGGCATTTCTTCCTAAAAATTAAAAATTGACGATTGACAAATAAATAAAGATATCAAATGATAAATTATACAGAAAAATGACTGATCTTTCAGTTCAACATCAACTTGTATGTGTCAAATTTATTTGAAAACAAATTGTCAGACAAATTACAATAAATTTTATTTTTATACAAATGCAATATTTCATTGGAAAATCATTTGTTAGTATCTGAAAAAAAAAATTGCAATTTTCACGGATTTCTTTTTTTTTTTTCTATAAAATTTTTAATCTTGAATGAATTTAGAAAACGTAATTATTCATTTATTTTGTTTTTTGAGACGTGAGTCACTTTTTGATTTATAATCCAGTCCCATATGTAGTCTCCTTAAGCTCCAAAAAACCATTTTGTATTTTGGGTATAGATAAGCACCATCCCTTATATGACTCCTCCCCAAATATCTGCAATCTTGTCTTAGCCTGGCCGGTTCGAAAGAGGGATCCATGCAAAATTTCCGTCTCTTAGGTTGAACGGTGTGGGCACGTATCTACACACACAAACTCTAATATATATATAAATTGTGTATATTGACTTCGAGATGGGTATTTGATAGGTCAGATGGATTAATTTAGCATTATAATGTCTACTTTTACATAGCACTGGAAAACACGAAATTTTTACAAATAAAATAACGGCAAGAGTATAATTTATCTCTGAGTGCAGAATTAATCCAAAAATGTTTTCAGTTTTTATCTAAATCAAAAGTTTTTTGAAAAATTTGAGATGATAGTGATTCAGGACTTTTATCATTCAGAGTAATTTTTTATCATTAAGACAATCACCAAATTTAAGTGCGTCGAATAAAACTGATCTAAGAAAGTTTTTTATGATTATAAAAATGTTTTATTCATTCAGTATCTTGTTCTGAACTCGGCATATTTCTATTTTTAGGCTAAAAAAATGATAAAAAGACGACAATTTTGTTAGAACGTAAAAAGTAATTCAACATTCATAGTGATAAGGAAATTATACAGAAATGATACTTATGTAGAAAAATATTCCATGTTCTTCTTTGTTTTGTTTTTAAACCTATTTAAAAAATATGGATCTCCAAAAGTTTTGATACGTATGTATTTGTATTTTTTAATTGATCTTATTTTTGTGGAGATGTATTAGCAAATGTATGTACATCTATTATTTTAATAATGTATTCTATTTCAATGTAATGTTAATGACGTCATATCCCGTCATAAATAAAGATAATTAATATCACAATATACAACCGGTCTTCCTACAAATTCAAATAACGTAATTACTAATTATATTTGAAATATTTTAATTCCCTACCCATCTTGAAAGGATATCTTTATTCCGTCGATCCTTGAATCTCCTTTGCACGGAAGGAGTCGACACTGCTTTCTTATGAATCTTGATAGTTTTCTTTCGCTGATTTTTCATCCTATCGTCCCTCATGGAATACAGAGTTCGGAATGAAAGCATCTCTTGAGATAGATGATCAAGTTAGAAGTATGTTTATTGTTGAAAATTGTGACCGTATATTTGTTTCCTTGGGTAATCAGTTCAACTTCTTCTGATAAATAAGGGAGTTTGACTGCTCGAATTCTGATTGAATAGTATTCCATACTATCATATTGTTGTTGTCGCATGTACATAGTACACAGTGGATTATATTTCTAAAAAAGTATTGGAATGAAAACTTAGACAAAACGAATTTCGACTCCATATGGAATTTATGTAAAAGACTTGATGTTGTTTACAAAATGAGGTAAGTTCATTTCCCTTACATATGAGTGGTAAGAAAAAACAAACAAAAGAAGATAAAAGTCAAATATATTTTGTTTTTATACGCTGGATTGTAACAATATTTGGAACACGTATTATCATTTAAGATAAGAGTGACAAAGAATATATCAAATAATTAATAATATGCTAAGAAAACTAATCTTTTTCAGTTAAATCAATTTTTGTTTTTTTCAAAACGTCGAATAGACAAAACGTAGACCAACAGAAGGGGCTTCTCAAAATAGTGTTGTAATACATCCCATTCAGACATTTTCCTGATTGTAGCATAGCACCCCCCTCCACCACTCCAATATAAATCAACAGTAAAGGCCACTCCAAACCAACTCATACAACTCGAATGTTGGTGCTGTTATCGGGTACCGCCGTGTCCAAAAGTGGGATTAAACCCACAGCTACTATTTAAGCAACCAATAAGAGCCGCTCATTTACATTCCCAATTGTTGGGGGTGTTTCAGGGTGCTGCTAGGCCCCAAAATGAAATAAAGCTCATTGCCAATACTTACATTTACCCCCATTTACATTCCAAAGGCCCCCAAAGTTTGAGGCTGTTTTGGGTTTCATCTTGTTTTGGGGACCAGCGGTATCCAAAAGCAGCCCCAACTTCCTGGATATAAATTGAGGTTTTGGGAGAAGCCTCTGAAGGTAACTTATCTGACGGTGGTAGGTTTCACCCCTTTTTGGGACCCAGCGCTACATGAAAACACCCCAAATTTTGGGATATAAATGGGGAGGGTTGAGGGGCCATTACTGTTGTTTATGTAGGGGGTATATCTCGAATAAAACCTCAGAATAGAGGTTTTGTGCAATGACAGCCTCACTAGTCCGATTCAATACCACCTTTACAACCTCAAAAAGTGTCAGGGCCCCCTCCAAAAACATACAAATTAATCTTGGGCCCACAGGTTGTCGTGAACTATAGTGGGCTAGCCAGACAGATTAAAAACCCCACCATAAAGGATAAGGGATTCCTCCAAATACATAAAAAATGAACCTCTGCCAGGTGTTGTCCAGATATACGGGTTCGTTGTGGGCTCCGTACTTATTTTTACATTAAATATACTTTATCACCTTATCTTCTTTGTTTCCCTCTTAACACATTTATTTCTTGCATATTTAGTATGAGTAATTACAATTTCCTTTGTTTGGTAATTTACGCTTATATTTATTCAACTGATTTTTTTTTAAAAACGCCTACAAATTTATTGGAATTTTGAGATAAGAACTATTTGGTTATTGACTTTTAAAACGGGATTATCTTACTTCAAAGTGAAATTATTTTAGAGAATTACGAAAATTATCAAAACTCAAAAAGGTTGTAAAAAACTTCTACACGAAGGATCTTCATATCTACTTGAGAAATCAAAAAACGACTTATTGTATTGGCAATTTGAAAAGCAACAAATTTGTAAAGGAAGATCAAGTAGCAACAAAGTTATCAAAATAACATCGAATCACTCTCATCCTCCAGATCACAAAGAAAATGATGTTAACAAAGTTAAAGAAGAAATAGAGACACTATCTTAAAATTCTTCATTTGTTCCTTCAAACATATTGAATTAATGCACATGTAAGTTAACTTTAGATATGGCTGCAAAACTTTCGCAAAAGAACCCTTCAAAAGAACTGTTAAGAGAATTGCACACTCGACGAAGAAACAGATGAATTGTATCACGATTTCTGACAATATTTTGAATTATCGTGGATCGACGTCATTCAATGGGGAAAAAGACGAAACCCTGCATTTCAAAACGATCTGTGTAATTTATTCAAAGGAATAATTCAGTTGAGGGCTGGCATAATGTTTTTCATATTGCGTTTGAAAGTTAATCATCCTACAAAATAAAAACCGTTAAAAAATCTTTGAGCAGGCTTCATCAGAATTGTATCTACGACAAATTCAAAATGGACAAAACTTGAACAGACAATCCAAAAAGTATGAAAAGTTTTAAAAAAAATATCTAATATCTTTCAAAAAATGAAAATATGGATATTTTAGAATAAGTACATAGCATTGGCAGAATTCGTAATTTGACATTTCCTTATTATATTTTATAAGAAAATAGTAGAATAAAAATGAATATTTAATATGGATTAACGTTATAACTATTAAGTTTCTTGGAATAAATTGGGTTGTTGAGAGGAGCCCTTAAATGCCATTTAATTAACAGTGGTTTCATCTGATTTCGAGAACCGGCAGTACCCAAAATAGCTCCAAATTTTGAGGTATAAATGCAGGTTTGGGAGGGGTTCTTACTGTTAGTTTATTTAAGGGTGGTTTGTTAAATATCTCGAGCGGGAAAGGTCTCGAGTAAATGTCGTAGAAACTGTTTTTCATATTTTGAAATGTAATATTTTCCGGTCAAAATTCTGCCGATACACGTTTAGTTCCTTCCTTTTTTGTCGGTCTACGTGTTGACCTTCTACCAAAAAATAATTGTTTCACCTATTCTTCCAATTTCTTTAGGTGGCGTAGATTTTAGAATTTTGTGGAACGTGGGTGGCTCTACGTAGAATATATTTGGAGGATAAAATTGAGTAAGAGTTTTATGCAAAACTTTGGTGTAAAGAGGTCGCTAGACAGATTTCAAAATACGAAAAGAGAAAGTATAATTCATAAGAAATTTTGCTGTTATTTTTTATTGGACATAAGCAAAGTGATACAAACCTCGACTTTTCGGTGATACTAGAAGCAATTCATGGAGTTGTATAAAAATATTTAAGCAGATATTTAAAAATAAATGAAACCATAAAATGCCAAATAACTCTGACTATTGAATAATCTTGTGATGAGGAGAAGCTGTTTCTTTACCTTTGTTTAACCCCTTTAGGTTAATAGATACGAACTGTAGAGTCAGCCATATTTAATGCTATCCGTGGATATTCGTAACTGCACGGTAAACTTTTTATCATCATTTACCCACTTTAAAAAAGGCACGATTCTTCTTTTTCAACTTATAGGTAGGCTGAAACGTTTAGAATGCAGTTCCCGTTGTCCATTCGCAGATGACTCAAAGTTTAAAGATACCATTTTAACGTGTGTAAGGCATTGCATTTTATAAACCTTTGAAGAAAACCATTTTTGAGTATTTCTTTTGAGATTAACACATATTTTTTTAAATTGTCTCATTTGACTTATTATTCTGATATTAAGTGTCCTTTAAATTTCTAAAAAAATACTTTATATATATATTTTTTTTATTCAATTAGACCAGCCATTTGTTACATTTCTAAAAGTAGGGTCTATAAGATTTATGGAGAGAATATATGTACATATATATTTGCGAGATTAAAGAAGTAATTTTGTTATTCAGATGGCCTTCATATATGCCACAGGTATAGTTCCCGGTTCGTTTTAATACTTTTACATTCTAAACTGTATTTCTTGAAAGCTCCATAAATACTTTTGAGAAAATTTTCGTGGCAATAAGATAAATTTCCATTTGTTTGGACAATACTCCAGAGAAAATCCAACAGGAATCATAGAGAATTGTAATTAGTCTCCAATGGCTTTTATTAGTCCCATTCCCCTTCTTTGGAATTAATTCAATTATTCCTTTTGTATGTGTATTGTGTAGTCATTCAAATTTTCCATAGAACGTCCAATTTAAAAAAAAATACAGAATAACTTTATGAATAAAATTTCAATATTAATTTTTCTGGTAGTCTACGGTTACCACTGCCTTTGATATCCTAATAATACCTTCCTATGTTATTATGAATGATATTTTTGCCACAATGTTTTGAAAAGGAGGATTTAATTAGTCAAACACATTTAATGACTTTGTAATAAATTTTCCTTCATGATTAATTTTTTAACTGCAGGAGCAGAAAGGTGGACTTTCTTAAGAAGTTTCTTAAGCACACAGAACATCCCAACACAATTTTTACCTATATTTCTGCCTCTGCAACTTCTGTAACCTAAAAAGAATTCGAAAAAAAATTGCATGCAGAAATTGATCTATCATTGATAATTTTTTCCGCTTGATTGACGTATACCAATGTTTCTACTACTTTTCCAAAATAAACCGTGAAATTGTTGATATAATCACTTTTATGAGACCATATAGTGCTTACTTGTAGGAAATAGAGTTATTAAAACCTTCCATTAATGTTTTTAAACTTTCATTTTGTATTTATTGTTCTCCATCAACCATTATGGAATTTCTGATGGAGTAGTTTTATACTTTTTCCAAACTAATCAATATATGGTGAACATAAGTTTCAGCTATGTAAATCTTTTTCGTATCATTAATCATTATTAATGTAGGGAGTACTTTAGTACTGGAGTGTGAATTATATTTTACACACACCAAAAAAATCAAAAAGTTGTGTTACAATGTTTCAATGATAACTTGTATTATGCATTTCAACTTCACTCGATGTATTCATTCGTAATAATTATTTTCTACTTTTGTACCAATTTGTGTTGAAAAAAATATAGTTCCAATATATATATATATATACTAAAGATAGCTAAAATATATATCTAAATAAATAAAAGACCACTAACTTGAAAAAGTTTAGGATCAAAAACTTAAGTAATGGTTGACGATTTTGTTTTCATAACAATGAATACAAATGATTTATATGGATATTTAATAGTTTTTAAATAACGTATAATATTTGCTTATCATTGCTATGATTTAAGATATATTTTTAACCAAAAAATTTATCAAAATACGTCATTTTTTAAATTTTTAATACCCTAAAACACAGAGTTTCACTTTAAAGCTGTTTTACTCTCAATTATAAACATTATAAATTTAAGTAAAATACGTTTCGCTCAAAAAATTTACTATTGCTGGTTTTTAATAAATATATTTTATATTTGAGATTAAAATATATCAAACAACATTCAAATTAATCTAAATTAATTGCAGCATGGGGTAGTGGAATGAGTTCTTGTAATTAAAAGAATTAAATAGCAAAGTTTGTCTGTATGTAATCCGTATTTTTGACCTAAGAAATAACAATTTGGGGTTATTCAATGTCAAATGAACGAAAATAAATAAAAAACGTCCCCAGACCTCCTTAGATTTGGATGACTTTTGGCACACAAGCTTAAATTCATGAGTAAATTAAGTGTTCCTAAATTTCAGTACATTATTCTGAGATATACATACTCGTCTACGACCAAAATTTTCAACGTCACTTTAATGTCTTCTTACCCAACACTTATTTTTCTTGTGTATTTTTTGATCCAAAATTCTTTAGATTTGGTACCTAGCTATTTTGAAGTGTGAGAACTCCAAAAAAGAATTCTAAATTAGGATATTTATATTTTTTATGACCTCAATTTTCAATTTAAAAAAATCTGAAGTACATTTGGAAGTACTTGATCAACAATAAAAAAAATTGCCCAACTCTTATGAATCTGAAACTTCGGGAACATGTTCACCATAAATAGGGGTATCGTTGTACCAAAAATCTCTCATTGATTTGACATGGAATGACCCTTTAATTATATTAATGACATTTCACAGACATTTTTATGTAGCATCGGGTGTGTCATCATATTAAAAAAATAAAAGAAAAGTATTTATGAATAGAGTTCTTTCAGATCGGTATAAATAAAATCTTACTGCCGTTTACGTCAACTCATATCTATTTAATACAACTCTAAAGCATATACTATAACATATGAGTTAAGAATACATTTTTAGCAAAAAGTGTGCATAGATAAAGTTTAGCCAGGTAGCAAACTATAGACTAAAGTACTCCTTGTCTCATCATGTCCAACAATATTTATTTATTTTAACAAATTGTTGATTATTTTATCATTCTTGAAGAAAGAACAGCTAAGTATTGAGTAGCTACGTGTGAAGAGGATGCCCATATTTATTTTAAAAATTAGAATATCCGGATAAATCGGGAGAAAATATCCGAATGATCGAAAATATGTATGAATATGGGATGATGGAGTAATAAACCATTCAATTTTTCTAAAAAGTTTCTAATAACTTGCGCTCTACTTTAGCTGTCATTTTCCTGTTCAAATGCAGACAAGGGATTAATCCTTTGTTTTACTAGTGATCACATGCAAAGTATAAAAAATGAAATAAATCAAAATCTATTAAATATATCTTAACTATTCTTTAATCAGTAAAAGATTGTACAAAATCCAACAAATTTTATTCCTTTATTAAATATTTAATTGTAGCTCTGGTACTTCGATGTTACCAACTTTTAAAGCAGTTCTTGCCCTATGATTTCCCCCGAAGTCTACAGTTGAGAAAAATACATAGGACTTGTTTGTGGATATATTTGTGATATAATTTAAATAGAATGAATATTGAATAATTCATATTAAACCCATTTGAAATAAAATTATGTTCCGTAAGGAATTGATTGCTATTTACTTTTTCATCTACAAAAAGAATCAGATAGAAAATATTTATCTACTAATCTCAAGTTATATATGAAAGATATCCAAAAAATAAATAATGTATAATTATATACCAATATTTACAATATTGGGATCAGAAATGGTTAAGTGCGTCATTCAATTTTTGTGTTTAACGGAGGCATTAGAAAAAATAATTGTATAAATATCCAACTAATCAAAGAATAACACTCGAATTCCTTCTTTTTAATTAAAAATAATTTACGTCAAAAGGTATGTATTTGACATCATTTTGATTCATTTAGATCTATAAATAAATATTTAATTTAATTTTATGTTTCTAGAAATTTTTAAATTAATTCAACATAACATTCATGTTTAAATATATTTATCACACCTTGGAAAAAAAGGCAATTAGTCACCCAAAAGATATTAAAATTTGATTAAATTTAGTACAACTGAAGATTTTTTACCTGTAAGCTGCAAATCAATTTAATTTCTTTGGCAGTTAGATGAAGAGGCAGCACATTTAGTATTTAGTATTTCACATTCCTTTACATTTATTTAATGATTTAACAATAAAAGTTATAAATCATAATCAAACTGGTTGTAAATCATTAATGCTGTGATAAATAGTAATTCCGTACTTGTAAATATTATTTTATTTTATATATCAATATAATACTATATGCTTAAAAATAAAATAAAATGAAATGAACTTACGAGTATATTGACCTGGTCAACAGTGATTTAAAGTATTATTTATAGGTACCACAAATAATATAGGTGGGACTTATCATACTACTGATATAAAACCTCGTTAACAACATCTCGAGAAAATGTATTAGTGTTATATATAGGAGAACCTTTAGCATATTAAATAAAACAATTGCAGGGAAAATATTGTAAACATATATTTTTAACATAAAATATATATATTCATTTTTTTTTTTTTTAAGATGCCACCAAAAGTGGGTGGGAGTTTATCATTCAGAGGGAGTTGTTAATAGCACAATGATTTATTAAAGAATGAACAAAAACATTTTTGTATTTATAAAAATAAATAACTTTCGGCCAAGGGGATTGGCCGCTTTTTTTGTATATTTTTCTAGAGTATTTACAATATGCTCTGGTATTTGAAAATTAAATTAAGGCTAAATTGAATTTGATTTTGATTGATGGTAGAGCTACCATCAACCGTTTTTACGTTTTTTATCTCTACATTTTGCCCATTTCTATATATATTATATCATATACCCGTAAGTGGAGGCTCCAGTGGACTCACTACAAAAGGGAAAGAAGAAATGAAAATTGAAAACAGTGACATTACATAGCTGCCAAAGGTCATTTATTATATTTTATGAAAAAAAAAGTATTTATTAAATTGGAATAGTCGAACATATATTTATCAGTATGAAGACTCGGTCGCGCACTGAATTTTTTTTTCAGTTCGGTCTTAATTAATTTTTTCTAGAGAGATTTGGACCGATTTTTCGGTCCAGAACGAGGTCACTGATTCTTTTGGGTCTCAAAATCAAAACTATGACGAGCATATAGGTATAGAGTATCCATTCATTCGATATAATCACCGTTGGCATCAATAACGGCCTCAATACGGCCTCTGAACCGGCCGCAGGCTCTTCTGACCATCTCATTTTCCATGTTGGGGAATACCTCCTTGATGGAGTCCATCAGGCCGGCCTTGGTGCTATGGGGATGTCTGTTGGTATGTCTCTCGACATAGCCCCAGACAAAATAGTCCAAAGGATTAAGGTCGGGAGAGTTAGGAGGCCACAAATCCTTGGTTATGACGTCATAACAGTTCTCGGTTAACCACTGCATGGAGATTTTGGACATTGTCTGGATTGTTTGGACTTATTGTTCTCTCATGGCAGCCCGGATCCGGCCATGGCCTTCATGGACCTGGTAGGGTCATCCTCAACCATCTTCTTCACATTGTCGACAAAGTCGGTGTCCCTGACCTTCCTGTCGGCGCCCTCCTCCTTGGTTGCCCTCTTTATGGTGGCATCAACTTCCCAGGTGTCATCTAGCTTCTTACGGATACACTGAACAGTCTGTAAATTCACTCCTAAGGTTGAAGCAATCGTTGAATTGGAGATTTCACCTCCATTATTAACTAATGCCATGACTATGGCGGACCTCGAAAGCTCCTCGTTCCACTTATAGCTCTTTATCTCCTCATATGATGACGGCATGATGCTAATTGAACTACGTATCGTCAGCTGACGAGAATAGCTTTCCTATTTGGTAACCGGTTTTTTATTTGATAATGTCGTCTTCAAGTTATCAAGGTTTAAAGTAGGCGACAATCTGATCCCCACTCCCTATATATTATGAGAATCCATTTTTTTATAGATCAACTGTCATTCATTTTTTTCCAAAAAAAATTCAAAAAGTATACGATAAGTTCGAGAATAAATACTCTATGCATATAAAAGACGGCAGGATCATAATTAATCCGAGCTATCTATTTTTCAACTTCGTATTACGTCATTGTACATGAAAAAAAAACATATGATGTCATGTTATAAACAATTTATCTGTAAAGTCGTTATAATCCGATTTTTTTGGGACCGTACTAGTACCGAATTTTTCCTTTGGACTGATCAAGACCGAAATTTTATAATAGACCGGTCCAGAACGAGCTTTTTTGTGGACCGAATGAGTTCGATCAACCAAAAAATATAAGGATCACAGATCGGTCCAGGATTTTCAGACCGAAACCCAACACTAATACTTATATATAATAAAAGAACCCTATGAAAGTCATAAATCACATTTTTTAGGAAATCTTATCAATTCTTTGAAATGCCTCGTTTATATATATATATAATCGACTATTTAAAAATAATAAATTTTGTTTCTCTTCATAAATATGTGACAAATAGCCTTCTAAACTTGTGTTGTTCCATTATAGTAATTTATCAGGTCTTCTGTGTCCCCCTTTGTAACCTTAACTTACAAGTCTCTAGTATAATATGGATAGGATGTTGGTAGGGGAAAACAGGGCTTATAGATTAGAAAGGGAAACACAAACAGTTAATGTGTAAGAATAAATAAAAAAATCAATCTTATATTTTAAATTGAATTAAAATATGTAATTTTTTTATCAATTATTTAATCAATTGTCGCAATGTTAACATTTTTCTCTGCGAATGAAGAGTTCCATGCTTATTTGACTTTATTTTCTATTTTAATTCATCATGAAATAGTTATGTTTATATGTTTAAATATAATTTTATTATATTTTCTCTACATTAAGAATATTTTAAATATTCCAGATTCTACTTTTTATAGATTACAGTGATTCATTTTCTTCCTCCAAAATCATATAACAGGCAGATGATGTGAACAAGAGTCATAATTCACTAATAACATAAGTTTTGTTCCAGTATTATCCTCACACTCTTCCAAAATCCCATCCCTATATATCAATAACGCCCTACTCCAATGGACAACCAGATATAACTCATTCAGACGTTGATAACTCTGTCACATAAAGGAACTGTAAAATATGATGTTACAACTAATCAAAAAACTTTGTTCAATTCTGAAACTATTAGAGGGATACCCGAATGCTTAAACATGTTCTACAACAGTACTATAAACAAGTTTCAAGTTATATTACTCTTCTAAGTTTCTAACATGCATATGAATGGATGAAAATTAAGCTATTTCTAAGAAAAACAGGGCTTATAGCATTAAAACTTGATAATTTGTGACGTCATGTTTTCTAAATGAACACCTTGAAAGGTAAATCAGATTTGATTAAAAATGTAGAATTTCCTTTGTGCTCTTAATTGAACACCCTGTCATTTTTGACACTTTGGCCAATTAAGGTACGAAAAAAGTATGAACATTCTAGTGTTTAGTTCACTGCCTGTGTTAAATACAACTTTTATAGTCATAGACTGCTGATATAATAATATAGGTGGACCTCTGTAAAAAAAAATATATATTGTTATACAGTGAGCTATTAGCGGTCTATCAAAATTAACGTGGTAACCCTAATAATTTGAAGAATGCGTTGGAGGAGAACAGCTTGGCTGCTATAAACTTTCATTAGATGATAGTACATCGATGAGAGAAGGGAAATAAAAAAAATCTTACACCATATCTAGCAAGAACATAGAAAAACCCTCAACTATACTCTGATTCCAACCAGAACAACAATTATAGCAAATCCTTAGTATTACTCACCTTCATTCATAACCACACTCCAGAGGTGTCCGTGGGGGTGGGTTTCGTTGGAAGGGCTATATCCCTTCTCCAAACTTGAGAAAGAAATTGGTTTTCTTTACCATTAGATAAATTTATCAAATTAACAAAATATGAAATATGAATTTTGTTTTCCAAAAAAAAAGTGTATTTTTCGGAATTTATTTTCATTATTCAGATACCCTTGTACACACTCAAAGTTACACTTGATACTTTCTGCCTCTCTTCAAGAATTAAAAAATAATAACAACAGCTTTAGAAAATAAAAAGAACTGTTCAGGCTGCTTACATAAAAAACTGCACGCTAAAAAATGCTTAGGATTTACAACACTAATATTTTAATTTGGTAAAAAAATATGGAATAAAATGTCATTGGTAATCTTAACCAAGACTGATCAATATATCATTTGAACATCATCATGTTCAAAATAGTAACATTACAGATTGTACAATGTTGGAGATATGAGGGTCCTTTTAATTTCAAATTGTGTGATTGGTGGATCGAGAGCATGAAGGCTTTTTACACACTCCTACAGCTGTTTATGCTATAAACAATCTAATGTTTTTCGCAACTGTTTTTTTTTTTAATCAAGTGGCTAGCGTATATGTGTGTATTCAATGCACAATCAGGTATGTCGTCCATCTTTAAGTGTGCATTCAATGCATGGACCATCAGGCATGTCGTCCATCTTTGATCTAAAATTCCTGGTGGCTCTTTCTGAGGAAGTGAGCTGAGCAGAAAAGTTCTACCTCAAAGCCACAAGCAAATTAAGTGATTTTTAAGTTCTTGAGGGTTATAGATTAATTCAAAAACCTTTATATCCCCACAATGACCAATCCTAACCACAAAGTTGACTGTTACTGTTACATTTGTGAGGTCGGTAAGTCAAACAAAAAGACTCTTGATTCCCTTATTCCTCTCATCAGACCCAAAAACTCCCCTCACATAACTCCTACAAGATAGACTTTGCGTGTTTATATAAAGTACATACATATGATCTGAATAAAATAAACAATATTTAGTATAAACTTAGAAAGAGAACATCTCAGCTTCATATTTATTTTTCTTTGATTTAAACTATTAAAGAAAGCAGATTCGATTTGAACCATGATTACTTCCTTGACACAAATATCACTCACGGTTGTTATGCAGCTACTATGAATGTTGTCAGTATTATATTACACAAAAAAAACCAATAATATATTACATGTTAATTCCACGTCGAGTATTTTAATAGAATAATCTCATTATTGAAAAAAAAAACCTATAAGGAACTTATTGGATAATCATTTTATACAATATTTATTCCTAGTTTTATCTCTTTGGGGGTTCTCTCCGAATGATTTATGGACGGTTGATTTTTACGAAATTGATAAGAGTAGATGTGTATAAGAATATTATAAAGATAATATTTATGAGTAGTATTTATAGTTTAAGTGGTTAAAACCAAGATACTTGGAAACAATTTATATTGATACAGTTGTAGAAAATATGACCTGCTTAAAATCAAGATATTTAGAGACACGGAATATCAGTATATTTGTAGGAAATATGACCTGTTGGTATGCTAAAATAAAATAAACTGATTATGAACATGGTCATCTAGACCATTTGAAGTCTGTTTGAGAGAAAAGAAGCTTAGCTCTCACAGAAGTACATTATAGTAGCTACAAAAAATAATTTATAATTGTAGGGGACGTATTTTGACAGGTTATCTATATTGTATCACGCAACCTTTCCTCCAAAAAGAAACCCAAAAAAATTCTGAAATTATTTGGTTGATTCCAATAAGTCAACTCTCAGACTATCATTGGCATATTATTTCTATACACTTTTTAAAATGAATTATATATATAGATATATTTTAGAATGTTTTAATCCTACATAATATTTTATTCGATACTTTATTAGATTATTAAAATTAGAAATATTTTATTAAAAGCGCAGCTATTCATTTATATTTCCATATTATAGCCAAAATTTATCTATAAAAATAATAAGATGGCCAGTATAAGTGTATATGTTGGCCATGCTATGATGCTTTTACAAGTTACAACATGTATACGCAAGAAGTACACTTTTCAACTTCTTCCTATTAAAATGCATTGTTTAATTACAACATTAGTTATTCTAATTACCAACCATTCATTTTGATCTATTAAAATTACATGAAGCATTATGTATTTATGAGTATCATATCTGTGGGCATTTGACTTTGTAATATGCTGCAGAATACTTGTATTTTAAAATCAAATACTTACATCAAAATAGCCAGAACTTATTAATAAATCGATAGAACATTTAATTATTGCATAATTCTCAATCGAAGTACTATAAATCCTTCTTTTAAACTATTCAATTTCATTTTTTGTTTCAACTTGTATAATTCGCTTATACAAGTTGCAACTTGATCAAAATTGCAACTTTTACACAACATTGGGAATCAAAAAGAGAAATTGTACTCCTTTTTGTAAACGGAGTAAAAGTGTTATTTATCCAAAGGAATTACTTATGAAATAGCCATGACGTATTAAGTAACATGAGAAAATCAATACTAAATAACAAATACATTAATATCTTAATACCTTAGTTATCTGAACTATTTATATTTTATCTTGATAGCACATTGTTTTGATTTTTATATAAATATAATTAAATCAGCTACATAATTTTATAATTATAATATTGAAATATAACCAAAAATATCAAACTATGAACATATTTTGGGTTAAATTTATCTTTTTTTTCATTACATTTACTAATTAACCCAGGCAAAAAGAATTATGACTTCCAAAACTTAATTAACGAAGCGAATATAAATAAAGTAAGTTGACTGATTAAGAAATAAAATAAGAGAAATATGTAGTATAATAAAAACCATACTCTAAAATATTAATAACTACATTTTGAAACAATCAAAAAACATAACGATTAAATATTATTTCCATAAACATAAACTTATTTTTAAATTTTGAATAATAAAACATCTTTGAAGTGTTTACAGGTCATATTTGTCTTTTTGGTGAGTAAACATATCTTGATATACTCTCTATGAATCACAACTTACAATTGAAACATTTATATAGTTATGTAAATTAGTATCGTTATTATTTATTCCAGATGAAATGATTCGTATCTCGATGTCTATCACATATTTTTTCCCCTATAATATCAGACCAATTACATTCAAAATGTTCTTTTAATGATGTAATAGTTTTTAATTTTCATTAAAAATTTGGAAATAAAGGTTCATTCATTGGCCCAATCCGTATTCCTGGGAGTTTTGATAGCTGTCTTTTTTTTTTCTAAGCCCAATAATAAAGTTATTTACTGTATCAAAATGATGAACAAAATACTCAATTGTTTATAGCCAAGTTCCCTAACGTGTTGTTCTAGGTGCTGGGGGTTGAATAATTTAGTAGTAACCAATAGAGAATTAGGCTTGTTAGGCTCAGAGTAGAATTGGGAATCGAAAAACTTTGTTCTTATTTGATACGAAGTGGGACTTGTATTTTTTTTTTTTTTAATATCACAGATACTTGCATCTAAGTTAATGACACGTCATGACAGCTAATCAGCTCTCCTCCTAAATATTAATAAAATTGTTAGGGTAACAGTGATAATTTTTTGTTTAATTATTATGATCATGCTGAAAATGCTTACGATTTACAAACCAAGCTATAATTTTGGATGTGAAGAAAAATCCATTTTGACGCTAAAAGTCAAGGCTTTAATGCCAATGTTTTTTAGTACGCTGGTACCACAAAATGGGCACTATGACCTATAAACAAATATACAAATTTCGGTGGATGTCTTTATGAAATTTTGATTTCCATATTTTTGGAGGAAAATATAAAAATAATATTTTAACCACGCTTATATACATAGAAAAGCATTCATTCTTTGCTCTCTTTAAGGCCTCTATCTACGTTTTATTTCAATTATTACTTTCAGAAGTAACTTTACTTTCACAGCAAAAAATAAAAACGTGTTTACTCCCAACGTCAATTCATATGTGATGTTGTAACCTTGAAGTAGGAAAATAAGTTTTTTTTCTTATAACTAACTTTTCGCCTATTAAATTATATTTTCCTGCTTGAAAAAACAAAAGAAATCCCGGAAATAAGAGAAATAGATATATGTTTTAAAGGCGCTGATGCCCCCCATCCCCCCCAAAAGTGTCATTAGGGCAAATTATGTGGCAGAGCCAAAAATGTAATATTTGAATTTTTTTATTCCAAAAAATGTAATATTTCAAATTTTTCCCTTGGAAATTTTATTTTTTGAGAATGAATATCCATTTTAAAGTTTTTATAAAAAAGTTTAATTTTTATTGAATAACTATGGATTTTTGATTTTCCAAAAATTTTAATCTTTGAAACGTAATTTTTGAAATTTCTCGTCGAAAAATTTAATCTTTCAATTTTTTTTCCAAAAAAAATTAATTTTTTGTGTTTAGCTATGAAAATTAATTTTCTACGAATAACTATAGATTTTTTTTTTTTTTTTTTTTCCAAAATAACAAATATTTCAAATATTCTTAACCCCTGTATGCTATAGTTAAGAAGAAGATCAATGCAATTTACAAGCTCAGCAAGCACTCTCTTTTGGCGGCTAAAGAGGCTGCATGTTGAAAAATCTGGAAAACTTTCCGCTTACTAAATTTAAATCAGTTTTGCAGGGTCTCTACAAAGTTGTTAAGAACAAGGACTGGTACATTGAAATTGATCTTGGTCATTTCTAGTACAATATAAAAACTGTAACAAAATGTTTTATACATATTTCAATACAAACATTATTCTCGGAAACATTTAATATTTTGGATGGTACTCTATTACAGGAACACTCTTTAAATCCATGTAAACTTACACAAACGGCTTTTTTGTTTTTTATTAGTAAACAGAACTGCCGAAAAATATGAAAAAACCAATAGCAATTTTGGTACAGTAAGCAGTACAAAAGTAGGTATGGGTCTTGCAACAATACTATTACAGGGTTAAGAATATGTACTGGAGTGGGATTTAAGTATATTAATTAGAATTTAGACTCGAAGTCAAAAGTATTTATACTTCATTGTGAACACTTTTTTAATCTTAATAAATGGCCTTATAGGTGGTTTTGGTATACTTTGTTAATATAAATTGTTTAAACATACGTTGACTATATTTTTGTTAGAAACCTGTTCCCAAAAATTAAACATTAAAGCCAGAATTTTAAAATAGGAGAACTTCAAGAAGGAGAACTTGTACGTATTTCAGCTGTAGACCGACCTGTTGATATTGTCAACCACTTTTGCATCTCTAAGGGTACTTGTTATACAAATGAAGATGTAATTTGAGCGTACATAGTAACACGAAAGGAAAGCCATTACTTGGGATGGTTTGATCTGTTGGATACGTTTGCCAATTCTAAGATATCCAAACACCAACTCTCCAAGCTCTAAACTAACTAATTATAATACTAAAAAAAATAAGTTTGGTTTCGGACCTTGTATATGCCTGATGCAAGAGCCATTAAGGTCTATTGATGACATTTTTTTTTAATGCTACAAAATTCGATATATTTTAGTTTTTTTTTTTTCATTGTAGCTACACGGAATTAGATTCTACTGCTTTAAAAATGGTACCAGATGAGAGCTAATAAAATTTTCTTGCATATGTTTAAATACTACATCTGCTGTTGAGTCACCTATCTATAACCTCCACTTGATGAAGTACATGCGACAATACGAGTAGCATGACTATGAACCTGCAACCTCCGTTCTCAAGAAAAGGAACAAATGGTATCTAACCAAGAAACTGGAGCCATTCATCTTGTTTAGTTCACATGAAAGTATGAACAAGTCTGCAAAGGAGAAGCATGAAGTCAAGCCATCTGAAATAGAGAGACCTGTGAGGGACAGAAACGGCAAGGGTGTGTTTCCTATTATCAACAGTTTTGACATATCTGGTATAACGGAAGCCTCACTTTCTGTTTGATGATCTTTGAGGGTATACGTGACCGGTCAATGGTCCTGCTGACACCACGTATGATAATGCCCCTTAAAAGAAAGCAGAGAAGTTTGTAAGGTTAGTGATATTAACCAATGATAGGGCTGAAAGAGTTGTTAAACTGATTAATGAATTTCGCGAGCAGAGCAGAAAAGTTGCTTACTAAAATTGTAAAGCACCATTGCAACATATTTGAGAGTTTCAAGAAAGTCATATTCAATAAGTGACAAAAAATATATGTATATTTATGACCTTTTATCTCACAATTTACTTTTGTGTGTGTTTTTTTTATATATATTATTTGTATGTTTATGCATTAAAAATACCTAAAAATTTCCAATATATTGATTTGTTTGCATTGTTATTGAAGAAAATTTGATAAGCTTTTAGTTGGTACTATTCTTAATGCAATAGCAAAAACTTCAGGGTAGGTTCCAAAATCAAAGTTATTTGTATACTTAGTGAACTTAGACCTTGGAGAAAGGGAAAAATATAAGGGTGGATATGTTTGATGAAAAAAGTCAAATTGAAAGAGGTCTAAAAAAGCAAGTGACACATGACGTCATTGGATTTAAAATACTTACAAAATCTGATTAATATTATCATCACTTACTTTAAAAGTCTAGCTTTTACAATTTTACTGATATTTTCGAAATGAACACTCCGAAGAGAAATCTTTAACCTTGTGCTGTGTAGATCTGCAACACCCCTCATGTGAACTCCAGGGAAGATTATTCTTATCATAGATTTCCGAAAGCCAAGGACATTCGTGCCAAACAGATGCAAGCTTGTCATAAACAAGACCCATTCAATCACGAAACTGCCAGAGTTTGTTCTATACATTTAGAGAAAGACTGTTTTAAGATAAATCTAAAGGCTGAACGTCTAACTACGGAAAAACTTCTAATTGTAAGGTTTGGAAAATTTCGAGATCAAATGATTTTCTAGCATTGAACATCAAAGATTCAAACAAACTAAAAATGGATTATATGATTAAGGATATTCATTTAGAATGCCAAAATAGTCTAAGACAACGTTTTCATCTAGCAACACAACTATTGAGCCATACAACTGTCTTTGTGCTTGAATATCTATTTCCAGAAAAGAATTCTCAAACGGATTCTATCAAAATAGTAGATGTATGGTGCGACATCTTCAATAGCATTTTGACTCCAAAATAAACTTGTGTGGATTTAGTAATCATATTAATGAACAGGAAGAAGCTCTTCAAAACCTTAAGAGGGATCATTAAATGTGTCTGGGAGTTGGTAAAGGGAATAAAATTATTCTTTTCCAGCGTGGAATTATGATTTCCATTTGCCTCTTTGGAAAACTTGTTCAATGACCTGAAAAAAAGCATCTGGAATCAAGCATTTACTTGTTTCTAGGTTAAATCAAGATTGTCTAAAAAAACATTTTCTTTCGATTGAGGGCTTTGGTAGTATCCAACAACAACCCAACTAGTGTTGATTACTCCAAGACTAAGACTAGTTGTTCTTGACCAAGCCAACATACTTCATATCGGGTCTACATCAGTTCGGATAGAAGAGGTAGAAACTTCATCAATGGATAATTTTCTTGGTTGTTTGATTGTGGAAATAAAACCGGAAAATAAAGTAACAGAAATAGGTTCGGAAGAAGCTTCATTTTTAGCTCTCGAGTTTGTGATCCTTACTCAGAAAAAAAATTTGATGTAATCTTTGAAAATCAAATACTAATTCCAAAACTACGAATACTTAATATCCACAAACAACTAAGTATATAAGGAGATAAAAACTCATAAATTGGTCAATTACCTTTCAATTTAGCTTATAAACTTTGATACTGGAGGCTTGGAAATCCCTTAAACTCTCAATAGTCTTCCATCTGCTGAGCAACGGTCTGACTCGTTATTAAGTGCGGTTGAAGGTACATAAACCCTTGTTGGCACTATCGTAAGTTATGATAATTATTAATGAATTACTCATCTACAAATGGATATTTAAATCGTTACTCCCCATAATTCTTGCAAAAATGTCAACCTTGGATGTAGTATACTAAAATTGGTATTTTAAATCCAATGACGTCACAATCCATGCCGGACTGTATTTCTGGAGGGCACGCTTGAAAAGTTCAAAAGAATATACCTGGAATATATATACTTTGGGTGTACCCAGCTTGTGATAATAACTTCCGCAGTGGAAAATACACATACACTGAAGACGGCGCCCCTCCCACACGCCTGACTCCACCCAGGGGTTTGTCAGTAAAAAGTTCGAATCTTGCAAGGCCTTCTACATGGAGTGGAGGCATGTATTGAGTCTTAAGGAGGAGTTTCTTCAAGAATAAATTGCAAAATAAATTCCCATCTATTTCGTTGTGTTAATTCAATTTTCTATAACAACGGGTATTTCTTGTATAGGATCATTTTTTTAGCGAAGTTCAAAGTGTTGAACGACTAATGACGCACCCCGTGGTACACAAAACTATCGAACAATATACTTTATATTATCAGAAGTTATTTTTTTCATAAGATGAATGGGGAAAAAATATTAATTTGTGAATACAAGTCTAATTTCATTTTAACAAATAAAAGTTAACTCATTTCCAATGAAATTGTTTTATGTTATATGCACATATATTACTAGTATGTCCTTATTGTACAATGCTCACAAGAACCATAGCATAAAATATTTTCCTTTCATGAAAAAAAAGTTTGTTTAATCCTCATAGGCTCATAATGGGATAATATTTCTAATTATTATAAAACAAAACATAAAAACTGTACAATTTTAAGAATTATACACATGTTGATTTTATGAGCATAATAATACTAATTTACTTTCCTTAAAATCTTAAACAAGATAAATATAAAAACTCAAGGAATGCACAATCCAATAAAATATGGTAGTTTAAGCGTGATATTATTTGCTAAATTTTGGAAATGCTTCAACTCCTAATGGATCAGGAAATTGTGGGACACACACCACTTTTGGAGCGTCCAATTGAACCACTTTCTAGTTACAAAAGGATTGAAATACACAAACTGCCCATACGGGCCTATCCAAAGTCTTTGAAAAGCTGGGCGCATTCTCAACAAGGCTCAACGGATTTTGTGATGGGTCTTGGGAAGTAATCAAAAAACTTGAAGTCTCCTTGGGATAGGAAATGCCCCTGAAAAATTGTAGTAGCCGCAGATTTAAAAGAGTCAAATTCTCTTGTAAATCAGATGGTTTTTTCCTTATATAGGTCAGTCTTACGACATTTTTTACCAGTACAGCGACCAATATTTCCTATTTGAATCAAGGTCTTTCTCAACCTGGTACCTGAGAAGATGCCTAACACAACATACACTTATCCCTTTCCTTGTTTATTTAAGCCGTCTCAAAATCCCAAGAACTGGACAGCAAAGTATCAAAGCCATTAAAAATAAGTATCGAACCGCTCCTGAAAAGTGGTTTAAGTACAGAGTACTTAAGGTACTCTTGAAACGGGCGGGAAATACTACAAAGACAGGAGAGTATATTGTTTTTTTCTGCGGTTTAACAAGAAAAACAACCGACCACATACTGTGGGAATGCAACTGATTAAAAGAAATCTACAGTGGCGTACAAATCATCATTGAAGAGGGATTTCCCCTCCAACTTTTGAATAATGACTTTTTATCAATAACAAACGACGGAAAAATTGACGCAATAATTACAAAGGTACAGTATATAATATACAAATTGCGCACTACAAGAGACGATAACTGTGCTGGCATTTTACTTATATTAAGATTGTATTTTAGGACTTTGAAAGGGATTATTTGTACATTAATATTTTATTATCTTGCAGCTATCGACTGTTTTAGATGATTGAAAGGTAAATTTGCATTGTAGTACATGACTACCAATGGTGATTAGAATGAGTGCGTAGTTTTTTTAATGATATATTTTATTTGCTAAATTATTATATCAATGTAATGTGTCTATATAAATTGTTGAATAAAACTGAATGCCCAACAAAAAAAGAAAATATTAAACTAATATATAAGCTCTTATTTTTCTCGCAATGAGGAAATAATTACTTTATTCTGGGTCAAACGCCGAACTCTCAGAATAGCAAATGCTCCCTTGAGCAGCAAGAAAACCTCCTAATATTTCAAAATACACACCGGCTCTTAGGTTGTACAGGTGAAGCACTGGGCCAAAAAAAAAGTTTAAGCTCTATCGCCACCGCGTTTCTAGGAAACCTTCTAATATACCCCATCCCACGGGTTGTGCAGATAAACTGCTCGCCGTGATTCAAGATAAATTTCTCCATCGGTGCTGTCCTGATCATGAAGGAAACCTCCTAATATCCCAAAATACGACTCTGCTCTCAGGTTGTACAGTTGAAGTAATGGGTCAAAATATAGTTTGAACTCAACTGCTTGCCTTTTTCTAGGCATCAAAGAACCCTTTAAGTATGCTGTAATAAATCCAAACTCACTGGTTGTGCCGGTGAACTCCTGGACCCGATGAAAATTAAATTTCTCTGCCGCTTCTTCATGAGTATAAAAGAACCCTCCTAATATACCAAAGTTCACCCTGGCTTTCAGGATGTATAGGTGAAGTACTTGGCCTCACGGCGGTTTAAACTTTACCATCTCTGCATTTCTAGCCACCCAAAACTCCTTCCAAAATGCTAGGAAACACCCCCACCCACGGATTGTACCGGTGAACATCTGAGCATCAAGGCAGTTTAAGCTGCACGGCTACTCCATCTCTAAGCTCCAATTTTGCTTTATTTCGACTGACGTAATTTTCTTGCAGTTTCGTTTGAAGACTCTCCATTTTGGAAGTAAGTCTTCGGGATTTTCCATTTGTTTTGGAGCGTAAACTTAACCATTTCGTAAACCGGAGACCTTTTACAAAATATTAGACACAATGAAAATGTTACTACAGCTGTCAAACGTAAAAAAAGTGGTAGTTTAAAATGCAACCGCTACATGGGCCACCCGTTATATACTTCATCCTTAAACTTTAACACAGGTTAAAAAAGTTCCAAACCTTTCCTAATAAAGTAGGGCCATGAAAAAAATTAAAAACATTGACAGTTGACAACAAAATACCTGCTATATTTTTATGTTAGGGAGGTGGAGCCGTAATACCCGCCCCAGTTTACGAATAAGGTCTAATAAAAATAGAGGAATCACCAGTTGACAAAATATTAAAGTGTGTATTTTATGTACGTTGGATAAAATTTTACTGAATTCAGTAAAATTATATTACTTAAATGTTTATTTTTCAAGGAACTTTTATGATGCGTAGATATAAATAAAATACATTGGTGTTCTAAGCATATAGTTTCAAAGTAATAGCAGTAGGCGGAGATAATTTTGATTCATTTTCCTTTGATTTAATATATTATAGTTTCGTAGATTAGATCTATTTTAGGCGTATAAAAATTCATTCTCTGTCTCTTTCTTCTTTAAAAAATCGACATGAAGGCTCAAAAATCGACATAAAAGTAAGTTTTGAAAATGTCATTATTTTTGACATACATAATAAATTTTAACAACTTTAATTTTTTCATATATATGTAGTACGTCAAGATCAAAACTATCTTGAATAAAAATCAAAAGGGAAAAAATTTCAATATATTTTTTTAACTTGCTATAAACATTCCATACCTGTACTTTTTTCGCATAAAAATATTTAATTCACTTCAAATAACATATTAACAAATAGACATGAATACATTGAAATAGATAGGAGTCCATTTTTATTTTTGTAAAAAATGGCGAATAGAAATTCTGGAAGAAAATGGCCAAAAACAACTCATTTTGCAAAAAAGTATTATAAAGCATTTATTGGAATTGTAAAGACAAACACAACCCTATAAATATATATATTTTTTTTTTTGCAAAAACAAAAAATTAATGGAGAATAATGTCTTTTAAAAATAACCCTAGATTACTCGTTCATTTTTGCGAATAATGCAAACAATATGTTATAAAATGTTCCAGAAATTGAAAGCATTTTATATTAAATGCTAGAATCTCAAATTTTAATGTACAAAATGCATTTTGCAAATGCAAATTAAAAATTGACGTTGATGAAAAGAAAATAGAAACAATGAAAAATATTGAAGAATTATTTATAAAATGACAGATATTCCATTTGCAAAACGAATCTCGAGACAAGTTTCTACAAACTACAATTTCTACAAACCCAATATTTCACTGGAAACCCATTTTTTCGCACTATTTTTTTTTTTTGCCAATAACTTTTTGATTTGGAATAAATTTAGAAAATGTTGTTACTCGTAAAGTTGTTTTTCGAGACTCTAGTCACTTTTTGATTTATAACTCAATCCCCTATTTAGTCTTTTTGAGCTCCAAAAAACAATTTTCGTGTTTTCTTCTTAAAAAAATTATAAATAATGTGAATTACAATCCAAAATAGTTGAAGAGAAAAATTCTACATATATAAGGTGTTGAGTGCAATGTTTCTACATTTTCCCTCAGCATACAAAAATCTTTGACTTGTTGACTTGACTATCCTTAACATGGGATATAAAATTAGCCACATGTGTCGGTTCTTCATAGGTGTCCCAAATTTCCATACCCCCTCAATGAAGCATCATTAATAATATACACATTGCATATCTGGAGTACCTTTTTTGACAATTTAAATCCATTCACTATAGAATTATATATTATGATAGTTGAAGAATATTTAGTATCAAATAATACTACGCAATACTTTTTAGTTTCCTTAAAAGTTAATTTAAAAAGATAGAAAGGAGATATATTAGTGGAATATTTATAATAAAAGAAAAGGTAAGTAGGAGCATAGTTTAGTCAACAAAAGTAGTGTAAATATCAAAGTGCAAAGCATGGAAAAATTAACATGATATCAAAGTATGCTATAGTATCTTAATGGCCTATTTGTGAACACTTTTGACTGGAATTAAATTGCATTCATCACGAATACTTTGTGATTTTTCCATGGAATAATCAATTATGACCATTTTCGAGAAAAATATTCGCGGGGAAATACCTCTACTCCCGATTTTCTACACTTTAAAAGATTCAAAAAAGGAGGCAAACGACAATAATAATGACCCTGGAATTATAAACTTTGAAATAACATGCAACACTGTAGCTAAATGACAAGAAATAATCAATTTTACCAAGGAATACCTTCAATGGATTCTTCCAAGAGATGATTATAAAGAGTTTTTGGAACTCGCAATCATATTTCTTAGTTATACTACAAACCCCTGGAATTAAATATATGTTATCCTATCCAATGCACAACCCTAGTAAAAGTAGTAGAATAAATAAACTTCTACAGAGGAACGAGGATATTTGTATCTTGTATCGCACGAATATATATGAAAACATACATCTCTGCACCTACAGCTTCAGAATCTTCATCAAATTATTTCAAAAACAGCATCTTAAAACTATCTAAGAATTTATGGTATTAATCTGAAGAACTTGTTAGCTTGACTCTATTTGATATTTGAGTCAGTTTGTCATCCAAAAAGAAAATATTAATCGAAATGAAAAATAAAGAAAAAACAAAATCAAAATTTGACAAAACATTTATGGATTAAATATTATAAGATTTTGATAGAAGTAAGACAAACAATATCATTCAGATGTAGAAGGTCCCAGATGAGTTTTTAAAAGTCGATCCAAAGTTATGTCCAAGTAATTATGATTATGAGAAATCGCTTGAAATAATTGAGGTTTTAATGGTTATCAATGACCAGGTAGAACAACAAGTGACACTCATTCAATAATTCAGTGTATCTTTAACAACTTTGCATATTCAATTCTTATTTCAAGAGCATCAAAAGGTGTACCCGGACTTGAAAAAATAATAGGAATTAGTATCAAATTGTACATATTGTAGATCGAGAGTTGAGGACACACAAGACAAAGAGATACCTCGGCTTACTTCACTAACACAAAAATACCAGATGCATTTTGTTGTCAGCTGTTGAGTCCCTCGTCTCGATTGATAGCTCATGGTTATTTTATAATGAATCATATTTGATAAATAAACAAAACAATATGTTAATCAATTTCAAAAAGACAGGAACACAATTTATTGTGTGATAATGTAAAGGTTGCGTTATTTAATCAAAGTAACGACGTGATACATAAAGGAATATTCACACTTTGAACTCATAAGTAGGAATAAATTTAGTTATCAGAATCCATTTAAAATTACAACTCGTTTTTTATTAAACAAATATTAAATTTCAAAAAATAAGGTATAAAATAAAAAATAGAGTTTTGAGATTGGTTATATTTTATCAAATAAATATCATATATAAAGCAAAAAAAATACAAATAAAGTATCGACTCAAAAAAGATGCAAATTATTCTTGGATGCTTTTCTGTGGATGCTTGGGAAGTAGTTATTTAATTAACTCATAACAACATATGTTTTCTAATTACATTCTACCATGTAAATACATTTATCTTCCATAAAAACAAGTTTGTCATAATTTAATGAAGATACAATTTATGTGCATCCACTCAATGTAAACTATTTGTACAAAATAATTAAAAAAGGCTATCATACCGGTTGTCTGAACATTGTACAAGGCATATAATTGTTTTTGAGTTGTGTGGTTATCTTATTTTTTTTTTTTAAATCAATTTTCTTACGTTTACTCTTCTACCATTGATAGAACTCTGCTCAAATGTTGTCTTTTTCTTATGACAATTTAGGTGAGAGTGAGTACATAATCTTGACGTGCTTTTTCAAAAATATGTTTATTTATCTTTTTTTTTTTTTTTTTTGAATAATGTATTGAATGCATCGAGTATTACTCATAAAGAAATAGGTAACATCCTATTTGAAATTAGCTTACATGTGTAAAAATTGATGGTATTCCGGTGATGTGGATAAAATCCAAAATATTTTTTACTAATTATTCCTTATTTTGAAAGGGCGGAAGTTATGAGTAGGAACGGAACACTGGGCACGTCGTTACTTTTATTGTATCTCTCAACCTTTCCTCAAAAACGATACAGAAAAAATGCCAAAAATCAATTGGTACAATTATAAAATCCTACGTAGGAGTTTATTGGATATTTTATTATATACTCTTAAGTAAACACGTAGACTGAATCAATGGATTTTTTTATTAGATAGCTGGTTCAAACTTGCAACTGTTGGGGGGGGGAATGGTATCCATTAACGAATTGATTGTCCCAAATATCTGGAAAAAGTACGGAGCACTCCTCAGAAATCGTGCTAGGAGAAACAACATAGCAATAGTTCAAAGTCTGGCACACAGTGAGACGTTCGTTCGCAAGTTTGGAGGGAGTTTAAGGCCTGTAAATATGACTTGGAGGTAACATCAATCTGAGTTGTAGTTAAAGGTCAAAGAGACGATGTCTGGGTGCAGGAATTTGTTTAGAGAATTGAGTAAATCGTCAATGAGGACCCAGAGAAATCTATCAGGGAAATTACTCGAGAATCAGGCCAATTAGACTCACTGATCTGGCACTCCATCGTGGTTTGTCCAATCAAGAAGGGCCTCGGGAAAAATCTCCTTATGTTTTTTCTGAAACCTGTCCTACCTACATCAACTGTTTGTTAATATATTTCTTTAATATAGTAAAATATGGCAATACATTTAAATATTTGTATAAATTGATATCATCTCATTTTCCAAGGTCTTACTAGGAAGTTATTAGCTATCCCAGAGTTATTAAGGGAAACAACAAGTGTTCTGCTTTTAACCTGTTTAAAAGCATTTATTGATAAAAAATGTCAAAGTTTTATTATAAATAAACTTAGTAACTGATTTTTTGAATAAAAAGACACCCTTGTGGATGATGGTCATTTGCAAGCCTAAACTACTTAGTTTTATAATAATTTCCTACTTAAGACTAATGAAAATTGTGAACTAGTAATGTATATTTGGATGTCAAAATTGGTAGCATCAAATAAATGGACTTGAACATTTACTAACTAACAAAAATATATCCCTCTAGTACCCCAGTTTTATTATTTATAAGACTGTAATATACAGAGCGAAGACTCAATAATTAGAATCCTCTTTCATGTTGTCGGCCTCAGTTCTAAAAGTCTTTCAATTTGGTACTTGAGACCATTCGAAAGAGCTGACAAAATGCTTCAATTTCATGTTTGTTTTATTTTTGTGCGATCAAAAAAGTCCAAGCAAAATGCAAAGGGTATAAAATCTCCTCCGAGCCTTAGTCGATCCCGAGGATTTGTTCTGAACAGGAGAAATGATCACTTCTTGGCTGAATCAAGAGCTAAGGTCGAGGGCACCTTCAGGGACCTAACATCAGGGCATGGTCCTCGGCGTCGTGTCGTCCAACGTCAGCAAGATACCTCCCTACTTTTTCAAAGCCAACGAGAAAGTCAACACGGACGTCTACTACAAGGTCCTCAGGTGCTATGGCTTGCCATGGATGAAGAGAAAATTCCCCAGGGACAACTATGTGTTTACCAAAGACGGTACCCTGGCACACACAAGAAGATGCAATATTTCTGCTGGGAGAATATGGCGACTTTATGGCCGGCATACCTCTGGCCTTCGTCCTCACCGGACGTGAACCCCATGGACTTCACTGACATATTAGAGTGTAAGACGAACAAGACTTCTCACCCGAATGTCGATGTAATGAAGGCTGTGATTACGAAGGAGTGGCACAACTTGTCCTCGGGCTTCATCAAGGGCAGTTGTGTCCCAGTTCGTCCCTGTGTTGAAGCTATCACTCAGAATGAAGGTGAGTATATTGATAAAAAGTGTAGAAAATTGTTAAATTATTAACTTTTGCTTCAAAAGTTTCCCATAAAAATGGTACAAAATACCAAATACTTTATCATTGTTGAGTCATTACTCTGTATGTATACTATAAATATTTTTTTACATCGTTATATTATCATATTTCCATAGTGTAGCTAATTTATTAACTATTACAATGAAAAGAAAATAATATTTTTCTCTAATTATCCTATTTTGCTGTATTTGTCGATACAAAAAGCTCAAGTCTAGCCATATGATAAAACTTTTACGTATCTATTTATTAAAATATCTCTCATTATCCTTGACGTCAAGTAGTATTCAATGTATGTGACATGTCTTTTTATACTTAAAGCCATTTAATAAAGTTTCAACAAGCTTAATTGAAAATGTGTTGTTTTTTTTGTACAGATAAAATATCAACTATGAGCCTACAAGGTGACGTGGCCCTCAATTATGATGCAATTGATGATATTAATCAAAACGCTCTATATTGTTTTTATATTATTTACACATTTTTTGTATTAAAAAAAAATCATAAAAATCACATCCGATCCAAGAAATAATTTACAAAAGCAAATTAAAATCATAGTTATATGAATGGAACAATTTTCCTATATTCCCCCCCCCTTATTTATTTGAATACTTTCTGTATTCAATTTTTGGAATACTATTAAATTAGTTCTTGCGCTATGAACAAATTTTGGGATTAATTAAGGAAGGATTTGAGTTCCTTTTGCTTATCTACTCCAACGATGAATAAGAAAAATGGTGATGAAAGAGGATTTAGAGATGTCTTATTCTGTATAAAACAAGTCATATTCTATGATGATTTATTAATCGTATATCCTCCATAGTCTAAAAACTGTAATTTGATTTTAGCAACTACATTTTTAAGTTATAAACATCCTGATATAAAATATAATGGTAAAAATGTATTGAATATGTTTGCTGATACGTATAGTATAATATATAAAGTTGACACTTTTTGTAGGGAAAAAAGGCTCGAGGAAAATACTGGGAAATATGGTACTACTAATTTAAGACCATTGTTCATATCACATGTTAAGATTTTATTTTGAAAAGGGACAAGATAGAGATAATCATAGCCAAAGTTGAGGGGATACTTTATGCGACAAAAGCCAACACTCAACCTGTTCCGGTAGATATTGGAAAATTAGTGAAGAGGTTGCCGACAGAGCTTGACTCTTTTAAAAATAATGGATCCAGTGTTGAAAAAAAATATGGGCTCTATAGTCAGAAAAGAAGGATGGAAGATTTCTGATTTTTTCTATATAAATTTATGGTATAGTTAGAAAATTTATTGTCTGTTTGTATAATTATATAATATTCTGCTATTCAACTACGAGGGGTTTGGAGGATGATTGTGTGATGACCAGAGTGGAAAATAATGCAATCCAACGGTATACTAAAACATTAAAGTGGTACCCCTGACAAAAGAAGAATGTTTTGTAGAAGAACATCTGTCATGACGTATCCCAGATTAGCCCTGAGTAAGTAAGAAAGAAAGTAAACACAAATCCTACTCTCTAGCAAGTAACAACCTTGCCAAGAATTTTTCTGAGTCGATCCTAAACTCTAGTCATAGACCAACAAAGACTTTTTATCATAGCCATAATTATAACTTCCCCAAAAATGTTGTATAGTTGTTATATAGTATAGAATGATTATAATATTAATCCATTATCCCACTCAGTTTTTATCAAGGTTGAATGACATACCAAATGGTCAAATTTGAACAAAAAGATACAGTCCTAGATCACTTGTGTCCTAAAATGGTGAAACTAGCAATAAAGCTATAAAAAGAGTAGACATTATGGATCCTTGATATCATAATATGAAACTGTCTTGTCCTCTAAATATTAAAATCATATTAGCTTCTAAATTTCATAAAAAAATTATATTGCTAAAAATTGGATAAGAAAAGAGCCATACCAAGAAATTAGCCACCAGGTCTTGTACTTTTGGCATCAGTTATATCGAAAGTCATTAATTAAACAAGTAAAACTATGATTTGCTTAATAATATATATTATATCCATAGTAAAAATAAAAAATATTATTAATAAAGACGGATCCTATTCTGTCATGATTTTTTATTGTTATACTGTGATTTAGCCATCGTTTAATCTCTAATAATGTAGTATTACAGTTAAAAATATCCTTATGAATTTGCACAAATAGTGAATCAAGAATAATCGTCAATGGAGCTGTTCACAATTAATTTTTAATACCACTAGTAGAGGCTTAATTATTGAGAGATAAGTTTGAAAGAAGTCTGAAAAGTAATTCTTATATCTCCAAATACGATTCCAAATAAAGTTGCAACTAGGGAGCAAAAAGAACAACCAAGAATCACAACAACACACTTCTACATGCATTCAGTGAATGTTATTGTGAAAGGCATGATCAACCAGTTCCCAATCTAAGAAACTTCCTCACAACTGTGTTGGAAAGATAAACTTCTGTAGAGATTCCCCAATGAAATTATCCATAGTTACAAGAAGCTATGGCATACTCTGGGCTTTCCATAGACTCATAATAGGCCTCTCTGCTCCACACGTTTCCCTGTGAAACAGAAGGCTCTGAGCAGCATCAAAGAGCAACTGATGGCTGTGAAGGAAGCCTTGAACAGAATAGAAGACATCGTCATAGATAGAAAAACACAATCTAGAGCAAGTCGATTCCGAATAAAGTTCTACCATCTTTCAATTCATCTTTTGTCTTTTCATGAGTATCACCGTTCTCAAAGTCAGGGACAGGTTCAGGGAATTACTTCAGTCACAAGGTATATCAGCAGGGGAAGAAGTAACTCTTGGACAACTTTAAAGCATGCGTAGGGATGATTTTTATGATAAAGCCTGGCAAAGATCATTGGACTACACACAAAAACATGGTCAATAATAATCAAAATAACCTGAGAGACCCTAGAGCCCCACAGCGATTTCAGAAATGTGAACTTCACTTTTTTAAGATCACCAAGGATATATACAAGTCAGTTTGGTTTGATGTATTAGGCATCGTATTTTGGGTCTTTTTGATAGAGTCTTTGCAAAGGCAATAGTAATATAGATTGCAGGCTGAGACCAAAAAGATAAAGGTTGCCAGTATCCATTCACCTTTTGGTGGAAAACAGCTCCCATCCCTGTATCAGATGCATCAGTCTTCACGGCTAAAGGCAATGAACTATTTTTGAATGCAAGTTGAGTACTTTTAGACAAACTATTCTTAATACTTTGAAAGGCGTGTTTATGTTCTGTATTCCAATTAAACTTTACATTTTTCTTTAACAGGGGTACAAATGAACTGTCCATTGAGATAATCTTTCGCTGAACTGAGAGTAATATTGTGCCATGCCCAAAAATCAATGTAGTTCATCTCTTGATTTTGGAGTTGGTACTTTTTGGATTGCCTTTATCTTTATACGAAAATAAAAAGGAAAAGAAAGAAAAAGAATACAAGGTACTCTGATGAATAATTAATATCATCTAAACAAGTCGAACTCCTACACTTATAGCGAATTGGTTTTTTGAATAGGAAAAATTGATTTCCTATTCTCAAAATTTGTAAAAATGTCTTTTGTTATTTTTTAAACATGTCTTATAAAATAAATGAAACTATATCTAAAAAAAAGTAACAAATGACGTTACTCTACGTTCAAAATGTTAAAGACTCCATTTCTGAACTTTCTTGAATGTATGTAGCTACAAAATTATTTATACTTAAAGTACTTTATATCTTTTTCAAAAAATAAAAATAAGATATTATCAAGTTTTCCCAGCGTTTCTTTTCACGTGTACCCCTTTACAAATTTGCTATATAACTATGTTCCCCCAAATTTTTTAAACTAAAAAAGCCCAGTAAAAATAACTAAATTCCTTTCACTTTTTTCTTTTTAAATTATGACAATACATTTGGTTTTTACTTCTCCCAGTTATTTAACTATCTATAAGCAAAATAAAATCAATTGACATAACAAATATTTGAATTGTTTTAATGAGATCCATGACCTTGTTTTTGATTCGGAAGTTTATCTATTCGAGGATTTATTTATGAGACTAAACATAGAAAATCATTTTCCGTTGTTTTCACATTTCACCTGTGCTTGTTTTTAATATGGCCAACAGTATTGAAAATGTAAATTCACAAATCCAAGTCGACAGAGAAAGAAGAAGTTTTCGTACGGGAAATTCTACAGTTAAATTGGTAGATTTTCACACTTTAACCCAAATTATTATAATTATTCTCCGGAATTGACATAATTAGCAGTTTCATCATATTGAAGTTCTATCAGATCCTTTTGCTTACTATCAACGACATATTCAAGTTATTCATCATCAAGTGTAGAAAAATAACCTTGCAGTTCCTTTTCCAATTTTTTCATTTGGTCAATTTTTAATGTTAACAATGGGATAGTTTCTAACTCTTGATTTTTCTTATCAAATTCAACTGAAAAGAGCTAATGTAAAATTCTTATATATATATTTTTAAATTTCCAAAGACGAATTTTGACTAACAAAGATTTTAGCTTTAACCTAAAGTCACAAATTGTTGCATTTGTTCCTTCAAAAAAAATATATACCTTTAAATATGTCAACAAGATAAGCAAGATCCAGTAAGAAATTCCTTATCTTCCCATGAAGAACGTTACAAATAAAGATGGTTATGCAAGATGAAACATAATGATAAGTCTGTACCAAACTACATTATGTGTAATAATCGTTTGATCAACTGTTTTCCTTATATTTTATCACGACTGATCATAAAGTGTTTAGCAATATACTATACATAACTTTTGAAATTAATATTTGACAAAATTTTCTAAATTTATAAATTGAAATATAAATTACTTTGGAAAAACAATTTATTATTTTTATTTTATTTTACCAAAACTTTAAATGTACCCGCATGGGTACAAGTACTCATCGTTGAAAAATTGTTATTTAGATCACCATGGCCATTGTTGTTAAAAATAAAGATCAGTTGAATTTAATATTCACGAAGATATTTCATATTTAAACTGATTTTAATAGAAATGTGTGAAAATTTACACTCTAGTCTAAATGGATTTAGCAAAGTTTTGAAAGGTTAAACACTTCAAAATTGGCATTAAAAGCTGATTCGGTATTTGTGAAGGGAATATTTTATTTTCACATTAACAAAACTGATAAGAAACTTCACTATAGCATTTGAAAAGATATATTCGAGGTATTTTTGAAATAAAGTTATTAAGATATGTGAAAGTTTTAGAAACATTTTTGCTCTTCTCAAAATATTGTGAGAAAAAAAATAAAAAGATCCTTCATATATATTTATGACAACAACAAATTTACTGCGAATTTTCATATCTCGGCTGGCCTTATTTTTTTTTAATGCTTCAATTAAGGACTATGGAAAAATCTTTAACTGTTCTATTCACCATTTAATAGATTGTCCCCGTGTTCGAATTATAACCATTTATTGCCATAAAAGTATAGGGACTGGTTTACCCAGAATCAAAATTTACAAAAACACTGGTTTTATGTACAGGAAAGACGAAGTCGTTGGAATTAGTGTTGTTGAATTCTAATGCTATTATTGCTAGCAAGATTATCAATTATGAACCTATAGCTGCTGTGGAGATAAGAACTGTTATCATTTCAGCTATTGCAAGATATGATGTTTTTAGCTTGGATGATTCCAAACACTTCTGGATTTGGATAGAAATGTGGTGTTAATATTTTCTGTACATACTACCCCCTCGATGTCGGTAAAATATTTGGAATCTTTATAGTGGATTATAAGGGGGCTTACTTAGCATTTAAAAATAAATAGTCCTACTATGGGGAATTTTAATACTTTTAAAGGTGATTTTTTTATTATATTCTTATTTGTAAATATACTAACATGAGGAACTTAGTCGTACGCCCAGAATATAAACCTTTGATAAAACAAACTATTATAGTGTAGCCCTATTTTGTGATACACAAACTTGGGTTTGATCCAAAGCATAAAACCAGTAGTGTGATAAATGTGAAAATAAAAAAATAAAAGAAATTATTTTTTTTTGCGTGGGTGCACATAGGTTGTATGGACAAGCATAGTTATTTCTAAAGGCGTCTTCCATCACTCTCATTTGTTGAAATCAGAACGACATCCATTTCCTTTAAATTATTGATATTATTATTACTATGTAGTGTAAAGTGCTAATGTGCTTCCTCTAAGAGTACAATTAAGTGTATTTAAATAAAGTTTAGCCGAATTTTAAAGGGAAGAGATGTTAATCTATCATAGGTGTATGTTCTTAGATTACATGATTATTATATAACAAACATATTTTGTAATATTTTTTTTGTAGTAACTTCTAAGTCTAAAAAGCAGTTAGATAGTTATATAATACTAGCATTTCAGCACATTGAAAAATATATGTATTTTGCTCTTCTAAGGTTTATATAATAAATTTATAATAAAAAAATGAATAGAATAATTACTCATAATTTCCCATAGACCCAAGTTTTTGAACTAAATACCTCAAAGTTTAGGCTATGGTCCATAACAATGAAGCTACAGTAAAAAATTTAGGTTGTATATCTATTAAAGTTTATATACGGCAAATTTAGTAAATTTTATAGATAATCTGGCACCTGGGCAGGAAAAATTAAAAGTCTTGGCTATGTGAGGTATTAGATAATTATTTTTGATTATATAACTCTTTCTAATTCTTTTTTATTTCTTAAATCCCTGTCTGAAAAGCTACCATAAATACTAATTAAGGCATAGTTATCTCATTTTTCAAACTAAGTATGTCAAACTGTATGTATAGTTTTGTGCAATAAGATCAATATTTTTTTTTATGAAAGTGGTAAAGGTGAATTATTTAACAAGGCTCTGATACTTGGGACAAAAAATTAAAATTATCTACAGGATAGTGCTCCAAGAGATTTATATGCCAAAAATCAGATTAATCAATTCAGGTGCTTTGGAGTTTGGGGGTAGAGTTGTAAAAAATATTACTTGCCGGTATGTAAAAAAAAAAAAAAAAGAGAAAATTATTCTGCCAACATGATTAATGTTTTTGTGAAGAGCAGTAGGCTGTCAATGTTTTATAAAATTATCTACAATTAGTCGTGAGAAGAAGTAAATTTAGTCAAACAAGGGCTTACACCTTTGACTCCCTAAAAAATCCTAATCATTACTCCCCTTCATTCATGAGCGCACACACTCGTGATTTCACATTCTACTTATATGTTCACGTATCAAGAATTAAAGAATAATGGTGGTAGTGTTGGAAAATTAAAAAAACGTGTTCATGTTACCACTACAAAAAGTATCAAGTTCCCCTTAGGTCATATTTTGGAGTAATAACAGACGAAAGTCTACAAATATATGCATTTAAGTTGAAAAGAAAGCACTTACAAAAATATATTTCGCCATCTTATATGGAAATTATACTCTCTCTTGTTACACAGACAAGCAATAAAAATATATTCCATATTTATATACAAATGTATTCCTGGAAAATTGTTGTTGAGTGGTATCCTGGATGTGATTTTTTACTATTACATTAGTATAAAATAGGGTCATGTTCTTAATAAACGAATAATGAGAAATTTAAGGATTTTTTGTTATACATTAAGAAGAAATAATGCATTTTAAGGAAATTCTAACCAGCAGTAGAATACAACATTTCCCAAAGTTATTAAACGTCGACGAGCATTCAAATTTTGCTCAAATAATATAGATAACTCCCTAACAAATCCTTGGTGTTACTCTTCGTTTTTTCTGAGCCCATTCACACGTGGTTTCCGATCACTTTGATCTGATACCATCAAGAATGAGAGAAAAATGATTACAGCTGGAGAAGATTAATAACATTATTGCTGTTGCAAACAATAACAAATAATCACACGCAAAAAAAGTGCTTAGAATTTAAAAACCTGTGTATATATACACACTTTTTCTATTCTTTTTTGATAGCTACTCACTAAACCTCATCTAATGTCTCAATCGGTCTCCCTTTTTTTTCTGTACATTTCCTTTCTATATGAGGCACTGAGCAATAGCTGCATAGGCTCGTTGCTACATTGTTGTTTCTTAAGCTAATTAGTTGCACTAGAAATTGAGGAATCAGCAAACATGCAGACAAACTTTGTTTAATTGATATTGACAATTATGGGGTAGGTTTTTTTACAGCCCTTGGGTCTCGCCTTTTAGACCCGGAACAATTACGAAAAACTCAAACCAATCCAAGGCCTAATACTATATCCACCATCTGTTTACAAAACATATATCGTCAAAATTTTATGCCAATTGATTCTTCATTTAATATGTATTCAATTTTTGAATTATATATTATTTAATGAAGCTTATGTTAGAAATGAGGGATTTTTTTCGTAGCTGTAATCTCAGTCTTCAAAGGGTATTTTATGACCTCTACAGCTACTTGAAAATAAATTTTTTAACGACATTCTCTATTTGTAAGGAATTCAAAAGTCTAAAGCTATGTTGATAAACTTTGGAAGTTTGAAATTTAAAGTATTTTGATGGGCTACTATTTATTTTTCTTCTAAATGAAAAATAAGGATTATATTCTTACGTACCAATTGAGAAAAGGAACTTAATAAATAAAGAATGTCGTTAAAAAAAAGACATTTTTAAAATGGCTATATAAGTAAAAAAACGTCCTTTGAAGACTGAAACTTTATAAACCTAATTTTTTCGTTTAAATACAAAACAAGATGGAATTAACAGGTCATTCTAAAAATTGGGCATGCTCATACACAATTAAAGAGTTTGACCTTTTTTGTGACCTTTGACCTTTTTGTGACCTTTGACCTTTTTTATTGCCATTAAACTGTACTTTATAGACTTATAATGCTATATAACTATGGATATATCTATAAAAGGGTTTGTTGAGCACGACATCCATTAGTCTCTCATGATTACTCTGAAAAAATATGCATTTTTGGGTGAAAATATAATTTTTGGGTGGGGCAGGGGTTTGGCCAGATTTTTTTTTTTTCAGAGTGCTAAAAAATCATATTGTGTCCGAAAAGTTGGGCTATATTTGATCTTAACAACACCACCCACCCCACCCCCTCCCCTGGTGATACACCGATAAATTCCGATAGAGATAATCTAATATATATATCAGGAGATAAATGTACAAATATATAGTGTCCTTTATATTAAACAAAGGTTAAAATAAAACAAATGGCAGAACTAAAAATAGTAATAAAAAGTACATCTGTATCAAATTAAGTCAATTGTTTGATAACATGTTCCATGGTGTTTTCCCATCGCTATCGAAACTTTATCAGAACGTAAAAGGATGTATCAGATAATTACTCAAGTTTTACATTTGTTTATAAAGTATTTTTTTATGTTTTTAAATATGTAATTAGTAGTTAGATCTAGAGTTTTAACTTTTTATTGCAATCCAAGCTATTAACATATTTATAATTGGAGTCGTAAATTCTAAGCATTTTCTCCCGTGCAAGTTTTTTTTCTATTTGGGAATCTGAACTGTCTCTTATTTTTATTTCTAAAAACTTAAATGATTATTATTATGCAGGGAAGATCTAAGTATAAAATGTGTGATTTCATGAATAAGAGAGAGTAACATGGATGATTTGTAAGAAAGATATAAAAAGAAAAGGGAAAACGAGTGCATTGGAGTGTAAAAATTAATCTTTTAACTTTTAAAAGAATATTAAAAATAGCTTAAAAAGTAACATAAACGTGTGTACATTTTACATAATACTCAAATAATAAAGTTTGTTATTTTAAGTAAAAATATATTTCTACCTTTCTATAAAAAGATTTCTGTTTTTGAATATGCTATAAATATCATAAATGAGCATTTAATAAACATTTATATTTTATATATTTATAAAGTATCAAGACAAAAAAACCCTCCGATATACAAATTGTCGATTTAAAAATCTCCAAATCAAGTGAGATTTCCAACATTTTGGTTTCATTTTCTAATAACTCTTACAATTAAATTCAAAAGTCAATATATGATTATTATTAGTTCATGATATATACAACTAGTTAAGATATACATAGTTACCCCTTCACTCCCTAAATTTTATTTAATGAATTACAAAAGAAAATTTTTCATTTGTATAAACTTTTCCTAGAAATGAAAAAACATCAAAAATATTTTTAATAAGAGAAATATATTAACAAGACTTTGAGATCCCCTGGGTCACATTATTTAAAAAAAAGTAAATATATATATCTATGTGCCATGACTTTGAAAGTACATTCGGCGAATGACTGTACATAATTACACTAGAAATTCATAAAAAAATATATTTATTATAAACATTGAAAAATATATATAATTTCCTTCAAAAATATATTCCTTATATTGATCATAAACTAGCTTTTATCACAATTAGGTGAAAGATATAGACATTGAAAGTAATGATACACCTGTTTATTTAAATAGAAACTTTGAAGTACATCCAGGCGGTAAAGGTTTAATAGCATTTAAAAAAAACCAAAGTCATACTTTGTACATATGATTTACATATGAAGTAATCATTTTGACGAGTGAGAACCTATAATCTGGAAAGTAAGAAAAATTATTGACTAAACTGTATTCTAGAACAAGGTTATAAATAGAGGTGTATCAAACCTGTTCTAAAAAGCAGGAGTGACTGTTCCTAATTGGTCATCTGCAGAGATCTTAGTACTTCTCTGTGATAAGTACAAAGTAACTAAGGTGATGTCAGTATATTTTTTAATGCTACAAGGGAAATCAACTAATTATTAAGTAATAAAATTTGTGTTTGATCATGAAAGACTAAGAGTTGAGTAACAATAAGGGATCACGTCTTTGTAGGAATCATAGTTGGAATGAGGAAAATTGGAGTAAATGTCCTTGCTATTTGATGAGTGGGATTGGTGTTCATTCCCTTTCTCTTACGACTGCTTAAAACTGATTTTATGAAACATCATGATAGCTAAGAGGCTCTCTTTCCAAACTGTCGAAGTGCCCATGTTAATTTTCTGTTTATTTTATTTTTATACACCCCGGTCGAATCTACGTTATGCATCAGTGGGGAGAGATGTCTGGAAGGGATACATGCATGTAATCATACACTCTGCTTTAAAGCTGAAAAGAAACCATTTTGCCATTTCATTTATTAAATATAAATATGTTAGTACTTCTCGATCAATGGTTTGAGTCCTGATTTAAAAATTTCCATAAAAATTCAAGCAAAACGCTATATTATAACATACTACGTAAAGTCAGGCATCTGCATTCGCTATTAATCTTTTTTTTTTTCGGTCAAACCCGTCGTACAAATTACACAAAGTTAAGCTTTTTTTATATTATACTCTGCAAAAGCTTAAAAATGATCAAATCATTGGAATCATTAAACTAAAAGAATGACGCTTTGGGTTCTTTCTTTTGTCTGTTATCGTTAATCTTAAGGAGTTCTGTAAGAAAAATCGCTCTGAGGCTTAGATACTTCAACATATGGATGAATTGAGTGTTTTTTGCCATTGAACTTTTTTAGAAAATTGCAGAAGAAATTCCCTCCCACCTGAACGGCACGATATGACATTTACCCGGTGTAGAATAACTATTTTCACACTTCACTATGAAATTTATTTTTTTAAACTCATTCAGCTTGATGAAGTTAACCCCATTTTTTTAAAAGTATAATTTATTCAACAATAGTAAATTATCTCCTTAATTATTGATATTATTTCCATAGGCCTCAAGAAGACCTCCAAGTGAGGGTCAAAAATCAAACAAACTTTGAAATATATAGTCCTTGACAATTTTCAAGAACCTCTGTTGACATATACATTTCGGTTTCAATATAACTATAGCGTATATGCCATCATATATATTAGTCTAATTGGTTGAGATATGGGATTTCTGGATGATAAAATTAGTTCAGTCGAATGGTCATATTTTTGCCATCAACAATTAAATAATATTTGCAGTATGATAGTATTATCATACTGCAAATATTAACCCAGCCAGACTTTCGAGACTCCTTAGTGATTTTGGTCATCTAAATTTTTTTTTTTCCAAACTTTGAAACTTTTTTATTCTACATTGTATTTTGATAACTACCACTAAAAGGCTACTTATAGAACAATTTTGTGCCTTTCACATAGTATATTGAATTATAACTATATTACAACAATTTTATGGACTTTATACTGGTTATAATCATCATCACATTATTATCATTAAAATAAAAAACGTAGTGAAATTAATTTAAAAAACCATAAAGTCTCACGCAAAAGCTATATTAATAGATCACTTGACAATTTCCTGAATATCGTAAACAATTTTTTTTTATATATAGGTTTTTTTCTTTAATTATTTTATTTTTTCCATTTTATAACAAAAATATAATATTTTGACTAACTAAACTAAACATAATTCAACTATTCTAGAAAGATTGTGTGTTTCAAAATGAAATTAGTTAAAAATTTAAATGATTTTCATGAATTCAATTTAAAAAATTTCATTAGTTACAGCATTCTCGAAGTCGGCCATCTTGAAGGAATAGAAACTAAATTATATTTTAATAAAATCCATGTTATTTTATGTTCAATATTTTTGTTAATTTTTACCTCTAAGTTACTTTTCCGACAACCTCTAACGTGAATACTTTCCTGGGATTTTTAAACATCCTTATATATACAAAAAATCATATTATGACTTCTTTTTTTAGATCATTTTCAAAATATTTTAGATCAATATATTTCTAAAAAAAAAATTTTTTTTTTAGTTTGAGTTACATCTGTTCTAGGATAAAAATGTTTTTATAATAGAAAATACTGAAAAATTTGAAAACGATATTAGCCTTTTTTAAATATTTCATATTTAGGACAATTGTTTTAGAAAAAAAATTTGTTAATCACTTTTTTTAGAAAAAATATTATTTTTATTTACATCAACTCCATTTTATATGGTGAAAACATACGGAGCTAAAATCTTAAACATTAATTTTTTGCATGGATATTTTTTTTTTTTTTTTTGAAATCATTAAAAATTTGTTAATCTATATTAATGAAGCTAAGTTAGCCTGTCTGACGTCATTTTGAATTGTGCACTTAAAATCTTAAAATTAAAATACCACAGTATTTAACAAAAATAAAAATATCAATTTGTAGAAACTATAAACTTTTTTCAATTAGAACGAACGAATCAAATTTGTCCAAGGATCAAATTTCTGATCATTATGGTATCTAATATTAAAACAATCCACACAATTTGTATAATTAAAGTTTTGATTTAATTGAGGAACTTTCAAAATACGTTTAATCGTCCTGAAATTTGCAATCGAAATTATTTTATGATATTAATATTTCCATATACCCCTCCCCCTTATCATCGTTATCTGAAATTCTGATTTTCGAGACTCTCGAATATGTATTGAAATTTCAAGTGAGTTAAAAGAATGAATAACTTATACCCTTGGACTTATTGAGATATCATTCGGGTAAGCAATTAATTTCACGTTTGGCCCGGTGAATCACACCTTTGGACTTTTTTCTTTGGGGCTACGTACAAGCAAAATGTAGATAAACCAGCGACGATTGAAGCATTGGAAGCAAATATTGAGCGAGTTATTCGTGAGATTCCGGTCACAATGCTCGAACGCTTCATCAATAATTGGCCCGAAAGAATGGGCCAATTAAAGGCCGGTTACGGCCAACATATGAAGGGGATTATTTTCTAGCAATATTCCTAAAGGATTGTTTTTTTCGGTTCATTATAAAGTTTTGACCATAATATAATATTTTATGTGTTTTATTTCTACAATCCAAAAACCTTTTGTTATGAATCCCCCTTTATTATAGATTATAATTACTCCAATTTCGGTCATCAATTCTAATCTATCTCCAACTAAGACCTATAATTATAACTCTTAAGCAAACTCTCATTATTACTCTCCGTTTTCCATGATCCCACACTCTAGTTATTACTTTATACATAGATGTCCACTTCTCAATAATTTAATAATAGTTATAACAACTTCAGAAAATACAAAAAATATCATAAGCGTTCTAAACACAAGTCTTTTGAAGATTGCATTCTAATAAAGGGGTTCTCAAATGGGGGTACACGTACCCCTTGGGGTACTTAGAGGAACTCCAAAGTGTACTTCAGATTTCACAAGAATATTTTATAAGTAGTATATATTCTTAATGACACGTATTTTATACAGAACAATGAGGTCAAGTCCTATGATTTTACATGCATAGTTGTCGTTATCTCTCAATGAAGGAGAAAACAACACAAACCTAACTTGTACCTTTTCCAGGGACTTATTTAGATAGTGTCTGGAAGGATTAAAGTTCTCAGATTCATACATTAACATATGGGGACATAAAGTTTCAGAAGAAACGAAGGGCTAACGTGTTTTGAAACTTATATTAATGATTCCCATGTTTCGATTGGTCGTCCTTATGATGTAGTGTACTGAGTAGTTCAGATAAATTGGATTGGGTAGAATCAAATCTTTTATTTATTTTTTGAAAGCTACATTTAATGACATTTAGTTATTCATAATGAGATCAATATTTTTTAAAACATTGGCCACACGGGGTTGGAAGCATTGACAGGCCTGGACTACCTCTTGCAGGTCCAACTTTCGCATAGTAGTGGTTCTGGGGTTGCACTTTTTATTTACATTCCCTGAACGGATAGAGTATCCCAAGGAAGAAATTACACATTCCAACAAGACAACACACCGTCCCAAAAGCCAAGTGCAGGTTAATTTGGCCAAAATATGTCCTCACTTTAGGAGACCGTATTTTTGGTTAGACCTGAACTCATACGATTTTTATCTCTGGGGAGGGTGGAGCATGAGGGATATACTAATTATAATTCGTATGTGGAGGCATTGAAGAAGTACATTACCCGTAAAATAGCAAACCTGGATGTGCACCAGATCGTCTGGGACTGCCAAAGCTTCCAACGCCATATTGCCGATGTTATCAAGAGATACAAATTTCATTATTAATAATTGAATGTCATTAAATATAGATTTCAAATGCTAATAAATTGATGGTTTTATCCTGTTTATCTGGAGCACCCTTGTATATGCTTCTTAAATCTCAGATAACGAAGAATGGTTATTCTTAAGTCTAAGTAATCATCTACCATCTTAAGACTTGGGTGGATCGACTCTTCTGGATCCCACATTCTTTTTATGTTGTCTAGTGTTTTTTCCGTCCAGTCTAGTCCTAAGACCAGTGCTATGAGTCTTTGAACCCTTCAAAATAGTATACAATAAATAAAGCGTACTAAACTAAAGATATCAGGTATGTATTCATCCATTAATGGCTATCGTGATCATATGAACACGCCAATTTTCCATACTCTTAAATGAATGCCAGATTTAATTAACCCTCTTTGTTTGAAAATATGAAGTACCATCAGCCATATTTATATTCTTAAAAGAGTGTTTGTGATATATTTATTCAATCTACAATAATATTTTTCGTAGTTAATATCAATTTTTCCCATCTCAATCTTTTTTAAAAATAAAAGATGCCTTATTCTATACCTTAGCTTGAATTATTTGCTAGTCTGTAACAAATTTAAAGGATTTATAATATTAGGAAATTAAAGATAATAGAAAATATGTTAAATTTGCATTTGGCCAGCCTAGTATGATCATACAAAAACAGCCTTTTATCGGGCAATTGGCGTCAATTGTTTGTTAAAATTTTTGGCCCTCTCTTATTTATATCCATATTAAATAAATTAAATGGTTTTATTAAACATTTTATAAGAAAAATTTCGCTATAAGGGGGTAAAGAATATTACAAATAGCTTGCAAAACATATCAATATTTATTCATTTAAATATTACAATACTAAATAAGAAAAAGGATAAAATACCCTATATGACGTCACAAGGGATCGTTTTTACATTTTTCTTAAGAGCGTAAAAGTTGAGCTGGACTGGACCATGGATTTTAATACTGAATATGGAACAGCAAATCATTGAAACTAGTGTTGTGTCGGGCCTTATTCAGGATCGAGGACCGCAGTTTATTCCAGTTCCAATTGTAGGTTTATTAAAGAAGGTAAAATTAATCCCTCTTGAAGTCAATGAGAATGTTTTTCCTTTTTTTAATTATTTAGTTATATAAATAATTAATTAACAATATAAAATGTTCGTATTATTTTGTATTATAATGAAAAAAAAAAAAAAAAAAATTTGCAAGATCTCTGCAATCATTATAATAAATATTGCATATTTCTTATTTGTTTAAATAAACCATCGACATGTTTACGAAAAATTCCAAGCACTAACAGACTAGACTAGACCGAAGAAATAATCACCGATACAACGCTAGTTCAAACCACCTGACCACCAATGTATCAAAGGATAATATTCGCTGCCATGGATTAATTATCCGCATTTCACAAAATATTTACATCCTTAATATTTAAAAAAAAATTAATCTACACATACACATCATCGAGCTTTTCGATATTCGATACATCCCTAGCATATTCATTCGCAAAAGATTTAATTACTATAGCAAATAAGCACAAAGAAATTAAGACAAAATAAAATAAGCTAATTATTTCTCTGTTATAGAATTGTTACCATTCAGCAAAAATATTTATAACACGTTACATAAATATATGTATTTACTATAACCTAAAGGGAAATAATGTTTTAAGTTAGTATGAGAAATCGTGTATACAGGGAAAATGGAAGTGTATATTGTACACAGAGTACGTATGTGAAAATGTCAAGGTAATACTAGAATGAGGAATGTGCTATTTCAGAAACTCTAGTGTTCCAAGTACGATACCTAAATGTAGAAGTAATGGACAGGAGGAAGAGTTAGTAGTAGCGATTGGATTGGGGTACAATCATACACTATCATATATTTGCCAGGGATTACTTTTTAAAGGATGTACATAGAACTAAGATAATAAAATATATACTCAAGTAGACACTACTGATAAAAAGGTACATTGATTGACTATGGCTAAAGCTAATCTCTACGTCATATTCATAAAAGTAAATAAAATAATAATGATATACAACAAATACAATTTTGACATTGCAGTAACATCTTATCTTCATATAGCCAAACATGGAAATAAAATTACATTATTAAAGATGGGAAATATAACATTTAGATGAAGTTCCGAAGCATGCTTCAAAAAAAAGGGGAAAAAAACTAATTTATTAATCTTCGAGTGAAGAGCAGTTTTGCTGTTGTAATGTTTTATGGGAAAAGCTGCGAGCTGTTTGTGTTGATTTACTTTTTTATTTGTTAAATACAAATTTAGAATGTTCATTAAATTTTTTTAAATACTTATGTTTCATCATTTTTTGATATTAATAGTCTGCAAAGGGAGATGCAAAACCAGTGATAAACCAAAAAAATAAACCAATTGAAAAATGCAATTTATAAACTATTAAGAATAATTAATCCTTTTATGAGTTCATTCACCTAATTATTAACGACTTTCAAATTAAATTGGGCAAATAAGTAAACAAAATATATATGTAAATAATATTACTATTTTGAGGAAACGCCCTCGGGTTATTCTTTTTTTTTTAAATTTTATTACTTCACCAATAAAATATGGCAGTACATACATACATTTTTATCCGAATAAATAAAATAAAAAGAAACAATCCAGAAATTCAAAACGATAAAATATAGCAAAATATTATTAGATTTATTAAATAATTACAGAAGTAAATCTATAATTTGTAGGTACATGCTTTCTGAGTCAAAAAATATTTTAATCATTTTTTAATCAAAGGAAATACCTTGTAAGGTATACCTTTTGTTGGAAGTCTAATTAATTCCTCATTTTTAATCACATTAATAAAAAATCGTTGCTCGTCGTAAAAAGACATAAAACAAAGTACCCTCAGAAATTGATCTTTTCAAATTATTTAAGATATGTTGCTTAAAAAAAATACTTTTATATTATATTCTCATATTAATTAATTTATCCAGGCTTATTGATAGTATATAAAATATAACTCTCTGAAGGCCACAAGAAGATACATATCGAGTTATAAAGATTGGTTTCATGTTTTTCGAGGAAAAAGAGTTAGGAACACAGCATCTCAATCCAAAGGCAAAAATTTGTTGCCTAGTGTCATTAAAGAAGTCATATCTAAATTGCAGTAGGTATCTCAAACAATTCATGGCATACTAATGTTCAAATTTTTGCTCATGCACTAAATAGACAAACACAATAACATGGCAGGACTGAATAAAGCAAGTTTATTTTGTAAATTGGTAAGCTGTTTAGTTTACGACAAAAATTAAGAAAATTGAGTTTAAAGCAGGATCGACTGCCATTTCTTAATGACACAAAGCTGTGTTCGAGTTTAGTTACTTGCACCTTAGATTTTGTGTGTTTTTCCAAAACGGATATTATATTTCTTTATTTTAATGTTCCTTTAATGGTCAGATGTTGAGTTGCACTGATTAAGATTAAGTAAACATTATAGTATTACATTTACTCCATCTGAAGTCCATATATAAAGAGTACATTTCCTTCTCTATGAACCACTGGGGCACGAACCTATGCATATTTATTTATTTTTTCCATTCTAGAGGAGAGAACATATACGTATAAATTATAAAGTGTAAGCACGTATGTGTTTGCTCATGAATTAGAGAGAGTAATGCTGAGGAGGTTTAAGTGTAAGTACTTTTTGGACTCAGAGTAGAATTAAGGATTGACATAAGGGTCATGTAGCAAATCAAATGGGCTAGAATGCCAACTAATCTGCTTTTCTCCATAATATTCTTCAAATAAGAAGAATTATCATGCACATTTTCGGTTTCTTTTTAAAAGATATCAGTGATTCATATAATTCCCAACTCTAACAATTATTATTCTTCCCAAGTAAGAGCAAGGATTTATTTGCTAATATGTTTAAATTTTTAAAATAGAAGGGAATCATGACAACTTGTAGTTCATTGTTTTATTTTTAATTATATATGTCTGGTGGATGGCTCGTGGATAAGAAAATTAATGGTATGTTTCAACAGGTTATCGAAAATGTGTTCTTGACAACAAATATATTGTAGCCTTTGAAGGCTTTCCATATTAGATTGTCGTGTATACACTTCGCCATCCAATGGATATGCCCAATATTTACTGCTGTTGGGTTGATGATTGTCATAAAAATATTTTTCTAGGCATCGTCATCATCAATTATTTTATTTTATTCATTATATATGGCCAAACCATTTTTACATTTTAAACCTTAATTTGGATTTTTTATGTGACTTTTTTTTAATAGAACTACATCATATTCTCTTCTTAATCTCCTGCCGTCAAAATTTAATACAAGAATCATCTCTCTGTAAGTCTTTATCTTTATTTTCTCTCTTTATATTATTAATCGTTACCAGATACCTAACTGGCTTGGAGCAGGTATATTATATCCCTTTTAAATATAATCTTGAGAATATCATGTGTTTTATGTTTCGAAATATTGTTTCTGCAAGTCAGTAAACTTCCTGTTATGGTGTTTGCTTTTTTTTTATTAGGCTTGTATAGTTAAGATGAACACAATGACGAGAAAATTGATTCTGACTGAGGCATATACATTTCAGACTCAAAGTCTGAGTGAAGGATGTGTTTGATTTGTTTGCTATGGGTAGTTTTCTTGAGTTGACTGAAATAAAAGTTGTCCCTTTTACTATAGAATAATTAACCTTCCCACAACTCTGAATCTACCTCTGGTAGAATTCCTTGTCTTCATACAATTTCCATTCTCCATCTACACTGGTGGCAACGAATAATTGAAACAGTGAAGTATTACCTTTTATGGATGGATTCGTTTTGTTTTTATGACTGAGATCAATAAAGCAATTGAGTTATGTTTCCAATAAGAACCCAAGAAGACAGGGGGGATCAAGAATTTGATTCCAAAGAAATTCTATATCTGTAATTATAATTTTGATCCCATTCTATTGTTGATTTTCAATGCTGGATAGAAAAGTTTAGTTTCCTATAATGCAATGATTTGTTACCATCCGATCAAGATTTGAAAGTATATCAACGATAAGAATATTAAGGTCCCTTTTTAGCTGTGAACAAAAGAAGACGATTTTTCTTCCAAATTGACGAATAAGTTATTTTGCTACTACAACAATTTTTAGACATTTTTGTAGCTTGCACAAAAAAAAATTATATTTTCAAATACATGGTTCACTAACTTTTTAAAATGGTTCATTGACTTTCATTAAAGAATAATGCTGTTTATTTCAGATTAAATGTTAAGTAAAGTACTTAAGTTTGTACATACTCCGTTTTTGCAACTATTACATATCAAAAGGAGTTTTTAATCCTTACATGCTTTATTTCTTTCTCTGAAATAAATTTTATTGTTTGAAAAATGTATAATAGGAGTAATATAAAGTAGAAAAAGGATTATTGAAAAAAAATTATTTAATAATTGAACAAAAATAAATGATATTGCAAATATGTAACAAATGCCATATTTTGTACAACACAATAAAATTCAATGAAGTAAAATAATTGTCAAAGTACAATTTATATCCAATATTTCTTGGAATCTTTACCTTTTGTTGGAGAGATCTGCTTATCAATAGTAAAGCTTTCTTCAAATGAACCTTAGAGTATCTTTCTTTTAAATGTTCAACGACTGGGGGATTTTATATAATCTGTCATGATTTTCATTAAAGGGATAGGTGTCATTTTGGTTTCTAGCGTTGTGAAGATAACGCCTTATTTCTATAAAAGTATATGGTTAACAACAATATATTGGTTGGAGCTCACTTACATGTATGTATTCATTTCGTATTTGAAAGAAAATATATAGAATTTTTGGACAATTGCAACAAATTTCTAGTTGACCGAAAATTCCTCTTATTCATTTTGTTGCAAATTTGTGACATAAGAAAAAAGAGCTATCAAATATTATAAGTACAACAAAGTACTAAAATATTTGCATTTATATCATTATAATACTATACATAATCATAATATTTTATTATTTTACTATTATTATAAACAGATTTTAAAGTTTAGGCTCCTGAACTAATCAAATAACTCGCTTTCACTTGCTCGTGGTATCAAAGATATTCAACACCTTTTTACCAGGTCTTTTAATGCAATATAATACCTACTCACGCTTATGAGTATATTCGTTCTAGATCTGAAAATAGTTTTAGTCTATTAATTTTTTATTTAATATGATTGGGTTATGGTGGGGGGAGTTTTCATATATTTAAAAATGATATCATTTATAAAATTTGAATATAATTGATCTGTCAAATGACGAAATTTCATTTGTCAACATTGAAGAAAAATAATGATATGAGTAGAGATGAAAGCAAGCTAAAATATACAAATAATATAAAAGCAGTCAAGTGGTTTGACAGTTGTTGATTAACTTTAAATGGCACGAGTTTGGAACCCTAAAATTTAGTTTTATCAGTTCAAGGAAGAGTAAAATGGAATTTTTTTGAAATAGTTATCCCATTTAAAAAAAAATATATACAAGTGTGTCATGGAAGTGTTTATATTTTGGATCAAAAGATTTACTACTTATATATTGGATCGAAAATCATCAGAAAATCGTTATTAATTGAGGCTTAATAAGAGATCATTACAATGTGGTGTATTGAAGACAATAGTGAAAATGTAACTAATTTGGAAAAATAAATTAAAATATTAAATATTAAATGGAAGCAACTAAAATAAACTGCGCTGAAAAGCTCAAAAGATGTGAGCCAAAAAAGCACACCCAATAGATTGGACACGGGTTGAATTATAATATATTAATAGAACTTGGAGATCTTGATACTTTCTCAGGCTGTGCATAATGTCAGGAATTTATCGATCTCAAGACATTGCAGTTCTGTGGAACAAAGTTTGACGTCATCAAAATAATTTTTAGCCTTTTTAATAATAACAATGACAATATTTCCTGCGTTAACTAGTGAAATACTTAAAGCTGTATTTCACTAACTCAATTGGTAGACTCAATAACTTTTTTGTAAAAGTTATTGATTTTTTTGAATGTTCTAAAATTTGAGACTTTTGCAAGAATTGAAAAAAGGGAGGGGAATGTATAGTTGCATATTTATGGATTTGTATTCAAGCACTTACTTGTTATCAGAATCAAATAACTTATCCTGAAGTTGTGAATTTTATAAAGCACACCATTAATAGTTTTTTAGTGCAGTATTAAGCCTATGTTTGTTATTGCAATAATATCAGGAGGTAAAAAAATAATAAGGTGTATGTATCATGTTGGTACCTATTAAAGCATAAAGCAACACTCGTTTTTTTTTAATTAAATAAAATAGTCTACATCCCTTATAAGTGTCAAAACTACACATCCTTTCTATTATTACTAATATTTGATATAAAACGACTGCAGTGTATATTCTAAAAACCCTAAAGGAGACATAATTTTTTTTTTCTAAAATGTAGGTACCCAAAATACAAAGATGAAAATGTAGCATCTATTCCTTTGTCATTTGTCATCCATCCTTATTTGTGTAATGATGAAGATTCATTGGTTAAACACGCAATAGAGGGTATTCAACAATGAATGGAGAAGGGTATTGCGTGCATTTTTAACCTTGGAAAGAGACCTCATCATAAAAATCAGTCAAAACCATGCAAAGTTTAAATTAAATATCCCATTATACACCTGTTGCTATATTTTCTTCGCTCTTCGTAGCAGGTAGAATATAAGTAGTGTTTTGTATTTCTTTATTTACGACTAAAAAATACTGGTCCATTCAGTTTAGTCCGGTCTAGAACAATCCTACATATCAGTGCCAAACTTATTAAGTTCGGTCCTTGATGATGTCACTCAATTTTATTTCTTCTTTTGGGTATCAGTTCTAGTACGGTCTTAAGGACGGATAAGACCGAACCTTATACTGGACTGGATCGAATAAATAAGGCCTGAATCAAAAATAAGTATGAGTATGAAAGCCCTCATATTTATAGAGTTATATCGAATGTAAATAGGCTGAATTCCATGGCTACTGCATTGTTTTTAATCTTATGAAGAGAAGTAACTTTCAAGTACATATATAATAAATAGAGTTGAGAATTTCGAAGTACAGTCTTTATTTTTTGCAAGCTGAATGGACTCATAGTCCCTTCTTGAATAATATTCAATTATCTGTTACTACGTACCGTACTTTGAGAACCACTGTCTTAGAGTATCTGAGGAAAGGCCGGGAAAAAATATATTTAGAATAATTAAAATAAATCTGGAATTTCTGCTAAAGTAAGATCAAAATAAGTGTAGGAATAAAAAATACACAATCTTTTTTAAAAATAGGGGTTTCAAACACCCCAGAAATGTAACCGTCGGTTAAAAATATTGTTGAGAGTATTCTCGTTGATGGGAAGACAAAATGTTCATTTTTTCCCAATATATTTCTCCGTGGCAGTAAAATGTCACAACATCAGCTATCCTAACTGTCTTCATCTGTAATATTCCAGAGCTTATTCAAAACTAAATAAAAAAAAGAAACAGTGATGGAGCTCAGCAAAAGAGCAATCAAAATAGGGTGTTCTATGTACTTGAAAATTGTCTGGACTACTTACGAGAAGGGGTTATTTCACGAGAGAAACAGGAGGAATTTTTAGACAACTCTTTGTTTGAATTTCTTTGAATCTCAAATGAGGCCAAAATTGAATAATTAATGGCTTAAATATAGCAATACAATTATTTCCCATTTATTGTACCTTAAATAATGATTCCTTATTTTTATTTTTCATTTATTAATCCATTCTTCCTCTAATATATATAATTAAGACACTTTCATAATAGTTGAAGCTCTCCCATTGTTTTATATTTTCTAGTGCTTTAGTTCCCTTTATTGCTTTAAAAGACCCTTAGTACTTCTAAACATAGTATGTGCTTAAATGTTTTAATCATTTATCAAATCTTTTATTACTAAACAATCAGGATCTATAAATAATCATTAATTATGACTTTCTAAGGAAGAACAAAATATCATTCAATGTTAGGGATAATTCTTAATTTTATGTTTTTTCGTAAAAAACACAAAGTTAGATAAAATAATAATAAAATTTATTATTTAGAGTTCTTGCAATTATACTTAAATACATTGCAGGTATTTGTAATTTAGATACATACTAGTGTTGAAACTCGGTCCAGCACCCAATTTTTTTTTTTTTTTCGGTTCTGTCTTAAGTGATTTTCTCTAAACCGATTTTTCGATCCAGAACGTGTAACAATTTTTTTGTTCTCATTTTGTAAACCGATTTTGATTCGGTTTCACTTTATGGACTGATTTTTTTCGGTTTCATATATTATTCGAGACACATTTTTGTCTCTAGATCAATTGTAATTCATTTTTTCCGCAAAAAAATCTCAAAAGTTCACGATAAGTTCTAGAGCAAATACTGTATATATCGGGATCAAAATTAATCCGAGCTATCTCTGTTCTGTTTCTGACCCGATGCAAGTTAAATTTATCCGCTGCCCCTTCCCTGAACAACAAGAAACACTCCTAAAATCCAAGCAGTACAGGTGAAGTACTGGCACAAATACATTTTAAACTGCACCGCCACCACATTTCTTAGCACCAAGAACCCTTTCAAATATTTTAGAATACAATTACGCCCACGGTTTGTGGGCTTCTGGATCCTAAGGCAGGTGAAATTCTTCCAGCACTGCTTCCCTAAGCATCAAATAACTCTGATAATTTCAGAAATACATCCCGGCTCTCAGGTTGTACAGGTGAAGTGCTAAAAATTATATTTAAAGGCTGCCAGGGCCCCGATGACCCCAAAAAATGGTACAAGATCCCTTTTTTGGAACCATAAGAGTCTACATCAAAAATTTTAGTAAAATCTATCCATTGATTCGGCCGTGATTGAAGACACACACAGATATTCACATTTAATATATAGATTGCTTTTATAATGGACATATTTTTTCCATCCTACATAGGTGGGTGTTACCTTATGCTTATTATTATCGCAAAAATATTTTAACCTCTGTTTCAAACAGAGAAATAAAACTAAGACTACAATCAGGTGATTGGTAGGCAGTTGGGTACAAGTAAACTAAAGAAAATATATTAACTGCGAGGTGGTGTGACAGTATGTAGTTTGGGGTGGTTCATTTTTCATATAAAGAGGAGAAAATGAGTATTGTATTTGATCGCCTACCGATTTTATAAGTTTGCCCATTGAGAATGAAAAGAACAGTATATAACTTAGATAGGTTTATTTTAACAATGAGAGTCATTATACGAAAAATTAAAATGTATTTGAAGGAAAAAAATGCTGAGTATGTCTCCCTCCAAGAACACCATCAAGCATGGGATTGAAGGCGTTATGTTTTGTGGCTGCTTCTTTGCTAAAGAGAAATGACGACTTTGCCGGATCGAAGGGAGGATGAAGGGGCCATGCAACCTTGAAATCTTCCTTCAAATAAGGGCACCGAAAATGAGTTTGTTTAATGGGAATTCAGCACAAGAATGGTCCAAAATAGACGGTCAAAGCAACAAAGGATTGGCTCAAGAAGAAATATAGTAAGATAATGAAGTGGCATAGCCAATTCCTAGACCTCAATTCCATATAACATATTTATTAGTGGGTAAATTACAAAATTGGCAAGGCATCAAATTATGATTTCTTCCACTGTATAATAGTAGGAACTGTTCAACTGGAGGAATTTTAATTCGCGTTCAACTTACCAATAACACCCGAGAAAGAGTAATCCCAACATTCACAGCTGACATATCCATAAAATAAAAAGGTTTTCCCTTTTGGAATAACGCCGTGACAACTCTATATTGAGCAAATAAAAATTAATTTAAGCTGGACAGCTCTAACTTCAGAGCACTAATAAAAGGCCAAGAGTCGACAAAAAGACAACTCACATAGAAACAAAATACATGGGAAATGATTATGTTATTAATGGGATAACACCGTAAATAAAAGTTTACTCAAACTTTTGGGCTATGCATATATTTGTACATTAACTGATTTAAAGTGCATTCCTATCCTATTAACATAAACTTACTTAGTTAGAACTTTTTCTTTTATTGCATTATTTGTATAAGTCAAAATCTAAAAAGTATATGTTACAAATAATACTGAAGTTGCAAAAGAAAAGTTACAATATTAAGAGATTTGTTAAAATAGTTAAAACAAATATCTGATAAAACACAAAGGAACAAAATTAGAATGAATTATTATCTATGAGTGAAATAAGAAATATATGTATATTGGTTTTGATTTCTACAATACTAAAGTAAACGAAATTCTTAGTTTACAATTCGAATAGATTTTTAATTTGCAAAAAGTTATAATATTCTTACATAAAAGCTCTTCAAATCGAAGTTACCATTTATTTTTAAATGAGGATAATGGCGTTGGCTCTATGTACATAAAAATAAGTGTAACTATTATTCTTTTATGGCCCTCTCCATGAATTATTATAGTTTTTTTATTTTATTTCAACGATAATATAAGAAATCGTAGTCATAAAAATAAATGATGAACCTAGCGGTCGTTTTTAAAAGGGGACATCATTATTGTGAAAGTCAGTCACTTACGAGGAATGAACAGTTATATTTTAAAAGAATAAAACCCCAGGAAAACTGTTAATGATTGCCGTATATTTTGATGAGTGGGATTATTCAATGTTTTTCAGAGTTTTAAGTGATTCTTTGCTGTAATGGTTTATTAATGAATCATCATCTAAATTTTAGTTGTTTTGATACGGGTTCGATCCAATCTTCGATTGGGATAGGGATCCGGTTCGTTATTACTCTATTTTATGTATTAAAAAAATAGTATATATGTATGTGATACCAGGGACGACCTGAAGGAGTAGAGATAGAATGTCCCTATTGCTATAGGTAGAGTTAACTTTTTTGTATAGAAAAACGACACTTTTTTTTGTTCCTTCTCCTTTTTTTATTTAAAAGGTCGCCGTGGTGTTAACTTCTCCCACTGAAATAAGTATTCTCGCCTATCTTTGGTGTAAGTTGTTTTAAAAATACAAAATAAAATACGAATCTATGAATTTAAATATAATAAGGAGTGAGTTTTATACAGGGTCATTTTTTAGATTTCAATATAGTCTGTTTGTTTTTTTTTATCTTCCAAAATTATATCTAGACATTTATGACGAAAAAAGTGGAATCGTCCTCATAAGTAGAGAAAGCAATCCCATTTAATGCGACCGCATCTTTCTTTTCAACTCTTGATACAGTATTATATATATCTTAGCTTTTATTATGGGTAGATACTACTGTGATCAACTCGACTGTATGTAGATGGCAATTGAATATAAGGGGGCATCATTGATGAATAGGAGACAACCAGACATCATCAAGACAACGCCATGCAGTACACATCTTTGATGACGCACTAAAAGCTCGGGGAGCAGATAGGAAGTTTTTATGCATCCGCTTTACAGTCCAGACCTAGCACCAAGGGACTACCACATGTTCCTGTCCATGGACAACGCGCTCAGGGTTACAAACTTGGCCTCAACAGAGGCCTGTTAAAATCGATTGCCATAGTTTTTTGCCAATAGGGACAAGGGGTTCTACGAAAAGGGCATTATGAAGTTGGATTCTCGTTTGCAGCAAGTTATCGAATAGAACGGAGCATACTTGGCTTAAATCAAATGATTGCTACACTTCTTATAATGCATTGAAATAAAGGAAAAAATATGAGACTTCATTTCTCTCAACCTATTAAACTTGCATTCACGAACAAAATTATTCTCTTTCTGAACTGCAGAAATAAAAATGAAGATTATCCGATAGGTATCCTGAAACTTATCGGATTACAGCTCGATTCACGAACCATTTCTCAGATGGTATAAAAGAGATTATTAATGTAGCTAATATAGGCCTGAGTAGAGGAGACATCCACGTTTCTGCTATTTAATATTGATTTTACCACACCCAATGTCGAAAGCAACCATAATCTTCAAATCGATTTAACATGTATATTTTTACCTCACTCCTGAATGGGAGATCATTTAAACAAGAACTTTTGCATATGTTTTTCCCTTGCAATCACATTAGCCTTTTAAAAATCAATATACCCGGATTTTTTCCAATTTAAGCTCTCCAGGTCTCCAATAACCATCAGTTTTCTCAGAAGCAAAAGATTGACTTTTGTAAATGCATCAACTAGAAGTATATTTAAGCTAGAAGATATTTTGAGACTTTGCCTTTCTGACTCTATGTTCTTCGACATTTACTCCATGAATCTATGGATCCCCAATCTGTGACATCATTAATATGGATTAATATTAGGATCGACAAACATAAGGTCATTGGCCTTTCCCAAAAATATATCCTTCTCTATTATAAATATCCAAGACTTGAATATGTACTAGAAATATGTTATTATATTATATAGTGGAAAATTGTCATCTTGTGTTAATAATAAATTACTAATGTAAGGACCAGATGTTTAACTTAGATAATTCTCCTTTTCATATCATCTACAGCTGCCTCACGAAAAGGTTGCAACGTACTCCTTATTCTCAAGTATAAAAAAATCTATACCCATAAAATTTTAGATAAGAATTGCTTACTCTATGTAATGTCAGCAATGGTCAAAATCAAAATTAATTTTTGTCAAGTTATATAAACTGAATATTAGGGGTAAAGGTAATCTTGTATCTTATCATTATTCATTTATTCTTAAAGAGAGAACAGATACGTATTTAGTCATCCGTATTTTATAAAAGACAAAGAGTAATACTGAGGATTTGGCAAAGTCTAAAACCCTGATGGACTAGGAGTCGAATTGAGGATCAAGAACGTTGTAATTCCTGCCTTTATCATTGCTAGATACGGAGTGGGTTCCGTATGTATTTTCTTCATATCATGGTTGATAACAGCTAATTTACTAAAACGTCATGACAGCTAACCTGCTCTCCTCCAACCATTCTTCAAATTGTCAGGGGTACCACGTTCATTTTAAGTGTATTTTTTTTAACATACCGGGTGTACATTTTATTTGAATTCTTATTTATATATTTTATCCTCAAGAATAAAAGAATAATAATAAATGTGTTGTTTTTTTTAAATATAATGTGATAAGTGAAGCCCCAGAGTAGTTTATTCTGTAGAGCGATTCCTACCTGAGCTTTAGGTAAACAGGCTCGTTGTCATGTTTTATACAACTTTTTACTCAATTAAAATATGTGTTGACTTAAACGCCTGCGAGATCTCAATCATTTTTACATACCATTTTTAAATATAATTTTATATAAATTTACGTGTTGTCTATTTTGAGATACGAAAGACATGAGATTAATATAATATTTTCCCTAATGAGGATTCCTTCCCCGAATTCCCACTGTGAATTCAGTTACTAGGATGAGTTGCATATTTATAGACTAATTTTCATAATACCTAACAAAAAAGTTGCAATATATTATTCATTGATATTTTGGAAATGTATCAATTTTATCTAATTAGTATATCTATAACTTTTGTATACTACCTCAAAACAAGGCTTTGCTTTTACAAATTATTTGTAAAAGCCATGTGTACTAGTGATTAGTGTATATATTTGAAAGTAGGTACTGTCCAATTATTTATTTTAATAATATATATGATGAGTAAATATCAAAGCAATGAGCATGTTTCTATGGTGTTAAAACCAATATTGATCCTTTTATATACTTAAAAGTATATTTATAATGCATATACGTATATACAAGTATATTGTTTCATCCTAATAATAGGATATATTTTATGCGTTGTATATAAATTATATATACAGGGTGGTCTGAAAAGTTTCCAACCTTAGAAAGATAAAGCACATTTTTCTTGCATTTTTATTTTTCAACATAGTCTTCTTGTAACTCTGCAACCTTCTCCCAGTGATGTTCCCATCTCTCTGTTATCCCTCTAAATGATACTCTGCGTTTTTTCTGCAAAATACTTGTTCTCTTCACTTGACAAAGATATGTCTTCAGCTTTTTCAAGTAATTATGCATAGAATGTTCCTGTAATTGTGTTTTTTTTCCGTTGTGAAAATAATCAATTAAAGTAACTCCAAGACTATCCCCCCCCCCAAAAAAAAAAAAAAAAAAAACAGTCACCATTACTTTCCCTTCCGAAAAAACAGTTTTTGTCCATTTTTACAAAAATTATCTCATCAGCTCACTCCAGCGCTGTTACATAACAACTATGAACCCAAAATGACTGAAACTTTGGCGATTAACTGTTGATAGATAGGATTATCTTTAATTACGAGTGCTGTCATCTTTATGTTGAGGCTGGAAACTTTTCACACCACCACTGTACAGAGTGCACAGTGCAATTTTCCGCGAATATGTAGAAAAATCAAAACATGAATAACTTTTTATTAGAAAAGTATAATAACACATGTTATTCAAAAAACTTTTAGCAATCAATCAGAGCAAGAATTATTCAATATGGCCGCCTCCAACCTCTTTCACAGACTCCACATGAGGTCGCAACATGGTACAGGTTGCCACAATATAATCGTCGGACAGGTTGGACAGGTCTTCCCAGTCACGACAACAATGTCTGAAATTCGTTTTGAATCAACATCCGCGTCGAGAAGATTCCAAACCCTTTGCTTTTGATTCCTGTTCACTCATTTTTCGTTGATTTTGACCAAATCAAAACAATGGACAAGAAAAACAAGACATGTATCGAAACATTGCTTGAAATGTCACCTGAAACCTTAATTTGCGCAAAAAAATAATTTTACTTATGAGGAAAATTTCCCTGTGGCACTATGTATAGCTGGGTAAGCAATTTGAGTTTGGAATAAAATATATATCCGTTTTCCAATTTTTCTATAATAAAACTTTTGATTGGATAAAAAATGAGCATTTGGGATTACATAACATAAATGTAAAGAAATTTAAAGATATCCAATATAAATACCCATTTGATCAAAAAGAAACCTAATTACTTTATAATTACAAATTAAATTATCAGTTGGTTATCAACTTTTTTTTTTATTATGTTGTTACACATATTACGACGTTTATAAAGCATTTACCTCTTTTGCTCTTTTGGGTTGATTCATGATCCTTTTTCATTTTTCCTAATATCAAACGTGCATTATATAATGGACCTTCATACATAAATATTATATAGGGGGTATAAAGTACCTCCCTGTTATTCTTCTAAAATATTGTATAATACAAGCTATATTCTCCATCTGCATAATGGTAAAATAATGACATCCATTCCCATTACTCATTCTGTCCACTTACAAAGGCATGACAATTTCGAAATACTTCTAAAAGCAATTAAATATGACATTTATCCATGGAAATCTGTGGATATCTCATAGTTATTTGAATACTTATGAGTATGCAATCAGGATTAACAAAATTTTATGGTTTCCTATGCCTATGTCTTCCCACTATGAAACATTACAATAGAAAGGATTTGGATCTTAGATCTAACGGGCCGTGCAAAATTATTTACCGATGATGTAAATATACTTTTTAAGAGGTTTTGTGGCAACCAATCAGATTGTTTCGTATTTTTACTGTTAGAATAAACAAAACTCCTTCCTGTGAGAGCGTAACAACTTCCACACGTGAAACCATGTCGACATCAACTGTTTCAAGGGCATTGAAAACAATTTACAACGTTTCCAAGCTGGAGGAAAGAGGCGTACTGAACACCCTGGGCTAACTGAACGTCAGCGAGAAGTCAGACTTGAGGGTGCCAAGAAAATCTTGAAGTATATCAAGAGCTCATCTGGACGCATGATCATTTTTTCAGATGAGAAAACTTTTACGGTCGATCCTGTTTTCATCGGGCAAAATGACCGCGTTGTGAGCTTTGGAGATGTTTGGAGATCCAACGGGAAGGCCATGAAGCCGGTATGATTTCCCACTGGCTCAGATTAACAGTGGAGGATTATGTGAAGATTCTGGTGTCCAAGGTCCTTCCGTGGATCAAATCCATAGTCGGCAACTCCCCTTGGGTTTTTCAACAAGATGGAGCACCCGCCCACGCTTCCAAGAAAGTTCAGGAGTGGCTCAAGGACATCATGAACTTTTGACAAGGACTACTGGACCCCTCAGAGCCCAGATCTGAGCCCATTAGACTTCTCTATCTAGACACATGTGGAGACCAAAGCAATATATATACATATACATATATACATTGTACATATGTCATTAGAACAATCTGTGTTCAGTCTGTCCCTTTATTGGATCTCAATCAAATCTTTCTACCACTTCTCCACATTAAATTTGGTTGAACAAAGAATTTTATGAAACTAATAGGTAAAGTCAATTCTGAAATGTTCCAGTATCTTTCGAAAAAAAATCTCGAAGGTTAGTGAAGCAAAATTTAAGGAGATATTTTTTTTTTTTTCTTATTTCCAGAAATAAGCCAGGTTTTGAATGAGTCTGAATTTGAAGAGGCTTGAATGGCTTACAATTGGATATGTGAAAATTTCATTGAAAATAAAAAATTGCCTGGGTATAAAGATTTGAGTGGCAATGAAATGTATTTTTGGGAAAAGTAAATGCCGTAGGTAAAAAAAAAATGGTTCCTCATTGTACAAAAAAAATTGAAAAAAGTTTGAACACTTATGAAAAATATTTAAAAGTAGCTCAACTATTGGACTGATCAATATGATAATTTGCAATTACGTTTAATTCACATTAAATTCAAATAAAAAGTTAAAAAATTTAATTACCATGATCTTAGTGACTTTTTTATGACCTTTTCACGGAAAGTGACCTTTTTATGAACTTTTCAAGGAGATTAACCTTTTTATGAACTTTCACGGAAAGTTACATTTTTATAACCTTTTCACAGAAAGTTACCTTTTTAATTCAATTTTAATTCATAAAAATAGAACTAAAAATCTCGATCCTATATATAGATATAAATCTACACAACTATTTATCATTTTCAAACATTTTTGTTCTTTTTTCTTGATGATATACCCAATAAATTAAGTAATACTTATTTTATTTATGTTTGCATATTTAGACACAAGATTTATTCAGTTCAAATTATTTCATTTTTTATGTATATTTATTTTAAAATCGGTATTTGAATATTTTTTATAATATCATAGATATAAATAATTTCTTATTGTAAGTTTTAGACAAATACTAATTAGTTTTGGTCAGTATTTTCTTGTTGGGGTAGATCCTTCAATGGTCTTCCATGACTTGTAGAAGACATTGAAGTTGTAACAAAAAAAAATAAGATTGGAAATCAGCCAAAAAAAATACATTTAGAAAAATGTTATAAAATTCGCCATGAGATGTTTTTTTAAATTTTGTTGACTTGTGTAATTTGTAAGCAAGATGAGAAAAAACAGTTGTGCAACACAGTCTGAGTCTTTTGTAATATCAATTGTATATTTTAATACTTTTTCCGTATAATTCTAAAGTGCAAAGATAACCTTTCTCATAAATTGGATATACAACTAATGATAATAACGTTCGTACAATGATCTGGAAGGGATTTATTCTAGTTAAATAGAGGATTTAAGCAGCACTGAACCAATGTCATGTGAAGACAATACGGAGAAATCTATGAATCAATATGACATCAATCCTGTATTTATTGATGGAAGCACATAAGAAACTTTACAAGAATTATTTTTATACTATTTTATCCAAGTTCATAATAGAACTGAGTTTAAGTGACATATATATATATATGTATTTGAGCTGAGAGGACAATGTGTCCAGGTAAATTGGCCAGAAATATTTTCGAGTCGATTTGGCCCTAGCCTCTTTATCTATCTTTCTAAAAAAATAAATAAAAGCCTTTTTAAAGTCCTCGTCTTCATTCAGATCATAAGCTTATTAAAATTGATTTAGAATTTGTATATCTAAAAAAAACCATAATGGGTTTTAGAAGACGAATATTTTATATTTCAAATACATTTTATTAATCAGTTTAACTCTTCATTTAATTTTTTAAAAACATGCACATCTCCTGTCTCATACGGTTAAATAACAAATTTAAATTTTATTTCCTGTGCAAAGAAAGTGATAATTGTCATTTCAAAAAACTATTAAGAAAAGTTTCCTTATTTTTAAAAACTGTTACTTCAGATATTTAACAATTTAATCTTCAGAAATTTTTGGATTCGAATTTAAAGCAAAAATCGACAATCAAAATAACACTTGAAGAAGATTAGAAAAACCTTTTTAATTTTACACAAAGACTTTCTAAATATTTAAGCAGGGAAATTTTGAATGAAGACTATGTGTACAAACTATAACAGACTATCAGGAGATATGGATACTTTTTCATATACGCTTTCAAAAGACTGTTGGTGGGAGAGGGTTAATTTTCCTTAGACAAAGTTAAGTAATCACTTGATACTTACATCAATAATTTAGTATTTTATTCATTCAAAAATAAATTAAGGATACAAAAGCTTCGGGACACATGGTATTGATTGTAAAATTTTCAATCAGTGCTCTGATGTGGTTGTTTCTAATCTGACTGTTATAAGAAAGTATATTGGGATCTTCCAACTGAAGGCTGGATTTCTTTTATTATTATTCCCAAAAAGGGTTTCACTACAGGTGTAAAAAGCTGGAGACCAACTACATTGACCAATGAATGTTATAGAACCATTTGTGGTATTTCTTTCATATTGCAGTATTTTTACAACCTATAACTGAGCCAATTTAAAAAAAAAAGCTTAGTCTGGAACAGAACAAATTCCTGCAGTGGGGGGTAGTATTTCCGTCATTACAATAAATATTCCAGTTGAAATTGAAATTGTACAATGTAAAGATGTGCAATAATTGCAGTAGACTTCACCAATACTATATTGCATGGATATATATGCAAAATTAATAAAAAAACTCCTTCCAAAAAATATTTCAACCCAAATAAAACTATTCTAAACGTCAAATATTGCATTTGGTGATTTTGGAAGTGAACCAATAGTTTGAAAATAGAGTTGTTGCCAGGGTTCTCCTTCACCTCTACTATTATTTGTTGCTGGCCTTAAAAATCTAGAGGATTCTATAATAATGAAGTTTGGTGTTTGCAGAGTAAACTTTGGAACATCAAAACATATTATTGATATATAAATACAAGACGATATCACTTTGATAATGGAAGAGAATTATGAAAACCAATTAATAAAGGGATTGAAGTTTTAAATAACTATTTCTTGAAATAGTTAATTTGGTTTGAAGATTAACAATAAGAAGGAAGTTTGAAGGACTCGAAGTAGCCAATTATTCTATAAAAAAGAGTTGCGATATTTTATGAATTAAATGGGAAAGTACAAACCGAACCGATCTCAAAAATCTATTTTTATTCCTCTATTCACATAGGGACGAAATTCAATCGTCAAGAGATAATTTACCTCTTTAAAAAACACAAATTTTCCCTCCTACTCTTTATAAAACAAGTCTATTCCATATTTAGCAGAAAAGGACAATAACAAGGAAATTTCTTGGTTTAAACAAATTATTTCATCGAAACTATATGTTTTCGATACATTACTAATTTGTGCATACTTATCTCCAAAATAAAGGCAAAGGATATATACATATAAAAATAGTATTATAATTTCATTATTTGAAATTACGGGAGGTACAAAGTATTTGCCTAATTATGTGTCTAAAGCATTTTATTTGTATGCACACTTATTTTTAGAAAATTCAAGCAAAAGCAGATTATTTTTTTCTTAGAGCTTTTATCAAAATAGGCATGTCTTTGAGTAGTCCTCAGAACCTTAATATAGATAGATTTTATGTAAAGATAAAAGCCTTCCTTTTACTTTTTAATATATTTTTAAATTCAAATTTCTTTTACTGAGGTTTTTTCTTAAGAATGAGAAAGTTGTATTGCCAATATTTGTTGAACATTCAAAATTAGACTCAGTAAAAATAGGAAAAAAAATAAATATCATTTGATCAATCAAAACTACTATTTCTTTCGGTACAACTTTAACAAACAAACAAAATAAACCTAAAGAACAGTCAAAAGTCCTTCATAAATACGTGGTGATATAAAAAAATTATGTAAAAACAATCAAATAAAAACTAAAAGTTTTTTTATTTGTTTATTAAAACAAGGAATAAAATTCTAAGTTAGTTTAAAAATTGTTTTCCAACTGAGCATTTGTGGCGTCATTAATTGCTTTAAGTGAATAAAGGTAATATTGTACTTTTGTTATAATTGCATGAAGTGTGGATCTTTTTGGGGACGTCAAAGTGAAAAAGTCATCCCTCAGAGTTGTTTCTCCAAAATAGGATTCTACCTCCTTTGCAACGACGTTAAAAACGGCCCCGAGAGCTTTGCAGTCATATAAAATGTGAGATGTAGGGTCCTCATCTTCATGTCAAAAATAATTTTTTTATACTGCATCTCAGCCAAAAGTACGTTATATTTTCCAAGATCCCCTACGGTGTTAACATTTGGATTGTTTTGTTAAGACTTAGGAGGACTTCGTTTGTAAGAAATATTTCTCTTTTTCTCTAGATCTAAAAAGGATTTGATGTAACCATCGACTTTTTAGCATACCATTTCCTCAAAACCTGTTACTTTAATAATATGAATGACTTTAGACATTATATATGTATTCCACACGTCTATACGTTCCCATCGACGTAAGCCTAGACGTTTTATACTTTTGGTGTGGAAGTCAATCTTGTTTAAAAGAGTTGCTTTGTTGATTGAAGAAGCCCTGTTACCAATTGTTACTCCTAAAACGTTGATGTCAGTATTCACCGAATGACAAAAAGTTTCCAAAATAGCACTGTTTCTCGAGATAATTTCGGTCTTATCATTATTGATTTCCAGACCCGACAGTTTTTGAAACCCATACATTTTTATTATGGCAGCAATGGTGAGGACTTTTCAAGCATTAATGATGGCAGTTATATCATCAGCATAGGCATATATTGATTCTCCTCCATGCACTCTGGTCTTATGTATTAGTTTTTTACTGCTTATGGCCCTAAAAAACGGGAAACGGGGTATCTCTGCTTACATCTTCGGCGAACGTTAATTCGTACCATACCTTGTGGCAGATTTGACCAGCATAGTCACTATTGTCCGTACCATAATATCTCCAAAACCTTGTTCTTGCAAGGTTTTTATAACATGAGGATAGGAAATGGTGTTAAATTCAATTTTAAAATCAAGTGCCACAATATTAGCCTTCCCTATATTTTCAAAGGCTGTTTGAAGATAAGCAATAATATTTTCAATTTTTCCCCCTGTTACGAACCCCCATTGAGAGGGATATAAAACGTCCGGTAGTGTCTCCTTTAGTCGTTCATTAATGACATATGAGAAAATTTTGTACAGGGTATTTTGAAGGGTTGCTAATAAAATCTTGTATCCTTACTCTTATTTGGAATAGTTATGAGTAATCCATTGTTGATACATGTCCGAAATACGTCTTCCCTCATAATAAATTCGAATAACTCTTTTAAAATAGTTCCTGTGCAAAGATTTTGTATAGTTCAAAGGTAATCCCAGGAATTGGTAATATCAGTTGGGATTTGAATTTTGATATAATCGGCGAAATTTGCATTTATAAGTATACATTTAGTGCAAACTATTGAATGTTTGCATCCTCTGCAACAATAGAGCTCTTCTTATATTGTTGATGATTCAAGGGATCATCTCCAGTTTATTATCGGAGTCGTACATTCCATCGTCCAGACCAATAAAATATATTTTTATTTTTTTCGCTTCTATTTGGAAAATTCTTGGCAGTTTTATATTTCTAAATTTTACTTCCGAAGTGTCAAATTTCTTATCAATCAGAAGACTGATTTCCTTTTTATTTTCAATTATAAAATTGGGAATAATGTAAGCCGAAATTACTTTGATATTGATCCTCAATTCCACTCCGAGTCTAACAAGGACTTACACTTCTTACTCCAGAACAAATCATCAGTCTTACTCTTGATTTTTGAACGCCCTAATGATTACTTTATACTTATTGTTGTCCCTTCAAGAATAACAGCGTTGGAAAATAAAGAACTCATTTTCGGTTGCAACAACAAAAAATCATCTTCAATTATTATATTACATTCTCTTAAAGTAATAATGTATGTATATATAATGTATATATCTCTATAATTTATGTTTATATTGTATGATTAATAAAATCTTGTTATTTATTTAATTGAATATTTTATAAAGAAAGTGTCCTGTTATTATTATTTTACAGATAAATTGAATATTTAAAGATATTTTTAAACTATTATTTGAATGTTAAATAGGGTTCAAAAAAGTTCAATGTGTTTTTAGTATATAAAATAAGTTATACTTAAAAATATTGGGGAATTGAATTAACTATCATTATCCAATTCATGGCATAGAAACTGTTTCCTAGTACAAACTATATACATAACATGCTGGTTATATGGTAGCAAGGACTTACTCTTGACAGTACCTATGATACTGATCATATCTATAATAATTTATCACATTATATGTACATGTAATATATCAAAAGAAAAGAAATCTAAATGGCAAACCATGAATAACTCAATATCCATTGTTTAAATAAAAGAGATTAGATGTAATCTTAATCATCATTATAAAATATTGGATGAATTTAAAACTTGGTACTTGAAGGATAAAATAACGAGCTAACTAAAAATAAATTAAGTCGAATTGTGGTATTTTCAAAATGTAAAAAACGACTCACCATTTGAATCGAGTTAAACACAAGCCAAGGTTAATAGAAATACAAGGTTAGACCATCATGTTATCGGGCTTGCTAGAATCTTTAATCTGATGTAGTGTACCGACTGTTAGGCAGGGCAGGCAGATTTTGACAAAACATGCAACCACTCATAGTCAATGTCGTCGTCACTATTACTAGAATTTTCAATTTAATTTATCGTACCGACTGCTGGTTAAGAAAAACAGATTTTGGCAAACCACACAACCACTCATCTACTACGACGTCAATATTAAAAGCGTGGTGGAAGTCAAACAGCAGTCGTATACGCGTTATGGTATAACCTTGTATTTCTATTAACCTTGAACCCAGGCTATAATTTCTCAGGTAAACACAACAATCAACAGTAGTTAAGTACCCGAAGATTGTTAGCTTTAGCATAGAGCATTTATTTGATGATCCATTTGGCAATGATAGAGTCTTTCATTATATATTCTATAATAATTATTTTTGTTTGATTGTGACATTAGTGGTTCTTCTAAAGGATCCATGTCATGATTTATTAATATTTAAAAATGAAATATAATTAGTCCAAGAGAACAAATGTAGACCTGACATATTTTTGATAAGAAAAAGAATCCTTCCTTACCTGGTTTGGAAATTGACAGACCTCAAGTGGTTTATAAATAAAATAGACATTCTTAAGAGAAGTGTTGGATCGATATAAACAAACTATAAAGTCTGAAGTCCTCTCAGCCAGCCCTAGTTAATTTTATAAAGTTAGGGTCGATATTCATCGGTCTTTTATTATTACGCATTTTAGCTCTTCAAGTTCCATCAATAGCTGCGATCATAAATCATAATTCATATCAAGAATGTCTCACAAAATAATTATATTAGGCAACAGTGGTCATACTATGGATTGAACAATGATAGTTTATTCAACTCCTCAATATTTTTAAGTATCACTTAGTATTATACAATACAGAATCTATTAAACCAAATTATATACAAATAATTTTTTTTAAATATATTTATATTTTCAAAAAAGTGTAAATATAATAACAACTAAATTTTTTACACAATATTCAATAAAATAAATCCTCACTTTTTGAAATATACAGAGATAAATAAATAAATTGTCACAAGTTGACTCCTGTAGGATTTAAAGCAGTTGATTCTACGTATTGTAAAAAAAAATTAAATTAGGATTCAGATTTTATATTAATTTAGATGCCATTGTTACTAATTTTGAAAAAAATATCAATTCAATATACAGAGCCCGTGGATGAAACTTGTGCCTATTTGAGTCGCCCTGGAACCAAACGTCGTCCTAATATCAATATTTTTTAAATCCAGTCTAATATACGGACAAAACAGATTCATTCAGTCTAATTTCGTCACAATGGAAGAACTATACTTGGAGCTAACCGGAGATTCAATTAATAAAGATCACAGGAGAACTCCAGGAAAGTCATGGACGCGGAGTTCATAGACAAGGTCTGATACATCATTGACCAGTCCCCAACATCTACTTGCAAATGATGGAGCAGACTATGATCCGTTGGATCACCCAGGTATACAGGGGCCTCCCCTGCGTGTGGCAGCAGGGCTCTGCACCCTTACATGTGTCAAACAATTATCTTGCCTTACAAGAGGATAACTGCTACAGGTCGTAATTAAGGACCAGTGCCCCCCTCCAGCTTCCCAATCATAATCCAAAGGGTTATTTTGTCTGAGGCTACCTTGAAGCACACACTAATAGACGTCCCCACAAAACTAAGCCACGTCTGGCGTGTCCACCTCGAAGTATTTGCGTCCATACCCAGGGACCTCGTTATCAAAGCCTGCTCCTGACTCAGAGGCTATATCGAGATCATGATCGAGGCTGAGGGAAATTAGGTATATCGGTTAAGCCTCAAGACACATGACCTACATACAAGGCCTTTTTTTTATTTGAAATCAAAATACTAAAAATTACGGATATTATGTTGTTTTTTGTTAATAACGAGAGAGGCATGGATTTCATCTTCCACTCCTCTATATCATAATTAATAAGTATTCTTGTATTAATAATTAACAGTTGGTAACAAGGGAAATACAGAAGACTAGCTACTATATGATTTTTTTTTTTCAAATTTTCCATTTCCCTTTTGACAGTCGAGGTTGAGAGTGTTTATAAAAAGTAGTTGTGATGGACATTCATTCAGAAGGTCTATAATTCATTTTGTGTCGATCAAGACGGAGGATATTCTAGATTTTTTTATGGTGGAGGGGAGAAACTGATTAGAAAGGCAGTTTTAGGAACAATCCAACTCTCCTCAAAATTCGTCTACAAATATAAAAATGTTTAAAGTAAATGAAATAGTGAAAATTTATTTATTAAGATTATATATATTTTTTTCGAATAATAAAATCATTTTTGAAAATAAATGATGAATGTTAAATTTCATTGAGGTATACACATATATCAAATGTATGCCTTGCATACAAAGAAAGTATATTTTTAAATTGAAATGATGAAGCATTGTATTATGCAGATAGAATTAGACTTGAAATTACAAGTTAGAGTATGACAATGATACGCAACTGCCAATAAGCCTATATTAAGTAAAGAAAGTAATACTCTATTAATGTAATGCGCATTCTTTATCTCACCTTTTTTTTTTTTTTTTGACCAACAAAGAATGATTTTCTAGAGTAGAATAGCTGCGAAATAAAAGAAGGGATTGAATTAGAACAGTCGTTTTTATGAAATAATAGATGTTTGTTATCATAATAATAATTAAGTCATTAAGTTCGTTTAACTCCTTAAATAATTTATTTTACGACTGTTTTGATTCAATGTTCACTTTTATCCAAAAACTATTCTTATACTTGGCGAAAATATGACTACTCAGTTTCCTAAAAAAAGAAACCCAAAAATTAACAACATACTAACTCTCACAATTGGATGAATGTTTTGAAGGAAAGCAGGCAATATATCATGACGTTTTATTATATGAACTGCGAAAAGCTACTAGAAGAAGAGAATCAACACTTATCCTACTACTTATGGTAATGACATGCTCAGAAATTACGACAATGTTGATTTTCAATTCTACTCTATGTCCAACTAGGACTACTATTTTAGCTCTCCAACAAATCTTTCGTGTTACTTTCCGTCTTTTATGAGGTCACGTACATTTCTGTACCTTATACTTGGATGTTCTGTCGTCAAGAATGAAAAAATAATTTGTAAAAGCTTTGGAAGGTAAAAGTACTGTCCAAGTTGCAACCATTTACAAAAAGTGTCATGGCCGGGTTAAGTAGTGTTTTCTACAACTCTAAATATTATATTAATCGTAAAATAGCAAAAATACCCTTTAGTTGGTAAAAAGAAAAATAGAATGGGAGATAGAATACACGTTTAATGTGTGGAGTGTTGCTGGGATAAATATTTTTTTAAACAAGGATCTTTGTTTGACTTTGTGAATAAATATTCATGACAAAAATTAAATAAAAATAAAGCTAATATCCTATTTTTTGTATACAGCATCTCCTTGTACAATATACATACATATATTATACAAGGCTGAGTGAATATAAAAACTTGTTTTTCAAAGAAAACTATTCAAGAAGCAAGAATATAAAAATTGGGAGTGTACATCAAAGTCCGTAAATTTGTACTATAATTAGTTACTTTGTGCAAGAATAGTTCGACTAACACAAGAATGCACTATGTATAATTTATGATTTTTTAACTTGTCGTTGTTTTTAAATATCTCCTGGGAATGAATGGACAAAAATATGATAGGAGGATCCATCATATTTGTTTCTTCTGTGATTGGCTTAAGATTGTCAGCTGTAGATTGCTTCCTATTTGGAGCATGTTTAAATATACACAATTAACTTTCTTTAGCCAAATTGAAAAATAATAGAAACCTTTATCTATAAATTAAGATTTTTGAAGTAAAGGACAGTTGCAAAAGCCCATTTTTTATCATCAAAAAGCCTTAAAATTTACAGCACAATTTATAGTATAATGCAAGTTATTATGGGGAAAAATTTAGAACTTCTATTAACTTTTCTTCAAGATATTTTTATTGAAGATCAATAACTTTCTATACTTACATAGATTGTATATTATTCTTTATTACTTTACATACATAATTCAGCTTGATTAGAAAACAGAATATATGTAATATGTAGTGAGGGAATCTGAAGAGGGTTCTGTATGCGTTGCGTCCACACACATACATAATTTACATAACAATCTATTATACTCATCCGTGATTTATAAATATAATTACATCCTGCTGTCATGTGTTACATGAAAATTTGATAAGTGCAAGGTCTATAGGATTTATTCCTCAAAAATATAACCTAGTCTAATTTGTAATTGTTGCAACCATCCTTAATGACTGTTGCCGTTGTTCCTAGCAACATTTTAGAGGTAGTATTTAAATGAAATTTGTGAAAAATTTGCTAAATGAATAATAGCAGATAAATGTAGCAATGCGGTGATCAATTTTTGTTCATCAAAGCTCAAAAAGTGTTGTAGCTGTTCCCAATATACCACTACAAGGGCTGCATAGTAGAGAGGTTGTTCACCTTACTTTTTGAGAATTTATATTTATCATCTAGAAGTTATGTGTTTTTGCCCTTCCCATTTTCCAAAATGCCTCACAAAGCCTGTCCTATATATATCTATTATGAAACCAAAGTTTATTATGCTGGATTAATGAGGAGTATCGCCATTGTTAGTTTGTTAATTCCTCACAAATATGAAATTATTATAAAATAATTGCTAGAAATTGTTCATAACTAAAAAATACGTTATAAGAATTGATCAATCCACTGTCAGAACACTAAGAAAGGGTGTGAATAGTAGAAAATTGACAACTGAGGGGAAAACATAGGAGTTACTCTAAAAGAGAATTTTAAAGCTATATTTAAACTTCATCACTTATCTTTTATATAGATTGGTCCTTAACAAAATGAAATCCATTCATTTACAACAAAAGTTTTAAACATTTAATACAAATTTATATCTACGAAAAACATTACTACAAGAAAATGGTTCTTGAGGCTTAACCGATATACCTAATTTCCCTCAGCCTCGATCATGATCTCGATATAGCCTCTGAGTCAGGAGCAGGCTTTGATAACGAGGTCCCTGGGTATGGACGCAAATACTTCGAGGTGGACACGCCAGACGTGGCTTAGTTTTGTGGGGACGTCTATTAGTGTGTGCTTCAAGGTACCCTCAGACAAAATAACCCTTCGGATTATGATTGGGAAGCTGGAGGGGGGCACTGGTCCTTAATTACGACCTGGAGCAGTTCTTCTCTTGTAAGGCAAGATAATTGTTTGACACATGTAAGGGTGCAGAGCCCTGCTGCCACACGCAGGGGAGGCCCCTGTATACCTGGGTGATCCAACGGATCATAGTCTGCTCCATCATTTACTTTAGAAAGCATTCTTTTTTTTTTGTATAATGGTTGGTTACTTCCATAACCAATTTTTCTATAAGTTCAGTTCAGAAGCACTGGAATCAGATAGGAAGCCTAGAAGCCAAAAATATGTATTCTATTATCCCAAACTTTATTTATCCTCCCCTCCTTGATTCTAACATCACTGCTTTGGGGATACATAATCTGAAATCAATCACTTTGGATCCCAAAAAAATGCTACATTAAATGTTTGCAAGAATCCACTCCATACACCATTGATTTGCAAATGGTCAGCTGTGAGACACATATAAATTAATGAATGTACACATTATTTAACCATTTTTATTTTAGGCACTCACATAGATAATAATAATTATATCCATAATCCAGTAAAAAGATGTATTAATCTTTGGATAAAGAGTTGTAAAAAATGCCTTAGAGACAATGAAAAAATGTTGGCCAACTCAAAGAGCTAAAAAGTTCTAACGATTAGCAATAATATTCATAGTTAGTGATGGAAACCGTCTGGATTTTGAAAAAAACAAAATCAACAGGGTAATTCTGACCATATGAAGAATATTTTGGAAGAAAGTAGCATAGCTGTCATGACTAATGTTGTGTCCTTATTTCGCACTGTGGCTAATTCCAGTCAAGTCCCATTTGTCGTTTCTGAAAGAAAGCAAATTGGATCCCTCTTGACGTCAATGAGGGTGTTTCCCCGTTTTTTCAAATATTCTGTTATTTTATCTATATAAATTTTCGTAATATATTGTATTTTGAAGAAAAAAATCATATTTTCTTCTAAATTTGTGCAATAATCTTAATACATATTTCCTATATCTTATTTGTCTTAATTAACTATCTATATTTTTATGAAAATTTCCAATGACTGACAGTTGAGAACCGGTCCTAAGACTGGACCAAATAAAGAAAGACGGAGACAATAATAGTAATCCCTGTTCGCCTTTTTAAATAGACAAAGATTTTGTGTTTTTTCTTACTGCTGTCTTGATTGATTTCCACTAGTTGTCTCTTTTTATATTTAAAGTAGCTGACCCTACGCGTTATGAACTCAAAACGATATTACATAGAATTTGGATTTTTATTTTAATTTATATGAATTAAGGGCCTTTGTTCATAATTTGTGTCATTTCATACACTGTTATTGATACTTATTTTGATGAAATTATCAAATCTATGTATATAATAATTAATTAGAGTCTGTTTTCCCTGCATTGCCCGGATATTAAGAAATTAAAATGTAATTCTGAAATCTTTAGCTTCATATAAAAGAAAAAAATAAATAAGTATTCTCGCTGCATGTTCTAATTTATCTTTACAAACTTTTTTAAGGAGATTATAAGGCTTAGCGAAGAAAAAATATTCCAGTTAAACTATATTTTGCTCATCTTTGATATTAGCTGTTTGTTTTTCAAATGATTTGTTTTTAGATAAATGCTACTTTAAGGCCGCCATGACATTGAAACCCTAAAAAAAATGTCACCAGAAACCGTTTCTGGAGCCTTAAAAACCTAGCTTGACTACCTTATCTTTTACGTGGCCCCAAAGGAAGAAGTCGTAAGGTGTTAATTCACAAGAACTTGGTGGCCAATTGCGATCACCTCTTCGAGAGATAATACGGCCCGGAAACTTTTCTTGTAAAAGAACGATGGTTTCATTGCTCGTTTTGCACGTAGCATCATCTTGTTGAAAGTAAACGTTCTCCAGATCAATACCATCCAATTCCACCCATAAAAAATCATTAATCATCGTGTTATCTCTCGAAGAGGTGATTGTAATTGGGCACCGAGATCTTGTGATTCAACACCTTGCCTCTTATTCCTTAGGGACCACGTGAAAGATAAGGTCTACACCAACAGCCCAGCGTGGATTCAAGACCTCAAAGATGGAATTCGTGACGCTATTGAGGGCATAGAACAGTCACTTTGCCATTTGGTGATGGAATATTTCATAAAAGGATACGGCCCTATAATCGTAGCTGTGGCATTTGGTCAATATTGTTTCTCTTTACATTGAAATAAACATCCGATCATTTATCTAAAAAAATGCAATTTTTCTTTGAATATCAAATATCTTATTGGAAAATCCTATATAAAAGAAAAAATAAAGAATTATTCTAGCTGTATGGTGTTATAAATCTTTGCACAAAAAAAAGAGAGTAAGTTTAGACGGTTTTGTCCGGACATAAAGATATTAAAATGTAATTCTGAACTACACATCTAAGAAAAAATAAAGAATAATTCAAACTGGTGTGTTTTTTTATCTATCTTTGCACACTTTTTTTAAAGAAAATGGAGTATGTTTGCCGTTCCTTATCCGGACATTAATAAATTTAAATTAATTCAGTACTCTTTTGCTTCATATAAAAAAAAAAAATAATGAACCATTCTCCCTGCATCTTGTTATTTATCTTTACAAACTTTTTTTAAGAAGATGGAGTAGGTTTATCCAGCGTTGATGTAGTCGTTTGTTTTTCAAATAATTCGTTTTTAGATCAATGCTATTTTAAGGTCACCATGGTCATGAAGGACAAAAAATTGTTACCAGAACCGTTTTTGGAGCCTTAATAACTTATATGAAAATTTTAGCAAATCCATTCTTTGGTTTGGGCGTAACAGACACACACAAACATTCACATTTAATGTATAGACATGGATAAAAATTATCTAAATAATAAATTAACAGTTGGCAACAACCAAAATACTGTAGGCTAGCTACCATATTGTTTTTTTCCATATGTTACCCTTTACCTTTTGACAGTTAAGATATTGAGGGTGGATTAAAAGCTAGTCGTGCATGACGTTTCTTTCGATTAGCTACAATCAGATGTGACAAGAGAGGAAATATACAAGAGCATTGGCAAGAAAACCTTCGATGTTGATCATCAGCTCAATACTGAGTCCCACAAGGGCATACAATTATAACTCCCCAAGAAATTCTAAAGGTTACTCTCCGTCTTTTATGGGCACACAGAAACGTTCAATCAGCTTTGGAATATATTGTACGTAGTAGGAAAGGAAGTTGACTAGTCAGCTGTTAAATAGTAATGATAACAGCTAAGGAAAAATAAAGTTCATTCTTTAGATTACCTATTTAAAAAAAAGGGTTGAGCTAAAAAAAATAATTAACAATTAGCCTCATTTCTCAAAGTCATACCCTTGTTCCTTAGAAGAATGAAGGAAAAAAATAGAAAAAGCTTGATAAAACAACGTTTGTTGTTGATTGTGGGTTAACAGAAATGTGTAGTGTTGTAAATCTTAAACATTTCAGATGTGTAAAAAACGAAAATCATCCTGGTAACCCTGATAATTCGAAGAATGTTTGTGAGAAAAGCAGCTTATGCAGTCATGATATTTCATTAGATCAGATACAATGAGCTATGAGGGGGAGGGAGGGGGGGAGGGGATAAACAAGGAAAAAGGTAGGGATTACTCTGATGTCTATCCTCAATCATACTTTGAGTACAAAAATAAATTACCTATAATTTTCACACAAATCCTCAGCGTTACATACTCCTGTAAAATAAAAAAAACACTGTTCAAATTATTTACTAAAAATGCTTAGTATTTACAATTCTAGACATGTGATTTGCCGTTTCCTCACACGCCGAAAAATACGTGCATTTTCCCTTTGTATACGTTTCTATAATATCTCTTGCAATATATTCTTATACAATATACATTCACATAGGATAAATTATACATTTAACCTTTTATTACCTGTGTAAATTTAGGTAAAAAATATTTTTGAAATGTGTACGTTACGTGATGATTATAATTAATGTTTGATATCACTCTCATGAATTATGAAGCTGTTACAAATGAAATATTAGTGCACTCAAAAGTATTTTAAAATTATTTGACATTTAAGTATAAATGTACATATTTAGGTGGGCACATCAACGTATATTAGTGTTGAAAATTGGTTCAACATCAACATTTTTTAATAGTCCAGTATTAAGTGACTCCTTACTGAGAGATCACATGACTATTAGACTGTATTGCAATGATAAAAGTTCGAACTTGCATATCGCAAGATATTTTGCATTTTAATCAACTAAAAGTTCATTCAAATTTTCGAAATGTTTTATGAATGTAAAATATCGAATAAAGGAATGATTTTTCATGTTGTTCATTTAAAATTATCGAGTTGAATCGATATACCGGAATTAATATATATGTACGGGATACACAATACTAAAGAGGACGAAAATTCTCATAGCTTGAGAGAAATTAGAGTAACATTATTTGAAATAAATATTTCAACAATATACAATAATTAATTTCATACAAATCCTGTATCTATATTTTACTCGATAATTTTAAAGGAATGATATGATTTTTGCCTAAAATAAAATACAAAAAAATAACTTGGTTTACATATCACTTCTTCAGATGTACGTACATTACTTAAAAAGTTGTTTCTAAGGCTGTAGTCAACATTATATTATCCTATATTAATATTGCGTATACATATACAATTAATTGTATGTATAGTACAGTTGGTAAGAGGAATGGGAGACGTCAGAGGTTTTTGTTTGAGTTTAGCAATGCTTATGTAAATTTACAAATGTGATAATGATTACTTAGATATTTCCTTCTTTATACAAGCATTTTGGATATTATGCATTACTTACATATAGACTAGACGGAGGCCACTTGATAAGCTACTTTCTTTTTTTTTTGTTCAATTACCAAGGAATTTGTTTAACTCAGGTACATTAAAATTTTCCATGACGTCAGAAAATTGCAACGTAATTGAAGACGACGTCATTTTGAGAGCTCATAGTTGATATTTTTACAATATAAAGTCAACCAATTCCCATTAAACATCGATGAAAATTCAAGAAATGGCTTTAAAAATAAATAAATCAGGGGTGCAGCGTCGGAATCAACGTTTTTTTTGGTGGAATCGGAGTCAGGAGCCGGAAAATTTGTAGCGACTCCAATTACTAAAACTATTATTATTTATGTAGCAAATTTATAATCTAAGGCTTACATTGAGTTTTCGTTAGGTTTTTTTCTTAAGGGATATAAATCATAGGTAGAAAGTACTATTAATTTATGAAACTTTAAAAGTTCACTCATTTATAAGTTTACAATCACAAAATTATCGATCCTCTCTAAAGTCTAAATTATAATGTTGGGTAGAGCTTAGCCACGAACCAGTCTAGTTCATGACTTAGTCTTGGTAATAGTCAATGCCATCACATTAAAGTGTATCAATGCAGTAAGAGGTTGTGTGTATTGTCTTTACTCGGTTACGAGTATATAAATTATGTTCAAACACTTATGAATGTATTAACAAAGAGATAGATTTTGATCTATTTTATTTGTTGTTCATTTTGTTAAATATCTTAAATTCCTAATATTATCGTTAAACCTGGCACGATTATTTTATTATATAACTATACAATGAATCTATTTTTATAGTCTCTAGACCCAAATGTATTAATAGTAAATAATATAGGAATCAGGGCCGGTGGCATTTAAAATTCTGGGGATTCTGGATAATTTCCATAGTAGTTATCTATAACAGTTAATTTATTGGCATGACTATTGAAATAAGATTGCATATTATTTGTAATAAATACGTACTAGAATAAATAATGATAATGAACGTGATTTCCCTGATAGCTTAAGGAATGTTTGCAAAAAGAGCATAACGCTATCATGACGTTTAATTTAATTAACGACAAGTAGCGAGGAGATGAATGACATATCCACAAACCCTATTTCATATCTAGCAATGACATAGACCAAATTTCGTCTTTCACGCACTTGTGACTACTTTGTACTTATAAGTTATTTGTTCTCTCTTCGATAATTTGCTGATGCACTTTCCAAGAATGAGTTAACCATGCCTGATGAACCTCAAGTGAAATTTCCCAAAAGTGAGGTATTATTCCAGATTGATAAGTTTATAAGAAAAACTTGGAAACAGTAACGGATGGAATTGGAAGACACAATATGTTGACAAGCAAAATTATTTTTTGAAGTGGCCTCGTTCGGAGTACTAGTACTTTTTTGAAAGAGAAGGGCATCCATCAGAATTACAATTGGCTTTATTACAGGGCATTTTCTATGAAGGAAATATCTGAAGAGCATAAAAATGGTGGAAGATGCATCATGCAGACTCCAATTCATTTATGGGCTGAGTCTGATGCCTTGGAGTGTATAAGGAGATAAATATGAAAAGGATTTTTCTGAATACAAAATAAATCTTACTATTCATGGATATTTTAGGGGCTTTTTTTGATTTTATAAATGATTGTTCTAACATATGTGATTTTAATAGATGAAAATCTTAGGGATATATGATAGGCAGGATGCGGCATTTAATAGGGGTTTCCATGGCTTTGGAGGAAGATGGACATCCCATTGACGTTAAATATATTCAGGGAGTAACTACAAAAAGCAGAGCCACTTTGTCCTCATAAACAAATCAGCATCCAAACAAGTAATAAATAATAATAAACGTCAGATGGCGCCAGCAAATTACAAATAAGTAGAGATGAGATTTTTGTAAGAGTCTGAGGAGAAGGTGGAGTGAGACATACAGTATTAGGGAATTAAGGTCCTTGTTAATATCAGTCCCTGTTATAGGATTTTGGGGGAGAGAAAATAAATTAAGGCTATAAAGAAGAGAACTTGTTACATATAATATAAAATAACATTATTGTAGGGAAAATATTATAATTTTATGTCAGTTCAAATATATTTATTTTATTATGCATTTTATAAACAATGAATAGCAAAAATAGTAGAGAATGCTTTCTTCAGAGAGTAAAGTTAACACTACGACGACCTATTTAATCATGAGGTAAGAAAAGAAAGAACAGACGCAACAATTGTAATAGCTAAACATAGTTTTTTTCTTTACATAGAAGCCTTAATTACCAAGACGTAAACTCTATGGTAATTTGGTATTCAGAAACCACGAGGACATTTAGGGGAAGGAGGGGGGGGGGGTTCCAGAGTACATTGGAGGAGAGAGAGTCAACGTAAAACCATCTAGACCTGAATAACGTACAAGGATCGCATAAATGACGTAATAAGGAACAAGCAGTAATATTTGAAGGAGAAAAATAAAGGAACAAGAGTTTTAGAAATAACAGTTTTTTTCTTGAAAAAAATAAATGTAATTTTTATAAATACGGAAAAAAAAGTTAAAGAAATTTACTACTTTTTAAAAAATTTAAATTCAAATCTTAGGGTTTGATGGGGGGTTAACAAACAAACATGGTCCTTGGGAGGGAGTGAAGGAAAGTTCACATTAGGGGAGATGTTAAAAATTATGTGAAAAAAGAACTAGGGGATTTATGAATGCCCCTAATTAAAATTTGGTGGTTGTAAGTTTTTTAATGTTTTAGAAAATGAGTGTGCTGCAAATCAATCGTTACGTGGAGTAACTATTCCTCGTCTCGTCTACGTTTGTTATTTTTTTTCAAGCATACGTATATGTGTAATGAGTGTAGATATAGAACATCTGTAATCAAATGAATACGTAGAAAGACATTTGTAGGTGACATGAGAGGTTTAATACTATATATGTAGGAGCACATTTCCCTAAATTGTCCATTTAATATTTATAGTACATACATCTGTAGTTCCCGGATTTCTGACGCCAAAGATTTCTTTGCATTTTATATACAACTGTATTATATAAAGGATAATTTATTTCAAGAGACTCATTAAAAACTGATTTATGTAGTAGAAATCTATGTCTATGCATTCCTTGCATTCCCTTAAAGTTGGGAATATGTAAATCAAATAAATGTTGTAACTTGTACAAGCAACAGACTATAAAAGTTTAAATATACACACTTTTACATATATAGTCAAAAAAAAAAAAGTCCAAGTCCGAATTTTTTTTACGTCGTAAATCCACCCAGATATGTATAACGAACCAAAACCTGGTTTGAATGATATTTTTTCATTTGATGAATATAATAAATTTGGAATTTTTTGTTGAATAATTTTTTTTTTTGAATAAACTTTTGAAAATATTTATTTACACCTGATTTTTTTTTGATTTTTTATCCTCAGTATTTTGTTTCATAATGTCCAGTATAATTTAGAATATGATGTTATGTCTCAATCAAATGTATACTCAAACCTCCTTTTGTTTATTGTTTTGTCTATGACAACAGCTGACTAGTATTGTTCATTTGATAGAAACATATTGATGTTTTGGACAACTAAAAATGTGCCCAAAAAACTAAACTTGGACGTCGTAACAACTTTGATCCAGCCTAATTCCGTTACCATAAGCGATTTCCAGTTTATTAAATATGATCTGCTTGTTTTTTTTTTAAATTGTCGTCCGCTGTCTATCTTGTAAGGGTAGTTTCCACATACATTGGATGTCTAAACGTTAGGATGTGGCCCATAAATAATGTATTCACCTGATAACCTTTTTACGTCAAAAATTATCCTTTTAAAAATAAAGGGGTTCTTCTCCAAAACATATTGCTTGTTTGTAAGAGTAAGTTTCACTTTAGTATTGTATCGGTTCTTATATACTACCAAGGACAGCAGCTCAAGCAGCTCAAGGGGACTTCTTGGTCCCTAAATAATCTAAAAATGATCCCTTGTGACTTCATTGAGAGTGGTTTTCCTATATATAACATAATAAATTATGTAACTAAGTAAAATATAATGTTTGTATAATATTGCATTATAATGAAAATAGGATTTTTTTTGGTAGTTATTTGCAACGATCTTAATATATATGTCTGACTTGGCGTTATACACCATCGACATTTTAATGAAAACTTCAAAGGGACATCAGGTAAGGACCGATCCCAGGGACCAACAGCCTTAAGAACTGATAGGAACGATCCTTAGACTATTCCCATAAATAAAGACCTACGTAACACTTCTGACCATGTACAAGTTGAGAGTCTGTTCAATTTATAAGTTGTGCGTGCAGATGGTATAATTTACAGAATGACATCCAAAAAATATTAATAACATTTTTTTAAATCAACTGTGGATTTTTCTACTTCTCTTAAGTCTTTTCGATCAAAAAAGTTATTGGGTCAGTTATTATCCAAAAGTAGATTTGTTTAATTAGTTTTTTCATAATTAAAATTGTTTATTTATAGGATTGTGAGTTTGAAAAATGTAGAAAAAGATTTTAAAACTCAAAATATCATTTTAAATATCACAGAATCTTTTTTATCTCAATTATCAAAGGTGATAATTTTGGCACATTTTAGTTTATGCAATAATTAATTGATGCGGGACTCCATGTATAAGTACGGTTCATGAGCAAATTTTATTCTAGAGAGTATTAGAATTTTTTGTCAACAAATTTGATTTTTTTTATATCAAGTTTTGTCTTTTATTTATTTTTGTTGCAGAGCGTCATACGCTCATTTTTTAGACTATGAATGAACTCATAATAAATTAAAGTTAAAAATGCTTGAGTTAGGATTGGGGCGGTTTCTTGGAATTTTCTGTCAGAAGGGAGAGTTAAAAACTTTCACAAATTTCATTTAATTTTTTCTAGACAAGACGTAATATTGAGCAACTTTAACAAATGCATGTTTCTTAGAATGATCTTCTTTTTTTATATAAAATACGTTTCATTTTTTTCCCGTTTATTTAATAGTCTACTTTTTCTACAGAACAAACTTGAATTACATACATACATCAAATTTCCCACTCCACAAAACATTTTTCATTCTGTCACTCGAATGAAGAGCTCAAAAATCATACAAATTAATTATAAAGAAAACATGATTTCCTAAGCAATGAGAATAATCATTTTCCATTAAAAACTACATGTTAGATAAAGCAGGGTATTGTTTTGAATGTTAAGTCTCGATGTCTATGGAATTTTGAATCGTTTAGCCCTATCTTGCTTCCTTTTTGTGCTTGAATGCTAATTAGTTAGACTGTAATAAGCTTATGCTTCGACATGAACATTCTCAAATATCATTGAATTAATAAAAATTGATAATAATTGACTTACTTTCAAATATAGGTAATTCCTAGGCTTTATTATTTCTCTTCTTGAAACGAAGGTTAGGATATGTAAGGAAAATTGCTAAGTAGAATAAACATTAAGATTTTTAATTGAAAAACCTAAGCCACAAACAGACAAAATTTATATTAATTTTAATTTTTCCTATAGATTATGTATTATTAAAAAATATTTTCCTCTCTCTATCTGAGATATATGTGAGGGGAAAGCAAGAAATGACTGTACAAATCCCTCCCCTAAATTAGAGATAACTTCAGTTACTTATTATTTCTATATTGCTCTGAAATTTCTACTAGAAAAATATTTAAATTAACCCTCTGTAATAATCGTAAATTAAGATAAAATATTATTATAAATATTAATTAAGCTCTGATAATTTGTACTGCTGACTACCTCAACCTTAAATGTGAGTAACAATAACAAAATAACTTTGGGTTAAATGTGATTGTTGAAATTTCATGTTACCAACATCCATTTTTATTCATACTTACAATCCAATTTAAAGCTTCGCCATTTTGAAAATGCTATCTTGCTTTTCTTATGCATTAATTATAACAGGTTAACAAAGAATTTTTATTTATAAAAAATAATAATAATGTATATCATAGCATTTTGGACGTAAATTCTAAATCTAGCTTTATATTATTTCTAGCACGTACAGTTTTTAAAATGGACCTAATTATTTTGTTTTATAAGTTTCGATATTTGTTTGTGGTAAATCAATAAATTTAATAAAAACTTCTTATATTGAAATGATATTTGTAAAAAAAAAATCTACGAGTCTATAAATGTTTAGACATATTTATTTGGTATTCTTTTAAAATATATTATGATATTAAAAAAAGTATGTAAAAAAAAAGTAAAAATTATCATTACGTTTGCACACGTGCCATTTTTGACCTAAATCTTATAGAAATATATCTACCAGTATTTATCATGAATGTACTTCATATCTACAGAAGAATATAATAAGAAATTATATATCATCCTCTGTATCCTCAGAAAAAACAAAAGTAAAATTAAATTAATTATTCATCGATATTTTAAATATATAAACTGGTTTCAATAGCGACGTAGAAATATCTAATCTTTGGTCTTAATGTAAAAAACTATAATTACTAAACAAGAAATAGAAGCAAATTTGGAATCATTAGAAAAAAATTATATATAGAGGGTAGAGCAGCAAAATATGGACTCGAGGGATGGATTTAGAATTTAGAGATACATAAATAATTTTATATTGTCAAAAATAGGCCAAAAATAATGTTTACAAAAAATGTATACAAAGTTTGCAATACTTATTTAACTCAATATGCCCACCTTCATGATCAATGAGCAGTCTTTAAACGTCGCTTGAAGGCAATGCAGGAGTTGATGACAAACTACGGAGGACTTCAGTGAGTCCACGTGTGGGTGTGAGGTCCTGTTGGTTTCCCTGTTAAAAGTACCATAAATATAAAAGTCCAGTGTGTTCAAATCTGGTGAGGAGGGGGGCAAATCTCTTTGGAGCAGAATGAAGCCATCTTTTTTGGCACTTGGTGGACATGTGAGAACGGTAGGCGTTCTGACTTCATACATAGTTACCCTCAACTGATAGTTGGTCTTCAGCCATGGCAAGATGCTGTACCTAAGCACCTTATAGTAGGCCTCCTGGCCGATTTTCTATCCAGTCTTGAAAAGAACAAATCCATTTTCTTTCTGAGTCCACGCGTAGTTACCCTCCCGGTAGTTGGTCTTCAACCATGGCAAGATTGTGTACCAAAGCACCTTATTGCATATTTTCTTCCCAATTTCTGTCCACCCCTGGAAAAGAACGTATGCATCTTCTTTCCATCAGAGGTCAAAACGCTGAGGACCATTGTTTAGCCTGGATGATTAGAGTGGTAAACTCGTTGGACCTTTCTTTTCTCTCCGCAAGCCAGTGTTCGTTCGAACGGTTGTAAAATTGATCAACTATAAAAATATTCTAGTCCATGAAAATTTCCACAATTAGTACATTTGCATTTATCCATGTGAGGATATTTTTGTACCTCTCGAGCCTCCTGGCTTTTACGCCTTCTTTCAGAAGGGGCCCTTGTGAAAGAAACTAACCCCAAGTTGGGCTTTATAACCATCCTGATGGCCCTGGGAGCCGCAGAGAAGTCGTTGGCGAGGCGATTCATTTAGAAAAACCAAGTAAACCATAGATGTTACACCATATATGTTCGGGTTGTTCAAATAGATTACAGGATTTGCTTAAAAAAAAGAAATCTTCAATGTAATCTGCTGTACACATGATAGGAAGGGCGCCAAAAACTCATTATGATGACTGTTATTTCTGCAGTGTTAACTAAATGGTGTTCAAAAACATGCACCTGATTGAATATCCAAACATAGAGTCAACACGTGCACCATTAAAACATGAGGATTCATTGTCCATTCCAATCCCCCGTATGTCTGGCTAGATTATATCGTAGATGACAGGGAAGTCTCGAAGGTGCAACCTGCATTTTCGAACCATCGGTGGATACATATTAGACTTACGAAGGTACAACTTTAGAGCGTAAAATACTCAGTCAAGAACAGTTAAATTATCTTGTTAGAGACTTGTGCCTATCTAAAAGAATCAGAATTTCTTCCTTCAAGACAAAAAAGAATAATTTACCTGAATCTAATTTACCTAATTTATTCACGTTAGCTATTACCGAAAGTGGAATTTTGATGTAACTGCATTCTTTTCAATTGACGGTCATCTCTGTTACTGCCATGATATCAATGGTCTGTTTACTGCCATGTCTCAGATTTATGGGACATCTGACCGGTGCTTCTTTATTAGTTCCTAAAAGAGAAGTCTGAAAGCTTTCCTTTTGCATAATGGTTATAAAAAGCCTTCAGTTCCCGATTACTCATTCTGTCCATTTAAAAAAGACATATGACAATATGGAAATACTTCTAAAATAAATCAAATATGACAATAATCAATGGAACATCTTTGGAGATCTCAAAGTTAAAGAAATTCTTATGAGTATGCCATCAGGATTCACAAATATTGTTGTTTCCTATGTCTGTGGTACAGTCGTGTAACTATGGAACACTACACCAAAAGTGGCCGGCATCTTATGGCCACATATGTACAAGGGACAAGCAGTGTCCTGTCTGTCACTTTAGTGTATCCCTAAAAAATATTTTTACCCTTCTCCATATTAAACTTGATTTAATGAAGAATTTTGTAAAAGGAATGGGTAAAGTCAATTCTGGAGGGTTCCAATAACTTTTGAAAAAAATTTCGATGGTTAGGGCAGCAGAATTGAAGGAAGGAATTCTTGTTGGACCACAAATAAGGGAGGTTTTTAATGACACTGAATTTCTAAAAGCCTTACGTACACTTGAATGGAAGGGTTGACTGGCTTTCAAATGAATATGTGAAAATTTCCATTTAAACAACGATTCGCCTGCGTATAAAGATAGATTCAAGAACTTGCTCGATGCTTAGAAATAACTTGAGTCCCGAATGTCATTACACTACCTGCATTCCAAATTAGATTTCTTTCCTGAAAATCTAGATGAAGTTAGTGAGGAACAAAGAAAGCAATTTCACCAGGATATTTGCACATTGAAAAATTGCTACCAAGGATTTTGGAATGAAAGCATAATTGTGGACCATTATTGGATGCTCTAGCATTCAATAATGACAAAAAAATCCAGACATAGAAAACACATTCACAACCATTCCAAATATAATCTTTATGTATATTGTTGTTTCATGTTCCCAAAACGTTTAAAACGGTACTACACTGAACAGATGTACCGTATAAAAATGCCCCTCCCATGACGCAACCTCTGAAATTTTATGCTTTCCACTCCCAACAAGATTGTTCTTTAGTAACAATAATAAAAGGATGAACATTTTTTTTTTTTTAATTTATAAAATTTCTGAGCTAGTCATTGCCCCAAACAAAAATTATGTAAACGCCTTTGTAAGTGCATGCTTTTGGTTTACAAGTTTATTTGAAAATTACAAAATATCAAGCAGTAATACTAGAGATGGGATTAAAGCCTGGAACAATACCTTTGAGATGCTGAATCAAATTAAAATTGATATTTTATTAGTATTCAAATTTTTAAGTCCATTTTTTTAATGAAAATCAAAAATTTTTAACCCATATATTAAGTGTAAATATATAAATTTATATTAAATGTTAATAAAGTAATTTTGTAGCATGTGTTTCTCCTAAGAAGTGATTTATAAACAGTATCATATTGTAGGTACATGGGGAAAAAAGGAAGCTTTTATATATGGGAAAATGTAATTTAGAGTGTACATACTTAAGACTATTAGAGAGATGTCGTCAAAGTTGAATTTGAAATGGAGGACAGCATTGTTTCATTAATTCCATACTCGTATGTCCTAGGAATGGGGAGTGACTTTTGTTGTTGCAACCAAGGTCTTCCAAGACCGGTGTGTGACGTTGTGCGGTCCCAGCAAACTTGTGAAGTGACTCATAAGTAGTTCTAGACGGGAATCTAAAGTACTAACACCTTTAATTATTGTTCATAATCTGTGATTGGGTATTCCTGTATTTCCCCTTTGGGAGCGGCATTGGCTTTTTTGGCTGGCACACTGGTTGGTACTCTCAGAAAAACAGAGGAAAGGAAAAGAAAAAAAGATATAAAAATAAAAGAGAGAGAGAGAAAAAACAAACAAAGAGTTAGGTATGATGCATACAACTCATGGCTAATTGAAGCAGTGTGCCAGAACGAATTCCAGCATGTTGACATTTCTATATTCCGCACCGGCACACTTGAGCCATAAACAGTCGGTAAAGCCCATGCTGGACCGGATTCTGGGTGTTGATATTAGAACTAGGTGCTGAAATTTATGGGTTGGACCTTTACCAGGTTTTTTATTTTCTAAAGCGATCATTATTATTTTGATATTCTTGAAAAGAGAACACCTAGGTGTAAAGTAATCATTAGTGCCGGTGCTCATGTAAGGAGGAGAGTAACAATGAGGGGTTGCTCCGGAGTTATAACTGAGAATCCTTGTTGCACTCGGAGTAGGATATAGGAACGAAGACGAAGTTTGTTCATGGCTATGTTTTTGCTAATTACGGAGTGGGGCTTGAGTCTATTTCCTCTCTCTCAAGGCTGCTTGTAAATGTTTTAATGGAACGTCATGACAGCTAAGCTGCCCTCCAATAAATCACTCTTCAAAGTCAAGGCTTACTATATTTATTTTAGGTTACTTTTATTTTTACAGACCGGTAGCACATGTGTTATACATAAAGTTGATAATATTATAGAAAAAACACGTGCAAGGGAAGGGGGGAAAAAAGACATATGGTATCATTGTTTAAAATACTGATGTGATTATCATCTGCCTGCTTTATTATGATTTTTGAGGGTATAACAAAAGTATTTATTAGCAAAATGTTTAATGAAGATATACAACGTATAATTGACTTAGACGTTTTTTATCTGTTACAGTAGATTTTATAACGTCACACTCCATGAAATTGTAATTCATTATGAACCTTATTCTCAGAATAATAGCTAATGAAACGACAAAGTAGAGTATTTCGAAATATATTTGAAGTTCCAGGTTTAAGAAAGAAGGCTTTACATACTACAAAATATACCATCATAAATTTATGTTAAATATCAAAATTAAACAATTGGAATCATATAACTTAAAACAATAAATTATATATACAGAATATTGAAATAATAGATTGATCTAAATAATATTTTCTTGTTCTGACACCGGAATCCAGTTAAATATGTCACTTTTTTAGGTTGCAAAACACAAGCGAGACGTGGAGTTTAATCAAAAAGATAATCACACCTCTTCTTCATGTGGAAGTTGCTATATACAATTGTACACAGGATAGATATATCTCTACCGATGAGATCTAACTAATTATTAATAATAAAGTAAATGTCAAAATCCTAAAATTAGACAATAAATATACTAATAAAAAAAAAAAATGTTAGAAATAAATCTATCTTAAAGATTTACAGCAAAAGGTAATTATGTAGTAATGTCCGGCGATAATACTCCTTATTAAGAACATCAAAAAAGATATTTTTTCATTTATTTATGCTTATATAACAACATACCTACTATTATCATGAAGGATATACACAATGGCTAATTATAATGGTACACCCAATGTAACTACCCGCGTTGTTGTGACCATTTAATCAGTTGTTTTTGCCTTTTATGAGTTTTCTGAACACCATTTCTTGGAAATTATCAACCATAGCTAAGCCTTAAGTGATAAAAAAGTAATATTTATTGACTATGTAATATTGGAAAACCTAATTATCATACCCAAGTCTTTAAGTGAAGAAACTAGTCTCAGACAAACTATGTAGTTGCGAACCATCCAAAGCTACTACCCCCGTTGTTGTGACCATTTAAGCACTTTTTTTTGCCATTGAATGAGTTGTGTATCATAATTATTGATATGTTGAGCTAAAATAGAATCATATTTTATGGTTAGATTTAAAAAAATTTGAATACTTACTGTTAGATAGTACAAAATTCAGAGTTCCATTTCGAAATTAGTAAATATTTTATACTTTTTACTGATGACTCAAAACATTTTTATATGTATTTCTATAAATGACATCAGTACCAACATCCTCCATTAATTTAATGATGGTTCCTCGGGAAGGGATAGGTTTACCCGTGTATTTCTCCATAAATTTTTTGAACATAGATGATTAGCAATGGATATTATATTACATGCAATAAGCATCTTTGTGAGATCAGAGTTAAAGTCTGACTTGATGTATTCATCATTAACTTGATTTTTAGATGAATATCCATGCTCTTGATATGAGATGAGGATAATGAGTGGCGTGTAATTCTAGACAGGGGACTAAAGGCACATTTATATCGACAAATCCGACAAACCATTTGTTTCTCATCCGGTAAGTATTTTCCAAATTCCTGGGCCTCCAAATTCAGAAATCCAGACAGAAGGGGACGTTATTTTAGGCATTTTATTCAGTTCTCTATCGACTATCAGCATCTAATATAATATTAATATTGAATAATAAAGGCGGGAATGATAACGTTCTTGATTGATAGAAGAAGATGTATATTATTTAATCAATGATGCCATAAGTATTCCTTCTCTTCTCCTCGCACGCTTTTCTATTCTTACCAAAATTATCACCCTTAGTTATACACCACTGAACATGAGTCCAAATAGTTTGATTCGCTTATAAAATACTTTCCCTCCATATTCTAACGTAAGTACCAAGGCTATCAATCAAGTGGAGAAAAGACATCACATGATCAATATTTGGAAAGGTAGTAATGTTATTCGTGACATTTTTTTCACCGCTATGAGCGTTGAATCTTACTCCACAACCACCTATGCAGTCTCCATGAATTCATCCCTTTACATTCAGTAACAGGGTAAATTCTGCAATAGAAAAACAAATTATAGGGGATAGGGGGAAATGATAAAGTGACGTCATCTATTGTATCATAAAGAGCGGCATCTTGTATGCAAAAAAGTATATGAGAAAAGACCAGGAATCTAATCTAGACAAAGGAAGCATAATGTTAATCAGAGTAAAAGAAGTGGAAAAGAAACAAAAAATTGTCGTTCATGTTTTAGGACACCCACTCCCATGATAAGCTTTGGAATACTGATATATCTTTAATATATTAATAAAGAGATTTTTGACTTTTTGCATACTCATACAACAATGCGGTCATTTGGCCTATAATGTTAAGATTAAACTTGCTCAATAATAATAGAAAAACAGACAACGAAAAATAATTTGAGTACACTTAATAGTGAGCTATATCTCAAACTTAAAAATTACTTAAAGGTTAAGCGTGTTTAATTATATTACCAAGCCGTTTTTAGAATGTGGCTTTCATTTTAAAGATACAAAAAAATTTGCATCATTGGGTCTGAATGGATTGACTTACTACGTATTGATTTTGAATTATTTAAAAATTTTTGATAAAAGGTTGCAATATGCAATACATTTGTTGTATTATAGGGTCCTATTCATATGACCTCCGCATTGTGGATGAAGATCATTTTAGGAAGCATCAACAAGCAAGTTTTATAACAATAAAACCCATAAGTCATTAATATTAAGTAAAATGCTGTAAAATATTTGATATCAAAATGGGACCAATAAAACAAAAGGCTTAAAGGTTACTGGCCCTCAAAAATATATCCCTCTAAGGCTTAGTTTTATTATTTAGATATATTAAAAATATGTTATTATATCGTTTTCCCCCATTGTAGACAATAAATCAACTATTATAATGGAAAGAATTAAAAAAATCTCAAAATTATGCTACTTCTCTCAATAGTTATAAATTTAGCCATTTCATAGGGATTTCCATTATCTATTGATATAATTTAATTTAAACATTACTATGTTATCATTGGCATCAACTAACAAGTAATATTCAACCCAGGGGTTAAGTCTTTTATTACTCTTAAAGCCATTTGATGAAGTTCCGTGAAGATTTATGGAAAATTTTTAGATTTTATTTTGTAAAAATATCAACTATCTATCCCCAAAATGGCGCATCTTCTAACTATAATGCAATTTATGGCATCAATGAAACCACTCTATATGTTCTGAGTTTTTAATACCTAAATAAGCGCTAAATATGTTTGAAACCCTAAATACCCAACTGATCTAGACTCATATATTAAAATATTAATTAACAAATATGTATTGTGGTTAATTTTGATTGAAACAGAGTTAAATTCCATACAAAAATGAAGTATCGTATGTTTAAGTGATATAAATAATCAAACACAATTAGATATGTTCTTCAGCATTCCTATCTGCTCAATTTTCATAATATTGTTTTTTTTTCTTGTAGATTAAATTCTATTTATATAGCTACGTGTCGAAAGGAAGAAAATCACCCTTCCCTAAATCTTTATATTATATAGTAAACTCAAAATCGAGTTTTTTCCATTTTGAGTTGAAATTATAGCAAGTCGAAGACGAATCTGAGCTCAAATGACCAGGGCTAGTTTTAAAGAGGCTTTTGAGATCATTTTCTCGGACCCAATACTTGATTATAAAATATAGGGACATTGAAAACAGTTTTTAAAAATTATTTTCTCAACAAAACGTATTTTTTATTCGAAATTCTATTGAATTTTGTAAAAAGGAAGGAAAGGCCCGCATATTTATCCTTATCATAGGACCGACGCACGGTAAAATCTGTCCTGTGAATAACCGTATGGTTCCAATTTCAAACCAAGTCCAAAATCAAGATAGATAATATTAATAGTTGGCTCGAATATATCACTTCTGGAAAAAGCAGTCAGAAAGCCATTTTTCAATTGATTGTCATTGTCAGTATTTTACAACATAGTAAAAAACCAAAGATAAGTATAGATTGCTTAAAGGCTTAAGTGTCACGTATGATCACATCAACTGTTATGTGTCCCCACTATATAATATACTTATATATTCTTCGAAAATCAAGAGAAAAATATATATTATTCTAGCATAAATACCCATAGAAAAGTTCATGTCATCTCAAGTCTCCTCAATAAAAACTTCGTCCTCTATATATTATTTATGACTATGAGTAGAGATGTAAATTGTATGTATTTTATAGTAGGCCCCTTTTTTAGGAAATTGTAATCTCAAGAATGAACTTTCTTTTCCCTAGATCGTGTCTTTTTGTACTACGTTTAATTATATACAAAACTTGATTGAACATAATATTACCTTCAACAAATATTGATCACTTTGTTTGAAACCTTTAGTCATCACTAAAGCAAATAATATACATAACAAATATTAAATAAAAAAAAAAAGGAATAATGACTTTGAGGCAGACATTTGCAAAAATGAATAAACCGAACACTGTGAAAATAAATAGCAAAGAAAAATAAACTCTCAATTGTTATTGTTATGATAAAGTTTTATGAAATGCATGAGACTTTTTACACTTGTTTTCAATATTTTAGTTCAAAAGAGTGTTATGTTTGTTTATTTTGTATTATGTAGACATGAATCCCCCCCCCCTTTCTCCCACTTTTTCCACAGGTCATATTTACTACACATTAGATAGATGAACTAAATTACAGAGTATATTTCCTACCTATAATAATACCGATCAGTGATTATTTTATTGTTATGTGCCACAAAAAATCTCTTGAAAGGTCAAGTTTTTTATTCCTCAAAAATATTATTTTGTACAACATTCTTAATTTCTAATCTAAGCTCTCGATTTTTCTACCTATTGCAACGATCTCTGGCTATAAATGGAGTTATTACATATAGCAGGTTGCATTAATTCAGCTTTTAGAAAAATGGTATGTCTAAGTCAAACTAAATTTTAGCAATTTGTTCATTTAAAAAAACGGTTAAATCTGTCTCTGGTTGCGAAACAAGGACCATGTAATCAATTTGTGTTGAAAGTAGTGGCCTTTAGATCATTTGTTTGCCCTACTAAAGGTGTTGAATATTTCTCTATAACTAGGATGCCATTTTTGTAGAGTACGAGGAGAAAGCAGGAGTGAGGTTTATGTTATTATTGGGTTAATACTCTTGTTAAAATCATCAGAGGTGGGAACCAGCTAATTATTCGTTAGTCTACCAAACCCTTATTTGCATATTTTAGCATAATTACAAATAAAACAAGGAATGCGGAACATCGAACAATTAATAAAATAAACAAATGTGGTAAGGACTCTCATATTATCAAGGAATCCGTCTAGCTGAGAGGTTCCCAAAAAGGGAGAAATTATGAATACTCAGAGGGGACATATATATGTATTGTTCTTGACCTAAAACTATCTTAAGACAGCTATCCTATTCAATTGAAAATTGGATTTTGAAGAAATGATGAAATTAGCGTATTTAGAATTTTGGTATTCCTCTAATCACTAATTTGTCAATATGCTAACTTTGTCTTAGCCCACAAATTAGTCAATTAGCAATTAGGAGAATGCCCCCCTCTGCAAGACATATAATATCATATGTATATTGTAGAGAGAATACTTAAATAAATTTATATTATGATATATTATTTTTAATACACCAAAAATAAACCAAAACCGCTCTTCCAGTCGATGTTAATGGAGTAAACCATTCTCGAGAATTGAAGGAAAATATATTGAGACGTCATACTTCCTTCTTGGATAAATATTATCTAAAGTCTCAGGAAATAAGTTTTACTCGGGAAAGCTTAAGTGTTGTTTCTCACTTTAAACAACCAATATATCCCAGGGTTTAAATTTTGAAATTGTTTATTTATGTAGGGCTTTATTGGAAATGGCATAATTTACCTATTTACATTAGGCATACGTATATATTGCTTGATTAAATCAATTGTGTAACGTATGTTTATTCTACTCAATCTTTTATATGTTTTTTTTTCTTTTTGTACATGAAAGATAAGTGAAATCTTGTAGAGTGTAATGGATTTACATACAAATCCTCAAACTTGCTTTACCATCAACTTTAATATTCCTTTTTTTGGTTTGTACATGTACTTGGTTGGAAATATATATTTTTACTGTCAAAATAAACAAAAATCCTTCCTGTGAGAGCGTAACAACTTCCACACGTGAGACCATGCCCAATCAGGAAACAAAGAGGATCGAAATTGCAGCCCTCCTCCGAGCTGGAGTGCCTCATAACAACATTAAGGAACAGGTTGGGGCCTCGTTGAAGACAATTTACAACGTTTCCAAGCGCTTGGAGGCTGGGGATGATCTCAAGCATTCCCCTGGGGCTGGCAGGAAGCCCACTGTCTCAAAAGGTAAGTAAAGCACTGTTCAAGAGGACTCCCAACAGGTCCATTGCCGACATGGCCAGAAAGATGGGAACGTCGAGATCAACTGTTTCAAGGGCATTGAAAAGGGCTGGAGGAAAGTCCCTGAGGCGTACTGAACGCCCTCTGCTAACTGAACGTCAGCGAGAAGTCAGACTTGTGCGTTCCAAGAAAATCTTGAATGATATCAAGAGTTCATCTGGACGCATCATCATTTTTTCAGATGAGAAAACTTTTACTGTCGATCCTGTTTTCAACAGGCAAAATGACCGTGTTGTGAGCTTTGGAGATGTGCAAGATAAGCACCGCTATGCGGCAACAACAAAGCACCTTGCTTCGGTGATGATGTTGGGTCTCGTGGCCTCCAACGGGAAGGCCATGAAGCCGGTATGGTTCCCCACTGGCTACAGATTAACAGCGGAGGATTATGTGAAGATTCTGGCGCCCAGGGTCCTTCCGTGGATCAAATCCATAGTCGGCAAGTCTCCTTGGGTTTTTCAACAAGATGGAGCACCCGCCCACGCTTCCAAGAAAGCTCAGGAGCGGCTCAAGGACAACATGAACTTTTGGCCCAAGGACTACTGGCCCCTCAGAGCCCAGATCTGAACCCACTAGACTTCTCTATCTAGGCGCACGTGGAGACCAAGGCCTGCAAAAAACGACACAAGAACATAAATGCCTTAAAGGCTGCTGTCAACCAGGCCTGGGCCTCCATGGACGCCGATTACATCCAGCAAGTCTGTGGCAGCTTCAGACGTCGCCTGACCAGTGTCATTGAGTCAAATGGTGGCTACATTGATTAAATTTGATCACAAACTATTTTATTATTCTAAACATGTATGAATAAATTGTTTCTCAAGTCATTCGAAATGTCATTATTGTCTGCGATATGCTCGAAATCGGTAAATAATTCTGCATGGCCCGGTCCTAAATCATATATATATATAAATCTGATATCTTTAAAAACATCTAATATAATATCCATTCTTATATAATGAACATAATTATTACAGAATATCTAGTGAAAAAAAATTATTATAATTATAATTTGTAGAAAAGGAAATTAAATGAATAAAAATTAAATTTTTGAATATCTTCAGTTGTTAAAAGGAAGTCAAGCTCCTTGGATCACTTTCCTCTGAATGGAGGGTGTGCTTACTAAGACTTTTTCTTCGGAACTCCCTCATTAGAGAAGTCTCTTAATAGACTCAAGTTCAATTTAAATAATTTTTTACTGAGCCTTCCTCAACTTCACTTTGTAAGTGAAGAAAGTGAGCTCCATATTAAATTTTTGGTTAATTTAGTTTATTTTCTGAAGTTTAATTTGTCATTGACCCTTCCCTTCTGGGATTTGGATCTGGAGAGAGAGAGACACCTTTTTAATAGCAACTCAACAACAAATTTATAAAAGGTACGCCGTTGTGCTGTGTTTGGGGTGCACAATTCAATACGTTGATGTTAACACCACGACGATCTAAAAAAGAATGCAAAAAACACATGTACCAACAGATTTCCCTGTTTCAATTTCTGAATTGTGTTTTTCTCAATCAAAATTTCATCCTTATACATAACCAAAATACTTAGATACAAGATGTATCAGTTATTATTGTTTCTACAGCGCTAGGGAGACTTGACTTCAGAATTTAATTTATCTTCTTCACTACTGCATTGAGTGTCTAATATATGGTATATATATTTTATATGTTTTGTAAGTTTCATACTTAGTACGTCACAAAATTACAGGGACAATGAATCTACTTAAGCTAACAGTTGGGTCTCCGCAATTGGGCTATAGTTTTGGTATTTCTTACCTTCCACATTCATAACAAGGTATGTAGTTGTACTTTGTGAAAGGACTGATGGGTAGAGCGTGTCCTTCGATTTTAGTATGTTTATTTGATAATTAATTACATTTGTTGGCAAGGACTTATCAAATTCATTTAATACATTTTTCTTTTTAATTGTTAAGTAAGTGATTTAATGTATAAAAAAATCCCTTTTACTTAGACAATACAACATTTCATCAAATTAGGTAGGTTTTACGTAGCAGACCTAATCTTTAAATGAATGAAGTAACTTTATCTATCTCCACTCTTCCTCAACATATATATAAATAACTTTTTTATGTTAAGGAAGTATCATTCCACTTTTTACTTTAAGATTAACTTTTGTTTAAGTTACCTATCTCGGAGAAAAGCAAATGAATTAGTTTGTTTTTGATAAACATAACACAATACATACTGAGTAGGAGAGACGTGAAACACTCACAAAAAATCATTAATATCGAGCATCAAAAAAGGTACAACTACAAAATTTACTTAATTTTATATACTCATCTTCTTTTTGTGGGTCAAAGTAGATTTTTTAGGATTATTATATTTCTATTAATAAGGACAACTTTAGATTTTTTTTTTTCAGTTACAAACATCATTTGAATAATTAATTATTTTCCTGTAATGTCATCAAAATTCAAAACTCCTACATTGAGGGGAATTTTAAGATACTTTAAAACTCAGTCCAAGGAGTTTAGTTGAATCAAATGTCGGAGTTTTTATACATAAATGAATTCCTTATTATTATTTTAAAGCATGTTTTTTTAGCCAGATTAGGGTCCTAAATAGAAAGTCTTTAGGAAATAAATTTGTCTAATCTACATACTTATAAAATTGATAAGTGGTCTATTGTATAAATACTATTATAATCAAAGTTAATAAAAATACAAAGTTAGACCATTATATAATCGGGCTTGCCAAAATTTTCAATTTGATGTATTGTATCGACTGGTAGACAAGACAGACAGATTTTGACGTCATAAAGAATAATAGCTCTACTCTAACAGTAACAGACAAGGAGTGCGATATATGGCTACTCATAGTTACAGTTATTTTCTATGACGTCACTATTAAAAAGCGTGATGGAAGTCAAACATCAGGGGGAAAAGAAGTGTTATGGTATATCCTTGTATTTCTATTAATCTTGATTATAAATTAATCTAATATAATATGTTGAAAGTGGATGATTGAACACCTAGAAGGGATTAATGATTTCATCCTTAAAAATTATCATTTCGTCTATTTTTTTATTTTCGAACTCGAATTCGATTTTTCTTAATTGTTGCTCCCGTCTCTGGCTTCGGAGACAGTTACAACATTTGACGAGTCGCATTCAAGGGTCATTTTTGCGAAAAACTACTACCTTGTATAATTCTTTAATACATTCAAACAATAGACATATGTTAGTATCCTGTGTTAAATTTTGGCGTGTCCAAGTCAAAATAACTCTGGGTAATTGACCTGAGAGCAAAAAATGTTTTAACCGTCTTCCCTACATATCTCTCCAGTTGTATTTATTCAATAAGGGACTTTGATAGACAGTAAAAAGTTCAACTTGATATTGTGTACATTTGTATGACATATATAAATGAATTCAAAACGAAGTTTAATGTTTCCATGACGAGCATCAAATCACTTTGATTATGAAAAAAAAACACACAGATTATTAATTATCTTATAAATATGATTGTTATACATAGTCATGAGTTATACACATGTGTTACTTTCCGTAAGAGCCATTAGAGTTATTTTAAATGCAACTCAAAAGAGTACATACATATATTGCGCATTTCAATATCAAATGCAAGTGTCATTTTATCATAATTTTATATGATTTTGGAATAAAAATAGTTTATACTTATTCATGATCATAAATGATTTTTACAAGGCACATTGCAAAATACAGGGTGTTAAGATCTGAGTATGTTATTATGCAGCTATTTGATAACGTCTCTTTTTTTTTTACCACATAAAAATTCCGTTGCATAATCTAATTTCAGTGAAGTTTTGGGCATTATGGCGACAGCTGCACCAGAAGATATTATTTACAGAGGACGAAAGCGCTTTGCGCCATGACGATGATTTTTGTACACAACAACATGGATACTTCTCAAGTGTGGCTAACATCCCAATCCAGACTGTGCAAGAACTTCATTAGAAAATTCTGTAGACTGGACTCTCAAAAAGGGAACCTTTAGTGCGTAGTGAGCACTAAAATGACTTCAATGTAAGGAAATATAACCCCCTAGCAGTCCGGATCTTAATCTGATGGATTCTTTTGTGTTGGTCTACGTTGAATCTAAAACAAACTAAACATCTCATTCTATCAAGGACTCTTTGATTGCTTCAATCAAGGAGACAATGCCCAACAATTTAAGGAACTACCTCGTCAACACCTACTCCTCCTTCGAATCCCGGATCCAGACAAATGGTAAAGACATCAAATGAGCTCTTTTCAACACTAATATGTACAATTCAGGTAAATTTTCAATTAATTACGCCGAAAAATGAGTCGATTTGATCTTAGCACCCTAATGGGGGGGGGAGTTAAAATCAACTTTAATTAAAGCCCTCATTTCTGTTGGATGTAAGAACATTTTTTAAGCACTATAGACAAAATAGTTTTTAATTGTAAAAGTCATTGCTCTTCTCTAACTAACCAAAGGATTCCATCGACAGAGAACATAAGCCTTTAGATCAGAAATGTATTAAAAGATTTCCTAGACAATGTAATGATCCAACATCAATTTCAAAGGTCCATCAATAATTGATCGTCTTACGAAGTTGAAACTATAATGAAATGATAGCTTTTGTTCTGATACTATTATTTTTCTTCTGGACCTTGAAAATTGAATATAAATCAACTAGAACAAAAAATGCTTTATTAAAAATATTTTTTATTGAAGTTGCATGGAAGTTTGATAACCTTCAGAAATATTGAACTATTTTTCTACGAAATTTAATGTCATCAATACAGACAAAATATTTAAAGAGATGTGCATTTCTTAGAAGGAGGAAGAGAGAATTATGATACCACTAAATTAAGACAATTGTTAACAATGACTGCATCTTAAATTATTTTCAAGAGAGAAAATGTGCCAAAAGGGGATATTTCAACATTATTGCAGGGAAAATATTGTAAAATTATATTCAAACATATATATTACTATTTTCATATGGTTATTTATTAATTTTTTATTTGTTTTAATTATAAAAAAAGTAAGTGGGAATTAATTAATAATGAACAAAGGATAAAAAAGAACGATCGCACCCACAGTTTTTTTGTTTTTTTTTTGCTAAATATTAAAACTTTTATTTGTCTCTACATACATTTTGTCTGTTTCTAATTATGTGTTAGAAATACTGAAAGAAGTATTACCATCTATTTAGCTAAAAATATGCACTTTGACACTTTTAAAAAATGCTTTTTAAAAAAGTGTCCCTAAAATTTCGAAAAAAAACACAATATTTTCAGATACAGTCTAAGTTAATTGTAATTATTTATTAAATAATAGGGATGAACTCAGTTAACAAGAAATGATTTGTGTTCAATTCAAAGAATCAAGGTTCAGAACACTACTAGATGTGATCCTTATTCCATTTCGCAATCTTTATTATAAAAAGTCCACAGGAAAAAGTCCCAAAATCAATTGGTAGTTGGAGCGTATCGGTAACAAAAATCTGGAACCCTATATGTTCTCGTGTTAAGTTTTTAAAACAGGTCCGAATTAGACATAAAAGTCGTACCTTTTTTTCGTTATCATCATCAATATACCTTAGATTTCTTAGAGCAATTAGGATACAACATTTTTAAGAATGATAAGTACTTTAATTAAGAAAAGGGCCAAGCTGTTATTGTTCATAAAGATACAGGAGGTTGTACTGAGAGCATTGAATTGGTAAATTGACGTAGGCACTTAATTGAATCATTGTAACAACGATTTCTGAATAACTTCCAGACTGAATAATTAGCTTAATTAAATAAACAAGAGAAACCCTATAGTATATTTCGTCATTGAAGAAGTGTTTTTCCAATAGTATTGACAACAATCTATACAGTATGTTTCAATATAGCCTGATACTTTTTGAAGACCCAATAATAATTATTTATTAAAAGATGCTTTGTTGACTCAAGAACTTTATTAATTTGCTTTAATTATTATTCTTTGTCAATAAATATCAAAGTTGTAATAAATGTCCAAGCTACAGAATCAAGTTTATGTGCAGATTAATTATTTATTAAAAATATTTACAATGTACGGGGTGATCAATTCCAGGATCTCCTAGGTGCATCACCAGGAATTCTTATTCAAGTCAAGTCCTTGGCAAGAGTTCAAGTTGGGCATGAAGAGACCAGATCCAATCAAGTCTCAAGGTAAACCCATATATTCTATACGGTCCCAAGTCAAATTTATTGTCCTTGAAAGCAATTCAAAGTCAAATTGCAAGTAATTGAGGCCATTAACAGCAACGAAAAAACTACAAAAAGTAATTTGATTCCTATTTCATACTTTTTCTTACTAAGTAAAAAATAATGCTGAAATCCGGATAACCTAATTAATTAATGTTATTTATAGAAAACTTTTAGTAATAATTGGCATAGTTTCTCGTCAGAAATGAGTCTACATATAAAGCAATAAATTATAGATGACATTGAAAATAATTATTTTCCCAAATATCCTGATTTCATTCTAATAAGAAAACTTGTTGTGGGCTTAGAAAAAAACATTGTGATGTATGTGTGTAGTAATTAGACCAAATTTTATCGTTAAAGTTTGATTAAGGATTTCACTTTTTTAACAAAATGATGAATTTTTTTTTTATTCTTAACATAAAACTTTTATGAGCAGTATAAGAGCCCCGACATAAACAGTCATTTTATGCAATTTTTTAGTGAAAATGTATCCTAAAAAAAATAACCAGATCCATATATGCGTATTAATGACTAATTTGAACACATTTCAACATTGTGTCTTATCTATTTTCGATAAAAATTGTAATACCAAGCAAATATGAAGATCTATTTGAAATGACCTTTAATCTATTATTTTTGTGTCTTTATGATTTAATATTTAGATATAAGATAAGCTAAAGCCATGAACTTTGTCCTTATAACGCAAAAAAAAATCTATGATTCCAATAAGAATATGAGTATTAAAAATAAATTATTTGCGTGTCTTCACACAAGAGCAATGTCAATGCAAAAATACTTCATCTTTGTAGTATAAAAGCTCACTCAGAAAGAGAAAGAAAGGATAATGATTATTTATAACCATTTAAAGTATTCCAGACACACCCAGGAAAAACTAAGTACTATCAAACTTTGAAGGGGGCAAGAAAGGGAAACTCAAAATGGTAGAGGTTGTTTCTTAACTCAAGTTTCTTATTTTGTCACATTTATAAATTTGAGAACTAGATATAGTATCTTAGTGTGGTGAAACGCTTAATACATGTGATCGTTAGACCAGGTTTGGACTATATGTTGAAACAAATCAGATGGAACGACGGAGCTATATGGACAACGTGGTCGAATTCAATGTGCGTAGGTTCGTACCTCAGTCGTTCATAGAGAAGGATATATGCATAACGTAAATGTATATGGACTTCAAAGAAGATTCCTATGTCTGATAGAATAAATGTAATATTATACTGTTTACTTATACTTAAACAGTGCAACTCCATCGGACTAATTAAAGGGGGGAACAGTTAGGGATTTATGTTTAAAGGAGGGCCAAAAAAGCTTAGTAATAAGAAATTAAACTTGCTTTTTTAATTTGGGGTTTTAAGGGGCCCTGGGAAATAACGAAGGTTTATTTTAAAACAATATTGAATCTCCATAAGTTTTTTTTTGAAGTATTACTTTTTTACAGTGATATTTACAAAATATTGTATATAATTTGTTGCATATTCTAAACATAGAAAGATAGCAAAGTCATGTTTTTCAAGAATAAAGTTCCTCCATCAACAAAATTAATATTTATAGTGTTGTGAAAGAATAAAACAAGGTCAATCCAATGGAGATTCACAAATATACATAAGCCTATGATAAGACTGGGGAACACGAAATTTCTACTAATGAAATGAAGCCCAGAATATAATTTATCTTTAAGCCCAAAATTCAATACTAATCTCTTTTTTTTCTGGGACGTCAGGTTTCAGAAATATCTGAAATTATAGTAATTCGGAACTATCATCGTTCATAGTCATTCTTCATTGTGAAAATAATCTCCAAAATTGAAATACAATGAATACAACTTATGTAAAAGGGTTTTTATAATTATAAATAAAAAATTGTTATTGATTCTGTATCTTGTTCTGAACTAGACATATTTCCATTCTTAGGCTAAAAAATGATAAAAAACGACCCTTTTCTTTGGACCCTTATAACTTATTCATCGTTCATAGTGATCCGGAATATCGTAGCTTATATTAAAGAAACATATTCCATGTTTTATTTTAAAAAATAACTATTTAAAAAGTATGTATATCCAAGGATTTTGGTTCAATTTTCTATTTTTTGAGTAATCCTATTTTTTATGGGGGTGTACTAGAAAATATATAGCCTTACTTGAATAATATTTACTATTCCAATGTAACGATAATGACATCATATCCCATAATAAATTATATAACAGTATATATTCTGTACTTCGTACAAATTCAAATAAAATAATTACTAATTATATTCGAAATATTGTAATTCCCTGCTCATTGTGAATAGATCTCTTCATTGTTGGAATCCAAGAATCTTATCTCCAAGGAAGGAGTGGAATCTACTACCCTATGAAACCTGGTAGTTTTCCTCCGACGAATTTTCATTCCTTCGCCCTACGTGAAATACGGTGTTGTGCATAAGATCATCTCTTGAGATGGATGATTAAATTCGAAGTATCTTCCTTTGATTCCCTCTATCTGCCTTTGATCTTGACTCTTGAAAAGTATAAAAGTCCACTTCTTCCGGCCCTAATGAATAAAGAAGTTGACTCTTTTCTCGTAATAGACTTCACTTTGTTTGTTTCTCTTCTTCCGATAAATTTTCATTCGGGCATACTCCCTGTAGATCGGAATTAAAGCATCTCATATTGAGGATAAAGTATCTCTAATCTCTTCTTTTGTTCTCATTTTTAGATAAAATTGCCATCTTTAATTAATGAAGATAAATATAAGCAAATGAGAAAACCTTTTAAATTAATAATTTGTTTCTCTATTTACTCAATGGTTTTTGCAGGTTAGTTTTAATATAATTAAATTTTATGATTATAACTTATTGATTGCATATGTATATTAACACTCTGTTAATAACTAATATTTTACTTTATTATATTAAACTATATCACATTTAGTCTTTTATTTTATTGAATTAAAATTGTAGTGTCTGGAAGAGGACGTATGCCTTGAAATTGACTAATTCCATATAATTATTTTATAACATTTATCACTTTGTAAATCATCTATAACAACTATATTTTTAGTTAAAAGGTTAAAAAATCAATCATAGAAACACAAATATTTCGGAGATATACTATTAGCAACACAAAATATAATTGTGAAGAGTACAAATATTTGAATATGCATATATATTTTTATTTAATACTTTATGTTAAAAATTTATTTTATTACATTTTTTTTTTTGCATGCTCAGCTTTAATGCAATCTCTTTTCATTCTCTAGCAATAGTCTGTCATCATCTTCATGTGCAACGTTTTTCCATTACCCTTAAATCCTGATGAAATCTTTCTCCCGTTTCATCACTTACATCACCAAGATTATCAGATTACCTTCCAAGATGGGTATGAAGAAACTGAAGTGTGATACTAATATTATACATCACATTGTTGAGTGTTACTTCTTCTGTATGTGCACAAGCTCTTTGTAGTTAGTTGCTTTGTAATTCCCCAGGAAGTTATCTACATATTTGAAGACTAAAAAACCAAGCATTCATTTACAAATTTGTCATTTTATTGATCGAATCTTCATCTCTTATGAGTCTTTGTATTTTCGGCCTATCAAAACACCGTATTCAAGACAATTGCTTTATATTTTTTGAATCTTTTCTGATTCAACAGTGAAGCTCAGATGTTTTCTTGTTTTTTTTTTAAAGTCTCAAATCACGGAATTTAATTCCTGCTGATTAAATTATTTAAAGTATATCCTTTAAAAGTTCAAAGTCTGGATCATTTATTTCTTCAAAGTCCCTTGTGATTCTAGATGTTCTAGATAAATATTTCTTGTCAACTCTGCTTTCGGATTATATTTCTAAAAAACTGTTTTTGACAGGCAAAAGTAATTTATTTTGGAAGTGTTATATTTTGTTTCAGATAATGAAGTCAGTTTTCATTGTTTTTGTCTGTAAGGGATGTCATTTGAATGATTAATTATTTTGCTATGAGTTGACATACTTTTATCAAAACTGAAAAATATACCCATTTTGGGGAAAGTTGCGAATTGTAGCACTTAGTTGCAAATAATATTTTCAATTTATCTTACATTATGTATTCTTCTTTAATATTTTATAACATTACACTTTGCATCAAGTAGGTTTTTTTTAATAAGAGTAGAGACTTAAAGAGTTTTTGAGAGGGAATTTCTTCAGTATATTATACTGCTTAGTGATATATAATATAACATTTTTGTCTAATTCTAGCTAAGGATTACCCGGCGTTACTCAGGCTAAGGAGGGAGAGAGAAATCATATTGAAAATGGTTAATTGAGAAGTTTTTAATTTTTATTCAGAAAATACTTTTCTATATACTAATAATTATAATATGAATGTTTCGTTGTTGTCGAAAAGGATCCTGATAATACTGTCATTATTGCCTCTTCTAACCTTAATAGTATTATTATAAATATAAAAAAAATATAGTGAGTTATAAACTTCAAATAACATACCAACATATGTAAATATTTTTTATTTACTTTCAAAAATTCCCAAATTGAAAATTGCAAAAAAAAAAAATATATATATATTATACCATTTATTGGAATTGTAAAAGAAACACAAACCTATCAATATTTTTTTCATACTTGCAAAAACAAGAAAGTTATAAAGAATCATGCTGTCGAAAAAATAACCCTGGAAGACTGGTTCACTTTTACTAATTAATAAAATGTTTAGGAAATTGAAAATACTCGTAATAACATGTTGTGTTGGCATTTTTCGTGTAAAAAGCATCGTCTTTTGGCATATCTTCTTAAAAAACTGAAAATTGACATTTGATGGAAAAATGAAAAAATTGAAAAATTATTCAGAAAAGGACAGATATTTCAGTTAAACAACAATTTTTATTTAGCAAATTTATATGCAAATGAATTTCTAGAGAAATTTCTACAAACTGTATTCTATTAACTCATCCCATATTCCATTGGAAGTTCATTTTTTTGCAGCTGAAATAAACGAAGTTACAATTTTCACCAATTTCTTTTTTTTCCCATATCTTTTTTGATTTTGAATAAATCATAGAAAACGTAGTTATTCGTAAGGGTGATAATTTTGGTAAGAATAGAAAAGCGTGCGAGGAGAAGAGAAGAAATACTTATGGCATCATTGATTAAATAATATACATCTTCTTCTATCAATCAAGAACGTTATCATTCCCGCCTTTATTATTCAATATTAATATTATATTAGATGCTGATAGTCGATAGAGAACTGAATAAAATGCCTAAAATAACGTCCCCTTCTGTTTTGATTTCTGAATTTGGAGGTCCAGGAATTTGGAAAATACTTACCAGATGAGAAACAGATGGCTTGTCGGATTTGTCGATATAAATGTGCCTTTAGTCCCCTGTCTAGAATTACACGCCACTCATTATCCTCATCTCATATCAAGAGCATGGATATTCATCTAAAAAATCAAGTTAATGATGAATACATCAAGTCAAACTTTAACTCTGATCTCACAAAGATGCTTATTGCATGTATATATCCATTGCTAATCATCTATGTTCAAAAAATTTATGGAGAAATACACGGGTAAACCTATCCCTTCCCGAGGAACCATCATTTAATTAATGGAGGATGTTGGTACTGATGTCATTTATAGAAATACATATAAAAATGTTTTGAGTCATCCACATCAAATGACGATCAAGTTATCAGTAAAAAGTATAAAATATTTACTAATTTCGAAATGGAACAAAATATTTTGTACTATCTCACAGTAAGTATTCAATTTTTTTTAAATCTAACCATAAAATATGATTCTATTTTAGCTCAACATATCAATAATTGTGATACACAACTCATTCAATGGCAAAAACAACTGCTTAAACGGTCACAACAACGGGGGTAGTAGCTTTGGATGGTTCGCAACTAGTTTGTCTAGGACTAATTTCCTCACTTAAAGACTTGGGTATGATCATTAGATTTTCCGATATTACATAGTCAATAAATATTACTTTTTTATCACTTAAGGCTTAGCCATGGTTGATAGGCTCCAAGAAATGGTGTTCATAAAACTCATAAAAGGCAAAAACAACTGCTTAAATGGTCACAACAACGGGCGTAGTTGCATTGGGTGTAGCATTATAGTTAGCCATTGTGTATATCCTTCATGATAATATTATGTTGTTATATAAGCATAAATAGCGGGGGGGGAATCTTTTTTTATGTTCTTAATAAAGAGTAATATCACCGGACATTACTACATACGGGTAAACCTATCCCTTCCCAAGGAATCATCATTAAAATTAAAGGAGGATTTTGGTACTGTTGTCATTTATAGAAATACATATAAAAATGTTTTGAGTCATCCACACCAAATGACGATCAAGTTATCAGTAAAAAGTATAAAATATTTACTAATTTCGAAATGGAACTCGGAATTTTGTACTGTCTAACAGTAAGTATTCAAACTTTTTTTAAATCTAACTCTAAAATATGATTCTATTTTAGCCAAAATTATCAAGAATTATGATACACAACTCATTCAATGGCAAAAAAAAGTGCTTAAATGGTCACAACAACGGGGGTAGTAGCTTTGGATGGTTCGCAACTACATAGTTTGTCTGAGACTAGTTTCTTCACTTAAAGACTTGGGTATGATAATTAGGTTTTCCAATATTACATAGTCAATAAATATTACTTTTTTTATCACTTAAGGCTTAGCTATGGTTGATAGGTTCCAAGAAATGGTGTTCAGAAAACTCATAAAAGGCAAAAATAACTGATTAAATGGTCACAACAACGCGGGTAGTTACATTGGGTGTACCATTATAATTAGCAATTGTGTATATCCTTCATGATAATAGTAGGTATGTTGTTATATAAGCATAAATAAATGGAAAAATATCTTTTTTGATGTTCTTAATAAGGAGTATTATCGCCGGACATTACTACATAATTAGCTTTTGCTCTAAATCTTTAAGATAGATTTATTTCTAACATTTTTTGATTAGTATATTTATTGTCTAATTTTAGGATTTTGACATTTATTTTATTATTAATAATTAGTTAGATCTCATCGGTAGAGATATATCTATCCTGTGTACAATTGTATATAGCAACTTCCACATGAAGAAGAGGTGTGATTATCTTTTTGATTAAACTCCACGTCTCGCTTGTGTTTTGCAACCTAAAAAAATGACATATTTAACTGGATTCCGGTGTCAGAACAAGAAAATATTATTTAGATCAATCTATTATTTCAATATTCTGTATATATAATTTATTGTTTTAAGTTATATGATTCCAATTGTTTAATTTTGATATTTAACATAAACTTATGATGGTATATTTTGTAGTATGTAAAGCCTTCTTTCTTAAACCTGGAACTTCAAATATATTTCGAAATACTCTACTTTGTCGTTTCATTAGCTATTATTCTGAGAATAAGGTTCATAATAAATTACAATTTCATGGAATGTGACGTTATAAAATCTACTGTAACGGATAAAAAACGTCTAAGTCAATTATACGTAGTATATCTTCATTAAACATTTTGCTAATAAATACTTTCGTTATACCCTCAAAAATCATAATAAAGTAGGCAGATGATAATCACATCAGTGTTTTAAACAATGATACCATATGTCTCTCTTCTTTTTTTTTCCTTCTCCTTGCACGCCTTTTTCTCTACAATATTATCAACTTTAGTTATTCGTATAGTTGTTTTTTGATACGCCAATCTCTTTTTGATAAATAACTCAACCCCGTCTCGAGTCTCCTTGAGTTGAAAAAAAAGGTTTATGTGATTTGGATATAGCATAAGGTATATATGATATCCCACCCCATAAAAATTGACACTCCCCTCTTAGCCAATCCAAGCTCAAAAGAGGGAATCCTGCACAATTTCAGCCTCTTAGTTTCAACGGGTCTGGGAACGCACCAAGGATATGTGCATCTCTATATATACAAATAATACATCGAAATTTAATAGTAGTTCAACATCATGCTAAAGTAAGTTATTTAATCATCCAAAAAAATATATAATTTTTTAATTTTCTAACTAAAATTCCATATTTTTTTAAGACTGTAGAAACCTTCTTTGGTTAAGGGTACAGTTGCAACAACATTTGACCAGTCACATTCAAATACAACTAGTTGCAAAGACTTATGACCGTTAGTGGTATAGGTTTTTGTTGTTGAAACTAAAGTAGATAGACAATGTCTAGTGATGTAAATCGTGAGTATTTTTTAACCGGTCCTTTTTTTTTTTTGAATTGGTAATCTGAAGAATGAATTTTCTTTTCTTTCGCTGTTGCCATTATTATTTAAATCCTGAGAAATTAACTTCCTTTCCTACTACGACCAATTATATTCCAAACCTGAGTGTATATTCGTGTGAGCTCATAAAAAACGGAGTGTAACCTTGAAGATTTGTTGCAGAGTAAAAATTGTAATTCCTTGTTGGACTCAGAGGGGAACTGAGAATTCTTCTCAATGCCCTTGTTTATTTCATTCTCTCCTCCTCCCTTGTCACAGCTGATTTAAGCTGCTTTCCTATAATACATTCTTCAAATTGTCAAGTTGATAATGTTGACTTGCGGTTTCTTTATTTAACAAGCCCGAATTGCAGACAATTCGGAGTAATTTATGCAAAAAAAAAAAAATACAAGAAAAGTTACCTGTCTTCCCTACGTCGCGACGTACAAGGACATCCAGAAGTATCTACGACGACTCGTAGATATTTCAGTATGTCTGTGTCTTCATTACTTCTTTTTGATGAGTAATACCTATTTGAGAAACATGTGTTTTAGTAAATATATTAATATTAAAGTAAAAACTAAGGTCGTTTACCTTTTCAAATAGTTTTTGTCGTAAACAAGAATATTTTATTTCATTCAATAATACAATTAAACATTGTAGTTTAAAATTAATATCCTTCAATGCAACCTCATGACTCACATCAAAATGTAAGTAAAGTCCTCATTGAAAAAATAAAAACAAAAGCGATCAAAACTTCAAGAATACAGAATAGTATCAAAACCCCTATAAAGAATAATTTCATCCACTAATATGCTTTTTGTATAGACGAATAATTAACTGAAGAGTCTTTTAATGTCGTACGGAAATCTGTTTGAAATATTTTATTAAATCTGATTCACTATTCTATGTAGCCCATCAGAGGTTGGTATCTTCAAAGAAAATATAGCGTGCCTTGCAGCAGCGGCTATAAGTATAGATATTATATCATTAAGACTAACATCCCGGTATAACGTAATGTTCTATGCTATAAATGATTAATAATTACTTAGAGACGCGTTTATTACATATTGTTCTTGAGAAATTTCAGTTCTTCGAGAGGAAACACCAAACAGAATATATTCTTTAATTGCCTCTTCTTGATATATTTCTCAGTAAATATATGATTAAGCACAATAAACTGCTTAATTATTGAAAAAATTGTTAACAGTCAACAAAATCGCGAATACTATTAATAAAAATTCGTCCATAGTCTTTGCAAGGACTTGAAAACTTTAACAGCTTTGCCATTATCAAGAATTGAGCAGTAAGTTTACTTCTCTCATTTATTTTCACAGAGTGTACAACTTTCTTTTCTCAGGATTTATCAAGGTTGAGAACAGATTCAAATGAACGAGTATTTCCTTAGCCTCTTTGAAAAGAGAAATTCTGTTAACCAATTTTAGGGACCAAGGAGTAGTGGAAGATGATATACAGTCATTCTTTCTAAAGGGAAGAAGAATTTACCTGTATCAAAAATAGGGTTGCGTTTTAGGATTTGGAGTAAAAGGATGTTTTCTTCCACAACGATTTTTTCAAGGTGACTTGGTTCTCGAAGATTCTTAAAAAAAGGTTTTTTGTTCAGGTATTTTTTACAGCCATGAAGTGGGTCCAGAGCATATGAGATAAAAGTTATATTAGGAAATACTTTGAATTTTTAGTATCAAAAGGAATATTGTATACATAGAATGTACAATCTTTTATTTTGATCAAGTATGGGCAATTTTGTAAAGAAAATAATAAATATTTAATTTCTGTCATCGAAATAATAATTAATATAAAAGTTATTTTAATTTATTTAAGGCATTCATTTTGCAATTGTTTTAATATAAATAAAAAATAGCATTAATTTTAGGGAAAAAAAGTGCAAGTTTCATATCTAGTAATAAATGGCTTGAATATACTACATATTATAGTATTAATATAGATAAAAATAATAGTGTTTGTCTGTCTGAATGTGTATGTACCTATAGGTGCGCACACAGTTGGAGCTAGGAGGCTTTAATTTTGCATGGGTGTGTCATTTGAACATGGTCAGGCAAAAACAGGGGTGCTGAATTTTTCGGGGGGAGCTCATATAAGGGGGTCTTATTCTATACCAAAACACAAAACCCTTTTTTGAAGCTGAAAGAGAACAAGAACGGGGTTGCGTTATAACTAAAAAGTGACTATCGTCTCAAAGACCAACTATAACAACTACTTTTTTTAACTTTATTCAAGGTCAAAAAACTTACAATTAAAAAATGAAATCGGTGAGAATTGAAATTTCGTTTTTTTTTTTAGTTTTTTTTTTTTTTTCAGGAACAAAAAAATGAACTTCCAATGAATTTTGGAATCATAAATAGAATAAAGTTGAACAATTTGTCTGGAAATTTGTTTACATATAAATTTAACACATAAAAAGTTATGTTTAACGGATATATCTGTCATTACCTGAATGATTTTTCTTTTTTTTTTCTTAATTTTCCATCAAACGTACATTTTCAATTTTAAATAAGAAATGCCATTTTGGATATAATATTTTAAACTCAATTTCATTTTAAAAGTTTTTTCAATTTCCAAATTATTTTATTAGATAGTTTTTGCAATATTTGCGCAAATGAACCCCTTATCGAGGTTTTCGACCCTCATTATTATCCATAACTTTTTGTTTTTGCGAGTACGAAAAAAAATATTAGTAGTTTTGTGTTTTTCTTCACAATACCAATAAATGCTATTAATTACTTATTTAGCAAAATTATTTTGAAGTAGGTTTTTGCAACTTTCATTGTGAAATTTGGTTTGTAAAAGTTTTAACCAAAATAAAAGATAGACTTGTCATCTACATCTATTTTTGTACACAATTTTATATGCAGATATGTTGGTATTTTATTTGAAGATTATAACACTTTTCTTTTAATTCATAATAATAGTACTAAGGTTGTAATAGTTGAGGTTAAGGGTATTTAAGGGGGTTGCTGTGATGAGACTTTGTAGATTACTTTACTTAACCGGATTGGTATAGTGTGATAATTTCCCCTTCAATCGTTGTTATCATACTAAGAGAATTAGAATTAAAATTATCAGGATCTTTCTCGACATCAACGAAATATTCATTTTATAATTATTAGTTTATATAGTATATAAAAATACTTTCTGAATAATTTTTCAAAATTATTTTGACCATTGTCAATATGATTTCCCGCTCTCTCCTTTGCCCGAGCAACGCCGGGCTATCCTTTGCTAGTTTTCTTATATGTATTTGAAAAATACTTACAACATTCTTGTTAAATTATACGTGATAAAAATGTAAACTATTATTAGGAATATCTAGACTTTGTTTGCTTATATCGCTGACGTCACAAATACAATAATATAATTCCAATTATTACAACTTTGTTCCAGGTTCACGATATATTCTTAGTTTATCATATTATTTTCACAAATAATACCTTTACACTGTATAGGTGTAAGTTAAGTACAAAGTTGGAGTTGTAAAGGGGATATGATTAATAATATTAAGGGCCATTCAATTTTCAAAAAAATAGGATTTTTCTAAATGAAAAAGATTTTTTTAAAACGAAATTGGCAAAAAATAGTTTTCCAATTTATCTGAAAAAAAATAATAACTTTTTTAAATTTGTAGTGTACTGGCAATAACATTTACGCATGGCGTCTCCTGTGAAAGATATATAAAGGAAATTAAAATTGTAATTTTTCTATACAATAATCCTATCCCTAACAATCATGCCGCGTAAAAATTACTCTAATTTTGAAAAAAATCATTCAGTGTTCAAGGTGATACATTTTTTTTTCTTCGTTGATATCACTATAAAAAAATTAGTCTTTGGATTGAAATGGTGGGTTTCTGTTTGATTTTACTTTGATAAACTTGAAAGTTACCTTTATAATCCACATTTTCTGCTTTTGTGGCCTACTCAAGGAACATTTCATATACCATCATTACACATTTTCTTTATTAAAAAATAGCCGAAAGACATATCTTTATTTTAATTAATAAATTTTCAAAATCAATGCACAAATTTAAAGATCTTGAGATCTGATAAATAAATCAGATCAAAAAGAGAGGATCTCAAGCCAGTTCTGACAAATAATCGTTGGTGTTTGTTGTAATTATATTTCCCTATTCATGGAGAGGAAGTCGAGGGTTACAATTATGTACTTAAGATACATAATTATGGAGTCACAAAAGGAGTTCTTGTGATTTACTGTGTATATCATACTTTCTACTTTAGAAATAAGTCACTTAATCTTACACCTCTTCTCATAACCAGAGGCCGTTAAAAGGAACCAATCTGAGGGACTCAGTCTTACATCAAAATGTATCCATATCTCTTTCTCCGCCATCCAAAAAGACAGGGGTAATTTTTCCTCATTTCAAACACTTCGTGGTAAAAATAACTATTTCTCTTTTTCAGATCTGCCCGGGACAGTTGATAAAAATAAAGGGTTTTCCTAGTCTGTGCCTCAACCATTTGTGATGCGTAACAGTGAATGGATTCTTCAAAATTAGGTTTGGATCTCACAATCCATTCTGTCTCCAAGAACAAACCTGTCGAACCTTTACCTCGCGATAGATGATGGGTCTTTCTCTTGACAACCAATACTAATACTGAAAGCTTCCTTAATCATTTTGTCTGGAAATACTTCTAAAGCAATGGATTGGAGGATTTGCGCTTCAATCTACCGTCCTTGAATCATTTTTTTTTCTCAATCGTTTGCTCAAACATATGTTTCTAATTTATCTAATGTATAAGCGAATGTACTTCATAACAGATTTGTCTATACATGTATGTGACTAAAGGTGACGGGAGTAGACTCCCTCTCGTCCGAATAAAATTTTGAAGTCAAATTTCTACTATTTTCTATAAAAGATAATAGTTGGGCACAAAAAAAAATGAAAAACTAACAACCCTTTTTTTTTTTATTAATCCTTTTCTGACGCTCTTTTACATCACAGTATTGGGGCATTTCTTTTATAAGGACTTCAAACTTTTCAAAATGATTTTTTTTTTCATTACTAATTTACGTCGTTTATCTAAAAATAGAATATAATTGCCTGACTTGTGACATACGTTTTGCCATAATTTTCATCTACGTTATAGCAATGCTAATTGAATTGTATCCATTTATAAACAGGTTGCACGTGTTATTTGATTCTTTCAACTGTTAAACTACAGATGTATATACCCTTTTATGCTTACTTTATAATATTTTGAAAAGGATTTGTAGATAGCGGAGGGGGCTTAAATGTAGAAAAAATTATTGGTAGTAAATTGAGAAATGTAGAGGAAGAAAAAGTCAAAAAAAATCGATTTTGTTGTCCCTAAGCTGTGCCAACATAGAAATACTTGATTTTGTCCATTTTTACAAAAAAAAAACTAATATAAACTCACTTTAACGACTGTTAAATAACAAACACATGTTCAAAATGGCTGTAACTGTCAAGAAATGCTAGAAAGAAATGATTATATTTTACTTACAAGTGCTGCTATCTTCACGCTGAGTGTTGAAATTCTTCAGACCAAATTCCTATGTAACCTTTAAACAGAATAAAGCTCCTGTACAAACTACCAAAATCCTCGAATAATTATTGGCTAAAAATAACAATTACTGGGAGAAGTCAATGGACTACTTTATTGCCTAGATACTAATCCTTTTGATTATTCCTTCAGGCCAAATTTTGAAATGAAGGCATGTAGAGAACGTCATGAAAGTGTGGAGTTAATGGAGGTAACTATTGACCAACATTAGATTGAAATAAATTTGTACTACATGAGTAAGTCATGTGTTTCTTTCCATTAGAGGCTATAGTAACATAAATATTAGTAAATCAATATCTGAAATTATTTGAGGTAGTTTTGTATAAAATAATATTTTTGTTTAATGTATAATAGTATGAATATATAAATTATTTAATATGCCAACTGTGTAGGTCCCACTCAGTGTTCACATATGAACAAACATCTGTATAATATTTAGTTAAGTATACCTTTGTTTCTGTCCAAATGAATAATAGTTAAGAAAGATGGAAATGAGTATATTTCTACATATTAAAGAGAATGTTTTGTTTTAAAGGTAAATGTTATTTTAATTCCACCAACTGGGGATGTATCGATAATTTTGAGACGGTGTTTAAATTGGACAAAAAAACTGTTGCATTGGAAAATCTCTGTCATAATATATATATATATATATCAACTAAGCTCATCATGAATATATCTTAGTTTTATTTGTGAAATAAACGTCCAATGTTTATAAGAAAAAAAAATACTTTAAATGAGATATTTAATGTTTCACTAAATAATTTATTATATAATAATAAATTGAAACACTTTATTATAATCCAAGAGAAAAAGATACATTGTAGATGACACATTAAAATTTGGGGCATTTCTCAAGGACTGATATCAGGGACAGGACAAGAATGGTTTCAAGTCCCATATATAGTGCAAGCCAGGTTTGTGTCATTTTTTCCATCATTGGAAGATAACGAGAGCTATGAATGCACAATCGAAAGGCCAGGCCTCACCATTTTGTCTCATAGACGTGCTATTAAAGCTATAATTACACTCCAACGAATTTTAAACTAATAGATACACCTATCTCCTCCACCCTGGATATTAAATAAAGGTTACCTCTTCCACAAAATGAGACTCTTCATTCCTAATACAATTAACCTACGAAAACCAAAGATTGACATCTTTAAGCGTAGTTTTTAATACAGATCGACTAGTCTTTAGAATACAATACCTTTTTGCTTTCGCCAGGGAAGTGAGGCTGATCTCAAGCGATTTTTAGTTAATTCTTTTTTTTGTGTGACACGTATTATTCTTTACATTTGTGGTATACTTGATAATCTTGTTGTTTTTTTTGTTCTTTGGACTATCACGTTAGTTTTAAAATCTTAATATTTGTATTTTAAATGATTCACTTTTATTAATAATGATAATTTTAATATTTTATAAGCATTAGATATAACTCGACCTTTATTGGGTTTGTTTATTGCCCCTGGTCGAAATAAATAAAATTAGAGATACAGTAAAAATAGGAGGAAGGCTGAGCTGAAGTACACGAGTCATGTTTTGATGGATTCGGACTTGAATTGGACTCCATATTAAATCAGTAGTACGCGGACTCTTTTCCAAAAACCTTATTTCTGAATTCCATTTTGCTGAACGGACATTTTGCCGGGGAAAAAAATATACATTTGGTGATGCTCAATCATGTTACTCCAATTTTAAAGTGAAGATATGAGTAATTACTTGGGATGAATTACAATGATCAAGTATCGATTGATTAATTATAACTGTTTCATTTCTTTATGAAACTGCTTCAAAAGTTAACTCAACCCACCCCCTATTAGAACCCTTGTAACAAAAATCATGACAACCCACCAATTAATAAATTAGAAGGAGAAACAACGTTTGAAGAATAAAAGGAGGCAATCAATCAGTTATTGAGATTCAATGGCCATTGAGAAGTGATCAATCGTTTGGATCGAATGTGTTAGTGATCTATGTATATGGGCAAGTGTTCATCGACACTTGTCTATCCCGAGATCGTCTCTCACTCTATAATTATGAAAATGTGTTTATCATTGGAGTTGTCTAGAAGGTAATTACCTAGTAAAGTAGTAGGAATCATCATCAAATATATTTTTTATTTTTTCCAGCAATGTGTCCGTTCAGCAAAGTGGTCATTTGGGATCGTGCTCATTCGGGAAAGAGGATTTCAGTAATATGGTTTTCGGCAAAGTGGTCAAGAACTGAACTCAGCATCGTAGTGTATCGTAGCTTTTGTGCTCAATCTTGTTTTTTGAATAGCTCTTATTTTAACACAAAAGTATTGTGAGAAATTCGGGAAATTAGGTTTACTCAATTAATTTTTATCTACTCAGATTATATGACCTTGAGAGTTTAGACTCAGACTTAACTCAGAGCATGAAGACTTGGACTCGGAAAAGTTGGACTTGAATACAGGTCTCCCCATCAACAACACTAGGGTATTATCAGCTTTTAATATGTCAGTCAATGTTATTGATCCTTGGAAAACGTTCCATTTTTTAGAACACTTCTTAAATCCTTTTCACTTTTATTATAATAAATACTACAGTAAATTATTTGAAGTAGCTAAGTAGAACGTAAGGTATCTTTGAATTGACTCTCTTGATGCAGATAAATCCTCGAAAATAATTTGCCAGTAATACTTTATAGAACATTATGAAGTCATGTATCCTTCTTTTAAATGTAATATGCTTCATTATACCTCAAAAAAGCCGTGATAGATTGATGATGATATCACTGGTCCATACTTATAATGATGAAACCATTGAACAAATTTTGGTCTATTGTTTGGCTTTTGTTTCCAATTCAGAGTCAACCTTAAGATTAAATACGGGCTACATCCCAAGCAATCGAAATAAACACCTATTTCTAAAACATCTAATCTCTCTGCAAGGGACTTATGTAGTTATTTTAATCGTGTTCTTGCTTTCATTTTCCATACCAAGAGCAATCTCGATAATTAAATCTCCATCAGTACTATTTTAAATTTAATTTAATCATAGTTACCAACCGTCCACTTTTTTTTTTTTTTTTTTTTTTTTACATCCTCCCCAATAAATTTTTTATTATTTCTGAAATCTTTGGTTTTTTGTCAGAGAAACAGTTGCATATTAATTTTAAAAAATAGAATCTAAAATAAAGAAGGAAAGGCCAAAAGCCAAACGTGTTTTTAAATAAAATTATTAATATTCAATAAATCTTTTTAAACAAAGAATCACAGTTTATTAATATTATATTCTTCAATTTTCGACATAAAACTTATCAGGCCACTGGTTCTTTCTCGCCCTAATTTAGCATTAATTTAGTTATGGTATTCATTTTCTTTTTAAGTGTATTAGGATTAAACCGAATTGGTCTTAATTAACTACATATAAATATTTGAAGGATTTATGTATAAATGTGTTAATGTTAAACTAATTCGATATAACTAAGTAAGTGCATAATTAAATTTAATAATTAATTGTATTTTCAAATGAATTGCACATCTTGTCGTTCAAAGTAGATGTATGATATTTTTTAGTATACATAGAATATTTATATTGTTATACAGTCTTGAGTGAAGCCCCGAGATCTCTTGCATGGGCCCTCATGTATTTGATGGGATTGGTTTGGGATGTTTTCTTTAACTCCTCCGAGTCCAGTAAGTGAGAGATCCCGTCTTTCTTTCCAACGTTTCAGACTTGTTCACAGCGTAGACTGCTCGAATTACCCAAATGGAAATTATTCTATCACGTACAATTCTCATTTTCTCGAATTGTACATAAGCTAGAGAGATCATGTTTGTTTGTTTTTTGTAAATAATTGTATATGGTTTAATATATCGAAATATGTATTAATTTCAATCACTCAACTTTCATTCATTATTGAATTAGTAAGTGATAGATAAATACCTCAAGAAACATTAAAATAACTCTAATTCCCTTTAATTAATGTTATTTTCGTATATCATTTAGTTTTGACAACTTAATAAATATCCAAAAAAATATGTTTTCAAAGCAACTAATCTTAATTAACTTAATTTCTTAATGTGTTTTTTAATTATAACAATAATTTTTGTCATTGTGATCATGTATAAAAGGTTTATTATACTTTTGAATAAAGTTTTCACTTTTTTAGTCCAAGGCACTTTATCTAATTCAGAAAAAGACAAATAAATATTTTTTTAAACGTATAAATCTGGAAATATGTATTTACAAAATATATATAATGATCAAAATATACAGGGTGCGGTTTTAAAAGTAAGAATTTTTAAACCGGTTTTCTTGGGAACCCTTAGTCGTACAGCTTTAAAGACTAGTTTATCAGATTCAGCAGACAATTTTGTATAAGTTCTGTTTATAAAGAGTTGAAATTGTCCTCCGAGTACGACTGTCGTGCAGCAATCATTGTCACCCTCCATGCAGGGCGTGCGTCCAAAGAGATCATCGACTTTCTCAAGTTGTTCTCTGCCACAGCGTATAAAGTCGCAAAGTAGTTTTGCAGGTTGCAGCTGGAAGACCATATCTCTACCAGCAAGACAGCGCACCCGCTCATACTAGCCATCTGGTACAAAATTGTAAATCGGACAATTTGGAGATGTTCTGATCTAAGGAAATGTAGCCCCCTAGCTACCTGGACTGCAATCTTTGTACTATTTCGTGTTGGGTATCTTGGAGAGGGAGTCCAACAAGCGTGCTCACAATAATTTGACTTCTCTGAGCGCCTCCATTATTGAGGCTGTGAGCAATATAAATAAAGATCACCTGATCAATGCGTGCAGCAGGTTCCGCACCAAGTCGGAGGTCGTGGTTGAGGCTGAGGGTTGTTGGAATGAACGATTAGGTTCATGGAGGGTCCCTACATTTGTATATAAATGGATTTGTAAATACCTTTACTAATTTAAGAAATAAAAAGATTTATGCGCTGGTCTCGAAAATTCTTAATTGTAAAACCGCACCCTGGACTTATTTTATAAAAAAAATAACAAACTAACTTTTTCCCCAACTAAATATACATATATGATACATTAGAAGATTAATAGAAATACCACAACTAGGTTATACCATAATGCATGTACTACTGATGTTTGTCTTCCAACACGGTTTTTAATATTGACGTCATAGACTATGAGTGGTTGCATGTTTTGTCAAAATCTACCTGTATTGCCCAATAGTCGGTCATATACATTAAATTTAAAATTCTAGCAAGCCCGGTTACATGATGTTTAGATATTTTCTATATGAATCAAGCAAAGTCTCTTTATGTGTTTGTTTGTCGAGGCTTCATTTTTGAATGTGTGCTTAATATTTTAAAACTGTGTGACTACTCAATCTAAGAAAAAATAATGTAGCAACGAGCGTATGTAGCTAAAGCTCAGTGCGTCACATTAAAAAGAAAAGAAAAGAGGAGTATATATCTATATTATTAAAGGAAAGTTTGTTTGTCGATTTGTCAACGGCTAACTTTTTCGAGGAATGCCGTGTACTCTCACTAATTTTGAATATTTATAGATAAAAGACACTTCATAGGATCGTTAAAGTACAAAGTTGTCATGAGATGAAAATATGCAAATTTTAACATTTATTTTAACATAAGCCACTAACCCCTTAAGAGCAAGTTATATATTTCTTTTATTTTAAGAAGTTTAAAAAAAAAAACCACATAAAAACGATTTAATCATAATAATGAATCAAAGTCGGATATTTCTCCTTTAAGCTATTTATTTTCAAAGCAATCCATATATAAAAATCATGCATTTACAGATATATGTACAATGTACATATATATACTGTTTTAAAATTATACATATGACAGATATGCTTAGACAAACGCCAATGTCACTTTCTTATTCTTCATGAGTGAAAATTGGGGCTGGTGTGCCCACTTTTCCCTTTTTGTGATATTAATTAGCTTATTGTAGCAATATTGAGAACCGTGTTTTTTTGTAAAATTTTAAAAAATTGCCTTTCAGATTATGGGAATATTAACATTTTTTTCGATCTTCAAAAAGCTACAGCCATAAAATTTTCTACAGAATTGTATGATTATACAGTGCAGATTATTATTAAAAAGTAAACAAAAACTTTTGTTTACTTTTCTTAGTGTATAACACTGATTTTGAGGGGTAAAAAACACTTTTTACAAGAGTAATACTTTTATAATATTGCAGTCAGTTTTTCGGTTTTTTTTTTAATAGTATCCTGTATTATTTGAATTATTAATTACTAGTGGGAGTACCCCCTGTATTGGCCAAAGTAATTAGGCACCAACTAAATGACTAAATTCATATGGCATGCTTTATCCTCAATAATGAAAGAATGAGGATAAATTTTATATGTTGGGGTGTGTATTTTTGTCTTAAGAGAGCTCACTAATAAACCCAACAAAATGCATTTCAACAAACCTGCGTTTATATTTAATTATTTAGTACATACAAAAAATGCACATGACTTATGATATATATACAAAAGACCAATAACAAAACAATATTCTTATTATATTTGCACTTCCCACATACTGCAATATTTTATTAATACGACTCCATGATTATATATTATATCAAAATATGAATGTGATTTACATCATGGAGCACTATATACAGTCCATCCGCTGACTTGTTCTCATAGATTAAGACATTCAGAGAGAAGAAAAACAACTTTGCTCAATTAATATTAATTTGCAATTAGTTGATTTAACGTTATCAAATTTCAAAACTCTTTTATAGACTAGTAATTATTGATGTTATAACGCTCAGTACAAGGGTTGCAATTTTCCTCGTATTCTTATACAGAGTGCAACAGGATAACTGCCATATATATAAGGCAATGTAACCAGACTATAGTACTAGCCGTTTATAGGCGAAGTTCTAAAGTTTTTGTAAAAATGTAGTCAATTGCTAAATTATGTGTTGGAGTAGTAAGGAACGTGTGTTTGTCGTCGAAAAGAAATACGCCCAAAAAATTATCTAACTTATTCAATTAAACTAATTGCAATTTAGCTCCGGAATGTTATCGGTACAATTTATGAAAATTTAGTAAGGGTGTTCATTCAATTTTTAAAATACAAAAGACGATCTTTCAATTCATTTTCATAATTTAAAATTTACAAAATTCTTTGAAAGCGAATAGTTCCAATGATGCTAGAGATCTATGAGATTTGATATCATGCAAGTATTTTGAATTAGTGGGATTTCTACACATGGAACTATTAATGTAGACGGCAATGTTGTAGTTTTAGTAAATAACTATGATTGATTTTTTCTTCATTTGAGATATTACCAAAGTTTTAAAAATGGTTACTTCCCTCATCAATGATCGTAATTAGAATATTGATATATTATTATTTCTGTGGACGTCTCCAATAGAGACAAAATCAATTAAATGTTACTGATCCTCTAAACATCTATTTTTATTATGTTGGTTGAGTCAAGTCCGTCTTCTTTAAAGATTATTAAGATATTTATTTTGAATAATAACTCCATAAATATTTAATAAAAATTAGTGAAACTTTTAGTTATGATGATAAAATAAATGCTTTTATTTATAATTACATCATTATATTGTATATTGCTTCAATCAGCATGAATAAGTGATGCAGTTATCACGATAATTTTCAATAGTGAGGTAAGTGCTTTAAATCAAATTAAATTCATAATTTAAAGTTATACAAAATATGTAGGGAGCATTATAAAATATATAATGAATATTTTTGTAAAAAAGAGAATAATTGGTTTAGTTTCGGTCCTTATTTTGGACTGAAGACTGTAGTCTCGTCCAGTCTAGTCCGGCTCAGTTCAGTCGTACGTATAATTCATCAATTTATATAGTTTAGTCTTTTATGACGTTCCACAATTTTATTTCTGCTTTGTTTGATCATTTATATTAATGAAAGTATAAAAAGTATACAAGTCAAATGGACCTAATAAATAGGGACTGGAACAATGCTACATTTGAGTCTTTAACAATGGTCATGGATTCTTATTATGACGAAAGAGCCGATGAGAGCAAATGTAGGAACATTTTTAGTAATTAAAATCGTGTATATTTTGGATATGTCAAAAAAAACCTCGAAAATCAACATCGTGACTCTGACAATTAGAATTTTTTTTAGGAGGAGGGTAGGTTAACTGTCATGCCGTTTAATTAGGTCATCTACAATTAGCTGTGCTGAGAGAGGAGGGAGATAAGGTAATAAACAAGGACTTTGGCAAGAAATACTTCAACGAACTCTGATTTCTACGAGGACTTACAATTATAAGTATGAAACAAATTTTAAAGGTTTATACTCCGTCTTTTATGAGCACAGAGGAATGTTTTATCAGGTTTGGAATATAATGGAAGTTGAATAATAATGACACTATCTCAAGAACTAATAAAAATTGGTCCTAAGAATGGATTGAACCGAATAAATCAGGACTAACGCACCACTAAATCCAATACCCCATATATCCATTTGAAGTTGTTTAAAAAAAGTCATGACACTTGATGATAAAAAATTTCAAAGTGCTCTTTATGTATTATTTTGAATAATTATAAAGAAATTGAATGTAATATAAAATTTGTAAAAGAGACGGATATTATTTATCATTAAAAATTAAACTTAACACTAGATAATTTTTATTTATATTTACTCATATGCATATTACTCTTTGGAAACATTCATATCATTCAAACGTTCTTAATTTTGTTTTGTTAAAAGGGCAATCACCATTAATCAAATACTTAAGTCGTAGTGTCTTTATTTATTCTTGTTTGTCAAAAAAAAATTAAAAAAAGGCATACATACATTAGCTTAGCTTATGTATTTAAAGATCAAAGATAGTTTATGGTGTACTTGAATGAAGATTATTTGCTTAACTTACGTTATGATTTATAACTTTAAAAGGTATATATTTTAGTCAATATTACAAATATTGTCCGATGGACAAAGTTTCACATCCATGAACAATTTTTAAATAAGTTTGTTCATGAACTGTGTACATAACGTCGTTAAATTAAGCTTGCATACGAATAATAGTAGAAAAAAGGACCAAAATCAGTTGTGAGTTAGGCAAGTATGGTTCAAATCTTTCCATCTATATAATTATGATTCAATAACTGTAGATAAGTGTTTAGAACTTAAAAAGAGTTAACTCAAAATCAACCAATTCATGTTTAGAACACTAATTTCTTGCAATGTTATCAATGTCAAATAAATAAAAGTAAATTATATATCAGTTTTTGTACTGAATCTAAAACTATTGCTTATTTTACTCAATCAGGTTATCATGTTATTCAAATAGTATTACATTAAAAATATCCTAAATTCGGATCTATTTTTAACAATTAAAATTAATTTTTTGTTTTTACTATTCAAAATATTGATTGATATATTCCCTGAGAACATAAAATATATTTTGAATAAATAGCAAAAATATTTCGTTATATATATAACTATCAATATGGATTAAAACAACGACGAACGTAGGTAAAATTCAACGTCGGGACTTTTGTAATTCTTTTATAAAAATGGGGGGAAAAGTTTGAACATAACATTTAACTCTGTCATTGTGTGAGCCCACATTAAATAGCTCTACTACTTTTATTGAATGTGTGACCTCTGTTTTATATTATATTATTGACCATAAATCATAAATAATACAAATAGAGCTAATAATCTTACAAACGGTTCTTTTTTTATTATATTCTTAAACTCAACTCTATCTCTACTTTTATCGCGCCCCCATCTATGTTTGGGTAAAAATTAGAGAAAATTAACAATTTTAAGATTAAACAAGAGAAAACCCTTGGTTTTACCATTCTTTTTTCTCTCATGTTCATTATTTAAATGATTGTCGGGGTATTAACATCTCTTTCTGAATGATAAATTCCCGCCTAGTTTTTGTTCATTTTTAAAAATAGGTATGTTTAAATATAATTTTACAATATATTTCCCCTGCATTAGTGTTATTTTATATGTTAAAGGGACTTATCTCTATAGCAGTAATACATTTTTTCCTTAGGGTACAAATTTTTATAACTGAAGCTTATGTCAATATGTATATTAATTTAGTAAGCCTCCCTCGGCCTTATCCTCGCGCTCTACGAAAAGTATCTATCTCTAACTATAAGATATGATAGAAGATTGAAAAAAGGGAGCATTTCATACTACCTAAATTATGTTAATGAGGTTTGTTAATTGTGTCTAAATTGAACTCTTTAAATACACTTATTTGTATATTAATTCCATTTGGAAGCCCTTAATAAAGCCACATCTTAGCACACGAGTTCGTAAGAATGAACAATCCCAGTTATATTCCTACCATAGAAAACTGGAATCGATTATAATATTATTTAAAATCAAGTCACGATTCTAGGATTACTTTAATACTAGAAATAGACAAAACTATTTTGTAAAAGATTTAGTTGGTATCAGTGTTGTATTTTATATATAAGCCTGAAGTATAAATAGTTTATACTTTAATAGTGAAATAATGTATGCAATCTGCAAACTCAATTTCAGAGGTTTTTTTCTTATTTAATATTGTAGGTACTAAAAAAACTGCCCTGGAGAAAATTACTAGTATGGAAAAATATTCATGATGAATAATAACACATTATAAATTCCCCTAATATTATTTATAAAAAACATCTAAACATATTTGTTTGTTCCATCTCCCAAAGGAGAGCCTTCAAGTGTGAGTAATATTATTACAATAACATGTCCTTGTAATTTTTTTAAATTCAATCTAATCTTCTAAGAAATGGATCGAGAGGATTTGTAAGGATATAAAATATGGTTGAATGCACTCCACTCTCAGATTGGCCTGGGGGTATTGTGGAATTACTAAAAACCACTGCAAATACCCCTTTAATACCAAAAAGTAGTTATAAGCACTCGGGTTACGTTGGGTACTTAGGGGTACTCCTGAATCCTTAAAAACCACCGCCAATTCATTCAAGACATCCAAGTAACCCCTCTAATACTAAAAAATAGTTTAAGCCCTCGGTTTGCAAATTGAAACCCGTAGTTTTTTTTTGTATTTTTACGCCATTTAACTCTTTTTTCTTATGGATGCTACGTTACATACAAATAACATTATTTGTATTTCAGTAGTCATATCAATAACTGTTTTTTCTTTCATTTTGTATTGGGTACACTCAATTTTAATCTATTTTTTAGCTTTCCTTTTTTGAAAGGTTAGAGTATCTAACTGATTTCTGTTAGAAATAATTGAACTACCAAGTTTATTATTTATTTTGGTATTTTCTATTGACAGTTTTTGTTTGCCTTTGGAAGACTACAAGCTACACACACATTAGATTATTTATTGCATCTTTTAAACTTTCTTGAAAAAAGATCGTAAATAAACTGTTAGTTTGCCAATTACGTCTTATACTCCACAGCTATTGGGCTATTCTTTATTTAATAGTAGAGACACTCCTTAACAACAGATAATTCAAGTACAACCAATCAACATTCAGAAGACTAATCAGGAGCAAGGAAATTAGAAAATCTACAGATGCCAAAAACATGCATGATTGTGATATACCATTGTGAAAAATTAAATTATTTTAATTAATATCATCCTGTTAATTTTATTATAAATCACAACCTTTGCTCCAAAAAGAAACAAAAAAATAGCCCAATAGCAGTTGGTACTTAGTAATTTTCTTTTTTATCTTTCTAATTAGAAAATTATTATTTAATTAGTGTTGGAAATTATTCACAGTATTTTAACAAATCCTTATTTGAATTCAACCAATCAACATTTAAAATACTGATAAGAAATAGAAATAGACAAATCGACAGCTCACAATAAAAATTAAATTTTTATCGAAGGGTTTGGTTATGATTTCAAATCTTTTATTACATATAGTTTTAATAAATCATGAGAAAAGAGTGTCCAAACTTATAAAAAATATACTTCATGATTAATTTTGAAAATGTCCAAAAATGAAATTGGTCACATATTGAACAACTGTTGTGTTTCGGTTGCAAATACAAAAGGAGACCAATCTTCAATTTTCATATTTTCAAAGTATTAACTTCAGCATTGGCTGGTATGTATGAAGTACAATCATTCATCACGTTCACTAACGAATAAAGCTAATTTTGGAATCAACGCACTAATGATAAAATTCTAATTTTTTGTAATAAAATTATAATTCTAGGTTTTTTACTTGTCATTATTGTAATTATAGAACGGAAGTCTGAAATAAGTTCAAAGTAGAATAAAATATTAAATAACGAATTCACAAGAGGAATTAGGAATTCTATACACGGAACATATTTGTTTCCAATTCTAATATTTCCAATTTTACTGCTGATATGACCCAGATACTTTTCTCCTGCACTAAACCATTGTATATCTAGAATCATCCAAATTTGGTTATGTCCACGGAATTTTATACTGGAAAAGTCATTCCCTGACTTTGCTTCTCAATCAACAAGCAAATGGAATCTCAATATAAACTAGTGTTGTCCAAGATCCATAAAGCACTTGACATGTTTTATACAGCTCTGCTAATATTTTTTCCATACAACTTTGATTCTAACTCATCTATTTAACTATGACATCAAGTGGCCAAAGTAAAGTTAAGCAAATTTAAATTATTTAAAATTTCAAAAATCAATTCATCAAAATATTCATTTTAAATTATCCAAAAATGACGGCGTAAGTTCTACCTTCTTAAACAGATGTGGTCTTTATCTTTCAATAGAAGTAATATTATGTATACTCCTGTATAAATTATAGCACATTAATTATTAATGAAATCTAAAAAAAAATGAATCAAGCCGGATACAACTCTCTAATAGTGATACAATATGTAATAATTATTTTTTTATATTTCACGTATATTCCTCAAATATTATCAAATATCAGTTATGTATCTTCGATCACTCGTGATTCTTACTTATTCAAGTTCATTGAATTCTTTAAAAAATTTCAAATCGTATCTTTGGCAGCAAAAAAATAGACATTTTGGACACAATCTGATCCCCTTGTTTATACACTAACTTTGTTGTTGTAGCCATTAGACTAGATTTTTTGAAAGAAACATAATTTTCAAGTGTTAAGCTTCCTCTATTTCTGAAGTACCTCAAAAAGACAAATCAATACAAGAATTTAATTTATTAATCACAAAAGACATTAAACTAAAATATAATTATTTTTGATTAATAAATTTTATGATCAAAGTATCAAGAGTATCCTGTGAAATGGAGGTAAGGAGAAACATCCAGTTGAGCGGACCACAGTACTAAAATTGTATACTCCCATCTATCAATATTATTTTCTCTTATTTTTACCCATTTTTTGGACAAAAGATATATATAAATATTTGCCAATAGATTCTACACATACCTCAATTTCTTATTTTAGAATAATTTTTCTAATACCAATATGAAAATCAGAATGATTTACCTTTTATATTATTGTATATATTTTTATTTTTAGACTTCTATCAACAAAAACATAAAAAAACAAAAAAATGGGAATTTGTATTATTCATTTATTTATTGAACACATTTTTTTTTCAAACTTTCAAGGACACAACCTCTTTGATTGAGATTTTTAGTTATTATGTTCGGATAGTAAATCATCATTTTTATTCCTTTTTAATAACTTAATCCAATAACTACTTGTCTACATTTTACGTTTTTAGTCATAGAAGTCTAAGAAATATATACAATAATATAAAAGGGTTATTATTTTGATTTTTACGAATTTAAACGAATTCTTAAGAATGATCGAGTAATGCCATTTATTAGTCATTTTACATAGAAGAAACACTCAATTCAAATCACTATAAAGAGAGTATTTGGTATTTATTGTCTTAATCATTTACTAATCTTCTTATCACTTTCTTTGTCCATTTTTGAGTATTAGAGACTTTAGGATCATTTTAGGTTTTTTTTAATTCACATCAATTGATTTTGATGTTTCTATATTCTTAAATTGACTTTAATTAAAAAAATATTTTGTTAAAGAAAATCTCAAATTTTATTAGGGGGACCAGTCGTTCTTTTTATTACGAACACTTTCTCGTATAACATCCTGAAAATCTATTAAACCTATAAAAGTACTGGACATATCATGAATTTATAAAAAAATCCCTCTGACAGGATATAAAAAGATAAAATGTCGTTAAATATGAGGACAGTTGGTCACCCCAGACAGAATAGTAAAAAAAAACCTTTTTTTAGTGAAATTATTGACCCCTCCACTTTAAAAAAGATGTACAGCCTGTCTTGTAATTGTTTTTCTATCTTTTTTGTCCAGGTTACAGATATAGGTGAACATAATTTAGGTACATGTATTTTGTTTCATTATTATTTGAACTATCTTGTGACCTCTTTCTTAAAAGTCTCTTAGAGACGCATAACTAAAGGAAAACTTTTATCTTGTTTTCTTTTGGCAACTGCGTCGTAATGCACTATTTTGGAGAAACACTGGTATAAGCTCAATGCCACATTTTGAATATTTTTTATATTTGTATTTTTCATAGTGAATATACATATTTATACAATAAAAAAAATGGAATAAGACCATTAATATAAAAAATAATTATTGTTTGTAGGAATTATATGACCCATAAGTAAATGAGAATTTTTAGTACCGCTTAACCATTTCTTTCTCCAAAAAAGAAATGTAATGCGAGCCAATAATGAAAAGTTTCAAAGCATGATAAGGTTTTTCATTTTTGAACAGTTTTTCATACAATAAATATATTTATAATTAACGCTCTGCTACTTTCTAAAGGTGTGTATCCACTCCCAAGACTACAATATCCTTGTAGTTTGGGATGTGAAAGCTGTTTCAATCTTTATGACCGTTAATTTAATAAGAAAAGTATATGTTGATAACTATGACGGACAACATTATTGAATTTTCAAAACAGAGAGAAGTAATTAATAGGAACACTAATATCTTTCAGGTATTCAACATATACTTTTTTTAAATGTTTTCTCACGAGTATTTTGACACCTTTCTCATTCCTACACGTAATATCTAGCGAGTATAATTCTTTGCTTCAACTTTTATGTACGTTATATATTTATCTTATACTTTCTGCATTGTAAAATTTTGGAACTAATCCTCAAAGTTTTAAAGAACATTTTGTATGGTTTTTTATTAAATATTATATACCTCAACGATGTATATGAAAAGAAAGATGAAATGTAATTAGTAGATGTCTTTTTCAGTTTAGAACATGTCTTGTTTGATACTAATAGTTTATTAATAATCCATTATTTGCAGGCTAAAAAATTAATTTGTAGACTTTCTACAATTAATATTTTAGAACATGAACTTACTAGTATAAAATATAAAATGATGAAAATTTAGGAACACGCGTAATAGACCTTGGGACTTCAGTTGAACATGATATTTCTTTAAGTGCAAGTATTTTCTAGTATACATAGAATAATGCACTCATGCATCTGTTATCATGCATTAGTTATTAACATCGGCGCCATAACAAGAGGGGGATGACCTTCCCCCTCCACTTTTTGAAAGACAATAAGTATAAGAAATTGTGTTATTATGTTGTCATCAGTATTAGATGTCATTTTTATTCAACTCAACTCCCCCCCCCCGCCCATTGAATTGCTATTAACTGGTAGTGAGTGAGTATATAAACAATTTATAAATTTGTTACTTAATTTTTAAGACCCACGATGACGTCAGTAAAAAAACTATTAACTGCTTCATTTCCACAGTCATTCCTTGTAGCCACGTACTCATTCTAAAAGGGAGGGACACGTAATTATACACTACGGCGACTGACCGGGAGTTTTTGACGATGATGGATGTGTCCATGGTGGTGTACTATGCTGTCTTGATAGCAGCTCGGAGCGAATCCAAATTTGGATCAGAGGTGCAGCAGAGATTCTATATTAAAACGCCTCAAACCACTATGTGTAGATGGTTCAGGTCAGAGTGAAATGGAGGTAGGCCAGAGGTCAGACAAATTGTTGCTGTAGAAGTTTTGGCTCTTCTTGGCTGTATGGGGCTATAAAGGACTTCTTGATGTTGTAGGCAGTTCGAATGGAGAAGCCTGCCCGGCACTGACGCCAGCGGGGAGGAGGTCTAACACACACTTTGGATTTTTTACAGATATTTTGACATTTTTAGACTTAAAGACATTTTTGTTTCAGCTGTCATTTACTTCCGTATTTAATTAAGTTTTTGCTATTATTATTGAATAGTTTGTATCACTTTGCCTCTTTTCTGTCATATTACCTTCAATATTTCATTAATTTACGGAAGAAACCCCCAATTAAATATTACTCAGATGAGCTCAAGTTTTATTTGTAGCTTAAATTTGTTATATAATGGTGTCAATTAACAATTATTTTAGATCAAAACTAAGAAAGAACATCTGTTAAGACTTAAAATCAATTGGGAAAGTATAGAAATATAACAAAAAGGCGCCATGTAAATATAAGCAATTTAAGTTTTATATTGCTAAGATATCTACATTGGGGTGAACAAAAACCCCAAGGAAACACTCGTGGTAGGAATCTGAAGTGATTTAACGAAAACATTGTCATTTTGAGCCACAAATGTTGATATATATATAACTCTGTTAATAGAAATATGGAATGACAAGGTTCTATTGGTTTTATATATAGATATAGTGTAAAATCCTTCTTTTTTGTGTGTAGGGTATCTTGTAAGCATTTATCAAAGTGTGAATTGTATTTATTTGTAAATTAAGGTATCAAGTTTCCTTTACTTGCGTTACTTAGGCCTCCTTGCACATTATTTACTCTAATGGGCAAATCATGCTAACATTTCCTTTCATTAAATGTTTTTAATTTGCAACACTTTTTTGTTTCTTTTTGGACGAAGAAGTTTGGAATCATAACTCACTTTTGTTTCTATTTCCTTCTTATCATTTTATATGTACAATCAACTTAATATATTTTACTAAGACATGGAATCATTTGTCTTATACCAACTCGGCTTCCCAACTAATGGAGGTTTATATGCATGTATAATGCATATGTTCCCTGTCAACACAAAAGCAAGCAGAATGATTTTTCTCTAAAAGGAATCTGAATTATTATAGGTATAAATTTGACTTTTTCAATTGATTATTTTCCATTTCTGTTAACACGTTCACTACCAGAGTATTTCTCCATGTTCTTTCCTAGTGATGTAAATTCAAAGGATATATTCGTGGGTTTTTCAAAGTTGTTATCATTATTTTTTCATACTTGAATAGGTATAAGTTGACGTTGAAGAATTTTTTTTTTTTTTTTTTGGGGGGGGCGTCGTGTATGTTATAAGTGTAAGCCTTTGTTGAACTACCTAAGAGTAGAATTAAAGATCGACATCAGAGTAATTCCTGTTTATGTTTTTTCTAGATACAGAGTGTTTCTTTGCTTCCTCTCAAAGCTACTCGTAGTTAACACACAATAGAACGTCATGAAAGCAGAGCTGTTTTACTCAAATATTTTTCAAATTGTCAGGGTTAACACGATAATTTTCTTTTTTTTTTTTAACATAACCACAGTTCATATTTTTTACAACTCTACCTATCAGAATAACTTTTTTATATAAATGCTCATTCAATCAAATTTTACTATTTTCGTTTTTTTCCCATACATTAATATCATTTATACTAAATATTATTAATATAATATATATTAAGTATTTATACTGTCAATGATAAATTTTGTATATTTGATTCAATTAGATTTAATTTATACTATTGTGTCCACCCCACTGGCAAGCCCATGGGGTATGCCTCCTCATTTCTTTGGAATATATGTAGTAACGACAATATTTTTTTTAGGAAATAGCTTTTGTTAATACATAAATTCTTTTTTGGGTTAGACATAGGCTCCAAAATAAATACATAGTAGGGTTGAAAAACAAGGACTGTTTATTAATGTTAATTGTCTCATTACTTGTTGTGCCTTGACGAGGGAGAGACACAAGCTTATTTATAGTAGGAGAGATCCAGGATGACCGAGAGACAAATGAGAAGATGAAATGGCGTGGAGGAATAAGACTACACTGTTAATAAGATCATATGTATTCTTTATAATACAAAACCATACTCTATTTTATTTACACAATACGAGACTATTTATACTACGTAAAACACAGTACTTTAATACACTAAAGAACATACAAGAAAGGAAATATGAAATACATAACATCACCCCCCAAGCACCAAATCCATGGCGGTGATTACACAGGTTCCTCTCCATGAACAGCAGCCTATAGATCTGCTCCATCCATGTCCAGGTGCGGACAAACTGTTTGTTCTTGCACATAAAATTTTTATCTCCATAGACGTGCTGTGCTCTCAGCACGCGTACCGGAGAAAGGAGGACAATACTCCTCATAGAGGTTTTAAGGACCCGAGCACCCTGCTCGTCCCTGGGAGAAATAACCTTCACCCTTATCGAAGTTTCAGAGACACGAGCACCCTGCTCGTCCCTGGGAGACATCTAGCTCGATGTACCCTCATCCAACTCGGGATGATCCAGGAGAGAGACCGTTGCACATCCATTAACCAATGATGTGAACGGGAGAGTAGGAACAGCAGAGAACCAAAATTGCGTAGGGCTAAATCCACTTTTAATTATGTGGTCCCTGACCCGGACACACACTTCACTTCTTGTAAGTGACGAAGGTTCTCTTCCTTCCTCCACGAGGCCCAAACTGAGGCACAGTCCATATTGCTCCGCCTTCCGCAGACGAACGAGCGTTCTCCCTATCGACGAAAAAGGGCTACCCAACTCCAACAGGGCTAGCTTCCCCGACGATCCCACAGCAGGGAGGTCACGTGATCCTGACCCCATCCTCGTCGCCAATGTTGCGTCTTGACAAAGGTAAGGAGGTTCCAATTCTTTAAACCAATAGATCCAGGACGACCGGGAGAGATGAGGTGAAGGAGTGCGTGGAGGAGTAAAACACTTTTTACAGGAACATCTGTCTTCTTATTAATACAAAACCTACTCTATGATTGTACCCCCAATCCAATGGTGTTCTTATTGACTTTACTCCGGTCCGTTGCTTCCGTCTGTAGGTGGTGTTTGTAGAACATTACAAGTGGCGACGAAGATGGTGAAACTATTACCAAGGCTCACGCTCGCGGAGCTGAGATGCGAATGTTCCAGGTTGGAACTTGGAAGTGAGGACGAATTGAGGGGTAAAAAGAAATTGGAACTCGTGGCATTGGTGAGAGAGTACATCGAGGGTTGTGGCTGTGATCCCAAGTCGTTCGACTTCAACAATGGGGCTCAAGCCTCTGGAGATGGTGCTTCAGGCACGACGGGACAGCTTGGGGTACGGCAGCCCTCTCCATTTGTGATGGATGGTCCACGTAGAGGCAATAGATGGTCGTCATGGTGGGACGAATTCGAAATTTACGTGTCCTTGTTTGGGGAATTGTCCCCGGAACGTAAAAAGTATCTCCTGCTTCACTGTGCTGGGACAGAGGTCCAACAATGGTTCAACACCATACAGATTGTTGCATTGCCTGGGGAAGACGTCTTCACCTCGACGGTAAGGGCAATTCGGGATGCTTTCTCCCAACGGAAAGTCTGTTGTTTGAACACTTCCGGCTCTCTGAGATGAAACAGGGAGTCGGGGAGCCTGTTGATGATTACGTGACTCGGTTGCGTGGCCAGGCAAAGTTTGGTCGCTATGCGTGTGGGAGCTGCAAAGTTTCGTACGAAGACGAAATTATTCTCGACGTGGTGGTTAAGAACACGTCGTCCCCACGGCTCCGTCAAACTGTCTTCGAGAGAGGTAGCACGAAATTGACAGACGTGTTGCCATTAGCCAGAGCATTCGAAACCTCCATCAGCCACGTCAAAGAAATGGAATCGAGTGAAACTGTAATGGCATCCGAGTATAAGGGGCCAAAAGGTGTCCGTCGCTCCAAAGGGACGTGGTCGACGCAAAAGACTAATCCAAAGATGGACAGAGAGAACATACAAGAAAGGAAATATGAAATACATAACATTACTATGAAAAGGTTTAGTGATTATGTTTTGATATTCTGTTTCCGCCGTACGTTTTAGATAAACAAACTATTCTAATAATTTATTAATTGCATCATCATGAATAGGAACACGTAAAAAGGCATCTCACATGCTGGAGTTAATGTGATGAAGATTACAAGCATTGTTAAGTGTTCTAGGAGCCTGGTTTTTAAGTTGGTCAAGATGAAAAAAAAAGACCTCTCCAGGATGTCAGGAAGTGGAGGGCATAATTTAAAGAGGGATACAAAGTTCTTGTTAACTTTAGAGAAGAATATAAAGGAGGATCCCAAGGATGAATTGCCACGCAAACAACGACTTCTCTGTGGCTCTTATGACCATCAGAAGGGCTTTAAAGTACAACTTGGGATTAGTTTCTTTCACAAGGACCCTATGCCACCTTCTAACAGAGAGCATGAAAGCCAGGAAGCTCGAAAGGTGCAAAAAAATTCTCACATGGATCAAGGTAAATGGGGCTATTGTGAAAAATTTATCGGACAAGAAGATTTTCACAGTTGATCAATTTTACTGCCGTTGGAACGAACGCTGGCTTGTGTCAGACCAAAGAAAAGGTCCAAGGAGTTTACCACTCTAATTATCCGAACCAAACAATGGTCCTCAGTGTTGTGGCCTCTGATAGAAAGAAGATGCATCCGTTCTTTTTCAAGGATGGACCGAAACTCGGCTAGGAGTCCTACTATGTGCTTAGGTACACCATTTTGCCATGGCTGAAGATCAACTATGCGTTGAGGCTAACTATGTGTGGACTCAGAATGCCTCTCCCTCTCACACGTCTGCCAAGTACAATCACAGATAACATGGCTCGATTCTGCTCCAAAGAGATATGGCCCCTTCCTCACCAGATTTGAACCCACAGGGAGTTTTCTATATTGGCCACTTTGGAGAGGAAAATCAACAGGACCTCATACCCACATTTGGACACACTGAAGTCCTCCATAGTGTTTTGCTTGCATAGTCATTTGAAAAAGTCGATTTTCTCTAAGTTTATCGAATACTGACATGTATTATTAGACATCTATTTAACATTATCTTTCCTACGATTATGTTTGATAAAATAAATTAGTACTTCACTATAATGGAGGAGGATTATCTTCATTGGAAAACAATAAATTTTTACGATATTCTTGATATTTTACAGGCAGTCTTTCAACTAATTCATGCAAAATTGCAGGCTTGTACTCCTTCTCCCTTTGTCCGTTCAATCGTTTATTTTGTAAAAACTTTCCGTTCGCCGTTCATTCGTTAATTTCTGTTCAATCGTTCATTTTTGAATTATTTATTTATTCATTAAATATTTATCCAGTAAAAAAATTCCAACTACAAAATACTCATTAATATATAAAGCCCTTTTTTACTCAATACATAAAAATGAGCCTCAATGGCGTAGCTTACTAAAAGCAAAATAGGAAATCCAAGGGGTCCTGAAATGAACAGGGCCTAATTTACCAGCAAAAGTGATGTTCTCAATTTTTTTAACTTAACACACAAATTGATACAAAAGTATATAGTAATTATTAATTTAAATACATCATACCAGTTGTCATTGAAGAAAAAAATTGTAACAACTTCTTGATTTATTTGGGGCGTGTAAAATATAATTCACACTCAAGTACTAAAGTACTCCTTCCCTACCAATGATTAATGAATAATTATACAATTGATAAGATTTTTTTTTTTTTTTTTTTTTCGAAATCCTGAATGACCTTAACAGCGTGGGAGATGGACCTTGAAGCGTATGCTCTTGCATTCCCACATACTAAATCTTCCCTTAATTTATATATGTTCTCACATATCATCTTTGAAAAAGGCGCGAATCTCAGGAGAAATAATGTTTTTGGGAGGATATTGATATCCTAAGCCTTCAATTTTTCATTTCTGGTGAGTGGGTATTACTGAAAAATCTTACACTTTTCTGTATAGAAGATAAGATTTTAAACTCATTTCTTCTCTCAGCATCGGCACTGCATCTAGAAACCGGGTTTATTTTTTAAATCCTGACTGACCTAAATGGTGTGGAAGATGGAGTATGCAACTTTTTCTTGTGTTCCTGTTCGAAATAAGGTAAGATCATCAGCATATAATAAGCACTTGAGTGACTTTTCATTTATTTTCATACCTTCAAGGCTGGAGTTGTGGTTGATCATCTCGTTCCATCCTTTCATTGCGATTAAAAAGAGGGATGGTAATAGAAAATCTCATTGCCAAGCTCCACGTTGAATGCAAAACTTAGAATGAGCAGCGGGAATGTTGTTCAATGATGAGTTTCTAAGGATGGCCAGATGATTGAACTATTCTTGTTTAAGACATATGATTTTCTTTTTTTTTAGTTTTATGAATGATGCTATTAATCTAATTTTTTAAGTTTTTCATACAAATATTAAACATAGTGCCAAAAATTTCGGAAATATAACAATCTAAATCATTGTAGCAAATATTACGCATAAATTTAATATTATCAAAAACACTCTTGATCGATGATAAATAATTTCAATCATAGATACAAATATATGTTTTTGATTAGCACCATTTTGAAATAATGCTTTGGCGTCTTTATTTTGTGTAATTGCTTCATATAGATTCCAGGAAAGGATACAAATTAAATATTTAGTATCTGAAGGACATACAAATCCTCCTCGATTTATCATATTGATCAAAGAATATTTGACTCTTTCCGACTCATCATTTATAAATTCTACTTGAAAAATTAATATTAGGAAATACTCTAAGTGAACAAAATTTGGATTGACAACAGTTGCATGACTCAGATTTCATGAGGTCTCGAGCAACATACCCACTTATAAAGATTAATAAATTTGAATCAAGTTCATCACATTACATTAAACTATCAACATCTACATTATGGGTTTAATCAAAAATAGGAAAAAAAATTCCAAGATTCTCCATATGAAAAGAGATTGTAATAGCTCAATAGCGAACGGAAATTACTCGGAATCCAGCTTAATGTACAGTTTTTAAAACAAGATCATCATATTGTTTTTATTTTTTGGAATTGAGTTTGGTCACAAGATTTAAGCTCACAACATCATTGTACGTCCCACACGAACTTTTAATCAAAAATATTGAGATAGTTTGTGAGGGCACAAAATCTTCATTCTATCCATATAATTTAGCGTTACTTTAGTCTACTTGCTTTTTCTGTATTGGATTCAAATTTTCACTTCTACATTTCAGGTATTTAATGGTGGCATCATTGATGCCAGTGTTGACAGTCACCGCTCCAAAAACTCTCATCAAACGGGACACATGTGGCATTGCAACAATTCCTTGCATTTGAAGTTGCTTGTAAAAATTAGGGCTGGTTTGTTCCAACATTAAATATTTGGCTAACATTTCAACCGAATATTTTGAGTTCATCTAAAATGACTTTGAAATGAATAAACTTGATCATGATCTTTTTCTCCTCAACTATGCAGCTGTACAGAAAAGCTAAGATATTTAGTACTTGAGACATGGATTGGATATTCCATTTCTGACTCATTATTTGTTGTACTTAACTGAGACGTAATCGAACATTCCCATGAGCCATGATGAATGTCATGTCGTGAAATATTTCTAATTGATGCTTTATAACTGTTCTTCCATGAACAGAATCAGAATCAAATCTAGAAAATATGAGTCCATTTTGAATATCTGCGATTGATATATTAGCAGAACGATTATCCAAAGAGAGCTATTGACCCTTAATTTCTTCGTATAAAAGTAACGTTATCCGCTTCAAGAAACTGTTTTCTGTTCGACTAGAGAATAAAGCGCATAACTATTAATCGATATATATTAAATTAATATCCACTCTATCTAAAAATTGTCAATTTTAATGGAGAATATGAATTTGGTGAAGCACACACACACAAAACAAAAACATATAAAGAATTACTAATACTCTTCTTGGAAACGTGCTTGATTAGTTGATCTACCACTCCTTCGATCTGGTTGATGTCTTGATAAATAATAAAGGATATTTTAGCTTCATCTTTTAATCTTCTATTCGACAATTTTAAACCTTTTCGCTTCTTCATTCGAAAACTATCGGAATCCATCGATACTGTCAAGAAATCTTGATTGCGTAAATGTAAGGAGTATAATTTTAACTGTATTAAATGATTGGGAGAAATTTGTCTAATCTCTTTGAATGACTCTTTTCCACACTTGGAGTCTATCTGGATCTTTTGGATTTTGATGGAACGTTATTTTGTTTTCCGTTTCATCAAGGCCTTTCCTTTTTTAAGGCCATACCCAGACCGACAGGAACTAAGAACCTACTCGACATCTTCGCTTGCTCCACCAAAGAATCTTATTTAACAATCAAGGGATGATAACTTACTAAAAGACACGTTGCAATTTGAAGCTGTTACTACCTAAATTTTTAGATGTGTTCTTCTTTTATCACACCAGACTCTTTGATTTTTGGCCCAAACATGCAATTGAAAACAAAAAAATCTCCATATAAATAATGTACTCATTAATCTTGTCTACAGTTTTCGTATTGTACATAGTTCAATTATATATTTTGTACTGCATTGACACAGGGCATCATTCATACACGTTCATACAAAACTAAAAATATGTGATTAGATATGACAAAAAAAATAAAGTCTAGACAATGCCTCCATTGTGATACATTATTCTGTTCTCACAACCTGAAAGGGAGGACGAAGGAGATTATGGTTGCACCAAGCTTAGTTAAAATAATAATAGTTTTAGATTTACATTTAAGTTCAGGACACTACGCAAAAATTAACCCTTATGTACATAGGCACAATAAGTACAGATCTGTTAAGCACCTATTTTTGTGGTCATTTTAGTCAATAAAAATGAGCTTCTTCCAATTGTAATGAATTTATATTCCTTTCCATTAAACTACGAATAACTTCAGGCAATTTTATTACTTCAATTACTCATCTTATGATGTCTGCAAACGATCTCTTCAGCCAAATACAAGACTCTCCATCCAACATGGATAATAACAATGATCCCGCTATGACGACTGGTCATTAAACTACAAATTGTGTGGTGAGCCATTACATAGAAACTGATGACTTTACATAGTAATGCAAAGTTATACACAGATAATCAGATCTATAATTTTTCAATATACATATAAAACTATATTTTAGCACATCATAGATAATTATAATTATAACCCAAGGTTAATAGGAATACAAGGTTTTAAACCATAACGCATGTACAACATATGTTTCACTTCCACCACACTTTTAATATTGACGTCATAGTAAATGAGTGGTTGAGTGTTTTTTTTAAATCTGTTTTTCTTGCGCAGGAGTCGGTAGGATACATTCAATTGAAAATTCTGGCAATAGTGACGTCATAGACTATGAGTGGTTGCGTGTCTTTTCCAGCAGTTGGTACGATACATCAGATTGAAAATTATAGCAAGCCCGATTATATGATGGTCTAACCCTGTATTTATATTGACCTTGATTATAAGCATAATCAAGAAAAAAAAACGTAGTAATCTTTAGAAAAAATTGTAAAAAAGTCACCCATTATAAACAATAAAAAATAAAAGTCAAAATGAACGCCGTTCATATTTTTCTCCCGTTCATCGTTTATTTTTATTTTTTCAGTTCGTCCTCCATTCGTCCCAAAAATTATAACTGGTATTGCTCTTTTCAAACAAACCAAAGGAATTCATCGACAAAGAACTGTTGTCTTTGGATTTGAAGATTTTGGTGTGATCAGAATATTGATCATATGTACGCAAAATAAGTTCAGAAGTATATTAAATGATTTCATAGACAGAGTAATGAAATCAGATATAACTTGAAAGGTCCTTCATGATTGTGATCTTCATTCGAGTTGAAACTTTAAGGAAATGGTAACTTTTTTTTTTTTTTTTTTTTGACAATGAAAGTTGATTATAAATCAACTGGAGCCAACAAAAATTTCTGAATCATGCCTGAAGTATTATATTTGATGAAATTGTTAATATTGACCGATTGACTTCCAATGATTAATATAGCTTATTTTAAAAGAAAAGTATAAACTAAATATGTCAGAATTCATTGTACATCCTTATTAAATCCATAATATTTTATACTTCTAGTTTGAAATGATATACTTCTTGACACAATTTTAATACAAAATGTCTTCTTTCTCAGATTTACTAGGATTAACATAATTGAATTTGATGCCATTTATTTGGCTTTTGATTTTTGTTAATCTTTTTATGAATTACCATAATTTTATTCATTAATTTTAAACTTTGTAGCTTTATCAATTATCTTATATATTTATATTTCTACCATTTTTTAAATAATTTAATATTATCATTTTGGAAGGATCTCATTTATTCTTTAGTGAGCTGATAACTTATATGTATTATTGTATCTAATAAAGTTTCTGTTTTGTATTTCAAAAATTATATAATATAGTTTCACTTTGTTATCTTTGATTCAATATGAAATTATATGAGTTAAATTTAGAAATGGAACTTTTTTTTAATTTCATAGCCTACAACTCTATTTTATTATTAATTAAAAGGTATATAAGTATGATTGAAACTTCTTCAGATAAGTAAAAACATAAATATTTTATTATTATAATTTTTTTTTTTTTTTTTGGACGCTGTATTTAAGTGATTCAATTATTCTGTATAGTTATTAAGATGATAGTCTGTATTTGGAGATCAATAAGATAAAACTAAAACCATAGTCAAACATTATTAGGAGAAAGTTCATTATTTTCTGAAAAGACGTCATTCGATAAATATTACTAAAAAATAGGATGTTAGTCTGAAAAATTTGAAGATATAAAATCAACAACCCATCCTCTTCCCTTAAGAAAATAATTCTAGGAACGGCCCTGGTTATAAAAGGTAGGAAATAAAGACAAAGCCTACTCCGATTCTAGGAAGGACATAGATAGAAATAACTTAAAGGACGATCATCAATTCTGTTCTGAGTACAGTAAGGACTTAAACTCATAACTTTCCAACAAATATTCAGGGTAGATCTTAGTCTTTGATTCACGCTTTCTATTCAATAACAATATCCAAAAAAAATCACAATTCTTTTTTAAGCACTAGAACACCATGTGCTCAATTTAATAGAATTGTATCCCTTGATTCCAAATAATGCCTTATTTTTTCTTTGTTAGCCTCGTGGCCTTCACGAGGATATACAATTGGTTTTATTTTTGGCTATTTTTAAGGTTGAAAGCTTTTGTAAGCGCTTAGTGTTGAAGGTAGGGATTCATCATGTCAGAAGCCTCCAACAGGTGTGGACTATAGGGGTTGTAGACCCCCAAAAAAAAAAAAAAAAAAATTAAGGATTTTCTTCATTTTTACTAGAAAATTTAATATTTGAATTTATTTTTTTTGAAAAAATTTAATTTAATTTTTTATAAATATCTGTAATTTTATTTTTTAATTCTCTAAAAAAATTAATATTTGAAAAAAATTTCTAAAAATTTAATATTTGAATTATAATTTTTGTAACTAATTGTGGATTTTTGAATATTTTTAGAAAAATAGAAAATTTGTGAAGTTTTTTATGAAAAAATTGATGTGTCAAATTTTTTTGAACAGCTGAGAATTTTTGAATCTTTTTTTCGAAAAATTATATTTTTCCAATTTTTTCTATTGGAAATCTTTAATTTTGGGATTTTTTTCAAAAAAATTCGAAAACCTAGCCCTCCCAAAATATAATCCCGGGCACGCCCCTGTATCCAAACATATTTTAAATCCCAATGTTGATAAATTCTAAAACTATTTTTCAAATGTTTTTATCACACTTATAACTCGAGTTATCACTGTTTAAAATTTCCAAATAGGGATTTTTATTCAGAGCCTCATATCTTCAAGATTAATACATTCAAAAAGTTTAAAAGTATCCCATTTGATAGCTAAAAGTATGAACTTTAATTTTTTTAAAAGAACCTCACGAAAACACTCTAAATTGTTGTCAATTTTTCATAAGGCCTCGACAATTTTAACATTAAATGCTAACTAGGATTTATATTTAGACCGAATAAATCCACACCTTCTGAATAAAGATGAATCGAAAAATGATTGGCAGTCGATTTATTGGTCTAAATTATTATATTAAGTGGGCATGAGCGAAATAAAAAATATATATATTATATGCAAGGTGGTTTGACAGTATGTAGTTTGGTATGCAAGGTGAATAAATTAAAAATGGGCATTCATTTTTAACTTATTTTTCTTGCACACCCAATAAAATTTTGAATTTTCAAATAATATTATCGTTCAGAGAGTATTCTTTTGCCTGCAAATGGGTGCCACTCTCCAATGTTTTGTAAATAAACTAATATAAATAAACAAGGCTCATGGTCCATTAAATACTTAATAAATATCTAACATGTATTTAAATTTTGAGATTCTTGATTTTTATTTTTCGAGATTCTTTTACAATTGATGCAGTAAATATAAAAGTAACTTGGATTATAATACATACAAAGTAACTTTGTTTCATGACTCTCAAAGAAGATAATCTTCTTATTTCGTATGTGATGTCATTACGCTACATGTATAAATATAAGTTAGACACGCGTCCAAAAAAATGCTTACAAATTGTATTCTCATACTGATACTAAGGGCTCATTATATGTAGATTATGTATTTGTCATACATATATTTATTTTTTTTGTTCCACAGAAACATCATTATTATCTCATAAGAGTTGAAATGATAATTATTGCATCCATTATCATTATGGAGTTCTCCTATGCACTTACATGAAAATGTACAATATATTTCTTTGTCCGTAGTGTAGTTTTGAACATAAATCTTCTCCTTACCAGTATTTTCAACTTTGTTCTACGAACATAAACTTTGTTGCACTTGTTCAGCCCTGTGAACAATAACCTATCTTCTGTATCATTAAAGCAAAGTATGCCTTTCTGAATGTCTGTATGTAGGAAAACAAGGCACTGGGTATACTGCATATAGTGGTCCATGATGGTATATAAAAAACATTTTGCTCAAAGAAATAGCAATGTAGTCATATTTATGAAATATTGTAGGCGTGTGCTTATAGTATCCAACGTGTCTCCCTAATGTAAATTATATAAACATTTTTGATATAAGAAATATCAATGTAAACATACTAATGAAATATTGGAGGCGTGTGCATGTAAAACAAGAGCACTGTTTCTATTTGTTTGTTTTTGTTATTGTTCTCGTATGCATAGATTCGATAAAGTAAATCCGGTGTGTTTTTTAGCTGGCCCGCTAATTTTTAATTGGAAGTATAAAGAAGGAATTTTCTTTTCCTGAGCAGTTGTCATTATTATTTAATTCTTGAGGAGTGAACATCCTTTCTTAAATAGATTTAACTATATTCAGAACATGAACTGAGGATTTGTTGCGGAGTTAAAATTGTATGTCCTTGTTGGAGTCAGAGTAGAATTGGAGATCCACATCGGAGTTATTCTAGCGAATGTTCTTGCTTATATCATTTTCTCCTTCCCCTCTTGTCACAGCTGATTTTAGCTGATCTAATGACACGTCATGAGCATTATTCTTTCGTTCCTCCAAAACATTCTTCAAATTGACTTTCGGTTTCTTTTTTTTTTTAATCATACCGATTCTACACCGGATTTTCATTTATATTTATATTCATAATTCAAAATGCGAATATGTTAAGACTTGAATAAAATATAAACACTGGCAAAGGTTAATAGAAATATAAGGTTATACCATCATGTAATTGGGCTTGCCAGAATTTTCAATGTGACTATTGAGCAGGACAGATAGATTTTTACTTCATAAAGTATAACAGCAGTATATGAACAGCATGTAATACTAGAAATCTTAAGATGTTAAGATTAACAGTATATACTCTTTGACGTCACTTTTAAAAATATTGGTGGAAGTCAAACATCAGTCGGAAAAGGGTCTTAATCGTATAATCCAAGGTTAATATAAATACATTCTATTAACCTTGAAACACAGGTATATTAATATGAATTTTGTTTGTTTTTATAACTAAGTGAGTGCTCCTTTATACGTACGTACTCATCAGTCATCCCAAGTAGTATTGTTTCGGTCCTTATTCATTTGGTCCGGTCCAATTATGTCTTAGAACCGGTTCTATCTGTCCTTAGGACTATCGATCATTGGGACGATCATAAAGACCGTCAGTAATTGGGATCGGTCCTTAGGACTATCGTTCCTCGTAATTTTTCATTAAAATATGGATGGTTTATTTTGCCCAGTAGGACATATGAAATATGTCTTAAGATTATTGCGCATATCTTGCGAAAAATGTTATATTTTTCATTATAATACAATATAATACGAGCATATTTTATTGTTAATTAGTTAAATAATTTACTCTATTATAATGGAATAATTAAAAGGAGGAAAAACACCCTCATTGACGTCACGAGGGATCGATTTTACCTAATAAATAAATAAAAAATAATTCTACATATCTTATCAAAGGTTAAAAACCGTCCTGATAGTACTATATGTCTGAGTCGAGTTGTAAGTATTTGATATTTTCATGGAGTCCATTTAAAGTCCATGACTATTTTTATTAGGGGCAATTTGAGTCCTCAAATTTCTTTCAAGTTAATTTCACGTCCATAAAATAATTAATGGTACTCTCAGGGTTATTGTACGTTTAGTATAAAATAGCTTCCGAGTCCAAGTCGAGTTGTGAGTCTTAGATTACGAGATCAAGTCGAGTCACAAGTCTTCAAAATATGTACTCATGCCTAAGTCTAAACACAAGTTCCCACCTCCTGCAATTAGTACAAATTGGCTAACTATCAACGGATGTTATGCATTTATTTATTTTCCTGTTTAGTGGAGGAAAGTTATAAAGGTACTATTTGATCATACTTATCCCTGTATTATGACGGCATCGTCCAACTAACATGGACATTGGACAATGATATCTTTATCAGTGTTCTGAACCTTGATTACTTGAACTGGAATTAAATCTGATTGATCAGCGAATATATTCCATATTAAATAGAGGATATTTTGACCTCAAGTACAAAGAAACTAGGCGTTGTGGACCACCAACTCCTTTTTATAGCTCTGGAGATAATAAAAAATAAAAGGAACGGAAGTTCGGGGAGAAACCTCAGACGAAAAGCTGGTAACCAAACCCATGGGCAGACTAGTTCTCCCGTGGGCTGACTTCGATACAAAAATACTATTTAAAAACCCTTTTACTTACTCAAAACAAAATGGATCCACTACATAATCCCTACCTCATCAATTTATACGAACAAGTCAAATAACGAGGATGAGAGTATGAACTGCACATTCTATAGGTAGAAAATAGAAACGTCAGCACATATTTTCTACGAGTGTAATAGGGTGAGTCCTTTTGTAAAAATGTGTGAAGTAAAATTAAAAGAAAAACTACAAGTATCGACATGAGAAACTGATTGGTAATGGCCACCGATCCCAATTTTCTCAGTGCTTTTAAGGTGGAGGCCATCATCAGTAAAGTGTCGGTTATAATATATTCTTGTAGATGCAACAAGAAATCCATACCAACAAATTTGGAAGGTGTAATAGACAAATAACTCGACGTTTTATCTAATTTTTTCGACAATGCTCGTTAGTTCGGACTTTTGTGTACTTGTATGGAAGAAAATGAAAAAAGATGTGATTTTTATTGCTGTTTTTCTTATTATTGTTTAATTTTTTAACCCATATCAGATATGTGTAAGGATTATGTTATATTCAGATAGAATATTTGTTTGTGAGAAATATAAATAAAGGTATTCCTATTGGGCCTTAAAAAAAAAAATAGTCAACAGTATGGAGTGTAATACCAGTTGATTTCGGGGCTTTTTTTATCTCCAAATTTTAGAAGGAATGGTTGAAACTATGAAGATTGCTATGTGCGTTATGAGAATGTATTAGTGCTCTTAACGTTGATTATCTGAATTCAAAGTAAGTCTTGTTATGCAGTAAACAATTTGCTATTATATATTAAAGGTAGGATTGTCACATAGTTGGCTGCTAACTACAACTGAGTAATTTTATTTCTTTGTTTCTTTTTGGAAGAGGAAAGATTCTCCTGATTGACTCATGTTTTTACATAGTTTATTATTTTTCTTAACGCAACGGTTTGGAATAGGTAAATGGTGCTCCTTATTTAGGGTTATTATGTACCTTGTTCAACTGGTATTTCTTGTTTCATAGAAAAAAAAGAGGGGGTTGATATGTGTATACCTACCTTTTTATAAACTACACCTATATCCTAAGCACTTCGATAGTTGTTGCTCTTGTTGAAAACTCCCATTTTTGAGTATGTGTATGTCCTGAAAGGATATTTGATATTTTTTATTTAAAGGTGAGTTGTTACTGAAAGGATATGAGAAGATTTATACCTAAAAAAGTGCTTCACTATATTAAAAAAAAATTAAAAATAAGAGTAAGTGACATTTTGCCATTCTTTAAAGCAGATTTCATATGGATCATAAATCTACTCAAGCTAAGTAGCGAGTTTTGCCACTTTTTTAAAAGTTTTAAGCAGAGCCAATTTAAAAACGAGGCCCACTGAGATCAAAATGGTCTTTGGTCTCCACTGCTCCTTTTTAAAGTAACAGTATACTACTAGAAAAATAGTCAATAATAAAAATAATCCTTCACAATGTTCTCATTGTTTATTACCTTATCCCCCTCCTCTCTCAGCACAGCTGAATGACAGCTAAGCTCCTCCCCTCCAAAACATTCTTCAAAATTGTCTGGATGACCATGTTGATTTTCCATTTCTTTTTGCAAATTGTTCTAAATACACATCCCTAAAAATGTTCCTACATTTAGTCTAAACCAATTTGTCGTCATAATAAGATTCCCTGACCATTGTTAAAGACTCAAATGTAGTGTTGTGTCCGTCTTTTGGACAGAGGACGGACACAATCCTACTAGAATGTATCTCCTCAGAGTTTATTTGTTTTTTATTTATGTTCATTAGGGATTACATTCTTATTTGATGGTATTATTATACATAGTTTGCGGTGATTGAGTTATTACGGTATTGTTTTGAGTGGGATAATGGTATTATTTTTTATAGAGGGAACATTAACAATTGGGAAGCAGTGGAATAGTTGTCTATCGTTAAATATATAGTCTATTACAATCAGTAAAAAAAAATCCTAATAATTTTACGAGAAACGGGCGAGCGAACACGACTCTCGAGATAAGTATGAGGGAGAGCGCTTACTCTCTTTATTCGAGATAACTTTAGTTAAAATTCTTCCTCTTTTGAATTACAATCATTCACAATTCATCCTTTTTTCGTATAAAGGGATATTAATAAAAAAATCTAACAAGTTTTTAATGATATTTTGTCTTTGACAGTAATAAAAATCCGTGTTATCAACGTGTAATTTTTTTTGGTTTCTTGAGTGATACAACAAAATAAAATAGATTAAAGAAAATAATTTTTTATTCATCATCATACGAGAGTGGTCCGAGGAGGTAAGGAGATTTGATTAAATTTTATTTTGTATAAAATTGAAATTAGATATATCTATAATAATATACTCATCTACGCAAAATATATATGAAAATACTTGTGACATATTGTATAGTATCTGACTGAAGGAATAAACGTCTTTCAAATACCTAAAATGTAGGGAGGTATTCACAGAGGGGGCTAAAAAAACAATTTGAAAGGATGCCAAAATATTTGTAATTCTTTGCTATTAAAATATACACAGATGTGGAAAATAAACAAAAATTAATATGCGAAATTGTCCCTTCCAATTGCAATTCTTGTCATATCTTGTGAGATATGCCATGAAACGTGATATCTATCTCAAAAGTAATTTTTTTATTGGTTATATTTATGGTTACTACGCCTCGGTTTGTTACACATACATTTAACTTAATACTTCTCTTTTCTCAATGCAAATAACCTTAATTATATAACATATTATGACTTAGAATGTTACTTAACTCTTATATATATATATGTATCTCTTTTGAACTACGCAATAATGTAACATACGCAAAAGAACAAACACTACACGAATGAAACGACATGCACAAATCAATATCGCAATTAACCATACATATTTCATAGTAGGGAGTATTATATACTATGAAGTCATTACCGCTCACTTCTTTTTAATGTTACGTAATTAAGGTGCCTAAAATACTTCATTTGAATAATCTCAAAAGGACTTGTCTTTAATATATTAATTCACTTAGTCCTGGACTTTGGATGACTAATAACATATTTTGACATTCAAAAAAGAGGCTTGATTCATTTTGGTTTGAGGGAGTTACTTTATTGAAATTAACACATCCAACCATTCGTCTTCATTCCACTTATTGTGATCGAGTAAGATATCTAATATCTATGTTGTATCGGTACTTCTTTAGGACTGAAAACTGCAGTCCCGTTCAGTTCAGTCCAAAAACTTATATAGTGTGATCCTTGATGACATTACTCAAACACATTTCTTCTTTTTTTAATCAGCTTTTGTAACATTCATAAACTCAGTGGTTTTTAAACAAATATATTAGATTTTTAAAGTCCTTTTTTATCGTTCCAGTACGTAATACCTATAAGTTAGGTAAAATCTTCTCATAAATTATGATTTCACAACTTCAAAGTAACGGCAAAAAAACAGCAAAGAAAATATTCTTATATTTTTATTATAAAAAGAAGATTTTCCCCCATCATTATTTAACAGCTCATAAAATCCCCTATTAATATTTTATACAATTTTTAATAACTTGCGAAAACTTATTTATTTTAAACATATTTTTGTGTAATTTTAAAAAACTCATAATGGGAATAGAAAGTATTGATAATGAAAAATAATTTTAGTTAATGAGTAGGCATTTCCTTAATTGTTTGCTGAATGTAAATGCAATAACTTCCAGCTCTACTCTGATTTCAAGCATAGTAAAGGTAAATTTAATCCTTAAAGGATATTATAAAGTATCAAAAATAATATCCTTACTGATGATTAGGATATAATTTAATTGGTTTTGTACATTTTTTGTCCGTGGTGGGCTCAATGAACTACGAGTTTACGATTCTTTTAGCTGGAATGCAAGTCGAATTATAAGCCTTTTCAATTTGAGTCTACTTAGTCAAGTTCGAAGTCGTTGTTAAATGAGACTTACGTGCTTTACTTTCCTTTGAAAAATGTTTTTCAAAGCAAAAAAGGGAATTTAATTTACGATATTTAATTTTTTTAGTAAAATTAATGGTAGTAATTAATTGTCGTCATATTAATAGCTATACATTTTAGATATTCATCAAAAAAAAAAAAAAATATGAAAGATAGGTATGAAGAGATTGTACTATCTTTAATTTTCTTGGAGGGTACTCCACCGCGAAGAATACAATTTAGCCGTTTCAGAGCAATGCACTATGCTAAGTGGATATATTTAGGGATACGTTTAATAAAAAATAGAGTGGATTTGCCCGGCGTTACCTGGGACATTTAGAAATTAAAATCAATTAAGAGCTCTACAGCTAAATATAAAACAAAAATAATTACCCTAAAATTTTAATAATGATTCTAATTTTGGTATTTTGAGTATAGGTATACAAATGTTTAGGCAATTTTCTTTCATGCCATGAGAAAGTATTTACTTTATACTGGGTCAGGCAGGAAACTCGCAGCCGCTTCCCTGAGCATCAAGTAAACCTCCTAGTATCCCAAATACACTCCAGCTCTTAGGTTTTACAAATGAATTACTGGGATAAAATACAGTAAACTAGCTCAGAATTAAGCTTTTAGATCACTCATCCCATACAACTTTGAGTTGTATAGGGCCTTAATAGTGAAGGAATTGACATTTTGTTAAATATTTAATAAAGAATATATATTGTCAACCTAAAAAAATAATAACTTAGCTTAACAAAACTTATGTAATTATAAATACAGTATTTTTTCTTAATTGAATATATTTTCCTATACTAAAGTTTTAAAATGAAAAAACGTGTCTAAAAATGTTAATCTTTTATGTTTTTAGAAGCAGAGTAATATATCGTAACAACTCTAATAATTTGTATTTGAAACCATGTAACTTATTTAATTTAAGTAAGTAATTCACATTTTTCATTTATATAACAAATACTCCAACTAACATAAGAATCTTGTTTGAAGTACATATACATAAAGTATATTTCTTTCTCTAGGAATCACTTGAGTGCGAACGTACACAGACTGAATTAAATAGAATAATTTCTCCCGAGTCCATTGTTCATGAGCTGTGGTGATTCCATACAAAATATCTTTATTTTAAAGAGAAAAACATGTCCCATGACATGATATTGGAAAAAGAAAGCTATTTCTCTAAATTGAGTTTGGATCACATTTGTATTCTTTGACGAATTATTGTCAATTTCTATCAATAAAGATTATTCAGATGTATCCCTTAGAGGCGGTGCAAATTCTATACTTTAAGTTGTACAAATTCATCATCAAAATGAAATAATTATATATTGGCGGATCCCTTTTGAAAGATCATATCGTGTCCAAATCAAGTCTAATAAATACAAGAACAATTATAAGGGATAGTGCACACCCTTGAGGTTGCCACCTCAATCCAGAAATTTGAATACAGACCCGTTAAAGTCTATAAATTATAGAAATATGTTTGTGAAATGTTGGGCTGTATGTATATATATAGAGATGTAAAAAGTTCTGAAATCCTGGCAATCTTAAGTTTTTTTAAGCCTGGGATATATGAATCCTATTTCTCTCCATTTTGAAAATCTAAAAGTATTAGCAATTTCTTTTTATAGATTATTGTGATATCGTACGTAGGACAGAGCATACTAGGATTTACGAAACGTTGATCATTTTGAGCAGAATGTTTTTTATTATTACTTTTGAGCTGGGATTTGGATTAATTATTTATGGTGTAAATAAATACATTGGACTTTTTTCTTTTTCTTCATCTTTGTTCAAGATTCTTTTAGCGTTCACTGAACACTATGTACATGTTTGTTTGTTTTTTTATCAATTCAATTTTGCTTAGAAGGTTTAATTTAAATGTACCTACTGATATTTTTGAAAAACCACTCTTACAATGAATTATTAATATGTAAGATATTACAGAAAACGTCAAGAGAAAAAAGACATAAAAACTATGGATACTCTTTAATAATATTAGGCTATAAAACTGGATACTTTTTCCTTTTATTCAAATAAATATTTGAAGAATAAAAAGGATTAGATATTTGTTTTTTATGTGTTATTAAATATTACGAGTACATCGTTTAAAAAAATGCATGATTTTCCCTCCCCAAGTTCTCTTCATGGTGTAAAAATGAGTTTATTGATATACAGAGAGCGGGGATCAAATTGTTGCCTACTTTAAACCTTGATAACTTGAAGACGACATTGTCAAATAAAAACCGGTTACCAAATAGGAAAGCTATTCTTGTCAGCTGACTATACGTAGTTCAGTTAGCATTATGCCGTCATCATATGAGGAGATAAAGAGCTATAAGTGGAACAAGGAGATTTCGAGGTCCGCCGTAGTCATGGCATTGGTTAATAATGGAGGTGAAATCTCCCATTCAACGATTACTTCAACCTTAGGAGTGAATTTACGGACTGTTCAGTGTATCCGTAAGAAGCTAGAGGACACCTGGGAAGTTGATGCCACCATAAAGAGGGTACCCAAGGAGGAAGGCTCCAACAGGAAGGTCAGGGACACCGACTTTGTCCTACCAGTTCCATGAAGACAGGAAACAGGCCCTGGGTGTGGCAACAGGACTCAACACCCTGCCATGTGTCCAAAATCTCCATGCAGTGGTTAACCGAGAACAATGTTATGACGTCGTAACCAAGGATTTGTGGCCTCCTAACTCTCCCGACCTTGATCCTTTGGACTATTTTGTCTGTGGCTATGTCGAGAGACATACCAACAGACACCCCCATAGCACCAAGGCCAGCCTGATGGACTCCATCAAGGAGGAATTTGGCAACATGTACAATGAGATGGTCAGAAGAGCCTGCGGCTGGTTCAGAGGCCGTATTGATGCCATTATTGATGCCAAGGGTGATTATATCGAATGAATGGCTACTCTATACCTATATGCTTGTCATAGTTTTGATTTTCAATAAAAAAGTTAAAAAATGTATATTTTGTGTTGTTTTTTGTAGAAAAATATTTTGGCGACAATTTGATCCCCGCTCCCTTTACAGTGAAGAAAATATGGGGCAACAACCTCCTTCCGTCAGGGCAGGGCTCTTAAAACGGGCTTGAGTAATGTGCCTTCCTGTACGACAAATACCCAAAAGATAAAGGAATAAAGGAGTGGTTCAAGAAGAAGCATACTAAATTCATGAAGTTACCTAGCCACTTTCTGGACCTCAGTTCCATAGAAAATCTTCATCATTGGGCAAACTTACAAAATGGGCAACATATAAAATTAATTTCCTCTATTGTACAATGTACATGCTATAAAATGTACATATATATAATGAAGGGATCTTTATCGTCTCTCTCAGCCTTTCCTTTTCCATAAAGAAAACGAAAACATGTCTCAAATTTAGTTGGTAGCAAATTGGGCATGAATAAACTAAAGAAAATATATTAGCAGCAAGGGGGTCTGAAAGTATGTAGTTTGGGGCGGATTATTTTCATATACAGTGGTGAAAATAACTACATATTTAATCTCTTACCGATTTTGTAAATTGCCTACTGACAAAGAAAAGATCAATAATTGTAATAGTATGTTTATTTTAAGAGTAATATACATTATATGAACAACAAAAAATTATTTAAATGGAGAAAAATGCTGGGTATAAGTCAAAGTGGGTGTTTCTATGCTAATAGAAAAGCACGACTGCACCCACATTGAAGTAAGGATAGACGAGGACATGTACCCTTGAAATCTTGGGCCATAACTTTGGAAAGTTATGGAACTTTCAGCACGAAAATGATTCAAAACGTACTGCCAAAGTAATGAAGGGTTAGCTCAAGAAATAATAAAATATCATGGAGTGACTTAGTCAGTCTCCGGACCAGAATTCCATAGAAAATCCGTGGGCAAACTTACAAAATCCGCAAGGGGTCAAATACTTATTTCCTAATCTGCATATTATATTATAAAGCGTGTTCCAGAATTACTATTATTAGTATAATTAATAAAATTAACTTACTCACAGATTATGATTTATATAAATAAATAGGTTTAATATTGTTCTACAATTGACTTATATCCCATTAAATGTACATGCCCTTGTTCTGAACGAATTGGTGGAGAATCCTTCTCACTAACTTACAGTTAGTACACACAACATTTTACTTAATTTTTTGTTGGTTACGTCACTTTTCACTGTATTAAATTTTATCCCGTCTTCGTTACATTTAGTATCGAAACATTCAAGAAAATTGTTTCGTTTCGTTTTGTCTCATAATTATCATTCAAAAAACCTTTTTCCGCCTGAAAACGGCATGGGCCTCCCCTTTGGCCATGCCCTACGTTGCAGAGTAAAGATGGTTAAGAGGGAGTCCAAAATGTCTTGTCCTAAAAGTACTCATAATTGTCTTTGCACCATTCTGGTAATTCATTTGCAGGGAGGGCTGAGACCATATCCTGTTGGAAGCGGATAATTCACTAATTCTCTCCACAAAATACATTTAAACTAAAGGTAATGGAGCTTTAATTCTGAAAACCCCTGTATAATGTTAAAAACGATCCAGCTATTGGACTTGATTCTTTAGTTATTATCTCTCTTTGTATTTGCATTTTCCTAATTTATTTTGCAGTTTTCTCTTAAGGGCTTCGATGAAAAGCTCCTATTAACATTTATGACATAATATATATAAGTACTTGATTAAAAAAATATGGTTGACACTAAAATATTGACTTAAAAAGGGAAGCTTACAAAGTAGCCATACCATTGCTTACTTTAATGTAAAGGAAAATAGACTATGTTTCTCATGGAGTAGATTCCACGGTGGCGGAGTGATTTCTTATTGAAAGAAGATCTTAAATTTATTTTCTAAAAAAAACATTAAAGATATCCGTAATTATTCAAACAAAGAGCTCATTTATTTTTGAATATAGTTTTTTTAAAACCCTTCTAGTAGGTGTGCTAAAATTTCCACCATAGGTCTTGAAACATAACAACGTTGGAGCAGATGACTCAAATTCAAGATTTGAACTCATTAAACTACGACTTCAGACTTGAATATTAAGACCCAAGACTTGAGACTCACGGTTCTCCAAATATTCAAATCAAATATTTTTGAAACATCATTTAAATATCTTTATATACCACCAATTGGAAATGGGATCAAGTCACCTGTTTATAAGTCAAAGGTACAAAAGTATCAAATCATAATGGAAGGACAAAGCTCAATGGACAATGCGCTCGGAAGGAATTATTCTCTTGAAGCGTAGGTTTGCGCCCCTGCCGTTCCTGGAGGAAAATAATAATAATAAATAGACTTCAAAGAAGATTCCTAGGTTAGATGGAGAAAGTGTAGTACCATAATGTTTACTTATACTTAATCAGTGCAATTCCATCTAACCAATTAAAGGAACATTTAAAAAAATCATCACCTTCAAGTTACATGTATTTTATTTTCTTGGAAAAAAAAGTGAGTCAAGTTGGCTTATCGGAATCTTTTTGTAACACGTTGAGGATTTTCCAGCTTACTCGTGTAGGCCTAAAGTAAAGTCAAGAAAATTAAGTTTAATTCTATTGAAATCGCAAGTCATGAAAACAGCGGCTGGAGTCCAAGTATCTGTTATACATATATTATCGAATTATAATATTAATGATGACAACCGAATAGGAAAAAATGGGGAGTCGTACTCGAATCGCACTAAAATCACTTTTAAATAAGGCCTTATAATCGACTAGGATGACTAAAAGTGAGAAAAAATTGTAATTTGACTATAGCTCTTAAAAAATGACATTTCAACTGTTTTGCTTGATACCCTTGGCCCAACAACAAACAAAGAGTGTACAAGATAACTCAAATTATGGAATAAGCCTCACTTAGGATATTATCAAATATACTTATTTTGAATTTTTTCCTATTGATCATGTCGTATTATTTTATCTCGCAACCTTTCTTCCTAATAAAAACAAGGGGGGAAAGGAACAAAATCAACTGATAGTAGTTATCCAATTATTGATAATTATGGAATTATTTTTTAACAATTCCTGAAAATGGTTCACAGCTTAAAAGAAGCTTATTTGAATTCAACAAATCAGCGTTCAGAGCACTGACAATAGGTTAAATAAGGATAAATATCGGCAGCTGACTACAAAATACAGTGTACATTTGGATGTTAGTTGTCAAGTAATGTCGTCTGATATGTTAAAGATCCAGGTTCACCTCTAAATGATAATATGCATTGACATTGTATATACTTACAAATGGATAAAAAACTATTCAATTTAGATCAAATCTAAGTGTTGAATAAATATTTGCTGACCTCCATATTACAATAGGAGTATGTATACATAAATTAATATCCATGTCTGTAGTCATCTTAAGGTTCAAAGTACAAATATGAGTCAAGGTTCAATTTGTGTCTCTATGTATTTGCAACCTATAGATTATTGTTTCTATAGACATTGATTTATCTAAAACGTATGAATGTGAATTTGTATTACCTAAAAGTTCTATGAAGGTTTTTTAATTAATTTATAAATAAGTTCTCTGGACAATGTTGAGTATCGAACATTTCTCCTTTTCTCGGATATGTCGTCTTCCTACATTCTGTCCAAATTGTCCGGAGAACTTATTTATAAATTAATTAAAATTCGGCATCTATTGGTTTAAGTCGTAAGAAGAAGACGATTGGTTTCCCTAATTTAATTAGGGTTTTTTGTCAAAATGCATAATAAAAGTCTTATAAAAAATAAAGAAAGATTTAATAAGATAATAATCAAGAATCAAACTGGACTCTAATTGGGCCACATGTTCTTTTTTTGGAGGAAAAAAATATATAAACAGGGTGGTCATGAATCTCCCTGCTGTGCGACTCTTGTTTAAGACTGGACCTAGTCTCAACACTAATTCGTACATACTGTTTACAGCATAAATTGGCACTTGTTATTGAAATCGTCTTGAATTAATTTTCCAAGAGTCTTTGAAACGAGTTTTTGTTGAGCATCATAATTCTGGATGATGTTACATATCATAATACAATGTTCCCTTTAGCAGAGAAAATCTAATAAATACTCTTTTTGCAACTTCTTACAACATTATTGATTGACCGTCTGATTGATTAATCATTTATATCAAGTACATAATATTCACAACATCCTTAATTTGTAATCTTCTGAACAAGAATACAAGTGTTTACTTTAGTTATTCAATATATGTGTAGGTTTTGTATGTTTATAATTGTAATTATACGTCTTGAAATGTGTTATGTCAACAAAAAACAAAATTGATGAAGAAAATGAGAAATTCTTAATTAATATATTTTTACTTTTTAAGTATAAACTTTCTAGTATTTTCTTGTCATATTTTGATCACTTATGGATTTGTATTCAATTATTGTGGAATAGGGAGTGATACTCGGAAATGACTGCTTTAATCTAGAGTAAAGTTTGTCAAACTAAATTCGAAACGAAATACAAAGTTCAAAGAAGGGGTTTTTGCGAAACCCCAAGGATTCTATTTAGGAATCTTTGGATTGTGTGGAACCCCCTTTAAGAACAACTAGTCTATACCTTTCATTTAATTTAAACAGGGAATACAGTACCTAAATAGGCACTCTTTTTTCCTTTGACCAAATAAAGGCTACTTTTTTGATTTTGTATTAGTAAAATAGTATTGAAATAAAAGATAGAATTGAATTAAAACAATCGTGTTATGAATGTCTTCAGGAATTCCAAGAACTTTTGTATTAATTCAATGATATGAAAAGATCATTCAAACTCAATACCTAGTCCGGCCAAAAAAAATTTACACATTGAATCTAGAAATTTATCAAAATGTATTTCAGCAACCATTTATACCAGGGTATGTCAATAAAATAACTAATAGTCTAGTCTTGGCTCCCTAATCATCAATGTTGCTACCCTTTGTAGCAATGATGGCTTCCAGGTGGCCAGAGTAGGTTTTACAACCTTTGCCAATGTAGTCCTCAGATATGGCATCCAAGTGCGGGTTGACGGTTCCCTTGAGGTTGTTGATATTTTGGGTGGCGGACGATGCAGGCCTTGGACTCAACATGCACCAAAAAGGTGAAGTCCAATAGTCACATATTCTCTGGCCAGAAAGGCAAGTTGTCCTCCAACCACTTTTGGGCCTTTTTGGACGTGTGTGCAGGCGTACCATCCTGCTGGAACACCACGTTAATGTCTGGGTAGTTGGTCTGGACACATGCTAACAACTTATCCTCCGTTGATTTCTTTCCAGTGTCCAAAAGTGTGCGGACCGAAATTCGTTGGTCACGTTCAGATGACATTTCCTGGGCTTCTAAGACACTTAAGGAGATCTTTTTTTTTTAATTATTTTTGATTATTTCTTTATTTGTTTTTGTTTTATTTTTTAGTATTTGACTGGAAACATTTTACTGCATTCACAAAAACCTTGATTTATGTAGTGATGACTAAGTGTAAAGATTTATTCGTCGCACCCAGTATATCACTCTTTAAGACATTAATTACACAATTTTTTAAATTCAATTCCCTCTTTCATTTCATACCTAATTTAATCTAAAAATAGCCCTTACTTGGTCAAAAATTAGTTTCGAGCATTCCTTGATTTATGAGACTTTATTTGGCTCCAATATGACTTTTTAAATAGAATTCTTTAATAATTAGGACCATATGACGTTTAAATACAGTTTTGAAGGATCAATCAGACTGATTTACCAATAAAAATGAAAGATAATTAGCTAAGAAATACAAATTTAATCCAGACTCATTTTTCTTGTCTTATTTTTTGTTTTGATGGTTCATGTGCTTATGTCTAATATATCTATGTTATTTGTTTCAGATGATAATGACTATTTGGTTAGCTTATGGCCACATAATCTTCACATCTGATATTTTATCTGGAAAAAAGAGAAAAAAGTAAAGAGCAGCAAATCCCTGTTTCATCCTGGAGTACAATTAATTTTCTAAATATCCTGTTATGACACTATACTTTACACTATTTTTTTGTGTACTGATCTGGAGTAATTCTGCTGCATTTAGAGAGGGTCGATGCATTCAAGAAAAGAATCAAGTGGAGGAAATCAAGTATCTCTACTATGGAGATAATGCTCTCAACTTAAGGATACTCACAAGTGATCGAGTCAGTCATCGAATTGCTTCCACGGTTGTTAAAATCTTCATTGAGGAAATTGTTGGCTACTCCAATGTTACCCTTGTACCCTTGAACGATCCAACAAAAGCATTTGATCCAGATACGCTATTTCGTAACTTGTCGTCATGTAAAGACATAAGGTAATATTTTTTTTTAGAGAAAATTGAAATCAGGGCGTATTTCTGATTTTCCTGTTTTAGATGTAGAAATTTAGATACACTTCCTCCTTCGAGTCTTGCTCCTGTACCCAACGCCATGGTCAATGTAGAAATGTGGCTACCTCCACATTTTCGAGTGGACGATTGGAAAGTTGAAGATTTGGGACAACTTGGACCAGGAGGAAGGTAGGAAATGTTTTTAAAAGCATATTTTCCCCCTCGAATATACAATTATTTCAAAATACACAAATTATGTTTAATACATGAATAGATTTGGATGGTACATACCCGAAAGATTTGCAAAGCAAACCCCTCCTATCAAAGACCATTGGCGAGCATTTACAGATGAAAATGTTACGCGGTATTTTATTCCTCCTCAAAGACTAAGACGACGTATTCTAGCGAGTTTAAAAGATGAAAATAATAGGTAAGAAAATAGATAAAAAGGCTCACCATGTCTTTAGTAATGTTTTTCATTTATTTTATAGATACAATTGTGAGGAAGACTTTTGTGGAGGCATTGGTATATATTCCCCATCTGTTTGTTCAGGATCGAATCTTCGAAGACGAATACATCGTGATTCTCCATCCAATTGTGCACTCATGCTCACAGACTATCCTATCCTTTCAGCTTTCTATCATACACATCAAGTCATTCGACAAATTCAAGTTCTTGGACTTTTGGTTGAAGTTGTATTTGTGGGGAAGTCTCTCCCAAGTTTGGTTCATACCCTGGATTCAAGTCCAGAAATCATGAATGGATCTCGTTCATATCTCATATTTCATTATGAGCCATCTCCAATCACCACGGGGTTTAATTTAACCAATGTTAAGTTTGAGTACTGTGGTCATGGAAATGATTTGGAGTTTGGAGAAGAAAGACTCAATCGTCCTGAAATTGTGGATCCTCAATCTCGCGAAAAGTGGATGTCATATTATTCGCAAAATTGTTTTTATAGTTTTAACCGATTTGCAAAAATAATATGGCCACCCCTGCAAGAGGTGGCTCCACGACTCTACGAAATAATACGCAAAATGGAGTTTACTCAGGATAGCTACAGAAATATGCTCAAACTCTATGAATCCTCAATGAGCTCAAAAATACTTGCAAAAAATCCTATTGACCAAAATGTAATCAATGATGTTGCTTGTTCATGGTTGAATGCCGAGTCTTCCATTCGAAAAGGAAACAAAAATTACGAGCTATGGGAGAAAATAGGGAAAGAAAAGCAAAAGCTGAGAATCGGAGGTATTTTCCCTATGCATGGAACCAAGTACAAAGCTCCTGAGCTCGTACCTGTGGCTAAAATGGCTCAAGAGCATATCAATGCTCGAAAGGACATCCTTGACAACTATGAACTACAATTAGCCATTTTTGATGGGCAGTGCAAAGCAGACATAGTCATGAAACGTTTTATTGAAATCATTACAAATCGCGACTATAAATCTTTTGTTGGAGTTTTAGGTACGAATTTTGTTTTAAGATCCTTTCTCCTCACTCTTAAAAAATGAACTTCAAGTATTGACTTTTTTTCATGTTCACATGAAAATACTATTTACAAATTATGAATCTACTCAGATAATTCATTTAAAAGCAGTGCATAGCTGCATAACTCTGAGGGTTTTGACATTTAATAGTGTTAGACTCGGTCTGAGAGAGATTTTTTTTTTCTTTTTGGGTTGGGTTGGGGGTCCACTCTCAAGCAATTTCGTCTAGACTTATTTAAATCAATACTTAGCTGAGATGGGCATTTCACTAATAACTTTTGCTAATTGCTATTCCACTCATTAGTAGACTATAACAAAATTAGATGATTAGTGTTTAGCAGAATTCCCAAATCCAATCATTACTTCTTACTTAGTTTTAGATCTACTGGTTTTTGAAGACTTGATATTTGAGCCTATAGTTTCAGTAACGCTTTGAGTTTGTTCTTAATGGCTCACCTAAATCCAATTTTATTAGTAGATTATCGTTAACGTACCCATGAACCAACAAAATTAGCGGAATTATCGATAGTGGAACAACCAAGAAAATTAGCGAACTAGCTTTTAGAGAACGGAGAAAATAATAGTGGACACCCTCTTCTGATTTTTAGATCATAATTGGTCTCTGATCCTGGGCCAAAATTGTGACCGTCTAACGGTAGTTATTTAATTGAAATCACAATTGTCGTCAACAAGAGTTGATTAAAATATTGGTCCAAATCTAAATTTAAAATGAGATAGATGCATACCATTTTTAATAAGACTAATCTTGATCTCAGCAATAGTTCAAAGACATAAATAAATATGTCCAATCAAACATTTTTTCTGTCTGTCCCAAATCGAATCGATCAATAGTTCGAAGACATAAATTTCCAAACATTTTTCGAATCGCAGTATTAATATATAATTTAAATATCTTTATAGGACCTGCATGTTCCGACACTGTGGAGCCAATCGCGGGTGTTTCCAAACATTTCACAACGGTTGTTATTACGTACTCTGCTGAAGGTACTATTACAAGTGATAGCAAAAACTTTTTTCGGACCATTGCAGAAAACAAACATTATAAGTAAGTTTTTAAATCAACTGTAAACAAAAAATTGGAGTGAATTCTATCCACATTAATTAAATATTGTTATTTTTTAATTAAAGGTATGTTTACTTGGAGATTTTAAAGAAATTAGGGTGGAATCGAGTTGCTAGTCTAACACAAGATGGTCATAAGTACTCTGAATATATTTCTCATCTCCAAGATACTCTCCAAGCCGATGGAATTAGCTTTATTACTAATCGAAAGTTTCCTAGGGATACAATGGATATGACGCTTGTAAGTTGTTTGAACATTTGTAACTATAATTAGAGGCATCTTGGGATTCAAAAAGTATAATGAAAGAGTATTATCATATGTTATAATCCATTTTAGTAACAAAATGATCAAAGAAGAAAAAAGGGAGGGTTTGAAAGCACTCAAATAATAAGTGAAAATGTAGCTGAGTTGGTAGAATTTATGAAAATGTACTTTTTTTATTTTTTTGTTCTGTTCCACCACATCCTTAAAATTGCCCTAGCTATTTTCAAGTGGACATATATATAAAATACTTCATTTTACATGCATCAAACGATTTAAGATATTCAAATATATAGTCTGAACCTTTCCCTTAATTGTCTCTCATATGGTCTTTCATATAAAATGAGGAAAGATTAATCAGAATCATTCATCAATAGAAATGAAAGATCATTAACTCATCCTAGCCTACTTTTTTTGTGAAGACAGACCACCTTTTAATCATGATTTGCGATCACATATTCATTTATTTAACACTCTTTTGAAACTCTTACCCTAGTACTTGAATGATTTGAGAGAGCGTGGAGCTCGAGTCATCATTGGAGAATTTTTTGAAAGAGCGGCTCGCCTTATTATTTGTGAGGCTTATAAGTTGGGAATGACACAAAAGCAGGGCTATGTGTGGTTTCTTCCCGCTTGGTATCAGTACGATTGGTTCGACATTGATGCACTACGCAATTCTTCGAATAATATTTCACAAAAAGATATTGACTTTTTGCCCAATTGCACGACGCAAGAAATGAGAGAGGTAATAAGGGATTTACTCTTTAAAAATCTGACCCTCAACAAACTTTGATATTAATAGGCACTCAATGGTCATTTATCTGTACTTCATGTTGAGTCTGCACATCCTAATGATACAATGCAGACGGGTGAAACTGTGGGCCAATGGAGATTAAATCTCAAAAATGAATTGGAGAGAAACCATTTTGATCCACATCGAGCTAACAAATATAGCGGTTATGTGTATGACGCCATTTGGGTCTATGCCTATGCACTTGATCAACTCATCAAGCAGAATAAATCTTACATTCAGGATATTCACTCTGAGAGGAGCATGAATAAATTTGTTGAAATCATAAACAATATTGATTTCAAGGGAGTCACGGGAAGAATCAATTTCATCAACGGTCCTTCACGTCTTTCCAACATCCGAGTAAGATCTTTATGTGTTTCTGGAATAACTAACTGTATGTGCAAGTACATAATTCTCTATTTTAAACAGATTATTCAATGGTTTGGTAACGAAACCCATGAAATTGGTGTCTATGAGCCAGAGTACAATAGGCAAACCTCCACGGGAATAAAGGGTCGCTTGATTGAATGGAATGCACATAAACTTCGATGGCAAACTCTTAATCACCGCAAACCTAAAGATCATGCAAAGCATTGCTCTATTCTTTCAAGTTTTGCAACATCTTTGGATATTGAATGTGAGCATGCAATTAGTATTGCCTTCCTTATTGGTTTTGGAACGCTTCTTGGAATCATCTTATTTATTTTTGTCATCGTTAAGCGGAGGTAAAATACTTATATATATAAATACTCATTTTAATAGCTTCATATCTTTAAATGGCATTATTGTTTCCTTCTAAAATAACTTCCCTTTAAAAGCAATGTTGCAACTAACTTATTACTTAATTTAGTTTTCAATTTCTGCAAAATCCCTACACACTTACCATGCCTATTTACAACATGCGACAACATTCTATGCATTAATTAGTAAACCAACATATTTATGTTTGTACCAATAAACAGATATGAAAGAAAAATGCGACAAACGGAAGAGAGAATGAGAGCCCTGGGACTCCTCACGCCCACATCCGTTCTCACACTTGATGAATGGGAAATTCATCGAGATAGAGTTGTTCTTAATAGAAAATTAGGCGAAGGAGCTTTTGGGACAGTCTATGGGGGAGAGGCATTCTTCGATGAGAAAGGATGGGTAATTACATTTTATTTAATTCCTTTGCTCTTATTTGCTCCTGTTTTTGAATACTCCTATAACTCATTTTAAATGCATTCATCATCATCCTAAGGTAGGGATATTGTCTTAGCGACTCGCAAGCTAATGTGGCTAAATTTCCCTGAGCCCTGTGATTGATTGGGGATCCAGATATCATTCTTAGGAATATATATATATATCAATTCTATTTTCCTTTGTTGTAACGTCTTTATTCCAAACGATGATGATTCCCGAAAAGTGTTTCTTAGGGATGCGGCTTTTGTAGAGATAAAAATTATAATTTTATTATTCGAAAAAAAAATCGTAGTTGGACTATAATTATTTTTTAAATTTATTTTAATTAATTAATTATGTATTTATTAGACTGTTGTGGAAGAAACATCTACCTTTAAACTAAGAATTTAAAAATTTCCACCTACAATTGCTGTAGATTTTGTTAAAAATGTCTTATAAAATTCAACCATTTTCAGCATCCAAGACCTAAATAATATTCTTCCTTCATTCATTTTATTTTAACTGTAAAAGATGTGAACCAAAAGTCTTTACAAAAGGGTTGTAAAAATTACTGGAATCTCGGCAAAAATATATTTTTTTTAAATTTGGCTCCTAATATATATATTTTTTTTTTTTTTTTTTTTTTTTTTTTTTTTTTTTGAAGATTGACCGGGAACGTTATAGTGAGCTCTGTACGCAGATGTGTTGTTTCTCCGGCGTGGTTTTTACATCTAAAATTTCCACTTCTCTATTTTTAAACAATTACCTCCTGCCTTCTTCTGACGCTCTTCATAAGTCGTCTACCTAGTTTTTGTGCTAATTAAAACAAAAAGTAAAAAGCGATATTACTTGCAATAATGTAATATTTATTTGTTCCTGATTTAAGTCCTTGATTTGTAAAAATGGTTCTTCTGTATTTGTAATTGAATAGCTCAGTCGTAAGACATCCAAGATATTATATAGAAATATCATGAATGAGGTTTATAGGAAGAGAAACCTATCAAATACCGGCCGCGGCGAAAAAATCTTTACACTTTCAATCTAGAACTTTATCAAGTTATATTTCGGGAACCAGTTGTAATAGGGTATGTCAATAAAATAAAAATAACTAATATGATGTCTTGACTACCCTAATCATTGATTTAGTTCCCCTTGGCAGCAACGATGGCTTCCAGACGGCTACAAAAGGCCTTGTACCCATTGCAGATGTAGTCCGTAGACATGGCATCCCAGTGCTGGTTGAAAATATTGTTTCTATTTTGCCTCTTTTCGAGCACGAATATAAAACTCTGCTTATAGAAAAGAAAGACGTTCTTACAATATTGTAAGCTAAGGAAAACATAACTACAAATAAGTTTCAAAGTATATACTCTTGTATTCACTATAGTAGCTTTGATAAGATCAAAGAACATATTAAGAACTTTTCCAAATCTTTTACATAAATATTGCTTCTAGAAGAAAGCTGTATAATGTTCTACAGAGATATATTTTCGAAAAACCATAAAATGATTGGCTAACAGATTTATCAAATTTAAAAAAATATAATTTCCTAGCTAAATTATTTTTGTTATCTCTCTTTTCATCTCTTTAAATTATTTTGATTTTATTTATTTTCCTCATTCAGGAAATATAAAGATACTAATTTTATTAATAAATTCATGGATGATTTAGATTGAAAAAGATTTAAGCAGATATAATTTTATAATTCAATGTTTCCTTACTATAAATTCCCTTTTCATTCCCGGAGTTTGAACTTGATCCTTCTTTACCTATCAAATCATCTGCATATGTTTATAAAAGGAGTAAATCCTTCAAATAAAGATTAGGCAAGTCATTTTTCATATGTGATCCGTCAACCAAAAAAGCAATCTTCAACAAAAACTAAAATTTTATTCCAAATTTATTTTTCATAATTTAATAAACGCCCTAATATTTCATGGCCATAAATTATCCATTCCTAACAATTATGGGCTTGATACTCAATTTTTTGGCGTACCTTAATAATTCCAAGGAATGTTGACTAGAGTCTAGAGTAGTGTTTCTCAAAGCGGGTGCTGCGGGACACTGGAGCCGCTGAAAAAAAGTTGTATTTTGACATCTAATTAAAAAGATATGGTATTTCATATATAAGTGAATTCTTTGTACATATGAAAGGATAAAATTTTAAACTCATTTTAGATATATATATATAATTAACCCTAAAAATCTGTCTTAAGTACTTATTGTCACTTGTGTGTCATGTTGTAGCCCACCGGGGTCAGTTTGACTATAGTGCAGATCATATTTTTTTAGTCATTTAACTGCAAAAATCCAATTGATTTCACAAATAATAAGGAAACATATTCATGGATTGCTTTCTCAAAAGAAAAGTCTCACAAGAACTGGATATGATTGACTATGAAAGGAAACCTCAGCATAAGTTCAAGTTCTCCTTGTCTTAAGTTGTTATATTGCTTGGGGGTCAAATAGGTTTTTAAGGCTGTGTTTTTAAAGGTTAAAGATATTTTCATTACTCTTTCGTCTAAATATTATTAGATTATATCTATTATTTTTTTTTTTCTTGGTGGGAGGAGGGGCTTAATTTTTGGAATTTTTTTGAAAAAAAATTAAATTTTTCATATTTTAATAATGTGATATTTAAATTTTTTTCAAAAATCCACAATTATTCACAAAAAATTATCAAAATCTGCATTTATTCAGATAATATTAAATTTTTAAGAAAAAAATTTCCGAAGTCCATAGTTTTTTACAAAAATTAAAAAATTTTGGACATAAATTTCAAATATAAAATATTTTGCAATTTCTTTTTTTCTTTTATCCCCAACTGTGCTCAAAAAAAATTCAAAAGTTAAATTTTTTTGAAAGAAATTTCAAAAATTAAATTTTTTGCAAAAAAAATTCAAATATATAATTTGATATTTAAATTTTTTGAAAAAAATTATCAAAATCCACAATGATTTACATAATATTGCATTTTTTAAGAAAAAAAGTTAAAAACCCATATTTCTTCAAAAGAAAATAAAACAAAAATTTATATATTAAATTTTTTTATGAAATTTCAAAAATGCATAATTATTAACAAAAAATTTCAAATATTAAATTTTTGTATGGTAAAGAGCAAAAAATATTTTATTTTGGGAATTGTTCTTCATAACTCAGAAAAGTAATAAATATTTAAATAGCAATAATAAATTAAAAATCGGAATCGCAAATTAAACATTATTTTCCCTACCCCAATTCCAGAAAAAACAGCCAATTATCCGATTAATCGTCCCATCACAAATAAATATTAGAGTCTTCGTTTTCTACAAATATGTTCCGTCCCTAGTCATTTCTGATTGAGGGTGTGTGAATAGGTAATTTATTTGAGGTATGTGTTCATTATTTGTTTCACCGGCATGTCCTTTCTTTCATTAGGGTAGACTAGCAAACAGTTGCAACATTTGACGTAGAAAAACTAAAGACTGGTACAATCGCTAAATTTCTTAAAATAATAGCAGACATAAATTGTATATGAATAAAATCCTTCATAAATGCTTTTTGACGTGCCACAAAAAAGTATATGACAAGTCATAAGCCATAGTTTGACCACTCTTGATCTGGGGCCAATTGAGACAACATTTTCCTCCAAAGGAGCCTTTCAAATAGAATAATGTTATATTATTTTGCTTCAACCCGTAATTTTTGCCACCATTAAACTCCATTTGCAAACCCTCCAAAGGATTAAAATAATTTATTTGTTGAATAATATGTACATATGTAATTCAGATTCCACTTTACGAAAAATCATCGTAGTTTGTTTTGATGTTGAGGGGCCAAACATGTATACCATACAAACAACATTTGACTTAAATATATTTTTGATTCAATTTTTTTTTTTTTCTTTTTCTTTTTTTCCATCAAAATTCAGTCTAAATTGGAGCGGCTCTGGTCAGTGCCGTCTTTTAAAGATATTGCAATGAGATCTGATTTGTCGCTTTTGGATTCCAACTACCTTCATAAAGATGGGATTTTAAGAGTAAGGAAACCTCTCTATCTCTCTTTTTTAATTAAGGGAGTTGCGGCTGAAAATACATATTTAACTTTCTACCTCATAGTCAATTTTGAAGCCCCTTCAAAGTCAAGTGTATTGCCGCGTCTCCCGAATAATTTATTTATTTCCATTTTTTTTTAATGTTGCATCTAAATGTCTTCCTATTTTTTTCACCTTCTCACGGTTCTCAATAATGAATGTATAATGAGTAGGATTTTTCGATCCATAGCGACTCTTTGCCAAATCCTGGAAATAAAGTAGCAGAATTGTAAATAAAATACTTTCGATCGAATGCGTTATTTACCAAATGTTAATTGTAGCCTCCATGATTCTTCCTAATATGTACATCATTACTTATTAGTGAATGAAGTCACTTGTTAACAAATCATTTGCTAGGAAACGATAGAAATAGCTATCGACTCGGTTGGATCGACTGGAGTTATGATTTTCCGACTCCACTATCATGATGAGTCAATTTTTAAATTTGAAAAAGACAAAGTGTACTTCATATTTTAATGATTTTTTGTTTGTTTTGTTTTTGAGTGTATTTATTCAGAGAAGTTACCTATAAAATATGTATATATATATATAAACATTCTAGTTTAAAAATAATTCACTAAGCCAACGTCAAACATCTTGAAAAATTGCTATAGTATATGATGATAGTAATCAATCCATTTTCAACAAAACGTTCCTTCTATAAAATTGGACAATAAATAAATAAACAAAACAAAGTCACAAAATAGCTTAAAAATTCATTAAAAATATGAACAGTAGTTACATAATATTTAAATAGAAGGATAAAACAATAATTATTCAGAAGATTTAGAATAGCTTTTTAATTTCTTATAATTGTGTATTAAGCGGCAAAAGAATTTGAAGGGATTTTTATTATTAAACCTCATCAAATTTTTTGAATTTCGTGGGGCTGTTGTCCCTAAGTGAAAAAAAATAAAGTCACTGAAAGTGTATATGAAAAAAAGGTAAAAAAATAGGATAGGTAATTAAATTAGCTCAATTCAATCAACTAAAATCAACACAACAACAACAAAAAAGATTATTTCTCAAATTTGGCAAAAATAAAAAGGTTATTTGGCAAAAATAAAAAATTACTTGTCATTTTTTTTTATAAACAAAAAAATAGTCAAAATTTCCAAAAAAAATAATCTTAATAATAGCTTATGAATTGCAGAGGGTTAAACCCTAGTTATTTAGCCATAAGTTGGTTCAATATTTGTATTTTTATATTATAATATGTTTGACATTCAATTGTTAGCATTTAAACATTAGTTTTTGCTCGGCGTTTTAATAAGTTAGCAAGTAGATATCAAGTGCAGCATGCCTATATGCTAGTGTTGGATATTGAAATTTTTGGAGGAGGGTTATAGTTATCAAAATCGATTTCATAAATGAACCCTAATTATTACCTTATGAGGGTAATTGGAAAATTAATTTATTCATTGCTAATTGATTGGCTAATTCCATTATGCAACGCCTATACGTGATTGGTTTTGTTATGTTTAGTAAACAAACGCAGTAGATCCGAAATATTTTCCACTTCTTTATTTAAGATATTTTAAAAAGTTTCGCTGGCAATCGGAAAAATCTATCTCCTCAACGTTTATTTTATATTTAATTACCTTTACTACACTGGCTTAGGAATGAATTCCTATTACACATATGAACCAAATATGATTTAACTGTACATAATTATCGGGAACTGATTGTTATTTTTATACATGTTAAATCCTATTGTTTTTTGTTAGTTCCTTTAAAGATGATTTTTTTTTTATGTGGACACTTAAAATCCTGAAAAATACGTATTATATAAACTGTAGCGGCAGTTTTTTCTTCTGAAATGTGTGTACTAAAGGATCTCTCTTGCGGATATGTGAATGGGATGTCCAGTGAGACTACGATTCTGTTCGAGTAGTATTATATATTTTTAGAAAAATTAGCTTTTATTTAATTATGTTCTTATATTCCATGGAGACATTAATATGGGGTGCATGTTTCTATAGAAAGTTTTTACGTGAGCTCAGCATTGTTGATGTAGGCCATTTTAAAGTTCGAAGCAACCAAGTTTTATAACAACCTAACCGTCTGTCAAAATTTTATCCACCTATTCCCTAGTTTTATTATAAATCAGACCCTAAATGTATTAAAAATATGTTATTCCATCAGGATTACAATAGGTTTGTATACTATGTATTTCCATATTATAGACAATAAATTAATTATTACAATGGAAATAATTAGTCACCTTTCTCATTTTTAATCAATCAAAAAAAATATGTATCTATTTGTAGTCATATATCTTTGATTTAATTCAAAGAACAGTGTTTCTCGTTGGCATCAAGTAGTATTCTACACAGATGTGAAGACTTGTTTATTTTTAAAGGCATTTCATTAAGAAACGTGTCAATTTTATGTAGTACAGATATCCTCTTTGAGTCTCCAATATATAAAAAAAGGACATTTTTGAATGAAAGGAAATTTTAATAACCTTTCTGCACTCTGTATATGTAAAAAAGTTTGTTCCTCTTCCTGATAAAATACGTTACATCGAAGAAGAAACTCAAAATATGTTAGATAACATATTATAACATTTTTTACTCCTTCTCAGACGTAGTCAACAACTTGTAGATCACCTTCCTTTCCACTGTGAAAAATGGAAATTTTGTTCTTAACAAAAGATATGAACCATATACTAGTAAGATGCCTTTTTCTACTTTAGATCTTTTCATGCATCATAATATTGACTGACTATTCAGTAAGTAGTAAATGGAGTATCAAAAGCGTTATTTTGCTGAAGATAAATATGTAAAGAGACAGATGGTTTCTTTATAGATACACCCCTCTTTTTAGAGAATTATTTGAGACATTAATCACAGATATGGATCTAATTTGTTTTTATACATATATTATATCGTATCGAATTATTGTACGATTTTTTATTTAATTCAAACTTATTTGGTAAATTTTAGGCAATTTGTGAGCATAAAGAAATACAAAAATCATAATTAAATAAAATTCCATCAAAAATTGAAGCTAATTGAACCCATTATAGCCTATAATTATTACAAATTGGAAAAAAATTATGAATATATTTTATCAATTTATGACTTAAAAAGGATAAATATTTTTAAAAATCTCAAAAAGTACCTGGGACTCCGATGAAAGCCAGTTAATTAATACTTTTTTTCAACTCTATTCTACCCCCTTACCTTGTTTCTAAAATTTTGAAGCATTTAGATATTTCCTATGAAAACAATATATTCTTATAAATCATTATACTTTACCTAATGGTGAGAGGTTAAATATCTAACCATCTAATTTTAAAATTAAATTAAAATATTAAAAAAAATGAATGCAATGTATTAAAAATGTATTCGTAGCAACATCAAGAATCACAATAACATTTCATTTAAATTTTAATATATATTTAGAATATTTGACTTTTATTAGAAGCCATATTTTTGAATTGAACTTAACGAGATATTTGACTTTCCTTGGAAACACTCATTTTGAATTGAACAACATTCTCGATTCGAGCTAGTAACGCGGGCCTGAATAAATAATTTATACATTTCTTGATTTATATAATATTAATTAAAATATTAAGGATTAATAAATATGGCATATAGATTAAAAAATGCATATTTAGTGGTAAATTAATAACCTGTCATCTGTAATAGGTTAAAATAGAAGTTTCAATTAAATGAGGAATCGACTGTTGTATAACAAGACAAGGGAGCCAGATAATAGTGGCTATTATGCTCACTAACCTCAACAAATATCCCATCTATATAAATAGTTTTTACTAACGTCACAAAATGCACCATTAATGAAGAATATACCATTCTAAGGGGGAATAGTTTAATTAATTATAATGAATATATTTCAAAAAGTATTTATTTAACTTGATCAAATGACTTTAAGTATAAAAGAGGCTAAAAATCCGTATCGAAAACACTTTGATGGCAACGAATAACAGTGATATTTGAATTCATCATATTAAATGATTAGTTTTCTATAATATAGATTGGGAACGAGTTAAGTATAGAGGGATGATTCATGAAAATGTAATAGTTAATTTATTGTCTACACTATGTAAATAAGAATTAATATGGATGTAATGAGATATTTTTAATACATGTCAGCGTCTAGACCTTAGACATATATATTTTAATTAGACTATAAGGTTCAAGTCTGTTTATTTGTTGATCCTCTTTTGACATACAATATTCGCTAATAGTTTCCAATTTTCCTTTACAGTAATGAAAAAGGGGTTTTATTTTTATAAGACTTTGTTGTTTAGGCCTCCAAAATGGCCTACATCAACAATGCTTACGTCAACATGTGAAAACGAATATTTTATTCGTCTTTATTAATGGATATACAAGGGTATCCTCAGGTTTTTTTTTGGAGGGAGGTAGTTATTTGAAAAAAAATCTAAAATTTTTTGAAAACAAATTTCAAAAATCCATAGCTATTCACAAAAAAATTAATTTTTTTGGAAAAAAATTTCAAATATTAAATGTTTTGGAAAAAAATCAAAAATCTGAAGACACTCCTTAAAAATTAAATTTTTTGGGAAAAATTTTCAAAAATCTATAGTTATTTATAAAATTTAATTTTTTTGGAAAAATTAATAAAATACATTTTTTTGGAAAAAAAATTCAAATATTAAATGTTTAGGGAAAAAAATCTAAAACCCATTGACACTGACAAAAAATTAAAGAATACTTTTTGGAAAAAATTTCAAATATTAAATGATTTGGAAAAAAAATTCAAATATTAAATTTTTTGGATATGGAAAATAAAAATCCATTAGACACTCATGAAAAATTAATTTTTTTCGGAAAAAAATTTCAAAAATTTATAACAAAAATGAATTAAAGTGTATTTTTTGGAAAAAATTTCAAATATTACATGTTTTGGAAAAAAAACTTGAAAAATCAATTGACACTAACCAAAAATTAAATTTTTTGGAAAAAAATTTCAAAATCCATGACTATTCACAAAAAATTTCAAAAACTTTTTTTTTTTAGAGAATATTTTTTTTTTTTTTTAAATAATTAAACTTTTAAGAAGAAAATTACAATTATTAAATTTTTGTTTCTGCTGCTTAACTTTCCCGAATGACGAAAAAAAAATTAAATTATTTAGTGGGGCCTACAACTTATCCAGGCTACACCCTGAAGACACCCCTGATATAAGTCAAATGCCTTTTTTACACTATGTTCCCAATCAAGTTTTTTGGTCGTATAAATGATTGACATTATGTTTAGTTCCATCAACACAACCCATTAAATGAAATTGCCATAAATTATGTAAAGAACGTGTTAGTATAAATTATTTCAGGACAATTAATGACTCCTTGATTCATTATTTTTCTTTCCTTTGAAGCAATCTATCAATCAAGTTATGTAATTGGTGTATTGTACATAATAAGAGTTGTATAAAATAGGATCTTAACGCATTTGAGATTTTTTTTTTCTATTTAATAATCTAAAAAGTGTTTTTTATTTTAGAAAACTGCAATCATTATTCTTTAATTCTTGTAAAGAAAATATCTAAGTATATATATATTTAAGCATTAATATAAAGCAAATGAAAAAAATATTAGTTTCTACATAAATAAAACCCTTCATTTCACCTGACCTTTGTTCACAAAAATGCACAATATAATACTTTTTATCAATTGATATTTCCTTTAATTTTCATCTGTATAGATGTTTCCCTTTGAAATGTGGTTCTGAATCAAAATTATACATTAAAAATGTCATTTTTTTAAGTATCTAGGTTTCAATGGCCCACCCTACTTGGATTGAAAACTTTAATGGTATTTTTCGTATTTTATGGCTCATATAAAAATAATAAATGTGGGTTCTAGCTATGGGGGAAAATGTTGCTGCATAGTGGGTTAATCTTCAAGTATACAAGATTCTCGTAATCATACAGTTATTTGTTCAAATTAGCAAAACAAATTACAATCAAATTTGCATATAAGAAAAATACACTTATAGTCATTATTTTCTCTCAGATACAAAAAGTTTTATTCATAAAATACTTTGCATAAATGCAACTTCATGCAAAAAAATTCCGCATAAGTCAGTTCTTCCCTGTTTTTATATAAACTTCAAAGGGAATTCAACAAAATGAAGAATTACCTTGAGAAATTATAAGCTGGCTGCAACAATTTTGACTGTATGTTTTTTTGTTTTTTTATTTATGTGCATGCAAATATATTTTTAATTGTGAGGGTCTATAAGTATCGATGAAAATGCTCTGTATTTTGGGCATGTTAAATAAAAAGAAACCGAAAATCATCGGTCCAATCTAGGATTTCCAGACCGAAATCCAACCCTAATTTCAAAAATGATGCTCATGTTAATAAGAGTCTTAATTCAGTGATACCATAAGTCTTGCTCCCGCCTTATCCTCTCCCTCTACAAAAGTCCCATACATTGTCAAAACAGATCATTCGTTTATTCATCTAAGTATAAGCACTCTCTATATTAACCAATCTCAAAAATGGAACTACATTGTTTTTCCACATTATTATTTTTTTAGAATTTCCAAGAACTTTCTCCGATAGTAATACGATGCAGATATTGGATATTTTCCTGGATACATCACCCCTTGTCTAATAGGTACATGTAGGAGCAAGGGTTTTAATTTTATAAAATCGTACTGTTTTCCTACCAACTAGACTGAGGACCAAACGTCAAAACGCTCTTTATCCCTCTACTTGATGATATAAATGCTGAATACATAAAAATATTTGTGTTAAAATGAATTCCTTTCAAGAATTAAGCTCAGTTAATAATAGAGTTATTGATTTTTCCAGGTCGCTGTTGCAGTCAAAACTTTGAAAACGGGTTCTTCAGTAGAACAAAAAATTGATTTTTTGAGTGAAGCGGAAATGATGAAAAGATTTGATCACAAAAATGTGGTGAAATTATTGGGTGTTTGTACTCGAAATGAGCCTGTCTACACAGTCATGGAGTTCATGTTGTATGGAGATCTCAAAACATATCTGCTTGCCAGACGACACCTTGTGAATGAAATAAACAGAGAGGAATTGGATGAAGTTTCAAATCGTCGGCTCACATCCATGGCATTAGATGTAGCAAAGGGTTTGGCATATTTGGCTGATCTTAAATATGTTCATAGGGACATAGCATGTCGTAACTGTTTAGTCAATTCCTCAAGAATTGTCAAGTTGGCTGATTTTGGTATGACGAGGCCAATGTATGAAAACGATTATTATAGATTTAATCGGAAAGGTAAAGCACGAGACCCATATACATTGTTTGATAATAATATTTATATTTACACAATGCTTAATTCAATTTTTTGTTAAATAATAGGCATGTTGCCAGTCCGTTGGATGTCACCTGAAAGTCTTGCTGATGGACTTTTTACACCCATGTCAGATGTTTGGTCCTACGGAGTTCTTTTATATGAAATGATCACGTTTGGAAGCTTTCCCTTTCAAGGCCTGAGTAATAATCAAGTTTTAGAGCATGTAAAAGCCGGAAATACTCTTTCCATTCCTTCTGGAATAAAAGCTCAATTGTAAGCTTTAGTAAATGTTATCTAATCCTTATAATAGTATGTTATTTCATTTGTAGAGAAACTTTACTAAAGAGCTGTTGGAGTATAGCGAGTACAAAACGGCCTACTGCAGCAGAAATAGCCGAACTCCTCACCAACAATGCACGTCTTATATCCCCTTGTATTGATGTACCATTAGCTTCCGTCGTAGTTGAGAGAACAGACTCTTTAGAACTCATACCATCCGTACGGAAGCCCTCTGGCTCAGTGTCTCAGACCAATCGTCCCGTTCTTCTCTATGCAGCCGGGAAAAGAAATAGGATAAATGAGGACTCCAACACAGCACCTTATTCTCCAATGAGCATTTATCCTCCATCCATTACATCACCCAATAATTTTAGACTGGATTTGAAGGACTTAAAGGAGCCTCTTATCTCTTACAGTAACAACATTGGACTACATAACAACAACAATATTAATTCAAAAAATTCACACAATGTAAGCGGCGGCGGCGTTGGCACGTCCTCTTCTTACGTTCCTCCAGGTTACATTGTTTTGGATCATACAGCCAATGGTGGAGGTCTCATACCCGACATGGCATCTCCTATTTGAATCATAAATATCATGGATTATTATATTATAAATCGTGCCAAACCTTGTACTACTAATTACTATTACTATTTTATAAAGAGTAATAAGTAGCCGGACCTCTCAATATTATGATCTCGACTAGTAGTTGATGCTGTTTTGTTAGCCAATCATATTACATATTAATATGTAACTACATTTATTCTATTTCTTTTTTTAGCAATCAGAACATTCCTCTAGGTTTCTACATACACATATACTTAAAATAATGTTTCTTCCTCATTTTCTAAGAATTAGTTACATGCTCTAAATCATATTAGTACAGATTACATATGTTTCATAAAAGTACCATTCAAGATATATTTTATAACACTTATTTTCTATAGCATTGTTTATCCCATAAAACAATTTGTTTCTGTCCTTTATATCCAAAAAAGGAAAGAAAAAAAACATACCTATACAAAGAGTAAAACAAAGTCCAAAAACATGTTTTATGAACATTACTAGTCATTTCATATACATGTATGAAACAGAGGAACAAACATAACATGAGTTATAAATTAATATAACCCGATATTTATCCTCTCATTTAAAGCCAAATTGAGCGTAATTTTATTTAATCTATGCTCAAATCGGGTTTTTTTCTTTTAAATTATATCCATAAAGGGGTGAATTGTCTATTTCTAACTTCATTTGATGAGTGTTCCTCACACATTCTCTATATGTACAATTATACATTATTATCAATGTGTTTATATAAGTCATCATTTTAACTTTTATAATTAGCATTATTGAATGTCAGATCTATTTAGCGAAAAAAAATTAAAAAGGATGTTTCTTTGTACCTGTTGCATGAGAGCTTTTTATTCACTATTTTTTTTTTTTTTTTTTTGAATAATAGAAGGTTTTTTTATGATATACATACTATATTTTTGGAAGTGAAAGTTTTTTAAATGATAATTAATTATTATTTTTATTGCTACTATTAAAAAAGTGAAAAAAAAACAAAAAACATTCGTGATAAAAATCTATATTTATTTATATCATTACTGTGTATTGTCATTCAAATTTTAATATTTTATTTTTCATAGTCTATCAATCCATTGTATACTATTTTATTCTAGTTCTATAAATAATTTATTACTCTTTTTTTTTTGTTGGATACAAAGTTTTGTATCTGAATAATTGTTACATATATATTTTTTCGAATAAAATATGAATGTTTCCAATAGTTCATTTGTGGTGTTCATTTCATTCTTAACCCTTTATTACTAGAGAGAATTGAATAAAATACAACTGACGTTATGTAAAGAAATAAGATACCAAAAAATGAGAAAGTAATCCTGAAGCTTCAAACCAAATAGCTAAACGAGGATCCACGTGAGCTGAAAAATGCCTTGGTGCACATTTTTTTTTTTTTTTTTTTTTTTTTTTTTTGTCGGCTAGAGGTTTTCTTAATTGTTATAATATAATAGTTATTATTTAATATTTGCAGATATAATAAGTAGATATGTTATCTATATGCTTATTTTTTTAGAAAATGCACATTTGAGGTCCGGAAGACGGACATAGCTTAGCTAAGAAGGATTTTATGATATATAGTTTTGTTAATGCACCCATTAGTTTATTGTACGATATTTTTTTTATATAACATTAAAGTAAAAATATATATTTTAAAATTAAACTATGGGGTCCATGTCAAGTCTTGAGCCCAAGTTTTTCCCGGAACAATAATTGAACATTGGTTTTCAATTATACATTCCTTATTAATTATTGTAATAATAAGTAATCACTCATAAATGTGTAATTGAAAACTCCTCTTCTCTTTGGTGGGATATTCTAAAAAGGACAAATTAAAGAATAAAATAATTTTTTTTTTCCCACAGCAATTTAAGAGTGTGAGCTAGGCGTGTTTCATCAATCATCCCTCATTTATATCCCAGTCTACGTCAGTAAGCACCATTGTATCTCCTCAGGCTAATGGGCGTGTTTCGCTACTCGGTTTAAAGCTTTAGGTAGCCCTTACAATTGGAAGAGAAACAGGTTTGCTGTCATGATTTTATAACATTTTGTTGAGAGCAGCTTGGGAAGTTAGTAAATAAACGTATGTCCTCACCTTGAAATATTACAAAAGACATAGGTATCTCAAATGTCGATACTCAATTCTACTCTGACTCCGGTTTTTTTAAGCTGTTTACAATGATTGAATAATTATATATTTGGGAAGAATTTCTGATAAGAGTTTCTGGCCTTTTTTTCTGTTTCTTTCTGGAGTAAAGGCTGGAATATACCAATGTTACTAGAACAAGGTTAGGCAATAAGAAAATGGCAGGGCAAGCACAGTAGATGTATCATATAAATCTCTTTTTATTTGCGATGACGTCATTGGGACGAGTCTTGGTTATTGATACTACATAAATTTAAATAAATAATATCATTATCATATTTCTTAATCGATATTTTACTAAATATAATGCCGAAAGTTAGTTTTTAAATTTAATTAATTATCAAACACAAATGATCAAAATGATGAGCACAAATACAGACTTCATTATCATTTAATTCGTCTTTTCTTGGACGACCCAAAATCCAAGTCTTTCGCCTTGCAAGGTCTTTGAGAAATCAGTGGTATGAAACACTTCTTGGGTTTTTACAAATAGCCAAATTTAAAAACTTACTTTTTTTATTAACGATAGGATTAGTGTCCTGAACGTTGATTTGTTAAAATTGAATTTCATCTTGTTAAGCTTTGATCACGTTTCTAGGGCCTACTATTACATAAAGAATAGAAATTCAGTTGAGTATAAAAGGACTTAATAAGCTAACTCCCACTTAATTATGGGTTACTTTTTATTTTTCTTATCGAAAGTAAGGTTGATATATATAATAATTCATTATTAATGAAAGCCTCATTGTGATTTGTGTTATATGTATGCATTTTATATGTATTGACAGACATAATAAGGCAGGAACATTGGTTATTAGTGTTGGGTTTCTGTCTATAAATCCTGGACCATTATCTTTTTGTTGGACCAAACTAATTCGGTCCAACAAAAAAGCTCAGTCTAGATCGGTCCAAAGAAAAAGTTCGTTCTAGATCAGGCCTTAGGAAAATGTATATATCTTACCTTTTGAGATTTAAAAAATATCAATGACGGTTGATCTAGAAAAAAAAGGTCTCTTATAATAAATGAGACCTTAAAAAATCCGTCGATTGGGTATGACTGAAAAAAATCTATCTATAGATTGAGACCGGAAAAAAACGGTCCATAAAGTGAGACCAAAAAAAATCGGTCCACAGTCTGAGACCACGGTCTGGGCTGAAAAATTGGTCCAAATCGGTCTAGCAAAAAACACTTAAGACTGAACCAAAAAAAAAAAAAAAAAAACGAGTCTCAACACTATTGATTACCTCTATGAGTTTGTTTACAAAACGACTAAGAGTTGTGTCATCTTGTGGTAAAATAATACAACTCCCTCACTGATACCTAATATATTTATTAATAGTCAAAGTCGTTACTTCGCCAACACAAAAATACCCTAGGTATTTTGTTGTCACCTGTCGATCCCCTCTTCTCCCTTGATACGCCATGGCTTTTTCATAATTTATTGATTTTGACAAATAAAGGAAGGAATAAGTTATTCTGTAGTTATGCTCCGTTTCCAAAAGAACAGGAATACAATTTCTTGTCAATCTCTTGTTGCTTATATAGTATATATATTGGCTGGCTATTTTATTATTTCGATGAAGAAAGTTTGCCTATCATACACAATTACTAAGGTATAACTTCACTTTAAATAAAATATTACTAAGCAATTTTATAATACAGTATCGAATAAAATATTATGTAGATTGTTAAAAATGTGATTCATTTTAAAAATGGTGAATAAATAATATGACAATGGTAGTTTGGGAGTATATAAGAGATTAATAGCGGTTGGTATTATTTACTTATTTGGCTAACTACCAGATGATTTCTGGCCTTTTTTTTCTTTATTCTTTTTGGAGGAAAGGTTGCGTGAGGCAATAAAGATAATTACGTGTAGTAAATTCTATATTGAATTTGGGGCACAAGAATATAAATTAAAAATGAATACTCTTTCAAATTTATTCTTATTGCGCGCCGAAAATAAATACAGTCACGCCAGCTAGCGGATAATTTATTTTTTTTAGTTTGTTCATGACCCATTCGTATCATCTTATTAGTTTCAAACCCACATTGTGTACAATACATATTTGTTTATGTATGCTTCTCATAAATTGTTCTACGTTCATGCAAAAAAAAAAAGCAAAATATCGTAGTTGCCCTTATAATAAATTCCCTCCATTTTTCTTTAATTGTTATTATTCCCGCAAGGAAAATATTTCTTTTTTGAGGAATCGTCAAATGATTTAGAGACACGCCTCTGTTTTACTTTTATTATTCATTGTTGTATTCCAACAAATAATAGATGGGATTGCAAATTTCTGAGGGCTTCCAGTTGAACTCAACCAGGGCAGTAATTCAGGAAGCAGGAACAAGACTTTCGAGAGATAAATTTGAGACACATAAATACCTATAAGGATTGAGGGTATTTCCATTATATTTCAGCGAATGCAATATAACCATGGTTGAACTGTCTGAAAAAATATTTACAAATAGCATGTATGTAGTTAAACATACACTTCCAAAAAAATAATTTTAAAATCGGCCAACCGGTTAGCGAAATATGGTCCTTTTTAAAATATTTAACCAATAGGGGGCGCACACATAGTGAAAACTTTAATCACTAATTTCAGTGGTCATACTTATGATAGAAATATGATTTTGGTATCAAATTATATTTCAAATTAGCAGTGATCCTATTTAATGATACTCTGTGCAACATTGCAGTTAAAATAAATTTTCATCGTAGTGGGCATAAAATCATTTAAAAATTTGTTGAATGGAACTACCCCTTCCTGTTGTTTGGTTGTTTGTTTATGTTTACTGAAATTAGAATATTTGCGCCATCTTTCGGTTATCAATGTTTTTATTAGTTTTCTATTATCCTACTGGATATTTGGATATGTGGGTTAGGACATCCCAATCACAGATTTTAAAAACATAGGGTGATGATGTCAAAGAGAAGTTGACGCATTCGCAGTTGACCAGAACATTCAAATTATAGCAGTTGTAAATAGCTATCTATGTTTAAAAAAATAGAGAGCCCCCAAATATTTTTTTGGTTGCTCAGTGTATTTTACATCTGATTATACCTTTCCAACTGAACTCTTTAGTTTTATAGGAGTACAGGGTCGTTTAGATAATTTTGGACCACCTTTAGCTGCTGCATCCTCATCAGTGAGAGAAGCAAGAAGAGGTTTGAAATTTTACATACCATTTCTAATAATAATAAAAAAATCATTCAATGTTTCCGCCATATTCGCCAATCCTTCGCTCGATGCGAGCCCTAAAGGATTTTCATCCCTTGACCACGTCCGTGGGGAAGACTTTGTCCTTGTAACTGATGATTGGAAGCCTTCAAGGAGTTGAGGCTATTGTGTGAATTGGCAGACAAATTCATTTCTAACTCTCTGTAAAAGAAGTAATCTATCGGATTCATATCGGGGTAGTTAGAGGGCCAGTTTGGTGGTCCCAAAATGTTACATTCTCTTCTTTCAACTAGTTTTGGGTCGTGCAGGTCTTGTCAGAGGGGTCGAGTATTGATGAAACTGGAACTTGGCACCATTAGCTTCAGCTTTTATCCAAAGCATCCCTAGGTCAGACAGGAGTTCACAGTACCTGTCGGAACACACCCTCTCTTTTGGTTCAAAGAAGATGAGGGGCATGCCACTGTCGTTGCTCAAAATGACCATCGGTGGGATGATACTGTGCTGAAACTTGGTCTTAAAGATGTGGGAGACATTAGCTCCCTCTGAGATCGACCATCTGTCGTTCTGGATGTTGTGGGATCTGTCGAGAGTCCATTGTTTCTCATCCGAATAAATAATGATTTGGTTATCATGAAACTTCAAATCGTTCATCAATTATTTTCTTCCTTGGCCTTTATTTTGTCTGTAGGGATATTTCTTTTGTAGAAGCGGTATGGCTTCATCCTCAGGTCAGCGTTTATGGCACTGGAGACTGTTGCACGGCTTACTTGGTGATTTTTGAGATCACCATTAATCAGAGTCCCAGGAGATACCTTCGCAGACAGTTTCAGGCCTACGAGGAATCTGGCAGTACATCACTTCGGAAATTGTGGGTTTTTCTCTTATAGCCCTCCTCCTTCTAGCAGATGTAGACGTAATAGACTGTGCTCATTGGATACCGAGCACCTTCTTGATGTATGCCCTCATGCAAGATGAGGGGATTAACGTGGACTGTTATCTTTAACTCCTCCTGGTACAGTTAAGCCTGTTTGACAGAGTCCTTCTTCCTCTCCACCGTTTCAAACATTAGTCCTGAAGACGTCCAACTATTTGGAGTGCCTGAATGGAAATTCGTCGATCACGTTCAAGTGTCATTTTCTCAACTATGTAGCACAAAAGCTAGCTAGCTGAGGCTTGTTTTGTTTGTAACTAATTGTTTATGCTTTATTGTATCGACATAAGAATTAACTTCAATCACTCAAACCTCATTCATTATTGTATTAGCAACTGTTTGTATTTCAATGGACTTCCCGGTAGTATATGCTTTGTTTTTTTTCTAATTTGTTATTTCCTAATTGTATATCCATATTGCGAGTGGATAAGAAAAATTCGACGTGAGCCCAAGTAAAAAACCAAATACTAAACAATAAGTTTTAACTCTCTTTCTTTCAAGGAAAATTAATTAGTTTGTAAAATAACATAAATATCTTTAGAATGTACTTATTCAAGTTGTATTTTCATAGTATTCGAACAGTTCCTTAAACTGAAAATTGTTTGAAATACTATTACGGTGAATAAAACAAATAAACTCAACTCTTATAATGCTGTTGAAAAAAAAAAACCATGAAAGTTGTAACTCTTCAAGTATCATTTAATTACTCGGAGATGAATAAGATGCATAAGGGATTCAAATTTCGTGTAAGGGAAGTTCACAGTGCCCAGCTCATCGGGAAGAAAGTTCATCCAGAGAAAAATTAATTCCCTTCTACTGTGATGGATGTAACATTTTTTTTTTTTAATACATAGAGTTAGATTTCAATAATATACTCATCCTAATAAATACGTTCCTAATTTAAATGAGAAATCATGCTTAACAAAACACTTTATTTAATGATTGACCACCGATTAAAACAAATTTGCTTCATAGCTTTATGTTATTTTTATTTCCCTAATTGACATATTATTAATTTAATTATCTCTCCTTATGACGATTGTCTCAAATTATTTAGACTCATTTTACCTTTTTTAAACCCCATATGGACCAGTTTTATTTTTTGCTGGAGTTGAATTTAGAAATGTGAATAGCCTTTGAGTTTTTGAAAAAATGTTTTGATGAGTTTGATGGCTGATATCTAATAATATCATATACCCAGTCCCAAGATCCTTGCATCCTCTTAGGAATATTCAATTCGAACACTCTGTGCCTTGCAACCGCCGAAATTAAAATTGCACGAATATCCTCTGCAATTATTGGTTCTCCTATAGTTATATTTAATGATCAAAATCCGGTGTATTTTTTGGCTAGACCACTTTTTTGGAAGAATTGGTAGTCTGAAGAATGAATTTTCTTTCCTTAGCAGTTGTCATTATTATTCAATTCCCGAGTAGAGAACATCCTTTCCTTAATACATTCAATGATATTCAAAATTTGATAGAACATTCCTGTGTGTTTATTCAAGAAGGAGCGTAAGCCTGAAAATTTGTTTTATGCGGATTAATGATTGTAAGTCCTTTTTGAACTCAGAGTAGAATTGGGGATTGTGGTGAATTAGAGTCCGGAACCATCACACAACCTCATCGTATAGAACCGGACGTATTTGTTCTGTGATAAATAAATATGAGTTATTGTTACCACGCTGGAAAGTATAATTTAACGATTACTAAATCGTGAAAAGAGTGTCTTTTCTGCAAAATCAATAAAGCTTCTGGGTTGGTTTGTTAAGGAAGGAACCATCAAGCCAGACCCTGATAGGCTTATTGCTCTCTTAGAAATGCCAATTCCAAAAGAGAGATCCGCTTTGAAACGAGTTTTGGAAATGTTTTCCTACTCTGTAAAATGGATATCTGGGTACTCCGATAAGGTCCAGCCCCTCATCAATGCCCAAACTTTCCCTCTGTCTGAGGAAGAGGTTGCTGTTTTTGAAATGATCAAAGTAGAAATATCGAAGTCGGTCATCAAGGTCATAGATCCCACTTAGAGCCTCACCGTAGAGAATGACGCCTCGAATTACGGCATCGAAGCTACCCTCACCCTAGAAGGAAGACCCGATCTTCTTCTCCCGCACTCTCTCTACAGCCGAACAAAGACACTCCTCTATAGAAAAAGAAGCATACGCCATCGTAGAAGCTCTCAAAAAGTGGAGGGATTTTCTATTAGGGTATCCTTTTAAACTAATCACCGACCAACAAAGAGTTCTTTTAAGTTCCATCATCACCACACATAAAATCAAGAACGAAAAGATAATGACATGAAGATTAGAATTAGCTTCTTTCTACTACAAAATTATCCATCGAGCCGGAAAGAAAAACTTAGTTGCTGATAACTTATCTAGAATCTGTGGTTCTATCACACTTAATCAAGACACTCTGAAAATTCTGCATCAAAATCTATGCCACCCGGTATCACTAGATTGTCTCATTTTGTAAGAGCCAGAAACCACCTTACTCAATCGAAGACATAAAGAAAATGAATCAAAACTGCTTAGAATGTCAGGAGCTCAAACCTAAATTTGATCTCGATCAAACAGGTACTCTTTTATGCACTGCTACAAATTGTACCCGTCACGAACGACTCTTCAATTTTAATAGAAAAACTATTAATGGACTGGCACTACCCTCTTGGTCAATGAATCCAGGACGAGTACTAATGAAACGGCACGTAAGACTTAGTAAATATGAACCCCTGGTGGACGAAGTAGAATTGATATCTGCAAATCCCGAGTATGCTCATGTCCGTCTACCGAGCTGTGTGGAAACTAATATTTCACTCCGTATTCTAGCTCCAAGAAATTTTGTAGATGTTGAAAAGACAACAGAGAATGCTAATGGAGAAAGTTTAGTACCCCTGGAAAGCGAAATTGACTCACACTTATGCCAGGAATCAAATGCAGAAGCTTCTCCCGAACATCCTACTATGCCCTTAATTCCAAATACTGATCCTCCCCCAAGATCGTCTAGAAAATCCTCAAAGCCTGCCTATCTAACTGACTATGTATGAATCTTTCTTAAGCGGCGGAGAATGTGGGGAATTGGAGTCCGGAACCATCACACAACCTCGTCGTATAGAACAAATACTGGACGTATTTGTTCTGTGATAAATAAATGTGAGTTGTTGTTACCACGCTGGAAAGTATACTACTATCATTGTTAATAGTTGTTAATTAAATAATGGACTCAATTGAGTAAAATAAAACCAACATTTGGTCAATAAACTTCTAGTTATTTTACTAGAGGGCTCGACATCGGAGTAATTCTAGGCAAATATCCTTGATTATATTCTTTTTTCCTTCCTCCCTTGTCATAGTTGATTGTCGCTGATCTAATGAAAAGTCATGAATGTTATTATTTCTCTCCTCCAAAACATTCTTCAAATTGTCAGGGTTACCATGTCTTGATTTTCGTTTTTTTAACATGCCCAATCTACACTGGATTTTCATCATTAGTTGTATATGTTCTTTGCTAGGTAACTCTTCACATTAATTAAAGCATTCTCTATGGATTTAGTTTTAGGAGTACGATCTTTATTTATCAATGACACGCTTCACAGAATTATTACCTTAATTATATCAATGTTATTGTCCTCCATACCCCTCAAGTTTAAACTAATAAATGATCTCAGAATATGTAACTCGGGACATTCCAGAAAAACGAGTATAATGTTGTTGAATAATTTACCATAATCTGTACATGGAGCGCTGAAAAATATAATTCATGTGTCTATTTAAAATTGAGCTGTGAATTTTCTTCCATTATCTATTCGGGAAGTACATAATTCTATGCATCTAATTTAAAAAAAAGTTTATTTCTAAGATTCTTACAAATAATATCCACTATCGTTCCATAATCGTAAGTTAGAGTAGCTTTCCAAAGAACCCTTTGGGTTGCAGCAAGCAAAGGGGAAAAGTCTTCAATATATCCATTTATATGATATGTTCCAAGTATAATATATTCATAGTATAGACTTCCAGGCTTGTACCCGTTCAATCTTTTTCAGTTCAATTGTTCATTTTGCAAAAACTTTCCGTTCGCCGTTCTTTCGTTGATATTTTTTCCCTCGTTTATTCGTTCATTTTTCCTTTCTATCGTTCATTTTTGAATTTTTATTTATTCATTTAATATTTATCTAGTATAAAAAGTCCAACCTAAAAAAATACTCATTAATATATAAAGCCCTTTTCGTTTTGTAATAAATGAAAATAAGCCTCAAGGGCTTAGCTTACTAAAAGCAAAACAGGCAATCCCAGGGGTCCTAAAAGGATACTCTCAACTTTTATAAAATAGTGTCCAATTTTTTCGAATTGTTTTCGTTTTTTTTATATCCTCAAAATAGTGGTAATACTTTTACTCAAGGCAACCTCCAATTTATTTTCAACAATCCTTTAAAAAATAGCTGAACCGACATATTTTTTCTGAGTTACCGTATGTAATGGAAAGGTTGACTCGTGGCATAGACAAAATACCCAAATGCTAAGTGTGCCGTTCATTTAGGGGTGCTGTAATGGTGCCAAGAAAAAAGAAGCGGACACCGAACATAACCTGACTTTCGGCCCGAGCTTTTTTTTTCCAACATTATAGTTGGGCAATGTTGCGCCCATAAAACTAAGTTGTGGTCGGTCTTTAACTGTCAGGGCAAGTCGGATTTCATTTTTTTATTTTCTGGCTTAATTTTTTCGGGAGTGGCCTCCGATTGGTTTTTAATTGTGTTGCTGATTTTTTCGGGAGAGGCCTCCGATTGGTTTTTAATTGTGTTGCTGATTTTTCAAAAGGTTGTAAATTCCTCATGTAAGTTCATCTCTGATATACCCAAAGTGGGCCTAGTTTATCTATAGTGTTAACATCTCTAGACAGGTGGGTTCTACTTTTAGTATTATTATTTATTGTTAGAGACATTATACAAGACTTTGGGGTGGAGAGGGGGGTTTGCCGTGAGAGCGGATACAATTAGTCCTGAATCACTTGTCTATATTTTTGGCTTCAACCCGACCTGAATGCACTGCTCCAACCAGTTAATAACTGCATTTCTTAGTATGAAAATAGTCAGTCCATATCAACGGTATACACTATACATATATTCGTGCAGTTGTAATATTTTTATTTTGTAACGCTTGACTACAGTTTTCTTTTAGTACATAGTTCAATTTTATATTTTGCATTGGCATAAATGTCTGAGGCAATTAACATATTCAGCTTTGTGTAATAGTATAATATTGAATATACATACTATTGGCTAATATTTTCCATAGGGCACCAAATTGATTTGGATTGGCCCTGTTCGATTGCATAGTTGATCAAAATACCATTTAATCATAGTTTAAGACAAATGATTTGAATTTAATATTGCAATAATAAATCATCCACGGCTTAATAGACCCATTCATCAACCTGTATATGCTACATGGCCTTAAAAACATTTGTCTCTCTCTAAGTTTATTGAATAATTATTGGTGAGCAAGTTCCCAAATATATGACGGTTTTATTTCATAGCGTTTTGGAGCTTCAGTAAATTAATTGTAAATGGATTCAGATGTTTCAATTTTAAAGTTATGTTGCCAAACTTCAGAAGTTTGAATTTTAAAGTTATCATGTTGTTAAATTTCAAAAGCTTCATTAAATTACTTTTCTCAAGGGATAGATAAGAATATAATCCTTATTTTTTATTTTGAAGAAAAACAAATTGTAGTCTAACGAAATACTTTGGATACTCAAACGATCAAAACAACTTTACCAACCTCCAAATCGAATCAAATAAATATTAAAGCTCGCTCCTAAATTTTATTGTGAGTGGCTAAATTAATAGAATTTACTCTTAAGTTGAGTGCCAAAAACAAATTTACACATAGATGGATAACGGATAATAAGGGAAGCGGTTTATGAAGAAGGAAAAAATAAATAATTAATTTCGTAGAAAAATAATCCAATATTGCTCAATCAATGTTACTTTTCGCCTTTTATGCACTTTTAATTACTTTACACTTATAAGTTATATGTTCTCTTTTCAAGAATATAAGAACAATTAGAAAAGTATATTCCGGTAGCAACTACAAAAAGCTGCGCACCCTTCCATTACAATATTATTTGCATTAAGCATCTATGGTTTTATCTGTATACGATAATATATCGTTTAACCAGGGAATACTGAAATGAAGTAATTATGAAACCCGTTTTTTGAGTGTGCTTGACGGGAGTGCAAAATAGTTTTCATAAATTAATAAAGTAAATCATATAAGTTGAAACTTAAACACCACATATCTTATCCTTTCAAAAAATAAAAAATAATTTCTTTTAATAGCAAGTTTAAGCATAAAACAATTATTATTTTAATGACATAAAATATGTACGATATATTTTTTAATTTAACCTAATGTTTAGAATGAAACAAATAATTATATACCGTATATATTTCATTATTATAAAATATGTATTCAAGCCAATTTATGCAAATATGTGAGAGCAAATCAATTAATTTCAGTGTCCCCTAGTATAACAATCAGATCAAGAGTAAATAATAAATTAGCTATTTTCTTTGTAAGAACCATATATTTTTTCATAGTATCTAACTTTTCTAGTCTCTAATATATCTGGAACAAAATTAATCTTAAAAGTCTATGCTTATCAAATTCCTTAAGGCTAAAAATACAGTCGGTGAAATGAAAAAAAAAAAGTGAATGTATAGTATAAGTTTAATTTTATATATGTATATATATATATATTTCGAATAATTTTATAAATTATTTTTTGCAGTAAATATAATCAATAAAATAAGTACTTACATTACTTTTCCATCAATAAAAAAGCTAAAGATGTAAATATTTATGAAATACTGAAACAGTTTTATGGTGACAACTTTAGTTAATTATATTATTATTATATTGGTTAATTTACTTGACTTAGAAAATAAAATAGTGATTATAAGCGTCAGATCTTATACATTCAAACTCTGGATTAATTTAATTAACGTATATAATATATATATATGTATAAGTGTATTAAGCGATTTCAAAAACAACTGCGATAAAAACGATGATAATTATATATAAATATTAGAGGTTAATTTTCTTAGAGATTGCTAAAATTTGTTCTTCTTGTCGATTTAAAGAATTAATGATGAAATTCTGCAAACTGTAAAGCTTTTCTATGGTAATATCTTCTCGGTCCTCTTTTTTCTTAAGCTTTTTTCGAGTAATATCTTTGGATTTTGCTAATATATCTCGCACTTCAGCGTTTACTCTACCACCTAGTAGCCCCTTGGCGACATGAGGAAATCTTGCAGATTTATCTGTTAATAAAGTAAAAAATAATAGAATGCCTGTGGCACCAGTTATTTTTTGGAACGCAGATCGGACGGTAGGACTTTTAGTATACAGAGCATTGAGGAGTGCACAAGAAGGTAAGTGTCTGTTCAGCCATGAAAAAGGCCCATCTCCATTAGCCGAAGAAGACGAAAGAAAATCAAAAGGATCTCCAAGCAAAACTGATTCTGCATATGAAACCGATTCAACTCTAGTAACGTTTGACACTATTTCTGCTCTAGCTTGAATGATCCCAGTGTCGGTAATGGCGAGCCCATTGAGTAAATTCATTAGAACCACCACAATAAAGAAAACAAAGGCCAGTAGAAACAAATATGCAATGACGGGAAGAGCAATATATTCTGATTCATCAGTGCTACGATCCACAGGGATGTCTGAGAACTCAATTTCACCAACAAACATAGTAAACGTCTATAAAAGAAAATATTTGATTATAAATAAGTTTGAGTTGCAATGATTGTTTTTTGCTCTGTTATTACCTTAGCTAGTGTGAGCCAGGGAGAATCGAAAAATTCGTAGTCTCCTTTATTCACATTATCCCCATTATCTCTATGCAACATTATATAAAATCCAAATGCAAATGCAATAATAAAAAATGAAAACCAAATGAGGAAATAGAAAAAACTTTCAAGAACTTTGTAAAACATGGTAACGTAAATATTGTATCTAGCCAATTTGGGATGCCTTCCAACCATAGTAATCAGTTCAGCCCAAGATATGAGCAAAGCAATAGCTGCTAAATGTCGATTCCATTTGCATGGAACAACAGAGTTTCCAAACAGTATCACTGATAAAATTCCAATAAGAAACATTTCCATCCAGTTTTCAACGCTCAGAAGATATCGTTTGAAGGAGGATAGCATCTGAAATCCCTCCCGGAGAACCATGACACCCAATAAAAGAACTAAAACCCATTTAAGAAGTCCAAGTGAGCCATAAAGAACAATTGCAAAGACAAGAAACATGAAAATCTCAAGCCAACTTCCAAGAATGCATGACGTAAACCCATCTAAAATTTAAAAAAAAAGAATAAATCCATAATTAGTAAAACACATTCATTCTCACCGTTATAATAGTCTTTGTACCAATCGGTGATTACAAATCCAATTTGTACCAGTACATGTAAAGCAAATAAAATATAAAAGAAACCAAAGTAGCTTTCGTCAAATCGTAGCTCTGAACAAAAATCTTCCCCATCACCTCGAATATTAAGACTCTTTCCACCAAAACGAGCAAAAATATACCAAGTAAGAAGAACAACAAACAACAAGTAGAATCTGAGATTTCGATTAAAAAGTCGGCGGATTTTTTGCCATTTCAGCCACATAAATGACGTTAGCACTGGATGTTTAATTAGATGTCTATGTGTTTTGGATCTAGCTATATACCAAAGAGAGTCTGTTTCAGGCAATGCTTCAAGCTCCAATTGAGTTTGTTTTTCTCTATCCCAATTTTGAAGTTGTTCTTCTGTTACAGGAGGTGCCAAAAAGTCATAACGAAAAGTAACTTCGAATGAATCCGAATAATCGTCTGGATCCTTTTTTGTCTGCGTACAATAATTGTCTATAAAACAACAAACATAGAGAGAAATAATATTAGATGTTTACTAATCATAGATGTTTGGCTACTCACCCAAAAATTCTTCCAGAGTTTTTGTTTGTATTCTACTTAACGGAACTTCTCCAAAATGATTTCTAATACCAATATTAGCTCCAAGCTCTAATAACTTGAGAGTCACTTTTTGAGGCCATGATTTTGCAGCAAAATGAAGGCATGTATTTCCTAAGTCATCTTTTTTATTTATGACAGGCTTAAGTTGCGTACAAAAATCTTCACTTTCTAACAGAACATTGAGACATTTTTCATAGATACTTTGATCCGATGCATGGCCTGTTCGTAGGCTTTTACGCAAAATAACATGAAGCAATGTTTCTTGAGAATCCGGTGTCCACGTTGCAATAATTGCCTTTCCTTTGTATAATAGGCTTTCAAGAACTTGATAATGACCCCGACTTGCTGCAAGTATAGTAGGAGTATAAAGGTTTTCTTTGGAATACATGTTTGCATCTGCTCCATTATTAATAAGTACCTATGAATGTAAAAATTGATGAATGTTTTTAATAATTCATTAATGAGCGTACTTACACAAACAAATTCATTTAAACCTTCAATAGCTGCTCTTTGAAGAAGGGTCACGCCACCACGCACAGTTCCAGCACTAATTTCAGATTTATCTAAAAATCTAATTGCCGATTTAAATAGAGTAAGATCTCTTTTATCCAATACATCAGAGAGAAAATCAAGTGTGTAGTGAATGGGTTGCTTCTTAATATTGATTTTATCTATGCTCAAATCAGGAAAAGTAGACTGCACCAAATTACGGAGATTTCGGCCGTCTCCAACTACTTTTTCTTCTAAGTTGGCTCCATTTTCTATCAGAAGAATTGTAGACTCGCGGTTTTTAGCCAATAAGGCTAATTGCAGTGGAGTTCGACTCCCACAGTTATCTTTTGCATTGATTCTGGCCTTGGGCTCCTGTTTTAAAATTAAGTATTAAATATATATATTTAATTTTTTATAAGAAAGCTGCATAAATGTAATTATTAATTAAGAAGGATTATTTAATATGAAGATATTTTGTATTTCTTTAGTTTTAATTATCTATTGTATATTACATATCTGTGGCCCCTCATCAAAAATGCAAATTAAAAAGATCTCTTTCAAAAATGAGTCTGGATTGCATTTATATTCTTCAATGAATTATCGTCAATTTCTATAAACAAATTATTCTGATTAATCCTTTGGAGTTGTCGCAATTTGGACTACTAAATCCATTAACGACGAGAAATATTTCGAAAGAAACTTTTTAATTTAGAAAGTATGGATGTAAATAATTTTTTTCACCAATTTTCACAGGCATCTATTGAGGCTAAATTTTAACCCCCAAGCGCATTGTCCATAGACAGAAAAGGTAGTCACTTGGTGCCAGGTCCGGACTGTAGGGTGGATGCATAAGAACTTTCCATCCAAGCTCCGGAGCTTCGGCCGCGTCATCAAAAATGCTTACATCCTGACGCTGTCTTGATGAAACAAAATGTATCTCCTTTTCACCAATTCTTTTTGTATCCAGCCTTCTGCAAATGATTCAAAATAGTTTTATGATCGATGTTCCGCTCCTAAGTGATTTTATCGACATTTTCGACAACAGGTCAGCCAGTGTGTGGTGCATTATTCACCTCCACTACATCTCAGAATGACATCGCTCGAACCATTGGTGTGCAACACAAACCAAAAGAGTATCGGCCCCATTTTCAACGCAAATTTTATTGCTCGCTTTCGACGTATTTTTTCCCTTTCAGGTAGTAAAAATGTAAAATATGGCGAATTTCTTCCTTTGAGACCTCCATACTCGATGCACGATAATTCACGGCTGGGCCACCCAAGTACAATATTGTAGAAAAAGCGTTTAAATTATACACTCACACCTTTACAACATCTTATTGTATGATTCAATGTGACCAATAATGAACAAGATATACTTAGTTAAAAAAAAGGTCGGAGAAAATACGAAATTACTTTTTCACCAAGCTACTATTTAAAACATTTTCTATTATATATCGGAACAAAAAAAAACATATTAAGGTACCATGATAGAAGAATATTCTAACTGTATTCTAGTTAATTTGTTCAAAATTTGTCAATGGTTCAACTTAAAGTCTAGAATAAGAGATCCTCTATAAAGTGTTTGAATTAATCATAGATACTCTTTGAAGAATATAAAGTATGATAGTACTTAGAGTATTTAGAGGGTGAATTTAATCTGAAATTTAGGTGTATAAAGAATTGCTGTGTTCAATGTTCATATGATCACGATAGGGGTTAATGAGTTAAAGTAACCAAAAATTGTCACAATAAAATAATTAGAAATTGATATATTTTATTTGAAAGGTCATATTATACTCAAATTAAGTCTTTTAAATCAAATGAAGGCTCTAATTTAATGTTAAGGTTCTTAGATTGATTAAATCACCCTAGAAATTAGAATGCAATTCCTATAATTGACTGCATTATGTCTCCTTAAATAATTATGTTAAAAATAAATTGAACATCTATCATTTTCTTGATTGTTTTTCAAGACTGTTTTTCTGCTCAATCATCACAAATACCATCGCTATTTTATACTTATTTGGGCCAACCTTTAATATTTAAGTTAGCCAAAGTATCAAATTATAAAAAATAAAGAAGGACTTTTCCTTAAAATAATAAAGAACGAAGAAGTTACGAAGTTGATCCTATGATTTTTTTTTTTTTTTGTATAAATGTTTACAAAAATTGGGAATATATAAATTTAAAATTGTACTTAATATAGTGAAAGACTCCTCCGAAGAATCAAATTGAGTCAGAAAAGAAATAAGTATATGCATCATCACTTCTTTGTATATGTACTGAATAATTTATAATAAAAACTTAAAAATTATACATCTATTAGACAGGCAGCAATTGAAATGAGCCCACATGATTAAGCCCAACAAACCTACTTAACTACTACAGTTATTGATTCTTGATAATGAATGTATGAGAAATTACTCAATTTGTATTACAATATCGGCTAAATTGCAGATGATGTCATCAACTGACAATATTAATGTTATTATGAGAAGATTCGCTTGACAGAAGTCATATTTTTTAAAGAAAACCTAAGATTCTTAAGAGTTGTTTTTTTTCTTTTCTCTTTTTTGACACTTGATACTTAACTATGAGCCATTTTTTCCATGAATAACAATCTTGTAGAAAAAATAACTTGCATATTTACAGTCTTAAAAAGATAAGACAAATTTTAAATAATTATTTTTCCTCAAGGAATCACAAAATATTTATTTACATAATACTTACTTCTCTTATGATTGTTTTCTCTTAAGATATGTGATAAATCAAATTAAACAAATTCTACAAATATTTTAAGTTTTTAAAGAGACCTCCTCATATATTTATAAATATTTTTTAAAGTCCTACCTTTAATAATCTTCTCAAAATTCCCGGATTGTTCACAGCCAAATGAAGAGCATTTTGACCTTCTGGCTGAGTAGTGACAGATATATCTCCTTTATTCCACTCTAGTTCTAATAGGGCCTCAACTTTTTTTTAAATTATTACTCTGAACAGCTACATGAATAAGAGCTAAATCTGTTTCTACATTGAAAAAATCCGCATTTGCTCCAGCATCAAGGAGTTTCTTAACAAAGGGAATGCCTTTTTCAGGAGGTTCTAACTCCAATGCAAGTTGAAGAATATTTCGATCATTTTCATATATTTTCGAATTAATCCAATGGGAACTAGGCAATATAGACGGAGTGCTGTAGCCGTTATTGTTATTGTTTCCGCATACTTCTGCAACTTCAGCCAAAATGGAGCTGAAAGTGGTTAAATCTCCATTAGTTAAGCATTTCCAGAGGCCCACCTGTGGATAAATAAAGAAATTCGTGTGAAGTATTTTAACGAAATGGGACATGGAGCAGTGAGTAAATAGTCATATTCTTACTTGAGGATCCTTGCAACTTAGTTGTGTGCAATAGAGAGGGATTTCATCCTGAGCTGGAGCAAACTCCTTGGGCTTCGTAAGACTACAATTGCTGTTCATTTTTCCCATAAGAGGCAATCTCTCCATTCTTATTATTCTTTACACCATGGAATTCATGCACTAAGCAGCTCGATATATTTATTTATAGTATTAAATATTATAATACCCAGGTCTTCTTCATTCCTTGTTTTGATCCGTGTAGAATGTACTACGGCAGCAGGTTACAAAATATTCAATGACTGTAACATCACAATATAATAGAAAGAAATGAAAAGGGGGGCACGGGGCTTACATTGGCGGGCTCGTTTCTTCCTTGTTACTACATTCTTATGATTGTATTATATTTACAATTCTTACTCATTTCATGCCATTCCTTTTCTTGCATTGCTGCTTGATTGCTGTAACAACTTAGAGTGTCAGTGGATCACATATCATGCATCAATTTTATATCTAAAGAGATTTTTTAAAGGGGCAATGTATTGATCTTCATAGAATACTATTTAGTATGTGATATCGTCTATCATTTCTAACTGAACTCTCGTACAAAATATTATATTTACAAATGATATTTTTTGGTATAAATAATATATATTATTTGAAATTTATTGAACGGATGTTTAGAATGATAATAATTCTTGAGTGATAATATATTTATTTTCTTTTTGCAAAAGATAATAACAGGAATGAATTGTTTTTTAAATAATATAAAGTACATTATTTTTGTATTTTAAATGAAGGGAAAAAATAATATGCTGGGCTCTCCATTTTAGAAATCCGTTAGGCGTGTGATGTTTAATCTTAGTCATTACGTTGAAAGCCCGACTTTATTACACTCAATATACTTAGAGGTAATTGATTACAATAAAGATGTTATTCAATCAGTGTCTCAAGTTTTGAAACTGGAACCATTGATGCAAACAAAAATAATTATTTACTTCGTATTAAACCTGAAAATGTACTTGTAGCTTTTTTTAAGGTTTTTATGACGGTTATTGATGGCTTCAATTTGAAAAATTGTGATAAATGCAATGTGTGGCGTAAAATTGATTGGAATTCCGTGAGACTTGGGAGCTCTGAGAATATAAGGTTGAATTTGAGTCGGTGCATGGTTCATAGTATGCAGTGGCCGGTCTAAAGAAAGATGGATTATGTCATTTTATTCATAATATTGACCTATTTTAATGTTCCATATCAGTGGTGATTCTAGAATTAGTGGTTTAGTCAGGTCCATACTTTAGCCAAATCAAACAGGAATTTTTATGAATACTTAAGATACACTTGATGATTTTTGTAAAGAATAAAATTTTAATCATTAAAATTAGCCCATGTTCAAAATCATTAAGAGCGCGAAGCCTGAGCAATAATCTGCAGTGATCCCTCCCTCAAATGGACACTGATATGAATATGAGTTTGTTATCCTTTTGGGATTAGTTTGTTTAGTAACTCGGAAATTTAAACGACGTGTCCGCAATTTTTGTTAAGAGGTGGCTGGCAGTTTAAAACTCATTACTCATTAGGTATTGATTTATATTTTTATATTATATTCTGAATTTATTTATTAAGAAAGTTTTAAAACATTTAAAAATCATATTATTATCTCAAAGTTATTATTTAAAAGTATTTAGCAGTACCATGAAGACGACTATTCTCTGTTGATGATTATTATTAATTAATTTGTAAAATTAATAACAATTTATGTAGAGTAAACAATATCCCGTTTGATCATTTCGGATCAAAATGAAATGATATCCAAAGTTGATAATTAATATAATTAAATGAGACAAATGGAGAAGAACAATTAGCAACTCGAGTACAATCTGAAACTATCAAATTTTATCTTGTAATACTGAATATGTATAACATTAATATTATACATATTCAGTATAAATATAATAAATTCGAATAATTTCTATATAGCTAGTTAGCTTAACTATAGATTAATTAACAAGAAGAAGCATGGATCTCTTATTAAATTTCATTGAAGAAATACATTTTTAGAGAGAGTATCCATGACATAGTTGGTAAATTGTCAGTTCCTTCATAGTTTATCATATTTCGATTATATTGGAAAAGAGAGTCTCTTGGTTACCCTTTTTTATCTATAGATTACTTTACATTAAGTAATTCATGTTTCACCTAAACGATAAAATAAAATAATTCAGTGAATCAAAACATTAATGGTTATAATAGAGGTTGTGTTAATTTATCCAGATGTTAAGTAATCCTGGGATTATATGAAGGCATGTAAAACTTAAATCAAATGAATATGGAACGGCATCTTTTTTATGCGTGCACTTAATTTGACTGAAGTGCAAAATAGTTTTGAAAAAATTTATATCGTAAATGCTTTAAATAGAAACTTTTACACCTCATAACTTAGCCATTTTTAATAATAATTTAATTTTTTTTTAAGTAAAAAGTTAAATAAACAATTATCATTTCAATGTCATGGAATATGTGGTATTAATTTTTTTAACTTTTAATATCAAACACATAATTATGTGCAATATACATTTTTACACTTGAGTTCAAATTGGGTTAATTCGCAATTCAATCAAACTTTTCGGAGGAAAATTCCAATTGAATAATTTTTTGATACACATTTTCTTTTTTTTAATTGCAGGAAGAAAACGAGTTTCCAATTAACCCTAGGACATGAAGTTGGTTGATAACTTCTAGATAATTGAATTTATTTGGATTAGATTTTTTTGAGCTTCAGCAAGATGATATGGTATAAAATAGTACTTTCAATTATCCTTGAATTACAATACTATTCGCTTCATACACAAAAATTAGCAAACATATTGAAGAATTTTGATTTAAAGTTGACTAAATTTAAAGCATTTTCACTTGACGTCAAAATTGTTGTTGGCGGACATTTTGGGGCCCTAAACAATCAAGTTTTATAAAAATGAAACCCCTTTTTGATTACTCTTAAGGAATAATGTACTATTGGATGTCAAAATGGGACCAACAGATGAAATGACTTAAACCTTGTTATCTATAAAAAACATATCCCTGTATGGCTTAATTTTTTTTTTCTTAATATGATGTTTCTATTAATATAATAGAATTGCAACCTCTCTTCCAAAAAGAAACAGAAAGAAAGGACTATAATCAGTTGGTAGTTGGCCAATTCTTCCCAACTGTGGAATTATTATTCAATAATGGTTGAGAATTGCTCACAGCTTAACAAGAGGTAATTCTAATTCGGCCAAAAAAATTCCAAATATCAATAAGCAGAAAAGACGCAAAAACAACGACAAATAACAACAAAATACTATGTATATATTTATTCAATGAATACTATATTGTCTATATTACATTTATGTTAGCAAGATAACTCTTACGGGTTGTTTTTTGAAATTGACAAAAGATGCGGTGTATTTTCCTTTCAGCTATTTTCATAATTATTTTACTCTTGTCGATTTAAAGCAGCTGATTACTTATTATGGACTTTAAAAAGGTATCACATAGGATTAAACCATTAAAATAATGAGCCTCTTTATTCTCTATAGTTTGGACTGTAAAGCATATTATATTCTGATATTACATATAAATAGATATTGTATTTTGTATGATATCATCCTAAATATTTATTAAAAAATGAAAGACTTTCACAAAGAAAAAAAATGTTCTTTTATTTCAAAGAATTGGGAGTCCTGAGTCTACTTCGCTGGATTGACGATTCTTACTATGCGGACGTAAGAGAACGTTTATCATTGGAATTGCATTACATCTTTCTTTATTTTTTTTGCCCATCAGCGATGTATTGGGGCAAAACATTTTGCCCTCAAAATATTTTTCACAAATCAGTGAAAAATTTATAAAGAGAAAAGGAGGACAAACTATATCTATTTCTAAAATATATCAAAAATTAGTTACAAATAACTAAAATAAATATGCCCCTAATAATAGCTCTATAAAATTCATATTTAGTTTTTAAAATCAATTGACAGAATTTCGTAAAATTGTACTTAGTCAATTTGTTCCCTCTTACCTGAAGTACTTCCTTATGAGTTATTAGTAATGAAATTATTATAAACTAAATACTCCTAATTTTTAAAGAATGAAGTTAGTAGAATTGAATGGATGATAATTTAAATTATATATGAATGGGATTAATAACATGCATCATCCGTCATGTTACTCTTACGCCACAATTCTATACATTCTATATGTATGGAATTGTGACGTAAGAATGCTGATTCAAAAGCGATATCTTATAAGTTTATAAGAAAAATGGCAACGCGGGTACACCGAATTTTTACAGGCTAGCTGCCTCGATGCGCCACTTTCTTTTAACGCTTTACATAGGATTAGGATTTTTATATTACAAATGTATAGCTACGATTTTATTAAAACATGACATTAATACAGTAGATTTAGTTCATATCCACTATTTATATCAATCAAGGGCCTTCGTGAAGTATTCGAGTCATTACATACTTATTTTCATAAGATTATAATGAATTCAATGTACCTATACATAATTAATAACTATTCTCAAAATAATAATTAGCAGTTGGCTCCAACGAATATACAGAAGACTCAGTACCATATGTTTTTTCAAATTTTTCCTTTCCCTTTTTGACAGTCCAGGTTGAGAGTGAATAAAAAAGATAGTTGTGTCCGTGAATAACGTTGTGTTTCATGACTTAATCCACCGACCTAAAGGACACTAGGCAAGGAAGATAGGATTTAGTAATTTTCCTATTCTGATTGGATTAAAATTAGAAGCTGCTACATGTTCCTTCAGCTAGACAAACAGCCAGTGTGTGTGCCGGAGGGGAAGTGAGTCTGGCGAAAAGAGAAGAATAAGGGCGACTACGTTAGGAACATCGTCTTCCCTGTGTTATAGATTGGTATTGTTTATTTTCCCCTTGACCACTCTTTCCCTGGAGTCCTTTACACCGACCTATATAATATAATAACTGGATGCACAACCAATTGAATAAAAAGGAGAAAAAAAGCGACTCGTCTTTCAGCTGTTGACTACTAGATAAATACTACTTCTGATGGTATTTTTATTATATAGCTAGATATAACATAGAATATCAGCTGACAGGCATTACCTTTGCCTCCTAAGTATCCAGTTATTATATGGGTTGGTGATTTAATTGCATTTACATTCAATGTGAGTTATTGTAGTCCAACTAGAGGCAATATTTAAATCAACGGACATATATTGGTATTTTTTTTTCCTTCTTCTTTTCTCTTCCTTTCCCTCTCTTTTTTCTTTCCTACTACTATTTTGATGAGCCAACAAGCTGCGCGCTAGCAGTAAGAAAAGTAAAACAGAAGCAGCTCTCCTTAGAAGTGTCGCTCACTCGGCGCTCTCAGTTCTTATTTTCTTAGTTAAGTTATACTGACTTGGCTTGATCTGACTCATTTTTTTCGAGACGAATTCGTATCTTCATATACGTTACTATTGTCTTAATGGCGGCGGCTTCTTCTTCTTTGCTACTGCAGTTGGAGTTTGAGGTCTTTGGTAAAGTTCAAGGTATAACATATTATTATTAATACTATTTATTTAAAATATAAATAGTTATATTATTGCCAATATTTATTATTTAATATTGATACATTCAAAATTATGTTTGCTGCAACTGTTTCTAATGGAATATTTATACTAATCCTGGCCTACTGTTGTATTTCCAGGAGTTTTTTTCCGAAAGGTGAGTGAATTTTCAGTGTAGAAGAGTGGGTTGGACTGAGTTTAGCGTGGCCATGTCTGTTTCGGGCACACAAGAGTCCTACAAACTCCGGTGGGGAGAGTTCCACGGGAATCTGATTTCAAGTTTGGAGGAATTACGAGGAGCGGAAGATCTCGTGGATGTGACTTTGATCGTGGATGAAGACCGGGCTGTGAGTGCGCACAAAGTGATTCTCTCAGCCTCGAGTCCTTATTTTCGCAAGATATTCAAAAGGAATCAAAAGCCGAACCTGGAGTTGATGCTGCCTCAGCACGCTCGCTTGGAAGATGTTGTTTCCTTACTGGAGTTCATGTACACTGGGGAAGTGAGTGTGAATAAAGATGAAATGGATTCTTTCATGGCACTGGCCAAACTTCTCAAAGTGAAAGGTCTAACGCAAGATTACGATTCCAATGAGAGGCCTCCTCCATCAAAAATGCCTAAATTCCCCCCAGAAATTCAAAGCAACCGTCAGAGAGGAATGGTAGCACCCATGGTGAATAAGCGCCCAAGAACTAAGCAAGAAGGGAATAGTTCATTCCGTGGCATTGAAGATGAGATCCACAATGACCATCAAAGTTCTATGGATGGAGGACAAAATGAATACTATGAGGACTTTAATTCTTCGAGGGATGAATTTTACCCTGAAGAATCCAAGTTGGTTCATCGACCCAATGCGACTGGGACTCAACTTATATGTGTCATATGTCCGAATTGTCGCTGTAAGTGTCAAAACGTTCAAGCTCTTAAAGATCATATGGCTAATTCGTGTAATGCGAGTTCTACTCAATCCTCTGTTCCGTTTAACTCAACGTCTGATTCCAATAATGTTGACTACCAAAATGAAAATGTGATATGCAACATTTGCGATAAAACTTTTAAAAATCACAAGAGTATGCTTGCTCATCGAAAACGCCTTCACAAAGTTGGTGTAGCTGATGAACCTACTGCAAATATGAACACTGAGCTAGTATCGATGAATCCATCTATGGTGAAAAAGCGGGGAAGGCCAAGCAAGAAAACTCAACCTGTTCCATCTGTTAATGATGAGTCTCTTGAAGAGGAAACAGATTATTCAGAATCAGTGTCTCCCCAATCTGTTGTTTCACAAAGTAGTTCTAAAATGCTAGTAGGAGAAACTTCAATTATTAGGCCTGTTGTCCAGGTTTCTCCGGCTCCTAGACCACAAGGAAGCCATACAACTCAAGCTCATTTAACTAAAGATCCCTCTAAAATCTCTGAAGATAATGTTTTAGTGCGTCAAAATAGTCCTCGAGGAGATAATATGCAAAACACGATAAACTCGCCTCTTCATCAAATCCAACAAGTAAGACCACCACTTCACTCTGTTGGCATACCGAGGGGTCCACAACGTTTGAATAATCCAAGTAATTTTAGAAAAAATCCGCAGCATCCCAATGCTAGAAATAGGCAAGTAGGTGGTAGAAATATGGACTTACAAAAAATTGGGATGAAACTTGGAGGCCAAATATCCATAACGAGCTCTGACAATGATCCTCCTGGCGCTTCTACAAATATGGGTGTACCAATTCCTAACCCAAACAAACTAACTATTACAAAATTAAAAGGGGATAATCCAATTGGCAGCCCACTCTCAATCAAAGAAGCCACTCAACGTCGGTCACAAAATGAATATAATAATCAACAACAACCTACTGTTGAGGTGAAGGAAGAACCAACGGAGCATTATGGAGAAGATAATTCGGAACAACAATTTAGCAACAATAGTTATGATGATACATCTCAAGAAAATTATGACGAAATTGCTGGTGATGAGGAGGTACCAACAGGTGGTGAAGGATTATATGAAGAAGGGTATGAAAATACCGATGAGGACATGGAGGACGAAAGACAGTATATTCCTACTTCACATATTAACAGGAGATATAATCATTCCCCAGGAAATTCGAATAGCTTTACAAACAATGATGCTTTTGAAGATGTAGAAAATAAGATGCAATAAAACTCTTTGTTTGTTTCCTTTATTATTATTTATGCGGAACTTTTGTCATAGGTCAATAATATTCAGTTATTGTGTTCTAAATTTTGGTTATTACTATTAAATACATAAAAATCATTTCTTGAATATATTTGTTGATTTATTCTTATAGTACACTCAAAAAACGGCCAACTCTCTTAAAGTTCGGGGATGGATAATGAACACTGAAGCATTGACGGTTTTAGGTGTTCTTGAGGGAGAAGAAAGGAGTGTCATGGAAATGTAAATACGCCGTTTTTAAGTATTTTTAATATATGATTTATTTTTGCTATTAAAATCAGTGGTTAAAAATTATTATGAAATTTGTCGGTCACAAAATAATTTATTTAATCGTTTAACAGAACAAAATCAGGCCAAGAATAATTATAATGGGTACAACATTTGTATGCATGAAGTGTCAATTTCGATAAATGTTGAGCCAGTGATCATTTGGAAAATAAATAATCTAAAATGTGACAATAAGTCAAAGATGTGTTCAACTTTACTTATTGTTGCGATGATTTTCATTTAAAAAAAAAATTTAAGTGCAGAAACTTGACAATATGATTTTTATTAGTTTCAATTACGTCCATATGTTATATTGATTTAAAATGATTAAACCTGTATAATTTATTTATATAGGAAAAGTTGGCTACGAACTAGAGGATCTCCATCCTCGAGGATTGATAAAGCTGAGTTCAAAAAGGAGAAAAAAATTGAAGAATACACCTTTCCAGAAACGACGTTTCAAATTCGTCGATATTAAGCCAATGTCCTACTCCCTTGATAAATGTGGATTAGTATAATCTTTATGAATAAGTATATTTCAAATATATTGCAAAATGTTTGAAATACTTTCTTATATGAGCTTATTTTAATTTCAAAAATCAAAGCTAAACTAAACAAAAACAGAAATACAAAATGAATAGCGATATTGAACAAAGGATGTAGTAGACAATTAAATAAGTGCTAAATATAATAATCTATAATGACTATCTGCATAATTGTCATATGGTTTCTAAATTTGGAATCTCACGTTCTTCGAGTTTCATACATTTTTTTCAACTCTTTCTGGTAAAAATCTTGAATAGGCTTTCTTCTGAGTTTGAAAGCTGCAGTTACAAGTCCAGATTCAGGTGTCCACATTTCTGTGCATAAAGTGATTGCCCCAGGAACTTCAAATTTTTCTAGGCCATTTTTTCTACCGTATGATGCAGTTTCTTTTTGCATAGTTGCGATTACTTTTTCATTCATACATAGATCCTCAAGGCTTGCGTTGTAGATCCCTATACTTTCACCAAGTTCCGTCAGCTTGTTTCTATCTGGTACAACAAGTGCAACACAGTATGATTTTGTAGGATCCCCATAAGCGCAGACATTTTCAACGAGAGGGCATGTTTTGATAACAGTTTCTACTTTACCGAGGGACACATATTCTCCATACTGAAGTTTAACGAGATCTTTCTTCCTATCAATAATTTTGAGAGTTCCGTCCTCTGCAAATTCACCTACATCTCCTGTTTTAAACCACCTTACATTATTTTCGTCTTTGTAGAAATCTTCAGCAGTTTTTTGAGGTAGCTTGTAGTAACCATGAGCAATATTAGGCCCGCCAATCACAATTTCACCTAAAATAATAAATGTACATTATAATAATTTTGAATTTTTAACATTAAATTTAAAGGTGCTTATTACCTCTAGGTCGAGGTTTATCTGTGACTCTATAACCTCCATCCTCCCAGTTGATTAATCTGATTAAGACTCCCTGTCCTGGAGGACCTACTCTACCAGTACTTAATTCTTCCCTATGCATGACGGAACCACCGGCACAAGATTCAGTTAGGCCATATCCCTGATGAATTGGTATGTCCAATGCACAACTAACATAGTCGTGAATATTATGAGAAAGAGGAGCACCCCCAGAAACGATTACTCTCACTTTTCCACCAACAATAGCCCTCATAGGCCGAAATATCAGCGCATTCATAATAGGAGTTCGCATGCCCAGGCGTCTATAATGTGACTTGTAGTGATAGCAAAAATGAAGTAATGACCTCATAAATTTACTTTTTTTACTTAGGTTTTCATGGATACCCTTGTAAATGCGATCGATGACTAATGGGACAGCACACATGAGTGTTGGTCTTAAAACAGAACAATCACCTTTACTTCCCTTCATGACTTTGGTGCTCTTATCAATCATTGTATTTGGAGAGGAATAACCTACTTTAATGCCGTGAATAAGCATGGTCATTTCAGCAAGTAGTTCATATATATGCGCAAGAGGTAAATAACCCAAGTATGTTTCTTCCGGTATTTTATCTTTGACAACTAAGTGGAAAGCGGCAATAGTACCGATAAGGGATTCATGGGGTAGAATAACACCCTTTGGGACACCAGTGGAACCGCTTGTATACATAATGATCGCTGGATCATCTTTGGTAGGTGGAGTTGCTTTTGTCTCACTTTTTGATCCTAATTCAATCACTTCCTGAAAGCTCAAAATACGAACGCCTGATTTGTATCCACTACGATCCGTAGCATTCAATTGATCTTCGAAAAAAATAATGTATTTAATAGACGGTGTCCGCTCCAACACATTCTTTAATTTGGGTAGTAAGTCATGAGTGGTAATGAGATGAGAGACTTGAGTTTGATTGACACCATGGGCAATAGCATCCTCTCCAAGATTGGCATAGAGAGTCACAAGAGGAAAAGTTTGCTTAAAGCATCCAAGGGCACTAATCATCCACTCCGCCTTCGACTCAGCAAAAATGCAAATATTTTCCTTTGTCTCCAGCCCCAATTCCCTCAATCCTTTTCCAAAATCCGTACTCAGCTCCTCAATTTCGTTAAAGCTCTTCCATTGGTATTCTCCCATGGCCCATTTCTTAAAGACTTTTCCATCGGGTTGCACCTCGTCTTTTTCCTCCAGGACATGCCGTGTCCCGAGGCAGTCCTTGTCCCCGTGCAAAGACACGGCCAATTTCCAACAGTCCAACATATTGTCCACCCCCGCTGCTCGAAAAGCATCCAGCCGCTCAGTAGATCGGTACACAGGAGCATACGTTATTTCGCTATCACTTTTGGAAATCGGACGCGAGCGAAGAGCGTTGGACGCTTCACGCACTTCCCAGGGCCGCTGAATTGCAGCGTAAATGGGATATGTTAGGAAATCGTACACATAAATCAATGTCTTGATCACACCCAGTCCCAGATTTCCAACGAGTCCAGCATCCGGAGGAATGCTCTCCAAATCCTCATCATCCTTACTCTTCCTCCTCCTCATCTTGATCTATTTCTTATCACTAAAATCTCCTCCTTACTTCTTACTCAAAACACCCGGAATCCTACAGAGTTCAGACTCGGCTTCAGCTACACTTCTTAGCTTAGAGTTTCTTTCTTTTAACACTCACTGTTTTTTTCTCTTTCTAGCTTCCCAATCCAATTCATTATTCAAGGGATTCCTCGCACGCCAAATAATCTTCTCCTCTCCAGCTACTCCATCTGCCCACAAGCACACCTACATACGCCCTACTTCACATCAGCTCATCAGAGAGAAAATAATCAAAAAGAGAAAATAGGAGGAGTTTAAATTAATAACATAAAGTTAATGCAGCTGCACACCCCTTCACAATAAACCATCCCTTTGAGGAATTTGCCCGGTCATAGATCGGGAAAATTCCGTATTTCACTAGTTTTATATAAGTAGTTTATTTAGTCATGAATCAACATCCCAACTCAACTCGAACAGACATAAATTCAACCCAATATAATAAAAAGTACTTTGAAGCCAAGAAAGTACATTTGTTTTAGTTTTTTATAAGTAGACGAACCATCTCAATGTTTATGATGACTCTCCAGCTTGAGGGTACTTCTATTTAGAATAATATGTAATAATAGTCCTACAATGAACAGATGTTTAAACTTTTTTCGTTTTTTCCCCTTAAAGTTTATTAACATTATTTGCCTTGGAACTTTTTTTTTTTTTAAATAGAATACAACTTGTATTTTAAAACCTGATACAAAACGTAAACAAAATTTTGAAAAATTACAAAACATAGAATGATACAAATGAGGAAAATAACTACATTATCATAAACTAAAGGAAGAAACAAAATATTCATGCAGGGATGACACAGTGAAAAATTGCAATCTCAATAATTACTACTTCCTTCCTATAAGGAAATATATTTTATTTGAACCCAATGATTTAGCTTAAAAATCCTGCTGATTTGGTGATTTATTCTACATATAATAGATTATTATATTCTTAAAGAGTCAAAAGTCCTACAATTGAATTTAATACGAAATTAAATCTAGTTTTCGTCAGTAAATTAAACAACTTTAGTTTTTAAATCTAAGAACATAGTTATCTATAAGGTATTCCAAAGATAAAACTAGTTTATGCAAAAGGTTTCTAATATAAATTTAGTGCGGAAAAGAGAATGCCAGTATGGGAGGTATTACAAATATAAATAAGTAGGCTCTTAGTTTCCTCCCATGGAGATAAAAAGAAACTTTAATGCTTCAAAATTACAATCCCAAATAAATAAGTCACCATAAAGGGATTTTCAAAGCAAAATAATGTAAATCATTTTCATGCATCACCAAATGATAGATCACGTTTATTGAATCAGATTTCTCTCTAAAGCAACCCTGTAAATTTAATTGCCGAGAAGTATAATTGTTTTCTTAAAACAAATTGATATCAATAAGCCTTAAAAGGAATACCATTTCCATCAATTGTGTTTCATACTTAATATGCGGCTAGTCAAAATAAAAGCAAGTTTAAATGATTTTATTCCAAAATTGAATCTTGATTACATTTGAATTCTTTGACAAATTCCAATCAACTTATATCAACAAATAATTCAGACTAATCCTTTGGAACAGCCACAAATTGCACACTTAAATGTAAGAAAAATTTATCGTTACATTTAAAGAATTAATGATTTTATTTAAAAGGGCCATTGTCGAGGTCAAATTGAATTTCATAAATCAAATGAAGGTTCTTAACTATGTATAGTTCACATTCTTAGGTACATCAACTCATTCCAGAAATTAGAATACAAAGCCCATAGTTGACGGAAATATGAGTGAGATATTCGGCAGTATGTACATATGATATATTATCAAGTGGATATGAACCCTCTTTCTCTCAAACATTTAAGTAGTAACACCCTTCAATGGTCATCCAGTTTAAAAACCATAACTGTGCCACTACAATTATTGATAAGAAAGTAGAAATAGTTTCTAGAAAATGCATTTTCCTAAATAATATGTCGCATGTAGAATCATACTACCGAGCGCTATAAGTGATTCAATAGTTCATTAATAACCTACGCTTCGTCCGATGTAAATATTGTAAATCTGTTTACAATATCTATGTATAAACAACTTCCACAATGTCAGTCAGTCTAGAAGAACTTGATTATATATGAATGTAACTAAGTAATAACCCAAAAAAAAAATCGAGAACTTCTTCTCCTTTACGAATTTAGAACTTAATAATGGTTAGCGCTAATAATATCGCAATACTTATTAATCAATTGAAAAAATAATAGTAAATACAACTAAGAGTTTATCTTAATTGATAAATTGAGAGTAATTTCAATAATCACCAAAAAATAGACAAAATGTATTTCAGGCCACATAATTAATTAGTGTGTTAAAAGTAGGACATCGTAAAATATACCAATTTTGTGTTTATTAAAGTTTGTCAAATAAATTAAACTAAATAGAAAGTCGATGGTTGTACTTTGTCTTAATAAAAGGTGGTGTAGTAGAAATTGAAGAATTAGCGTTTATATTGTATTCTTATTTATCGTAATGTAGTCCTTTATATTTTATGAATCAAAGAAGTTAAGTGAAATTGAAACTAGGAAATTTCTTTCAAAATTTCTTGAATCTTGGCGTGAAGTTCCTTTGCCATTGCTTCAGTTTTAACTTTAACTAACATAGTAACAGGGCCTTCAGGCATACCTTTGATGGTCGGGTTTGGAATTGTAACAAATTGCAAATTGTTTCCACGTTGATTAAAGGTAATTTTCTCATTTATTAATATGTTCAATAGAATATTCCCTAGGTTAGTCTCTGCACGAACAAGAAGTTGAACTTTCTTATCCTCCAGCACTTTTAAGTGTAATGTACCCAAACCTCGATCCACAAAATCCTTTTCTTTTTTATAGTACAGCTTACACCTTCAAAAAAAAAAAAAAAAAAAAGAGGTTAAATAACAAGTTGAGTCAATCAAACTCATGATTTGTTAAAATGAGAGCTACCTCATGGAAAATTTAGCATCGTTTTCCTCCACGGTTTTTACTTCCACTTTGGGAGGTTCATCTTCGTTCGCATTATCATTATTACTCTCTTCGGTTTTGTTATTTGCAGGAGTTGTAGCAGCTGCTCCGGTGAAAAATGAGCTATAAATAAGTATAAGTGTTAAAAGGTTATAATCGTGTTTCAAAATAAATTGCATACCTTGAACTTGCGCCACTGAAGACAGGCGTCGATGCTTTCCCAAAAGAAAATCCTGAAGATGAATTACTGGCAGTATTACCAAAACTGAATGTAGACTTAGTCGCAGCTGCATTTCCGAAACTAAATAAGCTTGATGAAGTCGTTGACGAGAACGATTCAGACTTATCCGCTGGCTCATCTTTTTTCTCTCCATCTTTTATCGGTTTACTGATATCAGGAGTTGCTGCTTTATCTTCTGTTTTCGTAGTTAATACTTCTGTAGATGACGGCTTTATAAAATTGCCAAAACCACTATTACCACTTGACCCGGTGGAAAAGCTTACTTTGTCCACACTTTTATCCTTACTACCAAAAACAGCACCAAGCAGAGGTTGATTAACATCCTTCTTAGGTTGGGCAGGTGATGAAGCAGCTGATGTGGTTGTACCATATTTATCAGTTATATCCTTAAGATGTTTGGCGTAATCATCAAATATAGGACTTAAAAGGACATTAGGGTTTTCCTCAACCTTGGACATGACCCATTTAGCGACCTGCCTATTCAGAGCTCTCAGATTTGCAGTAAACTTTCCCTTCGAATTTAACTTTGACCCATTATTTTCTTCTTTAGAAACATCTTTTTTCTCTGCATCAGACGAAAATGAGCCAAACTTTACTTCTGATTTGGAAGGGGTAGAGCTATTGCTTGAAGTCTCAAACTTAAACCCTTTAGAACTTGAAGTAGAAGCAGGTGACTCTTTAGGTGAGCTTTTAAAAGAAAATCCAGACGTTACCGTTGGAGATGCTGAGGATTCATCCGTCGAACTCGTTGTAGAAGTAAACTTAAATCCCGAAGGAGCTCCAGTTGTAGAAGCAGTAGTTGTTTTCGCAGTTGAACCGAACGAAAAACCACTTGATGTTTTCGTTGTGCTTGGAGATGAGCCAAATTTAAAACCAGAAGAGGGAGATTCTGTATTTGACGATTCAGGTTTTGAAGAAGTTTCAAATTTAAATCCTGTCGAAGGAGAAGATGACTCTACTTTACTACCAGCAGAACCAAATGAAAATCCTGTTGATGCAGCATTAGTTGGAGTGGAGGAGGACCCAAATTTAAAACCACTCGATGGCGTTGATGACGCTGTAGAATCAAACTTAAATCCAGAGCCCTTTTTTTCAGACTTGGTAGTTGAAGATGATACTCCAAATTTAAATGATGAAGTTTCCCCTGATTTAGAAGAATTGCCGAATGAGAAACCAGAGCCTGAAGATGTGGCTCCGAATGTTGTTGCGGATTTAGGGGTAGAAGCAGTGGAGCCGGGTTTTTTGGTCTGACAACAAACACACTCGTTGACGTTTGCAGCATTGGGAACCATGCAGGCACTAAAATAATAAAAGGGAATATGGCATTAGAAAAGAATGATAATGAATAAATAGGGCAAGAAGAGACTTACTCGCACGTCCACTTGGTGGCGGCCGAAGCTGCTTTGGGAGGAGGAGGCCCTGGTTTGGCTGTTGTACAAGCAACGCACTTATCAGCAGAACTCTCGTTGGATACATCGCACACAGTGCACTTCCAAGAGCCAGGCTTAGCTTTGAACAATTCACTCAGCGGAATGGGAGATGCAGCGGCGGAGGAGGAGGTGCTAGAGGACTCCTTCTTCAAATCCCCGAAAAGTGTTCCCTTGGTGGCCTTTCCATTGGTGAAGGACGTCGTGGACGAGGATTCAGAAGAAGTAGGAATCCCGACTCCTCCCTTCAAGAAGTCAAAGCTGGGTTTGCTCTCGGTTGAAGCGACGGATGTGCCTTTAAAGCCACTAAAACCAGCAAAAGTCCCGCCAGAGCCCGGTTCCGCCGAGGACGCGGTAACTCCTCGTCTTTTAGCCTTTTTGATGACTCGAGCTTGGAGCACGTCACTCCCGGCTTGCTCAAACAGTCCGGGTTCTTCCTTTTCCTCGTCATCGTTCCAATTGTCGTGATTCAATTCTCGAGTTGCAGACCTCTTCTTCGTCGCCATTCAAATGGATAGTCTTAGTTCAGTCCCAAAGCACCCCATAAAATAAATGGAATAGCAAGCCGCCAATTCACTCTCGTGCTGATGCTGATTCTTTCACAAGAATTCCACTTCCTCTCTCCTAGCCCTCTATTTCACTCATTACTCCCTTCTCATTCGTCCATTCCACTCTTCTCTTCCTTTTGCCTCTTCTTTCATTCGTCCATTACATCACAGTAGCTGTCTTCACACTTTTCTCTTCTCTTCTTCTTCTTTGGATTCATATTAATTAATATACCTTTAATTTCTACAGCCAGCTAGCTGGCTCTCCTTTTACATATTTTATTTCATATTTTAGGAAATGTGCCAATGGACAATGGTTCTCTCATTCATTAGTTATTTATTACAACCATTAGAGCGCCTTCACGGACATCATAAATTGTATGATAATAGAAGGCCACACCATCTTGAGGGCTTATAATTAATATTCTCTATGTATAAAATAGAATAAATTTCCAAAAAGAAAACCGTTATATAAATCAAAAACACTTGCAATGAGTTCTATTAATAAGGAATACTAATTCTTGATACCAATGATATAGATTATATTTGAATATAATCAAAGTAATATATATTGAACATCCCTATGAAAAGTATAAATTTGTAAAAAAATAAAATAATCGATTAGGGACGAATAAACTAGGATAATTAGAGAAAAATACTTTATTCTTTCGATTGTAATAGTTAATTTTTGTCTACAAGATAAGGTTTTATAACTATGTAATAATTACTTTTAATACATATTACGATCTGATACATAATTAAACAAGGCATTAGAGGAATATATTTTTGATATACTCGAAGGTTTGAGCCATTTCATTTGTTGTTCCCATTTTCAAATTCAATGCCAGTAATGGTTGACTATTTTCTTTAATATGAATCAAAAAAGGGTTTAAAAAACTTGTTTATTTAGGTTCACAGAATGGTCAACTTCAACATTGCTGACGTCACTTGAAAAAGCTCAATAAAAGAAATATATTGTTCAAAGTCTCCTAATAAACCCAAAGATTCCCGCCTACACAAGGGAAATATGCTAAGGAAAGCTATGATTCTGTGTTTAAAGATGATTGTTGGATCGTTTTTTTCCAATTGTCACAATAAAAATATCTTTCTCTAAAATAATAAGAATTTTTCAATGCAAAATTATCGTTAGATGAACCATGGACTACTTAACATATAGCTGGATAAGCTATTAGCTTTTAAACCCACGCAACCTCTCTATCAAAAGTATTTCTGTTAATATTCAATAACTTATATAAAATAAATATATTTTTTAATGTTAATTAGTTATAATAGATATTATTTTGTATAAAAATTGAGTTTTCTTCCTAGACGTGAAATATGCCTTCAAATTGTATGTTTCCTTCTTGCAACACTAATAAAACATCTGATTTAAAGCTCAATGATAACAAAATAAAAGCTTCTTTGCATAAAGTTCCAACATCAAATATGGAAATTCTTAATAAATGGAAATCATCTATACCAATAAATTAGATAACTGGTAAAAGATACAATATATTTGTTTTAGTGATATTTGATGAGGGTTTATATACAATAATTATTGTTTATATAGATGGTAAATCAACGGATTTATTTTTCTCATCATTTTAAATATGAAGATTTTGAAACAGAAAGTAAATGAAAAAATGGAGAAATTAAATTTTGTATCTTAAGAAAAAGTGTTATAGCATCTCAGTATTTTTTAAAAGTAACTATTAAACAAAGGACCAGTATAATGACAATGGCTTAGGTGAGGCGTGAAAACCGAAAAGTGCGCAAAAGTTTTTAAGAGAATTTCAAATTTGTCAGAGCTCAAACAAAAATTAGATATCAAATGTCTGCCAACAAAAATAAGAGTAGATTGAATGGAAGATGAAGTTTAATATCTATACATAACAAAAATCAGATTAAGTTATTTTCAGAGCACACAAAATTAGTGAAATAATAACTCTCTTTTTGAGAAGATAATTAATTATTATTTTGATTTAATACATGTATTTATTTAATTAATGATTGATGACTAGTTTTAATTCATTTTAGGTTGTCCAGTTATTGGATTTAGTGTAATAATTCAAAGAAACTCGAAATATCAAATGTGGAGTACTGCAAATAAGATTTGAATATGTCATTGGTGGTTGTAGAGCGAATAAATACATATAGCAAAGTTTTAAATTTACTTGATTTTTTGAAGACTAAGTATGAGGACATTAACGAAGATTATGCAATCATTAGAATAAACAGCTTCAATCAACCCATTTCCAATCTAGTTCAATTAATTTCTTATTAAAAAATATTATTTATTTCCGAGCAATAAACTATAGTATTTTCAAATAAAAATCTTAATGAACTGAACAAGAAAAAAGTTCATTTGTTACTTTATGTATATGTGAATTACTCTACATTCAGTGATCAATGTAATCATGAGTTATTCCAATTAAAGATTCAAATCTAAATATAATGTAATAAATAAATATCCGGAAGTAAAATTTGAACTTGCTGTCATAAAAATTATCAGAATCAATTTGAAATGAATAAATATTAAACCAATATGCCGTATCTTTAGTTTGAGTAGTAGTGATAATAACGATTTGTTGCATTAAAATAGGCAAAATATGGACTAATTCTTGCTTAACATGTGGGATAATCCACACTTAGGTTCTGTATTCATAATATGAGTTTAAAATTCCTGAGGTTAGAGGTACAAATTCAAGCCGATATTGTCTATATATATATATATGTACTGGGAGGATGAGGCATCCTTGATAACAAACTCTTCAAAAATGAACCATAAACATATAATCATCTAAGAAATCAAATCAAAAACACTATTTTCAACACTTTCAGAATTAGAAAATGGAGCTCAAATCCAAACACAAGAGGTGAGACCAGAAATACTTAATGTGAAGTCATTTATAGATGAAAATGGGCTCCTTAAGAGACGCTCTTATCCAATACAAGAGAAACATGATGAACTACGGAGGAATCTCTTAACTATGTTACGAATAGTCCTTCAAAAAATTTCTTTCTTCGATGTGGTTTGAGATGAAGTCCTTCCTCCATACTCACTAATAAAGGCGATCTGCAATTAAAAGTTAGATCTGAAAGGCAAAAAATGGAATTCTAGTATAAAAATTTAGCTCTTTCTTCGACAGAATTGAATCATACTTGATCATTGCTTTTGGAGGACTCTTTCAAGTTTCACCACACAAAAAAAAAAAAAAAATCTTTCAAAAACTTTTACCTGACGATCCACAACTCTATGATTGATTACTTAAATCACAAATGAGGGGTTTCAACGGACGATCGAATAAGTTTCTATCTCTGCGTTCATGATTTCTAATTTTTTAGCAAGAATTAATTCTTCTCTTTTACAATTCTTATTTAATGGAAGACTATTTTAATATTTATTTTAAAAGTTCTAATAATATTAAATATTATCCCGAAATGGAAGAATTGCTTAAAATACCACGTGATATTAATAGTATTTATTTATGAGTTCTCCGTTATTTTAATCTTATTGATTAATTCGGTTTTATTTTGGATATGCAAATTCTATTTTGTTATTGTAAATAGTTTTGTCACGATAACACATTTTTCTGCCCCAGAAATTATTGCAATAAGCGATAATATTGCCGTCTTGACAACATTTTCAACTTATATAATAATATTAGCATAATAATGCAATTACACCCTTTCGAAGATCAATAAACTTTTATTTTTAAAGAACACTGGAACTGGTCATATGGGAGACGTTCAAAATATCCAGAATTAATTAAAAAAAACATCCAAAAACAATAAATAAAATTATTTTAACCAATAATGTTCTTGAATAAAAACCAAAGACAATAAATACAATTTAAACACTAAAGAAAAAAGATATAATCGAGATTGTACTTCAACAAATAATAAGCTCAGACATACAGGGAAAACTGTCAATTAGGACCTTTGTGCAAAAAATTGCAAACTTACAACAAAAACATGACTGAAAGCGGATGCCTCAACAGGTCATATGTAGCTTCTTTAGTCTTGCAGATTCCGTGCAAAAAATACCTAACAAGACCGGATTAAAAACTTTATTTTGAAGCGTGTGGATGGAATCTATTGCAGCCGGCAAAAAATTATCGCTCATTTTTATTGATCGCGCAATTAATCGATTTATTGTATATCGCGACAGTATTAAAAAAACTATTGCAAGCAATATGAAAGTGGGAAATCTTTAGCAAATTTCATTTCCCGTGTTTTATTCAAATATTTACAAAAATATATATCTCTTTCTGGAGAGATAAGTAAGAATCACAAAGCAAGAGAGGCTTATTCAATGCATCATCTGTAGTTCCGTTAGCAAGATACACTCTATATGAATATAAATACAAATTAAGATCTAGTTTAAGTTTTTTTTTTTTTTACATGAGCGTTTCTTGTTTAGAAAAAAATCCACCTATTTATAATAAATAATTGATTTCTTTGCTATATTGATTGTTATTTCAGTATAAAACTATAACTAATATTATGATAATGGTGTATATCCCCGATTTAAAGAAAATTGAAAAATATTCGCAAATGATTAGATCCAATTGTTCAAAGTTACAACTGCAAATAAACGTAGATAGATGTTTACCTATTTTTTTATTATTCATAGCAACAAGGATTTAGTATGTAAATAAAATTAATTCCCCCTTATATAGTGCCAGGCCCCGTTTGTAAATAGGAAATTTTACATTTTGAGTCACATTCCTTGTAATCTTAGAGCAAAATACAAATACGGGCCAGTGTTTTCCATACATTTGTTACGTCATTAAAATGGGATTAATTACTTCTGTCAGATTATAAAATTCGTGAGATACACACCTTTATTATCCTATTTATCCACTACCTTGCCTGTCACAGCTGATTGTAAATGATCTAATGAAACGTCATGAGCATTATTCTTTCCCTCTTCCAAAACCTTCTTCAAAGTTTTAGGTTTTACAATTTTGATATTCGGTTACTTTTTTTCAACATGCCCATTCTACACTGGATTTTCATCATTGGTTATCGAAAAACGTCTAGAATCATTCGGTTTTTTATCTACGTTCAACATTTAACACGGACTTAGCTCTAAAATACTTTATCTAGTTCGTAATATGTATTTTGTCGTCAGCTGTCAATTTCTTTGTCTCACGGGATGAGTCATAGTTATGCCATAATTTATTACTTTTGATTTGTAAACAAAGTAAAGATTTATGAATTATGATATAGTTTAACTCCGTTTCCATAAGGACAAGACCATAATTTCTTATTGATCCCTCGCAGTCGTTATTTATATACATATACAAGGTGTCCACGATAAATTGGAACTACTTTAAACTTCATCCAGATCCATAATGTGGATATTCAGGGTTAAATCATACTAATATAAAAGTTTGCGTGAACAATACACTATAGCTTCCACCACAATTGTTTTGACAACCAACAATAGTCATCATGGAACAAGCCAGGAGAGACACCATCCTTGAATTGTCTCGCGCGGAACACAAGCCCTCTGGTATCTACAAGCTTCTTAACTACCCAAGACCACGGTGTATCGGGTCTTCAATGCCTGGGAGGTTGAGGGAAGGTCTGCCGCAAGGCTCACAACATGAGAAGTGACCGAATCCGCACCCCCCTCTTCCTATAAGGCCTCCGGAAGTCCATCAAGGCTTCACCAGGGACTTCTTTGTCCAGTTTGGCCAAGAACCGTGGAGTGAGCAAGCAGCGGGTTTCTAAGGCTGTGAATGAGGACCTCGGGTACAGGTCATACCGAATGGACAAACAACACATCCTCACGGCATCCATGAAGGCCACGGGCTCAACAACGGTAAGCGTCTCCTCAATGACCTGAAGACGAGAAGAACTGGACTGTCAACAGAAGCTACAACGTCCAGAATGACAGGTGGCTTGCCAAGGAGAGAGAAGAGGTCCCTGCAGTCTTCACCACAAAGTTCCCGGCCTCCGTGATGCCCCCGGGTGTCATCTGCAGCACCGGTGAGTTGATGTCCCTTTCTTCTTCAATCCCAAGGAAAGGGTTAACACGATAAAGTACTGCGAAGTCATGGAGGAGTTCGTCATCCCCTGAATGAAGGATACGTCCGCTGGGAGGAATTTCATATTCCAACAAGACTCAGTGCCGGCACACATCGCCCTTAGGACCACTAACCTCTTCAACTCCCACGACATCACTTTCTGGGATCGCAACACCTGGCCCTCCAACTCACCCGACCTCAATCCGTGTGATTACTACTGGTAGGGGAAGTTGGAGAGGGAGGTGTGTAAGGTCAGCCACAAGAGCATCGCGGCCCTGAAGGGATCCATTACGAGGGAGTGGAATGCTGTCGATTCCGCGGAAGTCATCAGGGCATGCAAATCCTTTAGGTGTAGGATGGAGAAGATGGTGGCTGCTGAGGGAGGACATGTTGAATAAATTTATTGTTTAATATCATGTCTAACTTTTTCATATTAACAAATACACTCCAAATTCCATTTTTATCAAGCAGGTTGAATTTTAAGATAGTTCCAATTTATCGTGGACACCCTGTATATTGGTCATTTTAATATTTCTATGAATAAATTTTGGCTATGATATACAAATGGAAATGTATAGTTACGCTTATAATAAAATTTTACGAAGCGTTACTATCATAAAATATTGAATAAGATACTTTGTAGGATTTAAATTTATGAAATATATAAAATTAATTCATTTTAAAAATTGTAAACAAATCATATAACATTGATAGTCTAGGATTACTTAGGATATATATAGGACTTTGTAAGATTGATGTATTTGGCTAACTACCTTATTTCTGTATCGTTTTGCAAGAAAGGTTGTGTGATACAATGAAGGTAATGAGGTGTTAAATGTTCTTGATTCATATTTCAAAACTTGGTTTAATCAAGGTTAATATAAATACAAGGTTATACCATAACGCGTTTACGACTGATGTTTCCCCCTACGCTTTTCAATAGTGACGTCATACAGTATGATTGGTTGCGTGTTTTGTCAAAATTTGTCTGTCTTGCCGAGCAGTCGTTACCAGGCTTGGACATTGAACGGAAAAACGTCCGCCGTTCACGCTTTCCGTTCATTTTTTGAAGGAATGAACATCGAACGAAAAAAAAGAACGATAAACGAGGAAAAAAATATGAACGGCGTTCATTTTCTTACTGTCTATAAGGAGTCGCTTTTGGACTATTTTTTCTGAAGATTACTATATCTTTGTTTCTTGATTATGGGTATTATTATAATTGTTACCTTCGAAGGTGGCTAAAATATAGTTTTATATATATACAGGCGTGTGCGTCTAAACTGAACAATTCTTTAAATTTTACGCCATGCACATATTCGTGATTTTATTGACTTAAAACCGGTTTATACTTCAAGGCAAGAGTCATGACTAGTTATAAACAAAACTCCAGCAAAATCTAAAAAGCAACAGTGAAACAACAGCCGATAATATGGAGAGACGTCGAGTCACAATTTTGGACCTTCCGCGCGGGGAAAAACTCCCACTGAAATTGCCAAGGTTCTGAACTGCAGCCGCACCACCGTTTACAGCGTGGTAGCCAAAGGGACTCCTGAGGGGACCACAAGATCTAAGTCAAGGCCTCGAAGGTCGGACGAAATGGTTGCTGCCGTGAAAAAGTCTGTCGAGGACAAGAGAGGCAAGGTCACCGTCAGCGGCCTCTCCAGGGAGTTCAACGTCAGCAGAAGGCCCATGGACCGGCTAGTTAAGAAAGATCTTGGTCTTTAACGAGATCATTTGCAGACATCACAAGATCAATAAACAGAATAAACAAAGTAATAAAAATTGGCTGAAGTTAGTTCAATGGAAAGGGATATAAATTCATTACGATTGGAAGGAGCTTATTTTTATAGAGTGAAATGGCCACAAAAGAAAGGGGGATTAGCAGATATGTAGTCATGCCGCATGCCCCTATGTACAAAAGGAGTTATAGTTCATTAAGACCAAAGTGTAGATTTTTCTACGTGTTATTTATACCAGTTTAAACATGTATTCTTCATGAATATTTAATTTATACAAACTTTGTTTTTGCATGTGATGGTGTTCATTCTTTTCTAGAATTATTTCGACATATATCAAATAAAAATTCAATGTTACGAGTAGGTATGTCATGTCGCAAGTTTCAAGCCTTAAGTCTTCTTTTTGTCTAGTCCAAATTGAGTCCTCGTGGAGTTTAAAGTCCGAATTTAATAAGAGTTTGATACAACTCGTGTCCCAGGTTCCAATTCTGATTGGTGAGTTATAATTATTTGATAACCGAATAAACTGAGCAATATTTTCTTCACTTCACTCTGTGTATGAATAGAATGTATGTAACTAAAAAAACCAGCACACTCTTTCCAATGGTTGCGTGAGTCATTCAAGTCCTGTATGTAGTAAAGTATGTTTTTATATATTCAAAATAACATGTTCAATTTAGGCGCACCTCACATTTTGAACGTAGTGTAACGACATGAAACCAGACTGGGCCTAACAATTAAAAATTAAATCCTGAGAAGACCCGAGTTTTATGGACCCAACTTGACCCAATTATCATATTGAATAAATTGAGCTAGACTTGAAAGTCGGCTAATGTTCGAGCTCACCTTTTTTCTTGGGATCCATTATGGCACCCTTAGCATTTGCTTATATTGTCTACGCCAATTGTCGACTTGCTAGTAAATAAGGTTACCCTGAAAAAATATCTATGTTCAGCTATTTTTTAAAGGAGGGAGGTTGTTGAAATAAATTGGAGGTTTCTTTGAATAAAAGTACTGACACTTTTCGAGGATGCCCTAAAAACCTGCCTTGAGACTATTGTGAGGCTGTTCTAAAAATCAATCTAAATAAATTGGACAACAAATGATAAAAATTGAAACCATCATTTTTACCAGTTTAAAAGAGCCTTCTAGATTTCAGGACCCATGAGATTCCCTGTTTTTCTTTTAGTAAGCTACGCCTTTGAGGCTCATTTTTGTGTATTGAGAGAAAAAGGGCTTTAAATATTAACGAGTAATTTGTATAGTGCACTTTTTTACTAGATCAATATTAAATGAATAAATAAATCATTCCAAATGAAGGAATAAACGGTGAACAGAAAGTTTATACAAAATGAACGATTGAACGGGAAAAGGGTGAACAGTTACAAGCCTGGTCGTTACGATACAATTGAAAATTCTAGCAATCCCTATTACTTGATGGACTAATCTTGAATTTCTATTGGGCTTGATTTTATTTTGACTATGGGCGTACCACCATGTATGATCAACTCATACGATGAAATTGAAGAATCAAATGTCATCTTAGATGAAGGACTGATAGAAATCCTCTGTAATGAAGGACTTAAGGTACATTTCAGAAAGGTATATCAGCAGTTTAGCTTCAAAAATAAATTTATTTCACTTGTCCTATTTTATGGGTTATTGTGAGAAAGTTATTGATAGCTTTTCTATCTTCATACCACATGTAAAAATAGTTTTACCGTGGTTGTTAATCTTCTAAAACAAAAAACGAAAAAAAACTATTGCAAATCAATGAACGTGAATACTTGAGATTATAAGATGACATGATGGGACAGAAAATACTTAAGTCTCTAGATTGCTCCCTGGAACGTCCCAAGAAACCAAAAAATTTTACGTAATTATCTTTTTAATTATTTGTATATAAATTAGTGTTGGATTGAAGTCAACATTTTGGAGTTCAGTTGAGTTCGAGTTTTGAAATGTGGTTTATCCTATTCAATAAATCAACTTTTCATTTCATAAGAAAGTAGAGCCTGTAAATAGCTCAAGTTTAAATCAAATTGAATTTTCAAAAAAAATACATATTATGGCAGACGGGTCTTTAATTATAGTAACTCAATCAAATATGGATACAATTTGATAAACAACGACGACTTTTTCTAAAAAAAAGGTTGTAATAAAAATTAAACATTCACTTCATAAAGGCGAGACTGAATTTTTTTTTGAAGAAGTTTTATGAAAAAAGCTTTACAAAAATTGAAATTAACTCAAATATCTGCTATTTATTGAATGAAAGCTATAACGTTAAAAACCTATTTTCATTATCATTAATTTTATGAACCTATAATTTTCATTAAAATTAATTTAATTAATTTAACATATATGTACGGATGGGCAAAACGTACATAAAACTATTTTTAAGATTAGAAAACCTCAAAATTATGATATAAAGTATGTTTGAAGAGCAGGAGAGTTAATATGCGTATGTGTTTAAATGACAGCTATTCCAAAACGATTTTGAGGCAAGTGGCTGCAAAACTTTGGGTTCTACACATCTTTTATTATTACATAAATTAAAAGAATAGCCTATTATTGGGAAAAAGAGAGTGTTTACTTTTTATTTTGTTTACATAGCAGAGGATAGTGGATCTTGCATTCATTATTAGTTTGCATACTTAGCCGGGATTGATTGGAGTTATCAGGCATTGATGAACAGACAAACTTTGATTTAGTAATATATTCAAAATTAAATACATATTTACTCCTTAAATTGTACATGAATAATGTTTACAATGTCAGCTAACGCACAATCATTCCAAACGATTTTGTGGATTTTTTTTAATGATTTCTGTTGTGACGACCTTCTCATTTGGACGTCCACTGCGTTCTGTATCATTGGCATCTCTACGAACAAGTTTGAAGTCAGCAAACCAACATTTAATTGTTGTTTCTGACGGAGCGTTTTTCGAGCCATTGCTTAGCCTGAACGGTATTTTTCCCATCAAGAAATAGTGTAAAATTAAAACACAAAATTGTTTTTGATCCTTTGTTTCAGAAATAAAAAAAATAGCATCACTCTTAGCACAAAAGTTTGGACTTTGCACATAGATGGCGCTTAAATTCATCTCATTTTCAGTCAGTAGTACCAACCTTCAAAAGATAGCCGTCAAAATTTCATAACAATCTGCACTGGAATGATTTTTTTTTGCTTTTGATGGAGATTTTATACATGAATAAAGTCAATTTGAACGTGGAAAGAAAAGGTTTTGTTTGTTAAGACTGGGACTTGTCCGAACTATGTTATTCACACTCAGGAGAGTAATATCTATCAATTAAGGTCAACTTGTTTGAGTAAGTTTTTTTTTCTTGGCTCGGAGTTTGGACGGTTTATTATCCTCAAAGTAAACACATAAAAGTAATAGCAACATAATTAACTCCTAAAACAAACAACTAAATATTGAAAATAATATAACTGTTTATAACTAAAATGAGTTTATTATTTATAATAAGTCCTTCATAATCAATAAAACTTCCATCCAAAGCTTTTCGTTTCTTTTTAATCCATAATAGTAATTGAAATTGTAGTGTCTTTGTAAATTTGTAAAATCTTTAGTGTAAAACTATTATCTCTCGTTATGTCCCACGACAATTAGATATCCCCTTCATCGACGATAGGGGGTAATGATGAAAATTGAGAGTAGAATGGGCATGTTAAATTAAAAACTGAAAAATCAACATGGTAACCCTGATAATGTGAAGAATGTTTTGGAGCAAAGAAAGAATAATACTCATGACGGTTCATTAGATCAGCTACGTTCAGCTGTGACAAGGAGGAGGGAGAAAATGATATAGAGAAGTATATTTTACTAGAATTACTCCGATATCGATCTCCAATTCTACTCTGACACCTACAAGGACTTATAATAATGGCAATGGCTAAGTAACAGAAAATTCCTTCTTTATATTAACAATCCCCCCTCAACGGGCCAGCTAAAAAAACACACCGAATTTTCATCAATGATAGCGTGGGGACAAAAAACCACTAGATGGCGCAACCAACTAGGGCCCTCTTCATATAAATGAAATATAAAAAAAACTATAGTGTATAGCATTTACATAGACAATACTAACTAACGCTGTTCAACAGCCAAAATGTCAAAAGATCGAAATAGTTGAGTTTGATCCCGTGATTCCAAATTGGCATTAGTTTTTTCTTTATCAATCTCAGGGCCTTCAGAAAAAGGCTATAAACTGTTTTTATTTTATTTTGGGCTATTTTTAAGATTCAAAGCATTTTCCAGCGCTGAAGGTTACAATATATTACAAGGCCTATTATTAAAAGATTCCAAAACGGGGTTTTAATCTATTTGTAGTGTTAATAACTTTATTTAACTTTGTTTAAAGTTGTAAAAGGCTGTTTTTCCTTCAAATACTCATAACTCCAAGAAGAATGAATCCAGAAAGTGTCAAAATATCTCATTTAATAGCTGAAAGTCTGAAATAAAATTAACAAGGTTTTCATTCAAAACTCATTTATATCGTTGCAAAGTTATATTTGAAGCAAATTTGACTCTAATTTAGTATGAGTTTTATGATAAAATCCATTATAACGCTTAAGAATCAAATTATCTATTTAAGCCGGAATATTTTTTTCTTCAATTTTGATCTTAAATTCGAGTATATCTTCCCACACTCTCTATACAATAAATGATAATTGTTAGAGGGAATGAAAATTAAGACAAAGTACTTTCATTTTGCGCAGTAATAATTAAGTATACTCATTAGTTTTGCAATAACAACACGTTATTAGCATTATTGCATCACGCTACCTTTCCTTCAAAAAGTAAGAGAAAAAAGGCCCGAAATCATCTGGTAGTTAGCCAAATAAGTCAATCACACCAACTGCTATTTATCTCTTATATACTCCCAGACTATCATTGTCATTTTTTAAAATGAATTACATATTTTGTTAAAATCTTCATAGTATTTTATTCGATACTGTATTATAATATTGTTTAGTAATATTCTATTAAAAGCCTAGCTATATATTTATATTTATAAATATGATAGCCAAAATGTATTCATAGAAATAATCAAATGGCCAATTTATATACTCAATAAAAGACGAGGGATCAACAAGAAATTGTATTCCTGTTCTTTTGGAAACGGAGCATATGAATAGAATAACTTATTACTTTGTTTATTTATCAAAAAGAATAAATTATGAAATAGCCATGACGTATCAAGGGAGAAGCGCGTATTGACAGCTGACAACAAAGTTCATAGGGTATTTTTGTGTTAGCGAGATAACGCCGTTACAAAAGTTTTCAGAAAATCATTTTTGAGGTTTCGCTACTGCAATGAGCCCCTTAAATGTGTTGGATAATATCGATATGGAAGTTAATAATTTAAATTGCTTTTGTAACTCTGCGAATATTTTTCTATGGGACATTCACAAAATAAATTAAGAATAAACTTTGAATCCTACTGTGTAGGATTTATTTATTAAATAGAATTTACTCTTTCTATATGAATATTTCATATACATTAAATATATGTATTCCGTAATCTAGGGCACCAACATACATTGTCATCTCATGGACTATTTTGAATCATGTTGCTCATATCTCACACCAACCCATTCCCAAATATTGTCTATTTCTCATTCTTCCTTGTCTTAGTAATTGATAAAATATTGTAATATTAGAACAAGTTTTATGAGCGAGCACCTGTGTCTACCAAAAGCCTCAGTTTCATCTAAATTAAAATTGTAGTATATAAATATATTGTACATCAACATAAAAACAATCAAGAAAAAGAAAAAATTACTATTTATTTTTGTACTTCATGGGTATGTACAATATACATGTAGACTTATATCCTATTAGGGGTATGCCCAAAATGTGGTTTGGAGGGGCTGTATCCCTCCCAAATTAACAAATGTTTGCTTTTAACTAGAAAACTTAAAATTTCAATTTTTTTTTTAGAAAATTTTATAATTGACAGTTAATTTCGAAAGGTTAAATTTTTTGTGAACAGCTGTGAAGTTTTGAATTAGACAAAAATTTTATTTTTTTGCAAAAAATAATTGATTTTAGAATTTTTTCCCAAAAAATTTAATTATTTTTGTATATCTGTGAATTTTTAAATTTTTTCCAAAAAACGTAATTTTTTGCGAATATCCGTGGATTTCGATTTTTTTTCAAAAAATGTAATTTTTCGAAATTATTTCAAAAGATTTAATTTTTTGTGAACAGCTGTGAAGTTTTGAATTAGAAATTTTTTTTAATTTTTTGCAAAAAGTTATTGATTTTAGAATTTTGTTCCGAAAAATTTAGTTATGTTTGTATATCTGTGAATTTTTAAATTTTTTCCGAAAAATTTAATTTAAATAATCCGTGAATTTCAATTATTTTTCAAAAAATTTAATTTTTGAAATTTTTTTCCAAAAAACTTTTTTAAATTTAAATTTTTTGAATATCTGTGATTTGTAATTTTTTTTTTAAATTTAATTTTTCTGAACATCTGTAAATTTTTGAATTTTCCACCTATTTTAAATTTTGGAGAAAAGCTATGGATTTTAGAAATTTAATTTTTTGTGAATATCTGTAGATTTTTAATTTTTTTTTTTCAAAAAATTTAATTATTTGAAATTTTTTTCCAAAAAATAATTTTTCAAATAATTTAAAAATTTTTCTCGAAAAATCCATAAACCAACTCCCCCTCTAATAAAAAAATATATATATAATCATGTGGGCACCCCTACTTATAGACATATTTGTGTAAATTGTAGGCTTTGTATACAAATTTACTGGATAAGTCTAGATATTTAAGAGTGTTAACAATAGTTTAGAACCTTCATTTGATTTAAGAAACTTATATTTACCACGATATGGCCCCTTGTAAAAAAACCCATCAATTTCTCATAAATTATTGTAACAATCAATTTCGCTACAGGACACCCAAAGAGTTAATAAGAATAGTTTAATGATAGAAATTGGCGATAATTTATTAAAGAATATAAATGTATTCCAAATTCAATTGTGAGAAAAATCATTTTAGCCTGCTTTTGTGTTGATGGACCACATATGTACAAAAAGAGGCGGTAAAATAATGACTGTCAATCAACTTCAATAAATAATCAAATACGTGTTTTATTTTAAATTGAAATCCGTTAATTCAATCAAAATGAATCCATGTACCACGTATTTAATATAATACTCCTATTGAATAATCAACGCAACATTACAGCCATTAATCCTAGTGTCGTGTTCCCTCAAAATAAATATTATGTATGGTAATATATTTGCATGCAAATCAGTAAATAATAAATGTGTACTCCCATTTTTCAGAGGAATGAAAAAAAAAAAAATTAAATAATTAATGAATGAGGTTCCTTTTTGCTAAACATGAAAGTAACTACTTAAATAAAAGTGTAATTACATGATATTTATAAATAGATATAAAGCTCAATTAAATAGAATGGTTAATAATTAATTAATGGAATGAAGAATAAATATTTAGTCCCTGAATAACCAATTTCCCGCAAATTTGACACGTTAATAGAAAAACAATTTTGAACATAAATTAAGAAATTCAAAATGCATTCCTTTATTTCCGAAATACTAGTCATGGGACGATTAATCCGTTTTTTCTGGAATCGGCATTGGGGGAAATCATGTTTAATTTACGATTCCTTTTTTTTGTTTGTATGATTATTTATTACTTATCTGTTATATATATAACAAAATATATTAAGTATATCCATCAATATCTAAAAAATCACCATGTGAATTTGTAAGTTGAGTCACATAATTTTATAAATATTGTAATAAAATAATTTATGATAATAAATGCTCAAAAACGGAGAAGAAACAAATTGAACAACGAAAATAAACCTGAACAAAAATTGTTCTAAACACAAAGGGGAATAGAAATACAAGGTTATGTCATAAAGCTTTTGCTACAAATATTTAAGTTCCACCACGCTTTTTAATAGTGACGTCATAGAGTATAACTCTTACCAAGAGTAGCTATATATTGCCTTCATTGACTGGTGTCCTCTATGACGTCATATATGTCTGTCTTGCCCAGTAGTCGGAACAGTACCTCATATTGAGAATTCTAGGAAGCCTGATTGCATGATGGCATAACCGTGTATTCCTATTATCCTTGCTAAACACATGCGGTCGGTGCAGATACTGTTATTTTAGGGGAATAATTTTTATAAAGGGATCTAAAACAGCTCACTTTCGTAAGATTTGCCTTTGGAAATTTTGTTACGGGATTATTCGCCATGGGAGAATTCGCCGTGGGAAAAGCTCGAGGGGCAGAGGAATTGCCTTCCTTGATTGTATGTAAATATTATTTACTCGTAAATTAAATAGAGGAAGGCAATTTATTTTATCGATTGTAATTCTTAGAAATATATAGGATTGATTTTTTTTTGAATCATCCTATCACTACTAAATACCAACGTCCCATGATATAAATGGCTTTATCACTCAATTATGGGCCTCATGTTATAATTTGTGTGATAGTTTAAGATAGGTAAGAATATGAATTATGGTCTAAAGGCTTCATAAGATATATTACACTTTATTTACTTCCGATATGGTCTTTCAAATATAGTATATTTTATCGTTTTTCTATAACTCTACAATTTACGGTCCCTGAAAATGATTTATCAAAAAATATATAATAAATGAAATATAAGATAATTAGATTCAAAATATACATGTGATGCGTCAACATAAAAAAACCTTAAGAAAAAAAGAGAAAGTCCAAATTAATATCTTTAATATAATTAAGGCAGCAGTAGGCCTTGTATTCAAATTCGAGGGAGGAGTTACGATACAGAAGAGTTTTATCTATAGTTTAGAACGGGGCTCGTGGGCCGCATAGTTGCCCGCTTAATGTTTAAGTGCGACCCACTACTCATTATCACTTTAAGTAGTATTTTTTAGCAAAATAGTCACGATATCATCAAAGCGTGCAGAACGCGCGTAATACGCGTATAAACATTGAAAAATATTTCTCAAATAAAGGAATTTTTGAAAAATTATCACTCTGAGGGGAAAATTTTTAATGATAACTTTTCTAGAAAATAAACGATGCAAGGGAGGAAAAAAGTTAATTTTTTCAAAAAATTCAAAAAACTAAGCCTCCTAAAATATATTCCTATGGACGCCAATGTACAGGGATGCTAGACTGCCTTTTTTGAAGCAGTTTGGACTTGAAAAGTTAGATTTGGCCTATCATTCTTTTATTGCAAGGACCACAGGAAGTAATGCAGAAGGTTCACGTAGGGGGAAGAGGGGGCCTGTGAGATAAGGTTACAAAGTCGTAGCACTCTTTCTGAAGCCAAGTCTGGGTCCTTTTGGACTTGTGGGACGGCGTTTAACCCTGCTGTCACATCCAAGGTCTGCTATCGACCACCTAATGGCACCAGGAGATCACCAAAATCATCAACATTTCGAGATAGTGCCGTGTTACTCCTTATTTATTCACTCCAGTCGGTCCTTGGAACGGTCAGTAATCGATTAAAACAAGAAGAAATACATTTGAGTGACGTCATCAAGAACTGTAGGACTAATATACGGGACTGAACTGGACCAGATAGACATTGAAATGGACGGAATTGCAGTCATCAATCCTAAATAAGGATTAACTCAACACTACACTTTGGTGTTGCCTCTCAAGCTAGTGCTATAAAAACCCAAAAATTAACAAGGGTATAGATCATTGGGAGGACAAGTGTATATTGGTATAAAAATATGAGCTCGAGGGAGTATAGGTATAAACTTTAAAAAAATATATATTTTATCATATAATTGACTCATCCCATTTACTATATTGTTAAGACAAGATCATTCTCCTTATTTTAATTAAGAGTAACTATTTATTAGCCTATTCACACGCAATTCCTCCAAAAGTACCTACACCCAAGAGGCCCTTTCATCTACGTCCGGCATCCAGAAAGGTCCTTCAATCTACTCCTATGAGGTCTCAACGAGAAGCAGCATTAGAAAATTTTTTTTTGAGGTTTTTTGGAGTATATTTGAGTACAATGTAGTAATTTATTTGGGGACTAATTTATAAAATGTCTTATGAGAATAAAACTAATAATTAGGAATAATATCTAATTAATATCACTCTAATCATAGGCTACTTAGTTTATGGGAGAGTCTTAGTTTGGATTTAGGGACAGGGATAGTTGAGGACCGCAAGTCTGGGCAGGGGTATATATGCATTTCAAAACGACTTAATGTACCCAAAAGCACCGCCTGACGCATTATTGCCATGAATGAAGTGGATCATTCTGTTATTAATATAAAAGCCGGGGTCGCAACTCCTAGATTATTGCTAAACTAGAACACAAAATAGTAAGGGATTTCACCAATAATCCCAGAAACACATCTAAAGTCATTTTACAAGAATTAGAAGGTTTAAATGTAAAAGCCAGTCAAACCACTTTGAAGCACACCTTACACAAAAATGGCGTAAGAGGTTGACGGTCAAGACCATTATTGAGAACCAGGCATGCCAATTCTTTGGCTTGAAGTATGCCAAAAACACATTGACAATGATGTTTACTTGTGGAAATCGATTAGTTTGGTCAGATTAGACAACAACTTGAGTTGTTTGGACATCGTGTTGTAGCATTTGTTTGTCGAAAAAATAATGAAACATTCAAACCCAAGATCCCCGTGCCCACTGTAAAGCATGTAGCATTATTCTACGGGCATGCTTCGGTGCCAGTGGCCCTGGCAGCCTCGTTCAATTACATGGGGCAATGACACAGGAGAATTACATTGATATTATAGCCAATAATCTAAAGAAGAGCGCAACTAAACCTAAACTTTTTCCACATTGGTTATTTTAGCAAGACAATTATCCAAAATTAAAGCCATGATTGTGGCAAAGTGGTTCCAAGACAATGGGGTTAAGGTCCTGGACAGGCTAGTACATGTTCAAGATCTTAACATAATGGACAACTTGTTGTTATAAATTAATTTTAAATATTTGCCAAGGAGGAATGTTCCAAACTTTCTGTGACAACATTTGTCAATTTGGTGATTAAATGCAAAAGGAGATTTGATGCTGTGCTCGCCGAAAAAGATTTTAAATTGATTATTATTAATTAATATTTCTGTACATTGTATATTTGTATTTTCTTTTATAATATTTAAATTGTCATACATAAATGATAATAACTCATCCAGGATTTTTTAAGTCAATAACTTTTCCAAGATTCTGAGAAATCTTAATTGTTCCAGAAGACTTATATTGTAATTATGAAGAAAAGTCGTCATTTTTATTAGGGGGGCGAATAATTTCGTTCTTAACTCTATGTGATATATAAATATAATATATTATTCCAATTTCCATTAGTATCTAAGAAACCACAATTTAGAGCATCTGGTGTTAATTTAAAGTTAAAGTTTCTATAGAACCAAACTTTTCTATTTATATAAATTACATTCACATGTTCTTTTGAACTCACATTCAAAGTAATGGTTTATTTTTACAAAGAATAAATATTTAGAGAAATGAGTGTATTAATATTCTAAATGGTTTAATGGTTAAATAAACATTGGTTAATATTATTCGTTAAAGTTTATTTCTTTTACATGCATTCATATATAATAATATGTATTTAAGTATTTTAGTTAGTTAGATACACAAATAAAGTCGAAATAGAAACCTCATAAAAGTTTTTTTAATAACTTTCCCACTATACTTTTTGATTAAACTTTTTTCAAAATTAAGTAGCTCATTAAGGCCCTCATATTTTCAATCAAGTCAAAATCATAAAATTTAATTAAGTCGGAGCTTGAAAAAAATATTTAGGAAAACGATGTTGTATATTGTTGATGCTATAATGTTCTTCAACCGATTACCCAAATAATAATTTTGCATGCTGAGAGTTTGGTGAAGTCTATGAAGAATATATTAGTCAAAACAGGAGGAAAATGTAGTTATAAAAAGTTCATTTATGAAATTCTGAAACACTCCAAAATATGATGGAAGATCATCAAACGAGATTTTGTTCTGTCATTAAGTAAGATCGTGTTTATTACCCATCCATTGGAAAAAATATAGATCCTGAACTAAAAAAAAAAAATAAAAAAAATGATTGAAGAAAAATGGAGAAACAAAGGAAGAAAGCAAAAATCCACTTTAATCATAATAAACTGGATTTACCGGAGTTCAAAATAGGCACAAAATAAATAAATATTTGGATTTTGAGCCTTTTTTTTCGGCCAAAAAAAAGCAAAAACAGAATGCTGAAATTTTGAGAAATGAGTATCAAAAATATCAAAATGAGTAATGTTTGTGTAAAGAAAAATACTATTTTATGAGAATATTGAGTAGTTTTAAACATGCTAAAAGACCATTCAACGTCTACATTAGTAGTTGCATGAAATTTGAAGATTGGGGAAATCTTTTGAGTCTTGTTAGATGGAGGCATCAGCTCATCACCACCTCTGATTTTATGTCTAATCTTTTGTATAATTGGAAGATCAGGATAAGAATTTCACAATTTACTGCAAAAGTATATCTCCTTTGGTGCAAGATTCAAGGAGATTATTCAATAGCCAATTTTGTGCCAAATTTCACTTACTCTCATTAGCTGTTGTCGGAATTAAGCTCCTTCATAGTTCGGATCATGTACTCATAAAATTGATTACATCAAGTACATAATTTTCCTTACAAAAAGAGCAAGGGGTTTTTCTATGGTTTTCCTCCGTAATGAAAGAGGGTTTTTGCAAGTGAATTTTCCATCAGAAAGAGGCAAAATGTGGGATGTTCCCCCCAAAAAGGCAAAATGAGCCCTTTTTGAGCAAGAGCTAACAAATCCTAAGTCTAGTGAAAATGCAAAATTATGATAATCATGGATAGTTGTATGGCAGAAGAGCTATTGTAAAGGAAGACAATTTAAAATATCAAGTACATACTATTGAATACGGGAATGATTTTATGAAGAAATATATGTTTCTGGAGACTGAATAAGGGAGAAGATATTTGGGATTTACCTTAATTTGGAGTCATAAGGTCTAAGAGAATTCGAGTAAGATCGAATGTAGGAGGAAGAGGTTGTATTGGATGAATGAGTGGGGGTTTTTAGTAATCTCACTTGAGATCTGGGCTAATCCTTGGGCGGGGGATATTCAATCATATTTAAAGAGGCCCTAAGCTATTTATCCCCCCTCCTCACAAATCCTATCGATTCTTTTCTTTGAAGATTGGATTGAATTTAAAAAACTGCAAGGAAATTGAATTGCAATAATATTACTCACACTTGAAGGTAATCCCTAGGGAATGGAACAAGCAAACATGTTTAGATATTTGTCATAAATAATATTAAAGGAATTTATAATGTGTTGATATTTATCATGAAGTTTGTACAAAATACGGACAATTTTCCTTTATGACAATTTTCTCGAGGGCAATCTTCCCCGAACAATTTTCCCCAGCATTTTTCCTAGTACCCACCTTATCCTGAACATATTTCTAGATTGTTCAGCGATGAAAATAAAAAAAATCATCAGCCAGAATATTATAGACATTGCTAATAATAGTTCCAAATACATGAACACCCTGACATTTTTTGGCCTATTTATTTCGAATATAGGTTTGTTTTTTTAGATTAAAAAGCAATTCATGAGGTTCGAAAAACTGCAAATAGCAATTTACTGAATAAAAAAATATATGTCAACTAATGAAAATGACCTCTAAACAATATCACTGTTCAACAGGAAAAATGGTACAAGAACCACATATGATGAACTTAGTAGAACTTGATTCCTTGTCTCCAAATATGGCCTTATTTTTTTAATCTATTAGGTCCATGGCACTCAGAAAGATGCCATATAGTTTTTGTTATTTTTAAGATTCAAGGCTTTGTTAAGCCCTTGTTGTAGAAGGTAAGTGTAAATCATGGAAATATGTTCCAAAGGCTAAAGTTTAGAAAGTATAACACCATTTTTAAAATGTATGTAAAATGTTTATAACTTGAATTATCTTTGTTTAACGTTGCAAATATGAGCTTTTTATTCAGAGGGTCATAGATTCAGGAAGAATATATTCAGAAAGGAAAGGAGTAATTCAATTGATAGTTGAAAGTCTGAACTTTAACTTAAATAAAATATCCTTCCCAAAAATGCTTTATTTTTTTGATGGTATTGAGAGAAAACCAATACTATATTTCGTGGATAAAACTCATTTTGGAATTGATTTGATAAGAAAAGTCAATATATTTGCTTGTCATTGCAAGGAAGAGAAAAAAAGCGGGGAAAAAAAGGAAAAAAAAAGAGGCAGTAGAACTTAAAAAATGTCAAATTAAATTCCTCTTGAGATTATAATCCAAAAATTCGGGATTGGTGTTTATCTCTGGAGAAGTGTGCATGTATGTTCAGGAATCCATGTCAACGAAATCCCTGCTGAACTTACCCTGATCAATCCAGAAATGAGATGTATCCTTCAAAAATTGACTTGGTCTTATCTCCAATGGACAACGATATAGCGCATTTTTGATCAAGTTTGAAAAAAAATTTAAAACTCAGACCTTTAAACTTTCTTAATATGATCTTTTTGTATCTATAAGCCTCTGAATAAAAATCACCTCATTTCAACTTTAAGCAAAGATAAATCGAATTAAAAACATGACAGATTTTGAAAATGTTTTATTTAATGCAACGGCTGGAAAAACAATAAAAACAGCTAAAAATAAACTAAAAATTTATATTCAAAAGAGAAAAAAATAAAAATATGGAATTAGGGGTCCTCTAATATTCACCATTCTTGTGCATTTTTGCAACTCTTGAGATTGTGTAATTTTTTTCATATATGTAAGTTGTTTTATCCTTAAATTTCAAAAGGAAATGTAGAAATTTAAAAAAACAATCAATTATCAAAATTATATAGTTTGAAAGAATAGAAGTGGGTGACTATTTTTTTATTTGAGCATAATTTTATGGGTTTTTTATTTTTTTGCTTTGTTTGTATTTTTCATATATTTTTTCAAACTTAAAATAAAGCTTTTGAGATGCTTTGAAGTTTACATGTATGAATATTGAATTTTCAAAATTCTTTACTTCCTGAGAACTATGTATGTATGCCTAAATTAATATTTAGTTATGAAAACTTTTCAGTGTAATTCAATCAAGTCTTTGTATTCTAATTATTTTTTCATCAATAGGAGCAAATAAAGACTGATTTAAAACAAGTAGATACGTACAGAATTTAACATAAGTGCTATACCTAGTTTTCTACTTAATTCCATTTAAATTTAAATTAAGAATTTATAACGTCACTGCATTTAAGGTGAAAAAATTTAATATAGTTATTTCTACCTAAGAATATAAGAGAACTATTGGTTTCAACTTATCTAGCTTTTCAATCCTACTAATATACATAAAGAGACATCTGCAAATGTTCGAATTTCTCACCAATGTGAATTTAAAAAAACCAAAAAAGATTTGTCCGTAACCTTATCGATATTAGTGATTTTATTAATTATGTCTCCCCAATGCATCAAGGGTCAAAATAAAGACTATATGATCAATAATTTAGTGGTCTACGCAATAATTTCTTGGTTTCCTGAGGCGTGAAGTTTACTTGAATATTACTAACGACGCAACCTCTATGAATTCATTTGGTAACGCGTGATCTGTTTCGGCACTTTGTGTATAACTTCAAACGTATTTGCACATCCCACTGTTAACAAATTTAGACAGCCTTTACATCCCTAGGCATATACTTACATGAATTGAATATGATATTTTAACTAAACGTTCAATTACCTTCCCTTAGTGCCGTGGTATCTTAAATTTGACATTATAATTTCTGAATTGTTGGATACAAAGTTAACTTCCAAAAGATTGGGTAAAGCTCTGGACTTTCCTCGTTCCTGGGGGAAAAAAAATAATAAAGGGCTCTTTGAGATTTATAATGAGAAAAGTTTAAAACCTAGTTTCAGATTTCTGTTGTATTATAAAAGTCCAGTGCAAAGACTATAGTTGAAAATTTAATATCGTTATACATTATTTTTTTTTGACTCCTCTGCGTTATTTGTTTGGGTTTTTATATTCCTTAACTATAACCTCATAAGAGATTTTGAAACCAATCTTGTAAAGGCTCAATTTCTGTTTGATCTTCTGACTCACCGGTCGTGTTGTTCAGAAAAGACAAGAATAAGTCATCAGTACTGCTTTTGGCTTGTATAGCAACGGATAATGTAGGGATTGATGGGATCGATTTGAGGTTTTTTTAAAAAAATATTTGCTGATTTTTCTTTAAAGATTCCCCAGCTGCGTGATACATTCTGAAATTCAGATTTTATCTATTAAATATAAAATTATATTTTATTCATTTAAATATTGAGTGAATATGTAGATAAATAAAGACCTAGACGAGGTAAAACAATATTTAGTTTTATATATATCTTATGATCTGTCAGTATGTAAAAATAAAAGAAAATTTGAAGAATGTTTTGAATGGTATTAGCTGCAAGCATCTTGTGTAAAATAAACACAAATCTTAATCCGTATCTAACAATGACATTGACAGAAATGACTTTAATATCGATCTCAAGTCTAATTTGAGTCCAACACGGACTTACAGTTACAACTTCCTAACCAATCCTGAGTGTTATTCGCCTTCATTCATGTGCAAACGATCGGGTGATTTCTTTATATTTAGCTGTTGCTTCCATCTTCTCCCTTGATACGTCATGGCTACATCATAATTTATTCTTTTTGATAAATAAACGAACTAATAAGTTGTTTTATACATATGCTCCGTTTCCAAAAGAACAGGAATACAATTTCTTCTTGATTCCTCGTTGTATATATAGTCCGTTTTATTATTTCTACGAAGAAACTTTGTATAGTTACGGTTGTACTAAGCAATTTATATTACAGTATCGAATAAAATACCATGTCAGGTTTTAATATTATAAAATATATATACATTCATATGTATGACACAAATTCAGGATAAACAATGTGACAATTATAGTCTGTGAGTACATCAGTGATAAAAACAGTTGGTATTAATTACTTATTCGGCTAACTAACAACGGATTTCGGGCTTTTTTCTTTTTGGAGGAAAGGTTGCCTGATACAATAAGGATAACAGTGCCTCAAAATGAAAGAATGATACTTTGGAAAATAAAAAAACCCTCCTCAGATTGCCAAATAAAAAAAAATCTTACACGTGTTAAGATCATATTTTATACAACTCTATTATTAAATGCAGCCCAAAAAAATAGTCAAAAAGTAGACATTTGTTATCAATATCTATAATATATGGGTTTTAAATTTAAAACATCTTAAAATATCGCTGATATTACTGGCAAATTAAGATCAAGTATCCAACTTATTATTATTGTTCAATCTAATCATATTATATATAAATATATATTTTTGAAACTTAAGATATATTTTTTTATTTCAAATATCTATAGACTTTTGTTAGAATAGTAATACTTAAGGCTTTAAGTTACATTGGTAGAAGAAATCAATAATGTTGTATAAAGTAGGTCCTTTTACATGTATTGCAATTGTTATCAGATTATAGTCATTTAGTCAGATATAAGTTCCTTCGACCAACAAATTATTAAACCCCTTATAAAGCTTCATAATCATCCAAAGTTAGTTTGTGCCTCTGATATTTATTGAGAGTAGTAGATTCGTTTCTTATGTGTAAACACAAATAACATCATCCATAGCGATCTGGTCTTGTTCAATTCGTATAAAACATCTCAATCCTTGGAATTCTATAGTCAATTCTTTGAACAAATGCTCCAACGGCAAATATGCATTGTAACTTTTAAGAAGCTAAAATTGTTTACTTCAAAAAATTGTGAATTACTGAAATGATCAGAAATTAATCATCCAAAATAGGAAAAGAAACCCATCAATGTTAATTGTCAGACTCTAAAAACCTTTAAACATATGAGTAGAACCACAATTTTGTATATATCGGTCATGTCCAAGAAAAAAAAGCTTTAATTAATATTGAATGTAAAAAGATAATTGAATAATTTATATAATAATCCTATGATTGGATTATTGATTCTAAATACCATATAGCTCCTAAATGAAAGGGACAATTGCTATCAATAGTCTTTTTTTAGGACTGAAAAAGCAAACAATAACCGATTAATAAGTCAATATTTTTCTTGCAAATTAACAATGTTGATCCCATTAATTATTATGACGAAACAAAAGCCCAAATATGGCTTTTGTATAATTTTCCTCATCATCGTAGCAAAGCAAATCATCTGCAGGGTCAACATAAACTCTCTTTATGATGCATAGCAATCAGGGTGTACGAGTAGTAGAGGGGTGGGCGTGGTTTAATTCTAGAGGTAATATTCTAAAGTTTTTTGAAAATAGAGTCAGTCGCTATCATGCGTTGGAATAGTGAGAAACATGAGCCAGCTGTCGAAAATGAATAATATAATTTACTTATTTATTTTTGTATTGGTTCGATTTATGAAAATCAATGTAATAGTTTAATTTCTAATATATTTATGAAAAAGGATTATTTCAATTAATTTTCTTAATTTCAAATTTGCAAAATGATTTAAAATCACATTACTCCACAGCTTATAATGCTGGAGAGCTAAAATTGGTACCATCAGTTTTGATGCTATGCAATAATTTGAATCGGGTAATTGGAACCGGATTTATTCACGAAAAACCAAAAATTTCAAGACCTTCGCAAAATGGCCAATAGCTAATTGTATCATCAACTAATAATTATCTACAGTTTTACGTAATTATAAAAAGATAATTAAGTTCTACATTCTCCGTTCTCCGTTTCAGCGATACCTTCTTTATTAAGAAAGATTTCTTACTGACAAGCATTTTTTAGGTCTGCGAACAGCCAATAGTCGCTGGAAGCTAAATCTGGAAAATAAAGTGGATGCAGAAGCCATTTAAATTTATGTAGTTTTGATTCACTTGAAACAATTTTCCTGGTGAAATTGAACTTTCTTTTTCTTCAAATGGGGCCGTTTCCCGTGATTTCGTCATTCAAACGCTCTTAAAAACCTATGTAATATTAACTGTTGATGGGATTTCTCTTCTCAAGATAGTCTATGAATATTATTTCATATGCATTCCAGAATAACGAGGCCATTCCCTTTCCAGCTGATTGTTGGGATTTTGGGTGCTTTTGAGGAGGTTCACAAGTTGCTTTCCACTCTGATGAAGATTGTTATAATTCCGGAGTGAGGTGATGGATCTATGTTTCATCCATTGTCACATACCGTTGAAATAATTCCAGTTTTTTAAACGTGACCAAGCACTGCTCAGAATCATGAAATGTTTTTATTTTTGGTCAACGGGTAGCAAACGCGGTACCCACTTTGAACAAAGCTTTCTCATGGAGAAACGCTCATGCAATATGAAGTCAACACGTTCTTTTTGTATCTGTGCGATGTAAGTTAACTCCTGTATCTTCACTTTCCTATCATTAAAAATCCAGGACGTGATTGCATCTTTGACATAAAAACAATTCTTGAACGGAATCAACGAAACCAAAACTGCTCGTGATTGGATGCTATAGTATCAAAACCATAAAATCTATTCCGTTTGGGTTGCGTTTTCGTCTTTATCAAAGAAAAACTGTAAAATATGGTGTTCTTTCTCTTTGGTTGTGTCCATCCTTGACGTGCCCTCAAACAATATTTGGATAAACAACAACAAAAAAAAGACTAAAAAGTTTTTTAGGGAAAAATATTATCTTTCTAATGACATCTAGCATAAACCGATAGCACTTATATGATGTGAGATACTCATAACTAAAGCCAAATATTGGAATAATAATGGATTTGTCATTATTATGTAATAATTCAATACGAGATTTCCATGTAAATATTTTTTTCCTCAAGAATTTATCGTAGGTATAAACCCCCGAGAAATCAAAGAATATGGGATCCTTGAGATAAATATTGAAACTAAGGTACATATACATATACAAGTGCTTAGACGTGATCTGCGACCTAATGGTTTTTTCAGTTCAACCTTAAGCGATTTGGAGAGATATTTCTCTCCAAACAGCTGTCTAAAACTGTACACCTATTTTTTCGGTCTCATTATATATATAAATTATTTTAGGTCTCAATCTATGTACCGATTCTCCTTCAAATATAATGTTATTTTACGAATTTTAAAACACAGAGAACGTCTCCAGAAATTTATTTAAAGATTCGGCCTAGACTAAATATTAAATGAGACCGATCTAGGCCCTATTTTTTTTTTGACATCGGTCAAGACGCAATATATATAAAGGACAAAATTAGTTTGCTCCGCAAAAATCTTAACGGTCTCAGGTAGGTCTAAGATTTTCAGAACCAAAACCCAACACTAGCATATGCATACCTAAATATATATACCCACTTATATGTCCTTAAATCATATTTTCTTATGGAACAAGTGTGGCATATATTATTATAATATTCAATTAATTAATTATTATCGATTATGTTATCTTATATCTCTATCAGAGGTAGGCGTAGGTTACTAATCTACATACAGAAGTGAGAGAAAGTCATGAAAATATTCAATATTCAAATAAAGTCTAAAATCGTTGGTTTCAAGTCCGGAGTTGTGTCTCAAGTCATGAAAATTGTACAAGTACTTTAATATATTTATAAAGTCTCTAATTTTTATAGAACTCACTATTCCTTAAATATATATTTGTTAATTATCTTCAGTCCAGTATAATTAAGTTATAATAAGTCAATAGAAATAAGCCACCAAAAGGCATCAATTGTTCAGCAGCATATAATTCATTCAGTGTTAATATTTTGATACTTATTATCTAACTAGAATTGAGTTCTTTCCCCTATTAAAGGTACTTAGATTGAAAAAGTTCTACTTCATATCCAGTGAAAACATTCACAGTACTGTGAGAAAATTTGTCAAAAAAAGGTATCAAGTCCAATGAAGTCTCAAGTAATTGCTTTTGCATCTAAATCAATTATCGATTCTTTGATTTGAAGCTCAAGTTTTCAAAATACGGACTCGAATACAACTCCAGTCCCAAGTCTCAATTCACCACTTTTGCATTCTAAGACCCAATCTACACATAATCCTTTTCGGTGGAAAACGGAAAATATTTATTAGTTTTGGGCTTGCATCTACACGAGTCTAGTGTGCCGTTTTTGAAAACGGCTTTTAAAGTGGATGAATCTGACAACCCTTGTACAAGTTGTAGCTTATACAAACAAATTGTACAAATTAACTTTTTAATGCGCTCAATTTCCATTCTCTAATATGAAAATTCCTATTTAATAAATTATGGATCACCATTATTTACCGCCTCAAAAGAAGCAGATTTTTATTAGTGAGGACGCGAAATTTTTTGTATTCAAATAAAGTTAATACAGCATCATTTTAAAAAACGTTGCTTTGTGGACGGCTACCAAAAATCCATTTAAAACGCATTTCTACTATAACGTGGTAGTAATTCCCTCTACTTGGAGTTGATAATCATTTTGAAAACCAATTTACAAATAGCAATTTACACACTTCATACCTTGGTACATATTATTTTCGTCCATTACTTTTTTCCTTAGACTCTACTACAAACGCTCGAACAGAAAGAAAATTGTTTTTAATACTTTTTGCTGGAAATGGTGTAGGTAGGGCATAAGCACATACGCAAGTAAGGTATCTAATTATTATTATTATTCTTATTTATGGTCTCACTCTACCCTCAGAACATACTAAATAATGTGATGATCCAATTACAGAAGATTTACTTTTCTTATGTAATAACAATCTTAAAGGAAAGACATTATACTGCCCATAAAGTGACTATTTATTAAACGTTTACTAACTTATAAACGACTGATATATGTGTATAAACATATACTATAAACTCCAGAAAATCGTAGTAAAAATAATGGGCCTCATTGCACTTATAAATTGATGAAAAACAAACGCAACGAGGAAATAATTACATAATTACGTATCTAGGATAAATACATCGCAATTTCACTTCACAATCATTCATTAAAAAAATAAATAATATAACATCAAAAATACCAATTACAAATATTTTATCTATTAGATTTTACTCCATTTTTTTATTTATTCTAATATTTGAGTCTCTGTTCGATCTATTCCGTCTTCTATTAACGTGCTCAAATCGAAAAGAAAAATATACTCTTTATAAACATTTACAAGTATAGATGTAGTCATTAGATTTAATAACGAGTTGTATTTATACTGCTAAAAACCGCTATGAAAAGTATTAGTCTTCTAGGTAACTATAGTTACGCGTCTTAGAGCTAACTAAATCAATCTCATAACCTTTACTTCCAAAAGAAAAAAGGCCCAAAATTGATAGTTGGCGAGTTCTTTTCAACTCTAGAATTATTATTTAATTATAGTGGAAAGTAAAGGGGAAAAAAAATACTGATGGGAAAAATTGGCTGACAAAAAAATATAGGTTTCTCACATTTTCAATTAATAAAGTTCTCAGGCAACACAGCCGACTTTCATAGTTCAAAGTGGAAAGTAGACTCTTCGTATGCAAGCCGATTCTTTCACGATTGACACATCACGTTAAAATGCTTGGTAGTATACAAGGATGCAAGTAAGATTTTTAAACTGGAAAAGTGTGGTGGACGAAATAAGGTTGCAAAAAACAAAGGGGGACATACTCCCCTATAAATTGCACTCATAGTGTGATTAATTTCCTCTCGTCCAGGTGCACTAGAATCAATTTCAAAGAAAGGTAGCATTTCTATCAAAATGACGCCACAAATTAATGACTTCATATTCATGCAACGTTTCATTGCTATTGGTTTTCAAAAAAAATGTCGGGCTCCTTGCCCCTTCCTTCTATTGAAGATTCTACATATGTACAGATCAAAATTGTACGTATTATTTTGTTTACTTATTCTTTGTTTTTATTGTTTCTATTCAACCTTTAATTATTTAACAATTTTAAATATTAAATTAGGTCTTTAATAGGTTAATTAGTAATTACTTTCATTTGTTGGAAGGATGGAGTGTTTTTGTTTGTGAAAGCCTTGTAATCTAAAAAATAGAATTATAATGTTATAATAGACGAATGAGTCTCAAGGGAAAAAACATGGATATCAGAAAGTATGAGTGCTTTATCCATCTTCTAATATGTATGTATAATTAACTAAACTACTTTTGACAACCAGTATCTTTATACTTGCCTCCTTATTTTCCTCATACATCCATTTATATTTGCTTAATATTTCATATTACGCAAATACTACATCTTTGAAGTATTATAGATATCTTGAATTAAAATGTATATCAAAATAAAATAAAACACATTATTAATGTGAGGTTTTTTTATATTTATTTATTATAATGAATAACTAAAATCTTATTTTTTCCTTAGAGGAGACACGGAGTAAAGCTTTAAAACAAAGTGGAGAAACGTGCTTGATAGTTTGAGTTGATTTCTGGTTGTATTGATATTTCTTCCAACGAAAAATGTTGTTTTTTATGATTCCACCAATGACATCATTAAATCATTTTTTCCATTATTCTGTAATCCAATTTTTCTTCCCTTCTCAGAATTTACGTTGTTAATTCAGTTAAAAGGTTCAATTTACAGAGGCTGTAAAGTTAGTTATGGAATGATACCACACATTCCTAGAGTACCAAAAAGTGTAACTACTACCTTGACCAAATATTGATCACGTGGTCTTTGTTTTACCACTTGTCTCATAGCTTCGACTGGACACTTGCAACACTTTTTATTTTTGGGCTCAATCACTCCAAGGTCGATTGTCTTAGACTCCTCAAATTTTAACACAACATATCTGCATATATCTGATAGTGTTGAATCTATTTAAAGAGTACAAACAGCGCAAATATGTATCCTTATATATTTGTACAAAGTCTTTATCCTAAACGTTTCAAAATGGACCACCAAATCTATCAACCTACAACATTGATAGCGGATCAATTAGAAGTAGGTAAATATATATTAATATAGGAAAGTTTTGTCTGTGTTTATGTGTATTTGCTTGCTTCATTGTCAGAAAAGAACTACAATTTAACAAAGAGTATACATTAAAAAAAAAAGAAAATAAGTGTAAAGTACATACATAAGATAAAAAGTAATTAATTTTGTCATTTAATGTGCTCTAGTAAGGAGCATGTGTAGGCAAAGACCAGTCTGTAAGTGCTAAAAGAAGCTTAAGTACACCCTTGCTCATCACATCATGTTAAAAAACTCATACTGTTAGTTATTATTATTATAATTTCATTCTTGAGGAGAGAATATCTAAGTATTGAGTTGCTACGTGTGAGTGAGTCCATACAAAACAGAGAGTAAAATTGATGATTTGTTGCAGAGTTATCTTTTACATTATTAGAGAAAAGTTTTTCTATTCGTTGACCCCTTATACCTTCCGGCAATGTCAGGTACTGCCACTAACGAGGAATAAAGTTAGTATGATTACCCTGAACCAGCATTGTTTGTTATATCTGTACTATAGTGTTACTGGGAGACTAAAGTATTTAAAGTTGGCACCATAATAAGTCGGGATAAAAACTGGTACATGCGGTGCTACAACTTCATAAAAAAAAAAAAAAAATGAGCCGCCGATGACGTACTTTACTTAATTTCTCAGCTATTCACGGAAATAACAAAATCAACAACTTTGTTTTATACTAAATTACCTCAGTGAGCCACGCCACTATTCTAAACAAAAATCATTCGAACATATTTGTATCCAAATTGCCTAAAAAAATTTTTGGTATATTTTTAGTCGAAAAAGTATAGAAATCGACCACATTATCGATATATACCCTGGTACCGAAAGGTTAGCATCGTGAGAAATATACATTTAAAGATTTTCTGTTTATTTGAATCTTCAAAAAATTTATTACAGAATATTATTAAAACCAAAAAAAAAAAAAAAGGACTTCAATCATTTAACTAACATTTTTGAACACTAATGCATGTTCCTAGATTCTTCAAAGTGCCAGAATCTCACCCATTATTAATTCAAATTTGTTTAATTTGTACCAAACATTTATCAAATAATGGTAGCTCTCGTATTGTAATCGGCCGGAAATGTTGTGAAGGATATCATACGCGTCACAAAGTACAACTGAAATACGGTGGAAAACGTTGTGGGACGGCTGGAAGGTAGCAGGGGCATCAAACATGCTCAGTTTGGTAACAAAAAGGACAAAAATTCCAGCCCAAAAAAGGTCCCACGTGCATTCTCTCCCTTCCTTTCTCCCCTGAACTCTGTGATTCAAGCGGCCATATTGAGAAGAAAGTGTTCAAAAGTGGCCTCTGCAAATTTTTATTGTTGAAAGATATCTGCTCAATTATGAGAAAATAAATAAATTATGGAGCTTTAATATTTTGTGTGAATACTTCTTCCCACAACTGTATTTGCATTGTTTCCACCCTCTTGTCCGTTATCTGTGCCAACCCGAAACCATAAAATCCAATGGTTATTAACATAAAATCTATCAATATTAGTCTATGGGCAGTACTGTACTTTACTTATCTTCATTGGCTACTGGTCCGAAGATTTACAATAGAATAGAGTTACTGATCCGTAAAAATAATTCTCATCCTTGTTAGAAGATTTGAGTTATTCACTATATATAATAGACAATATTATTCTGTAAGTACTGACATTTGTGTCTTGCCATGGATTACTTAACATCCATGGTAAATAGTTTTTTTAAAGATCCTGCAACCTCTACAATATACCCAATTACTGTTTTGATTCAATTCTTTATTAAATAAAGAATACTTTACCTATTTCATTTTGTTAAGTGTATATTACATTATATTTTTTTGTATACAATAATATATAAGATTAATTTAAACCCTTATAATCATAATTTTATGTTACAAATCAATTTTCTTTCTCTGACTTTCTAATTTGTCGTAATTGAAAGGGAAAGACCCAAAAGTTTTATTCCTATGTCTATTAATGAAATAATACTTTTCTACATAAAATTATATGATCTCCTTGGATATAAATTTGTATCTTCTAAAGCTGAGAAACACTACTAAAACCCCTTTGATACAACTAATTAGTTTCATTAGTGCAAATTAATCCAAAAAAGAAGAATTCATTTCTCAGAACATTATATTGTCTTAATTTGATATATACGTATATCAAGTAGTGGGTGAAGCCTCCCTAAAGCTCATTCCTCAAAATACTGTTGTCCAAGTCGATATACTTTACGTAAAAGAGGCTTTTTCTTGGATTAAAGGAAATCGTGATAAATGGGGTCCTAGGGGGTTTTGCATCTGGTCAGACTCTCAAGCAGTAATTGAAGCAGCATTGCAGTCGATAGAGACAAATAGTTTCCTTTTCCAAGATACGAAAACTCTTTTCAGGTCGTTAGCTAGTGTGGTAATTCTCTCCCTTTGATGGGTAAGAGGTCACAGGAATGTCAGTGGAAATAAAGTGGCTGATATGCTAACCAAAGATGAAGCTCTGGATCAACCTTCTACCTTGTTGGAATCCCTCGGTCATCTCTTAGGGAGAAGGTATCTAACCATTTCATAGACAAATAGCAAACACTTTGTTCGAACCTTGACTATTGCCTTCAGAGCCATGCAATGCTCCCAAGAGTTAGACTTGGGAGGTAGAAGCATTTCTTGGATGTTTCGAAAGAAAAATTGGACTCCTTGGTTCAGTTTATCACTGGCCATTGTCTCCTACATCGACACTATCCCCTCATATGCCATGAAGTTAGCCCACTATGTCATGGGTGTGGTTTAAGAGATGAAAAACCACTTCATCTGGTTTATGAAGTTCCTAATTTTATGATTGAGCGGACAACACTTTTAGACAATATTTGACCTTTTCAAGGACATTCCATCTCCATCCTCTCCAGTTTTTTTAATGAATCCTGATATCAGGGACTGGCTGAACGATCCACTATTACTAGAACACGTTCATGACGGACTACAGTAGGATACCTAATCCGGCAAACTATTGCGAGGGTACCAAAAGCTATTTTTACATATGCCGTACTGATTGCACGTTTTATATGAATTATAGGAATAAATGTTAAATAAATTTGATAAATGTGGACCTACGAGGGTTGCAAATTTTTCTTTTTATGCGAAATACATCATATATAAATTTTGAACGGGTTGGAAAATTATTTCGAGGTAGCTCAACGGCTTGTTTATAATTGATAGTTAAAAAAATTGAAAACTGTAAATTAATTGTATTTTTGAGGGTTTTTTTGTGTGCTTGTTTGAGTATGTCGAGCATATAAAGCCCTTTAAACAGTAAATAGTTTACAAACTTTAATTCAGAGGCATTTGAATCAGATGGAAAGTGGAGGTACCAAAAATATTTTATTTATGTTTTCTGAAATTTGATACATATTTTTATATTGAAACCTTGATGGTGTAGTATTTAATTGGGAGTTTATTGGCTAGTTTAATGTTTATACTATATTAAGAGAAATGGTGGTAATTGTGGTACTTTGTTTTTTGAAAATTTGGAATAGAAATTTCTGACCAATACATTACCTGCTTTATATGATATTCCTTTGTCATTTGTAACTCTATTTTGATTTAAAAAAATAAACGATATATTCTTGCAATTCCCCAATTTACATTGCAAAACAACATTGGAAGCCTACATTAGATTAAACAGAAAAACTCATGATATTTGACCTAAAACTAGTAATTTATTAAAGAAGGAAAACATATTGATCTTTTAATGTGTTTTTTTCGTGAGATATGAGCTATAATATACTCCTGTGAGCAGATTATTGGTAAAAACATTTTTGCCGGAGAACAATTTGCCTAATTTAATTTCGCCAAAGACCATTTGGGACCTTTGCCTGAAAAATAATATTTAATATATGGACATATGCAATGCATATTTTAACACAATTTAAAATTATAATATGATAAATAAGTATTGGATAAATGGTTTATATGTCATCTATGTAAATTAGTTAGTGTTATATTGCAGTTAAATATTATTTTAAATTATATTCGTAAATGGTCATGATATAAGCACAACACATAAGGATGAAAGAATATAGTTTCAATCTTTACTTGAAATCATTTAAGCCCTGAAATCTTCCCATAGAGTTCGCCCCATCCATACAACCACAAATTAACAAAAATATATAATTACATGAATTTTTGTATAAATTTTTAAGTGTTATTTCTGTAGTCATTAAATTTGAATATACATTTATTCAATAAATAAATTAATTTATGGACTTAAATACTGACTTAAGGGTCATTGATAGGCGTGCCCCTCTAAAAATAACTACTATGAACATATTTCGAAAGGTGAATCCCATTTTTCCCTTAAAATCACTCAGCCTATCAGCTAAGTAAATTTGTAGTTGGAGAAGATACTGCGTTTCATTTTTAGAGGTTTTTGGATGTTAGACCACGCTTATTCTTCAGGAAATATGTTCCTAGTCATTACATACAATTTTCAAGTACGAACCAACTTGAAAAAGTTCATTTCATATTCATTAATTAACAAGGGACTTCGAATAAGGGATATAATAAATAACAATCTGTGATGATCACCAATAGGGGTTACCAACGGGATTATTGAAGAGAATCTCTTGGGTTTAGCGTATATGGAGGATTCTTCGTTGGCTTATTCCTTTCTATGTTGCCCACATAGGTGAATATCCGTTTATTAATGATTCAAATAAATATTTATTGTCATCTCTTTCTCGTAGCCCTGGAGGAGAATTGATTTGAATATGGAGTTGCACCTTGAAAACTTGGATGGACATTATGTCGACGAGGGTCTTCCTCCAAGTTATTGCCCGGAATGAATGCACTGTCAAGATGAATTCATTGTATGATGCAGAACTTAACCACTGCCTACATATTCTATAAATTCCAATAGATTTATATGCAATATTGAATATTTGCCAACTCCATACAAGCTCATATTTCACGTCGAACAAATGAATTATCAATCATGTTTTCGTCAAAATGGACGATATCAACTGTACTGGACGCGGGGATCAAATTGTCGCCAAAAATTTTTCTACAAAAAACAACGCAAAATATACATTTTTTAACTTTTTTAATGAAACAAAAATATGGCGAGCATAAAGGTATAGAGTAGCCATTCACTCGCTATAATCACCGTTGGCATCAATAACGGCCTCAATACGGCCTCTGAACCGGCTGTAGGCTCTTCTGACCATCTTATTGTCCATGTTGCCGAATACCTCTTTGATGGAGTCCATCAGGCTGGCCTTGGTGCTATGGGGATGTATGTTGGTATGTCTCTCGACATAGCCCCAGACAAAATAGTCCAAAGGATTAAGGTCGGGAGAGTTAGGAGGCCACAAATCCTTGGTTACGACGTCATAACAGTTCTCGGTTAACCACTGCATGGAGATTTTGGACACATGGCAGGGTGCTGAGTCCTGTTGCCACACCCAGGACCTGTCTCCGGCCCAGATCCCTTGCCATGGCCTTCATGAACCTGGTAGGGTCATCCTCAACCATCTTCTTCACCTTGTCGACAAAGTCGGTGTCCCTGACCTTCCTGTCGGCGCCCTCCTCCTTGGGTGCCCTCTTTATGGTGGCATCAACATCCCAGGTGTCCTCTACCTTCTTACAGATACGCTGAACAGTCCGTAAATTCACTCCTAAGGTTGAAACAACCGTTGAATTGGAGATTTTACCTCCACTATTAACCAATGCCATGACTACGGTGTACCTCGAAAGCTCCTTGTTTCACTTATAGCTCTTTATCTCCTCATATGATGACGGCATAATGCTAACTCAACTTCGTATAGTCAGCTGACGAGAATAGCTTTCCTATTTGGTGACCGGTTTTTTATTTGATAATGTCGTCTTCAAGTTATCAAGGTTTAAAGTAGGCGAAAATTTGATCCCCGCTCCCTCTATGTAATCGGCGTCTTGAAATTCTGCCAATTCTTTAGATTCTTTCTATATCTGATTAATAATTATTTCCTCTTTCCCGTATTATAACACCAGCAGTGGATCCGATTGAGTCTTTCCAAGTTCAAGGCACTCTAATTCATCAACTTTATGCTGAAGTATATTGTCTTCAAACAAAAGCTTATATTCATAGCCTTACTGAATTTGGAAGTTCAATATACCATATAAATATCATATTTCAAGATTATAAAATTGAGCCATTTTGAAGAATAAAATTGCATTAGATAAATCAATGTTAGACTGTTACATGATTTAGTTATCAGCAATTTATGGAATACGTTGTTAACATATTCAATTACTCAATTAAAATTTGATATATCGTCTTCATATTTTCTGATACATCTTATTTGGATAATTTTTTCAATGTAGCAATTTATTTATTAATTGACATATATGTCTTTTATCTTATCACTCATCTTTGTTAATTAAAAAATTAATTTTTTTTCGCAGAAGAATATTACTATTTTTAGTTCTATGTATACATCATACTTTTTTATAAAACTTTCGAAAATTGAGACATAACAAGAGGACAAAAGAATTGGTCTATATCTGGAGGTATACTTTCAAACAAAAAATTTTATTTATATTTTTATTGATAAACTATTCCTTATAGTTATATACCTATAAAATATCTAATTATGTCAAAGAAAAAAAAGACCACATCCTGAAAACAAAACAAAAACTTATTTCTTTATTTAAATCGATCAATATAAATAAAGAACTATTATATAATATTTTAGAAGTTAGACATAAATAATGCGAAATTTTAAGAATTGAGTTTTGAAATGATATCTCGTGTCAATAACTTGGATCTCATTAGAGAAGAAGGGTAGATTAAGTGCTCCATTTTCTTAATCCTACGCTTGGTAAATAAACTCAACAATAGTACGTAATCTAAAAGTAGTAAATTTTGAGATGTATAAACCCACGATAACATTATGAATAGAGTCACACTTCAAAGTACAATCCATTTCTAGGTCCAAAAATAATTTAAATATTATATGTTATTTACTTAAGTGAAACCCTTAAACGACCATTAGAAAATATGCGGGGACGTCCTCAGGAGGTAAGCTGGAGGGGATATAGCCCCCTCCCCCAAAAAATTAAGAAATTTTTGCTTTTTACTAAAAAATTTAATATTTGATTTTTTTTTCAAAAAAATTAATTATTGAAATTAAATTAAGTTTTTCAACTTTGTTTCCAAATTATTTAATTTTTTATTAATAACTAATGATTTTTGAGATTTTTCTCTGAAAAATGTCATATTTGAAATTTTTGGAAAAAATTTAATTGTTGAAATTAAATTAAGTTTTTCAATTTTGTTTCGAAATAATTTAATTTTTTATTAATAACTAATGATTTTTGAGATTTTTCTCCGAAATTTGTCATATTTGAATTTTTTTGGAAAAAAAATTAATTTATTGTTATCAGCTCTAGATTTTTTAAATATTTTGCTAAAAAATAGAATAGTTGGAATTTTTTCTCTAATTTTTGTTTTGTTTTTGTAAGTAGCTATGAATTTTCAAAAAAAATAATCATAAAAAAATAATTTTGAGTGAATAGCTGTAGATTTTTTACTTTTTTTCCAAAAAATTTAATATTTGAGTAAATCTTTTTCAAATTTTTTTTTCAGAAAAATTTAATTTTAACTTATTTTTCCACAAAATATTGTTATTTAGATATTTTTTTCAAAAAAATTAAAGAAAACCAACCCCCACGCGGACGCCCCTGATATAAAATAAATATACGCAAATAAGATCTGAACCTTCTGGTAGTACCTCTAAAAATGTGAAATTTTTTGTTATTTCGTAAGTAGCACCTGTACCATACCAAAAATAAGGACATATTTATGCATGTACAAATATGTTCAAAAAATAATTTATTAATCTATTCTAATCATGGAAATTGATATATGATTTATCAAAGACATAGAGTAAAAAATAGGAATAAAATCATTAGTGTATCTACTTTTTTGTAAAGTAAATAACCTGTTATAAAAACTTATAGCATTAAACATTGTTATCAAGTACCTTAATTTGATATAAATGAAAAAAACAAAAAAACACACATAACTTACTTTAAAGATAATTGATATGAATTACATTGTCGGAGCCTCCATTAAGAAATTTATTCTTTGCTTTTGTCGTTTCAAATAAAAATAGGCCCGTGCACAAATATCATGTAGTTAGTGCTTATATTTAATCTATTTTTATAGACATAGAATATAATTACTAAGTGTTCGATAAATGTTTCTCATTAGGTGGATTGTGACCCAAAAGGGGGTCTCAAATACTTATTTTTGTTTTAGCTGTCGTTTGTTGCGTAATGTAACCACCTTGGAGTTAAAAATAAAGGAGAAACAATTGTAATTATAAGCTGCTTCAAGCTATAGGTCTCCATTATGTATATATCCAAAACTATGAATAATTTTAAAATCATTATGTGCGTTTTATTTTTTACTTACATTTGACATAGAATTTGTTCAAAAAGAAAGCTGGGATATTGCCTTGTAAAAAAGCCATATCCCCAATATATATTAAATATGTATGTAAAAATGTATTGAATTTCTTTAAATAAATCATGCAATGTGCCTTGTAGAGGTACATTGCTGCCTATTCATTTATTAGACATATTTTAAGTAACAATTTTTTACCTGCATTAAAATAGATTAGATAGCATATGTAAAAATTTAGTAGCTCTTTTTTCACTTCTCTTCTTCTCAATGGTATCTTAAATATAACAATCACGACGAGCTCTTGTATCCATTTGCAACCTCGACTAATAAAAGGGAAAGCAAACATTATAAAATAAATATGGTGTACAGTCATCTATATTTTTCTTATTGTCAACTGTTAATTATTATGGGCGGATTTATTATTCATATAAATTCATTTAGAGATAAATATTATTTTATCACTGACACCTCCTTGATTTATCGAAATTAATATAGCAATCCAAATTCTATGAGAATCCTCTTTTGAGTTCAAAATACTCAGCCTTCATACAGAACAAAAAAACATAAAAAGTTCAAAATTTACTAATAGTTAGCCAATAACGTCATTATATTAAGCAATCGGACTATCACATATTTAATTGTCTAGATATTTCTACAGCTTATCAAGATCTAATTCAAATTCAATAGATCACATAGCGTTAACTTCCTAACATAAACAGTAAAAAAACACACGGTATTCTTGTTTTGTGAATTGCTCTGTTGAGCAATTCTATAAGGTCAGGAGGCTCATTAACAGTGGCGACAGCCTCTCCAGGAAAACATAAAGTGCAGGAAACATCAAGATTGTCACTAAAGACTTCTCTACCGGTGCAGATCAGGCTGGGAGCCAAGGAGTACCTGAAGGTGATGAAAATTGTTGTGAATGCCTGGTTGGATGCAAGGAATTTTTTTTGTCAACAAAAATCAGCACCTGGGCATATAACTCAATCTTGGTGCAAGAAAAACACTACCGATTTATGGAATCCGAACTTGAGGCCCCCTCATCACCGACGGATCGCCACTGGACTATGGATATGAGGCTTCGTGTAGAGTAAGGCCTGCAATGTCCAAACCCGCAATGGTGACTCGTTTAAGGCTTTCATTGAGAAGGAGTGGCTGATATGTTCAATGGCTACGTCATGAAAGTGTTCAAAGTCTTCAGGCCCAGACTGTAGACCACAGGGGCTGCAGAATAACAGACATTTTGATAAAAAATTGTCGATAGTATCTAGAGTTTTTTTATATTAAAATTATAGCATATAATATGTTCAATCTACATAGGGTTCCAATTAAATCCCTTCTTGTGAAAAATTAAATATTTGAGGGTTCAAATGCGTTTATTTTAAAGAAAATATATGATTAACAAAGTTTAAACAATTTTATGAATATTTAGAGGAAGTTCAACAGTTCTAAAGTTTTGGAATTTTACATAAATTTTGGAAAAAGACGTGATTTTGTTCTAATATCATCCGTATACTACACGCTAAAGCATGTTTGTAAAATTAACAAAATTAAGTAAGCTAAACTTCTATCAAAAGTTTTCATAAATATTTATGTGTCTAAAAGAATGATAAAAATATTTAAAATAAATGTAGCCTTTTTGCCTATCTGTATGTAGTAGGCATTATCTCTTTTTTTAAGAATTATATTCCCAATTTTTTTATGAATTAGTTGTTAATATTGGGTAAAAATTACAGTTATCCCTCTAGACTTTAAAATATTATGATTTCTTACCTATATGATACTACCATAGACCTACATATGTACCGCCCGCCCTCTACAAAAGTCCCAATACTAAATATTTTTAATAAAATATAAGTTATGGCTAGAGATTTGACAATAATACGCTTCTTGGCAAGCGTCTATCATACAAAATCATGTTAGTCTATTTGACTAAATCCTTTCCTTTGTAGTAAAATATTCCACCAAAGTATACTTCTTAATTCGTTCTCGTAGCTATATCCTTTAATGGATAAAATAAAAGCTGTTCTAGGATAAAACAACAAATATAAGAACAGCTTGTCATTCCCTCCATTATTCAAATATTGACAGCATATTAGCTTAAACGTAGTTTCTACGCTCGCCGGGAATACCTCTTTTTTTATAATCCCCTGTTTAAGCATGTAATTATATATAATATGCCTAATGTATTGTACTTAGTTGAGAAAACCTTTAGTGTGAAGAATCCATTATCATATTTATAAATAAGTATGCAGAGCTTAAAGCTTGAAAAACGTTCTACAAAAATGGATTTAATTTATAAAACGATTATAATTGAAAGAATGATTATAATTATTATCTAACGATATATAGGTCTTGTCATTTACACGTCTAATGGTAAATTCCAATGGGAATAGACCTGCCAAGTTATTTAATTATCCTAACATTAATCATATATGAATATTTAATGATGGCCATATTAAGAAAGGACGTGTCTCTTACAAACTATTTACTTTCTGATTGAGAGCCAATTTTTTCCCTCTTTAACATTGCAATTGATTTTGTCAAAGATTACTATTTTACACTTTGGAAGTTTTTAAAAGTTATAGGATAATTTAGGCTTAAATCCTCAAAACTGCGCTACTATCAGAAGTGAGGACTTGGACTCGAAACTTGCGATACAACTTGACCTCACAATCAAAGATCCCATAATTAATCCTTTCAAGATAAAGATGTTTTGTAATTAAAACGTTCCTTGTTTGGAGAAGAGAAAAAAACATTTTAGTAATTTATACTGGATCCAAAATTTAGTTTGTCTTCTTCTTTTATTATCTTCCAAACATTATCAGATATAATTAAGCCTTCTTATAGTTTGTTGTACATAATGAAATAATCTTTATAAAATATTATATTATTTTGTGCTTAAATTACTTTAAACTCGTTTGTTGTGCAACCTCTATAACTTTTTTTGAAATTGTTCAATATTTCATTTTTTCAGTTTGTTTATGGTTATTTATGAAAGGGAGCTTATATTCTGCAATGGCCCTTTTAAACATTTGGGAATACCGAATTTAGAGTATTTATGGTCTATTTTTAAAATTTAAGTCTTATGCCCAAAACGAGATGAACTCGGAAACGGCCTCAAATTTTGAGCGTCCTTGGTGGTTTAATTGGGGGGGGGTAAATGTAAGTAGCTGCAGGTGGTTTCATCACATTTTGGGCACAGTGGTACCACAAAACAGTCCCAAAATTTGAGGTGTATATGAGGTATTGTGAGGGGCTCTTAGTGGTTGTCTAAATAGTGGCGGTGGGTTTCATACCAGTTTGTGATACGGCAATACCTGAAAACAGCTCCAGAATATTTTACACCTCTGACCTATAAATGTGTAACAACCACATATAAAACCAAATAAGTTTGGATTATTTGAGCTCATACATTATTTAAGTATTTGTTTAAAATCTTTTGCATTATGAACAAACTTTCATATCTATTTATTCTTGCTAGTTATATAAGGTACAATTCAACGACGGGTTCATTGAAAATCAAGTACTTTTCATAACAAACAAAAAAAAAGAGTATTGATTAACAGATTTTTAATATAATTACTGAAGAGGATTTAGAAAATGATATCGTTACATCCACTAACTATTCATAAAATAAATATGTTGATTTGGTAACTGTCAAGTAATACCCTTTCTTCCAGACACTACTATTTCTATGAATAAAATAAGAGACTGGATGTGGTATATGTAAATATAATAACATAAAAGATAAAGTATTATTAGAACATGAATATTTATATTTGTAATAATAATCTATAGTCATGCAATAATTTTATTTGCCCTCACATGTCGAACCAGGTAAACTATTTATCCTCTATCGCTTTTTGACAGCCCAACTATGAGGAGAGGAGTCAATCTACAAGTGTATATTCTTTATGGAACTTAGTCCAGAAAACTTGAAGAATCACTTTTTCTCATGGAGTAAACCATTCTTCAGAATTAAAGGAAAATTTCAAAAACAATTTTCTTCACTGTTTCAACGTTTTCATCTATTGATGACGTGCTTTGGCGTCCGGAGCAAGTCTCGTCATTGGCATCTTTGCGGCCATCTAGGAAGAGTTTCTATCTTTTTAATAGCAGCTCAACAACAAATTTACGTATTGTGTTTCGTGTTCACAACTCAATCGTCCCCTGTTGTACAAGAAAACTATTAATTTACGTGTTCTCATTCGAAGGCTATATTTCTAACAAATTTGATTCGGCTTAAGAAGAACTCTTTTTTTTCTTGCATATTAAATATAATAAGAAAGTAAGAAATCTTTATAATTTTTAAATAAAACTTTTAAGTTAGCAAATTAACAACTTCAAAAAAACATAATTGACTGGTAAAAAACATCTAATGAATATTTATAGTACATTTATAAATGTGTTTGAACGTTAAAAGGATCTAAAGTCATTTTTTATTTATAAATATATCCAGCATAATGAGATTATTTACATGAATTTATAATTTTGATACAAGATTCAACTTTTAATTGACTTTTAGATAATAAGTCTTAATTAAAATTAAAATTTTAAGAACTATAGGAATGTATGATCAATAGAATAATATGTTTGTTATTCACTATTATAATATTCATAAATTTTGGTTATTAATTTTGATCTTCTTTCATTTTTTATTTTCCTTTAAGTCGATTTTCAAGTGTTTATTCCACATAAAACTGTACATCATGAATATATCAGGTACAATAAGAATAAAAACAATATTTGTGAGGGAAATTTATTGCTATATTTAACATGATTATATATATCTATCTGTTATAAATCATGCATGTATAATAACATGTTGCCATTTTATAGGTCATTTCATTTTTCCTCCTGTATAAAAATCATTCTGCCTACTACCAAGCACTGAGACAATTGATCTTCCCAAGCTTCTATTGGGTCTAATTTTTCACCTACAAAATAATTTTAAATTAAAATTTGTTGCCTTATTCGAACTAAATGTTGGAGGCATAAAAATATTCAAATCAAGCTCTCAGAGCCTTTGACATTGTCCAAGTTGAACACAATTTCCTTCATATTGGTCAAAGTTGGGCCTAATTACAATAAAGTTTAGAATTAATAGTTTGGCCCAAGGGAAGAAGAAGAAAACTTTTTATTTTTTATAGCGTCTATTCCAAATTAATCGTAATTAGCTGTTACAATACTAAGATAATATTCACTGTTCACATTATCAGCTGCCTGGCTTTCATTTTTATATTTATCAAAGAAAAACTGTAAGATATTGCGTATTTTCTATTTACTAGTGTGTATTTTTGAAGCAATTTCAAACAATAAATATTCAAGCAACCTCAAATGTTTTCTGAAGTTCTTTGAGTACTTTTTAAAGCCATATTTAATTGCAATGCAAGATTTTCATTTCTAAGGACGTCTATTGGAATAATAATGAATTTATTTTTACAACACGTGATTTAAAAAAAGCTCCCCAAAAAATAAAGATATATCCTGAATAATGATGACGTTTCTATATTAGTTATCTCAAATAGTTCAAGTCTGTGGTTATCAATAGAGTTGTAGAAAATATAAACTGTCTTTATGCTAAAAAAATAAATCCAAAAGGAACATTGTATCCGTACAATTTGTAAAATGTTTTGGAGGAAAGTAGCTTAACTGTCGTGACGTTTAATTAGATTGGATGCAAGAAGCTAGAAGATGAAGGACATAAATGCAATTCCCGCCCTCATTTAGCAAGGAATTACTCCAATGTTGATAATCAATTCGACCCAAAGGTTAACCAGGACTTACAATTATATCTCCACAACAAATCTTCCCTTTAAACCCCGTCTTTCATGAGCAAACATACTAGTATTACTTTATACAAGGATGTTCCCTTCTCTAGAATGAAATAAGAATGATAACAGCTTTGGAAAAAAAAATAAAACACTGTTCAGATTGGAACTAAAAAAAGTCTATCGCTCGTCTACTATCATATTTTTTTACAGCAATAGTTATCAATCTGTAATCTCTTTTTAGTGGAAAATAGAGATAATCCCTTCAAAATAGAAATGTTGTTCCCGCGGTTCGGAATGTTTGTTGTAAAAGACAGAAGCTGTTGTTCTTGTCAAAATATAATGATTTAATAACCAAAAAAAAAACAACAACAACCACATAATGAATAGGTTTAGTCTTCACGGTTGTACAATATTCAGTTTGGCCATAATGGTGTCGGTACTCGGAGACATTACTTTTTTCTCAGTTGGTACACACTATTAAAAGTTTGAGGTCAACTGATCTATCTATAAAAACGTGATCACTTATACGAATAATGTCTATTGCATCAACAGAAAGATTTTTATAAACTTGAGCTCTAATAATGAATGTCTGTTTATGCAAATTGAGGAAGGTATAACATAGTTGATACTTTTAAAAGTTTTTGCAAAGGCGTAACTTTCTATAATTGCTACATGCATAAACTTTGTAATACTTGTATTTGCAGGCAATGCAATTAGATTAGACTTAGTACAAGTATACGTATCTATAAGATATAATTAAGAAGTTCATATTATATGTATGCATCTTTGTATTTATGGGATTTATTTTTAAATTGGTTTAACTCTTGGATTATATAAATATCTCATTCAACAAATAACATTATTCTGTATTATATCACTTTTTTATGTGGGTACTTTGTCTTTGTTACACGCTTAAATATAACAATGGATGGATGACCTTTCCTTATTCCAGATATTTTATAATATATATATAGATAGTGATGAAAATTTGTTGGTAATTTGGGAATGTTAAAACAACAACAACAGCTGAAAATCAACGTGGTAGCCTTGATTATTTGAAGGATATATTAGAGGAGAGCAGCTTAGCTTCCATGACGTTTTATTAGATCAGCTGCAATCAGCTGTGACAAGGGATGAGGTGGAGAAATGAATAAACAAGGGCATTCGGAAAAATTACTCCGATGTCAACACTGGATCATAGTCGGAGTTCAACAAGGACATATGTACAATTATAACACCGCAACAAATCCTCAAAGTTAATCTCTGTCTTTTATGTGCATACACGAATGTTCAATCAGGTTTGGAATGATTCCCAGAAAATTCCCCCTGGTGAATTCCCACCAGTGAATTACCACTTATATTAATAAACCAATTTCAACTATTATTTCTTGCCTATTCAATGGATTCGGGGCCAGGTAATTTATTTCTCTATCCTTTTGGATATTTCTTCTATTCGTTTCAATTGTAGGAATTGTTTTACATTAGCTGTGGTGTATCAATTGTTTCTTGAGCCTTCCTTTTAATATTGATTGCCATAATGGTCACTTGTGTGTCTCAGGTTGCAATGGAGCGTGTGTATGGTCGTTAAATTCATCGTTTTCGTTCATCTTGACTGTTGCCTTAGATCGGTAGCCTTTTTGGCTCAGTATATCAAATGTTTTCAAACCAGTAGTCAAATTGTAGACATATCCTTGATGCTCACGATAGTGGCTGTGGAAAGGTTATAATTTCGCTGAACAGTCCGTAAATTCACTCCTAAGGTTGAAGCAATCGTTGTGATCAAGTGATTCATTTGCATAACCCGCTGGCATGCCTGTATTATCATGTATAAGAAGGGGTCCTTGATACTCAAGATAGTGGTGACAATAGGTTTTGATCCCCCTTAGGTACCAACAGTCCAACTGCACAACTGGTTGGCTGAGGTATACATATTTCGCAAAATAAATGGGCCGCAGAACCAGTTAAATTTATTTAAAATGGCTATTAAAAACAATATTATTGAATGAATAATTTAGTTCAATTTTAGAACAAATATAAAAAAAAGGCAAATCTAATTTATCAAGGCCAAACTGCTTAAGAGAACTAAACTGTTAGAGTTTCACAGTATACGAGATACCGTCAAATATTTTTCGATGTTTGTACGTATTGTGAGCGTTCTACGTGTTTTGATGATATTGCGACAATTTTGCTAAAAAACTTTTAAAGTGCCTCACCTCAACATAAGGTGGGACATTAGATTTTCAAACTTCTTACAAGGAAATTGTGTCTTAATCAAATGCTTAATCATTAAAATGGTTGAAGTAATTTGTTTAATAATCAAATTACCCTCAATCATTTTAGGTGACAATGGAAATGATGTTAAAATAAACATTAACTACTCTATTGGAAATTTTATAGATTGCCCGGACATTTTGCAAAATGCCCAATTTTCTCAACTGCCCGTAACATGTGGTATACATACAATAGACATCTTCTGTACTAATAAAATATAAAATAAATGTCAACTTAAAAATAAACAACGACCAAATTTAATTTTTGATTATTAAAAAATCTAAGATATTAAAGAAGAATAAAAATTCAATTTAAAATTATTTTAAACTTCCCCAAAATTGACACTAATTGGGCCGCATGTCCTTTAATTTTAGACATAAAAATATTACAATGTTAGGCATTTGATCATTGTAAATTGTCAAAAAGTTGGGTGATTAGGCATCCCGTGCCCATTTTTCATGCACCTCCTGTTGGGCCTCAGTTGAGCTAAGTTTTTCAAAGAAATACCTGCGACGAGTTTAAGTAATTTCGAAAAATTATTCAGTGCTAGTGAAGTTCGAGTTTGAGGAATACTCGAATCCAACACTAATTTTTAAGTAAAAACAAACCAAAGAAAAGAGCTAAATACTTGTAAATTATCATTTTATATTATAATTTCTCTAACTTACCTACGATTAATATATATGAGATTTCTTTATCTAATAAAATAATGAAATTTTCTCATCGAAACACATGTCGAATTATTATCAAATTAGATTATTAAATATTACTTTAATTATACTCATTCATAATTTTCTTTCTCTTTGAGAAAAGCTTTTTGATAAAACTTGTAGCTAATTTGACAAATTGATCAAGTCTTTGAAAGAAGGTGAATAAATATTTTCATAATTCCAGGAAATAATTTTTAATATAAAATACAACTTGGGAAAAATATTAAAGGCATCTCATTAGTGAATTGAAAGTTAATTTTTTTGAATTAGAAACTTGGGAAAATCATTTGTGATAACGTGCACGACTTTGAATTTAATTATAAATTAAGAAAAATTAGCACAAGGTTCCTCCTGCGTGAAATGTTCTGAAAGTGTAGATGATGATTTGTCTAATGATCAATTTTATGCTTTAAAAAAAAGAATGTCTTAAGGATTGCAGATGAATAACTTCTTAAAATGAAAATTGGCATTGCTTCACATTCAATATGGCTCATATGGGCAATTGTTTCATTTCTACATCTTAAAGCATGGGTTGCTGGATATAAAACAAAATAGTTGCACGTTATAGTCGAGTTCAAAGTGAATTATTCCTTCCATATATGGTTCGAAATTAAAGTAAATTTAGATATTTTAACTGGTCCATCAAGTACGTTATATCAAATACAATTAATTCAGAACATGAAGAAAAAAAATGCACTCTCAAAAAAGTAAAAAGTATTGCCTTGAAAATTGCGGAGAAAGGTGTGTGCCATGCTCTCTGAGCATGTTCTACTATCTTTACTAAAGTTCCAACTAAGAAGATAGACAATTCAGGATATCAGAAATAAGATACATAAGAGATGGAAGGGATTTGGAAGATATCAGTGTACTGCCATACTGTTTACCTAACCTCCAATCGGAAGCTACTTCAATGATTAATATCACAGATTGGAGCAACACCACTGGACCATTTATCACAGTAGTCATTCCTCAAAGTCAACTGATTAGTTTTGTCTCTTCACCCCTTCGACTTCTCAAAATACCATGTCACAGTAAAAGTTGTGAACGTGCAGTAAAAAAAAGTAACCAATGCTTCAGCTCAAATTTGTGGACAAGAGAGATTATAATATCCTTTGTTATGTCCGAATTTTGGAACCGATACATTCCTAATTTAAAAAAAAATATATTCGATAAATATCTTTATCACCTCATTATTTACTGACCAATCTGGAGATATAATTTGTTACAAATTTTGTGGTATATAAAAGTAAATTATGTAGGAAAAAAAAGAAAAAAAAAATCTAGATCCTTGGTTTGTTAAGGATGATTTTGTTGCTGTTTTTATGTGTTGAACTTGAGGACAATAAACAGCCCGAGCCTAGGGAAAATATTTTTTAATATAAAAATAGGAAATTTTGTATGTGAACTTTGGTCTACCAATCTAAGTATCGGTAGATATCAGGTAGTGAAAAACTAATTAAGACTGAACGAAAACAGATGAGTCATGGACACAGTATGAATCTATTACATAAAATAATGGTACTTCAATAGTTAAAGTAACATTCAACCATATTTTAGTTTTCTCAAAGCTCATCAATTCAAACTGAATTGATGATTTTTCAAAGTTTTAAATTATACATAGGCAAATGACATAAACGAAAAAAATAAGAAAGTACTTTTACTGAGTAATAGACTAATAAATCAAACTTTGAAACAGAAAGCAAGTTAATAAAAGTACCTATTACAAATGTAAGTATATTCAAGTATCTACGCACTTACCTATGTGTTGGTAGGTAAATGCTTTCTTACATAGTTTTGAGGTCCTCCTATTTCTATATGGATGTCTAGCCCTTCCTTCAAAGCTACTGACGTATCATATCTTGTGAGCTCAAGTCAAGTTTCGATACTTTTGCTCGAGTCAAGAGTCTTGTCACTTCAAGTCCAAGTCTAGTTTGAAGTTGCAGCTTAACTCTTTGTGGTTCAGGGGTACATGCTTTGTAACACTACAAAAATTCTACAGTAAATATACCCTATATTTAAAAGTGCTTAATATTTAGCAAAGGCGTTGAAATTATAAGATTTTAGTTTATATTTATTCGTATGTAGGTACAAGGGAATGATATTGAAACCAGGGCTCGATATTAAATGAGTCCGAATAATAAAAGAAAAAAAAGGTTGTTTAATGAAGTGATTTTAAGGTATGTTTGAGTATCGAGGAGTGGATATTCAAGGAAGCACTGCATATCTACATATAATGAGAGGTCAATGATTAGTAATTTAGAAATTTTATGCAAAAAATTATAATTTTAATTATGAAAAAAGAAAGAATATATTTCGGAAAATGTTAAATATTACAAACGAAAACTTTTGAAATAAAAGTGTGGTAGCCTTCACAAATATAGACATATATATATATGAGTGATGGGACAATTAATCGGAGAATTGGGCGTTGTTTCTGAATCGGAATCAGCATCGGGACAATGATGTTTAATTTGCGATTCCGATTATTATTTATTGTTTGTATTTAACTAATTATTACTTTTCTATGTTATGAAAACAAATAACACCCCCCCCAAAAAAAAAAAAAAAAAAAATTAAATTTTCTGTGAGTAATTATGTATTTTTGAAATTTTTCCCTTAAAAATTGAATATTTGTTTTTTTTTCATTTTTCATTTTATGTTTAAAATAAAAATTTCTGTGAGAACAGCTGGATATTTTTGTATTTTTTCCCTAAAACTTAATTTTCTTGGTAAATAGTTGTGAATTCTTGAACTTGAAATTAATATCTAACTGTATATTTGAAATTTTTTTCCAAAAAATTTTAATTTTTGAATTTTTATCCAAAAAATTTAATTTTTGAATTTCTTTCAAAAAATTCTATAAACCAAGCCCTCCGTAAAATATAATCCTGTGGTCGCCTTTGATCGCAAAATGGTATTTTTTACCTATTACTTAAGATATTAAAGAATTGGAATCGGGATTTTTTTTTGGAATTGTTCCATCACTAATATATATTTATGTACAATTGTAAAAATTAAGATGTGTTGGTATGTAAAAAAACCAAATAAACCACCTAAAATAAAGGTGGTGCCCCTTACAGTTTTAAGAATATTCCTAGAAGAACAGTTAACCTGGGATGACGTTTTATTAGACTCACTCTAAGCAGTTATAAGGGCAAGAACAAATCCAACTCCGTATCTAATAAAGAGCAGTGGCACATTATACTTAGGTGTTCTTTCTTCAAGTATTAAAAAATTATGAATGAGCCCTATCGAGTGTTAGCCTTTTTGTAGTTGTAACATGAACTGTATTTTTTTTTATTTTTCAAAGTTATTAAAAATATTCTTTATTTCTTCAGGAGAGAACATCTAAGTATAAAGTGAGTGTGTTCATGAATGACAGAGATAATTTCTATAGAGTTTTTTTTGTCAAAAAATCAAAAATCTGTATTTTTACATATATATTCGTGTTTTATATATATATATATATTTTTCACACCAATATCACTGGTCCATGATTATTGGAGAATAATAGAACATATACAGCCAATAATGTACACACATATAAAATAATTAATTTCCGTTAAAACAAAATAAAAACCTCACTGGGAATAATGAAATATTTGAAATTACAATTCATAGATTTGAGGTTTCGTCGACTTCTAGAAATGTTCCGAGAAAATTCATTATTCATAAATTAATTATATAAATAAACAATATCATATTACGCTAGTTACTAGTATACCCATTCATTACTTTCCTAGCTAAGGACTTCTTTAAAATTATATTCCCCCACCACGACACGGATAACTTTTTCTTAGACATGACATCTGATACCTTTTTCGCCACCATTGTCTGAAACTACTTTGGATGCTATCCTCAAAGCCACATTTTGGCTGTCTGGCAAGGAGCCGTATAAGTTCGTGCAGGTGTTGGTGTTCTCCCAATATTTTTCAGAATACCCTCCACCAGAACTCCCACCGCTTCTTCTATTTTTTTACACTCCTTGAAGTCGTTCGCCAATATCCACGTCTTTACAGAGGTATACATAAGTATAGTTGTTGATAATATGATCTGGCGGTATGTTAAAAACAGAAACTCAAAATCAACACGGTAATCTTGAAAATCTTGAGCGTTACTGTTCGTCTTTCACACCGTTATGATTACTTTCTACGTAAAAAAAAAGCTGTCAAAATAATAATGACAGCCTGGGGAAAATTAAAAGAAACATTATCCAAATTACAACTACAAAAGTTAGCCGTTCGTCTAATTTCATAATTTGTACAAATATAGTTATAAGGATAAGTCATTTTTACTCTCAGATTGGAATTGGTGATTGATATCAGACCAATTCCTGCCAATGAATATATATAAGAAGTGGGATTTGTGCCTATTTGGTTTCTCTCATTGTTAATTACAGTTTATCAATTGAAACATAACAACGGCTAAAATGCTATTCTCTAGAAGTTTTAAATGGACGAGGCTACCATCTTAATTTTCGGTGTCTACCTTTTTTAATACCGACAAGTTACAACTAACAACCATGGAAAATAAGACAACCCATGTTTAGATTCCAAATTCAAAAAGTATCGTCCTCTTCTAAAGGAATATTTTTAACAACTCTATATATAAATACCAATAATTTATTCATTCCTCAATTTAACATAATTACCACCTTCGACTCATAGATATATGTATCTCTACATACGTACATCATTTTAAATTGGAAAAAAATGAAGTAAAACTTATATTTATTTATATATTTTGTGCATAATATATTTTTCCCCATAAAAAAGTTATAGGCTTTAAAAATATAATTAATTAGAAAGCACATTTGGCTATTCAATCTCTATTCAGAGCTTTCATTTTTAATCATATAATATGGAGGTAAGTATATAATTAAAAAAGTCACCATGAGTGTTGCCACACGTAGGATATTTAATCCCTTGGAGGGATAAATTATACCTATTATTATAGGAAAATAATTCCTTACACTCATAACTTTTTTTTATCTTTACTTTTTTTAGAAAAGGAATTTTTTTTTGGATCAAAAATATCCTAGCAACTAGGTATGTGAATCACCACGAAACCTCGTAGAGTAAAAATTAAATTGTGGGGGGAGAAAATGTATTAATTAGTGGCTTTTCATTTAGGATGCAATTTAAGCTGATTTTGACCGTAGGGAAATGTAAGGATTTGTATGGGAGCCTTGAATTACATGCATCTACAGAGAAGACCATATAATTTTCAAGGACAATGTTTATTTTTGCTTTATTTATAGCACATTTATTTATCAATATTGATTCCAGTAGCATGCTCAGAAGTTTGATGTCTGATTGTCTGAAACTCAAACCCAGATCAATCCAACAAAAGATATAAAAAAGGTTGATAAAAATTCACACACAATCCTTAAACTTATAAACTAAATGGATCTACGATCCAAATGTTTCTTAAGACTAGTAGCTGCGATGATAAGCCGATAAATAGCCGTCCAAGGTCAGGAAAGACCGGGAGGAATATCGAAATGGTGCAATCAAACATTAATTGAAACCATGACTGATTGATGGCCAAAATGGTGTCAGAAATTACCTACAGATGAAATGTTTTTAGCTACCTTATAGTCAAAAGTTCACAGAGGCTTTACAAGGCAAAAGAATGGAAAGGTCCAAGAAATTGCTTGGAATTTTTACGCAAAAGTTCTGATGTGTCTTTCATGACGAGAAAAAAAAGAGAAGAAGATTTTATCAAATTTTTAATCTGTTGTCCGTAGTTTGCTTAAGGAATATTCCTTATATAACAAGAAAATTGTATTCTATCAAGATGAAGCTCTAATTCATACTGGTGGAAAATCTCAGGAATGGCTGAAATAAATAATTCAATTTTGTGAGAAATTGAAATAGGCTCCTTTGAGCCCAGATCTCAATCCCTTCAAAAGTTTTGTATAGACTGATCTAGAATCAAAGGTTTATAAGTTCGGTATCTCTCCGCAGTGCCATTTAAGTAGCCTGGGTAGAACTTCTGGAGAAAAAAACCCGATATGTACTGCATCCAACTATTTTCACTATCGTTTATGGGGTATATTAGCTAACAAGGGTAGTTATGCTGAATAAGTAATTTATCAAAATATAACACAGAAATATAGTCAAGAACATTTATTTTTTCTGTTTTCTATAAATACATTTGTCTGATTAATTATCACGTGGAATAATACTATTAAAACATATCAGTATTGCCATTAGTATAAAAATACTAACAATAAGAACATTGTACAGTATTGTAAATTTAATGATTATAATTGATGATTAGTACATAATATCTATTTGTAGGCATGGATTTATAAAAACAAGGTTTTTTTCGAATAAATTAAATTGAACTCCATTTAAATAAGAATGTATAGGGTGATCAAATAAAGTAGCGATGTGAAGATTTCTTATAACCTGTTCATAATGATGTCAGAAAAAGTATGGTTCAATTAGTGGTGTATAAAACATAGCCTCTTGATATGTAAATCCTTTTAACTTGGGTCCTATACAGAACGAAGACTCAAAACTTGCAGTGTCATGACTAAATTACAAAAAATGTAGTTTATATTGAATCAAAGAAAGACTACTCATAACCGATTTTTGATATATTTAAATACTATATTTTTTATTCAAAATGTCCTCCTTTACCAACAAACAGATTGACAGCTATTGACAATTATGACCGCGTCAAAAGCGGACCACGCTGTCATGACGGCAGCTTGTAGCAAATCCAAGTTTGCATGAGAATTATAACAGACATTCTTCTTCAAGATGCACCAAACAGCAAAGTAAAGGGGTTGATATCATGGCTGGAGAAGGGCCACATGGAGGCTGGCCAGGAATCAGCCATATTGTTGCTGTAAAAGTTGGTTCTTTTGGTCTGTATGGACTTTTTGATGTTGTAGGTAGTTTGCATGGAGAAGTCCTCTCAGCACTGAGACCGGCGATTAAAAGATCGCACAGGCAATGCATTTTTTGTTACTGCTTTGACATTTTAAAACATAAAGACATGTGATAAAAACAAAATTTGTTAACTTGTTATAAAAAATAACAGGGATACAGTTGTAATTAAATACTATTATAAGTTTTTGCTTCATACTCCTTTCATACAACATCTGTATACATTTTGTAAAAAAAACAATTTGTCAAATATAAATTTCCCCGAAAAATAAAAATATATATAACATTTGGAAAATAGTATCTGCAATGGCATTCTACTAAAAATATTTGAGGTCCTGCATGGAAATACTTAAAATATTCTAATGCCAAATTTGTCATGTAAACATATTCCAAAAATGTTTCCTTTTGTCAAAAAGGAAGTAATATACAGTTTGAGCCATATTGATCAACCTTTCATGGTTGAGTCGGGTCCTTGAAGTTATAAATTTCACAATTTTTAAAAAAAGTAGATTTTTACCTAAAAATAGTCAATAAAAGTCAATAACTGTTTTTGTATAATAAACAATCTTTTAAAAGTTAATATTTTTGGTTTTCCTCTGAAGGATTTATGTATCCTTTATGTGTAACATAAGATTTAAACTTATTTTGAAAGGGTTTTTAAAGAGAATATGTTTTTTTCCCACAAATTTTATATTTATAGTAAAATGGATAGTAATGTTTAAATTAGTTTATATAAATACAATTTCATATTTTGTGGTATCTAGAAACAAACAAAGAATTATCCGCAATCTTCTCTTGTTTATGTTATTGTCTAATGAAGGCCAATAATCTATTGGCAAATAAATATATTTTATTGTACAAAGTTAATTAAGTATCCATACAATTCAAACAACATTTTACAATGTAATATTGAAAAGGTACTATTAGAATATAACTCCATTAAAGAAAACTCATTTATTTATCTATTTTACTAGAAAAATAATATATATTGTTCGTTAACAAATAAATTAAGCGAAATTAGTAGTAAAATATTTATTTTAATGTGTTTTAATATATTAAAATATATAATAGTATTTATTGTTTGCAAAATATCCTATGGCTAATTGTATCTTTTTTTAAGATTGTCTTCTGACTGAAAAATATATATGGAAAAATATGCTTATTATTTGACCAATTTCATCAGATATTTTTTATACATCAAAATGTTAATGAGTTATTACATAGAAAATTTGCCGTTATCTTCAAATTATTCTACATAAATTGATTAGTTATTTAGTGGTGGGATAATTTCATTATACTGATCTAAGCGTGTCACCGCACACAGCGGCCATATTAAGCTCCCATACAGAAATTTCATAACATCAAAGAACACTACTATGCTTATCCCTGCAATCTCTGGTCATTAGTCCAACAAAAGATTATAATGGAGCGACGTAGCTAAAGGGACAACGCACTATAAGGAAATATTTTTTCGACTCAATGTTCCATATGGTTTGCAGCTTCCCTAATAAAGATATCTAATTAAAAGGACTGTATTATCTTTCATAGCCTAGGATCGTCTTCTACTTTTATTCCTACGACAATAAGGGGATCGAAAGCGCGGCTTAAATTAAGTATCCAGTATTATAAATAAATTCAGTGACATATATATATATATGTTTGTTATGTACATCAATGACAATAAGGGACACCATTAATGAATGAGTTTTCTAAGAATATGAGACAAAATAGAGTTGACTTTGGAAGGAGTCTCTATGAAGGAGTTCCAGATAGTGTTGGATTGGTTCTAAGACTGATTTACTAATCAGCTCCCCATTTCAGTCCATTTTTTATAAGTTGAATCTTTTTTAGCATTCAGCTGTCCTAAGAACCGATTCGTCGTTCCTTCAGTACTACGGTCCTAGCTATCTTTTTATTGTATTCACTCCTTCACTGAAGCTGCATATTAAGTTTATTATTTAATTTTAACTATAATATATATCATTATAGCACTCTAAGGAAAACAAAAAATATGAGTATTTTAGCATTTTACTCAATTTTGGGGGAGATAAGACACATTTTTTAAAATATAATAGATCATTTTACAAATATTGCAATGTTTTTTTATTTATTTTTATTTACAATGATTTGCATGTATTTCACGCCGAAATATACCCAAAAATATGTAGTACTAATATCTTAAAAACTTGATTTAATTAAAGTCTTTCAAAGTCAAACCCTGCTTTGTCAAAGGTTTTAATAGTTATTTTTGCGTTTCTTAGCTTAAATAGTAATTACAAATGTGGTTATTGGACTGTGGGCATTCCAAAAACTGAATTTGGTTACATACTGTAATGAAGGGAATATATTTTTTATTGACCTAAAGTAATTTATTTTTCCTTCAGTGATTTTGTATTCAACATATTTATAGTAACACTCGCAAGAGTATCATTTATTGTTGGAAGTTATTTTAATAATATTTGTAACGAAACAGTAGAAGTAAGATTATCACATCGTTTCACGTCTAAAGTATGATAATGTAGTCTTTCACTGATATCAGATTCTTCCTTAGACTCCTCCTTGGTTGGCCATTAAAATGATTTAGAGATTTGACAGCCAAAAAATGCTTTCGATATTTATCTTTTATTGCCCAATTATTTGACCGATTGCAGAATGGGTCTTAAAACGTAGGGCCGTATTTACCCAATTAATTTTGAATAAAGTTGTTTTTAAATAAAAGTTGCCATTTCAATTAAAATTGATCAGAAATACATTATTTAATTATAGAAAAAACTATCAAAAAAAGTTACTATCAATAATGTACACACATGAATTACTTAAAGTCCCTAAAAACAAATAAAAACCACATTAGGAGAAATAAAATATTTGTAAATACAATTCATAGATTCGAGGCTTCGTAGATTTCTAAAAATGTTAAGATAAATAAATTATTAAACTAATTGTATAAATAAATCATATCACAACTTATATAAACACACGCCTCCATATCTCAATACTTTCGCCGGCAAAGGACTTCTATAAAATTAAATTCACTTATTGGGACTTATTTATTTCAATGTTCCCCCAAAATGGCTAATTTAAAAGCTCAGAAAAAGACATAAAACTTTTTAAATTTATTTTATCTCTGCTTCAAAATATCTTTTTCTTTCGATTATTCAAATATCTTTAGTAAAAAACTGGAAAGTGTTATTTTGTACTCTAAATGTATTTATTCATAGCTGAAACTCCAATATTTTTTTATGAATAATGCTATCTGTCTGTGAGACTTTTGAATAGATTTAGATTTTTGAAAAGAATATATCACATTGAAAGTGTTAATAGAAAAAAAAACCCAATTCTTTTTGTTCTGTCTATGGAGATTGCCACGATATTTTCCTTTGAAATAAAAATTGGACACCTTATTCACATGATTTTGTTCAGAGGTGAACAAATTACGACCTGCTAGACTCTTGTGGAACGTCAAAAAGAAAGAATAAAGATGGAATCGACGTAGCTCATTGACAACGCGCTCGGCAGAATTTATTCTCTTGAACTCAATGTGTGTAAGTTCGCGCCCCGGTTATTTCTAAATAAGTAAATATACTTTATAAATACATATGGACTTCACACAAGATTCCTGTGCTAGATGGAGTAAATGTAATACTATAATGCTTTCTTCAATGCAACTGCATCTAACCAATTAAAGGAATATTTAAAAAAAAGAAGTACCATAAAGAGATTTTAAAGTGAGATGAAGTAATGTAATAAACGAATTGTCTAATATAAGATGAATACCTAATTCAAATTTTCAAAAAAAAATATATATATTAGGAAATAGCCCAATTATAACTAAATATTTAAAATCAGCGGCCGTACCCAGCATTGTCCAGAGTTATTAAACGTTGCTGAACAGAGACACTTTGCTTCAAAATATAGAAAATAACTTCTTAAGAAATACTTAGTCTTATTCATCGTTTTTTATGAGCACACTCACACGTTGTTACTAAATACTTAAATGTTCTCTCCTCGAGAATGAACGAATAGTAATCACTAGTGTTGGGTTTCGGTCTGGAAATCCTAGACCGGTCGGGAACCGAACTTTTTTGTTGGATCGAATTAGTTCAGTCCAACAAAAAACCTCGGTTCTGGACCGGTGTCATATAAAAATTCAGTTTAGTTCTGTCCAAGGGAAAAACTCGGTTAGTTCGTTATCAAAAACTCTGTCTAGACTGATTTTACAGAAAAATTGTTTGTAACATGACATCCTTTTTCAAGTACAATGGCGTTATACGAAGTTTAAATATAGACAGCTCTGATTAATTTTGATCCAGCCGTCCCATATATGTTACAGTATTTGTTCTAGATCTTATAGTGTACTTTTGAGGTTGTTTTTTTTTGAAAAAAATGAAAGACAGTTGATCTAGAAAAAAAGTATGGTCCCACATAATATATAAGAATGAAAAAATCGGTCCGGAAAGTGAGACCGAATCAAAATCGGTCTACAAAGCGAGACCGAAAAATACAAATACACGACAAATTGCGAGATTGCTGAAAAAAAAAAAAAAAAAAACACCCAAAAAAAAACAACAACAACAGATGTTTCACTCAATTCAGTCAAATTTGATCAAATCACTGAATAATCAAATTGTATCTCATGCTCAGATAATGAAATCCCAAATTCCCTTAATAGAACCTGCTTTTAAGGAAGCAAGACTTGATTATATTACAAATATCCACGAGTATTTTATTAATTAAAAAGATGTATATTCATGTTTTTTCCCCTTTAGATTTATATAATATCAGCTGTTAAATATTTTTCCCTCGTCTCTTTACTAAACAACGGCTTTATTATTACATCTGAAATTATTTTAAAAGTGTCTAGTTTTGGACCTTGAGCATTCCTGTTTTCCAAATATTGACCTTGCACGCAAACGTTTAATCATCCCAAATTTTTGTATTAACATAAACGAATAATGTGTAAATTGACTTACTCTGTAGTCTTTTTGCAATTTGAACTAGACAGTATTCAAAAGTAGCATCAGTATATGATTGTTCATTTATTGATTATATAAGTTTTTTTATTTAAAAAATACGTTTTTCACAATGTTGATGTAATTTGAGCCTTACTAATTCAATTTTTGACAAGTATTTAGGAAAAAAGTTTATAAATACAATTTTTATACAATTTTTTTTCTTAAACAATAGGTAAAAAATAGTATTAATACTTTTAAATTTTTAGTAGACATTGTAGACAACGTCTACAATGATGGCAAAAATGATTGTATGATCAGTCAAAAAAATACGAAAAAATATGACCCTGAATTAAATGGTAGTTATTCTATTAACATTTTTTCCTTCAAAACTATAATACCAAAAAAAAAAAAAAAAAAAAAAAAAAGCCTATTGATCCTGAATTAAATAAAAAGGTAGAAAGGTTTTTTTTGCTATTATTTTCCCTGACATTCTTTTTTTTTTTTGTAGCTATCTATTAAAAAATTAATGAATAATGAAAAATAAACAATAATTATAATATGCTTATGATTTTTTTATCTCGATTCATCTTTGCTTTAGTAAAAAAATAAAATGAAATTGTTTTGTCCTCAGAGACTCATTGCTTCAAGGAAAATATATCAATAACGTATGAAAATTTTCCCATTTGATAGATAAAAGTCTGAGTTTTAATTCAATGGGAGGCTTGAAAAACACTTTATGTTGTTGTTAATTGCAGGGATTCTCAACCTTTTTATGTGATGAATCACTTGTAAAATATTTATTCAGCACAAGTTCCCTCTTACCAGCGCAGAGTATTTTAGCTTTAATGCCAGGGGCGTCCAAAGGATTATATTTTGGAGGCTTCTCGGATTTTGGAACTTTTTGAAAAGAAAACATTTCAAAATATTAAATTAAAAAAAAAAAAATTTGGAAATTTTTTGAAAAATCTTTTCTTATTCACAAAAATTAAATTTTTTAGAAAGACATTTCAAAAATCTATTATCTAGTCTCAAAAATTATTACAAATTCACATTTAATTATATAATTAAGAAAAATTAAATTTAATCCCTTTTATAATGCAATTTAACGGAAATTGTAGGTTAAGGGACCAATACCACAATTAATTCATGCATTAAAATTAATTCCTCTTTCTGAACATATATTTAAAAGTCAATTCGCATAACATATACAGAGTTGTATTATATATGAAGCTTGTGTATTTTGAAAAGTTGAGAACAAATATAAAGTATTATTGAATCATACCTTGAAATCCTTGATGTTCCGCTCAAGAATTAGGAGTAAAACGATCATGTAAGATTCAAATCGATCTTTCAAATGGAGAAATTATTTTTGCAACAATACAATGCCCTACTAGGAAATTCAAAGATTTGCCTCCTGAAGTTTTGAGAGTATCTTAAAAATCTCATGAAGATACTCTAATGAATTGACTTGGAAGCTACTAAAATTTTGCCAAGGTTGACAATGGAATCCAATCATACTCAAGGAGTCCTTTGGAGTAATGTGTGCATCATTTGGCTCCAATGGGATTATATCTCTGTCTTGCAAAGATCCCATTTTTATAATATTGGGAGCTTAAGTTTTATGGAAAAAAAAACTCATGTTAGAGAGTGGATATTTATTGCGTTCGGATATCCTGATTATTTATTCTTCTAAAATAGTTATATTTTAAAAAGTCCCAACTTTTAAAAAACAAACATTTTTCAAATGTTTTAATGAACTTTCTCCTTTTCTAATTGCATTTTTTTCTATTCAATAATTGCAGAGAATACCAAAAGACTTTTAGCCTTGTTATCCGTTAAAAACAAACTAATGAAATATTATACAAAATTATTTTGCAAATATAATTCCGAATTTTAGATTATATATATATATACTCGTAATAAGGAGGAAACACGTTTTAAAGTTAAGTAGTTTAATTGAAATCATATTCCGTATATCCCTAAGAAACATTGACTATTTAGTTTTAGATCAATTTAACTTATGAATGTTGTTAGTTTTTTTGTTAAATGAAGTTCTTATTTATTTAAGTAAGTAAGTAAATGCATTACTTTTAGAATAGGCAATACATACACCCATTCCCAAGTAGGTACAAGAGAAAATAAATTGTATTGTAATTTAGGCATACAACAATTCAATTTTTCTTCTTTTTCTTTGGTCCGTAGATTTATGTGTGCAGACTTATTGAGTTTTTTTTTTTCTTGTTATTTCTTGGGTACTAAATTATTCAGAAGATACTTCAATTTCTTTCTTTTCTATTAACCTTTTTCTTTTTTCGGAATATTAAAAGAGTGGAGGCTATAAATAGAGATGAGATGGAAATTCTATACAATTCGGAAATATAAAAAAAAACTAACAATTATGAATTATAGTAGACATTAAATAGGGATGTAAATCGTGTTTATTTTTTAGCGGGCCTGCTTTTTTGGAAATGGAAATTAACTTTCTTTCCCTTAGCAGTTATCAATAATATTTAACAGCTGACTAGTGAACTTCTTTTCCTACTACATTCAATTATATTTAAAAGCTGATTGAATATTCGTGTGTGGTCATACAAACAGAGAGTAACTTTGTGGATCTGTTGAGGAGTTATAATTGTAAGACCTTGTGGGACTCAGAGTAGAATTGAGGATTGGCATTGGAGTAGTTCTTGCCAATTCCCTGTTTTATTTCCTTTGTACGCCCTCCCTTGTCACAGCTGATTCTAGTTGATATAATGAAATATCATCGCAGCTAAGGTGATATCTCCAACAAAATTCTTCAAACTTTTAAGACTACTATTTTGATTTATTTGATAAATAAATACTTTTCGGTAAGAAATATATATATATATTTTCTTCATGTCAAAATATGAATGAATAGCCTGAAGCTGGAGTTATATTTGACTTTTTCTAACAGAATATTTTTTATAAAAAAATCCATGCACAATATTTATTAAAATAGTTAAGGACATTACGATGGAGAAAAATGTCCAAATGACAGCAGGTCTTTTATTTAATGAGCAATCGATTTGTAAAATGTGGATTTTTCGGGAATAGATTTGGAAAATTAATCAAAAGAAAATCAAATATTTTTTTCTAATGATATATCAATAAATCATCAAATATAAGTCCCTTAAAAAAGTCATATTTTTCAGCATTTCAGCATTTCAACTTGTACCGCTAGATGAAGAAAGACTTAAACCTTCATCCCTAAAAGAGAACTCTGTGTGTCACCCAGCGGAAAGTCCTCTTCAACAAGTTGAAGAAGACACCTCACCTCACGGCCCAGACTGTTAACATTGGAGTTTGGGTTTTTTGATCACTTCAAGAGGAATCTTTCAGGTGTCCAACTGAAAGACGCCATCACCATTGCTTGAGCTAGCCTAGAGTCAATTTTTGTAAAGAATTAATGAATAAAGTTCTGAACAGGGCTTGAACTGGTCATCCAGGGAAAAATATCGATTGAGAATAGGTATCCTGAGGCGCAGCGAGTCATTGATTATTGCTATTCCCTGGATTATCAAGAAGGCCAAAGGAACCCAGGTCGTCTTTTAGTAAAAGTTTGCTCCTGCACACACGGCCGATAAGACTCATGACCTTCTTAACAGTAATAAAATCCTTTTTTGTAGCCACAAAACCTGGCTCTCAGCTCCTCTGGTATGATCCTCTTGGACTTTTACTTCTAGGAGAAGTTAGAGACAGGTTTACGCTACCAGCCACAACAGCTTCAAGAGGCTGAAGACCTCTATTACCAAGCACTGTGGGTCTATAGATCCCGCAAAAGTTGTCAAGGCGTGCAAGGGCTTCAGTCCAAGAATCAAGAGAATATTTGCCAAAAATGGAGATTACATTGAGTAATATTATTGACAATAAAGTAAACAATAAATTGAATCATTACACCTTTTTTCTACTTGCAACATTTATTGATCTAGAAGCAGTCAAATCCAGTACCAATTTATCTGCAAGACCCTGTATAAACGGTCATTCTTTTTTTGCTTTGTACTCAATAGTCTGTCTAAATTTTCTAAAGTGACTCTAAAAAGCAGTTTCATCTATAGAACTATGTATTTAGTTGCTATGAAATAATACGTATGACCGCTGGCAGGAACTTGCAAGAACATGCTTAATACAGTTCTTTTATGGAAAGAAATTCCTGCATAGGAATGGGATATGGTTGCTTTGTGTGACAACGCACTCAAATCAAGTGACTGTATTTACTTCAAATATTTGTAAAATAATCTATTTATTTGTATATCAATTTTCTGATAAACATGGATATACATATATAGAGAATGTTATGACGACTAATAGAGTATGATTTTGTAGCATATAAAAAAATTCTTTTATTCCGACCCTTCTTTCGTGTAATCCATGTATATATATCATACCTATACAATTATGTATACAAAATAATGTATTATCAACAGACATATTAATTATGAAACTATTTGTATGCAGGTTTGCATGAGAAAGAATTAAATAAAAATGTTATTCCGAGATAATCAATTAGATCTTTTGAAATTGCTTTTTTTCTTTTCATTTTTATGGCAATACATATATACCTAGTTAATAATATATTTACAAGTTGCATGTTGCCTAATAGTAAGTACAATTCATTAATCTTCATTTCTAATTAGAGCTGTTCTGTGTATGTAGGTATATAGTAGTATTGAAACTCGGTCCAGCATCAATTTTTTCTGTTTTGAGTGACTTTTTCTAGACCGATTTTTCGGTCCAGATCGCGGTGTCAGACCGTTGACCGATTTTTTTGGTATCACTTTGTGAACAGATTTTTTCTAGTCTCACTTTATGGACCGATTTTTTTTCGGTTTTATACTATGGAGTGCCTTTTTTTTTTCTAGATCAACCGTTATTGATTTTTTTTTAAATCTCATAAGTACACGATATTTTGTAGAACTTTATACATATAATATAAATTGATTAATTCGATTATACAAGCAAATCATTTGAGTATTATGTAATAAGTCGTATAAGTATGGGATAAGATAAGACTTGATGGACCGCTGTCCTTGGTCCTAAATAAGGTCTGACCCAACACTAGTTATAGGTAATCCAGTACAGTACAGTCCAGTTAAACTTGTCCGTCCTTAAAGAAAAGAAAATCGATCCTTTGTGACATCAATGCAGGCGTTTGTCCTCTTTTTAATTCTTCCGTTAAATAATTGAATAAATTATATAACTAAGTAACAATATAATATCTTCATTTATTATAAAGAGAAAAATAATATTTTTGCAAGATATGTGCAAAAATCTTAATCCATATTTCATAAATCTTATTTGCCTTCATAAACTATCGACATTTTTATGAAAAATCCTAAGGACCAACAGTTAAAGATCGGTCCCCGAGGACCGACAGTCTTAAGGATCAGTCCCAAAGACAGATTGTCTTAAGAATCGTTTCCAAGGAGTAACAGTCGTAAGGACCGATCAGGTTTGAAATATAATTGAATTTAACAAAAGAGAAAGTTCACTCTGAAACTGCTTAGGAAAAGTATTCTTCAGTTTGCCAACTCCAAAAACGCGCTAGCTAAAAAAAATACTATTAATTTTCATCATTACATATGATTAAAGATGTACAAGAAGTATACAGACGTAGGAACTCGGTTTACTGCGGCGAACAGCTCCAAACAACGCTCTGAGTCATCGACACGTTGCAGTTTTTGGTCGACTGTGAGCAAAACATAAATGGAAAAATAAACATAGGGACCCATTCCAAAGGTAAGCCTAATAGCTGTGGGGCTCCTAAGATAATTTGCTCTATTTTTACAAGAATGAGGGGAAAATGGAATAAGAGGTTACAGAAGAAACATTCTTAGTAACAAAGTACACACTATTGGGAGTTGCAGAACATTCTGGAAGTGGATAATTTTAAGATGTTCTACGAGCAATGCTTCAATCTGATCCACTAGAAAAAAGATTTGGCTCGTACAGGCAATTGAACGGTGGCAATTATTGAATAACTGTGCGATAAATTCTCAAAATTACTCAAATTAAAGAACTCCTTAGCGAGGATAATATATATAATTCTGAAATCATACTTACTTACTGGAAACCTTACTAATTAGAGACAATATCATCTATTGTAGAGAGCAGCGCTCTATACTGTGTTGATTGCGTTCTCTCTCTAGAAAAGGTCCAGTGGCCATCTTGCTGAAGACGTTCGGCCTGAAAAGATACTCTTCCAGATAAGAATATCCAGTTTGAGGTGGACTCAAACTAAGAGAAAATTGTTTGGGAAGGTATATTGGTATCATGAGTAGGGCACGGGTGGTAATTTATTTACACGAGCATATTTTTAAGATATGTGTTGTTTTTTTTCAAATAGTTTGATAGAATTAACTATAAAAGACCAGAAATAACCCAAAAATAATTCAAAACAAGTTTTGATGGTTTGAAATGGCTTTATAGTGGTAGTTTCAACTAGAATCAGTTATAAAACTTTACTATTTTATACCTACAATAAAGTGGGAATTACAAAGTGAGACCACATTACATTCACTGAGATACAGGAGTATGTCATCGACTCATGAGACTCACGAGGCGGCCCTACATTGACTGTTTCGAGCATAGGGAGAGAGTGACGAAACAGTCTGGGTTGTGGTTCAATCACAGGGATACTAACTAGCTTTTCGAGTGATTGCGAAAGCAAGAGATAAAAAGGTTAGGAAAAGGCATAAACAAGTCCTTACCTTCTAAATATAGGACCCTACAAACCAAGTTCTACCTCTGAAGTAAGTAGGGGAAGGTGGGGCAAGTCACTACCACTGGGTAAGTTGATCCACCACTGAATATGAGAGAACTGTAGAAAATTTAGAGTTCTTTACTTTTAACATATTGATGGGGCACTATCTTAACTTCTCATTAAATGTTATAACAAGATTCAGTAACATGGACAAGATTTAAGGATCAAAATTTATATATTTGTCAAATTTTCATATTTGATGTTACTAGAGTTTTCGGTTCACTTCAGTAAATAACCATAAATGTAATTTAGATATCATTTTTTTGTGAAGGAAAGAAAAATGACTAGAGTTTTAAAAAAATGAAAGAAATATCACAACTTTTGCAGCCAAGATACTCCAAAATAAAAATAAAGTCCCGTTGCTTGCTTCAGTAAATCTTTCATATAGTCAGTTCTACTCACGATTTTCAAGAGCAATTTCTTGTATATAATGCACGGGGGATTTCTTCACACAATACTAAATTTTAAGCAAAATCAATAATTGTGTTAAATATAGTTTCCTTATCCACTGTTTAGGGGTTGTCTTGGTTTTTGAAAAAAAAAAAAATGAAAAATCCACATCTATTTACAAAAAATACAGTTTTTTGGAAAAAAAATTTAAAAATCCAAACTTAGTCTCAAAAAAATTAAATATTTAGGAAAAAAAATACAAAAAACCAGAGCTGCCTCCAAAAAATTTCTAAAATTAAATATCAAATATAAAACTTTTTAAAAAAACATTTCTAACATAAAACTTTTTGGAAAAACAATTCAAATATAAAACTTTTTGGAAAAACATTTCAAATATTGAATTTATCTGGCAAAAATTTCGAAAATTCATAGCTATTTACAAAAACTAAATTTTTTGTAAAAAAGTAAATACGAAATCTATTGTTATTCTCAAAAAGTTAAATTTTGTGGAAAAAAATTCAAAAACTCAGAGTTTAAAAAAAAAATTATTCCAAATATTAAATTTTTTGGAGAAAAGTTTCAAAAATCTACAGCTATTCACAGACAATTAAATTTTGGGAAAAAATTAATTAAATTTTCTAGTAAGAATAAAAAATTCCTTAATTTTCTTTTAGGGGGGGGGGGAGGCTATAGCTTTTCTAGCCTTCTCCCTGCCGACGCCCCTGATTGGTTGATTGGTTATTATATTTTAGCAATCTACGAGGTTTGTGCTAAGGTAATTGCAATCATACGAATCTCCATATGATGTTCAGTAAATGGTTTTAATTATTTACTATAATAAAAAGGGGAGAAACATAATTTAATTATAGAGAAGGGAACACATAACATCAAAGTATAAAGTAATAACTAGTAATAATAATGAAAAAAATCATTAATTTTCTTGTTCTATACAATTTAAAATGAAGCTTATTTGTTTCGATGCCTCCGAAGAATAAAAGAATGCAAATATAAATAAGTATTTTATATTATTCTAAATTTTATTGACTAGAAGATAGTTTAATATTTTTTCTATTTTTTTTTTCTTTACATGCAGACAAGCAGAGGCTTTTTTATTTGACTTCTTTCCTGTCCCGTCAATTTTCCTTTAAAAAAAAACTGGACTCTTTGAACAGTAAAAACTTCATCCACTAAGAGAACAATCCTCTTTTGGACATCTAATAACGACTTAGATATGGCAGATAAATCTTTTCTTAATGAAGATGATAACCCTACATTGATTGTAAACCAAGAAGAAAGTTTATTAAAATGATTAGGTGAAAGTAAAATTACACCATCAATGTAGATATATTGCGCAACTCGTGTTGTTTCAATCTCAATAACAAAACCGCATCTCTACGTCCAAAATAACACCGACTGAATCAATAAGATAAAAAAAATAAAATAACAGAGAAATTAAAGATTTGTTCCTCACTGTATTTTCCATTCTTTTTTTTCTTTGCATAACTCTTCACTTCAATAATATAAATATAGGAAGATTGATGCAAGATATTTATATGCAAAAGCAGAATAGAACATGCTTTCCAATCACAAAAGATACTCAAAACTATTAAAGAAATAACTAATTAGGGATGTCCCGATTATATAATTATACATAGAGACCATACATCTCTAACTCCACCTTATAAATTGAATTTTGATCAATGTGATCGAGATGAGTAATTTCTGCGTTATACACATCAAGAACACTTATCAATGAAATAGAGTTCTTAGAGTAGGAGACAAAGTAGAGTAGACTTAAGGAGAAAAATACTCAAGAACTTCAATAAAGGAGCAGTGGATGGTGGATGAAAACTCTCTCTCTCTGTTCCTCACTGAATCTTTTAGTCGATTGTTCTGTCATTTTATTGAACTCCATAGTTTATATATGCAGAAGTATGCGATGATTCTGTAGAAGATATGGGGTAATTTTTGCATTCTGGAGCATAGAGGCAATGATTCACGAGGTCAGAAGTCCTTATTACAGACTTTGATGAATTCTTCCATTAACGGAGATGATATTCAACGATTTTAACTGTATTTTTCGACTTATCTTATCTCCAAATTCAGTAACAAAATCAGCGTCTTGAAAATGAAGAGAGCAAACTCGTAAAGTCTTAGAAAATGCATCGACCCTGTCCGCTTGCCTAAGAATCCCTCTAATCCTGAAACTTTTAAGCATTCATCATGAGGGAACGAGTGTAGCTACACATTAGGGTCCGTTTGTGCATTTTTATATCCCCTGCGACGATTTGGTACACAACAGCAGGCTGGCATTAGGAAAAAAAGATCTGAAACATGATTTCAAATTGATTAAGTACATATATTATATATAACGACGACCAAATAATTGTCTTTTCTATTAATTATTATCATGAATGTAATAATCGTTCAAAAAAGTAATTATGGAGTCACTTTAATCAAATTATATAAATTTTCTTACAAGCTTCCTTTGATTCCAGTCTTTACAATATTGGCTTCGGGATTATTAGAATATTTGGGGATATGGAGTGAACAATAAAGGATTCAATCCAAATTATATAAATGAGGACCAATAATAAATTTCGTAGTTAGGGATCAGAAAAATATAATTGACTAAATAATAGTAAAAAAAAAACATCCTACACCAAAATATGAAAGGAAAAAAGCACACAATTAAAAGTGTGTGTCTTCCATATGTCTAGAATTCCGTGGCTGGACATTGAGTATAATTGAAATGGACATAGGAGTAATTCCAGCCTATATGTCCCTGCTATATAAGGAGTGGGATTCGTGTTGATGACAGCTGAAATACTCTCCTCCTAAACACTCTTCAAATTTCCAGGCTTACCACGTATATTTTTAATTTTTAATACTAGCTGGTGATATTTTATATAACTCTACACATTTTATTTATATGTTTTTGATTAGTAAATAAATGTTATTTGCGTTTTCACCATTTAATATTTAAAATAAAGTAAAAAAATATAAAGTGTCATATGGGAACGCGTGAAAATGTTACATAATTTTAGTTATTTTTGTATCACTTTAAAAGTGTTTCCAAGAATGAATAAAATACAACAATAGCGTGTGCATTGGGCATCAATTTATATTTGTAATAAGAGAGATTGATAACTAGTCAAACTAACATAATGACCTTCTGACGTATTATAAATGGGTTTTGAGTCGATTTTTTTTAAAGATTTTGACAATTCGTTAAATAGTTATTTATAAAAAAATGCTAGATTTTGAAGAATAAACAATCCTATAAATATTTTTGAAGAATTTTCCATAAAATTATTTTTTCTTACTAAAAGACGTCAAACATTATTACTTTTTTAAAAACAAAATAAAGGTTCAAAATGGTTGGTTTTGTCAGCATATGTTGTTGACATGAATAGCAACATATTTAAAAATAAATTTGAGAATTAAATTCGGAATTAGAAATTAACAAATTCTTGTTTATCAGAGTAGTATACCATGATTATACAAATGATTTATTTTTAAAAAAACCAGCCGAAAATACTTTTTTTTCCCCGAAAAAAAGGTTATTTGAAAAGAACATTATTATTTTATTATTTCCATCTTTGTGAGTAATAAAAGAGATATCTGCATTCACATGTGAGGAGTTACAATTCAACAAAGTCCCTCAGACCCTCGATCTCTGATACTAATTAATAAGTAATACCCCAAATGTTTACATTAGCCTCCGCTTCAATACATATCTAAAAGTTGATATTCGTATAACCACATTTTTAAATTTACAATACATCACTAGTTTACATGGACTGAGTAATATTGACTTGAAATCATTCTATTGTGTAATATGTATTGAAATGTGTTTTTGAATAAATTATGTGACCTTTGATTTTTGTTTACGTGTGGTGTTTTTTTTTTGTGTTGGTACCTACAATATTGTATGTATATTTATCAATATTTTTGAAGGAGATACATTTAAAAAAAGTGATAGCATTGCTATTTACTATTTTGGTGATGATCAATACAACAATATTCCGCTAGAGTTTGATATAATAAAACTGAAAAACAGTTGAAGAAAGATTTTAAATTCTTAATCTCAAAAAATTCAAAATGTTAATACAGTGATATCCCATGACGAAAAGCAAGATCCGTGACGTAGGACGAAAACTGATTCAGTAATTATTTTATGAATAATCAAAGGTAAAAATACATGACGTTTCATTAGATCAGTTACAATAAGCTGTGAAAAAGAGGAACGAGAAAATGATAAAAAAAAAGGAAATTTACTAGAATTAATCCAATATCGATACCCAATTCTACTCTTAGTCCAACAAGGGCATACAGGCATAACTCCGCAACAAATCCTCAGGGTTACGCTCCGTCTTTTGTGAGCACACACGAACGTTCAATCAGGTTTTGTATATAATTGAATCTATTTAGAAAAGGATGTTCACTACTCAGGAATTAAATAATAATGAACACTGCCTAAGAAAAGAAAATTCGTTCTTTATACTACCAATTTCAAATTAACGGGCCAGCTAAAAAAACACACCAGATTTACATGTATGTGAATAACTATCAGGAGTAACCGGCATTGCCAGGAGTTATTAAGTGTTGACAAACAGACAAAACGAGGGAAAAACTTTATTTTAACTATATAAATATGTACTCCTCTATTCTTTTCTTTTTTAACATGACGTGCTGAGCCCTATTATTTGCTTCAAACAAAAACACAATGTGAACATTGTGAATAAGTGTATATACAGAATGAAAAATATATTTGAGAATCGAATGATAATTGAATTTTGAATTAGAAAAAAAATAGGTTTTTTTTAATGATCAGACAGAGTAATATTTTAAATTAAATTAATCTCCAGTCCCGGGTGGAGCCTCTGTGGCCCTCCTTCCCACACTACCCTGGTTTTACAAAGTTTTTTTGTAAATGCATCTTCGCCAGAACATTTTAGATAATTCTAATTTTTATACATTATTTTCTGTCTAAGTAAAGGTTAAAAAACCGAAATCATATTTGCTGCAGATAATTCCAATGAAATGAAAGATTATATAGCTGAAAATGTAATGAGAAACTTTTTCTGGAGCACAATTAAAATTGCTTTCACTATAGATTATTATGAACTTTACTTTACTTCACAAACCAATCCTAAACCTGAGGAATGAAAAAGGATGTTCTATGGCTATGATTTGAAAATAACAAAACATTTGTTCTATGATTGTCTCCAGCTTTTGAACATTTGTAAAAAAACCTTAATTTGGATCGATCTTTATTACACATCCTAACATCTTTCCTTTCCTGGATCTCGTTCAAGTTATACCCCTTGAACAGAGTAATATACTTTAACGCTCTCTAAATCATTTTTTTAATTAAATAATTATAGTATTTATGTCAGTTTAGTATTTGAATTGGTTCAGTAAAGGCTTCAGTATTTTTCATGAATGATTATTGTTTACCACTATTCTGAATTAAGGATTTTTTAATGTATTTATCATTCTTATGAGCATTTGATGTTAATAACTCTAAGATAGCCAAGGGTGATTGCTGAGGTTGTCACTAACTCATATGTAAAATGGCATCATATAGCAAAGATTATTGTATAACCATATCTTGTTCAATTCTTGCAGTATGGACCAGAGCCCCCTTTAGTGAAAAGTATAAGAAGACTTTCCCGACTTCTTGAGGATTCTTAAGATCTAGCCTTTGTTGAAATACATTTGGTGACATTATGTCCCCAGTGGAAGCAATGATAGCAGGTATTACGACAAATGCAGGATGGTTGGTGATGGAGATGTGTTGATTTTCCTTCTTATTATTTTAAATAAAAGTCTCATCAGTGAATGTTTTTTCATCATTGAAGCAAATGACACTGTTTCCATGATATTTAAGATAATTTAGGATGGGTTTACAGCGTTGGAGACGAGGTTTTTTTTCCTTTGCACTAGACGAAATAAAGGCTGTTTCTGAAACCTTTAGATCTTACTTTACAGTTTTGTCACCCTGGACTTGGCAATGGTTTTTTTTTGGCAAGTTCAGTCATTTTCATTATTGGATTGGCTTCAAATATATCTTGGGCAGCTTTTGAAGTTAGTTTGATTGGTTGACCACTCCTTAGGTCTGTTTTCAATGTAAAACCACATCTTTCAACTTATTTGTTATGGGGTTGAAAACTGTGGGGCCAATAGAGTATTTATTTTTCATTAAAGTCTTAACATCTACTAAAAATGGAAATGAATTATGATACATAAGAGAGCAATATCATAAACAACTAGAAACTGTGTTTTTTTTTATATACTACTGCAATATTTCATTAATACGACTACATTTTTATTTCTTAAATGAAAATAGGTTTATGATATACATAAGAGAACGATATGTACAGTGCACCCAGTGACTGTTTTTCATACATACAGACAAACTTTGCTCCACTACTCCAGGTGCTCTGATCTTCTCCCTTTTTCACTTCCTCTACGACCATGATGTCCCAAGATATCTTCTGTACCAGTAAATCGTGACACACAGTTTATTTTAAAAAAAGATGTCACTTTTTGATATATATCATTTTAATTCAACATTTAGTTAGTAAAGTGCTTTTTTTATATCATCACGATTTCAAATGAAATATTTGTGTACACATATCTAATTTAATATGTGTCAGAAAAGACATAAAAAAGAGTTTTCAGGATTTAAAAAATATTTTTCTGTTAACATATATCAAAAACTACATTTTTTTGTCTGTAAAGTGTGTAATTCAATAGAAATAGTAAAGAAATGAAAACCTCCACATTTTCCCAGTGCCTGTATTAATTTGGTTCACTACGTAGATATCTATCCTTTCCATGCAATTTGGGATGATACTTTTTGTAAAAGAAAAAATATAGTTTAGGGATTAGAAAATGAAAAACGGTTGTTGCGTGTGATCTTTCTTCTTTTTTGTTGATTCTTTAATAGATCAACGTTGTACTAACATCTCCCTCTGAAAGCCATCCAACCACAAACTCTTGTTTAGTTTTGGGGGAGCAACTGATCTCGAGTGAGTGGTTTCGAAGGTTGTTATGAAATTGCAGTGTTTAATATCTGTAGTACAGTATCATACAGTTAATCCCACGAGGAGTTTTGCTTTGGCTACTCTAAACGACTTTATGTAGACAAAGTTGGTCAAAAAGAGATAAGAAGATAGAGAGAGAGAGAGGAATAGAATCATTAAAAGAAACTATATTTGCTGGTGTGGAGGCTAGAATTTATTTACAAAGCATAGGATTAAAAAACTTGACCCTCTCATCTCCCTTTCTTATTGAGAGAAAAAAAAGGAGAAAAAAACAACAAACAATACCTGAATGTATTTTATAATTCCTTTAATAATTACAAGCTTTGTTTAGTAATTAATTATTACTTAAAAAGTTAATTATTAATTACTGTTATTACTTCTCCACACAATATGTGTATTACTATATATATATAAATATAATTTAATGAAATCTACTTTATTACAAAATAAAAGGAATTATGATTATATGTATATATATATATAAAGCCTTTAGCACGCCATATATGGCATAATATTTATATCTGTAACATTGCCAAAGTCAGTTTCTTGCTTGTCACCAATAAAAAAAAAGTATTTGTATAGAAGGAAACAAATATTAACCCCAAAACTGGACAGTCTAATATGAACATCCATATATAGTATTATATCAAGTATTATGCACTAATCAAATGCATAAATTATATAAAGAAATTTTTTTTTTTTTTCTTTGTATTGTTATAATTTTTCATTTAATTTATTTCTCTTTCCATTCACTATTTATATCAGAGGGATTTTACTTATTTTGTTGGGAAAGATTTATTTTTGATTTCTCATCTTATTTGAATAAATAAAGCATTAAAGAATATATATATATTAAAACCTAATATTAATCAAATCAATCCTTTATAGACATTACTATAAAAGCATACAAATTATGACATTTTTTGAAGAAAATGATAAAATAATTATAAGTATGAAAGTTTTCTCTACATACACAATTGGTCAAAATGTATTTGCCCTAATTAAATTTAATTTAATAAGGGCAAAACTACTCGTTGACTCCATGGATGGAATGAACCACAACTTGACTATGAGATAAGGCGGTTATAAAATTAAGTTGAGCAAAAGGCTTTATTATTCGCTAAGTATATAGTTCAAATTGTTATTTTGCTTTCATTCCTTTGTCTCAATACTTCTTGCAAATGTTAATAATATATGGATACATATTCAAAGGGTTGGGAGTTTGGTCTTAAAGTCAACTCGAATAAAATTTGAGGACTCCAACTGGTCTTGATAAAAATATTCAAATACTTTACTTTTGAACTTGTATTATAATAACTTTTCCCCATAAATGATACTAATATAAATAAATTTTAACGAGCTAACAAAGTACAGGATTGTCGAATACTTTTTAGTATGCAAAATTATTTATTTAGTTAATTCCCTATGAGCTTTTTCATTAATAACATAATGTTCCGTTAATTGAATGTTTGTAAACTGTTCCAATACATTCCTGAGTTTCTTTTTTGTCACATATCTTGTGATGGCAAACCTTTGTTCTATACCTAACTCCTTTGTGCCCTTTACATTGTGCTGTGCATGGTGTCCATTCTGACCAAAAAAATGGAAACTTATGTCCTGGAAATAGAAGTGTCATAAATTGTTATTTAGGGATTATAACCATAATATAGTTACCCTTTTTTTGACAATAATCTGGTGAACAAGGCTTTTTTTCGAGGCTAGCTCCCGGACAATATTTTACTTTAGGGGAATATACTTCATGATGATAGTGTGGATTTACTTTGTGATATGTTTTATTAAATGTGCACAACCTAAAGGGAAAGGGAATTTTGTGATAGTTAATATTTGTTAAATCAAGAGCAGAGTATACCTTCTACGAAATTTATGACCCGTTGAATAACAGCTTTTACTATAACAATCACTCCAGTGACTCCATTCGGACCACTCTCCATGAGAAACTATTAAAATATAAATTGAATAGGGAAATGACACTTGGTATTGTTCAAGATAAATAAAATTTTACTTGAAGGAGTACATATCCAAGGTTTTATGCATTTTTCACAAAATTTACCAGCCCATCCGTCATTGCACACACATCCAAAGGGAATGCCGTTACACTCACCATTAAGACATCCCGGTTTTTTGATGCATTCATTGCAATTAACCCCGGTCGATCCTTCAATACAATTACACTCTCCTGGAGCATTGCAGGATCCTAATTGGGGATTACATCCTTCACGGCAAATAGGGACATTGCATAGTTCTCCGACCCATCCATCATTGCATACACATTCAAAAGGCTCGTTTTTACACTCACCATTAGCGCAATTCTCTTTTGGGAGGCATTGATCGCATTTAGGCCCAGTCCATCCAATATTACATTTGCATTCTCCTGGCTCATCACATGATCCAAACATGGGATGACATCCTTGACGACATTTAGGAATATCGCATAGTTCTCCTTCATATCCTTCTTTACATACGCATTCAAAAGGCTTGTCTTTACACTCGCCATTAACGCATCCCGGTTTTCTGATGCATTCATTGCAATTAACCCCGGTCGATCCCTCAATACAATTACACTCTCCTGGAGCATTGCAGGATCCTAATTGGGGATTACATCCTTCACGGCAAATAGGGACATCGCATAGATCTCCGTCCCATCCATCATTGCATACACATTCAAAAGGCTCGTTCTTACACTCACCATTAGCACAATTCTCTTTTGGGAGGCATTCATCGCATTTAGGGCCGGTCCATCCAATATTACATTTGCATTCTCCTGGTTCATCACATGATCCAAACATGGGATGACATCCTTGTAGACATTTAGGAATATCGCATAGTTCTCCTTCATATCCTTCTTTACATACGCATTCAAAAGGTCTGTCTTTACACTCGCCATTAGCACAATTCTCTTTTGGGATGCATTCATTGCATTCAGGTCCGATCCATCCCAAATGACAAACACAAACTCCCATTTCGCATTCACTATTATCCAAAAAACATTGTTGATCACACTCTTTTTTCGTACACATCGGTCCAGTCCAACCTGGACTGCAGTTGCATTCTCCTGGAGCATTGCAGGATCCATACATTGGGTTACATCCTTCAAGACATATAGGATTATTGCATAGTTCTCCTTCATATCCATCTTTGCAGACACATTCAAAAGGCTGGTCTTTACACTCGCCGTTAACACAGCCTAGTTTTGGGATGCATTCATCGCATTTAGCTCCAGTCCATCCTTCTTTACAGACACACATACCCATTTCACATTCACTATTGGCCAAATCACATACAACAGAACACTCTTTCATCGTACATAATGGGCCTGTCCACCCAGTAATACATTTGCATTCCCCTGGCTTATCGCAGAATCCAAATTTGGGATCACATTCTTCTAGGCAAATAGGGATATTGCATAGATCTCCTTTCCATCCTTCTCTACACTTGCATTCATGTGGGCTGTTTCGACAATATCCATTTTGACATCCTGGTTTTTTGACACATTGATCGCATTGATCTCCCTCCCATCCTTGATTACATCTAAAAATGTAATAATATTCTACTAGTTATAACATGTAGTGATTACGCACTGATATATTACATGCACTTGTTCGGCTCCAAACATTTACCATTCTTGCAAAAGTCGCATTTTGCTTTATCACAATTATATCCGAACCAGCCCTCGGAACAATTACATTCAAAAGGCTTATCACAATCTCCATTTCGACATCCTCCTCTTGGAATACATTTATCACAGATCGAACCATCCCAACCTACATGGCATGCACATGTATTCGGTAAAATACAATTCCCGTTTTGGCACGAGTATCCATCTAAATTGCAAATGGGGATTTTACACCATTCTTTCGGGTTCGACCATCCGGTCAAGCAGATGATATTTCCCTTTGAATCGCATTTGTATTTATTTGTGAGCTAATGTTGAATCAATAGATAGAGTATGTAATTCCTGTACAATATTTCATATGTAAATTCCTAAGCCAAATAATTATTTACCCGAAGTGCCTCCGCGAGACATGCTTTGTTGAGATTTAGGGGAGTAATCCAGCAGAAATAACCTTGGACTATGAAAATCAATCCAATGAGTACTATTGAAACTATCCTCATATTAAGTAGTTTGCAAACTAATGATTTTATTAACTTTAGAGGGGCTTTTTATATTATAACTCTGTTGGTAAATTAGTGTAGTTTTATATCATTTTTGTTTATAAATGTAGAATCCATAAATTGGGTGAATTTTATTTAAGTTCATAATTTAAAAAGAATCAAATCTTTTTTCTATAAATTCAATTGATTTAAATTGCGAGTAATAATAATAATATTTTCCGTTTTTTTAGGATGAAATGTATCGTTTAAATCATTTTAATCAGTTAATATAAATAAGGTAATATGATGTCTAATAATCAAGGTTATATCGATGTTATACAGAGTTTATTTGTGAGTAGTTAACACAAAAACAATCTTTTACAAATGTTAAGATAAGGAGATGTGTTTAATATATTACTTATACTACGTACAGGGTTAGAGTCCATTAACTTTAATGTAATGAAATTAAGAGTATTGTGTGAACGATAAACGGGGGGAAAAAGGCGTTCTTTTTTATTGTTTCAAATTACTATTTCTTTTCAAAGATTACAACAATTTTTTTTCTTAATTATGGGTATAATTATTATTATCTTTGATAATCTTTGAGTGGGATTAATACCACAAGCTTATGACCGAATATCCGATTGTGAAACATGAGACTCGGAGGGAGAAGAATAAGGAAAAAGTCCGAAATTCTGGTGATCCAGCCCCAGGTTCACTCAACTTGTAACAACCTTAAAAAATGGCCCTAGTTCAGGTCCAGTAACAAAACGCTGGAACCTATTAGAAAAGATTGTCAAGCAACGCAGTACCAGATCCTATATCTTAGAAGCTAATGCAAGACAATATATTATTCATTGGAGGTTAGAAAAGCTACTACCAAAGTTCAAATGACGTGGATATTAAGAAGTTTTTAATCATCCAGGATGTGCAAAAAACTGGGGAGGGGAGGGAGGGGGTAGGATGTGAATGTGAATTGAAAAGTGATCTCATTCCTGTAAATATATATATGTATAAACCTAAAATCAAGTAATTATACGAACCTAATCAAATTACAACAACATCATATATACATAGCCCAATAATTCATACACATACAGGGGCGTCCGCAGGGGAAATGTGGGAGGGGCTTTAGCCCCCCCGCCCAAATGAATGAATTTTTGAGCCTTACTAGAAAATGTAATACTTGAAATTTAAATTTATAAACTTATTAAAAATATTTCAGCTTTTCCTGAATAGCTGTGGATTATTTAATTTTTTTAGAATAGCTAAGAATTTTTGAAAGTTTTTGTCAATAAAATTTCATATCTGAAAAATTGTTTTAAAATAATTTTTCGAAAATTTTTCTAAAAAATTTAGTTTTTTCTGAACTTCTTTATATTTTTTGAATTTTTGTTAAAATTTGTTGGAAAAAAAATTTCAAAACTTGGAAAATAGCTAAATTTTTTAATTTCTTTGTGAAAAGTTATAGATTAAGCTAAACAACGTGTCTGTATAGCTGAAGCCTAGCGTATTATAATGAAAAAAAAAAGGATTACTCGTACATATCTACATTTTTAAAACTAAGTATTAAAACTGAAATATTTCCGACCAATAAAGAGTACTCCTTCTATTACGAGGGGCATACACTGGATTATATTTTTTTTTTGGAAGGAAAGCTTGTTTTATGGATTTTTTATAAAAAAATTGAAAGAATAAATTTTTTGGAGAAAAAAATCCAAAAATCCATAGTTATTTAAAGAAAATTAAATAATTGAAAAAAAAATCTAAGATTAAATTTTAAATGAAAAATTTCGAATTTAAAAAAAAAATCCATAACAATTTATAAAAAATTAAATTTTTGTTTTTTTCACTCTTCAAAAATGAACAAATAAACGGGGAAAAAGTGAAAGAATGAGTAATTAATGGGAACCTTTCCGAAAATGAACGTATAACGGGTGAACGGGTCTAAACCTGCTCAGATATGAAATGTTGGGCCCGTAACTCAATCCAACTCTGAGGTTGAGCGTGGAAGCAGGAGATGCATGGGCTCAGCACTACGTAGATGAGATGACAATCTAACAGGAGCTTCATTGTTCAAGTTTTCTGGTTTTTCATCGCATAAAGGAGTTCCTGGACGAGAAGAATCACCTAAATCAGAATCATTTTCATCCTTGATAGAAGACGAGTCAGCAGAAGAACTTAGCCTTCTATTATTCAGAGACGTTTTCTTATCTATATTAAAAACAGATAGGTCTAGGCTTCGAGTTGAATCAGATGATAGCCTTCTTAGTTCTGCTAGTTTAATTCTACGATTTGAAGGTCCAACAAGAATGTTAATGTTGGAGGATGAACTATCAGTAGAACATAAGTCTTCAGAAATACTAAAATCACATTTTTTCTTCCCTTTTTCATCGTCAGAAGTGATTTTATTACGTCGAGGGTCTAGCAATCGTTTAGATGACACATCACAACGATGACGAGTTTTACGATTAAGGGAATCGCGTAAATCTCTTTCATCAATTAACCTCGGAGGTGATATTGCCGTAGTAAGAGGTTTATATCGTTTTGTTGTGATTGCTGAAGAATCTATATTACTAAGGGACTTGTTCTCTGAATAATTTCGTTGATAATTACGTTGTTTTTCAAATTCGTAATTATTAACTCTGTCATTTTGGAAACGTTTTAACTCTTCCTCATAATCATTCGTTCTTGGAGTATAGTCTTCATACTTTTTAGTTCTACATGTAGGCGTATCCATAGAACGATACTCTATTTTCTGTCCAAACTTTCCATCAACTCTTCTTTCCTCTTCCCATGTTCTGGTTCTCATGCAGACGTCTTTACACTGTTCAAAAAATGCAGTTCTACATTCATGTGAAGCATAATCTGTTTGAATAGGTTTTCCTTTGAGAACTTTTCCGCGCATCTCAAGTAACCCTCTATGAGCTTTAACCGCCTGATCATTGTACACTAAGGCTGTTTTCCTAGTTTTGTCTATTAATATGTCTTGTATTTCCCCAAAATTACCGAATTCTGATAATAAAAGCTTTTCAGTGACGCACTCGGCCAAATTGCACAGCCATACACATTTAGTTGGTGCAGATCTTCCAAATCCTAACTTCAATCTTATATTAACAGAAGAATCCAAGCACCAGTTGGCTCCATCGTGTTCTCTTATAGCTCTTACACCCGATGATGACTCCATATACTGGACATAGGAATATCCAGGTTTCTTAAGATCAATATCCAATACAGTGCCATAGTCTTTGAATTTATTATTGTATATTATTATACGTTTTAGCCAGAATTTATTATTTTCTTAGTTATTATATTCTTCAGTCCTAGCTATGAGTAAAGAAAATAACAGATAGCTAGGACTGATAGACAGATGATTCAGTCCTTAGGACCGTTGAATGTTAAAAAAGATGGAACAGATAAAAAAAAAAGACTGAAAGAGGTGGGAAAAAAGACTGATAATGCGATCAGTCATAGAACTGATCTAATACTGTAAACAATACATTCCAATTTAAATGCAACTCATCAAAAGTTGCAATTGTTTTTGTAGCCGGGGATGGTTGCAATCAAAAAAAAATATCGAATTTGGGTTAGAAATTTAAGAAAATAACAAAATATTATTTGCTGATAAGTTAATATCTGTTCTTTTCATTATGTTAAATTATTAAATTTTAATTGAGATATAATAGGATTTATACTATAAATTAGTGATTCCTGTTATAGATCAGATAAATTTAATCTCACGATCCCCTTCAGGGTCCTTCTCTAGATAAAAAACAAGCTTCATCTGAAGCATATATATATACAAAACAAAGAATCTATATTCTGAAATATAGATACAGAATGAAAATTAAAAATATGGACGATCCGTCACATCCCAAACTTGAGTGTGCACGTCAAGAGAAGAAAAAATCTTATCTATTTGATAACAATATTAAGTAGTTTCTACTTTTAACTGTACTCAAGTTAAGGTTATCAAAAGAATAATAAATGCAGGAGAAGTTGTCATGACGACAACACTGGAAACGAGTTTGTGGATGCACTTGAAAAAATTGTGTGCAAATTACTTAACAATCTCATATAGAAGTTCTGCAGACAACGTTGGAGGTATAAATTAAAAAATTAGTAACTGCCAAATGGGAACAGGAATAGTAGATTGATCCAAGTTGCCGTAAAAAACGCAGTTTTTTACAAGTCCTAATTATGATTGGAAATTGCAATCATATACTAGAACATTTCTCTAAAAATTTTGTGAGCTTTGTTTCTGGCTACATTCCAAGGAAAATGCATCTTTAAAAAATGGAATTAGGTAGTCGTTGAGGACTCATGTAGATTATGTAAGGAAGGATCAGAGTCTCCCATCCATATCTTGACAGAATGCGACACTCTTGCCAGGGCAAGACGAAGGCAGTGGGGAAATTGTGAGGAAGTTTGTTGGAGTAAAAGTGATATACAAAGTTTCATCAACATTTTCTCGGGGATAAACCCTTCGATGACGATTTTAAAGACAATGGCTATTTGTAACCTCCACGATAAAAAACTGCTTTTTAAGTTTTATTTACTTTATTACATTTTGTTTTTAATAATGGTTGATATTTTTATAGTCTGTGGGGTTAAAACAAAATTAAAAATTTTCTTACTTTTTTTATAACCTAAGGTTTTATTAATGTACTTTATTATTGAGTACAAGATGATTAAAATGTTTATCTGAAATATATCCCACCTCAAGGGTATATGCATTACGGGTTGCTGCCTTAAATGCAGTTTTCCTGCCCCACGGAGGGTGCCTATGTGTTTATGCTCCCTTGGGAAATAACAATGAAAAAAAAATGGTAGAGATAAAAGATAAATATAGCTTTCTTTTTTGAGGACTTGAGGTGTGAATCGTTCGATGATGTTAGAATATCACAAGCAGATAAAGATCTAACATAAAAACATTTGACTGACTATGAAGGGGTATGTACATATATAATATCATACAAATATTATTATAATTAATTTGAGAGATACACTACAATTTGGTATTCCCTCAACAAGATGTTCCTAGAAGTTTAGAAACTTTTTGTGTGTTATTCAGACCAGACAAGGAACTTGATGATGACCACCTACCAACTATAAAGTACGTTATTAAATATATTTAATTTATTAAGAACAACTTAAATTAAAAGTATAATGGAAATAATTTATCCAATTAAGATATTTTTGTGATTGTTTATGAAGAGTTTTACAATATTTTGTTCAAAAGTTCGATTCCAACTATACCTATGGCACCAAATATTCAACTACTGAAAGCCCATTTTAATAAGTACCTCAATTTAAAAAGATATCTCGTAAGCAAACGAAATGACAGTTTTCAAAATAAACTAAAGTATTTTTTAAAAGTAATTCGAAAAGCAATTCATCTTTGCAGCTTGTAAATGCACTTCATTTGAAGCATGCTTGTGTATAAAACCGAATAAAAATTTTTGATCTATGAGATAAGTTTTTTGTTGTATCAAAGAAATGAGACGAAAATTTTATCAGCTTACATAAATTAAATGACGCCAGAGGCAAGATAATAACACAATGCAACATCATTTTTAGCCTTCAGGCTAAAATCTAGCTTAATTATTGTTATTTAAGCAGAAAAATAACATTTAAAACTTTCAATCTTTAAAGCTTTTTTTAAATCAAGTTTTTAGGGTATAACTACGATTTAGTGCCATATTTCGACATGTAAGAACTTTATAGATGAAAATCAAATTAAATAACAAATTGATACAAACATTTCAAATATTTGAAAAAATGAACTACTTATGTATGACTTTATTTTGATTACAATTAGTAAAAAATGTATATAACCACCAAAAATCGAATAAAATGAAGGATCTTACTTAGAAGTAAATATATTTCTTATTTTTTCTTCATGTGCTTTTAATCCAGGCTGAAGTTATAGAATAGACCTTATTTTCAAATTTAATAAGAAATTTAGTTTCAAACAGGTTTTTTTTTGAGATTAATTTTTGGTCAATTTAATTTTTATTATTTATTAATGAATTTTCATAAAATAAACTGATTAGGTTGCGTTGAATATAGATTACAATAATATTCTGGGAAAAAAATTGAATCCCTTATGTGCTGTATATCTTTAAATTAATCAATTATTTTGAATGTGAAACATCTATAAATCCCCTTGCATCAAAACTATTAATTATATTAGTATACATTATTAATTAAAACCTCATAATTAATTAAATTTTGTCCCAAAATGTTATTCCAATGGATAATCAACGCAACCTAATCGGTTTATTTTATGAAAATTCATTAATAAATATTAAAACCTAATTTTTTTCTGAAAACGTTATCTGATAAAGAGCTCTTTAACCATTTTGAAATTTAAAAAATCTGTCTCGCTGTATTCATACCTTTAAAAAAATTATTGTGGTGTTTAGTTCCCCTCCACAGAAAAAACAGATTCTCTCCTCATGAGTCTTGCGTAAATACTAACAAGACAAAAAGTTCTGGTAATTACCCTATACTTAAACCAGTATAGAGAGAAATCCGCCAAACCACTCCCCAGACTACTTAATACCCTTTAGCCGAGATCACCATGTCCTTTTTTGCAATTTTTCTTTCCATCTGGCCCAAAAACACCCACTTACTAGAATTTTTTTTCATGAATAAGCGTCTATTTTCCAATCCACTAAGAAAACAAAGGTAACCGATTCATGTCCATATTCTCTTTTTTATATATATTTTCCTACTTCAAAACTATCTCCCTCTCGAGTCTATCACTAGAATTAGTATTTGATATGTCATTAAAGACCTTGCCCACAAGTTTTGTATTTTGTTCATAATTGACGTGTTAGCTAGGAACGCCATTCTACCGGTTCTTGACATGCCATTATTGGTAGAGTCTTTATTTTCATCTCCCATTTTACCTCTGAGTTTGTCTTCCAGAAGGAACTTATTTCACTCGAAATATCAATTACTCGGTTTGCGCCTTTACCTTCCATCTCTTTGACTGTACAACCTATTATGGTATTCAGTTATTTTTGAAAAATCCTATCCCACGCCGAGTCATTTTCCATTCATCTCATGAAGCAATAAAAAGTTATGACCTTCCAAAAGTCTTTGAAAGAGATCAATCCCAATCCAACGTACTTTTTGGAAGCTGTTATATTCTTCCATGTAATTATCTTGGAAGGTTCAGTCAGCAACAAAAACCACAACAAACTTGTTCTATTGTCAAAGAAAAGTTCTTTGAGAAGGGAGGTACCCTCAAAAAATGAATGACTTTCGGTAAAATAAGCCTGTTCCTTATATAAATTCTAGCGAGGATATTTCTCCGAATTAGAGTTGCATATCTCGATATTTCGCGCCTTATTTTGTATTCAAGTTCAGTTTGGTTCTCAATTGTGGCACTCTCGTCCAATGTCACCACAGTACGCAATATTTTAAAGGTCCTAACATTTCAAAGTTCTAAATACTTAACCCTCCTCCACAACTAGACACAATTTTAACTTTTGAAAGTTAAATGTCAAACCTGAGAAAAGGGTGAAGTTTTCAATAATTTGTTTTATAATTTTGTTTTGCACGACATCTTTGCCACCTTTTTAAGAGTGAATATATATTTAGTTCCTTACAGATATATATATATGTAATAAATTATTTTTTAAATAATACGGTAAAACATAATAATAATTTAGGTGTATTTTTAAATGGGTCAGTATTCTGATATACAACTAATAACTACAATTTTTGTATGTAACCTGATAATTACGAATGTTGTTCATGAATACATGAGATAGATTTGCAAATAAAAATACGTTTAGTTGAATAATTTATTAGATTAACACCTATTATCTTTTAACAAATCAGGCAGTTTTCAATGCAATGTAGATATCCTAAAGATTATGTAATTTGTAAAAAGACGTGCACTCTCCATGTATATAGTGCTCCAGACTAAGGCCAAGTGAGGTTAATCCAAGAAAAGAGATGCACCTTAGTTAGATATTTAATCTCGTATAAGTAAATACAGTGGCTAAACAAGAGGCTACCCACAATCTTCGGACAAGAGCTATGATTTTTCAATAAATATTTTTTTCTTTCTATCGATGGAGTTTTTTCCATTTTTTTCCAGTCTCAAATAAGGCCTGATAAAAATGACGGGACATATGAGGCTAGAGTAGAATCAAGAGAAATAATGAGAATAATAGATGCCCCGATTCCTTTTGAGATTAAAGTACTCGAAGTCAAAGAGGGTATTGCTCTAGACATAGTGAAACACTGAGTATGTCTCTTTGCGGAGATCGAATCACATGGAAGACTGATGTGGAAGGCTAAAGATAAATTTGTGACATCAAACTCTGAAATTGTAAAAGATTGGCCAGAAGATATAAAAGAAAGAGACACATCCCATACTCTGGACATAGTTATAAAGGTTACAGGACGCCCAAAAAAGAACCCGCGTTATCTGCCAATTGAGCAATCAATTAGACACTTGCATTTTGTAGGAAAAGTGAAGCAGTGTTCGAACTGCTTTCGTCACTTTGCAAAAGAATGTTGTTATAAAAGAAAGTCACCATCTGAATACAAAAGATGTTTGGTACGAAGAATGAATAGAAACGATGAAAAGAGAGAAAATCCCAATAAAAGTCAATTTAGAGGATTCGAGTATTTTGAAAATTAATCATCAGTCAACAAGAATGAATGATGATCCTATCCCCAATGAAAAAAATAATACAAGATGAACAAAATACACTGAGCCCAGTAACAAGAAATATCACTTTTCATCTAAATTGAATGTCTTAATATCACTTAAGTAGATATATTTTCGGGTGATATTATTCTCTTGAACTCAATGTGGGTTCGATCCCAGGTGATTCCTAAAAAAAATGTATAATACTTTATGTATGTTTATGGATTTCACAAAAAGATTCCAAGGTTAGATGGAGTAATTGTAAAACTATAATGCTTACTTATACTTAATCAGTGCAACTCCATCTAACCAATTAAAGGAACATTAAAAAAATGAAAATGGATTGATTGATTTTTAAATAAATGTTAAATAGTCTTATACCGAGTGGAGACTAAAAATTTATATTGTTTGCAAATAATTTTGCAATGCCCTTTATATTTCCTGTAATATCTGTATGTTACAAAAATATTTCCAATACCTGTTTCTTTATTCAATTTTGTCACCATCGGCTGTTACTATAATAATAATCCTCTTATGAAAAGAGATGCAGGACTTATAAATGAAGTCTTGATCAATTTCAATCCAAGTCTATTTGACAGCTGTCTTCATTGACTCTACATTTCCAATGCGTTATTAGCATACATACCTTCATTTCAACATGTGTCAAAAATGAATAATCAGGATGATTAGGATTTGGGCTATAAAGTGGTCACTTTGACTTCACCCCATGATGTTCTTGAGATTGTCTGCATTAATAATGGTATTTTTATTGATCTTTATACATATCATACATGTAGCTATATACTCGTACATAAATGTATACAAAACATAATAATAATAATATGAATTTCAAGGAGGAATTTAGTTACATTAACATGAATAAGCATAATAGCTTAATCAATACTTAGATCCTAAAAACAACCAAACATGTCAAAAATTTGCGTACAAAATTATATATAAAAATCATTTAGCAAATACTTCAAGACATAGTCATCAATCCATTGGTCTCCCTCCATGGGAGCGTTCATAATTTCAAACAATTCTTTTTAAACTAGTCATTTATCTAGCTGAATGTGACAGTCTGTATATGACAATGTTAATAGTAGGGATCACTACGCATCCATTGTATTTTTAAAGAAAAATAAGCGTATCTATTTGCAGATAACAAAACTATTGATCTCAAGTTTTCTTATAAATTGACTCTCCACATTTCAATTTATTTACAATAAGAGCTTTGTCTCTCAAAGGAGCGAAATATGTTGCCTGATTTTTAGAGCTTTTTCGTCTTTGCTTCCCCCTCAAGCTGAACAAAATGATTACCCTTCAAGGAGCATCATTTTGCCCTTCCACATTAAGAGAAACAAATTCAAGTAAGAAAAGAAAGCAAAAGGCCCTCAACAAAAGCATTCGAAATATTGTTTGAAAACTTTCCACAATCCTTACAGGGATCGTACCCCAAAATACATTCCGTTGAAATCTGGAATTGAAGAGTAAATTTTTGTGCTTTGACAAATCCACGCAAGTTTCTTACGAACTTTAACATATATATTTTTAGATATCCCAGCACATTAAGGCAAAATCTTTATCTTTATGTGCCAGGGCTCTCGATCCAAAGGTTGCTCTGTGATAATGGGATTTCTGCCGCTAAAATCCTACCTTTTAATGGCCCCATTCTTTTCTAACTTCTCATTCTCATCTCAGTTGGACCCACAGGAGTAAGAGCTGTTACCTTGTGTCATGTGCCATATAGAACAATGTAGTAACTTAGTTTTATTATATACAACTTTGGGTCTAATATATAATAAAATTAAGCAATAGAGGTATAAATTTTTGATAGACAGTGCGTCTTTTTTTTTTTGCTTGTCCAAATTTTGACATCTAATAGTGTTTAATATTTTCTTTAATGGTAAGGAAAAAAAGTGTTTATTGTTAAGAACTTTGTTAATTGGATGTTTGTAGGACAAACAAAACTTTTGGGAAATTGATAATTGGCTAGTAAAAATTGGATACGTATTATAGGAAATAGTATGTAAAATTTCCGCTTTGAATTTTTTTTTTTAATCGTCAACACTTGATTGAATTTTCCTACATTTTACTTTGACTAAATTCCTGACTGTCATTTTTTATCAAAAAACGTTTGGTAAAAACACATAAGGAATATTTTTATCATACATTCGTAGATTCTTATAAAATATTATTTATTTAAGTAAACAATAGAATCGAGAATGATAAAAGTTAGATGACTGAATAAATCAAAAAAAAGAAAAAAAAAAAAGTACTGGGTTGAAAGGTGTACTCGCATTTTTACATAAAATAAGGGCTTTCATTTTATCTTTATTTTAGGACCCACTCACGGTAAAACTAGCCAGCCATGAAGACCAACCTTTCATGAGAATCAATAGTAGTAATATTTGTATTTTTGCCAAAAGAAAAACTTCAATAACTCAATAAGGCCCTTATTTTCAGTTTAAAAAAAAAAATCCAATATCATTTTCATATATATGTACCTAATACAAATAACAAGATTTAAATAAAAGATTCTTCCTTGATGTAAAATAAAGACACATCTACAATATATATATATATATTTTAAAATACGATTAACATCATTTAGTGAGAAACATAGTCATTTTCGGATTGAAATTAAGGCATACTCTCCCTTAATGTAAGTTTTCAAAACTTACTTTTCACATCGTTGTAATATTTTGATGAAACTTCTGTCATATTTATAATTACTCCTTCGACATTCACATCGATCATAATTTAACCTTGGTATCTTAATTTAAAAAAATCTTTGGTACAATTGTGAAGGTCTAACTCGTGTAGATTGAATTTTTTCCTATGTAATTTTTTGAATCACGGATCTGTGGTGGATCAACTAGCAATGACACTTGAATAAAAATAAAGTTATTGATAAATTATCCCTTTACTTATTTACTTAATGAAATTAACGGCCGAATACTTTATAGACATATTTGGTGCATCATAGGATTTATGGTACGTTCAAATTTGAGGGATGGGATGATATACTCAAGGATATTAGCTCTAATTTAGAGCACACTATTAATTAATGTGACTCTAAATGGACCCGCTATGACTTTTTGAATATAATTGGCCATATGCATAGCCTCATATGTATTTTGTTAATATTTATTAAAACGGAGTTGTCCTAAAAATAAAAATAGTTGATCCAATCCAGCTTTACTTCGTGAGGAATAATGTTATCTCTTACAATGTTCTTTATAACTGTATTTTATTTAATTATAACGGGTGGCCCATCTAGCGGTTGCATTTTGAACTACAACTATTTTGACGTTTGACAGCTGTAGTAACATTCTCATTGTGTCTAATATTTTGTAAAAAGGTCTCCAGTTTACGAAATAGTTAAGTTTACACTCGAAGAAAATTGGAAATACTGAAGACTTTCTTCCAAAATGGAGAGTCTTCAAACGAAACTGCAAGAAAATTACGTCAGTCGAAATAAAGCGCCTTCAATTTGTGGATAAATTTGTGAAGCATTTGAGCGAAACTGGTTCGTTAATGGATAAAACAACGCTTTCCCGTGTTCGTCCAGTGTGCTCAATCAAAAACATTGTTACTGTTGCTGAAAGCGAAAAAACGAGCAAGGAGCTCCATTACGGTCAATGGTGAGCACTATCAGGCCATGTTGGAAGATTTTTTGTTCCCCAAATGGAAAAGGAAGACATCGACGACATTATGTTCCAACAGGATGGCGTTACGTGCCACACAGCCAACGTTACAGTGGATCTTTTGCGCACTGTCTTCGACAATCGCATCATAAGCCGAAATGGCTACGTCAACTGGCCACCTCGTAGCTGCGATTTGACTCTGTTGGACTATTTTTTGTGGGAAACCGTCAAGGATAAAGGTTACACCAACCATCCAGAGACGATTGACGATTTGAAACACGAAATTGGAGTCGCCATTGCAGCTATTGAAGCTCACATAATCGCAAATGTATTGAAAAATTGGGTCGATAGAATAGGCTACTGTAAGGCCAGCAACGGCGGCCATATGAATAAAGTGGTGTTTCATTATCAACCGGAATGTTGGAGCTTTCAAATAAAAAAAAAGTAATTAAAAAATATCCATCCGTCTTTTTTTTAATAGCAATATCAAAAAGAAAAAGTTTTGTGGGCCACTCTTTCCACTATTATTATTAAGTTTTCAAATGATAAAATTATGTCCAACACCATTTATTCCTCCTTCAATCTAAATATTCCACCTTTTCATAATGACGTGACACTTCGTTGTGTGGACGAGGAAGATCAAGAGAAAGTTTGTATTTTTTGCGAAATGAGATGCAATTGTAAATTAAGCCCTTAATGGAAAAGAGATCCATGTTCTAAGGGGGTTTTCTCCCCAACAAGTTACATTACGTAGGGATCAGTCCTTGGAAATGGTGACAGTTATATATGTACGAAATATATGTTCTTGAATGGATTTAAAAGACAGCAGTATGAAGCATCTTAATCATGAATGCTAATTCACGTTTTCTTTCTTGGTGAGAATGTCCAAAAGTACCCTCAGTTGTCTACTTACTCATTATCTAGAAAATCGTCTTAATTTGAGGACACACAGGTAGATCTATTGATAATCCATCAAACAGTCCTTACAGTAAATCAATTCTTGAGTGATAGTCTTTTCGTTTTCCAAGTCATTCGAGTAAATATATCATATACTAGAAATTTGTTCAATCATGCCATGATTTTGGTTATGAAAGATATTCTTGTAAAAATTTTGTGACAGTGGAGGGACCTTTTCCATATATGTTACGATCATTCGAAATATTTACCCTCTATATTTAGGGAGTCTATCCTCAAAATCCTTTCGACAATTGGACATTAAAACTTGATAGTTTTATAAAAATAATTGGGGTAGAAATGAAAAGAAAAGACTACAAAAACGATTCAGTTATTGCTAAATATAATAGAGATGAAGCTTATTTATTGACTATGAACTTTTGGGAGGCTGACTTCATTCATCTATTTAAAGAAGAAATATTCATTTCCTATCTTTATTTATAATAAATTTACTTGATGAAGATGAAGAAGCAGTCACACCTCACACATATATGTTTGAATAAGCGGAAAAAGTAAAGTTATTTATAAAGTTATTATGGGCCTTTTGGCATACATTTTAATGCTGGAGAAAGTAAATAAAATCAAATCTTTGGAATGATTTCTATTTTTTTGAACATCTTTTTATATCATGTAATCTTATCATCATCCTGGAGTTGTAAGAATGAAAGAGTGGTCCAACAGTAATGAAATTAAATGGTGAATGCTATTAAAGAATCGCATTTCATTCAAGAAATTAACAATTTTGATTGTTAATTCTATTGTAATGAATATCTAGAAAATAATATAGCTCCTCTGATCAATTGTGAGAACGAGAGGAACATTTTTCTTAAGGGAATTATGGAGCACTACTCAAGGCATATACCTACATCAATCTCGCCTACCTTCTATCCGTTTTCTATCTCAGACTCTCCATCAACCTTAAATTGGTTTTATAACACAAACATTAATTATACCCTAGGTCAATTTCTTACCTCAAACGCTCCTTTCATTAAATCTATTTCCTAAATTAAGCCCTCTTTCTACTCCAAGCTCTTTTCCCACCTTTAGTGTGTTTCCTAACTCAAATTATCATCTTACCTTAAGTCTGTTTTTTACCTCATGTGCTCTTCATCCTCTAAGCTCACCTCTTACCTCAAGTATGTTTCCTAACTCAAGTAGTTATCCTACCTGAAGTCAGTTTCTTACCTCAAACTGTCCTCCTACCATAAGTCTGTTTTGTGCCTCAAGTTCCAGTCTTACCACAAATCTGTTTCTTACCTTGAGCTCTCTTTTAACCTTCAACCTCTTCCCCTAATTTGAATCCGTTTCCCACCTCAAGCCCTCCTATATTAAATCAGCTTCCTTCTCCAAGTCCTCTCCTTACCTCATCATCATCAAGAGTGAAAGAAAGGTACTTCAATTGTAATGAGTGTTTTTGGATACCAACGGTATTTAATTAAAAAAGAGTGTAAATATAGATGATGTAAATTTTTCCTAAACAAAGATTTAAAACAGTAGTTTAAAAAGTTCATATGTAAAAACATCAATAAATAGTTGAATCACTGATATATCGATACTGATATTTTTTTATTTTGAAATTCATCCTATTTGTTCAAAAGTTAAAACCTGTTTATAACACATTGAGATGAAAGTTATGGACGCAAAATCAAAAATCTCTGAATAATTTATCCTATTGCACAAGTTGATTGAATCACTTTGAACACAAAGGAAAATCTAAATGCTCAATGATCATAAAAAATATTCCGTATTAACTTTCTTTTTTTGATTTAGCAATACTCGATGGTTCACAAGTAATATAAATTTAATTGAATTTATGGTAATGGACACATCACATCAAAGGGATGATTAAGAAGAAATATTAACCAATAAGATCCAAAGTATCGTTAATAACTACTGAAATAAAGATGATTAGGGTTATGTAGTTTTAAAATAACTTTTATAATTTTGTAGAGTATAATTATGATTCAGATACTATGGGTTAATTAATAATTTAGGTTTCTGCTTTATTCTAAAGAAAAATACATAAATGTAATGATGATTTTGATGTTTTCTAACTAACTGAGAATATATTCTACCATACTCAATTTTACAAAATATTATGTATATACCTCAGTCATAAAGTTATCTGAAAGTTATAAATTAATAATATACAAAAATAACACTGCCCGAAACGTTGACTTGTATTAAATTAAATTTTATGAATCCTAGTCAAAATGTAGCTTCGTTTTTTTTCTTCAAAAATAATTCATAATACATTTTATTATCTCTTGAGTCAAGGCAAACTATTCGTCAACCGAGTCTATCAATGACTCGATTCCTTATTCATCCTTATGAGACTTGACTATAAATTTCAAAAGCATTTTTTTTCGATTTGATCTCAGCTACTCAAATATGAAAAAAAAAAAGATCTCAATGACAACGATAACTGGAGATAAATTGAGCTCAATGTCAATTCGATGACTTGATCGTACGGTGTACGGAGAAATTTGCATTCAAATAAAGATTACACAAAAATTGTTTATCCAAAATGTGTTTTAACTCATTTGACTATTAGCAAATATATGTATGTCTGTTGTGTAGAAGTTTGGTTTGTCTAATTTGAAGTACCTCCAAGTTATTCAGTAAAACATATTTCAACTTTCCCCTGTTCACTCTACTCTATATAAAGTGATAGTTTTGAGCTAATTCTTCAGAATTGATAAATAATAAGATTATATTTGATATATTAGGATCATTTTTAACTAATAACACAATAAATAAATGCAATTGGATATATTTTTATTTAAGTTTTTTTATATTACAATCAGGATATATCTTATCATGCTCAAGAACTCATTCGCTGTAATTAAACCATGAAAGTTTTTCGTCCAATAACTGCCTTCTAAGTCGTATCATTAACTGCTCTAAGCATATACAATTTCTTTTGGTCTTTAATGTAAGCAGAATTACAATCCTTTAAAGATGGGGCTTCAAGAAGAAAAAATAATTAATTTTGAAATGGGAAAACAGTCACTTGCTTTTGACCCATATGAAGTCACATATTTTTTTATATCTAAAATCAAATTTCATATAATGAAAGACGTGTTTGTTAATAAAACAATAAATAAAGTCATCACTAGATTTTCAAAACATTCACGTTCCAATTAAAGAACTATCAAGCACTCCGTTTTATGAAACGTATCTTTTGCTATGGGCCCAGATATTTTCCTTAGTCAAATTTACAACCATCTTTTCTTTAGTTTCTTGATCTAAATCATCATTGAAGAATGATGTCAAATACTACAGATAGTGACTAAGTTTAGTAATGGCAGCATTTTAGATAGTTTTGTATATTTTTTCATAAACTTTCAATTATTATGCATTTCACATTTTTGCGAAAAAAAACCTCATATCTTGGAACACCCTAATATACATTCATGATACATATTTCTCTTTTATTCCTTGCACTATTTTCTATCTTTGATGTAAATATGTTTTTAAATGTATAATAAAATAAATATATTCGAATTTAAATATAATCATTACAATATTTTCCATGCACTAATGCTATTTTAAATGTATAAGGTTCTCCTTTTTGTAGTTAGCTGATATTAATAAGGGTCTTAATTCAGACGTATCATTTGTCTCGCCCTTGTCTTCTCCTGCCCCTCTTTTTTTTATTTTAAACTGAAACTACTAAATTCTAATGATCCTCTTTGGTTTCTATGATTTTTTTAAAAACATCCCTATGTTATTATAATCTTTTAGAATAACATTACTATTATTTAATTTCTGTATATACATTTTTTGGAGTTTTTTGACCTATTTTTCCCCATTTTTAAATCATCATGAATCATACTGAAAAGAACATTTTCAAGATGAGAGAAATAGGTATTTTACCGTATGACTGATACAACTATTTTTTAAACTTTTTTTTATTTATCTTTAATCTATTTTTTAGTTTTAAATGTATGCCTTGCCCCATCTTTTATATATGAATTCTTCTTAATGGTAAACTACATACGAACATGAGACCATTTAGCAGAAAATAAAGTAAATAGAAGGATTTTTTTTCTTCAGAGATCTACAGACGTAGAGCCCTATTGCAGTAGTAAGCCATGTTGTACAGTTTATATTTTTTGGATTTTTAATAGCAATTCAAGATATAGCCTTTCGATATAATATGGTGAATTTGAGTGCTAGAAAAATTTCCCGTAGCGGAACACATAAAATTATATTTAAAGAGGCTTTGTAACGAAATAATTTTTTTGGATACATTTTAAAAATCAAACACCACTAGAAAGGGCAAAAATATAATAAAAAAAGTTCAATATTAAACCTTTTGATGATAATTGTCCCCCTTACACCTCCCAATTGCCAAGCATGTCATCTCATTGAGTCTTGGGAAAAGACACCAATCTACGCAAAAACTGTCAGCTAGGCTTACTGCAAAGGGTTACAATGTGTCCAAAGAGACTGTGAGAAAATACTTATAGAAATTTGTTGGTGCTATGGCCTAAAAGCAGGCTTCCAACCCCCTTTTGACAAAGCAAATGAAGAAAAAGAGGATTGCATTTGCCAAGGATAAGCTTGGATTGAGTCTGAATAACTGGAAACGTATTTTCTGCCCAGATGAAAGCTTCTTTCCATTCATTGGCTCAAAAAATTTACCAATCGTGAATGGACCAAAAAAAAGGATGATGATCCGTATGTGCCAATTGTGAAGTACCCTCTAAAAATCATGGTTTGGGAAGCTTTCGGAGCTCTGGGAGTGAGTGATCATCATGTAGTGGACTACAAGAAGAAGATTGATAGGGTCTACTATCGGACCAAGATTATTGAGAAGTTTGCTCTCAATTCTCACCCGAAAAATTGTTCCATAGCCTTCTGAGGCTATCTTCATTCAAGACAATGTTTTTTCTCATGCTTCAAAATCTACTCAAAGGTGGTGTTCAAAGCATCTGCCTGGCTTTTTGGAGAAATATCAATGGCCTGAGAAGAGTCTGGACTTGAATCCAATCGAAAAATATGTAGGGTATCATGAAGGATAAGTATAACAGTCCTCCCCCTTATGCATAAAATGAGAAGCTAAACTTTGGATCCTAGAGTCCTTGAGAATCTTGCTACTGACATGCCCCAGGAGGATGAAGGAAGTTATATAGAAGAAAGGAGGATTCATGGGTTGATGTACAGCCTTTCCATGCTAAGTTTTCAATGAAATACGCTGCTTTTTCCAATCTGACAATCTTTAATTGGCACCCTCTATATACACAATAATTTATTCGATAGTAATTTTTATTGTGCAGGCTAGAAAATATGAGGATGAAAACATATTTCGAAGGGTGTACGCGCCATTGAAAAAAAAGATTGATAACCATTTCCTATACTTTTGAAATTATTCAAAGTAAGATACAAATTATAAAATATATAATTTATTGAATTTTTCGAATAAACAGACTAAAAAATGAGTTATAATATAAAAAATATGGAGTATTGATGTTTATATCCTGTCTTGGCAGTTCAAAATGTATTCCCATCCATCTAAACTTTGGCATGTATACCTATTTTTATTCGTAATCTTGAAATATAATATGCAATTTATTCGATTTTCTAACTTTTTGGGTTTCGGCCCACCCTATTTTGTTTAGGCCCCTAAAAATAACACACATCAAAAAATTCTGATGTCATGTGAAAATGCACAATATATCAAATGTATCCTAACTGATTGAATTTTGATAATATATCATCAACTGATAGCACAATAATCAATAACTCAAATGATAATTACTAGGTTATAGAAAATCAATGAAAACATGACTAGACTTTTCTCTTTTCCCTCAAAATCAGTTTTTATCCAATTTCTTGAAGAAAAGTGTACACAAATTATTCATATTTTCAACAATAATCCCTGATTTATTGTACAATGGCGTATAACCTTTGTACACTTAATTTTAATTCGTTTACATAAAGATTTTATAACGTATTAGGAAAACCACCTCATAAAATATAAAATAAATTAGAAAAAAGAACATCAAATGCCCCTCATTAGGTGGGAACACAGATCTTTAGATTCGCATCCATTATCCGTACTTCTCAGGAAAATAATTCATATTTTATGACAGTTGATTCCTCTCTCCGGAGTTTAACTTCAGCCAAGGATTGTTAGAGTCCGGAGCGATATATACACTGTGAATCAGGTATATGGATAACATATGTTTATCTTTCTAATTTATTTTTATTTATTAAAATAAACATAACAGGGGATAGGGGGTATTTACTAAACTGAGTTCTGCCACGACACCATTTTGTTCATGCCTTATTTATTCAGTCAAGTCAAGTCTTAGAACCGATTATATTGGTCTTTCGATTTGTTAATATAAATATCGATGGTTTATTAAGTCAAATAAGATATTTATGAGATATTTATCATATTTGACAAAAAATGGATATTAATTTCATTATTATCCAATTATTTTACAAACTTTTGAAATTTTTATTTAACTTTGTGTCAGTTAAATTTTTTAAAGTACAAAAAAAAAAAAGACCTTGTTGTAACAATCTCTGGTTTTCCCTACATTTGTAAATTGTATATATGTGTAGAAAGATATGTATATGGTCATTGATTTATGGATATATTGATTATCGTTGTATTAATTTTTTTTATCAATAATGTATTGATGCTATTCCTATTGTTGAAAAGAAATCAACATCAGGATTGATATATACATATGTGTATATGTACAATACATATACACTATAGTTGCATAAGGATATATATATATATTCATTTAAGATAAGTCAGATTTCCATCCTTCACGCTTTATTTATATATTGTAGGGGAAACCTGTACAGTGTAGGTTGCAAGAGGCCTTTTTCTCGATGTTCAAAAAAGATACATGCATAAAATTTACATCACAGTTGTAAAACATAATCCAGATTATTTTGAAAGAAAATAAGAAATAATAATTTTCAACTTTTTTAAGATGTTAGACAAAAATTGTTTTCCAGGGGTAAATGTGATTTTTTTGAGAATTATTATTTAAGTAATAATTCAGTTTTGCATTGTTTTTCCTCTAACGGATATATTTTGAATGATTGATTACTAATTGAAGTACCTACAACTGCTAAAAGTATATTAGACGTCGATGAACACTTTGAGCTATTAAATTTCAATGTATTTTTTCTTTAATGTTCCTTTAATTGGTTAGATAGAGTTGCACTGATTAAGTATAAGTAAACATTATAGTTTTACAATTACTCCATCTAACCCAGGAATCTTTGGGTGAACTCCATATACATTAAGTATATTTCTATCTTTAGGAACTACCACCATTTTCTTTTGGTGTTCATCTTTGACAGGCACTCAAACAAATATGTATCAAACAAGTACAAAACTGTGCAAAAAGTTTTTAGTACGAAATCTTATCACTATAATGTTATTTAGAGAAAACCAATTCCACTGATGCAACATGAGATTCATATTATTAAAACCATCTATTGCGTAAATAATAGCTTTCTATTTACTAAACCTTATATATAGTAAATGATAATTCGGTAACTATTCCCGGCCTACCCTACTTTTAGTGTAAATATTATAATTCTTTTCATTCATTGATAAACATTATCTCTACGACTTTTCCCCGTAAAACTTACTAATGGATTATTTATGTTCAATTCCTAGTATATATAAAAAAGAATATTAGATACAACAACTAAAGAAAGATATCCCTCTAATCTTGAACAAATATTTCAAATAGTATACAGACTATAAATTATGAAGAAGGTCAAATCCTTTAATAAACAGATCCCTTTAAATATTATTCATATTTCACTACAACACACTTCATATTACGATTGTCGTTAGAAAATTTGCTGCAAAGTCTGAGAGATGACACTATTGGCAAGTATCAAGCTTATGCTCAGTTAATAGTATCTTTTGGAAAAATACAGACAAAGTGTCAGCCAGATCGGTCCATTTCTTTCTGTTTGCCATTCGTTTGAATCGAGGAAGTGGAGTGATTTTTAAAAAATGGTCGAAAAATAATTTCGTATGTCCATTAAAAATTACTTTATGAAAGGCAAAACACCTCAAGAGACTAAAACAAAGCTTGATAAACATTAAGAGGACTCTACACCTTCTATTAGAATATTTTATAATTGGTTTTAAAAATTTGGAGGGCCCATATCGGCACAAGTGACGCTGAACGTTCTGGACCCCCTGTTGAGGTTACTGATGCAGAAATCATTAATAAGATACATGATATAGTAATGGATGGCAGAAGAGTAAAGGTGCATGAGATTGCCAGTGCTGTTTGTTGCGTTGGCGTGTAAAATTCCAAGAGATGCTAATCTCTAAACATAACTTCGATACTAAATGTTATTGCAATTTTTTTACTCATCATGCAAAAGTATTGTCCATCTTTTTGATCGTTACTAATTTTCATGATGATTACCTCACGAAAACTTTTTATCTTTAAATCTGCAAATACACAAGAATAGTTACATATTATTATTATTTAGGTCCTAAGCTATGGTTTAGCAAAAAAAAAAAAAAAAAAAAAAAAAAAAAAAATACAATTTTTTAAAGCTTTTATCCGACATTTATTGAAAATGAAAGAATATGTACTTAATTAATAGCAAATGTTTGACCTTGCATCAAGATGTTGAGTTCCTCATTAATTTCACCTTGAGAAAGATGAAAATAAAATTTATATATTTGTGGTCTATACATAGAGATTAACACTATATTTTCCATCAATAAGCCTAGATAGCTTAATAAATATACATAAATATATTTTCGTACAGCAAATATTAATTTTTTAATTTGCTTAATTGACTATGAATATTTATGTTTCTCAAGGTAAGGTATACGACAAAATATATTTGTTCCTATGCCATCCAAATTGTAAAAATTATTAGATTTTTAAATAAAAAAGTCAATTTTATCGTTTTTTTGTACTTACGAGGCATTTTCTCCGATTCACAAAAAGATAAAAAAATATTTTTATTGTTTTTTTTTAATTTAAATAAATATACCTACAAACTATATCAATGTTTTTTTTCTGTTATTCTTTCAAGACGAAAAAAACAACCCTTTTAAATCATTATACAGATCATTCTTATGTATTTTGAGGTAAAATCAATCAGGAACACAGCATTTCAATCCAAATGCAGAAAAAAACTTGATATTTTGTTGACAAATGTTATTTCTAAGCTTCTTTTCATTAAAAATTAAGATAGTAATAATAAGTTTTACAAAAAATATACACGAACCCACTTTGTATCCATTCCGTACCTCCCTCGATGTTATAATTGTATCAGTACAATCCCCAGTTACCTCATCTGAAGTTAAACATAAAGATGCTGAATAAAATTCATGGACTTATATGACACTGTTGATTGTCGACTAAAATGCTGAGTGTAGTGATGGAGTTGCATAATCACTTATTGTCTAAAAAGTTAGTATTAATTATAGTTGAATTCTGTTAAAAATTGCTGGTAAAAAACTGTGATACTTCCGGAACCTACATTGCACATGTAGTCCTTGTATGTCAAAAAATCATGCACGATATGTTCCACTCATTCTTTTGATATCTATAAAGTCTCATCTTTGTGGATAAACTTTACTTTGTCATCACTCAAAATTATTTTATGGACTTTTTATGCATGTTTTCGTCATTAACTGCCTCTTTCGGACATCCACTGCGTCCAGTGTCTTCGATGACTCATTTAAATTTAGCAGACCATTTTTTCAAGGGTTGATTTCGCTGGTGCAGAGTCTGAAAGTCAAGTCTTGGCTTCAAAATATTATTTTTTTCGTCATTTTTTTTTTTTTTTTTTTGTTAAACAATACCAAAAGCTGCTTTACTCATAATGTTATTTTTTACGAAGTAATTGTCCAACAGCTGAAAAACTCGTAAAGGTATCTTTTGAAGGTTGATACTAACAAAAAATCAATTAGTCTATGAATTTTTCTGGAGATCTAGAATATTTCAATGATCAGTATTATGTATAGGATATATTCATTCTCACAACCCTCTTCAGGGCTTTCTCCTCGCTCGTATAAATGTTCACTGTGGAGTGTAAATCTCATGTATTTTATTTGTTACCCAAATTCGATGGGTCTACGTAAAAGTAAAAGTCTATGTGGATAAACCGGCGACGATTGAAGCATTGGAAGCAAATATTGAGCGAGTTATTCGTGAGATTCCGGTCACAATGCTCGAACACGTCATCGAAAATTGGCGCAAAAGAATGGACGATTTAAAGGCCAGTTACGGCCAACATATGAAGGGGATTATTTTCTAGAAATAATTGTAAGGGATTGTTTTTTCAGTTCATAATAAAATTTTGAACATAACAAAATATTTTATTTCTACAATCCAAAAACCGCTCGTTTTGAGTCACCCTTTACGAAAAAATATAACAATGAAAACATTCTTTACTTCTTTTGTAAGACCTCAATTTAAACCTCATATCATCATTGTCAAAAAGTAAATCCGATTATTAAAATGGTTGATAACCTCATATCAAAAAAGTATGGAAAGAAATTCTCACCAACAAACGGCTTATCGTGCCCTCTATTGGAGGAAAAGTCGGATACAAAGTGGAGGCAGCACTTGCTAATTCTTTTGGCTAATTTACATACACCTACAGAAAGAAATCCCCATTCTAGTGGGACTAAAGGAGATGATTGTGCGTTTAATAAACTCTATAGACTAATTAATTTTATTTTCATACCATATTCCTTTGTCTTTTAACAAAATAGAAGAATCAAAATAACTATTATTTTATATTCAACTTTAAACATTTTATTGCAAATGTTTGTCTGTTTGACAAAATTGACAGCTTCTAGTTTTTACATAATTCTGAATTATATTTATCATTCTAAATAGTTTTATATAGCGAATTTCCTTTTCCACTATGTGGTCAGAGGGCTATATTTATTTAATAAAAATAAATGAATATAGTTGCTTTTGGCTGTATTGATTTAAAAGTTGTCCAGAAAGATGAAATAAAGAAAATGATATCAATTACTCCATTCGTCACCCAAGATTTACAAGACGAAATACAATAATTTACTACAAAGAAATCTGTTTATAGTAATACCGTGAGATATGAGTACCTAAACAAACGAATCTTGTGGCTTTCAAACATGGATTTCGTGTAAAAATTGCCATTGATACAGGATTTTTTATTGAGATGCGAGCTGGCAAAGAGTTGTCACACAAAAATTTTACAGTATTTTGAAAAGACAAACCAAGCAACTTCTTGGATATAATTTAGATGAAGAAGCCTACGTTTATATTTACAGGATGTGTTTGTGGGAATAAACGTGAGGTGAGCAAAGGGAAGATTAGTGACGTTATTCATAACAAAATGAAACAAAGTATAATTAAAAAGTTGCTTTCAGCTGCTTTTTTTTTTGCTAACGAGTTCAGTACAAGAAATACTTAAGCTTATTTGTCAAAGCATTACTTTAATTAGCATTTTCTCCATTAATTCATTTTGGAGACTTAGATATTTACATTTTTTGCAATCATTTCTATTTGGTTAAAAAAATAGAAAAATGATATATTTTTTTAGACAAATTTAATTAAATGTTAAATTAAATGACAAATTTAATTATAAGAAAGATAAAAAACACTTAAGGATACTCTCAAAAAATAAAGACAATTTACTTTTAAGAAAAAATTATATAATTCATAGTAGCATCAGAAAAATAGAAAGCTTATATTTGTTTGTTTTTATTGTTTGGAAACAAAATATTTTGAAGGAGTAATGAAGAAGTGATTGATAAATAATGTGTTCACAAACTAAATTCTTTAATCTTTAAAATGTCTTGGTTATATGTAAGGGAGACCAAAGACAGCTGTAATGATTCCTTGTTTTCAAACATCAAAAAAGCTACAAGCATATAAATTGAATCGTAATTTTGGATATTTTTCAAGTTATTGAGGAAACAAATCGATAATAATTAGTGATGGGACTATCAAACCGAATTAAGATTGGCATCCGGAAAATAATCTTTAATTTGCGATTCTGAATCTTATTTATTTCTGGTATTTAACTCTTTTGTACTTTTCTAAGTTATAAAAATATATATGCTTTTTACTAGAAAATTTGATATTTGCATTTTTTGTCAATTTTTTCGAATCGTTATTGAATATTCGTTTTTTTCCTTAAAAAATTGAGTGGTCATGTGCACTACGTGAGCCACTCTCAAGGAATCGTCAAACAAATGTTCTGTAAGTCTCTTGAACAGACTTACAAAATGTGAAGTCTCTCTCTGTATCTTCCACTCTTGATTTATTCGTAAAAAAGAGTTAAATTAGCTAAACTCCTTTATCCATTACTCATTGAAAGGTTTGCACAATATTTGCTAATTTTGTAAGTACTTGTTCCGACCGTAAAAACATTTACGTACCAATTAAGTAGGGGAATCTACAATTTGTCTTTCATGAGCTTACTTTCAGATACTTAAACAAATATGCATTCCAACACCATGTATCAGGGGATGGGGGTCGTTGTCGTAGGTTCTGTGGCCTCGTTTTACAATTGCCTTATTGCTGAAACTCCTGATGTCTTGAAGAATTCATCTTGTGTTTATTCTATGGTTTAAATTCAATAGCTCGTCCGCGTCCAACATAGGAAGAACTAAATCTACATTTGATTCTCAAGCAACGGTCATTTGCTTCAAGTATTCACTAACAATATCCGAATATTCAAATATCTCTCGGGGAACCGTGAAAATTCTTTCAGTGAATGGAAACCCTGTATTCCTTTTAAATTTATCTTTCAAGTATTTTGCCCAAAAATATAAAATACTTTTGTGTCTGACCAGCCATGTGAAGTTTAAATGTTTCAACCCGATTTCCATATTTTTCGACCGATCTCCCACGATGAAATTGGAGCCTACTTAGGGCTCTTTGAAAGATAAGCTTATTTTGAACATAATATACATTTTTGCTCGGTAATTTGTGTCTTCTCTTTAATATTCTCTGAGTAAGGATTATATTTAACTACTGGTGGACTACTCGAGAAATTGGAACGGTATTCCATATTTGTAACATATCATTTGAACCATTGATTGTATTGCCATCAGTTGATATCGTTTTATCAAAATTAAACTTATGAATAACGTTAATGGGTTGAGCTTGAACTAGCTTTTATTCAATTGCTGTGAGTCATTACCAACTATTAAATGAAGAATATTTCCACAGTTGCATTGGGAATAATTGGCTAACTTAGAGTTAATATCTGTTTTTTTTTGGAAAAGGAAAGGTTGAGATATACGAGATGCAATAGAGATTTCTACATGTTTAATTAATCTATATTTAGACTTGTGTAATTATAGATAGGTAATTTGAATCACGTTTATAACACCTCAATAAAGTTTAAAATGTAAAAATATATTAACCAATAAGAAAAAGTTGTTATAAATTACATACATACAAAAGTTTACAATTTAAAAAAATATGTTTTCAACATTTCAATATTTCGTTTTGAAATTGATTTTTTTTTCATTTTTATTCATATTATAAATGTTAATATACTCGTATATAGAAAACATAAAAATAACATAATTTTATGATTTGCTAGAAGGAACTTTGTTATACTAACATAAATAACAATTATTGATGCCCATATTTATAAAAGAGAAAGTCAATTTTTTTTTTCTATTTGTGTGGATATCCCTTAGATTGTTACACGAAAAAAATATATATAAATTTATATGTTACAAAAAAATATTCATTTCTAAAGGTTTCTTGTTCTATGGATTCAAAATGAATTTATTAATTAGCATAAATTTTTGTTAAAATGATTATAATTGTAACATAAATTAATTTAATTTTTTTTTTTCGAAATAGCCCCCTTTGCATAGATTTGCAGGGGATGTACGGACAAAGTTGTTTACCGTTGAGGTCATCCACAATGACCAATATGACTCTGTTGTAGAAGTATTGCTCCTAATAATGATTTAAACCCATATAAAAATACGATAAACCATTCTTTTTTAATGTATTTGCGTGTATCATATTCACTTACTATTAATTAAGTAATACATGAAGGATCAAAAGCGTCATTTTGCAGAATATACCTGCTCATTTCTACTTAGATGTTGGTACAAATAATGCTGTTTAGATACAAAAAGTATTTGAGCCACATCTTTATCCTAGAGCCTTAATGCATCCTTAATTCAATGAACACCAAAACCCAAAGAGTAGAGTCTGTGACATAGGCTTCGAGCTCAATCCCTGCTTTAAAAAAGCGACTGAAAGAATGAGAGCCCAAATATAATAAATTTGGATATCAAGTAAAAATTATTACAAAGGGTGTCGTCTCCTCTTTCATACAGGAAGGAGGAATGGATTTCTGGAGTGATGGACAAGAGGAGTCGAATGAACTGGGTGGTACAATAGTCAAGGTGGGCCAAAATCCATCGCTCAATAAAGGAAGTGTGGACCTGATACGACTCTCAGATCTTGTACTAAATCAAGTCAATAAAAGAAATAAGAGCGAAGATGGAGTTGTGCTCATGAAGATGGACATTGAGGGAAGTGAGCTGGAAGTCATTACAGATCTTTTACTGACAGGGGCTCTATCAACAATCAATCTGACTTTTGTGGTGTGGCATTTGCAATTTAAGGATATGATATGAATATAGTCAAGTCCTTGATCGAAAACACTAAAGATATTAGTCAAAAGTACAAACTCAAAGATGCCTTACACATAAAAGATATGGATGATGAAACCTACTACGACTCAAACTTTTTCCTTTGTCAGTGCTAAATCTTGGGAGGGATTTGCTCATATTTTTAAGAGGTAGACCAGGATTTTTGAGCATTAATAAATGTAGAAGAAATAAAATTTAACTAAATGTTAATTTTATATAATAATATCAGCAGACATGAGTTAATAGTAAAACCATACATATTTTTCAATAATAAATATTTTTTTACATTTTCCTCAACAAAAGATCAAATCTATTTATTTTGTTAGAATATATTTGGCTCTTTATATCGGAAGAAACTTTTTTAACAAACAAATATAACATTTTAAGAGATTATATCCAAAAAGTTGTCAAGTTTGTGGCTATTTTTGCATTTTGCTATTTTCAATGTTCCTACACTTAATACAGCCACTTTGATAATATTATTATACACTTATCCTTGTAGAAAATAGTTTGCTCTATCTATTGGAATTGTGAAAGTATGGATACATTCTAAATATATATTTCATCTCCTAGATATGGGAATAAATGTCTAAATTTAGAAAGACAGTATCCACACATTGAAACACTCTTTATGTGAAACCGCTCTATAAGGATTTTTGTACTTGTTAGTCGTGTTGTGTCGGTTCTTAGATATGACAGGTTTAACGTTTTTTTAGAAACGTATATTTGTTACTATTTTTAAAAAGACATTTAAAATAAAATGCCGTCCCTGTTTTAGTCTATATACTTATAAATTCATTCCAATGGGCGCCCTGAACAAGAGAAGGTCTTGGGGCAGTTCCTCTCTAACACTTTCCCTGGTTGCGACATTCAATTGAGGTTCTTATATTGTTTTGATCTTGTCAACAATTTCATATATAGTTGTATAAAATATGTCAAAATAAAAGAAACCAAAAGAATATATGTCAATCCGATCTTAGAATCGTATATTTTACTTTAAAATCACCCATAACATTTGTTTTCAGTGGTTATTCTACGTATCCAACGTTTTATGAGGTAATACTTATGATTTAAAACAAACTTGGCTGAAGGGGAGAACCGAGTGGGTTCGAATACTTGCACGTTCTTCATATCATAATACGGTCATTTTTAACCAAATTTCATAAAAATAAATAGTAATTAATCAACAACTATTTCATTACATTTCATCATAAAAAATTGTTTTTGGAGTGATCATTTGTTCCCTCTCTACAATATTTTAACTTTTTTTCGTCAAAGTGATCTGTGTCACCCTTTTTGTCGGGTGATATGGTACACTTTAGACATTACAATTTTTGAAGTAATATAATTTTTTGAAATTTATCAATATTTCAATAATTTGACTATAAGAACATTAAAGATATTATTACAGACACTTTTACGAAGAAAAAACATATAAAATATCCCCCAAATCAAACTGTAAAGCTTTAGTCATTTTTAACAAGATTTATTATTGCCTTTTACAATTACAGACATACACAAAATGGAGGATGGTAAACATAAAATAAACTTTTGTTAACTCAAAATTTTCAATTTTGTATAATCTTTTTGGATTGTTTATTATTTGCTTTAATTTTTTTATATTTTTCGATTGAAGAATAGCATTTTTTCTGGCCTATCTGTAGCCACTTAACACCATAAAATTTACATCGTTTTTTCTGGATTCGTAACCATCTAAAATTGTATTTGTTTGCCAAAATAAGACTTGAAAGGCCCGAAACCAACAACGGCTGCAATTTATTTTAAGTCTGAAGAGAAATAGTAAGTAAAACAACTCCATTATTTTTGGCATATTGAATTGAATTATAATTTAAATGAGATTCATGGTTATCCATAATAAATATGATCTTATTTCTTTCCAATGCATGATAATATTTTATTAAGTTTTTAATAAATAATAAAAAATTTTGGGCAGTTATACAACCGGATTTGTTAGGAGTCTGGCTAGTCGCCCCGAACATAATTTTTGTTTTATCAAATCTTATTCTGGGAAAAATAAATACAAGAGGTAGACAAATCCACTTGCACTTATAATATAAACCATAGTAACAAGTTCGCCCTTTTCTCGAGACACAACTTGTCCTAATTTTTGTGGTAATGAGTTTTGGCCTTTTTGGAGTTGATGTGATTCTTTTTCATCAAGATTCTGTGACTTTCAAAATATCATTTTCAAGAACACTTATGTACTTTATCAAAAAATTTGGTGCTCCTATTAAATGCTGAAATACGAGGGAAGGATGTTGATTCGGTTTTCCTGATGAGTTTCGTTTCGATCCAATATATTTCTTTCCAGCTACTTTTTTGTCGTCCCAAGATTTCAGATGAACAATTTGATTTTTAGTAATATATTTATAAGCTAGCCTACAGATTTGAATTGGAGCCAATCCATAAAATATTAAAGATGTAGTCTTTAAATATTGGCATAATTAGCTTTCCAATGTATCTTTAAAGACGGATCGTGGAGTTCCAAGAGGAACAAATTTGTTTTTGCAGTCTATAATTTACGATCATTTAATTGCTACAAATAAAGTTGGTGGTTGAACATTAGTCAATTTTGAAGCTTTACGAATACTCATTCCTCCGGTATGATCCTTAAATACCTTTTGAAGGTCCTCTAAGGAATATTTTGGAGCGTTTTTTTTTTGTATAAACCCTTGTCAGTTTATACATTTGCGCCCTAACGCAAAATAAAAAAAAGTACCTTCATTTTATCATTTTTATTTGAAGAGGGTGAAACCGTTCAGGTGAGTTTCAACCCGAGCATTCGAGTTTGAAATTACCCCGCAACACTGATTTCAAAATTATAAATTAAGGCACAAAATATGCTTATAACTTTTTTCGCTATAAATAATTGTCATTGGAGTAGGAATACTTTTATAACAAATATCTGAGGAATAAAATTAAAACTTGATAAGATATATCTCCTGACATTTGACTAAAAATTATAAGAAAAAGTTTCATCAAACTGTCATGTCCTCTAATTCATTGCACGTGCATTCCTTAGCAAATCCTTTGTATAACAAAGGAACTACTGTCCTTTGGACAAAACTTGATCAAACTAATTTAAAAATGATAGTTTCCAAAAAAAAAAAAAAAAATCAGAGTGTACGTTTTCCCACACCGTTCAAATTCCCCGATTCTCCCGTATATATGCAGTATATAAGGTAAGGCATTACGTAGACCAACGTGATATATACAGCACAACCGGCATTAGCCCGACTTGTTTTTTACTAGTGATCGGCTAGCATTGCTGTCCTGCCCCGCATATAAGACCTTTATAATATCACTTCTTTAGCAGCAAACGTGTAACTAACTATTATTTTTGTTTTTATATATTTTTTTGAATTTTTTATACGACGTGCTAAGCTTTAGCGTATACGTTGCTACGTTGTTATTTCATAAGAAGTAGCCAAGCATTTCGAAAATATTTTCTACAATTTTGCTATTTTTTGAATCTAATGTATTAAAAAGTTCTTCTATTAATTCCAGAATATGCTCCAAATTTGTTTTAGTAAGAGCCAATTCCCTACATAAATATAGTAAATCTTGACCAAGTCTGTGAGAGAGACTTTGTCGCAGTACTTGATGATGCAGGCCTTTAAGGAGTAGATGCTTTTGTGGGAATTACCAAAAACCTTCTTCTCTCACAGTGAGCTGGATCATTATAGTTTAACAAAAATATATAGCACCAAAATGACACCCAAAACTCAAAAACTGTGGCATCTGGCTTTCAGAATCTGTTGAGAAATACATCATCCGTGCAAGAATCAATAGTTGTCAACTTTGCAATTTTTAAATACGGTATAAAACAGGATTTTAAACCGCCTAAAAAAAGATGTTTCCAATTTGTTGAAACTTCAGGTAACCATATGGTTATATACTGTGTGAAAAGGATCTGAGATCAAATGAATTGAGAGTGTTGTGAGACGGAGAGGTCTGAATGTGGCTGGAAATAAATTTTTTCGAGGCATTACGAACTCCATTTTGTCTCCAGCTGACGAGTGGTTTACTTACAAAGTCTGTAGAGAAACACTTGAAGTGTACTTTATTATGAAAGTAGATGATCGATGTTGTTTCTTTTAAGACGGATGAGGAGACCACATCTCAAAGTTTATATGACTACAAAGCTCTTCGTGCAGCTTTTTACGTCGTTGCAAAGAAATGGAATCATCTTTTAAAGGGAAAATTCTGAGGGACGACTTTTTCGGTTTGACGTCCCCAAAAAAGATCCTACATCATGCTGTTGCAAAGAAAGTATAATATTAACTCTATTCATTTGAAACAATTAATGCCGCTACAAATGTTCCGTGGGAAAACATTGTTAATATGAGATTGATATCCTTGTGTAAAAAAATAAAAATATTAAGCTTTTAGTTTTTTATTTGCTTGTTTTTATAGGATTTTTTTATCGCCACCTATTTAATAAGGATTATTGACTCTTCTTTCGGTTATTAATGTTTTTATATTGTTAGTTAGTTAAAGTTGTAAGAAATTAAAGGGTAAATAAAATAAAAAATTATGAAAATATCTTTGTTTCAAAATAGAAAACTGTTAAGACGTCAAACTAAAAATAAATTTGGAAGGCTGTAATGTTTCCAACCTTGAGTGACAAAAAGAAGGAAATAAAGACACCTGGAACATTTGTCAGAATTGAGTAATAAATATTGAATAAGTTATGCTTGATAATAATATTTAATACATATTCAAACCCATGAATTACAGCATTAAATCAAACTTACATTGAGTTTTGATAATCTGTAAATAAGTCCCAATATTTCAATAAGTAATTATCCCTTAGTTGGAGTTAATTTGATAACTAATCTTACTAATTTTGGGCTATATTTTCTTTTAATTTATGGAGGAGGAAAGGTTGGTAGATCCAATAAACTGAACTATATACTTATCTTAATAAAAAATATTTCAATCATATTTTAATTTTGGTGCAGGACGTAATTTTGTGTAGGGAATCAATTCAAAATTGGGAAAAATCTACAACTGACAATTTTAAGCCAATCGAAACACAGAAAATGATCATGAAGCCTTGTAGGGTATTTATGTCTACCTTCTCCAACTACAGTCAAACCTGTTTTAATGGTCAACTGATTTCATTATATTACTGCACTAAGCCACCAACTCTAGTTCCCACTTTAATTTCGGACCAGAAAATACTGCATTAAGCAAAATAAAGATGGATGTAGACTTAATTATTTACCCTCTCATGAGGAGTCAATATATTGTGCTCCAGAGATAATAAACATTGTAATTTACTAACAACTTTTGGGGCAACTTGCTCGAAATTGCTAGCTCCACGCAGTACAATACAAGAGTTCGTTGTTCGATGACTTCCTTCCCAATTAAGACTACATACCAGGGCTACAACCCTTAAAATGATGTAATACTGTTTGTTTTCTTTAATACATTCTTTGAAGATTGCCCGCTTGTCCTTGAAAAGGCCCTCCGTAAAAAACACGCCAGATGAGATACATAATTTGAAATATATCAGCTTTGGCGTGAGGATTGGAACCCAAACTCGTTTGATGAAGTCTTCTACTCTTTTGTCTCCCTAGGAATCTACTTGAAATGTCTGTATTCACAGTGTTATATACAATAATGAAGACGTGTTCCGCATTCAAGAAGTGCATGTAGATAATTACTAGTCCTCAAGGGGAGTTCATTAAATAAAAGAATATTCATAGGTGTAATTTTTTGTTTTGTAATATTATTATACAAATGTGATGGTCAAAATGTTCTTGAAGTATCATGTCTCAAGTGTAGAAATGTTTTTTTTTTGCACCTGCTATAGACGTAACATGGAAAGTCTCGATTTTAATCTAAAAAGTAGACTGACCAACTACTCAAATGATAATTTTTCTTTCCTTTATTTATCACTTTTAAGTAAAAGTTGTGAGCTGAATGATTAGTATATATATTTTAAAAATCAACGTTGAGTGGCTGAGACATTGATCCATTCACACAGAGTTTATAAATATAAATTAAAAACCACAACAAGATGATTTCATCATGCGTTGTTAACTCTAAAAGGCAACACAATATATGTACGTATTTAATTATAAGTGACAACTAGCTTCTTTTTTTTTTAAATAAATAGTATATTAAAAGACTTACACTTTCTCCTACTGCTTTCTAAAAAATAGTTGTTTATTCAACAGTTTTTGAACTTCTAATGTTTACATATGTAGAGGGAACATCAACACGGCGTAGAGCCATATACCCTATAATATATTTTTTACTATGCTTGAAATATACACATATATAAAATAATAATTTGGAAAAGAATAAAAGTTTTTAAAAACTAAAAGCTAAAAAACAAAACTTAATAAAGAGGTGTCAAACTTTTATATGGTTTCGCCTTTCGCCTCTTGTAATAATTTTATGAATATATGCACACTTGAAATATATATATTATCAGTTGAGCTCTAACGTAAAACTGAATACAGTTGTGCGCAATGGGTAACAATAATTACAATGGAAATCTTCTTAACTAGGACTGCAACTTTTATTGAGTTTAGTATGTTTGCTATGTTTCATGCTTTAAGCTAATGTTATTGACATAAATAAGAAATACTACTGATAGAACTCATATTCGTACCAACAGTTATTTTTCTTTCTTTCCTTAAACCCAACTTTATCTCAACGTTTCTCACAAACTTATGCGTCAAAACTCGTCAAGAGTAAATTCGTACTTTCGGTCTGTAAAAGCTAATTTATCATTCTGAGGACATCAAAAACGATGTGGTGGTCATAAAAATTAGCTTTTGACGTAACACTATCAATATGAGAGTTGTCATACTCATGCATTTGCTGTTAAGTAAAACAAAATAAATATAAATCATGCAAGGCGTCAACTGAGATGTGTTTTGAGAAAAAGAAGCAAAAAAAAAAAAAAAAATATCCATGGCTATGGACCATAAGACTTCTGTTTATGACATTATTTTGCTTTTTTTTATAAATGCTCCTTTAATTGGTCAGATGGATTTACAGGGTGTCCCCGATAAATTGGAAAGGCATCACCTCACCGGTGCTGGAGATGACACCCAGGGTCATCACGGAGGCCGGGAACTTTGAGGTGAAGGCCGCAGGGACCTCTTCTCTCTCCTTGGGAAGCCACCTGTCATTCTGGACATTGTAGCTTCTGTCGACAGTCCAGTTCTTCTCGTCAGAGAAGAAGATGATTCTTCTTCCATGGCTCTTCAGGTCATTGAGGAGATGCTTACCGTTGGTGAGCCTGGTGGCCTTCAAGAATGTCGTGAGGATATGTTGTTTGGCCATTCGGTATGACCTGTACCCGATTTACAGCCTTGGAGACCAGCTGCTTGCTCACTCCACGGTTCTTGGCCAACCTGGACAAGGAAGTCCACGGTGAAGCCTTGATGGACTTCCGGAGGCCTTCAAGGAAGCGGGTAGTGCGGATTCGGTCACTTCTCATCTTGTGGGGCTTGCAGCAGACCTTCCCCTCAACCTCCCAGGTATTGAAGACCCGGTACACAGTGGTCTTTGGGTAGTTAAGAAGCTTGTAGATAGCAGAGGGCTTGTGCCCCGCACGAGCCAATTCGAGGATGGTGTCTCTCCTTGCTTGTTCCATGATGACTATTGTTTGTTGACAAAACAATTGTGGCGGAAGTTATAGTGTATTGGTCACGCAACCTTTTATATTAGTATGATTTAACCCCAAATATCCACATTATGGATCTGGATGAAGTTTAAAGTAGTTCCAATTTATCGTGGACACCCTGTATTAAATTCTACGTCGATATTATACAATAATAATACGTTCCAATCACACATCTCATGCAGGCATCTTGTCTCTCTGAAAGAGGTTATGAATTATGACAAAACTTTAGCTATTCAAATGACGTAGTTAGTAGTAACTACGTAATTTCAGCGGTTTTAGTTTCTGAAAAAGATAGATAAGAACCCATTCTAGGACTGACAAATTTTATAAGGACCGAACTGATAGGTCTGCAATCTTTTTTTTTTTTAGACCTATCCAACACTATAACTAAGTGTGCTGCCTTTAATTTTATATAGTAAGTCTCGTAAAGGCCCCATCACCACAACGGTGTTCCTGACGTATAATATATAAAGAGAGGAAGGCATTTTATTTTATAAAGAAACTCATCAAAAACTACAGGGGCAAATAAAAGTTAATGATTAAAAAATCACTTATGATAATTGATACTGTCCTTCCTGTCAATGAGTCATAAATAGAGATGTTCAAAAGCTAGTATAAAAGAGGGTCAGGATTTTTTTCAGTAGTTACCTGATCTATGATGAGTCCTCCCTACTCTTAATATGGGTTTTTATTTATCAAAGCTGTTATGATTATCATTTTATTGCTTTTTATACTCACTACGCCATTTAAAAGTCAATGGAGTCAAAAAGTAAATTAGTGTTGTCAAATATGACTTAATTTTTCCATGAACTCAGAACCAATAAAATCCCGGAGCATGAAGACTCGGACTTTATTTGAACACAGAAAAGTTGGACTCAAATACAGCTCTGAGTATTGAACATTTACTCTTTTCTTTAATTATACTTAGTATTTACTATTTTGAATGAGTAATTAATAATTATTTATGGCCTATGAAAAGGATCTAGAAGAAGATGCAAAATAACTAAGTAGAATTATGAATATAGGTAGATACTAATATAGGATTATCCCCTAATATTTAGTTTCTAATTTTGATTGTACTATGCAGGTTTGATCGATGATAACCCCGACCAAAATGTGCTCCGGCCTCATTCAATCGTAGAAATTTAAGCGTACAAACTTCCCTATAACTGCGGTTGTATATTTACAGCAATACTTTACTTTGGGACTCCATTAACTTTATGATGTAGTAGCGAGAAGGAATGGCTTTGTAAATATAAAGTTCCATTAATTTTACAAGATTTGGATGAATATCATCAGAGAGTAGGACATTGCAGGAGACATGCATCTTATTCATATTTGACATAAACTATAAAAAGCATCTGGATTTGATTCATTTATATTATTTTAATTGAGCGTTAAATTATTATCGTGAATACGATTTTTACTCTGCTGATGCAATTCAAATTTTCTAAAGGCTTGGCTCCCAAAATCAAAACGACCACATGACAAAATTCTAGAAGCCTTGCCATAAATCTACACCTTTTCTCCTTCATTATTGGGGAAAAAGGAATTAAAATTTATATTTATAGCAAAATTGAATGTTATTAAATGTTAAAGAGATTAAGTATAATTGGGGTATATATATTTGCTCTTTTTAGATGCCTAATATTTTGTTTAAAGCATGTTCAAATTCTTCATAAGAAAAGTAAATACTATTGGAATTGTAGGTACAATAAAAAAAAATTCTGCATCATTTTTATTTAATTTTTAATCAAACTTTGGGAATTTCCATTACAATTACACATTTAAACAGTTTGGGTTGTCTTTTTTTGGTCTTGATGATGACGAAGGAATTTTTCTTTGACTTCCTACATAACATTGAATGCGATTCATAGCAAAGCCAATTTTGTAATTAAAAGGCTAACATCATTTCAATATTATGAAAACAGGATAATGAAATATTGCCATATCAAAGACCCATATCACCAACTCTTTCCATACTTTTATTGAGAGCAATCCCATTATAGGACACTAATCATTCAGACTGGATCCTTTTCTTCAAATTTGAACATTTGGTAAGGCATTCAATCTTGATAAAACTGAGTAATATAATGTATTAATATTGTAACCAATCTTCGCTATACAAAATTGCCTGGGAAGCTATGATATAAAAGTCATTGTTGGACTCAAATGGGAGTGTAGGATAGTCTTCGAAGTAACTCCAGGCAATTTTTTCACTATACACCGATTAGGATTGATGTCCCCTTCCTTTTCAACCCTCTTGGTGCTGCTAACAGCTAATCTAATAAAATGTCATGACAGTTGAGCTGTTCTTCTGCACTCAAAAGTGTAAAAGATTAAGAACACAAATTTTTACATGCTAAATTGGGATTCTTTGAGAAAGTAATTGGGCGCTTCCACCAATCAGAGCTTGACGGAAGCAGAGATGCACCTTATGATAATTTAAAAAGTATATTAGCTAAAATGTAAGCTCCTTTGGAAGAATCTCGAATGCATAAATATATTGAATTATTACAAGCTAAAGTAGGACTTGAAGAATCTTATACAATACAAAGTAAATTGATATTCCCATCAAATACGAATCCACCTAAAGATTTAATGAAATTTGCAACAATGAGCGAGTTCCACAAGAATGCAAGCCAATATTAAAATATCGATTTTGGATAATAATCTATTGATCGTTTTTATGCACTCTACAATGTGTTTGATTAGACATAGTTCAGTTCAACGCTATTCAAAAGAAACCTGATAAAATAAATTCATCACCTCGACATCAATCAAGAAAAAATGCTCTTATTATCAAAAATTCGGATAAGGAGCTTTGAAATGTGTTACTACATATACGTATATATTCCCCTGTTAAAATTTATTCAGTCAAATATTAATGTCATTGATAGTAATTACGGTGATTGCTTTGATAAAAAAATGAATATGAAAATTACTCTGTCTCCCTTTTTTATTTTCCAGACTTAAAAAATAAAAATAAATATTTAGTTGAGACATGTTATTATTCAAGTATTCTTCTAATCAAAAATAGTCTCTAACAACAACTATCGTCTAAAATTAAGTTCTAATAGATTATTTGCAGCCAATGGGTCTCAAATTAAAAATAAAGTACATATTGTTCATCAAATATTAAAAGATAAAATCTTTTATACATTTACAGTAGCGGAAGTCAAACACCCTATACTAGGATTCAATTTCTTCAAACGAACCAATATAACCCTCGACAACGAAGTCATTTCCTCATTCAAGGCAAAAAAACACCTTTTGAAGCATCCCAAGAAAAATCTTATCAAATATCCTCGATCTATTAATATACAACTTTTATTAAGGAAGAGTTTCCCAAACTGCGTACAAACTTATTCACATTTAGCAAGTTTATCATTGACAAGAATATATATCTCACAGTATTTTAACTGCTGGTATACCTGTACGATGTATTCGTTGTAGATTAAATAAAGAAAACTTAGAAACAGCGAAAGCAGAGCTCGATAAGTTACTCAATGCAAAAATAAATGAAATATCTGATAGCTCATGGAGTTCGCCTATTCACGTGGTTGGGTGGAGATTATAGTCTTTTAAATAATCCTACAGTCCACGACAGCTATTCACCTCCTCACATTCATGATCTTCAAAAACTTTTTAGCTGAGTATGAACTTTTTGCCAAACTGGATATTGCAAAAGCATACCACCGTGTTCCATGCTTCCCGAAGATGGAGATAAAGCTATAGTTTCTACCCCCTTCGATTCATTTCAATATATTATAATGCTATTTAGTCTAAAACATTCAGGAACAACGTTTCAAAGATACATTGGCTTTATAACATAGGGGTTCCGCGGAGTCTACGTGTATATAGATGATTTATTAATATCTAGTAAAACAATGAATCATCATCAATTGCTTGGACAGGTATGCAAGCACCAAGAACAAAGCAATCTGATACTAAACATTAATAAGTGTGAATTTGGAAAATAAAAAATAGAATATTTGGATAAAATATCAACCGATTTGGAATATCTAAAGCACTCTAAACATTAAAATCACCATCAAGAAATAAAGTTATCAGTATATGCTCATTTTGCAACACAGATAATGAAACAACGGACCACCTCTTCTGGGACTTTGACATATTAAAGGACTTGTACAAACGGATCTTGTAGCTTCTTTCTTTTAGAGAATTTTAAAGCCAAGACTAATCGAGAAAACTTTTTATCATATTCTAAAAGGCAAGAAAGAAAATAAAGTAAACCCCATACTAACAAAAACCCTAGAGATTATTTATGCTAAAAGGACGACAAAAGATAAAAATATTCGAGGCGTAATTCCTACGATAAAATTGGTGATCAAAGTTCTTAAATCAATTAAATAACAGTTTTAAATCCTCATTTAAATGTCGCATTTTATTTTCCTTATAATTTATTCATTATTTTGTTTTACATTTTCGTTATGTTGATCCTTTTAATAGAGTTTTAAAAGTATATTTTAAAAATGAACTGTGATGTTTTTGATATCACGATTAATGAAATATAGAATGCCATATGTCAAAAAAAAAAAAAAAAAAAACTATCAGTATGTTAATATGACTAATTAATTATTATCATAGATTCGTACAAAATTGTGCAAAAATAGTTGGACCTCGATATGAAAAGAAAAAAATTTGATCGGTTTTCGTGGACCTCGGATGACAAGTTATATTTCAATAAAATAAAACAACTCCTTTCCAAATAAGTCAGACTAACTTTCCACGTAACAGGAGGTCAGATTATAATTACAACTGATGTATCTGGTAAGACCATGGGAGGAGTTCTGGAACAAGAAATGTATAATGATGTTCTTCCCCTTTCGTTTTATAGCAGGAAATTAAACAGAGCTGTAAAAAAAGAAATCAACATTTGATTGTGAGCTATTATCAATTTATCAAATAATAAAAAAAGTACAATCACATGATTGAAGGTAGTGATGTTGAAGTACAAACATATCACAAGCCGATAGTGGATGCATTCAGAGCAAAAATACAGATTGGACAAACAGACAAATTTTATATTTATCTCTCAATTTAGAATACATCTCCAACTTGAGTTATAAAACAGGCCTATAAAATTTCATAGCCTGCCTTCTATCATGTCCTATAAATTCTATTACTGTTGGCCAGCCAGTTTTATCGGTAATGAAGAAAGAAAAAGCAAGTCAATACATGAATCCACTGGGAATGGTTGGCGAAACGCACCAATCGCACGTATCAAACAAAACTTTTTATTAGAACATGGAGCAATAAAAATGATTAAAAGGGATCATCAGCAACGAGTGTCATCAATGACAAAAGACAAAAATTTTGGGATCAAACACACAGCTACTCTGTCCTACAGACAACAAGCTAATTGATTTAGAGAGGAGGCACAATAAACTAAAGGAATTAATTTGAGCAAACGAGGGTAAATGGGATGAAAATCTTTCATTATGCTTGTTATAGATGAGAATCAATCAAATGACCAATACTGAGTTTACCCCAGCAGAAATGGTATGTGGAGAAAATATACGAATCCCCAGCGTAGAATCTCGTAGAGATTCAGTACCAAATTCTGTTAGAGAATCATTCAAGCTATATCGTATCCTGGAACTAATCCTCACTAACACAGCAAAGTTTTGACATAGAAGGAAATACGTCAATTTAAGAGAGTTTGGGTTAGATGATAGAATTTGCAAAAACAGAATGCTATTTAGGTGCGTATATCGTTCTGGCTAGACACAAAACAACTTTCAAAGTGGTAATAAAAGGAACGCCAGAAATAATCCCTATCAACTGACTGAAAACTGCCTTGAGTTCATCAGAATAAAATAATTTTTATTTTGTATGTGTTGCATTGTTATATTTAATTTATAATTTTGTGGTTTTTTTTTGTTCTTACAGTTTATTATTGGTTGTTTTTATTTCTCTTTCGAAAGGGGAGAAGTGCAGTAAGCACGTTTAGAGATGGAATGTGGCACCCCTAATCAGAAAAGGTTCGAAAAGGGGGAAGCGGAGTGACCATTTCTAGAAATGTAAGGGTGCATCACTAATCGGAAGAGGGGCCAGAGGAAATGAAGTAGTTAATGAAGGAAGATATAAAATAACTAAGTGTGTTAACTTCGTTTTTTATAACAAAGTCTCGTTAAGGCCCAAGCACCACAAATATACTTATATATTAGAATTCCAACTAAATGCCTTTTGTGAAAAAGTATAAAAGTGAGTATTCAAATGCGTAACTTTTGATTAAATTAATAGAATTAACAAAGTATGAACAAATTCTATAAATATTTAGAGTTAGCTCAACGGCCCTAAAGTTTTGAAGTATACTACACTTTACTGCTTGTTAATAAAATTAACAAATGTATTTAAGTTAAACGTCAGTCAAAAATTACTCATAAATTTTTTATGATAGGTCATTTTTTACGTGCCTAAAAGATTGATCAAAATATTTAAATGAAATTTAGCCTTTTTGCCATCTGTCTGTTTATCTGCTCCTCACATCCAATGAGTGGCTACTGATTGACAATAGGTTTTTTTATACTTAGATGAGCAAAAGAAAGTGCCAATTTTCATGATCTTAGCCTTGATGACCTTTTTTTTTATGAAAAACACATATATAGCCAAGTTTTATAAAATAAATAATAAACTATGTATAATAAAAAAATATTGAAAAGTAAATTTAGTAGGAGCTACTTTTACATAAAAATAACCTCCGAGGTGTTTGAAGAAAGAAATTAGATATTTATAATGAATGAAAAAAATAAAAATTAAAACATGCTTATATAAAAATAAATTATCCTCAAAAATTAAGGAATAATAAAAAAGAGTTCGTATTTTTAAAAGTTTAATTGACAGTTTTTATAGTCCAAAATAGTAAATTTGGTAAAATAGGGGGGTTTTATTTGGCATAAATGTATATTTAATAATGATATATTAGACACTTGGTATAAAAAAAACGAAATGGAGTAGTAAAAATGAAGAGAAACTTCTAAATTAAGCGCACTTAACGCCGTACCGAAAGATAATATATATATTTATTGGCTTTATGCTTGGAACTCAAATACTTATCCTTTGAGGCAAGTTAGAGAAGCATTGTTAAAATACTTTTGCAAAAATATGTTTCATCTATAATACTTAATATAATAAAAATCCTGTAACTGGTCTCAGATCGATAATTTTAAAGAAACTACATCAAAATTTCCTTTTCTTCCACATTTTACAGATTCTTAACTTTTGCCATTCCGGTACACCCTAATACGGGAATATATAATTAAATAAAAGTGGTTAAATTTTGAAAAAGTAAGTGATTTTTTTTTTCAAAACATATAAAAATAAGTAAACACAAGACTTTGACAACTTTTTATTAATGTTAATGTGGAAAGAAAACGATTGATGGTACACAAAATGTATTTTATCAATAAATGAAGCCAAATAGCTATTATTTAATATGCATTAAACTTTTTTATATACTTTTTTATTAAAAGCATGTAAACGTATCCAATGTACAGGAACTTGCTCGTTTTCCCCGATAGCTTTAGATTCTTCTAGAAATAACCATGTTGCCAACTACCTTTCCTATTATTATTTTATTCGTGCCTTTATTCAGTATTTTTTAACAGAATTTTACTTTGATTGCACAATTCGCTAGGTACATTTCAGAACCATTTCCTTGAATAAAAAAAAAGAAAATATTTTACCATTTCACAAGGACACATTGATAGTGTCACTTACTGATAACAGTAAGTTGTTGGGTATATTTTAAGAATATGCCCCCATTTTACTATTTTTTTTTTTATTTAAAAATATATAAAAACTTTTTATGATAGATTTATGAGATATTTTGTCACATATTCCTATAAAAAATGAGGTGCATTTTATTTTTGTATTGATGGATAACATTTTTTTTCTGTTTCTTATAAATGAAGATTGTATGTATTCGTGTTGAGACTCGATACAAGACCGAAAATGATTTCAGTACGGCCTTAAGGAGTTATTTTAGACTGATTTGAACGGATATTTAGGGCCAGACCACAATAAAAATCGTTTTGTAACCGTGGAGCAATTTTTTCGGTCTCAAAATAATGACGGATTTCCTTCTCTATCCTGATTGATGAGTTGAACAAAAATGATTGCTATAACACATTTAACTTCATACGACAGCATTGTATTCCGATGCTCACAATTTTGAAGTACAAAAAAACGGCATCAAACTATAGAATTGTTATTGACCAAATTTTAAATGGGATCGGTCCAGACATATTTTTTTGTAAGATTGATTCGATTTGTTAATTCACAACCTGAACCTTTAGTATGTACTTTGTTGTCAGCTGTTGATGTTTCTTCTTTGTTTCCCCATATCATTTATCTGACATTGTTTGATTCAGTTTGAGTTAACAATTGTTTTGTTGTTGTGAGCAATTTTAGACCATTATTTATAATAGTTCCACAATTTGGAAGAGTTGACTAACTACAGCTGATGTGGAGCTTCTTTTTTTAAAAAGAAAGGCTGCGTGATATAACAAAGTTAAAATGCTACCAAATTTTTACGAATTTTTCATTGAGACCCGTACAGACCAAACTACTTTAGTGGACCAAATTAGTTCGGTCCACTAAAAGTATGTATATATATATTTAATGTCTGTGTTTTTGTGTTTGTCAGACAATTTGGTAATATTTTTCAAAGAGCTTCTTAAGGCTCCAAAAAATGGTTCTGTTAATATTTTTTTTTTGCACGTCAAGGCCATGGCGGTCTTCAAATAACATTTTTCTAAAATCGAACGTTATGACAAAAAAACAAATATTATATATAAAACAAAACAAAAAATAAATAATTTAAAATTCTAAGAATGTATCTTCCTGCATCTTATTTTGTATCTTTTCACACTTTTTTATCAGAGCTTATAAGGCTCAGAGAAGAGCAAAAAAAGAAGAAAGAGTAAGACAAAGGATTTGCAACAATAATATGCAAGATGAGCGAAATATAGTTTAACTTGAATATATTTTCTATCTTACAATCGCCTTTAAAAAAAACAGAAGATTTCAGAATTAATTTTAATTTCTTTATGTCCCGAGCAAACCCGGGAAAACCTACTCTAGTTTATATTCAATATGTACTATACATAAGATGGGTTTGCTCAATATTTTATTTATGTAGATTGTATTATGAGAGTGTCACTTCATATGTTGTGTGCATTAAATTTTTTTTTTTTGTGGATCTTATCTCTAAATTTGTTCATTTTCTAACTTTTTTTTTTGTTAAATAAATAAAATTTTCCTATTATAATGGAAGGATAGTTTATAGATAAATAACATCAAACCTAAATAAGTACTGTCTATTCACACATTCTTTTCTCCTTATCTATTTCCTTCAACTAAATAAATTTAGTATTTATTGTTCAACAAAACTTTAAAAAAATATAACTATTTTTATTTGAATCTTTTATTGTAGACTTGCTTTATAGTCTTAAATAATATTGTCTTTGTACTGATTTATTCGGTTTAAATCAATTTAGTCTTAGGATCAGTCACCATTAGAACTAATTTAAAAAAAAATTAGAGATCATCAAAAACTGAAATATATCATTTTTAGGACAGAACTGAACCGTAACGAGAATGAATATAATATAAAGTTACAGGGAAAGTGTAATTTCTTGCATCAGTAGATATTAAAATATAAGTATTTATTTGAATACACTTCTGTACAATAATAAATATACAATGATTTTACACACTTAATACCTATTTTGGTTATATAAAATCAATGAGAAAATTAAACGAATCATCTGAATTTGAAAATATGAAGTACTATCATACTCTTAAAAAAAGTATCTCTTGTAAATTTCAATAGTTTATATTAACGTCTTCTGCAGTTAATATCAATTTTTTCCTACTCAATTTATTTTTTTTAAACTTTGTTTTTGGCTTTAAGTTAATTTATTCAAAAATCTTGATAAATTAGCTCAATCGCATTTGGAATTATTTTCTGTATATAAGTTTATTGTTTCGATGGGTGAAGATTTTATATTCAAACATTGAAGGTAGTAGAAAATAGGCTTCTGATCTGCCTAGTGTGATAATATGGACACCGCCTTTTTCTCGGCCAAGGACGTTCTTTGTTATCATTTTTATATATTATTTATGTTACATGATTTTTGACAAACTGTCATAATATACTTATTTATTAAATATAAAACAAAGTTTTTATGTAATGAGCGTAAAAATATGATCCATTAAATAAGTTATGAACAAAACAACAAAGAAATTATTTTTTAGTTGAGATCTCTTTACTAGGTTTTTTCTTTTAGTATCCTGCTTTGATGGGATTTCTTGGGGATTTACAATTATGGAAAATTCCTAGGAAACCTTATATCTAATTTTTTTATACTAAAAGTTTCATTTAACTACATTAGGCTGCATTATTGGTCATATAAAGTTAACATAAAAAGGGATCTTTTAATACTGTTGACCTCTTAAACTAGTTTTGGTATTTTGGAACAATTCAAAAGTTAAAAATAGTGAAGCAATGAATGCATTAAATGATAAAATTTACATCTAACACTAATGAGATAACATTTATTCTTAGATAGAGAGAGAGGGAAAGAGTTCAAACTTGTCAAGAGAAGGTCTATAGCTAAAGAAAGGATATGAGTAAAAGAAAAAACTAAATATAGCGATTAGGAAATGAAAAAAAAAAAGTTGATGCGTTAGCACTTTTTATTTTTTGCTCATTATTTAATATGTCGAGGTATGTGAACATTGCCCTATAAAAGAAGAATTATTTTTGGTGTAAATTGATTTAAAAATGTATAATAAAATAAATATATAAGAATTTAAATATAATCATTACAATATTTTCCCTGCACTAATTCTATGTATCCCTCCAAAATCATGAAACAGGCAGCTGATATTAATTGGGTTCTTAATGTAGATGTAACCATATGCCTTACTCTCACCTTCTCCTTACGTTCTGACAAAAAAATACAACATCTTTATCTACAAATAAGTATCCTTCTATGTTAAAGATAAGTTCATATTTTCATCTTTTAGTTATCAGCTCGTTAAGAGAGGGTTCATAAGAACAGCCGGTTAAGGATAACCGGGCACTCCTTCCTTGTTTTGTATTCAACCGTCCATGTAAGTTTGAAAAAGTAACATTTAAAAGAAGGTTCATGAATGAGCCTATGTAATTTGTGTGACCACGAGTCATGGTTACTTTTAAAACTGTTTTTTTTAAATTTATTATGTGACATTCGTTCATGGAAACTGGATAAGGTGACTTTCTTTGGTGACACCCTTAATTCAGATTGCCTTTATAGGAAGTTTGGTTTTAATTTTATCATTCATTAAATTAAAGGTAAAATACTTATTGAAGAATCATTAGGTTTAAAGTTTTTTGTATAATGGAACTTTACGAGAACAACAATCTTGTACGTTCCTTGTTTGTTTTTTAATACTCCATAAATACAGTATATTGCTGGATACAAGTGCCACTATATACGACTTTGAAATAGAAAATAAGTACAAGGAATCAACCCGAAAACTCACACATGGTTTATGTGTGAGGTAAATGATTTGTAAAATCTTCCATACCCGCAACAAAAAGTGTGTATTTTGTATGTAGTATTCATGTGTTTTTTAAGCAGTATGAGATGTGATATTTCAGATCTATCATATTTTTATGAAAAGAGTTGCATATATTGACATCAGGCGCGAGCTGACGTTTAACCCTAGGGTTAGGTTTTATATTTCACAATTCTACAGCATCCTCCTTTCTGGTATTTCCCAGGATTTCGTAATTTAAAAATTTGCTTTCCAGGATCACGACAAAGACAATTTCCCGGTTAAATAGACACCAATCACATTTATGTCTTATGCATTAGATTATGTAATTGATGGTCTGAATAAGCCCTTTAAATCCTGTCAAATAGCCACATATATTTTTTTCAATACTTCAGGATAAAAATTACATCATTAATTACGTCTATTACTGATTAAATTTATATCGTATTCATAAATAATGGCTATATAGTAGAATGGGTTGAAAATCAAAATGTGAGAAATCGATCATGGGGTTATATGGAAATTCATATTAGTAGAAACAGGAGGATCGAACATATTTTGAATGCCCCCAATTCAGTTAAAAATTTGTTTCAAAATATTTTATGGATTTTTAAATATTTTTTACATAAGTCGCAATAATGTCCCGAAATTTGACTCCTGGAGGAACTAAACTGATAATTTTAACCTATTAACATTTAATGGTTCAAGTTTTTTTCTTATAGAAAAAATACTTTTAATTCCACAAATCAAAAGGTTGTATTAAAATATTATTGTGTTACTTTCATCTTCATTAATTAAGAACGCAAAATTAATCTTTTAGCTTTTTCTGTCAAAATAATTATTAGTACCTAATAAGTAGTCACTCCAGAAAAAAAAATTATCGAATAATCTTATCTTTACAATATATAGAGTGAATATGAGTTAGTCATTCACACAAAATTAATCAGTGTAATAAAGTAATACATATTTTAAAAATGGATATGTACTGAGGAGTTGTCTCTGAACCCCACAACCGAAAATTATTTTTATTACAGTACAAATTATTTTTCCAACCCCCTCAAAACGACACACCATACTGTATAGTGTACAATGTACTAATGGTACTCTAAGGAATGAGTAGACAATCCAATTGAAATAATAATCAAATAAAAACCTGTATCTAAATAATTTTCACTCATTCACATACCTTCGATCAAAAATAACCATTGATGGTGCTCTTTTCAAAGAGATAACTTTGTTTTATATCTAAAAAAATCTCACTCCTAAAGATGAAGAGGGTCAAAAGATAAACTTTGCACAAATAAATAATTTCAACCTATCAGCATTCAAGCTCATAACATATATTTCAAAGACTTAAAAATATATATAAAAAAACAAGAATCAATCAAGAGAGATGGTAAATGTCTCTTTAGCGGTTAGAACCAAAATTTAGGTTCCACCCATATTTATAAAAAGGATTTGCCAATTTGATAAGAATTCTAAGTTATATATATATAAATAAAGTGAAGTTTGTTTATCTCGATGTTTGCCAATATCTCATTTTTTTTAGTGTTACTACTTGATCTTAAAAAACAATGTAGCGTGTGTATCTATAGCTCAACGTGTCATAATAAACAAAAATAATTGTCAGGAATAGGTTGGATGCTAAAGTATATTCAAAAACAGAAAAGTGCGGTACATATTTATTTTAATAAAGCAACGTTTTTCTGCCAGTCTGTTGTCGACACCTAATAACTATGAACAAAGCCGAGTATGCCTACTAATTGATTAATATGCTCTGTATATTATAATTGTAGAGTAGGTCAAACATTAAAGGGTATATGTCTAGTTTCAGAGCATCTGAAAAATGTGTCTTTTTTTTACTCACTATAAGGCTGTTGTTATTATTCTTAATAATTGAGAAGAGAACATCGAAGTATAAAGTTTATATACTCATGAAAGATGGTAACTAATATTTAGGATTTGGCGGGGGAGTTCTAAATGGGTTTTTAAAGTCCTAACTATTTTTTAGTGGGCAGTTTTGTTGTTGTCGAGAAACAAAACATGTTTTTTTTTTTTTTCTAGTTTTGCTATCATTATTATTTAATTCTTGAGGAGAGAACATCTACGTACATAGGATAATCATACGGAATTATAAGGATAAATCCTTGTTTTACTGGGAGTTCAATTGAGGATTGTCATAAGAGTCCTGCCAATTTCCTGGGTTCATACAGAGTGGCACCAGTGTTTATCCGCTTCTTCTAATAGATACTTGCGGATAATTTATCGAAAAGCCATAATAGCTTAGCTTCTTTTCTTCCAAACATTTTTCAATTTGTCATAATTACCCTTTCCCTTTCCGGTTTCTTTTTTTACATACCGCAAATCCTTACTGCTTACAACCCTCTTTGAAGAGTAAGCCCTTGTTGGACTTAGAAAAGTATTGAATATCGACACTGCTTCTAGATACAGACTTGGATTTGTATATATTTCCTTGATTTTAATAGCAGCTGATAATTAATCTGATAAATCTTCATTACAGATAAGTTGATCTCCTTCCAAACATCCTTAAAATTGTTAGGGGATACCATGTCAATTTATGATTTTTTTTTTTTAACAGACAAGTAGAATTGACAAATCTTGGACGGTGTAAGGCAATGTGTTACATAAAGGGGATCTTCAAATATCGAGCTTCTATGTTGAAATAAATTTTATCTATTAAAATCAACCAAAAATATAAACTCCCTTTTTATAAATTAAATAATTGATTTTTCAAAAATGATATGAATGAGTAAATATTTAGATTATATATATTTTTATATATAAATTATGTTCCTACAAAAAATATTTAATTCAATTACCGCACATATTCATTTTGAAAAAGATATTTTGGGAATTAGACAGTTTGAAAACATTATTCGCTTTCGTCGTAAAAAGTCAAGAACCAATCAATTAAATCTTCTTTATTCAATTAAAGGTGTTTGTATCATGTTTTCTCTTTATTTAATATGTTGTATTCCCTAGTTTTTAGTCCTTCCCCATGGATAGCTCAAAACTGGTGTACTAGGTCAATGCTGTCGTAATTTTGTGATGGACCAATCGATGGCTCACTTTGATCACTCTTTCTGTATAAATACGTCTGTATATGCTAAGGACATGATTCTAGAAATTTATAGTGGTCCACAGGTAATCGTGATTAGAAAATAACTTCCATTCGAAGATGAAAAAATTAAGACTTTGAGGATCCTTTATTTAAAGTGATTGAGTGTCACTTATATTTTATCAAAGCTGTAGACTCACGCGTACGACTCTTTTGACTCCAGTTACACTCAGGTTTAATTAAACATAGAGTTGAATCAATCATATGACTGAGTTCATAAAAGTGAAGAAAAAATACCGAGTTGTATAAAATATTACTTAAATACGTGCAAAAACTTGTTCTACATAGTTGATACTCTGAATAGTCTTGTTTATTTTTTGAAGTTATTATTTTATTATTATTCAACTCTTGAAGAGGGAACATATATGTAAAGATACATTAATTACTTGTATGGGTCCTCATTAATAACGGAGAGTAACAATGATGATTGGTCCGAGAGTTAAAAGTGTAATTCCTTGTTAGACTCTAAGTAGAATTAAGGATTGACAACGTAGTAATTCATGTATGTTTATTTGGTCTGTCTCTATTTCGTGAGAGATAATTTTCTTTTTCAAATTCTCAGGGTTACTTCTATGATTACTTGAATGTCAAAGATGCTTTAAGTTTGAAAACATGAAGCATTATTGCATAGAAAAAGTACTTTTTAATATGAAAAGACTCTCAAAAAGGCCATGCAAGAACATCTTAAAAATTGAACAGAATAAGGAGGCCCATTTGGTAGAATACAAAAATGAAGAGAAGTCTTCCAGGGTGAACAATAATTTGGGAAATGATCATGTAGAACATGGACGGACCAATTACTCGGATAAGGGAAACGAATGTTCTATTCTGGAAAGTGATGAGACGAATGATAGAGAAGTTAGAAATAATAATAATAAAAAAACAAAAAAATCCAAGTCTCATTTGGACGTCCAAACAATTCTGGACAGTCGTATTCGTGCTTTTTCTGTGGGAAATAGAAGTATTCTGAATACAGATCTTTCCTGAGTAAGAGAGAAGAAACAGTCAAGGAGCATTACCTTATTTTGAAGGTGAGACGGATATTCTATGTGATTTGCATAGAAGACGATTAAGTCTCCATGAAAACTAGAATAGCAGAATCAATTCATCGTTTAGAGGAATTAATGACTGGGAAAAAATCAATGTCCAATTACAGATTTCCCCTAATTGTATTTTTTTGCTCGGGGCCATGTAAGGTTTGATGGGTGGAGATAAGAGTTTCAAAAAGCGATTGTACTGTTTGGACTTTTACGAAGGCAAAAAGGAGCTTCTTCCGAAACCAAAGCAATTGAATTTACTCAAGAACGGAAGAAAGTATTTCTTGGGGGAAAGGGTCTCTGTCTTCCTGAATAGACTTGGCTGGATTTCTCCTACTTTGACTCATATGGTAAAAAAGCATTTTATAAACCTGAACATTCCTCTGATTCTAAATTGATTTGCTTGGAATTACAAAGATCTTATAAAACTTCTCAATTAAAAATACCAAAATGGCTGATAGAAGGCGATTAATACAAAACAAAATTTAAAAAAATAATTGTTAAGACGTTTAAAAGACTCTTTTTCGTCAAACCAAGTGGGACAAAGGCCCATAAAAGTAGTTCATTCACCGAATTCGCGGTTTCTTTTTGAGAATAGGAAGGAAACAATGTCATACGCCGTCAAGTGGATAATGTTTTCTCAATCGTGTGCGGACACATTGCCGAAAACCTTATCCAACTTTTGCCTTTTTTAATTGATTCAGGAGCATGCAAACAGAACGCAAAATTGAACGGTGTTCCATGGAACGTGCATTCATTGAACGGAAATCCAAAATATTGAAACGCTTACAAGCCTGTAAATATTTAAAGAGCCTATCAATGTTGAAGAAATTTTAAGAAAATGAATTATATAAAATTTACTACTGTTTGTCCAAGGCTCTTAAATATGTTGAAATTATATATTAATTCTATCTCATTTTTATTGAAACGGAAAGATATTTTCTTTATGCGCCTGGACTTTTTTTAGAGCAAACTGAGATCTAACTTCAGTGACGAACTTATTGATAATTTTGTATTTCTGCGATTAAATTTCAAAAATGAATATTCAGTATATTTACAAAATGATAAAATATAGTATACTTTAATTAATTTGAAAGATAGACTGTCAAATTTTTAAATTACTTACTCCCAAGTATTCTATTATTCACTGATTAAACCTATTACTAGTTACAAGTGAAAAAATATCGGAAGCACTGTCTCAGTCAAATATTGCTTCCTTTTTATTCAACAGTGTTTATAATTTAGTTCATTCATAATTTAAATTATTAAATAGGGTAATTAGGTAATTGGAGAATAATAATGAAGATAAATAAATACTAGATAGTGGGTCGTTGAGTCTGATATACATTATATCACTCTTTCTTAGTCCTTACGGTCCTCGCAGTTCTTTTCTTTTAATTAAAGTTCATAATTTTAGCTATCTAATGCAATATTTTTAAACTTTTTGAATCTTTTTGTCTTGAAGCTATGAGCCTCTGAATAGAAATCATCTATTTTCCACTTTAAACAAAGATAATTCTATTTAAAAGTATGATGCAGACATTTTAAAATTTTTTAACACTCGTCTTTAAAATATATTAACATAATTTATCCCTATCTTCAACACCTAGGGCTTAAAACAGCTTTTAACCTTAAAAATATGCAAAAATAGCAAAAAAATATAGCCTTTTTCTGAAGGCCACGAACCTATGAGAGAAAAAATAAATCCATATTTGTAATCAGGCGATCAAACTGTACTAGGTTGAGTATATACTGTTTTTGTACCATTTTTGCTGTTGGACAGTGTAACTGAAGTGTCCTCAAATCTAGACGAGCATGGACTACCTTTGCTTCCAAGTTTAACGAATTTGTCTCAGAACATTCGAAGATGGAGGCAAAAAAAAAAAAAAAAATCAGGAACCTCCAATTCCATATGGAAGAACGGGTTATGTAATTCCAGAAGAATATTCCCACTTTGAAAATGGAGAAAATTTTCTTTGATTCGTCACCGGAGTAGAAGATGTCAATAGAATTCTTGTTCTTGGAACTCAAAGTGGTTCCTCGGGAAATAAATTTTTTGAACAGGATTAGAAAAAGTCCAATAAGACATTGCTTTTACAGCCTTGCACTTCTCCCAGTTATTGATGCCATTGATGGGCTTATAGAACTCACTGACGATGATGATTTCCCTAAGAATTTGTTTCTTACTTTGAACCTAATTAAATTGGAGGGGAACGAAGTTCTAGAGAAAACTGATGGCGCGTACAACCCTCATTTCCTATTGAAATTTCACTAAAGGAGAAGGACTCAAGCTATGACAATTCGAACAAATAATAGTGTAGAAGGATTTCACAACACTTTAAAAAGCTTTGTTACTAGTATTCATCCCAACGTATGGAAAGTAAGAGACGCTCTCAAGAAGGAAGAGAGCATCGCAAAAAAAAGTGATTTAGACTACTATTTTAAATAGTAGCAATATCCAAAAAATATTCAAGTATAAATAGATGGATCCACAACAAAATTTCTTGAATATAATCCAGACAAAAGATGGAATATTAAAGAAACATAGATTGGAGTGTTCATACGTTCTAAGATTTATTCATCATTATACATTTTTTATTTTAAATATAATTTTTTGTAAAGTACTTTTTTGCTTTCTTTACATTGAAAAAAGTTATAGAAATAAATCATGTATGATTTCGGTACTTTTAAGAAACTTGGTGATAATTAATTAGAACTTGTGCTCCTTCTGTTGTGTATGTTGGATTCTACTCCAATGAAAAACACATCTTGATAATTATTCAGACTCAGACGACCTCGAGAGAGTGCCCATCAGAACTTGAGCAGGTACATAGGAGCTTCAACACATTCCATCTGAATAATTCTTCATTCACATTGTCCATTGAATCTCAATCGACACTCATTGAGTCATGGATAAATCTTAATCCACACTCGAATCCCTCTCTTCTTTAAAATGTTTTTTCTTTTTAATTCATTTATTTATTCAGTGGGCAATTGTCATGATTTTTGACACAACAGTTGTTATTGCGGTTCTAACCAACTATCGAATCATCCTCCTAATTAAATAAATCAATTAATTATGAATTATTGCAATTTTTGACAAATAATAAAACATTTTATCATTTAATTTGGAGGACATGAATGGGAATCATAATTACATAGTATTGGAGCATGAATCATCATCAAATATATTTATGATTTTATTCGGGAAAGTGGCCATTCGGAAAAGTATCTGTTCGGTAAAATGTATTTCGGCAATAAGGTTTTGGGCAATGTGTCCTAGAACCGTTCTCAATCATGTGTCAAGCATGTATTTTGAAGATTCCTATAATTTTTAAAACTGCAGAAATTACAGAGGCAGAAAAAAAAAAATGAGTTGGATCTCTGTACAGAAGGCTTAAATTTTTTTTTATTAAAATAGATTTTCTGCCCCTGGTGTTAAAAAATTATTCAGAAAGGAAAAGTTATAATTAAACAGGTAGATGTGTTAGACTTCTTTCACTCCCGTTTGCAAAACATTGTCGGCACAAAAAGAGGCCACTTTGCAAAAAGAAAGGTAATTTCCACTGTTCAGGGGAATGATATCTTCGCCAAAAATATTATTTCTAACTTTATAGGAAAGTATTATAAGGGAGATATAGCCTGTGGTCCAGATGAAGTCTTGGGACAAGGCTAGTCAAATTTTAGGGTTGAATTCATTCCGTATCTTTTCAAAATTGGACATTATATTGAAAAGTTTTGACGCCTACCCAAATCAAATCAAAGGAAGAATCACATTAATTTCGAAAAAAGGGAATGGGACAAGTTACAGACATTGGACACGAATGCCATTCTCAATTAATCCTATCGGATTATATCTGGAGTATAGGCAAAACAAATGGACCAATTCTCAACCAAAAAATGGGGTTTAACAAAAAGGATTTTTAAAGAATAGCAAAAACATCTTGGAATTTGTATATTGGTGGATCAAGTCCGTCTTCTTCAAAAGTTTTCAAATGTTTTATCACTTCATTTATAGCCAAGTATGATATCCTTATATTGTTTGGTCTCTAGAAATCACCTAATAGGTTACATACCAAAATATGACATATTGGGCCGTTTTTAAATTACTTACAAAATTATCCAGCATTGCTCGGAGAATTATACGTCGACGAACAAACAGGCAAGTATTGTTTTCATAATATAGAATATATTATGCCCCTTTATATATATATGACGTGCTGAGCTTTAGTAAGGGATGCTCGATGCTAATTTCTATTTCTTAGATCACGTAGTCACTTAGTTCTTGTGGACATCCAAACATTTTACTTCGTTTACACGGAATCCATGAAACAGAGAGGACAAAGAGACATTATGGCGCGAATACTTTAGAATTTACAATTATCAAATATCAGTAAATAATTACAGTTTTTTATTTTTAAATTACAGTAACTCCCCCCCCCCCACTTCCAAAAATTGTGTAGTAGACAAACAAATTGTGAAGTTTTCATTTTTGTTCATATAGCTTTTGTACTGAGGCACAACAGCAAATGATATACAAACGATTATTTATTTGTCAAAAAAAAAGAAGAATTTTTCATATTGTTAATATATGTATTTTTTGGTAAATGGAGAGAGAAATTGTACGCACAAACAAATAATAACAACAATATGATCCATTGTAGCTCTGTTTACATCATTCCAATTACGTATTTTACAATATTGTACATATACTTAGGTAACTTATAATAGCCTATTAGGCTCTCCAAGAAATATGTATATAACAACAATCTTACATTTGTATGTAAATAGACTATGTATTAATTAGTATGCATCTGGATAGACAATAGGTACGCAAATAACATTCCTCCATTTAGTTGAAAAGAATAATTAAATATTTTTTCTTAAATGTTTAAAAGGGATTAATCCTGTGAAGATTTCATTACTTGAAAATGATTCAACTAATGTAGTGCTCCAAATACAAAAGACAATTCGTACTCATCGTCAAGTTAATATCAATTTAATGAAAGTGATTAACAAATATCGTTCGAAAGTTAAGGGTAAGCAAAGTCTTGTTTGTTAAGATGGTTGAGGGAGCGGGGGGGATCAATTATCAAATTACCAAACTGGTGCTTGCAAAATCTTTGAACAGACAAAGGGAATATTCAAGGAAACTTGTAGCAGGATTGACTGCCAAGGATGATCCAAATCATCGTACACACCCACTTGAAAAAAACTTTGAACTATTTTTACAACAAACCTCGTCTGCATCCCAAGCTTTCTGAAGATCAAATAAAAGGTCAAATTGAATCCTCCCGTGAATGTAAACTCTAGATCGAGAATGAATAGAAATGTGTCCTCTTTAGTGATGAGACGGCGAAAACAAACTGTAGCAGCCGAATATTATGTGATAGAGATCCTCAATAAATCTCTGTTATCAGAATCTAGTAAACTCCCCCAAGGAATAGGAGAATGTTGTTTGAAAAATCAAAGGCAATTTTCTAACAGGTACTTAGCTCACCACTCAAAAAAGGAAGATAATTGTGTTCAATAAATAGGATTATTTCTAGGGTTAATGTAGATAGTCCCCAACAGTTCTGACCGAACAGTATAATCAAAATTTTTGACCTTTAGTCCAGATGTACCTAATAAACTTAAGCAACGTCAGAAGATAACTTCGGGAACAAAATTCACCTGAGACTTTTGTGCAATCTACTTGAGGGAATGCCAAAGCACATTAAGAAATGTATTAAGCTTAAAAGTTGACATATAAGAATGTAAGTACATTCATTTGAAAAAAAAAGAAAATCATATGTTTTGTTCATTTTTTGAAGCTATTAAAAAAACTAACATCAATTTCTGGACACACTGTATATAATTCAATCTGAAATGTCCCATAATATTGAGTATGAATTAAATATTTTTTTTTTAAAACTCATAGGGAAAAAGTTTTAAAGAAGAAACTGAAATGATTTTATAAATTATCTTTTTCATAACAATCTGTGTTTCACAACTGTCCACTCCTTCATATCTTTGATGCATGTTGTCACTTGTATTCGAGAAGAGTGTCTACAGATAAGCTTATTATCATCACTAGAAAAACTCATCAAATGAACAAATCAGTCACTATTTCTAATAAGTAAAAGTTTAAAAAAATGTCCTTTTGATAGGACTGTGAAAATGTACTTATACATGTGGTTCATTCCTGCAACATTTATTATTATGCACTTATATTGAATATGCAAGTATATATGCTTTCTGCTTGACTCTACAGCTGTCTCTATTTAGAGAGAAAAATTTAATTTAACTAAAACCTAAGTGTATTTAGTCTCATTTAATGAAAATAGTCCCTATCTTTGGTCAAAGCTCAAACTAGAGAAGAAGTCGGATTTATTTAATTTTAAACTATGAAAGTGATGTTCTACTTAATACGTTGTTTGTATAAAGTTATACAGCCAGAATTTTGGACTGCAAATTCTTTTAGCTTATAAACTTTAATCTTGTCTCTCTTACTTCCTTAAATCAAATATTATAAATAGTAAATCAAAGTTTAAAATACTACCCAATATGATCTATAATTTATTTACATAACCAATGTGACTTTCTTTTAAAAAATTGAGCCAGCCTTTACTGTTCATTTCAATGTTTCATTTGTACGAGGATAGCCAATATTCTAAAAATGAGGTTTTGAGCACCTTGTCTCGGTTATGAAAGCTACAACTATTTACCTGCAGAGACGATTTGAAGCATAATATCTTAAATTGAATAGCATATTCAGATATAGAGTAGTACTTCATGTCCTCTGTATAGTATAAAGGTAGTATACGGGGAGAGAATAAATAGTTATTTGTCGCAACAAGTATACGCTTTATCATCATAATTTTGGGTGGAAACTTCAAATTTATGGTGTTCAAAAGTTCCTTTTTGGAAAATTTATCGTGGGATTACTTGCCTTTTTTATTTAGTATAAATATGAAGGTTTTAAAAAACTTATTTATGAGGCTAATCATCTTTCATAGTTGTAGGAAAGCATTGCACAAGTTTATTTATAAGAGTTATCCTAATACAAACAAACTAATCCACTCAGATCAACACTAACATATCAATTTCATATCATAGATGTTCAAATAAAAATTTATACTACATAAAATGACCTTAGAATGGATCAATGTCAAACTTTTAAGCACATTTATAATTCAAAGTTCTGAGATTGTAAGTGTTTTATTTGAAGAAATTTGGTTTTACCAAGGTTAAGAGAAATAAAATAGACTTGATATAATTTTCAATCTGATGTATTGAACCGACTGCATGGCAAGACAGACAGATTCTAACAAAACACTGCAACCACTCATAGTCTATGACGTCACTACTGCTAGAATTTTTCATGTAATGGATCGCATCGACTACTGGGCAAGAAATACAGATTTGGACAAAACCTGCAACCACTCATCAAGTATGACTTCAATATTAAAAGCGTGGTGGAAATAAACCATCAGTTGTACATGCGTTATTAACCTTGGGGTTTACAAAGTATCTATGAAATATCAGCTGCCAATAGATATGTAAGTTGTTTTTTTAGTCATGATAAGAATAACATGGGTCAGACTCCAGCTGATATTTCAAAGTTAATTAGAGTGGCCAGTAAAAATGTTTACAATATTAAAACAAATTTCCGTATCTTAAGAAATGATGGAGCTCCTAAAAACACAGACAAAATGACTCAATCATTCTTGGCTAAAAATAGCTACTACTGAGAGATGTCGAAATGACTGCTACTCTATAGCCCCCATGCTAATCCCCTTGATGTCTCCCTCCGATCGGATGTTGAGATGAAGGTTCGTAGAGAATGTCATGAAAGTATGGAGTAAATGAAAACAGCTTTTAGGCAAATTAAGCTTGGAATGGATCCGGATACATCCGTAAGCCAAGCATATCTTTCCGTAAGGAGATTACTGCCATACTCAAGAATCCCAGAGACAAAGTATATTAGAGACACTGTTTTCATTTGACAATCAATGCAGGGATGAAACTACAAATAATTAATTATTTAAAACGTCAAGAAGTAGTTTAAAATAAATAAATAATTGATTTACCTTGGTGCTAACTATCTTGGCCATAGGGTGAGGGAATTGAATGGACAAATAGCGAAGAGTTTTGTAGATAACATATATTATAAGAAATATATAAGACCTTATAGTAAGTACATCCCTAGTTTCCACCCTGTAAAATAATATCCTTTCAATGAGCGCTCTTTTATACAACGGCGTTCCCTATTTCTGTGGAGCACAAACCAAGACGTAGAAGAATAAGAGGGAAGGTATTGAAAGAAAATGAGTAAGTGAGAGTTGTACTGAAGACAAATATACAAAACAGTCCAAGAGCAGCTTTTCTTAAAAGAACAACTAATTCGTCATTCAAATAAAAATAGAAAGCGGCCGGTTACCAGAACATGAAAAGTGTTGATGAAATATATAATAACGGATATTAATAAATCATGATTATTACATTGGGTAAGATTTGTTTCTCATTAGAACATTTTTTTGTTATGTAAACCCTTTGCCAACATGTGCAAAATAAAAATAAAAGAGATAGTAGAACAAGAGAAAAAGCAAAGATTTTTAGTCACTTTTTTTTCTAATTTATTACTTCATAAAGAAACTAGAGGTATATAATTCATATAATATATAAAATTCAACTCTTCAATAATTTCTCCACATTATAAATACTCTACTATCAACTCCTTATTTAATTTTCTGATACTCGAGTGTACATTTAACTTTAATTCAGCTGATAAATGTATTTCTTATTTTTTATGTTTTATTGAGATATTTTAATGAGTAATACCCTTAGATACTGTATTACAGATTTATTCCTCAATTTCTATCAATACATTATTCTTATGAAACCTTGGGTTTCAAATATGTTTTTCTTGAGTACTCATTGGAGTTATAGATCTTCCTTACTTGATAAAAGAAAACCATTTGCGGCCTATTTCTATTAATAACTTATTCTTACTAAACCTTGTGTTTAAAATATGTTTTTCTTGAGTATTCATTCGAGTTATAGATCTTCCCTACTTGATAAAAGAAAGTCATTTTGTGTGGCTTTCCAACACAAAAGGAATTAAAAATGATTTATCGCAAAATTGAGTGTGAATTAAATTTGTATACTTGAAACAATTAATATGTATTAACGCTTTTTGAGAGTTGCCAATTGCTTTTAAAGTATTCCAAATTGATAATCATACTAAAAGAGTGATAAATTAATGGATTTTTATTAGAAAGGCCGTATTGGGACTAATATAAGTATATTAACTATAAAGCTTCTAAACTATAGTTAATATTCTTAAGTATCTTAAATGATCCTACAAATATTGCATAATATGTTTAATAAATATGAAGCTCTATATATTTATGATGTAAAAAATATATTGATATTTTTTTTTTCTTTTGATATTTGTTCAAGATTTTTTATTTTTGTTTACACAACATTTTTTTTCTTAAAAAATGTTTGATTTTAAATATTTTTTTGCCTTTCTATTAAAAAAAAAAAAAATTAGGTTTTAAATTTACATAAAAAGTGTATATATATTTACAAAAGCAAATGGAAAAAATTGATTTTTGTAAGCATACAAAAGTTTACCAATCAACGTGTGTGTTGTGTATTTTATTTTGTTACAAAGCTACATTTAAGATTTTTTAATATTTAATTTTTTTCTTCAAATATACATAATATTTTATTAATTTGTTATAATTCCTAAGAAATCCATTCTCATTATACTTTTAAAAAATAATTTAATTTATGTTAAACAAATGAATATTTTTTTTTTTTCCTAAAATCCTTACTTTGTTAGAAACTTTTCATGGTGTTGAAACATTTTAGTATTCAAACTAGTTTATTCATTAAATATATATTAATGTATATTTTCTATTTTTACTGCGCACTTTTTTTAAATTAGTTTCTTAGAAAGGAATGAATAAATACATAAATTAGTATAATTGGGATAAATCAAAAATAAAAGAGCACATTTTTTAAAGATATGAAAAAAATATATATTTTACAAATAAAAAAACATCCAAAAAATCCTAGTTTTTTCCCATTCAGTCAACAATTTTTCCTTTCCTTTTTTGAATGTCCAAAAAGAAGCATTGAAATTCAAGCATCCCAGCCTCCGTCATAATAGGTCATGATTAGATAAAATAATATAAATATTCTCCACAAGGTGGAGTGATACCCTGTAGCTTGTTGTATAAAACTTATTGTTCTTATAAAATTGCACATACGGAGAATTATTTTCACAGCACCGTCTGTTTGAGTGACAATTACTTTTTATATTCAATAATATTATCATTGAGGGAGTTGTATTATTTTGCCAGTATCGAACGCTTTGCTTACAAACTCATATAAGTAAACAACGCTTATCCCCCATTGTAAAGAGTGCTGTTGTGTCGACTTGAGTCGAGTATTTACAGAATCCGAGTCGATAAATTAGAAAAGGAAAAAGGAGATTTTTTTTTATCTACTATTATTGAGTTTCGGTCGGAAAATACAAGAACGTTGTAGCTTTTAGTGGACCTTTAAAGAAGTTTGGTTTTACTGGTTAGAAAGAAAAATTTGGTTTGGATCGGTATAAAAAAAAAAAACAACGTCTAGATTTGAGGCGAATCAGGCTAGAAAATATCTGGCTTTGGGCTAACTTGAGCTAGAAAGCGTTGGGTTTCTGGCCATCATCTCACGGGCTTTTGGGCTAAAATATGATAATATTTTCAATAAAATATAATCTAATATATACTTATAAGCCCTAAATATTTACAACACCAGTATAAAATGACTAATTCATAGAGTCATATATCCCACAACCAAATCTCGATCAATTTAATAAAAATAAATTAATTTTGAAGCTTTAAATATTGATAAACTTATCAAAATGTGCTTTTTTTGATCTTACAAATACGCCAATATTTCCATTTCTAATAATGGAGGTTGGTTGATTAAACATTTTAAGTGCTTTACATACGTTGCTTTAAAATTCATCATACAAATACACTCTAAAATAGATATTTGTTATTGCAACACTTATAAATAATCAATAACGTCGTCCTCAGTTTTACTTTCCATAAGGTGTCAAACAAAAGATGATGTGATCTATAAGTTGTAAAGGAAAAAATTTAAATTAGAAATAAATATCGGCCTGGAAGTTCGAGCTTGGCAAAATGATGTTCGGAAGCAAATCCACCTCTTTTCTGGATTTGTCTCATTTAAAATTTGGTCTAGAGCGATTCCATATATGTATATATTTTTATTTTTTTGTACCTCGGTACAACTATATTTCCACTTATTATTTTATGAAAAAATTACTTTTAATTTTTTAACATATTAAATACAATATTCTTGTGCATCTAAACTTAATTCACAGAACTTGTACTTTTGCAGGTATGTGATTAATTTCCGCTTGATATGGGGCGGTATGAAAATAACAAAAATCTTTATGCACAAGACTTAACTTAAAATTTAAAAAAAAACTCAATCACTTGGTTCATTGTCCTAATTATATGAGTACACTCAAATAAAAAATATTGAGAAGTCTCAAGTGATTGTTTACAGAGGAAACATGTTTCCTCTTCCAATGTTCTACCATATAAACTAGCCAATGTTACTAAGTTGGTAACTACTCTGAACTTGATCCAAAATAATGAATAGTTTATCATCCTATTAAGGCCTCTGATTTTATCCCCGACCAAGCCATTAAAGCCTATCCTATCTTTCTTGATATGATATATATCAAAAGAAATTATCGATGGTTGTGAATTATCTTTGGAATGGGAGATTCCAGTGAAGGAATGTTTCTACAGAAGTTAGAAGCCATGATATGTGTAATGTGGTTGACACTTCTATATACCCATCTTTTGCAAACAAAATAGATTTACGACAATATTATTCTATATTTCCCAAGAAAATTGAAGTCCAAAGACCAATTGTGCCATTCAAATCAAGGTTAGCTACGATTTCAGTATCATTGTTGAGAAAGTGTACTCCATCCCCTACACTAAAACCTTTTATTGAATATCTGAAACGAAGAACAATTAAAAGAAACATACACGAAGTTATCGGAGCCTGTAGTAGTAAACTTCTAACTTCTACAGAAACATGGTTTACTTATCGTAAAATATCCAGTACCCTGGAAGATGGAAGTAAGAATTATGAAGACAAACATGGAGAATGCCATTTTTTCTGTTTAATGGAGACTACATTCTTGAGAGCAGAGCCTGTGTACCTCCCACTAAGAATTTGGACGATCTGAAGGTCAAACTGATGGCTGCCTGTGACTTCATCCCCGTATACATGGCGCATGAAGCGTGCAAGTTCCTTCCAGAAAGACTTCGAGCTGTGGTCAAAGCTAAGGGTGACCATTTGAAATGAAAGTTATGTCACATGTTTTGTAACTTGTCTCAACCTATGTCCATAATTATATGTAAATTATGTAATTTGTACTTTAATAACCATTCAACAGAACTTTCTGTGGACCATGTATATTCCTTACTTGATAAAAAAAACTGTTTGCGGCTTGTCAGCACGAAAACAAGCTAAAATGTTTTTATCAAAACTAACTGTGGATTACTTTTGTATTCTTCGACAAATTATCGTCAATTTCTATGAACAAATTAATTTAATAAACCCAATGGATACACCGTAAATTAAACTTAAAGTACCCAAAATTGATCATCTTAATAAAAGAATGATAAATTGATAGATTTTATTTAAACGAGCATATTGGGCCTATATAAAACTAGTAAGTAATATGAAATTTGACTCAAATATATCATAAATTGGGAGACCAATTTTTTTTCGGTTTGATCTTAAGTTACTTTTTCTAGACGGATTTGGACCGAAATTTTTTTCCCTGTCTCAATGTATGGACCAATTTTCCACCTTATCCACCAGATTTATGGGTAACACAAATAGGACTTATACATCACATTTACCTTGATATGACACAATGATTCTGATTGTTACAATATTAAAATACACATGACATATCAACCATTAATCAACAGAATCGCTCTAGGCCGAATTTTAAATGAAACCAACCCGTCTAGGCCCGAGCCCAAAAGCCTGCTTTCCGAACATGATATTGCCAACCCTGAAAATCAAAAATTTTATTTACAAATTAAACATAAATATGATAAAATATCTGTTTCATGCATTAGCATTAATTCTAGACTGCTCTAAAAGAGAGTATATTAAAGTAGGTATTAGATTGAACGAGGAAAGGAAGAGGAGGCATGCTAACCTATTCCTAGTCAAGGCAAGAGATCTAAGTATTGTAGATACAGTTACGAATGAAGAATTACAATAAATTCTTCGAACTACTTCTCAAGGGCATTTAATTAGGCCTCGGCTCAATTATGTTCCAAAAGAATAGGTACCTGTCATTTGGATAAAACGAATGGAACGAAGTGGTATGGCCAGGAAAGATTTCTGGATGCATGAGGCAGAGTGGAAACAAATCCAAGGAAGATGACCAAATTGTCTACTTAATATTATCAGGGAATGTTTAGGTGCATAAATTGTATGTATAATAATGAAAAGTCATGCTTAAAATGTACTTTTAACTCAACATACTTTACTGGTAAGGTTAAAAATGGTGAATGTAACAAAAATGGATGAGTCTTTTAAGAAGTCGTTTGAAGGGAAAATTGGTGTTGAAGAAATTACATAATTTATACGGTCATATAATAAAAAATAAATCCCCTGGACCTGATGGCTTTCCAATGGAATATTATACGAAATATACTATACTTTTTCCCCCATTGTTAGAAGAAGTTTTCAAGGAAAGGATTTCTAACGTGTTTTTTTTTTTAGATACACATTTCAATAGGAAAACTAATTCTTATACATCAAAAGGATAAGGATCCAAGATTTATAGAAAACCTTCGGCCTTTCACTATGCTCAACCTGTCGTATAAAATCTATAATGGAATCATAGCAATGATATTAAGCAAGGTTTTGCCTCATATTTTAAACTTGTCACAAAAAGGGTTTGTTCAAGGTAGAGTCATGGAGGATGTGGTCATAGGAAGTAAGAATTCACAGTCAACCAAACACAATTCCAAAGTAGAGCGTTGGCGATTGATTTTATGCAGGCATTCCACAGTATATTATCACACGAATGGAAATAAAAAGTTGAAAGGCACACGGGTAGGGAGATAAGTTTATTAGAAGGATGTCAGTAAGTCTCTGTGACTTATTAACTTTTATAAAAGAACAGAGTATAGTCTCGATGTGCTTAGAGGATACCGTCATGAAAATACCATCTCCCCGGCTCTATTTATTATTGCCTTAAATCCATTATTAGAGGGAATCAATGCATCAGAGTATATAAAGGATGTAAAAGTGGGAGGGGTAGAAAATAAAATTGAAGTATTGCTCCCGTTTTCCATGGATTTCTCGAGGTTTTACACCTACAGAAAATCCCAGCTTTAATTATTCCATTATATAAGTTTCATTTAATTATCTACATGTATAATTAATTAATTACGTACTTTTTTAAGTGTCAAGTAAATGAGCTGTATCCTGTTCCACTACTCTACAAAATTTTGTATTTTTGAAGCAGTATGAGATGTTTCATGTTTTTATTAAAAAAAATCACATGGATTCTAGTGATACGAAAGTAAATATTTAGCCTGGAGGTTGGATTTTGTATTTTGCCATTATAAAACTCCTGGTGCCACTACAACTTTTATTTTTGCAAGTGGGATTTGGTATTGGTTTGACAGTATTTATTATTCCTTAACAGGATTTTTATTCAATGAGAAACCCTCAACAGGTAAAGTACAAAAAAAGTATTTAGTTCTATATTTGTACGACGCTACCTGTTTTTTTTAATCCATCCATCATAATTGACGATTACTTCCCCTTTTGTACACGTACTTGATGTACAAGGGTGAATTAATAAACAATGTTGTTCTTTTTTCATGTGACGTCATCCTATCTGTAGAAAACTTATCTAAAAAAATTAAGGGGGGGGGAGGTAATGTCTTATAAAACGTCTTTCAAAAAGTCACAGCCCACTGCTCCCGTTTTTTTCATTGTGGCTTTTATGTTCATCACTCATCAGTAACTAAGTTGCTTTAGTTCATTGTTTTGTACTTTTGAAGGTCATTTGTAATTAATTTATATAGCTACAAATTACCAATACCCAATTTTAAAGTAAAATTAACCTTGTTTACCCGATTCTATTTTCTACTTTCTATTGCGAAACTAAGAACAAAGGAATATAGGAAATAGTTCACTGAGTTAATTCCAGTTAAAAACCAATCAACCTTCACTAATTGTAAAAACATCGTTACAGTTGTTTAGGAATAAATAAAGAGTAATTAGAAAATTTACCTATTTTTATTTTGAGCCTTCAATTTATTTTTCTATTGGAAAAGGAAAGTTCAAGAGATAAATATAATTAAAAATAAATTACAAATATGTCGTCTGATTTCAATACTTTTTTTTTAATTTGAACATCTAATAAATCTATTTGTAGAATCCTAAACAATAGAAAACTACCAATATTTTTTTTTTTGAGAATAAAATAATGGTGCGTAGCTTGTGATTGAGCAATAATATGTGTGGAACATTAAATAAACAAATGATACATTTTTTTTTCTTGTTTCACAAACACCTTTAATTAAAAATTTCTACATCTCCACCCATTGCTATCACTAAACTTATTCAGTGCTATAATTGTAAGTTGATTTTAACTCTTGCAAGTAACTACGCTACTTTTATTACCGAATTTTAATTTTAAGATATTCAAACCAAAAGTGAAGTTGAACTTAAGCATAGCTTTTATCAATACCTTTGTGCCCGTCTACAAATATTTTTCCATCTTTACCTCCAGACAATATTAAAGGGACAATTAGAATTCCCAGCCTCCCATAATTGGTAAACCCAGTGTATATTACCTAGAGTCATGAATTTTAACGTGATCTTGATCCTGAATCCTAATTTTTATGTCAAAATCCTTCCAAAAACTTTAAGAATTTGTTAAACATTCTTTGGTCACTATATCTATCGATTTTGATAGTTTTAAGAATCATTATTGAGTTATTTTTCTGAGGAAATTGATGCTTTATTTCCGAGTAACCATTTTTTATTGGTTTCAATACGTAAAATTAGAGTTTCAATCAGTCGACAAGAACTCCAAATTTGACTAATGTCTATGAGATTAAAAGTATATAAGGGATTATTACTAAATAATTGTACAGTTTCAATTAAAAATATTTTGAAAGAAAATTTTACTAAGGAGTCAAACGATGTATTTTCTAGTTGAAATTGGCTACTTTTGTAAAAAGTATTTATTTACAATATACAATAAATTCAAATGGACTTGAAAAAATAAGTACTGTAGAACTGTACATAATCTGTCATAAATATATTTTATGTTATCCATCGAAAATGGATCCTTTCTACAATAAAAAAAGACCACAAATATTTACAAGCTGTACATGCATCGTTCACAGCACTCAATGGTTTGAAGACTTTCCTTCTAGAACAACTTTAAAATTAGTGATTAATAAAAAATAGGTTATTGATTTAATATAAAATTTAAACTTACTTGTCTATATATAATAGTATTTTCAAGAGATTTTTTTTCCATTATATCATCTTTTTTTTACATTTTATTTCTATTTTTGGAAATAAATCCATCAATTTCTAGTTTATTTTTCACCTAGATTTGTCCAAAACTATTTTTTAAATTACATTTTATATCAAATGATTATATTTCTTATCAAAACATTTATTTGTCAAATCTAAAAATATGTATTTTAGAAAATAATATTACTTATAAACAAATAAGTTTTAAATATACAGAGAGCGGGGATCACATTGTTGCCTACTTAAAACCTTGATAACTTGAAGACGACATTATCAAATAAAAAACCGGTTACCAAATAGGAAAGCTATTCTCGTCAGCTGACGATACGTAGTTCAGTTAGCATCATGCCGTCATCATATGAGGAGATAAAGAGCTATAAGTGGAACGAGGAGCTTTCGAGGTCCGCCGTAGTCAAGGCATTGGTTAATAATGGAGGTGAAATCTCCAATTCAACGATTGCTTCAATCTTAGGAGTGAATTTACGGACTGTTCAGCGTATCTGCGTAAGAAGCTAGAGGACACCTGGGATGTTGATGCCACCATAAAGAAGGCACCCAAGGAGGAGGGCGCCGACAGGAAGGTCAGGGACACCGACTTTGTCGACAAGGTGAAGAAGATGGTTGAGGATGACCTATATTTAGGTCCATGAAGGCCATGGCGAGGGATCTGGGCTGCCATCATGAAAAACAATAAGGGATTGTGTATCTGAGGATTTAAGGTGCAGGAGCTACAAGATGCAGGTGGGCCAGATCTTGCCACAGAAGGCAAAGGACAACAGGCTGATGAAGTCAACAAAATTGCTCAACAAGCTCAAGCACCAAAAGCAGCACGGGATGCTGTGGTTTTTATCTGATGAACAGGATTTCTGTCAAGATCAGAAGGTCAACAAGAAGAACAACAGGTGGATAGCCACCTGCACCCGCCATGTGAGGAAGGTAATGAAGACCAAGTTCCTTGCAATGGTCATGGTGTTCGGGGTGGTCAGCAGTGAAGGTCATGTTATGCCTCCCCACATGTTTGAAACGGGTCTAAAGGTCAATACAGAGGTCTACCTGGATGTTATGGAGAAGTTGGTTCTGCCCTGGAGCCAAGGGGTGGCCGGAGGAGAGGCCCTGGGTGTGGCAACAGGACTCATCACCCTGCTGTCCAAAATCTCAATGGGAGGCTCTCACAAAAAAAAAAAAACCAGCAAAGAATACGTAATATTTGTGTTCAGTCTGTTTTTTTATTGAGAAGTTTACTTTCCCTCTCATTCGACATACCAAGCTACACAATGAGCCTATTCCTTGGCATTAGAAAATGAATATTTCTAATACAAAAGAAGACTTTGGATGGTCAAAGTGTCATGGATTGATTAGGGAATTAAATCTATTTAGTAATAGGATGGATAGGATTATCCTATCAACTTCCCAAATGGATAATGGAAGAAAATTAACTACTGAGTTTCAAATAGACAGAGGAATTATGTTTTTCAGAGCTCCATGTAAAGATTGAGGTAAATTATCATCACCATAAGACACACTTTTTCAGAATGATCTCAGTTATATATTCTGAGATTATTGATTAGTTTAAGCCTGGAGGTCAATAACGTTGATATAATTAAAGCGATAATTCTGTTCGGCGTGTCATCAAAAAGTATAGATCGTACTCCTAAAACTAAATCGATAGAGAATTCTTCATAAAATATTAAGAGTTACCTAACAAAGAATATAACCAATAGTTTTGGGAGATATTCGTGCAATTTTAATTTCGGCGGTTGTAAGATACGGAGTGTTCCAATCGAAGATTCCTAAGACGATCGAATCTCCTTAGGATTGGGCCTCTGATATTATTAAATATAATCCATCAAACTCATCTAGGTCTTTTAGGACATTTCGGAAGATACTAAATTTTATTTTAGAAAGAGCTTGAAGAAACGAGCTAATTCTCAGTCTAAATACAATTTTGCAATTAATATTACATATTCATCATTTATTGATTTTAATGGTTTGTTTGTTATTTATATGTTGACGGGAATTGATATGAATTTGACGTATTTCCTATTCTTTATTTTATTGGTGTTTATTCAGTTAACATTTTTATGCATAGTTTGTTCTTAAGATGACAATGTTTTTAAATTGGATTTATAAATGTTTATGTTGATAAGTCTTAATCTGTTGATGAAATATTAGACTATAATGTTTAATTATATTTCCTCAAATGCATCTTCACCATAAAATTCTAGATAATTCTTATTTATTAATGCTACTTAAATAAATGTATATATGCATATTTATAAAGACATTAAGGAACGTTATCAGCTTTCAAAAGTTTTGGGAACGGTTTCGACTATTTAAATCATGTTTTTACAAGGGTTTGTAGTTAGTTATTATCGTTGAGACTCGGTATGAAACCAAATTTATTTTGGTTTGGTCTTAAGTGACTTTTCATAACCAATCTGGATCGTTATTTTGGTCCAGGTCCCAATTTTGACCGTGGGTTGAAATACAAATTATTGACCGCAATTTTAATCGTCGACTGATTAAAATCAAGGACCTAAATTTCCTTTTCTAAAAATACAAAATGCCGCTAATAAAAATGACGACCAAATTAGTTAAATTTAAAAGGATCCCAGAACAATTTAAGATATCCAGACCGAAACCTACACAAGTATATTTTTTTTGTTTGGGGACACACATCGTTTTGGGTTGGCAGGGTCACATAATGCCCTCCTGTTGTTAAATAACAATAAGACATGAAATTACTAAAATCAGAAAAAAACTTTGAATAATAATTGTTTATTTGGCATAGTGTCTCATTTATCTTGAAAGTTTGTTTTATCTTTTTGCCAAAAGTCACGTTGTAATGTCATGTTTAAATATTTATATATATATGTTTGTTTTCATTTTTGCACAAAATAATAACTTATAAAGATACACACAAACAAGAAAATTGCTTCATTTATTTGCTAAGCAAAAGAGACATATTTAATGAGACACAATGTATTTTAGCCAGTTTCAGATTAAGGGCATTTACCCATAGCTCCACTTTTCATAAAGTATCATATACATTCAAATATAAGTAAAAATTAGTATTAAAAAACCATCGAAATTAGAAAGAAGACAAAATTTGAAAAATAGGAAAATAATCTGGATCTTAAAAAAAAATAATCGATTAAAAAAAACATTTGAACTATTTTATAACTAAAAAAAACCTGCATTAAATGAAATATGAATACAACCCATCAAAAAAGGCTATAAGAAGGCAGTCAAACCTGGTTCAAGCCGTCATGCAAGAGATACTGAACAACTGACTGTTTTTTGCATGTGAACTTTTAAACCATATTTCCTATTTTTTAACATTTATAAACAGAATATGGCCACTTATTGCAGTGACTCCTTAAAAAAAGAAGGCCGTTAGTCCAGTTTTTAGATTCATCAATTTAAAATTAAAGGCCGCTAAAAATACTCTTTTTTTCTTCTAAAATATGTTCATTTGAAGAAAAAAAGAAAGGCCCCATATTATATTTTATAAACAAGTGACCATATTTAAAGAGGTAAGAAAGAAAAAGGGTATTTATTCGTTTAGGTTAGGCCCCGCTCCTGCTTAAATCCGCTTTATCCAAAGTAAGTCTTTATCCAACTCTTGAAACCTTTTGAGAAAAATAATCGTATATATAGCCCATCATCCACCAACAAGTATGATATAATGATCTTAATCAAAAGTTTGGATTACATTTGCATTATTTAATAAATTATCATCAATTTCTATCACCAAATAATTCTTATTAACCCATTAGATGCCTCGCAAGTTACCCTTACAGTAGTCAAAATTGATCCTCACAATAAAAGAATTAGAAAATAATAAATTTTATGGTTAAAAGACCATATCGGGCATAATTTAAATAGTTTAAATCCAATAAAAGTTATAACCTAAAGCTAAAATTAAAGAGTATCTTAACTCATCTTAAATATGCAGTACATATGTAGTTTTGAAGTTAAAAATATATTGGGATTTTCTAAATTTTTATTCACTATTGTTTTTATATTGATGCATCCCATATACATTTAAGTACATATACTTAAATAATTAGATAGCTACGTATATTTAGGTATATTCAATGCGTAGGTGTAATATATATAATTTATAATCTACTATGTAGTATTTGGTAATGTTTTTTTGAGCATCATATGTACTCGTACTTTGAACATGTGTATTTATCATAAACTACATATTGACGTCGCTAGATACTTACCGTTAGAACAACACTTGTCAAGAAAGAAACAAAAACAAATGAAAAACATATAGGATGCGTTGTTGTGAGTCAACAAAAAAAAACAACATGAATGAATATAATCAACTAACAATGAAATATTCCATTGTTTAACATTTTACTTTATTCATTCGTAAACAGTGATTATATAAAATTGTGATTTTCTTCAAAAAGTATTTTGTTAAGGGATATGAACAGTATCAGGGATATCAAATTATTATAAAAAGTAATAATTTGGTTAAGAGTCATTTAGTTCTGGATAAAATCACTCAAAGATACAACTGATAAGTCCATTTGTAATCACTCGGGAATTATAAATGCATCCGAAACGGCAAGAGTCGGCCTATTTTGAAGTATTGGAATCGGCTCAAAACTGCCAATTCCACCAATATCTATGGATATTTATTTGTACATATATATAATATGACTTATTTGAGCTCATTTTTGGAGACAAAATTACTGTTCAATAAAATCAATAAATAGCTAGACCAGGCAACGTTGTTTAGGCAAATTTAAAAAAGAAGAAGGGGGGAAATTTTATATATTGTATATTATATTAATTTAATATATGTATATCCCTTAACAAGCTCTCAAATTAGTACTGACAAGTACATAGTTTAGGTCTCAACTTCAATCTTAAATTATGCAATAACTACACATTTCTCCTTAATAATATTTTCAAGACAGTTACTTTCAGCTTTGAAGATGAAAATATCATATAAAAAACTCAGGTAATAATGTGGTATTTCGAAATCTGCATCAAAAACTGATGAGACATGCTTATTTTTATTTCTTTATGGTGTTTATGGATTGACGTCATGATAGTGACTAGGAATGGAATCCCGATCTTTGGATAATATTTATGGCTTGGGAATAAAAGTAAATCCCTGCATTCAACTTCTTATTAGTATATTTCCCAAGGTATAAACACTATGAATCATTCGTATCCGTCTCCCATTTGTCACTAGTCCTGGATGAATTATCACTCCTCTCCAGTAGTTTAGAAACATTAACGGTATGACATTACTAAATATGCCTCATCAAAGTGGAAAGGAAAGGTCCGGAGATGAATTTTACAGGGAATGAAATAACAGGGAAGGAATTTACAAGGAATGAAATCAACTACCACCATTTAATATATTTTATGAAATTTAATTGCCTTCCCCAAGCAGTTGTGTTGAGTAAGACAATATATTTGTATGTATGTATGTATTGCCATATTTCAGGTAGGGAATAAATAATCAATAACAAATAAAAATTAATTAAATAACACTTATGATAAGTATTTTTTTTGCTAATTTGATTTCAAGTATAAAGTGCTCTAGTCTCCACCACACTTAAAGTATATATTATATTATTAATAATTATATCCCAGCGAGTCATAAATAAAACTTTGGCAAGGTTTTTATTGAATAAACTAAATAATTTACCGATTGTTTTCGGTAATATCAATTAGTAGAATAATAAAAACAAATTATTTTTGCCGAACAAATTTATTCATCAAACTAAAGACAATTTCTTGACGCAGGAATTAGTAATGAAGAGATCTTTTACATCGTCCCCTGCTCCAAGGGTATCATTAACAAAATTAAAAGGGTAAAGGGCAACAACAAAGGACTTTTGGAGGAAGCCTGGAAGTGGGAGGAAAAACTAGAAAAAGGGACAAGTGGATTTCAGAACTTTTTGGTTGGCAAAAGGTCACAAGATCGGTGAGGACGTGTACTTGAAGACATGCCCCAAGGGCAAATATGTTCCTATTAAGACTCTCCCTGGCAAAAAGACCAAAACTATTCAAAAGTGGCCTGAAAACAACTTGACAAATTTATGCTCCTGGTTAATATGGTATCTGACGTCACTAGACTTCTACCCTCAGGACTATAAGATCTAAAGTGCCATTAAGAAGAAGACTTGTGCCACCTGTCATCTGAATGGAGATGTCATAAAGGCTGTTGTAAAGAAAGAATGGACTTATATGTCAAAGGAATACGTGAAGAAGACCTGCAAGGCCTTCAAGTATATGATTGATACCCTTATAGAGGCAAAGGATGGTCAAAGGCTCATTGTTAGAATATTTGTACCTTTTTAGAATCTGGATAAAGTTGAGCTCGGGAAAATTTCGTCACCATTCACGGGGACACACTGTAGTTTCATTTCAAATTGGCACATGTTATCCCTGTTTTAGGGCAAGAGAAAATCATATTTGTGTGGCTGAGATTAAATTAAAACACATAGGGGTTATACATTTTTTTTTGAAATGACTTAGCTTAATTTTTGTTGGACACCTTGTGTATATACAGTCTACATTAGTAAGGATACAGCCCCTATGAAATAATAATGTTACATTAATATAAAAGACAATTAAGTGTCAAAATGAGTCATATTCGTGTCTGTACTACTTATATACATACAAATGTACTCTATATATTATCCATAATTGGAAGTTATTATAACATTGCCATGTTAAGTCTAATAATACCTATATGTTTTTGGACATATATTATGAGTATTATAGTATATTTTGGAAAATTGACTTCTTCATAGATTCAAAGGTAGGTAGAGTTATTTTTCGCGCCATGGACTAAGGAAGAAGATCTTGACATTGTTTTAACATTAGAAGTGCTGCAAGGAGGTAGAAGAGGATTAAAGAATGTAGAAGGTGCAGAAAGGGCATCTTTAAAAAAAGAAAGCCATTTTTAACAATATTCTGAACAATCCTTAGCTGCTAGTGTGACTAAAGGATGATGCCTAATAAATACATAGCTAAAGTACTTGATAAGCTAAAAATCCCTATTAAGAGACGAATATAATCATCTTTCAACCAAAGCCTATCTCAATCAACAAGAAGGGTTGAATTTCAAATCAACTTGGAAAGAAGTTGTTACAAATTTATTGTATGGACGTGTCCTTTTTTTAAAATGCATTGTGCCGGCTTGAGGGAGAAGGGGGGGCAGAAGGGGATGAAGATTGGGGATGAAGTGAGTAGAGGTTTAATAACTCATATCAAGATTAAGTCTTTGTTGTACAACTGTTTTATCGAAATTTTTAAGGAGGAATAGTAAAGCTTCTTTAAATAAAGAAAATTGGACACAGAATTACATATTTGTACGGAATGTGTGAAAACAAGGGGTTTTAGAAAGCTTGAAACAAAGATTTTAGGGAGTATGGATTTGAACGAGAATTCATGGACTTTTCTTTTTGGGCCTGTCCAAGGAGGTAAAAGTGCGGCTATCAGAAATGTTCTTTTTTTTGCAAAATTATCATGTCTTGTAAAATGGATGGATGAATAAAGCCCATAGATCTATTGAAAGGTGCTAGGTCATTACATTTCCAGAAAAATTCATTCCCTGTCTATTAATTCCTAGTAATTTAATTCCCAGTAAATTCATCCCCTATAAATTCATTCCAGAACCTTTCATTCCCACTTTAAATATGGATGTAATACGGTTTCAATCCAGAGATGAACATAAAATAAGTGAGTGTAAGGGATTCTGGAGAAGGGTGCAAGAGGCCCAAGTAATTTTTCTTATTATTTACGTTGATCTGAACGGCGAGAAGATAAATAAGGTGGATGATAAAATTGATTTGAGGGAGTACATAATTATAGACGATTGCAGGGAAGAGTAATGACGTCATTTACTTCTACTTCCTCAGCTCTGAACAATATCCACTGATCAGGATTCCAGTCCTACTCACTATTTCAAATTTATGATGACGTCATTTCTAATTCATAAATACACTAAATCCTTCATATCCGTGTCCTATCAATTATTAGTCATCAGTCTTCTTCAGTGCCGACTGCCAGGCCTCCCTACCTACTTAAAAACTACCCACTGATAGTATATATATATATATATATATATTAGGGTGGGTCGTACTTTTCATTCTTTTGAAAATCAAAAGCGGGTAGTGTTTTTTTACTTTGTTTTTTTCACGTAGATTTCAAAAATGTAATTTTCAAAAAGATTGAATGACCGGAAGCTAAATCAATTTCACTTTGAAAATGAGAGAAAATGCAGTTTTTTCTATATTTTCCAGTGCAGGTTTTCTTAATTTAATTTATAGATATTCATATTAAAGGAATTTATATGTATTCTTCTTGATGTGAAAAATTCAAATTTGAAGAAATTTTAAAAATTAAATCATTTTAACCCAGTTATTTGTGCACTTTAAAATAGATATATATCCAGTAATTTAATTGCTGTTTTGTTTGAAGAATACTTATAAACATATACTTATATCTATGAAGCTTATGACACATATCTGATGATGCTATAATTATATTATTGTGTTTATTTTGATTTTTTTAAACACTCTGTTGTCAACATTACCACAGTTTTCGAACTTGAACTATATAGATTTTATATTTTGAAGACTTCTGACTCGACTTGATCCCACAATAACTAAGACTCAGTACTTGATGAACTCGAAAACAATTTTCCACTTTACTGAACTAAAAATATATTTTTTAACACTATGGACCATACTATATAATTATTGAGTTGAAATGAGCTCAAAAGATATCTATGTAAGGACTCAAACTAGACTCGAAAAAAAGATTCAAAGACTTGGACTAGAGACTCGACTTGAAATGGTCTCTTTTCTGTTTTCTTTTTTAGAGAGATTACCCAAATTTAACATTTATATATGCGACAATTTTCTTATACATATTTGCCCGTCAACACAAAAACAAGCTAGAATATTTTTCCGAGAAAATTAGTCGATATTAAATTTGTGTTACTCCATTTCTATCAATAAACTATTTTTATGAAACCATTTGGAGGCACCGTACATTGCAATTAAAGTAAGAAAAATTAGATTTTAACAATACAATATATATAAATAGATTGATTTTATTTAAAAAGTCATGTCGGGCAAAATTAAGCTTTATAAAATATAGTGAAAATTTTAAACTGTAACTGACATTCTTGAATCTAAATTTGAATAGCCAGTCTATAATTTACCCAAAATATGTGTATGAAATATTGAAATATATACTTATATCATTTAAAAGAATAACATTCACTTTATCTTTGCTCAAGACCGTTTTTGTATTAAGTCATTACATTCCTATATGTATTAGAATTTTTAAATGATGTTTTTTCTTTTTTTTTTCCCAGAATTCATTTGGTTATTTGTCCTTCTTCTACCAGGGATCAAATCCTACAAAATTGAGAATATTAAAACAAATGCTTCAGAGTCGATCAACTCCTGTGACAGGATAGAAAGGATCGTTCATCACAAAGAGTCAATCGTGAAAACAAAGGATTTGAATAAATATCTTCTAGGGAAATGGGTCTCGTCTGAGTAAGTTAAAATTTATTTATTGATGCCTAATGTATTATATGCAACATTTATTTAAGGAAAGGGGTATTTTATTTTTGTATGAATATCCATTTTAATGCTAAGGCTACTAAACAATCCGAGGGAAGTATTCATGTTAGGATTTGAAGGGATTAACAGAAGGTTAAAAAAAATATTTTTCCAATTTTTAATATTCAATATATTGTCTTTTTATACCCATATTATTTATTGAAATATATAGATTTCTTATGAAAAGCCACTTTTTAGAGACAAAAAAGGAATCAAAGCATTAATTGACAAATATATGGCTTTTTTTCTAACATCCCCTAAGGGAAATGTATAAAAATCAAAGCGATTTTGTCTTTGAATATATTTAAAGCCTTCATAATGCAATTCATTTAATTATTGTTCTAAGCTGAAAAAAATATTATCGTAAGATTATCCTTCTACGAAACATATAAAAAAATATTCATTTTGAACAATTTAAAAAAAAAAAAGGTTTATTGGGAAAGATTTGACAAAAAGTATTTACAAAAAACATACAAAAAAGAACATCCAATATTTAAGATTTTTTCAAGCTTTCCTTGATATAAAAATCCTAATGAAATTCACATTAGGAAATAAGAATGATTTTTTGGAAAAAAATTATTATATATAAAATTTGCATTCTACAATAAATTATTTTTAGTTATTATGAATAATTTTAAAAATTTCAAGTAATGCCCCTTGGTGACAAAAAAGCAAATGAACAAGAATGTTACTTGAAACCCCATATTTTAGGCAAATAAAGATTCATAAATCATACGATGGCTCTTGACAAGGGTTAGATCATTTACAGATGTGACTCGGCATACACTTTTTCGTGGACCGCCTAAAAACTTGTAAAAACGTCATGATGTGATTTAAGAGAAGTTACGACATAAAAATAGTATTTTATATATTACAAAAATATATATAGTCAAAAGTGTTCTAAGGATCACCTAATTTTAGCGTGTTACACACTAAGCCACCATATTCAGTTCCCACGCAGGAATTTCATAACATAAAAAGCTATACAAAACGTGTTTCCGCATCCCTTGTCAGCTGTCCCACAAATTAGTAGCTTCTACATAGGTTTATAGATTAATCTTCTTTTAAATGTCACTTTTTTAAAGTTACAAAACTCTTGAGTACAAGACAAAGAAGATGTGACCGGCTATCGTCTTGGTTATAGACCCTCTCTTGACAAGTTAAACATAAAATATGTATGTTTTGCCCACATTTCTGTGGGATCCTTCCTCTCCATTTGGGAATAAATGTAATCCCATTAGTGCCCAAACAAAAGTTAATGGGCTCATTCAAGTTCAACCAATCAATAAACATTCAAAACATTAATAAGAGATGAGAAAGTTAAATAATCCACAGTTGACTAAAAAAAAACAATCTGATCAGCTCCAAATTTGGGAAAAAATTTTTTTTTTGTTATAAATATTATATACACTTGTCCTCAAAATTATTTATACCCTTGTTAATTTTTTACTGAACATCCATATGGCCAAATAGCTCTAACTTTGTCTCATCAGACCACAAGACGGTTGACCAAAAGCTGGGCTATTGCTTCAGATAACCCCTAGCAAAAGCCAGGCGAGCGTCTACATGTTTTTCCCTGAGCAGTGGTCTTTTCCGTGGCCTACGTCAATAGAGGCCTCCTCTGTGCAACACTCGCTCGATGGTGGACCGTGACACTTTCGTCCCTCCCTGGTCAAATGTTTCCATTAGAGTCTTAGTTGTTGTCCGGGGGCTCTTGATGACCTCTCGGCAAAATTTTCTGTCACGTTTGGGGAACAAATTACGTTTCCTGCCACGCCCGCAGAGGGTTTTATTAGTGTTGAACCTCTGTTGCTTGTTAATTATACACTGGTTCGTTGCCATAGGGACATCATACTACTTGGAAATGGCTCACTGTCCTCCTTCATCTTCGGCATTATGACCAAAAATTGAGAGTGACGAGACGACTATTTCACTATTTATACTCTTCCGGAAGGATGTTATTTTTTATATTATCTAACATTTGCTCATCAAAAGAGGTATTGATTCTCTTAAGATATCTTGAAATAACTTTAAGACAAAGATCCAAACGTTTGACACATTTTCATTTATATTATTGTCACGGATATGAATAATTTGGAGCATCACATTCTTTGCTTATCCATCAATTAAATTGAAAAATTCCTTGAATTGTATATTGATGGGATTCTTTCACTTGTTAGTAGATATAATTCATAAACAAACTTGACAAAAAAGTATTATATTCATCACAAAAATTAACCGGGGTATGAACAATTTTGAGGACAAGTGTATGCATTATTATAATAACCCAAAATTCCACAACATTTTTAATTTTGTCAAACAACTTTTTTTTTATTATTTCATTGACCTAATCTTCAATATCGATAAATATATTAGTAAAAACAAAAGTTACGATTTATAAAAGTATTTTTCGTGTTGATCAAAGTAACAGCAATCATAAACATATTTTCTGATATCCGTCACCAAAAGTTTATTGACTAGTGTTATCAGTTTTAAGCAAACATATGTGTGTATATACTGTAAGAAAAAAAACATTTTATACATTTGGAGAAAAGGAAAAACCCCAATGTATTTTTTACATTATATATGTATTTAACAAAGTATTTTTACTTCCAACCACTCACAACTATTTGTCTGACAATTCTTCTTGCCTCTAGTACAATATAAATAGAAAAAATCATAGTCAGGAGAAGGTACCGATCTTAGAGCTAAACGAACTGTAATGGAACAATCCGTTTTGAAATTAGAATTCACAATAATGATTTTTCTAATCTTCATTAGATTTGTCAATAATCATAATTGTTTTTAAGTAAACATATATATATTTTTTAATTTATTGATTATGAAATCCCTGGAAATGTTAATCATTCCACATACTGACTAAAATTTCCAGGTATTTCATGAAATTCCTAGTTTGACAGTAACATATATACCTTATTAATGAATATTAAACATCCATTGAAGCGGTCTCGATCTTTAATTTATGGAAAAAAATATTAACATCATGATCGATAAAGGCACATAAAACAAATGGGCAAAAATCTATATAAAAATTAAAGTTAAAAGTTGGTAATAACTTTTAATGGATTTATTAGGAAAAAAATAAAATACTTGCAACGTTTTATACATAAATTGTTCGTTACTAAAGTAAATAAAATATCGACATTTTTTGTCTGACTTTAAATTTACATATACTGGTTTTTAGTGTTGGATTCGAGTATGTCTTGAACTCGAAAAAAAAAAAATCAATTTTTTTATTAGTCAAACACGCTGAAATATTATTTGAAAAACTCGACTCATCAAAACTCAAAATATTCGAGTAATGATTAATTTTATCTTCAGTTGTATCTACATTTTAATTGAGTAGTTTCTTTCAAATTTCTTAGGCATATTTTGAACGGGAGATTTTTTTAATAGTCTAATTAATTATTTGACAGTCTCATAGATGTAATCAAAATGTATTTATTGTTGGCCTAAGATTTGATCAATTCATTGCAAAAAATATTAATTGCATGATACTTTACTCGAACTCAAAACTTGATAATTATATCTAGAGTTGTAAATAAATAGCACTTTAGGTATTTAAACCAACACCGAAAATTTAAATGGGATATCCTTCAGAATTTGAGGAAATGTTTGGAATGAGATCCTCCAAGCGTTCATTACGTTTCATTAAAATAGCTATTAGGATTAGTACGTGAAAGGAAATCAACACAAATCTCACTTCTTGTCAATCAAAAATATTCACTAATATTATTACTCCATTCTTGATCTTTTTCCAAATACATTCAATTATATTTAAAACCTGATTGAACATGCGACGTGTTCTCATAAAAGAAGGAACGTCACCCTGAACACCTACTGTTGAGTTATAATTGTAAGTCCTAGTTGGACTCCGAGTAGAATTAGGGATCAACTTTGGAGTAACTCTAGCAAATATCTTTGTTAATATCCTTTTCTCCTTCCTCGTCATAGCAGATTGTACCTGATATAATGGCACATCATGACATCTCAGCTTATCTCCTACCAAAATTCTTCAAATTGCAAGATTTACCATGTTGATTTTAGAGTTTTTGAGTAAATAACAAGCTCGTTGTATACCTAATATGACTACAGGGTGTCCACGATAAATTGGAACTATCTTAAAATTCAACCTGCTTCATAAAAATGGAATTTGGAGTGTATTTGTTAATATGAAAAAGTTAGACAGGATATTAAACAATAAATTTATTCAACATGTCCTCCCTCATCAGCCACCATCTTTTCCATCCTGCCCCTAAAGGATTTGCATGCCCTGATGACTTCCACAGAATCGACAGCATTCCACTCCCTCGTAATGAACCCCTTCAGGGCCGCGATGCTCTTGTGGCTGACCTTGCACACCTCCCTCTCCAACTTCCCCTACCAGTAGTAATCACACGGATTGAGGTCGGGTGAGATGGAGGGCCAATTGTTGCAATCCCAAAAAGTGACGTCGTGGGAGTTGAAGAGGTTAGTGGTCTTCATGGTGATGTGTGCAGGCGCTGAGTTTTGTTGGAATATGAACTCCCTCCCAGCAGCCTCAACCTCCCAGGCATTGAAGACCCGGTACACCGTGGTCTTGGGGTAGTTAAGAAGCTTGTAGATAGTAGAGGGCTTGTGTCCCGTGCGAGCCAATTCGAGGATGGCGTCTCTCCTTGCTTGTTCCATGATGACTATTGTTTGTTGTCAAAACAATTGTGGTGGAAGTTATAGTGTATTGTTCATGCAACCTTTTATATAAGTATGATTTAACCCCGAATATCCACATTATGTATCTGGATGAAGTTTAAAGTAGTTCCAATTTATCGTGGACACCCTGTAGGGTACTACTTATCAAACTGTGATTGCAAGGTACAATATTTTTTCCCTTTATTGGTCTAGGGAAGTTATATACGAAATAATTTATAAATAAACATTATAGGTTATGAGTAAATTCCTAAACTAAAAAGACAGAATTACTATTAACATGTTTTACAGATAATGTACATTATTACATGTATTTTCTCAAAAAGATTGATAAAATGTGTCCATAGGTATAAGACTAATATTATATGAATCCCTAAAATTCACATTAAAATATTTATAAGAAAAAAAAAAAAAAAAAGCTATAGTTTCAATGGCAATAAAAAAAGACGACTATTGAACTTTTGAGGGGGATAACTTTTTGCACTGTCTATGAATGCATATCAAGCGACGTAGAAACTTCCTATTGTTATTCAAACTTGAAGGGGAGTAGCAAATAAGATCCCCCGCCTATTTCCACGATAGACCGTTCAGATCAGGGATTTTGGATGGTGAATGCTGAAAACATTGCTGTGGTCGCAATAAAAATAGCTCTCAGTTCTTACTGTCTGACTGGTTCACCTTCAGTTAACATCCCAGTTATTTTAATTTTAGATATCGAGAAAGCAAACGCCAAGGCACGTGTCTTTTGATGTGACCCTGCAATAATAGAAGAAGAGTTACAAACTTATCCCGTAGTCCAGATATGTTAAGGAAGATAAATTCCTTCACAATACAAAGAGCAAGGCAGTGAGCAAAAGTATGTATTACTATGTTAAATAATATTCAACAATCCTTGAGAGGAGCATTAAATATAGACAGCCTGTGGAGATTTGAAATTAAAAAATAAAACTTTTTTCATCATTAATGTTCGCAATTGAGCTCATAATTATCTTTTTCCATGATATCTTGTCGCATATTTCTTCAGCATCTTCCTTAAAATTTGATTCAAACAACATGCTCATATGCCATGGAATGGGCATTATACAGGGTGCGGGGATAAAATTGTTGTCTACTTTAAACCTTGATAACTTGAAGACGACATTATCAAATAAAAAACCGGTTACCAAATAGGAAAGCTATTCTTGTCAGCTGACGATACGTAGTTTAGTTAGCATCATGCCGTCATCATATGAGGAGATAAAGAGCTATAAGTGGAACGAGGAGCTTTCGAGGTCCATCGTAGTCATGGCATTGGTTAATAATGGAGGTGAAATCTCCAATTCAACGATTGCTTCAACCTTAGGAGTGAATTTAGTGACTGTTTAGCGTATCCGTAAGAAGCTAGAGGACACCTGGGATGTTGATACCACCATAAAGAGGGCACCCAAGGAGGAGGGCGCCGACAGGAAGGTCAGGGACACCGACTTTGTCGACAAGGTGAAGAAGATGGTTGAGGATGACCCTACCAGGTCCATGAAGGCCATGGCGAGGAATCTGGGCTGCCCTGGGTATTTTTAACAGGACTCAGCACCCTGCCATATGTCCAAAATCTCCATGCAGTGGTTAACCGAGAACTGTTATGACGTCGTAACCAAGGATTTGTGGCCTCCTAACTCTCCCGACCTTAATCCTTTGGACTATTTTGTCTGGGGCTATGTTGAGAGACATACCAACAGACATCCCTATACCACCAAGGCCAGCCTGATGGACTCCATCAAGGAGGTATTCCCCAACATGGACAATGAGATGGCCAGAAGAGCCTACGGCCGGTTCAGAGGCCGTATTGAGGCCGTTATTGATGCCAACGGTGATTATATCGAATGAATGGCTACTCTATACCTATATGCTCGTCATAGTTTTGATTTTCAATAAAAAGTTAAAAAATGTATTTTTGTGTTGTATTTAGTAGAAAAATATTTTGGCGACAATTTGATCCCCGCTCCCTGTATGACATTCTGAGGCTTTCATGAGTTGATAAAAATTTACCATTGTCGAACATTGAGTTGTTGCTCAAATCGTGAATCGTAACAAAATTATTTGATGAAGCAAACTATTCCCATTTTCTGGGTTATAAAAGGGTTTTAAAACTAAACTTCCTACTACAATTTTGTCTCACCACGTCAATGGTCCAGGAAGATGAAAAAGACAATGTTCCTTTCCATAAAATCCTTTGAATTGCTGCTAAAGATGGAGAAAATTTATGAAATCTGTTCTAAGCATAAGCCAAGGGTAACACGGACTTAATGAGATAGTGGATCGCCATTGAATATTTGGATGTCGCGTAAGATGAATCAAAACTTTTTGGTATATTTTAGGGATCATTCTGGCGAGAAGAAATAGTCCTCCTTCGATGAGAGATTTGGGTTTTTTGATTGAAAGTAAATAAAATCTATGAAAAAGTCGATTGAGGGAGCTAGATTCCATTCCCATTGCTTTCTCGGCCAGCCAGTAATAGTAATGGGCAGTACTTATCGAACTTTGATGGCAAGTTACAATATTCCGTATAATAAAATATTTTTCAATTTACAATAGTTGTAATATATTATCGAAGAAAAAAAATAGAATAATTATATGTAAAAAAAATTGGTTTTGCAATGTATAACTCGAGTCCAACACTTCTAGTTTTTACTTACTTTTTCCTTCCTATAGATTAATAGGGGGGAATGGAATGTTGAACTTCAATATCCATAAAGTTACATACTACGTCTTACATATACCATAGAGCAATAACTTCCTAAAAAGAAAGTGTTTTTAAAAGTTATATTTACATTATCCATTTTCCATTTGCAAATGAGTTCTAATATATTATTATTTTTTATCGCCAGCTATTTATAAACATGTTTCATATCGATGTAGATATCGTATGTCAAGTATGTATCTATGAGCTTCTGAGTGAACAATTCTCATAGTTAGACGTATTTTAATAGACGATTTGCATTTAAAGGAGAAGAAATGATTTAAATTGTATTAGCAGATATGAACAAGTATATATAAGTAATGAATTTCACTAAAGAAATGTTGTAACAAACTCTCTTCTGACCATGGAAAGATTCAATAACAATAAGTTCTACACACAAACTAAAGTTGTATAAAGTATGACCTGTTCACGTGCTTTTTTTAGTTAGTAATCTGAAGAGTGTTTTATATTTCCCAAATCTGTTATCATTGCACTTTTATTCTCAAGGGAAAACACATGAGTATGAAAAAATTACTATTTTGCGTGCTCATCAATGACAATGAGTAAGGCAGATTATTTGTTGGGGAGTTTGGTATAAGGGTAAGTATTTGTTAACTTCAATGTAATTCTACAAATTGTAAGAGTTACCATACATTTTTTTTTGTTTCTTTTATTTTTACATACTGGTTGACTCCATATTTAGTTATAGATAAAGAGGGGATTTGAATAAAGAAAAATCTAAGTTAGCAATAAAAAAGGGAAAAAACAGTGAAGGCGTGTGTTTTTTCTTCTTTTTCTTTCATTATTTAATAGATCGTCGTGGTGTTAACATCTCTCACGAAAAGAAAAACTATTTTTATTCTAAATTGAATTGAAAATACATAACAATATAAATATAATTACAATATTTTCCCTGCACTTAAGCTATTTAAATGCAGAAAATTCCCTGATTATAGCAGACATTCATTTTCTCCTCTAAAATCATGTAACAAGCAGCTGATATTTGCAAAGGTCCTTATTCAAGAATACTAAATGTCTTGTATATCGAGCTCTAACAAAAAAAAACCATCTCTAGTTATAGAGTAATATTGTAGTATACATAACGCCCCTAGCTAAAAATAAATTACTGTGACTACAACCACTACGTTGTACAAATATTACGTGCTGTTCATTTCACCCCTGTGCGTATCAGTTTGATTCTGATTCATAGGATTTGGGATTATCCTAGAAAATCCTTTGATTATTCTACACAAAAAAGTATTTTGTATATGGGGAATTAAATAAAATGAAACATATCAACGTTTGTATTTCATTATCTAGTAGTATCTAGGCAACAACCAGTGGCTTAGAAAAATTATATTATATTTGGCTTATGAATCTAATAATTAGATATTCTTCTTCCAAATATATTCATCCATTTAATTCTGATGAATCTATTCGTCGTTAGTATTTTTAATTGCAAGTTTGATGAATATTTTGATCTTCCAATTCAAAAGAAATAGATGTATGACCGTACGCGGAAAACTTCCTTCTGAAAAATTGCCAGTGGAAGATTGCCCTGGAGAATTCCCATGGAGAAAAATTAACAGTTAGGAAAATGGCTGTTTTTTGTTCAAACTTAATGATGAATAATTAGACATTATAAATTCACTTAACATTATTTATGACAAATATCAAAACCTATGTGTTTGGTCCATTCTAATCTTTTAAGAAATGAATCGAGAGGATTGGTAAGGAGGGGGAGGGATAAATACCCTAGGTCCTCTTAAAATATGGTTGAATACCCTCACGCCCTCGAATTGACCTAGGGGTATTGTGGGATTGCTAAAGACCACCGCCAATTCATCCAATATATCAATAAAATCCCTCTAATACCCAAAACTAATTTAAATACACAAGTTGCTTGGTGTACTAGGGATACGCCTGGATCCTTAAAAACACCGCCAATTCATCAAATAAATCAAGGAATCCCTATATAACCCCAAACTAGATCAAAACCCTCAGGTTGGCCGGGGTCCTGGGGGTATTGTAGGATAGTTGAAAACTACTACCAAAGCACCACATACATTCAAAGAACCCCTCAAATATCAAAATATAGTTCCAAGATATAATATTAAAACAAGTTAGCTATCGCTAAAATCTATTTAGAGAATATATTAGTCAGTATATTCATCAAGGGAATTAGACTACAGAGTATTTATGTAGGACTAACTCATTAGACCTAACCAGATATTGAAGTTTTAATATTCAATGTTCTATAGATCACTTCTCAAATACAGGGTTGTTTTTTAAAATGGTCCCATAAATATTGCCTCGAAATCAAAAAATACAAGTCCAATTTTGTTGAAATATTTTGGAACATTAAATTTAACTATTAAAAATATGATATTTTTCAATTTGCCCATCTTTGGCCTTTTTTAGAGCAACCAATCTCTTCCAAATCGAATTACAGCTGACACGTACTACATCATTTTAAATTTGGTTCCATTTCTTCTCAAAAGTTGCCATAAGAGCATCCTTATTTCTTGAAGGCATAGCATTGATCTCCCTCTCCAACATTCCCTAAATGGGAAAGTCCAGGGTATTTAAATCAGGTGAAGAGGAAGGCCACATAGATTTGCCCAAAAAATGTGGTATTTGGATTGAATGGGCACTGGGCAACATTAGCTCGTGCTGAATCCTCAGTGAAGCAAACTTCTTGACGTGGAAATGCTGTTTTAATCCAGGGTTTCACTTTTCAATCCGGAATATAGATAATTTTTACCCATTTGAAGCCACAGCGGCCCATAATGTGATTCACTTTGGTTTTTGCATTTTGTAGACAAATTTTTGCCTTGAATCAAAGCTATCATATCTTTGTAGGCTCTGTCATTTTGCTTGTCGAATTCCCGACTGAAAGTAAATAATTTTTCAACAAAATAAATCATGATCACATTCTTATGTAATGCATGCTAATTGAGCAAAACTTTGCTTCTATCCTTTTTCTTTGTAGTAGAACCCTTTGAAAAAACAAAAATAAAATGACGATACTGAATTTTGTAAGGTTTGACCCAATTTCAAATTAAAAAATAGTGGTGCTGCTTACATTGTGATCCTGGGCCAGCTTTTGTATGAATCTTTGTGGATTTTGCCGAATTTGTTCACAGATACCCTTGATCAACATTGGAGTTCTCAGAGTTGTTTTTCTACTCCCTCACCTCCAATTCTATCCACCAATCACTTTTTGCACCTGTAAACAATTTTAAAATTGGATTTGGCAATCTTCGGGATTAACTTGGAAGTGTGCATTGCTTTTAATAGAGTTATAATCTGTTCCCTTTAGGATTTATCCATTTTTTGCCAAAATTATATGTTCCACATATATGAATTTTAAATATTTTGTTAACATGTATTTTTGCAAAAAAATATATTTGATCACAAAGTCTCTCAGACAGTTGTTTTATGCAATACAAGTCTTTTAAATATAGGCCAATTTTAAAAAGCATCCCTGTAGAGGATGTGATATCATAACTGCCTTTTTATAAGGCGTAGCAATCAGGCTGATAGTGGCAGAGTGGGTGGGATTTCATTATAGAGGCAAGATTTTAAAGTTTTTTTTTGAAAATACAGTCAGTTACTATCATGCGTTGGAGTAGTTAAAATTTGCGTTTGCCGTCGAAAATAGATATTGCCAGAAAATGGCTTAGAATAATAAATATTAGGAAAATTGCCAGTTATGAAAATTGTCAATATTTGTTCAACTTCATGCTAAATAATTATTCATTATAAATTCGCTTAATAATATTTACGACAAATTTATAAACATACATGTTTGTTCTATCCTTTCAAGTGTGAGTAATATCTTGTAAAAGTCAGTTTTTCTCAAATATCTTAATTAAAAATCGACTAAATTATTCTATAGTTAATAATCTGTAGAATGTTATACAATTGTATTTTAACTTTTTTGGCTGCAGCATTTTTGATGTTCAACAAAAAAGAGACTTTTGCAACTGTGGGTCTCACTTACAATTAAATAGTCTTAAATATAAATTTATTAAAGACAGGGCTATCTGTTATGTATCCCCTAACCTATCCTTAAAAAAAAGTGAAAGGAAAAAAGATAAAAGAACGTTGTAATTCGCCGATTCTCCCACTGTAGGACTATTTATCATTTAATATTAAATAATTAATCGCAGTAACTTTATAACAGATAATTAAAAATTAACCAATCAACATTTAGAATAACCATAAGGAGTCAAAAAAGTATAAACCTGACAGATGAAAAAACAATTAGAAATTGTAAATGATTTGGAAATACATTTCTGAAAAATGAATTATTTTTTTTAACAAATATAACTTTAAAAAAAATGTTCTTTTCTGAATGCAGCTTTTTAAAATATACAACTTCCTTAATGAAACCGTACACATAAATGTGTGCACAAGATTCATCTTTATAATATAGGTATGTATCAACCTTGGTTACCAGAGATGTGGGGAAAGTGTTCTTATATGTACTACAAGCCAAGGTAGAGTCCCATGCCTTTACACACAAGTCCCAGTCCTTGAATATTTTCAAAGAGTTCAAGTCTTTAGAAAGCAGAATATACTTTAGAGATTATCTTATGTCCATTGAAAAAATGGAGTTTACTTTAGGATCCATGTCGAGTCGAAAGTCTTGCTTTCGAGTACAAGTCAAGTATCAAGTCTTTGATACTATGGTTGAGTCAAGTCTTGAGTCCCTCCCAACACATATGACCAGGTAAATCTTAAAGGATCGAGTGAACTTGATTATAAATTATTCTATTTATCACGACTACAAAAGACATTTATCTTCATCTCCTTGTTGTCTTTTTCCTCATTTAATTTGATCCCCGATTACTTTGACACTGACTAAGTATTAGAGCCATAAATCTTTTTGCAATACTAGTACATAAGACTATAAAGAGGATCATAATATTGAATAATGTATATTTAGAAAGAAATGGGTATTGTCAAGGAAGCCCTTGTACATTTTAATCAGTGAAGAGCCGCACATCCACAATTTGTATAAAGATATACTATTACAACAAAAATAAATCTTGAGGTTAATGGTGTAATTTGATATGGTTTGATATAGTTGTATTACTCTAAGAAAAAGACTCTTACATCAATATAACTTTATTTATGTAATGACGCTGTTCTATAGTACGTACCAATGAGAGTACTACGTAGAGGGCAGTCCACGTTAACTCATACAAAATCGGTCATAATGTCCCCCCCCCCTCTTTATTTAGCCGTTTTACACCATATTTATTATTTATCCGATAAATAATCTAAGGTTTAAATTCTAAAAAGCAACATTTTGACTGAATTTTAATTGTGTTCATGATAGTCTGACTCTAACTTTTTCATCCTTTATCTCACAATTTTTTAACTGTTTTACTGTTGTCGTTCCTATGTTAATCAATCAAAGCCAAAAGATAAGATCAGAAATAAAACCAGCTAAAGTGGTCTTAAATAATAAAAAAATCGGATTGGAAAATATTTTGAAATCAGATCATTTTAAACGTATAAAGGTGTTAACATTTTTGTAAGGAGAAAATTAAGTATAGAAATTGAAAAAGAAAAAAAACAGTTGTTGCATGTGGATTTTCTTCTATTTAATAGGTCGGCGTTGTGTTAACTTCTCCCTCTGAAATAAGGATTCTTGCCCTTTAAAAATTCTAGCTCAGTTTCCTCATAAAATGATTGTCTAATAAATACAATCCATAGAGTAGATTTATAAAAAGTAAACCGTAAAATTTAATAACAAAAGCAGATATAATCTACTTTTTCCTTCTCCTTCCATTCTGTGTCCGAATACTGACTATATCAAAATCTAAGTGTCCAAGTATAAACAATTAACTTATATGAATATGTATAAATTATTAGGATAACTTTATCCTTATTAGTACTTTCCTCTATATTTGCTGTAAATTGCTTTAAAAATACATAATAAAATAAATGTATATTTGAATTTAAATAAAATTATACTATTTTCCCAGCAAGAAATGCTATTTTAAATATAGAATGTATATTTGAAATTAATTTTCTCCCCCAAAATTAAATACATATCAGGCAGCTGTTATTAGCAAGGGTCTTCATTCAGGAATACCATAAGACTCGCTCACTCTTCTCCCTGCGCTCTTTTTTTTCTTAACGAAAATCCCAACTCCAAGTATGAGACAATGTCAAATAGTTCACCGATATCTTTAGTACATTTTTTCAAATATATAAATTGAAATAATTCCCTTTAAAAATAAAATTCTTTTTTTTCTTTTTGAAAGACACGTCAGCTGATTTGATGATTATTTTAATCATTGACTCTAATGTAGCTTATCTTTCTTGTATTAGACCATATTCTGTAGTTTGTTTTTAGTTGTTTATCTTCGTTTTACTTACCTATAACATATATAGGTATACTTACAATTGATACAAAAAAGTACGTTTAATTTAACATTTCCTTTAATATTAAGAATACTCAATAAGGCATATAAAATATTAAGTAACAAGGCAAACGGAAATTCTCTGAAGAGAATCAAATTTTATTTTCTTTGCTTCAACTACCATACTCTTTGGTTGCTTGTAAGTTCTTTGTAGTTATAAATTTGTATTTTGCATATTCAAACTGTCAGTCTATATTTATATGCCATTATTTTTAAATTTAAAAAAATCTGTACATCAATTATTATTCAACTTTTTTAAAGAAAATATAACACTCTTACTATAGCAATTATAATATGGTACACCGACATGCACTTGAAAGGGGGTAATACATAAATATGCTAACGCAACACTTCTTTTTAAAGTTTCTTGAAGGAAAAAGATAAACTAACATTTTTTGTCATAATTATTTCTTGACGTTGATCATTTTTCCCGTATTTTCTAAAATGAAAAGCTTTCAAAAGTATGTACCAAAGAAGTTAAATAAAAAAAGTCCATGAATAAATAAAAAACAAAATTTGATAGGGGCATACATGCACCCACATAGTAACCATTCTGTTTGTACAAGGATCAGGAGTAGATAGTTACTTAGGATCATTTCCATTTATATACGTTCTTTCAAATTTGGTCAAATATCCGCTATAATAAGTGGCCATATCCGATTCCCACGCAGGAATTTTATACAATAAAAACTGATAAAAAACACAGAAAATGTGCTCCTGCAATCCCCCAACACAAATTAATGCATGGCTACTACATAGGTTCATAGATGAGCCTACTTTTAACAATCAATTTTTTTAACCTTCCCAACAGAATTGAGTAAAAAACAAAGATGGCTATAGACTAAAATATAGACCTTCTCTTGACGCGCTAATAAATTTATATTTCAAAATACGAGACCTGCCCTAAAAGGTCACCCGCAATATGCCCTCACTTTTTCCATTTTTCTTGCATGACCGTTAATTATAGGTTTGACTGTATGTTTGTGGATAATAGAAATTATTTCATAACCTTCTACATAGTTCTTATAAAAGAGAATGTTTTTAATGATCACTTTTTTAATCTCTTAAGACTGTTGACTGCAAAACAATGACGACTATAGACTTAGTTATAAACCCTCTCGTGACGAGTTAATAAAAAAATATGTATGCATGCTTGTTTTGCCTTTCTCAACTTATTTATTATAGAATGTATATTATCATACTAGTGCCCAGACGTATCTTGTATCCCTTATTGAGTTATTGAGCCATTATTTTCAACTTTTGAAATGTTTCAAAATGCCAAACCTGACTTAAGATGTCACTTACAATATGTGCTCATTTTTTCAATTTCTCTTTCATGACTGCTAAATATAGGTTTGATTGGGTGTTAGTAGATAAAGTTTTTTTGGGGGTGTATAGTCCACCATATACATATACTTCTGATGTTTTCTCTTCATAATCACCAAAAAACTCCTAGGTTTTTACCTCCAAAGAGATCTTATACAAAATTTCTCTCAACCTTTAAAAAAAAGGGTACACTCTTAATTTGGTTGCAGTCTTGACTGAAGGCGTAAAAGCTACACAAATTTGTAAAACTAATGTCTTCTTATTCAAATAATTTTCTTATAAGTTTCTAAAAAATTGTTTCCTATAAGAGTAACCAAAAGTAATTCAAAATTTTTTTTTTTTTTTTTTCAAAAATCCTAGTCCCCATTTGTATTGAATTAGAAATTAATATTAATAGTCAAAAAGTGGTCTCGTTTTATGCCGATGTAAATAATGCACTTTAGAAATAAGACGTTGTAAATTAGCCCATTGAGACAAGTTATTTTAAAAGTAGGGAAAGGTGGGTTCCAAAGGATCAACGAAGATACATATTTCATTGGGTCTTATTAAGTGGTAGAGTGGATTCAATTTCAAAAGAATGGGAGAGGTATGCGTAGATATTAACAGCTCTAGGCTGCATATTTATAAAAAAAGTAATGTCTTATTACATATACTTTTTTTTAATTAAATGACCTTTTTAAAAAAAAAAAAAACACGTATATTCTTTGCCATTTCTTCAAATTTTTATCCTATCTTCCCTATGACGTAATTTATGCCATTTTGACATATTACTCAGATCAACCTGCTTATAAGTTGACTTCCCCTCCCCTCCGAAGAGAATGTACGTGGTTTTATAACTTATCCGTCTCTCATAAGTGACCACGTCGTGGTTTAATAATGTCCCCCAAGACAAAATTTACCCGGCTCCTCCTCCACTGACAAATAAGATACACATGGCATTTGTAGAGTTTATTAATGTACATATTATGTATATTGCTATCTTGATACATGAAAATGTAAACAAATGCATTTATTTGACTATGTATTTATTATGCAATAAATATACATCCACATAATTCTATCCAAGAAAAAAAAAAAATGTAATCAAAAAGTCCAATCTCTTTTTTCCCCCTTCTCAGTCTCTGTTTTTCATTAAAATATGCATTATATTAGACTGCACCGAAATGGCATAAGTTCGACAATTGATACTACAATATTTTTTTCATTTTGCATTTGTTTCATTCAAACAAGAAAATCCCTTACAATTGTCCGAAAAGGTCCTTTATGGACGCATTTTCATTTGAAAATCTGTAAAATGTTTTAAAAAAAGATTTGTTTTTCATTTAGTTCCTATAAAATTTATAAGTTTAGTCGAGATGTAGGATTTTCGTTAAAATAAGTATTATAGATTATATGTAGATACCAAAATCAATCACAATCGACCTTTTTTAAATGCAATTTAAAAAAAATATAAGGTATATTCTAAAACTTCAGCTAGGATATAAAGCACGTGAAGAAAAAAATAAAAAGGATACCTGCTTCTAAGTAAGGGCATCCCTTTTACATAATTTTTTCAGTAGTTATATACCTTTATAATCAACATCAATTGCAAAATATTTCATTTTTCAAATGTCTGAATGTTTGTATCAATTTGTTATTTGTTTTCATCTATAAAGGTCTTTCATGTTAAGAAAAGGCACTGAATCGTAGCTATACCCTAGAAACTTGATTTTTTTTTAAAGGCTTTAAAGGCCAAACCTACATTATTCAAAAGTTTTAATGCCCATATTCGTGTTCTAAGGCTAAATGTGGTTTTCAGCCTGCATGCACTCTAAGACATTCATTTTGTTGCATAGTACTGTAGGTGTATGTTACTCACCCAGAATAAAAAAAATTCCGAGGATAGACCATTTTTTTTTAAACGTCAAGCTACAGAATGTCACACCATCTCATAAAATATATAAATTTTGAGTTTGTTCAGCCTGTAATGTATGTCAATACATAAAAAAAAGAATGTTATTTTATCTTTAAGGTCAAACCTTTTTTCAAGGAATTTTCCATGACGGTCAATAGTTTATTTAACGAATTTTTATCTAGTCTAGGTATATCGCATATTTTAAAATGGCTTGCAAAATTTGTTTTTCAATTATTTAAATCAAATACGTAAACTATGAAAAGTGTCCCCCCGATATCAAACACCCCCCATCAAGATTTTTTAATGATTTCTACAGAAGTTTAACAGAAAAATTCATTTATAATTCATGAATCATGTTCAGATAGAGCAAATTAAGCTGTAGATACCTACATAATTAATAATGAATATAAAAATTATATAAAGTTTTTCCACATGAGTTTTGCCATTAAAAGTTTTTACTGAAAAAAAGTAGTCTAAAATAACTTCTCCACGCTTCAGAGTAAAAAAAAATTGGTTTTAATATTTTTATCTATTAAATACAACCATATTACAAGGATGGTTGATTCTTAATTAAATATATATGTACATACACATTATTTATAATGTGAAATATGCCATTTTAATTCTTTATAAATCTTGTTTTCATAATTATAGGAACCCCTTTACTGTGGCTTTGAGCTCTAATAAGTAGCCAAAAGATGTATTTTCCACCTATTTTATACCCTGAAATGACAGATCCGGTGCATGCGGTAAATAATTAATGGATTGTTTGAGTACTTTTTAAACAAAAAGTCTAGTCTGATTTGAGCAAAATGTACTTTTGACTTTGTTTAAATATATTCCATTGAAAATGAATATAAATAAGACAGACCAGGAGGAGATGTAAAGTGAGTTCTTTTAGCCTATGATTTTTTAAAAGGGTCAGATAATTCAGTCAATTAAAAAATATATTAAGCATTTAAACTGAACCAAGGAATCAGTTTTCATTCGAAAAATCCAAGAGACGCTTCCACATCCCAAGTTTAACTCATCGCACGGCTTTGACGGCAATAGACATGGTTCGACCAAAGTGTCTGCCATTTGTCTATGTAATGAGCAAAGACCTTTTCCCTAAGAGATGACCGAGGGATTCCAATAATTTGGGTAGGAGGATGATCCAGAGCTCCAGCTTTGGCTAGCATATCAGCCACCTCATTTCCATTGACATTACTGTGCCCTCTTACCCAGCAGAGGGAGAGAAGTACCTCACTAGGTAACGACCCCAAAAGAGTTTTCGTATCTCGGACAAGGGAACGCTTTGTCTCTATGGACTACAATGCTCCAACTGCTGCTTGAAAGTCTGACCAGATGCAAAATCTGTTAGTACCACGTTTCTCACGATTGTCTTTAATCCGAAAAAGAGCCTCTTTTATGGAAAGTATTTCGGCTTGGAAAACAGTGTTTGTAGGAGTGAGGGTGATAGAGGTTTCTCCCACTACTTGATTTTGTCCTTTTGGAGATAGGAAACAGATTGGAGACAAAACTAAGTGTAACACTCTTCGTTTTTAGAGGATACCATTTATTAATGATCTCATCGTAGTTATTGACGATGCTCGGACGAGCAAGACACTGTACCTCTAAGAGAAAAGGAGAGAATTCCAAAGAATACATACAACCCCCGTGTAGGCGCCCATTGCATTGTATGACAGAGACCCAGCAATGTTAGTCTCTGGATTTTGCCAAGAAGAGTTTGTTGCCCTGACGTAATATTGAGTCCTCAAATAGTATTTATTGACCTTCCATTGAAAAATATGGCCAAGATGAAAGTTAATGTTTCGTTTTACGTGTGAAGACTGTGGCCACTGTCTTGTAGGGGCTCAAATTTAAACCCTTGGAATGACCCCACTGAGTCACAAGAGCTTGATTCATAGTAAAAACCATACTTAGAAGGTCAAGTCCACCAACGATGAGGAGGACATCCTCTGCATAGACGACAACCCCGACCTTAGTATCTTAGAACGTGAGCACTCCCCCCCCCCGCCTGTGCACTATCCCTAGTTGGGAGGACTTTCTTCGTAGTTTTTCGAAGAGCTGTGCTTACAATTCTCCCTTTCATGATAATTTTGTACCAAAAGCAGATAGGGAGATGAGCATATTGAGCTTGGAGTTCTGTTAGAGCACCAGCAAAGGAAATGTCATCAAAGGCTCCAATAAAGTCAAGACTGACAAGGAAAGTATGGCAATACTAAAATATTTAACAATTTTTTATGTATCAAATCACTGATTTGCTATTTATAGAACATAACTAAAAAATATTCATTAAGAAAATGGCCTTTTAACCCAGGATTCCTCGGAGATCTTGCCAATGGAAGGACACTGTTGTATAGATTATTGATAGTTGGCTATTTTATCAATGACTTCACAGGGATATTACATATTAATAGTAAAAAAATATAGTTGTACTTAAATTGTCCATACCCTCAGCCTCAAATGGTCTAAAAGGTGTTCCTTTTGGATTTTTTTTTGATCCTACTAAGTTTTATTTTCCAACTTTTTATTTCACATAAATTTTGTACTAATTTTTTTCAAATTTAGCTATACCAATAGTTATAAATTTAAAAAAAGTTTATAAATAGGCAAAAGAAAAAAAAAAGATTAAACCTCTATAAATCGTATTTGTTTATCAAAAGGAACAATTTTACACCTTTATATCTTTAATTTTTTACAAAAAAAAAAAAAAAATAATACTCAACCTAATGTACAGTGAACACATTTAATCAAGTCTCTTGTTATGAAAAGTAGTCAATATAGAGGACATAAAGGAAATGATAGCCATTACTTAATACAAAATTTATGTATTAAGCTCAATAGCTCTCATTAATAGACCCTCATGATAAATTATGTTTAAAGACATATAGGTATTAGGGATGTGAGAGATCCTTCAATTATGGGTTCTGTACGGTCTTTTGGTCTAACGGTTCCCTGATCTGAACGAACCACTTAAATTTTAGAGATTATGATCCAGTTCCGATTCGGTTCCTCGATTGGACTAGCGATTTGATTCTTTTTTACCTTATTTTCTATAAAAATAGTAAATATGTATTACCTTGGAGAAACAGAAAGGGATAGAGGGAGGCGCATCTCTATTGTTATAGGAAAGTTAGACGATCATTTAGGTTGATACCCATATGGGGGCGGCAAAATATCTTTGTTAATTAAGTAAAGTGTTTTGTGCCTTCTTTTTTATATCTATTTAAATAATCATAAGTCTCTTAATTTTCTACTTTCCTTTCTTACTACCACACTATTTTTTTGAAACGGTCAAAGGACGTATATTTTGTATAATATCAGATCTTTTTAAGAGAATGATTTATACATTCTATGGGTATTCATGAATGTTTAGGAACTCCTATGAAAGAAGAAAGAAATCACTATCCAGATCAGTTATTCCTGAACATAATATATATCACTGTAAAGTCCATAGGAGTATTTTTGGGGGAAAAAGATCGGCTAATTTGGGAAGAAAAACACTTTGCAGAGACGTTACGAAACTCAAAATATTTGATGGAGTTTAGTTATAAAATTCAATCTTACTCAATAGAAAATATGTTTTTTTTTTAAATTTATAAATTGACTCACCATTTGAGCGATTCGAAAAATCGTTTTGTGTCGAGTCGACACAAAACGCTAAATAAAATTCAACTATTGTTCCTTTCTATTTTCTATCTAATTTAGTGCACTTATAACTTTTACTACCATTTAAAACATGCATCGGTTGGAGGTCATGGACCCAGTGGACCCTTCCCCTTCCACAGTTATTTTTTTTATATTTATTACGCGTTATATTTCCTTCATTTAATTACGATCAACATATCGCCAAGTATGCATAGTTTTAAAATTACAAAGAAAAATGAACTTATATACTTTGATAAATTTATTCAACAAAAGAATTTATACTCTATATATTTATATTAATAATGAAAGGAACATCATTTCATTATTAAGAGAATGAAATCGGTTGTTTTTTTTGGGGGAGGGAGTCAAATTTATGTACAATAGCACAAAATAAGAATGCTGCCAAAAAATCATACATGCACATCAGAACAAGAATTGATATGGTCCACGTATTATTTGATATATTATCTTGTTACATCATTAGCCTAATGAATGGAAGGTTTAGAATGGTGTATATGGTGATACCCATAACACATTTTATTCCATTGTTTCATTGACCTGATTCCATTGAGTCCATTAACTTAAGTCTATAAATAAGAAAATGTAAAGGATTAAACAGACATGCACCCCTTGCCAAATTAGTATGAAGGAATAGCCAACATAGATATGTATGAATGTACAGAATCCAAACTACAAGTTTGGGAAATACTTTCGTTATACATTACATTTCATCGAGTTCCAATTTTCGACATTGAAATAATCAACTCTGTCTATAATTTTGAGATCGAAAGAAAAACTATGATATCTTGGCCAGATTGTAAACCGTTTATCCATATTTGTAACTTATGCACAAAATAACCGGTCAAAACTGTAGTCAGGGAATCTGAAATGTAACCGCTTAGTACACGTCAACTCTTAAACCTCATTTGTTACTGTTAACAATTCAAAAGTTGAAAATAATGGATCAAAAAAACAATTAAGGAGAAATTTTACATCTGGGTATGAATATGATAATATTCATTCTTAGATAGAGAGGGCGGGAAATTTTTTTTTGGGGGAAAACATTCATTTGTCTACTTGCAAACACATTTCTGTTTATTTATCTTTTAGAAAAAAAAAATATATCTATTATCCTTTGGAAAAGTTCAAAGCTGTTCAAAGAAAATTTCAAAAAAGAAAAATAATAAGTTTTTAAAATGAGAATTTAAAAAACAAAATAACACTTAACAGAAAATTAAATTTTTTGGAAAAAAATAGAATAATTAAAACTTTTAGAAAAATATTTAAAATAAATTTAAAATATTAAATTGATTGAAGAAAATTTGCAAAATTCAAAGCTATTCCCAAAAATTATTTTTTTGGTGAAAAGTTTTAAAAATTCAGAGCTTTTTACAGAAAATTTCAACTATTATTTTTTTTGGAAAAAGAAATAAAAAAAACTAATCACAAAAAGTTAAATTTTTCGAAAAAAAAATTGAATAATTAAATCTCTTAGAAAATATTTCAAAAAAGAAAATTCAAATATTAAATTGTTTGAAGAAAAATTGACAAATTCAGAGTGGTTCATAGAAAATTTTATGAAATAAAATTTTAAACATAAACTTTGTGATTTTTTTAAAAAAGAATCCATAATTATTTACAGAAACTTTAAAAATTTGGAAAAAAAAATTGAATAATTACATCTCTTGGAAAAATATTTCAAAAAAGAAATTTCGAATATTAAACTGTTTGAAGAAAAATTACAAACTTCAGACCTGTTCCAAGAAAATTAATTTTTACGGAAAAAAAAAAAAATTAAAAGATATTGACAGAAACTTTCAAATATTAAACTTTTTGGAAAAAAAGTTTTAAAGAAAACTAATCACAAAAAGTTAAATTTTTTGAATGAAAAAATGAATAATTGAATCTCTTAGAAAATATTTCAAAAAGAAAATTCAATATAAAATTGTTTGAAGAAATTAACAAATTCAGAGCGGTTCATGGAAAATTGTACACAATAAAATTGGAAATATAACATTTTTGATTTTTTTTTTTAAATCCATAACTATTTCAAGAAAATTAAAAATTTTGGAAAAAAAAAATTTGAATACTTACATCTCTTGGAAAAATATTTCAAGAAAGAAATTTCGAATATTAAATTGATGGAAGAAAAATTTGCAAAATTCAGACCTCTTCAGAGAAAATTAATTTTAACGAAAAAAAAATTACAAAATTAAGAGACATTCACAGGAAATGTCAAATATTAAACTTTTTGAAAAGATTTGCTACTGTGGGATTATTAAAAACCCTCACCAATACATCCAAAGAACCCCCTCTGATACCATAAACTAGTTTAAAGCCCTTGGGTTGGCTGGAGTCCCAGGGGTAGTGTGAGATATTTAAAAACCACCGCCAAAGCATCATATCTTGGTGAATTGAATTGGATGAATTGGCGATGGTTTTAAAGGATCCAGGTGTCCCCTGAAGTACCTTGCCGCAATTCGAGGGGTTGGAACTATTTTTTGGTGTTGGAAAGCTTTGTAGGATGTATTGGCGGTGGATTTTAGTAACCCCACACTATCCCTAGGACAACTCAAGGGTGGAGAGTATTTAACCATATTTTAAGAGGTCCTAAGCTATTTATTTCCCCCCGCTCCATACCAATACTCTTTATCCGTTTTTTAGAAGATTATTGAATTGAATTTAAAAAATTACAAGGCAATTGTATTGCAATAATATTACTCCCCCATGAAGGTACTCCCTTGGGGGATGTATAAAAAAAATATGTTTTGATCATTGTTATAAATAATATTAAGAGAATGATACAATTTTCTATTATTCATCTAGAAGTTTGGTCAAAATACGAGTAATTTTCCTAACTGGTAATTCTCCTCCAGTGAAATTTTCTCTAGGGCAGTTTTCCTATTACCTTATTATTATTATGCATACATATTTTATTGATAGACTCGTCACAAGTGGGTATTAATTAAGTCTACATTCATCTTTGTTTTCTACTCAAAAGTATTTGTAAGTTTTTAAAAGTGATCGTTAAAAGCCGGTTCATCTATCAACCTAGAAAATAGCCATGAAATAATTTGGATGACTGCTGCACGGGGATAGAATGACACGCTAAATACAGTTTCTTACGCTCCGAAATTCTTGGTGGGAACTAGATTTGATATTTTAGTGCAGTAATACGTTTAAATCAGCTGGCCATTAAAATAAGTTTGATTGTAGTTGGAGAAAGTAGACATACATGCATACAAGGCTTCATGATCATTTTCTGCTTTCCGATTGGCTTTAAATTGTCAGTTGTAGATTATTCCCTAATTTTGAATTTATTCACTACACAAAATTAAAATATGATTGAAATATTTTTTACTAAGATAAGTGTATCGTTAACTTTAATGAATTCCCCCCTCTTTCCTCCTCCAAAAAAGTAAGTGAAAATATGGGCCAAAATCAGTCGGATTAGCTAACAAATTAATTCCAACTAAGGGATGATTATTTATTCAAATATTGGAACTTATTTACAGATTAACAGCTCAATATAAGTTTTATTTAATGTCGTAATTTATGAGTTAGAATATGTATAGTATAATTTTTGCTATACATTAAATTAATCTACATAATTTATTCAATAGATTTCCTTAAATAGTATTATAAAACATAACTTATTCAATATCTATAATGAATTTCCTACTTTTTGTCACACAAGATTGGAAACATCACAACCTTTTCTATTTTATTTTTAGTTTCATGTAGAATTCTTAAAGTTTTCTATTTTCAAATTAGTTATTTTTTAACTTGTTTTTTCACATTACGTCTCGTATATTTTTTGGGTTTTTTTTCATTAAAAGTGTTTATATTTCTAAGTCTATGTCTTACAAAATTGGCACTTATCCTACGATGTACAAGATTGCAAATCCTCTATAAATGAAAAAAGTTATTTTTTGAAACTGCAGTAAAAAATAAAAGCAAAAAGATAAACATTTCGTCAAATATCGTCTCCTCTTTATTTCGTCAAGAAGATTAAAGATTTGTTTTAGTAAGAGAACGAATTTCAATAAATAGTTTCATTTTGTGGATCAACAAAAAAAAGCATTTAATTATGTTGTATTTTTTTTTTATGTTCCTTTAATTGGTTAGATTGAATTGCACTGATTAAGTATAAGTAAACATTATAGTATTAAAATTACTCCATTTAACCTAGGAATCTTTTGGTGAAAGTATATTCTTTTCTCTAGGAATCACCGGGGCTTGAACGTACACACCTCAAGTTCAAGAGTATTTTTTCCCCTTCACTGTATACATCATTTAATCTTTGAAATTATATTTCCCTTCGAAACATTGTTTTTTAAATATATTCTATTGTTATACCTTTAGGACTTTCAAGTACTATTTGCAAGGTTTTTTTAAGTATTAACCATAATAGAAAATAATTATAGTAATAAGTTCACTAATACATAACGTGTAATTACAAACTCGCTCTTCAAAAAAAATCCGACCATGATTTAAAGTGACGGACTACATATCCTAATTTTGAGAGATTTCAAATTATATTTGATTTTAATGAATAATTCGATTTTGGAGAACCGCTCTCTTCAGAGTCTTTTCAAATATATATGCAGTGCCGAAATCACAATACTTTAACTTTTTTCAATTAGTAGAGTAGTTATTAAACTTATGATAATATTGAATCATAACAATCATGTAATGATTGTTTTCAGGCATCAAACCAACTTATTAATTTTTATTCCGATAACCTGAAATAAATAGAGCATGCAAAAAAATATTTTAACTCCTTTAAGCATTCTTAACAAGATTGTCTTAATTCAATTCAATTTTTATTTTTAACTATACTACTATAAAGTAACAGTTAGGGGGGGGGTGGGTGGTGAGAGCGTAGAAAGCCCAAAAACTTAAGGAGGTTCACAAAAAGGACAATTGTAGGTAAAATTTTACGTCTAAACTTTAGTTGCTACTCATTCTTCCAAAAATGAAGAGTTTCTCATTTTCCAGGGTAATTGTCGTTGAGCATGATCCACAGAAATATTTTTTTTAATTTAGGGATCCTGAAAAATAATGGGATTTAAGTTTTTCTTATTATACTACTAGCAAAAAAAAACAAATTTGATGGTAGTCTTACTAATGTATGTTTTTATTTTGCCATTATCAGCAATAGTGGCTGGGTTTTTGTAGAACTCACAGATCCCCTTTGTTAAAATTATGTAGACCATCCAAACCACTACAAAAACTTAAGTAATAAGTAATGAAGGAAATTAATTTTTTCTGGGACTGGGGCCTGTATAATTATATAATACACGATCCAACCCACAAGTTAAAGGTCCACTCACGCATCACTAAAGTATATATATATATATATAAATCACTAGAGATTTTCATGTAATATGTACTCAACATTTAATTTAATTTATAATTAAATTGTATCCTTTTACCCTGTAAAAATATGTCAATTTTCAAATCTCTAACTATGTCAATGTATTTTATCATTAATCACATTATAGGTACTTAAAATAAATGACAAAACATTAATAAATATTAAATATTCACACATTTGAATATTTGAAAGACAAGAGATGAAAGAATCAATGATTTATTTTAAAGATTAGATAATTAAACATTCATAGAGTTTAGAAGCAAAGAATGATTCAGACTCAGAAAAAAAATTACGATGACTATTGCTATTTTTGTATTTAAAAGTAATCTCGAAATTCGCGTCGAATCGTAAAATGAACAATAATTTTTCTACTTGACAAGACACTAGTGTATTACTCCCATATGAGGGAGAAAACCAATCAAAAATCTATTAACTAAATAAGGTTCTAAAACATTAAATCCACATAACATACATTTTTCTAATAATTTTCAATTTAATTTGTCATAGCTCATGAAAATATAAATACATATTAATAGTAGGGGGATTTCGGAAAGTTGTATCCCTTTTTGTTTTTGTACTCAATAGCTCGGAGCTGGTTTGACATAAAGAACCTCGAAGGAAAGAGGAGACAAGCTGGTTGAAATAATAATTAATAAAGAAGTAGTTTTATGTAACTAAGTTCACTAATTAACACACTCTAGATAAAAAATGAATAGGAAAACTATTATGTTTGTTTACGAAAAGTTCCATCCCTAAAATGCAATTCAAACTTTAGACCTATAACAAACCCAGGTGTATCTGTCATCTCTTTCTTTTTTAAGTTTGACTCTGATATACAAAAATTTAACACAAGGTATGTCTGTTTATAGATATTATGTTATCAGTGAGTAGTTTTTCTAGAAAATACGAACAGATTAAATCGGAACATGTGTGCTCCTGCGATTTTTTGATGATACAGCTTTTTGTTGACGTCTTTTTTCTTTCCTGGAAGAAACGTTGTTAGATCAAAAAACTTTAAGCAAGTTTTGAGGATCATGGGGACAACTGCTCCAGATATAAAGAATATTGATTTTACAGAGGAGGAACGAAGTGATGATTTTTGTCCAAAACAACAATATGTATTTTTCCAAATTGGTAGATGTAAAATGTGACTAGTGTCTCAATACAGACTGGAAAACGATTTGTATGGCTCCTCTGGAGACTGAATCCCAATTTTTGGCATTAGCCGCTGGTTAAGTAAGTACTACTTCATTGGGAAGGAAATATGGCCTCCAGTACTCCGGATCTTAGTCAGATGGATTATTTTGTCTGGGGCTACGTTGAATCAAAACTAAATCGAAGATTGTATGCTGTCAAGCACTCTGTGATTGCCTCCATCAAGAAGACGATGACCCATAGGGCAAGAAACTACCTAGTCAACGCCTACTCGTCCTTCTGGGCACAGATCGAGGCTGTAATTGATGCTAGAGTTGGGTCAATCAAGTGAGCACTTTTGTAATATTACTTTGTACAATTCTAGCAAATTTGCAAATAAATCCGGCAAAAAGAACTTGCATCAGTGACCATTTGAAAATTGTTGAAAACTGTACCGATTTGATCTTAACACTCTGTAGATTAAATTTTAATGCAATCCGTCAAACGGTTCTTTTAGGGAAGAGCTGTTGCAATAGCAGGGGCATCCGCAGGGGGGGTTGGAGGTTTAAATTTTACAAATTTTTGTAGCTGTAGCTTTGTAGATGTTTGTTAAAAAGAGCTTTTTGTGACCCTGCCTTGTGGGTAGCTGTTCTCAGTCTACCCTATACATTTATTTTTATCATTTATTATATTAACTAATATTTTTTTACCATTTGTATGTACGTATAATGAATTTTTTATCACGTGAATGAATTCTTACTTTGAATGGATATTTAATTAAGTAAACGAATACAAAAAAAAAAAGTCCTTTTATATTTATAAAAAAGAGTAAGATGCGATTATATCAAAGACAAAAAAGGAAAGCACCAAAACGACAAACCAAGACAATGGATGCTGTAGGTTTTTTTTATTATTGTTGTTGTTGAGCTTTGTATTATCTCATCATTCTCATCTTATCTGAATACCTACAAACATACCAATATATCATATAAGTAGGTTGTATGTACAAAGGGATCATTGTATTGAGATTCTTAAAGATAAGTAGATGAAAAGCACACAAAGTATTTACATATTATATATGGACATTAATATATCATGTGACAAATAACCATTATTCATTACCATCCTTTTTCCTTAAGACCTCGTTGCTTTCTTGGGGGGTATAGAAAACCCCTGTGTAAGTCTTCATTCACAGATTGATTCTTCTTTAAAGAAAGATTTATCTTCATTATTCTACCGCGTTTCGAACCGTGAATGAAACTTTTGTAAAGGTTTTATTGACTATTGACTTACTAAATACTTCAACCTCTCCCCCCTTCCCCCCAACAAAAATAAAGGAATTTTACTTTTTGCTGAAATTTTTTTTTGCCTGAATAAAAAAAAATTATGCAAATTTTGGAGTAAAAGTTTAAACTTTTTCCCAAAACTTTAACTATTTTTAATTTTTTGAAAATAACTGTAGATTTAAGAAAAAAAATTCTGCAAAATTTAATTTTTCAAATTTTGTTCCAAAAAATTCAATTTTCTGTGAATAATAAAGGATTTTGTAAATTGTTTTTCAAAAAAGTTTTGTAAACAGCTGTGAATTTTATAAACTTTTTGTAAGTGTAGATTTTTTTAAAAAAATCAATATTTTTGATTTTTTTTTTTTCAAAAATGTCTAAAAACCTCTAAAGTTGTGTGAAGACAACTTGTCGAATATCTGACCCTTGACAATGTGGCCTCCGTCCTCCCTAGACTACAAACCTTTTGATTATGGGATCTAGGTTACCTTCGGTAGGAAGACTTGTGCTGCCTTCGATATGAATATATATGCCCTAAAGGCTGCCATTGAGAAGGAATTGGCTGGCATGTACTTAGAATAGGTGAACATGACACTTTGAGATTTAATTGATTATATAAAGTAAAATAATTTAGAAAGTCTTAATTGTCTTAGTTCTTGTCCTTTTTTAGAATCTTGATAAAGTTAGTCTTGGGAAAATTTGGTCACAATCCACAAGAACACACTGTATATGAGGGATCCAACTGCAAAATAGTATATAAAAGGAGTTAAATATTACTCTCTATTAAAAATCTATCTCTCTATTGGTTAGTTTTATTAAAGAACTGACCTTAATATCTATTATAACTATGTTATTACATCGTTACACAATCTTTTTTTTTTACAATATTGTAGACAATAAATTAACTATAACAATGGAAATAATATTTCTCTAATTATCCTACTTTTATCGTTCCTAAACCATCCAAAAAAAGAAAATAATCATTGTACAAATTAAGGCCTTTCATACGGATTTTCAGTAAATATTATTTCGATTGAATTCAAATATCATTGTTTATCATCAGCATTAAGGAGTATTTAATGAAGTTCTCAAGTTTTTATGTACTTAAATTCACTTTATGAAGTTTAATGAAGATTTATTGGAAATTTCTTTATTGCATGCTGTAAAAATATCAGCTATGAGTCCCACAAAGTGATTTATCTTCACATATAATGCCATTTATGCCGTCCTGAAAAGGGGTTTATAATAAATTCTTATTCGAGGATTATTTATTTTTTTAAATCAAACGTTGGCTAAACATAATATAAAATATATCAAATCGAAAATTATCGAAAGGCAAATTTATTATAATTTTTTTTACAGATTCTTTCTGTGGGCAGTTTTATAAAAATCACGTTATAATATTGTTGGCAGCATAATTAAGCAACTTTTCATTGTTATTGTCTTTCAAGAGTGATAATGGCATTGAAACTATTTTGACACCGATACTCGTCCATAACTTAGTTGTATTAATGAATAATTCTTTACTCTTGAAGGTTCTTTATAATTAAAGATATAAGCCTACAAATTAATAAGGAGTATAACCTTCCGTTCATGAACATCCTTTTTAAGGCAGTTTTTTCCGGAGTAGAAAAAAACAACCTAAAAGCAAAACCTATTTAATTACATGATAAAGAATTGTATTATTTTAATAATTAGGTCATTTAAATTTGGTAATATTTGGTAAATATAACAATTAAACAACTGGTGAATTCATTTTCTCTTGTGTATTGATAAAAAAAATATTTAAAAAGATTTTAATCTTCAAAGGCCGTATTTCTGATCTCTTAATTCATCTAAAAATGGCATTTTTAAATAGAATTTATCTACTTCTAAATCAATTTAGAGAAAATCGAGACCCTTAACTAACCTTACAATGCAATCAAGACTTTTAATGCCATGCTGATACTTTGAGGGAAATGATCAAATATAAAGACAAAGGTACGTAATCACGTCACAACATTAAACCCCAAACAATAAATTGAAATGAATTGATTCCACGATTTATAGTTAATGTCAGAATTAAAATATAGGTGATGGAATATATAAACTGTTTTGTAATGTTATAGTGTTGACTCGTAGCAGCTGTCAGGACTTGATACTATTTTTATTTTTTTGTAGGCTATAATTGAACAAAATAATATGCATTTATTATTATCAGCTATTTTTAAAAAGATTATCCTTTCTATATACCTCTCTATGGCCCCGCAGTGGCGTGGACCCTGCAGCAGAAATTGTTTCTTGAGTCATAGAATATAAATAATGTATCATCGACACCATAAATACATATAGAAAAAAAAACTGAAAGAAAATTATAGTAAAATTTGATATTAAAGTCCTTCTCTACTACTGTTTTCGGTAGTAGGTCAAAACGTCGACAGACAAAACGTCAAGAGACAAAATGTCGAATGGACAGAACATTGACTGTAAAAATGTCGACCGATATCACGTCGACTGGAAAATATCACATTTCAAAAAAGAACTGATATTCTCTTTATTGTTATGCAAGGCAAAAAAGTATCAAGGGGAAATTGTTACAAGGCAAAATAGTAGAAGGCAAAAGTGTTACAAGGCAAATACGTAAAAGTTGGGCGCGTTTAAGGTAAAAATATTCAAAGGGAATCCTCCCAGAACTATTTTTACCCTTCTTTCCACAGTAGTAGGTCAAAACGTCGACCGACAGAACGTCGACCTACCAAATTTCGAATGGACAAAAACGTCGAATAGATAAAACATCGAATGGACAAAATGTCGACCCATAAAACATCAACCGACAGAACGTCGACTGGAAAATATTACATTTCAAAATATGAAAAACTGTTTCTACAACATTTTACTCCAGACATTTCCAGCCCGAGATATTTACCCCATTACCCCCCTACATAAGCTAACAGTAAGGAACCATCACAAACCCTCATTTATACTTCGAAATTCGGGGCTATTTCGGGTACTGCCGGTCCTCAACATGAGATAAAACCCTAAACAGTTTCAAATTTCGGGGGCCCTTTTGGGGTGTAAATGGAGGTGGGGTAAATTTAAATAGTGTTGGTGGGTTTTATCCCGAAAACTGCTCAAACATGTAGGAGATACATATGGGTTGTGAGGGGTCTCAGTGGTTGCTTAAATAGTGGGGGTGGGTTTATTTCATCCCATTTTGGGATACGGCAGTGACTGAAAACACCCCCAACATGTATAAGGGGGATCGAAAGGGCCCCTTACTGGTAGTTTATATAGAAATGGTGCGGCGAGGTTATGTTTCAGGTGGGAAATGTCTGAATGGGATATATTGCAACAACATTTGGAGTAGCCCTTTATTTTATATTCTAAGGTCGACCTTCTGTCAGTCGACGTTTTGTCTGGTCAACGTTATGTCTTTTCTACGTTTAGTCTATTCGACATTTTGCCCATACAACGTTTTGCCGGTCGACATTTTGTCCAGGCACCCACATATAAATACACTTTCAAAAATTTACCCATTATCTTTTCCTCTCTTTATTTTTACCATTACTGGCACCTGATGTTTCGTATTAACCGTTATATATAGATAAATAATTATATTTTTATTTATTTTCCTTGCATATAAGTTCAAAAGAAATACCTATGGTAGATACCTTTATCAGTAATGGACTTGATCAATCCAATAGGTACAACGTTTATCAGCTATTTTTATTATGGACAAATTAATATTTTGGTGATTGGGACCAATATAGATTAAACAAAGATGAATTTCCTTAAATGTACCTGTACATTTCTCGTACAATATCTCTGAAACTCAACTTCTTATACCCTCAGTACTTTTACTGTTCCAGAGTATTTTCAATTTTAGAGAAATACAGAATGTTCTCTCCTACAGAGTTTTTCCATAAATGGTTCCAAATTGTCAAGTATGTTCTGCAACTTTAACCAATATAGTCTTTTACAATTTATGACAAGCAATAATTCCGTAACCGAAGCATTTCGCCCATAGATTTTCCAGTGGTGGTTGATGGATTTTATATAGTGTGTTTTTTTTAGATTCAAGAAGCTGTGATCTCTGAAGCTGTCAATTTTTCAATCCCATTATGAAACTTAAAAAAACTATCCTGAGGTCAAATCTTTCTTACAAGTATGAAAGACCAACTATTTTAACTTTTAATGAAATCCTTTGGGCCTAAAAAAGAATGAAAGCCAGAGGCATTATCATTTCCAAAACAAAAGTGTTTTTTTGTCGCTTTAAAATGAAAGAACTGAATGATTTAGTATAAAATATAAACCCATATTTGAAATTAAAGCTCTACAGCTTTTTATGTGAATTCAGCATGTTTGATTTTGGCCATTTTGGGGGCCAAATAACTCAGTTTTGCAAAAGTGAAAACTTTTTTTTCATTCATTCTAAGAAAAATAGTGAGCCATCAAGATTCAAAACGGGAGCAACAAATAAATGGACTTAAACCTTACTGTCTATCAAAAATGTACACCTTTGCTTGCATTATGTATATAAATATTTAATATGTTTTTATGAAATATCATTATTTCAAATTCCTTGAGGTAGAACATTTGAAATTGCAAAAACGTATCACTTGTCACAGTAAAATATTATATACACAAATCAAAATATAAGCAACATACCCATAATATAAGCTCAAATATCCTCTCTTACTGTATCCTTATTTTGTGTGCGTGCGTGTCTAAAATTCATATTTGTTTTCCACTTCTCCTCTGCTTTTTGGGTAATTTATGAATGTGTCTCAAAAATTGGATTTGGTTTTTGTGAATGCTTTTTTTCCCCATATTTTTTCCTTCATGTACTTGAAGCTCCACGCCAATGAGTTACTGTCACGTACAATATAAGTATGTACAATAATATTCTTTATGTGACCAAGAGGAGGGAGACACATTTTGAATCTATAATTGACTCAAGGGTCCAACAGTCGATAAAATTGCCTTTTTATGTAGTAATATAATTTAATAAAAGTGACCAAATAATGTTTTCTTCAAAATTGCTTGTACTTCATCTCCTTTTTTGTACTCATTTTTTGCTACAAAATTTTTAATTATTGGACTTAATAAATTGGAAAAACGAAAAAGACTTATATATTATTAATTGTAATAATATTCTGGCTTGGCTCCAGGGAACTGACAAAATGCCAAATCAAAGAGAGCTACAGAATGATTATTTAAAAAAAATTACAACCAAAATGTGTTTTTATTCAAAAAGCAATTAGGACCTGTGATAGGATATTTTTTTTACCAAACTTTTCGACTGACAGATCTTTTTTTTCCGATTTTATTATGAGATTACTATTTTTTTTCGAGTAGAAAAAATAATGACCCTCGATTAAATGAGTTTTCAAAGTGAGTATTTGAGGTGACTACAAGAAAATTAGTTGAGACAAAACCAGTTTAGTATTCTTTTTTTAATGCTCCACAATTTCTAAAAGATAATTATTTCATTTAACTTTTTGTTTATAACGTTGACTTTTTAAAGTATTATTTTTTTGAGATTATTTCATGTATATCAATCTTAAATTATTTCACCAATGTAATATTTTCTTAGTTTGCTAAGTTCAATTACTAATTATAATTAATGTTATCTATTCACTGAAAATGTACGCCTTGTAATAGAGTTAACAACTATGCATGAATTCTGCTAAAGGGATCATTTGGAGGATGTCAGAGGAGGAGGGTACCTTTTATATTGGTTTGTAATAGCTTCTAAAATATAAACTTAATGATTCTAATAAACTATAAACCCATATTTCAAATTAAAAATATAAATTGTTTCATCAGTTAGTTAAGTATTTAGACCAACTTTCTATAGCATGTTTGATTATTGCTGAAATATGCTTTAAATGTTTGCAAAAATAGTTTTAGTTAAATTCGCACAATTTAAGTATCCATCACAGATTTTATACACACCAATTCTTCAATTGGATGGAAAAATCTCCAAATCTTTTAAGATGCCATCACTGTGGAATTTGAGATGGAATGATTGCAGCTCTTTTCAATGGAAAACGAAAAAACTTTTCACTTATTGAAATTTAAGAGTTATGGTCCCCAGATTTAACCGTATTATATTCTTATATAATTATTAAGTATATTTTTATAATGCTGTCAGGTCTATGAGATTTTTAATTAAAAACTTTTTATTGCTATTCTGACGCACAATATCAATAGTAAAAGAGTCTAAAAAGACTGGTAGATTGATTTTGACCATAAACGTACTTAACTTTTTTTTACTGAATCCTGCAAGCTTCATCAGTACATTTACCGAACCCGCTCGTTATTGGAAAAATAAAATGTGATTTCTTCAGAACATAGGTGTATATTTTATTAGTGCACAAAATGAACCATGCAGCAGATGTAACAAAGAACAAAACCAACGAAACATGAATTTTACACAAAAACATCAATGAATATTTGCTACAAATCAATGTGTATTCTGCTATTGCCTTTCAGACACAAGTTCGGAAATGGACCTCTTTCACCTTTCAAGTGCAACTCTCATATCATTTCCGCACCAAGTTTCATACAATACCGATATCAAAGCGTAGCAATGTGGCCTTATCCCCTACAGCCAGTGATCGGCAAACTGAACGCATTGTCACAAATTACAGGAAGGGGCTGTATTTATTTTTTGTAACACATTTTACTATGCAACTAAATATTTGTAATCTAACACAAAGAAGAAACACTTTTTACAATGGGTCCATAGTTTTTTTCAGATTGGTATTCCCCCACTCTAAGTGGTGCAACGCTGTTGCGACGCACTTGCCCTAAAAGACAGGTTAATCCGATAGCGTCAGTGGATACAAGGGGCTTTCCGAACCCTTGAGAGTGTCTCACCGAACCCCTGGGGTTCGATCGAACCCAGGTTAAGAACCACTGATCTACACTAAATACTCAATAAACATTACTTATTCACATCTCTTTATAGGTATTTGCTACTATTAAAACCAAAATTACGTAAATAATAATCAATTACAAATAAATATTATATTTTGGGTATTTTTAATAACAACCAAACATATCATTTTATAAGATAAATAACATCTATATGTAATTAAGCTTTCCATCACAACCAAAATATGGATGGAAAATTTCTCAAATACTTATTTTTTCCCACTTTAATTACTTAATAATTATTAAAATATACTTAATTAAAACGATTTACTTAATATATTAACCTTCTAATGAAGTAACGAAAAAATACATAATAGATTATAAATCTATTGATAAGTTTGCTTCTTTTAGAACTTAACGTTAAAGAAATAATCAAATAATGAAGAAATTATTTCTATATGAGAGTATTTTCATCTAAATAACGAAGCTAAGATACAATCGATGAATTTAGAAAAAGTCAAGGTTGACAAGAAAGTGTTATGTTACGGAAAATATATACTTATTAGATTTATGTTATTTTTTTTTTTTTTTTAATTTGTTGTTTATTTTATAACAAGAAACCGGAAGAACGACATTCTGGGAATTAATGACGATTGATGATAATTTAATAACATTGATCGATAGAATAATATGTCGAAGAATTAACTTGATAAAAAAAGAACCTTATCCATCGGCTATTAATCTAATCCTACCAATATCAATTTACACTCATCCTTACAATCCAATTCAATACCTTCTTTGAGAGACTAATATGGATAATTATAGGTCACATCGGATCATACGATAAGGCTTTGTAAAGGTGTTAGCGTATACTACAAATTAATTAATATTTGGGTTATTTTTAAAAACAGCAGAATTTTGTTTGACCGGTTAAGTCGGGAATTATTGTGTGTCAAGTATGGAGGTGTCAAAGGAAAAAATTCGCCATTTTTACTACCAGAAAGGGAAAATGCGTCAAAAGCAACCAAAAAAAAAAATTTGTGATGTTTACGGGGCCGAATCACTTTGGTCCGTTTGATGCTGGTAATTGATCAAAAGCCCCCAATGAATTTTTGAATTTGTGAATAGGAGACAACAAAAATTATCGAGACAGCACCATGCCGCACCCATCTTTGATGACGTGTAAGAAACTCCGTAGCTCGGATGGGGTGTTATTATGCATCCATCTTACAGGTCAGACATCGTAACAAGTGATTACCACTTATTTTTTTCTGCGATCAACCCGCTTGGGGGTTTAAATTTAGCCTCAATAAAGGCCCATGAAAATTGATTGTCCGAGTTTATTCACAATAAGGACAAAGGCTTCTACGAAAAGGGCTTCATGAGGTTGGATTATCGTTGGCAACAAGTTATCGAACAGAACAGGGCATACTTGGCTTAAATCGGATGTTTATAATAGACAATATTTGATATATACAAACCGGATTGAGCATTTTACGTGGGCTCATATATAGCGAAGAGTAACCTTGAGAAATTGTTGGGGAGTTATAATTCTAAGTCTTTGTTCGACTCAGAGCATTGATGCCAGAATTTATTTGCAAATGGGAGCAAATTATATAATGGTGACGTCGTATGGGGCGTCCGTAACGGAGGGAGGAAAGCCATTGCTTGGATTTTTCTTTTTTTATATAGATAATTACCAAATTTAAAAAATAATTTTTTTTTTTTAAAGACAAAAATCTTTCTTTTTAAAATTTATAAAAAGAGAGTATTCGAATTATTTTTTTCAAAATTAAGAAATTTAAATTTTTTCCACCAAGATTACTATATATTATTAAGATAACTATATAAAATACTTCAAAAGTGGGGAGGCCAATGACCCCTTGACTCCAATCGATCAAGCGCCATTCAATCAGAGTAGAATTGAGATCTACATTAGAGTAATTCTTGTTTATTCCCCGTTACAGCTGCGCCTAGGTGAATTAATGCAGAGATTCTCAACCTTCTGTTAGGAAAGTAACACTTGTAAAATATTAATTTAACCCAAGTACACCCTTACCGGGACAAATAATTTTTAGCTTCAGTAACAGGGCCGTCCACAGGATTCTAATTTTTTTTTGGGGAGGGGGAGGAGGGTGAAGCCTTGGATCATGGATTTTTTTTTTTAAACAGAAACTCCAAAATTATTTTTTTTTTGGGAAAAAATATCAAAAAATTAAATTTTTCGAAAAAAATATCAAAAATTTATTGTTGTTAAAAAAACCTTTTTTTAGATAAATTTTTTAAAAATCTATAACAATTTTTAAAAAATTAAATTTTTGCAAAAAAAAAATCAATCAGCTGTTTATAAAAAATTTTAAATATTAAATTGTTTCATGAAAAATTTAATTTTTTTAAACAGTTGAGGAAGATTATTATTTTTTTATTCAAACAAACTTCAAAAAATCCATAGCTAGTCACAGAAAATTAATTTAAATATCAAATATTTGACTTTTTTGAAAGAAAAATTCAAATATTAAATTTTCTTGTAAAAGATAAAAATCCCTTAATTTGTGAGGGGCTACCACCCTCCAGCCCTCACCTTGCGGACGCCCCTGAGTTATATATCACTTGTAAATATTCCTTCAAATATCTCAAGGTCCCCTTTGGAGTGCCTCCAAGTACCCAAGCGTGATCTATACCCCCATTTGATTACTACCGATCTAATGAAATGTCAATGTCTTCTCCAAAACATTCTTCAAATTGACAGGACTACAATTTTGATTTTCGTTTTCTTATTTTTAACATGCCCAAAATGCTAACAAATAGGATCACTCGTAATGACCTTATAGTATAGTATGTGAGTAACAAATCTAATTAGTTATATTTAAAATTATTTTCAGTACAGCAAAGAATAAATGATTTTTATCAATTTTTATCTACTTTAAAATATTCGAAAAATAATATCAATTCATTTTCATCATCAGAAAAGCTCCATTAAAAGTGCTAAAAATATTTTATATCTTAGAGAAATAAATTGTATAGTCCAAATTTCCCAATAGTACAATTTACACTTTAAAACCATTTTAATACACTTATATTTGAAAATAAAAAATCATTTTTACGGAACACTGACATTTTTCGAACAGTTCCATAAATCTGGGGTATCAATTAGGCAGACTATTAAGAGTATTATTGATGTACTTTCACACAAGAATAATAGATATTTTTATCTAACGTAACTTCCAAATCTTATTTGATTTTACAAAAAAGATCAATGATTTCGATAAAAGTGTGCGCGTCTAAAACTGAACACACTCCTTTAAATTTTACGCAGAGCACATATTCGTGATTTTATTGAGTTGAAACCGGCTTATACTTCTAGGCAAGGGTCTTGACTAGTTATAAACAAAACTCCAGTAACATCTAAATAGCAACAGTGAAACACCAGCCGATAATATGGAGAGACGTCGAGTCGCAATTTTGGAACTTTCCGCGCGGGGAAAAACTCCCCCTGAAATTGCCAAGGTTCTGAACTGCAGTCGCACCACCGTTTACAGCGTGGTAGCCAAAGGAACTCCTGAAGCGACTACAGGATCTAAGTCAAGGCCTCGAAGGTCGGACTCGAGGACAAGAGAAGCAAGGTCACCGTCAGTGGCCTCTCCAGGGATTTCAACGTCAGCAGAAGGACCATGGCCCGGCTAGTTAAGAAAGATCTTGGCCTTAAGGTCTACAAGAGAACCCCTCGTCAAGCCCTCAAGCCTGTAGACAAGGAAACCCGCCTAAAATTTAAAGGAGTGCTCAGTTTTAGACGCGCACACCTGTATGTGAAACAATTTTGCGTGGTATTATATTTTTTGACATAAATATAGAATAAACCAGCAAAATTGTAATCCGCCTGTTTATTTTAAAATGACAAAAATCTTTTCAACCAAATCATTGTTCATTGTATCCCCAAAAATGTACCCCAAAAAATTGAAGTTCCTTAATAAGTTTTAACATATTGACATTAGCAAGGATAGATGAATACCTAAAAATGTTTATAATTTAATATTGAAAACTACAATTTTGATTAGACTGGTAAACAAATTATCATTTAAACTGATCCAGGAAAACAGTTTGACAAAGTCTACACAAAAGAAAACCCATCATATTTATCCGTTTTGGGCTTGGATCCATGCAAGACCATGCCATTTCACCTAAAACGATTTTTATAACAATTTCTAGAGTAGAAAAATCTGACCACTTTAATCTCCCTTTAATTTAACTTTTTGTAACTTGTATCAACAAAATGTACAAAATAAGAGAAGGAGTTAATTTTTTACATGCCAATTACGCTACTTTTCCCATCTTTAATAAAAACAAATAAGATTTCCATTAAACACATCAGTATTATTAAGCAGCTTGGATTCATTATATTTCCTCTTTTTGTGGACGTGAAACTTTTTGAATCTGATTTTTTTTTTAAATCGTTTTGAATATTTTGCCACGTTTTCAGGGGGCCAAATTTAGCAAAATATTTTTCTAATGGAATAATTTATTTATGCGAAAACACGCCTTACTATTTTCTTCTTTTTTATATTAACTTTTTTGTATGATTTTTGACATCTTTTTGTTTGACAGCTGGCCGAATAATTATTTTTATGAGTCTTCTAAATTATATGTATATTATATATATATACAATAAACATAGTTTATTTCCCAACATCCAACATAAAAAAGCAAAAACTGTCAGTAAAAAATATTTATTTACACTCAAGCAACACTTTCAACAATATGTTTACATTTTTAGCACTCATATAACACATTCATACACAAGTTTATAAAGCTCAGAGTAAAACAGCAATTAAAACAAAAAATGTAAATATATTTTCATTACACAATTAGTTAAAGCAAGGAATAATATGACGTAGTTTAATGGACAACATTCGCAGTAGAAGTTACTATGCCTTTCATCTTTTTGTATCAAAAGCAAAACAATCATAGTTCAATTTTTTATAGCCTAATAATTATCATCAATACTTGATAAATAGTTACTCTTCATAAATTAAGAGGAGTTATCTTTTATTTATTATAGAGTGAATGGAGTTCGTTATCATAACAAAAGAAATTAATTATATAGAAAAAAATAAACTTTTTAATTGTAATGTTGTATTGAAATATGAAGTATAATATATTACACAAACTATTTGTGTACCAATACACAGCCATTCCTGATACCCCGATTTCAAAATTAAAAAAAGTTGATCATTTGATCCCAATAACACATTTTATGCCACTTTGAACTTGAAACCTAGGTGCTATAGCGGCTGTTGAAACAGTGATGAAACCATCTAAAAATATAGCTTTGAATAGGTTTTGTTGATTAAGTATTAAAGTTCCGACTATTTTTGAATAGCTTAGATTCTACGCCTTTGATTGATGTACATGTTAACACAAAAATTATGTATATAGCATAATAGAGTCAAGAAGAGCCATCATAGGTAATTTAATCTGCGCTGGGAGAACCACTTCGGAGATCATGAAGGCCTTAAACGTCAGCTAGACAACTTTAAGGACAAATCTAAGTGTGGAACACACAACAAAGTGAAGCCTGAAGACATCATGGAGGACTTTAAGGTCAACCCAACGATGAAGATGTCAGAATACGCCAAGAAAAAGAAGGTGCACTGGTCTACTGTGCAAAGGGCATCTGAAAGACTAGAGGAAGGTTGCTTAGAAGAATGGAGAGGTCATTCCTGTCCCAACATCAAAAAGAACTCCGTCTTCAGGGATGTGAACAACTCTTTTTTCATTTTATTTATGTTATTTACTTCCTTCAACTTTAATTCAACCAAGCAAATTTAATGCTATTATTGGGTATTTCCATTACATTTCAACAAATACAACATACCCATTGTTTAGTTATGTGAAAAAAATTTTAAAAATGGTATAAAGGAAGTTAAACTTACACTTGAAAAAAAAAAAAATTTTAAAATCTGCTGACTGGTTAACAAAATATGGACCTTTTTAAAATATTAACCAATAAGTGTCACATATTGAAAAACATTCATTACTGATTTTACAGGTCATTCTTATGATAGAAGTATGATTTTGGTATCAAATTATATGTTTTCTTGTTGTTGTTGTGGGTTTTTTTTTTCTACTACAGCAGATTCTAAAACCTAGTTTACATTAAAATTTTGTTCAATTATATTTTTTTACATTTCATAAATTTTAGAATACAAAAGTCTTCGTTTTCCTCATTCATTGGTTGATGTATTTCGTAAGATAGGGCAGTCCATATATTGATGAGACGGTCTGTAATTTGCAGTTCTTCCATACAGACATTGCTTATATATTTTCACTTGCTTAAGTGGCCTAAAACAACGGCCATGTCCAGTGTAAGCTTGTACAATGAGTCTCAATTTTTCTCGTCTGAGCTTGATAAACTTTGAGTTAGGCTTATTAAGCATAGCATGTGTATGTTTCATTCTTTGATTTTTTTTATATCAGTCACACCAATATTGATAGATAGATAATTATCTACCTTGAAGGCGTCCTAATAGTAAACTGGCTTTGGTTCTCAGTACTCCCTCTTCGCAAAATGGTCTGCAAATTCATATCCTGCAATGGCAGTCATAGATTTTCATTAGTTTTACCCTAATTATACAAATTCACGCTCGTAGCTCCAAAAAACATATAATATGAAACCAAAATCCTACTTATATCATTAGTATGACCTCTAAAACTAGTGATTAAAGTTTTTCAATATGTAAGCGCCACCTAGTGGGTAAAATTTAAAAAAAGACTTTATCTTGCTAACCGGTTGTCCGATTTTAAAATTATATTTTTAAATGAGCATGTTTAAAGATACTCTATACAATAAATTTGGTTTTAGTGTAGATAAAATTGTTTGAAACACGGGACTGTAATTTTTATTTTAATATAATAGGGTGGAATATGTCTTTGGAATAAGAACCATAAAAAAGGAATGAATGGTGTTGAAGGTTTTTTTTTTTTTTTCTTCACTTAAATGTTTAACTTTAGATGATCAAAAATAAATAGAAAGCTTGAACTGAACTCATTTTCCACTCTATCTTCAAGTCTGTTTTTACTTATCATATTCATCTTTTAAATGGTTAGAAATACAAGGCAGAAAACAGGATACGTATCTCCAATAGAAAATATGCAACACAGTATTACATTGACAATACGAGTTTAATTCGTTCGTGGACGGAACTTATTAGTCGAAAAAATCCATTCTAATCGAAATAACTTTAAAAAATAGCGCTTGATGCGGCTTTTGCGTCTCATCATCAACTCTACACCAGCTACGAATCTATAAAGAAAACTGTCAACGCAAATTTTTGCTTCGAGTCCTATCTCAGTCAGTATTTTCATACATAACTATGTACTCTAAAAATAAGTCCAAGTCTTTCTTCCCATTTGATATATTATTATATGGGGAAATAAATAATTGACGTTTTCTTAATACATTAATGAATTTGATGTCTAATTAAGTATATAATATATATTTTATAATTTTTGTCGAGTGCTTAATGAAGTACACCAATTACATTTCGATGTTAAAGTAATTGCTATACATTTCATGAATTCATATAGATGAACCATTGAACGGAGAATACTTAAAACTATGTACATATATAGTTTCATACACTTGTTAGTTATTCATCATTTTATACACTATGGAGACAATCATCCCCCCATAATTTTGTCTGAAGGTCAATAAAAGAGATCAAAACTAATCAGATAAAAAATAATGATTGTTTCATTATAAACAATCATTGTTGGAGGAGAGAGAGGATAGTTGACACGAAATCCACTTTTTAACATATTACACTGTTTGTACAAGTGATATTGATACTTTTTTTTTTCTTAAAAAAGTTGAAAAGAATATAATTTTTTTTAAGTGGATTTTTTACCTAAGTTAACGGTATTTCACCTACAAATATAACATATCAATTCACTGTAGGAAATTTATTATATAAACTTGCCCCATAAATTAAAATATTTTTTTTGAATCTGGAAATGTAGGTTTTTTATTTAGTTTAGATTTTTCAAGGCAAAAAATAACACTACATTAAGTTGCTGTAAAAACAATTCATTCTTCAAAAAGAATTTTTATGTACCTTGACGTAAACGCAATCAGAAACAACACACTTTATCAATCAAAGAATAGAAAAAAGTTGAAATTTTCTTGACTTGTGAAACCTACGGTGTCTGAGAAATAGGTATATTTTGCTTTAAATGACATTAAATAGTAGTGATTGGACGCTTCTTAAAAAAAAAACCATGGCAATTTCGATGCCAATTCTTTCATATTTTAAAAAATAGTTAAAAGATACGATTTTGCTATAAATTTCTATAAATTACAATTGATAGAATATTGTTTTATTTAATGTAAATAATATGATCATATTTTTCTTTAATTTTATATTTATTAATATGACTTATTTGGTCTCTGGTTCAAACTCATTAATCATTACATAAGTGAGATAATTATTTACATTAAATATAGTAAGGCGATTCCTCTGCCCGGCGAGCTTTTCCAGGGTGAGTAATCCTACGGAAACTTTCCATAGGCAAATTTTGCAAAAACTTCCGTATGTATTTAACAGGCTTGTAAGCGTTCCGCTATTTTGGCGTTCCAAATACACTGTACGATAGCAAATTACAACTTCCACTTTGATAGTGTCAAGGAGTTCTCATTTGAGAACTATGTTGTAAGATTTTTTAACACAATAATTCGGTAAATATTAAAAATATGTTCCTTCATTGTTGAAATGGAGGCTAAAAAGTAAGAAATAGTCGATTTGATTTGTGCCTAGCACAGCAACAAGACCAGAAAAACTAGACCATTGTCTAGTCAAAAATTATATGAACAACGCTACATTACCTACGCAGTTGATGAAGTTCCACCAATCAACCAGACTACGCCCCCGGTCTCTGCAATGATGCTGGGAGTCGTTGCAATGGCTCAACGAGAATTTTTCCGATTTCTGGAAAAACAATTTTTGGCCTCACTCCTCGCATGACATGAATCCTCTCGACTATGATACCAGGGGCTATGTTGTGCCTGTGCTGTTCCCCATCCTAGCGCCAACATGTATCAGCTCCCTGTGCCACTTCTGAAAATAGGTCTCCCAAGCATTCGTCCTTGCTTTACCAACCCTTTAAATCAAATTTAAAAAAGTAAAAAATATATATAAACTTTGATTTTTTTTTAAATACTATTGAAAATCAATGCTAAAAGCTCATTTTTAGTGTTCAAAAAATCTGTTCCGTTCAACGGAACGCTATTCAATTTTGCGTTCTGTGCACAAGCTTGATCTAGAATTTCATGGCTCAGCCAACGAATTTGAGCGATGGTTATGTAATCGTTTTCCTTTATATTCCTATTTGTAAGCAGGATTACGGAAAAAGTTGCCTACCGATTTTTGTAAAACTTTGTATAAAGATAATATATGCTACAAGTAAGAAGCCCTTAAATTTTAAGAGGTCACAGTGATATAAATCTAATATCCTTTTATGTAAAATGATTTTTGGTAGAGGTTTGTCCCCCGACGAGTACTCTTTCTAGTTTCTGCTATTTTTCCACATTTATAATCACATCAAATTAGCGGTTGATTTACTTTAACTGATTAAAAGTTCAAGTTTGCAAACTCTACCTCTAAAACGGGGAAAACTATGCTCACAAATATATGCATATATAGGCAATATTAGGAATAAATTAAGAGTAGTATGATATTTAATGAACAAAGCAAACTATTTTAATTATTTAAAACTACGTTTTTCTCATTTATTTAGATGATGTAAAAGCAAAAAAATAAAACTTATATTTTTATTAGCTAAAATCTTGTGAAAGTAATTTCATTATTAATTGACAACTATAAAGTAAATTAATTAGTTATAATAATTTACTTATATTTTTGATTAACTAAGTTAGAAAGTCAAATAATAATTTAGTCTTTTCAAATATTGTGTAAATATAAACCGTATAATAATATGTTATGTTCAATATAGAGATCTATAGAGAGGACTTTCTTCGTCTTACCGAGTGGTCCATGAAAATCTGAGCACTTTGAATTTCAAGAAGATATCATTAATTAATTAGCAGTATAATTTCAACAAAGTTATTACTATAAATAGCACTGTGTCTGAGTTCTCTTAATCATTAATATAGCCGCCCTTAGCGGCAATGATAGCTTCCAGGGGGCGGTGAAAGCCCTGACACCCACTGCAGATGATATCATCTGTCATAGTGTCCAGTAGTGGCTTTGGGGGTCTTAGTATTTTGACATGTACCCAAATGTGTGGTCCAGGGGGTTGGGATCAGGGCTGTAGGGACCCCAGAAGTGGAAAAAAAAAGAATTCAAAAGAGTCTTGCAACAGAGGAGATGGGTTTATTTCCTTCTAGTTGTTAAAAGTGGCCTCTCCATCCTCACAAGGCTCTTTTACGCACTTTTTTTATGGCTCTCTGGACAGTCTGGTGGGAAACAATCTCTTGGATGGGCCCTAATGGATTTGAGGGGATTGGCATGGGCTGTTTTTGTTCACTTCTCCGGATCCAGTTTGACCTTTTTGACAAAGTCTTTTTTCTTCTCCGACGCTTCGAAATTGCTAACAGCGTAAAAAGTGGTCTTCCAACTGCATGGAATGGACGAATATAAATTCGTCCATCAGGCTCAAGTTTCATTTCCTCGATGTGTACCTAAGCTAGAGAGCTCAAATTTGTTCCATTTTATAACTAATTGTTTACGCTTTAATATATCTAAAGATGAATTAATTTCAATCGCTCAACCATCACTAATTATTGAATTAGTAAGTGTTCAGATTTCAATGGACACCCCAGAAATTATATACCTCAAAACATTGTTTGAATAAGTTGGTATAAATACTTAGTTAACATAAAAGTAATCTTTAAAAAAAATCAAGAAAGAAGAAATGCCCAATTTCTTCTTTTTATACGTAATAAGGTCTTCTCTCTTTGGATCCTGTTTTCTTGAGGTTTCCCAACTACGGGAAATATTTCTTTTGAGAGGAAATCCTATATGTCATTATTTCATAATAACAGCTTCATTAAATTAAATATCAAATACATAATAAGGAATCATTCGGCTTAAATTTGACATTTCAGATGCAATTTTAATATTTTTATCAAAAGAGTTAAATGGGTTCTAGCGATACGTAGGTAAACTTTTAGACTGTGAGTCAGGAATTCAAAAATTTTAAACCCCCGCTCCAAACAAAATTAGGTCGCTCATGATATACTATTTAAGTTTGTTTAATTGCTGATTATAGAATTCAAAATGGTGGGACCCACATGTTCTAAAAAAAAAAAAACCCACACACTATTTGTGATAATGATAAAATGGAATCGCTATAGATTATGGACAGCACGCTCGGGAGTTATTCTCTTGAACTTGATGTGTTTACGTTCGCGCCCCGGTGATTCCTAGAGAAATAAATATACTATATGTATATGGATTTCACAATAAGATTCCTAGGTTAGATGGAGTAAATGTAATGTTTACTTATACTGAATCAATGCAACTCCATCTAACCAATTAAAGGAACAAAAAAAATGGGGAAAATTGAAAATATATGAACTTTACTACCCAAAATGTATTCCTTTTAGATCAATATTTTATTGACATATTTGGGTCAGTTAAAGACATTTTATTCAAATTTATTCAAAATAGTATCCACTATATTTAAAAATATTCATTTTCCTTATAAGGCTCCATTTTGTCTTCCCAACATTGCCTTATGTATATATATTATATAATCTATCAATTTCTAATAATTTATTGTGACAAAGATTTTTTTGGTATTTTAAGTTTTATTTGCAGTTCCTTTAAAAGATTAATCAGTACAATTTGTGATCAGAAATAGATAATTATTTATGAAAATACAAATTCTTTTTTTATAAATCGAGATGAATTTTTTCGACATCTTGCGATTGCAAAAGTTTTTAAAGCCAACTTAAATTGGCTAAAAATTGATAACGTGGTTGTAATTTGATTTTTTTTAAATGAGCAAATGATTGGAAAGAAATTTACAAATGATCGCCATAGCGAAATTTTTCAGAAAAGAACGGATGAACGGAACAAGTGTGAATTGGTCCAAGTTTGAATCGCTTTCCCATATGATAAAATCTAAAAATTCAGGCATTTTTTCATAGAAAAACATAATCTTCTTTTATCTCTAAATAACTAATTTATACCCTCTAGTGTGCCAGTAATCAGACAATATTTAAATCAGATCTCTGCAATAATATTAAAACTATATATCTGATGGCGTTCATCCAGTATCAAGGGTTTTTGTTAATGTTCATCTTTTCTAAATGCCACAATATGGATAATAAATTCGGAGTTAAAGAACAAATCTTCTAAATAGCTGTTGATAAATAATCTCACTAAAACTCTTAACAAGGTTTTTTTTATATTTACTTTTTCAAATTCAGAATATCAATAAATTCCATGTTTTAATTATGCTCATAAATTTAATGACCCTGTCTAAAAGAAAAGTCACTTAATAAAATGCTATTTCAATATGTAATCAAAGTATTTTTAGACCATAAATTATTACAACTTTTTATAAAAAAAGATATTAATATGATATTTGTTATCTAGATGGCGTTTATAGGAGACATTAGTTATCCTACTAGATTTTAGAATGTTACAAATTACCCCCCGACTAAGGCACACTACTTTAAACGTGACTGTTACAATGTTACTGATTTGTCAAATTTAGACAAGAAGTGCATAAAAACCCATTTTGTTCAGCACGGACCTTAACTGTACGATATATCCCAGAATATACGATTTTAAAATTTAAAAGACTTAATTCTACATCCCTTGCTCAATTTGTTGAATTATATTTTGAGCAAATGAACTTAAAATGTGATAATAAATCAATTGGTTATTCTTGCAAACAGGAATGAGAGATAGGAAATATATAAAAGTCCTACTCTGTTTCTATAAAGGACAATCCTTCATTCTACTCAGAGTTCAACTAGGAATTACACTTATAGCCATTCATGGCTATAAAAATCGTAATCCTTGAGCAGGTGATTCAGCTTACGAAAGAGAAATCGGTCACAGAGATTGATAGAACTCCAAAAACTGCTTCCCGTGATCCTGGAAGAGCTTAATCAGGGTCATATAGCACTTCACTTGTTCATCCTTGTTAGTCTGAGAGAGACAATTAGGTTCACTCACGCTGATGAGGTTTTTGAACCGGAGATCATCAGTCAGGATTCTAAAAATCCCTGTGGGTGGTAGTAAAGGATCCGCTGAGACCTTCCCAACGCTCAATTAGGGTTTTTTCTTTACCAAGTCCTTCACTTGGGCGATATTGTTAGGTATTCTTATCTCCCAGGGACGTCCTGATGCGACACCTTTCTCGAACGTGCCATCCCAGATTTCACCAGCCTACCGAAAGATGGTTTCACAAATAGGGGAAGCATCAAGGTCAGCGATAGTGAGGTATTGTGGATCTCAGGCACTGTTTTGCTCAGTTTGTAGAGTATTAAAAAGGACGATAGAAAATGGTGAGCCTTCATATTAAGCGACAAATGAAGTTAGTAAAGCAAGAGGAGCTCTCCAGGCATTGGTGGGAGAAAGAAACCCATTGCCACAATTATCCTAGCCGGAGGAGACTATTTAACACGATTGAGTTCTTTTTTTTAAACTTTAGAATCTAATTTATTTTCTTACTGAGGCAGTCCCAATAATTTCGGAGCAGCCTAATATTTGTAATGAAAAAAAATGGACTAGAAGATGGTGAGAATATGGAACTACTGAATTAAGACCCTTTCTAATATCAGCTTCCTGTTACAAAATACTTCAATTCATATATATTTATTTTTAAAACAATTTACAGAAAAGATAGGCGAGATAGGCACACGCAACAACCGTTTTTCCTTTTCTAATTTTTAAAGATAGTTCTTTCTTTACAAACTACTCAACTCTACTAAATATATTACTCCCTAACAAACCCTTGGTGTTACTATCCGTCAATCATGCGTTCACGCACTTATTATTACTTATGCTTAAATGTGTCCTTCTCAAGAGTTAAATAACAATTATTTTAGATTTGGAAAATATAAAAAAACCCTCATTAGAATGACAAGTTTAAAAAATATCACACGTGCTTCGGTCATAATTTCTAGAATAATATTTATAACTTTGATAATTGGAGTTCAAAAATGGCTATCCCATTTTTGAAAAATAAAAGTAATCCACATTGTTAGAAGATTAAGGAGCCTTAAGTCACTCAATTATGAGGGGAGAAATCCTACTTTATGTTTGCTTTACATAGATGTATGCACAAGATTTTCCATCAATCTCTCTTTTGTCATTTTTTATGTAGAGGAAAGGCATATGCATTTAATTCCCTGATATATATTATTACCCATGAGAGCTTTAGAGAGATAGTTATGTACATGTAATACGTTAGACATATCTTACTCTATTTTCATGCAATTGTGATTTCAAATGCAATTATTTTGTATTTTCATCATCAACAAACTATAAAATAATTGATATAATATGTACACAAACAATTACTCTCACTCTAATAAAAGGCATTGACGTCATTATACCCGATTTTATTAAATAACCTTGGGATATTGATTTATTACGACAATTTAATTTAATTAAGACAAATCAACACCGGATAATAAAATACGACCATGGTTAATAGAAATACAAGCTCATATAATAACGCGTGTTCGACTTATGTTTGACACGCTTTTTTATATTGATGTCATGGTGTATGAGTGGTTGCATGCTTTGTCATGATTTGTCTTTCTTCTCCACGATCCAAATGAAAATTCTAGCAATAGTGACGTCATAGACTATGAGTGGTTGTGTGTTTTGTCAATAAGTGTTTGTCTTGCCCAGTAGTCTACGATACATCAAATTGAAAATTTTAGCAAACCCTTGGTACATTATAAATTACTCACCAAAAAATTTATTTTTTTCTGAACAGATTAAATATGAAGCAAGCATGTTTATTAGACCTTCATTAGGTATCCAATTTGAGCTCTGTATACAGGGGCGTCCGAATGGAGTAGGCTGGAGGGACTGTAGCCTCCCCCAAAAAAAAAACACAATTGAAACTTTTATCATAAAAGTTTCAAAGTTTTTTGAAAATAGTAAAGGATTTTTAATTTTTGTTTCCAAAAAATTTAATTTTTCCGAATAGTTGTGGATTTTAGATATTTTTTTCTAAAAAACTTAATATTGAAATTTAATTTTTGAAGTTTTTTTCCACCAAATTTAATTTTTAGTGAAAAAAAATGTGCCTTTTTGAAATTTTTCTCAAAAACAAATATTATCTTAATGAGAAGAGCTATGGATTTTTGAAATTTGTGACCCAAAAATTTAATTTTTGAAATTTTTTCACAAAAAAATTTTTAATTTATTGTGAAAAGAAGTTCATTTTCGAGTTTTTTTTTCCAGATAATTTAATTTGTTGAGAGTAGCTAAAAATATTGGAAATTTTTTTGCGAAAAATTTAATTTTTTCAATTATTTTTGTGAACAGCTGTGCATTATTTAATTTTTTTTTCAAAAAAAAATATTTTTCTCAGAATAGCTATGGATTTTTGAAATTTCTTTCCAAAAAATTTAATTTTTCCAAGTTTTCTACCAGGTTAAATAAAAATTGATCCGTACTTTTCCCTTAATCCTTGTGACCCACAGACAAACAACCAGTGCAAAAACATGAAGTCTGTTAAACTTCGTTGGTGGATATAATAATATATAAAAGATCGTCAGGTTCATTTTTTGTTGTTTTTATTATAGGACATTATTATATTTAAGAGACTTACATGTTATCTATTTATAATCTTAAATTATTTCGATGAGTGTCTATATCAAAATGAATTAGTTCATTCTTTTTCCAGAAATTAGTATATTATATGTAATTCCCAGGATTTTAATTCATTTATCTCATAAATAAATATAAATATGATTGTTATGTCACAGTTTCCTGTTCTGTTCTTTTATCCCTGTCTTTCGCATATCTACCGAAATATTCCTGCAAAATCATCTTACATTTTGTCAAAATATATTCTATGAAAATATTGAATGTATTATACCTTAAGTTGTGGGGATTTGAACTCTCAAACATATTATTCTCTAATTGTTCCAGGCGCCAGGAGACGATGTCAATTGATACCGCTTGCACTTTTTGTTCGTAACCAAAAACAAAAAAAAACCATATTACGTAACGCATTTCCTGTTTTGATAACCTACTCATTTTTTTAAATACATAATTCCCGGATGTAGAAAAACTACTGAGAACTCCCTCTAAGTAGTCATTAAAATACTAATAATTGATCAGGATGATGTTTTAAATAGGATTTTTTTATTTTTTTTATTTGTAATATAACATTATTTATGAATCTGGCCATTATCAGTCACAATGACACCCTCCAACCACCTCCAGAACCCCTTGCACACATTGGCAACGTTGTCTTTTTTCTTGATCCTTCACTGCTGGTTAACAGAGGTCTTCAGGGCATCAATATTCCCGTAGCTGACTTCGAAACCCTTCTTCTCGATTTGCCACCAAATTGAGTAATCCAGAGGTAAAGATCTAGGTTCTGAGGGGCCAAAGGTTCTTGGACCACAAATTCATGTCGCTACCCATCATGAACGTACGTACGTGGCCTTGTTGGATTTCTTCATGGTCTTGATGATCCATGGGAACACATTTTCCTTCAACATCATCAAGTAGTCGGCTGTGGGTAACCGGTATCCAACAGCAAACCAAATTGGAGGCATTTTTCACCAGTTAATGCCGCAACCCCCAACATAATCACAGAGACCGAATGTTTGGTCTTCGTGTCTGTCATGATGTCTTCTTGGGTTCATTTTGGTGGGTCTTCCACTCTTGGGTTTGTCCATAAGGTTGTCCCCATGAGCCAAACGATTTCTGATCCAACTGACTGTGGCCTTGCTGACGTTTAAGGCCTTTATGATGTCCAAGGTGGTTCTTCCAGCGCGGATTAAATTGCCTAAGATGGTTTTTCTTACCTACTTCAGGACATTTAGATATTTTTGTTAGCAACATGTACATCAATCAAAGGCTTACAATTTAAGCTATTCAAAAATAATCGGAACTTTAAGATTTAATCAACAACACCTATCCAAAACTGTATTTTTAGAAGATCTCATTACTTTTTCTACAGCCGGTATAATCAAAAAAAAAAATTATAACAATTTTTTAGGGGTATCGGCTGCAAATGCCCCACATCTTTTAAAATCAAGATGTGAAAAAAAATATTCAAATTGTGAAGATTCATTTTTTTCCCCTCGTATAATATTTAAATGAAGCTAATATTATCAAATTATTAAATAAGGGGTTTTTCACAGGAATAAATATATTTTCTGCAAATTTCACATTAGAGATCCAGGTAGATAAACCTTAGTGTATCTTTCTTTAAATAAATTTATCAAGCTTTACCAAACTTTGTAAAAAAGTTATTAACTTACGTATTTTGAAGAAATAAGATTCATTTGAATGCATTGCACACACAAATGGTCGTTTGATTGGTTGGTAGGTAAGTCCGTAAAGAAAAGAGTATTTTTATTTTTACGTTTGATTTCATCATTTATGCATGAAAATTGATTTAAAAGAAAGAAAATTATATTTTCCACCAAATATATATAGAAAAAGTACAAAAACAAACCCTTTTGAAACTAAGTTAATGTATGACATTGGATCACCCATTTCAAATTTTATCATTTAAACACTTATAGACAGAGAAGTTCTTATTTATGTAAAGAAGTTATATTTTCGGAGATGTCTCCGAACATCCAATATATATATATATATGTACACGTATGTACATATCAGTATACGTTCAGTCGAATTAAGTATAATCCGTTATAAAAAGCAAATCTACATAATAATTCATAAAGTTAGGTTATGGTTTGAGATTTGAAAATTTTGTTGGAATCCCGGTGAGGGATTTTTTTGTTTTTGTTTTTTAAAGAGCAAGTCAGTTGGTACCCTCCTAAACATTTGTCTTTTATTAATTATTCCTTTCCTTCCGATTGTTAATACTCAAATTGGTATCAGGAGTGAAAGTTCTCCCTTCGTTAAGTATCACTAGAACTGTAAATTATAAGTAATTTCGATGTGCTAAGAAAAAGTAAATTGGGAAACATGACAATTGGAAGAATTTTTGAGAGGAGTGGTTAGCTAGGTTATATGTTTAGTGAAATTTCTCCAAGTCGGTTCTCAATTTTACACATAGTACCACAAGTAATTGTACTTATAACTCCGAAACAAATTCACACTAACCGTTTTTCATAGTTACACATATTAGTGGTTCGAATTTATACTTCGATTTTTGCTTCTCAAGAATTTAAGATTAATGATAACAGCTTTGGAAAAAAAGAAAAAAAAATGTTCGGATTACCAACTAGAAAAAAAAATGACAACCGTTAAGCATCATACCTGAGATTTTGCCCACCAGGATTCCATTCATTCTTACATGATTATATCAAAAGAAGTAAAAACTAATTAGATAATCAACTATGGTGATGAAGGAAGGATAATATTTAGTGTTGATACATCATAATTATTTTTAGAAGCAGGCTTGTTTATTGAATGTCAAAAACTTCATTAAAGGACATATACATTATATACACATATTTTTATCAGTCCTTTTTTTATTAAAAGAATAATTGAAGGGGAAAAATACCCTTTACAAAAGTAAACTTTTGACCCTTGATCTATGCCTATAGTAAACTTTTTTTCTTCTTCATTGTTTGGTGAAGTCATCATTAAATACAAAACATGCTCATCATTTTCTATTTTTTTATTATAAAATTTCACAAATAACTCTATAACAGACATAATAAATAAGTACTTTAGACATTTCTATTCATCAACTATTATGATTAACCCATATGTATGTATTATATCTTGTAATTAATTGGAAGTATTACGTAGGAACAAGAACTAACCAATTAAAAACCATTTCAAAGGCTTCCTATAATATAGGATATCACGTTTTGTATTGTTTTTTTTTTCATTTCTTTAAAATGTCTTTATTTTCGTATCTCTTCATATTATCAATGAGCTTTTTGTACAAAAATCGATCTGCATCTATGGCCCATAAGAAATCAACATGATTCCAATCATCATATGGTACGATATAGTCGTCATATAGTTGAGGTAAGCGATTAACCACGTGTATCACATCCTTAAAAAAAGTGTCACTAAAGTTATCAATTTATAAATATTACTGCTCAAATCTTACTTCTTCTTGTGCCAGCCAATCATTTTTCCCACGATAAACAGCAACAGGAACGTCAACTGCTTCAATTTGATATCGTGGAGGGACCTCAGACCCATGATACTTTATATTTTGTTTTTTTCCCCAATCCATTGCTTTAAAATCCCCGGTATTGAACTCTTGGGCGTACTGAACGACGGTATATGTTGAGGTTCCTGCAGGAGTGTGCTGTATGATGGTTGGGAGGAGAGATGAATTGGTTTGGGCGTGATCGTATCCACATAAGAGAAATATTGTGGATTTACAAATATGATTCATCCCTGGCTTGCAAAATAGGGCAGAGAGAACATTCATAAGCCATCGACTAGGCAAAAATTCGCCTGCTCCGAGATGATTAAGGACCCACTGCAAAGAAACAACGATTGACTCTACTCAGTCATACATTGGTAACATTTACTCCCTTACCCCAATCTCGTTCCCAAATTTTGCAAAGTATTTGATGGGACTAATGGTATGAGAAATATAAGCAATTGGTGAAAGGAAATGAGCCAAATGAAAGTGTTCTTTCATATCTGGATAAATGTTAAGCATGGCCATGAATACCGTGGTGCCCATGGAATGGCCGACGAATTGAATTTGGGAGCTGTTGGTCAATGACATTGTCTTCTTTATCATGGCTGGCAAATCGTACTTTGCCATTTGGTCCCATCTGTAGACATGATATATATGTATGTTTATTATAATAATTATTTAATCACCACTTACGAAAATTTCCAAAATCTAATTTTTGATGGTTTGAGAGTCAAGTGATTCCGGGAATAGCTATTTCCCCGGAAATTCCCCATCCAAACATCATAACCTGCATCCGCAAGAATATAACCTATAAAGGTATGAGAAGGCATGTTAATACATAGAATTTAGTTTTGCGACGAAGTTCGACAAGTATATTTTTTAAATTCGATTTTAAATGATTTTTGTAGACCTACGGTCTCAGAATGTTGACCCAATTCCTTTAGAAAGTGAACACAAAGGGGAGGGGGGGGGGCGAAAGAAATTGTCAATTGAGCATTATATTATGATAGCTCAAAATAGATTTCCAAGTTAAGTTAAGTATCTATTATCAATTAAAAGCTATGTATCATTGGATCAAATAGTAACATTAAAAACATTTTCTTAATACTAAATAATCATCGTACTGAGCAAATCCTAGGATAGGATTTTCAAATTTAAACATCCTAAAATATTTTATAATCAAAAAGGTAAATGTGGTATGTTATTAGATACAAATGGAAACTTTTACGTAGGTGACGTTTGGAGTTTTCATCCTATTTTTAGAAAAAAAAAGTAAAGTCAATTTGTAAACGTTTATTTTCGACTATTCCTTGCCTAATACTATTATACTCCGATATTGGTACAGGGGCGTTCGCAGGATTATATATATATATTTTTGGGTAGGGAAGTCTTGGTTTTTAAAATTTTTACGAAAAAGATACAAACAGAAATCCATAGTTATTTACAAAAAAAAAGAGTTACATTTTTTGGAAAAAAAAACTTCAAAAATTATATTTCAAATAGTTAATTTTTGGGAAAAACTTATATTTGAAATGAAATTTAAAATATAAGTTTTTTCCGAAAAAAAATTGAAATCTTTCAACTAAAAATGTTTACCCCTTATTTTGTGAAAAAATTATTTCATCCTGACCAAAAAAAAAATTATTCTAAAAAAGAAAAAAGAAAATTAATTTTTGGGGGAGGGACCACAGCCCCTCTATTCAACCAACTGCAGACTCCCCTGGGGTACCTATACTGCTTCTTTAAAAATAATCATATTTCTAATTTTTTAATATAGAGGTTGATTTTCTAAATCCGAATTTATTTAGCATTTTGTAAAAAATAACTATTTTAGAAGAATAAAGAATCTTTCAAAAGTGTTTAAAAATGTTTCCACAAATATTTTTACTTCCGATTTTTTTTTCAATACTAGAAAATTGCAGAACACATCAAAAACGTCGAACCTTTTTATCTTTCAAACACAAACTAACAATGCAAAATGGCTGATATGGTCAACATACCTCCGGTTCTACCCTAAAACTCTTAGACTTATCCAGAATATCCAGACTATATCACAAAAGTGTAATTATTAACGCAATCAATACAATGAAATTGCGTCACTTGTTGCTGTTGACCTCTTTGCGTTACTCTACCTTATCAATTTAAACAGCTAATAGTAAATGATTGAAAAGTTTTAAGTTACAGTAAAACAATGAAAAGCTAACTGTAGTATTACAAAAATATTGCTTCTCCAAAAAAAGGAAAACACTTTTATTTTTCAAAATCTATTTTTATCCGATATTTTGAAGGAAAGTAAAAAAAAAAAATACTGACTATCTTTCAATAATAATCTGCATCATAAAATAGTAATATAAGTTTTGTGGCTTTAGCTTTGTTTGATGTGCAAGGAAGGGGGATTGCAGTGGCGTTGCTGGGGTTGTGCTGGAGGGGCTATTGCCCCCTCAACAAATTAAGAAATTTTTGCATTTTACTAGAAAATTTAATATTTCAACTTCTTTTTTAAACGGATGAAAAAAAATTTCAATTTTTTCATCCAAAGAAAAGGATTTTTCCAATTTTTTCCCTAAATTTTATTGTCTGTAAATAGCTATTGATTTTTGAATGTTTCTCCATAAAAATTAATATTTAAATATTGATTTAATTTTTCAAATTTTTTTCTAAAAATTTAATTTCCTCTAAATGGCTATGGATTTTTGAATTTTTTTATAAAAACTTTAATTTTTTATAGACAGCTGGGGATTTTTGAAATTTTTTGTAAACCTCCGTAAAATTTTGAATTTTTCTTATCCAAAAAATATAATTTTTAGAGACTAGCAATTGATTTTTGAAATTATTAACGAAAAAAATTGTATTTTAATTTTTTTGCTAATTATAATTGTTCAAATTTTTTTATAAAAAAATTTTCTTTGAATAGCTATGGTTTTTTTGAAATTTTTCTCCAAAAAATTTAATTTTTGTGAATATCTGTGGATTTTTGGAGTTTTTTTCCAAAAAAATATAATTTTAATTGAATAGCTTTGGATTTTTGAAATTTTTACAAAAGTTAACTTTATTTAAATATCTGTTTGGTTCTGTGTAAAAATCAATCCCTCTCCAAAATATAATTCTACGGACTGTCCCATGTTTCAACTATTCTCGGTCTCCCCTAAATCACATACTTCTGTATTTGTTCAATAATAAATTATGTGCTTAAACATAAACATAATGCGTGTTGATTTATGCAGAAAATGGCATCAGCGGAAATTAAACCCATTAAAGCATTACATAGTAGATACATGCAATAAAATAAATACAAACCTAAGGCCTTTTTGGGTGAGGCTATAACCCAATCAGCAGATGAAGATAATAGTCCATGTTGAACAAAGACTACAGGTCGAGTCTCTGAAATATTTTGATTGTTAATCCCATGAGGGATTCGATGCATTTCCAAAATATATCCATCATCTGTCGTGACTTTGTAGACTTCACAAGGATAACCCTCAGATCTAATTATTTGTGGCTGAAAAAAATAATGGGAAGACGAAATAATATTATTAAATATTATTAATATTGAGTTTATGGAATAATTATAAGTAGATTTTTTTTTAAATATGACCTTTGACGAGTGCAAAACTTTTTGTTGATGCAACATGAAGAGTGTGTTTTATTTTTCAAAGCAGGTGTAATTATTCTTCCCTTATTAATGAATGAACATTTAAGTTTAATGTAAATGCTAGTGCGTAAAAGACGAACATAATTAGTTGCTTTAATAAATGCAAGTCCTGGTTGAGGATGGAAAACAGATTAATTGCATGATGTTGCATTATGTTGATTTCCTTCATCCCATCGCTGCTCGCAGCGAATATAATGAAACGAGACGACTGCTAAACTGTCTCTTATAAAGAATTATTTCAATTATCAGGATTACTTTGCAGATTTTCATTTTCTTTTCTGTCAAACCAACAAGTTCATATGTGTCCGCATGAGGTGGGCAAGAAGGGCTGTCCTCCCCCCGCCCCAATTAAGGAATTTTTGCTCTTTACTAGAAAATGTAATATTTGAATTGTTTTTTTTTGCAAAATATTTTATTTTGGAAAATTAATTTTGGAAATTTTTTTACATACAATTTAATTTTTCCTGAGCAGCTGTGGATAATTGAAATTTCTTTCCACAAAATATAAATTTTTGAGAATAACTATGGGTTTTTGATTTTTTTTCCAAAAAAATGTAATATTCGAAATTTTTTAAATATAAAAATGCATTTTTCAAAAAAAATTTAAAAAAATTATTTCTTTGTGAATAGCAGATGATTTTGGAACTTCTTTTCCAAAATTTAATTTTAGAAATATTATTCCAAAAAATTTAATTTTAAAAATGTTATTCCAAAAAATTTAATTTTTTGTGAACAGCTGTAAAAAAATTTTAATATTTGAATTTTTGTGAGAATAACTATGCATTTTAGAAAAAAATTCTAAAAAAAATAATAATTGAAATTTTTTGAGAATATGAATGAATTTTTGAATTAAATTTACAAAAAATTTAATTCTTTGTGAATAACATTGGATTTTTGGAGAAAAAAAATCCAAAAAGTAAATATTGGAAATTTTTTCCAAAAATTTAATTTTTGATATATTTTTACAAAAAAAAAATAATTTTTGTGAAGGGCTAAAAAATATTTCAACAACTTAATTCCTTGCGAATAAGTATAGAAACCTAGCCTTCTTCAAAATACAACCCTGCAGACGCCTCTTTAACCCTTTCAACAGCTATAGGATGAATGGAATGAATACATGTCAAACACGGATTTACCCATATAACTCCTCCACAAATCTTCAGTATTACTGGTTGTCTTTCATGGGCACACACACTCTTGGTTACACCTTCTAATTAGATGTTCTCTCCTCAAGAATTTAAGAACAGTTTTGAAAAATAAAAACACTACTCAAATCACCAAATACTAAAAAATCTTGCACAGGATATTGATCATATTTTCTAAGACATTAAGTGTGTATCCAAGAATATTATATCTATGAAATATACAGCTGCTGCATGATGATTTGAAGCTGCCTCAATTAACCTGACCAAAAGGGTTAAGAGCTCTACAACAATCATTCCAAGCAAACTTTAAACACAACTAGAATGAAATATCATATCACAACAACGTAATATTTATGTAATAGTATTTTTTTTTTTCCTGTTATGGATGGTTGTACGTGTGTAGTCTCTCACATTTAACAAACAAAAAAGTCCATGTGTTTGTTACGTGTAAAGTGTCAAAAAACAAATCAATATCTACTCGTGTTTATGAAGAATTAATATAAAGTTTAATATCTTACCGGAGACAAGTCATGTCTATATCCATCATGACTTGATATATCACACAAGACGAGGAATGGAAGAGAGATGGAAAAAATGAGGACTTGAAAATGAGTTTGCATTTTAAGTTGCGTTCTTCATACAGTTGGGAAATTAAATACTAATGCTAGTATCAATATTAAGAGACTTAATATTTATACTACTTCTTATCTTTATATACATATTTGTTTTCTCATCTATTGTTCACTCTGATCTTGATTATGCCTTCATCCTTGGCTTCACTGACTACTTCGACGTATTTTTTTTTTTTTTTTTTTTTTTTTTTTCATTATACGATTTTAAACATCCAAAACTCATTACATCTTAAGTACAGCATTCACATATAAGATATTGTTCTCTTGATTGTATATGACACCCTTTCCTCAAAAAAAGTGGGGAATAAAATGCTTTAAAATGTGATAAAAGTTAGCTAATTTATTCCAACTGTTGAAAATGTTTCAATAATTGTTGAAAATTGATCATAACTACTAAACAATCGGAGTGATTCGAAGTCAACTCATCAACGTTCCACAGATTGATAAGTTGAACTTAAAAAGAAAATAAGCAGCTGGTAACTGAATACGGAATACAGGGTCGTTTACAGTAGTATATATTTATTTTTTTGGGGTGGGTGGAACTTGGTTTTTGGATTTTGTTTGAGAAAAAATCCAAAAAATTACAATGTTTATATTAAAAATAAAAAATAAATAAAAAATCCCCAGCTATTCACAAATATTAAACTTTTTGGAAAAAAAAATCAAAAATCCATAGTTATTTGTAACAAATTCAATTTTTTGGACAAAAAATTCAAAAATCCATAGTTATTTGTAACAAATTAAATTTTTGGACAAAAAATTCAAAAATCCATAGTAATTTGTAACAAATTAAATTTTTGGAAAAAAATTCAAAAATCCATAGTAATTTGTAACAAATTAAATTTTTTGGAAAAAAATTCAAAAATCCATTTTTTTCCAACAAATTTAATTTTTGGAATAAAATTTCTAAAATTAAATTTCAAGTATAACATTTTTTGGAAAAAAATCCTAAGCTATTCCCAAAAATTAAATGTTGTAGAAAAAAATTTAAAAATGTATAGTTCACAAAAAAAAAATATAAAATTTTTGGAGAAAAATTTCAAAAATCAATTGCTATTCACAGACAATTAAACTTTTTGGACAAAAAAATGAATAATTTATTTAAATTTTCTAGTAAAAATAAAAAATTGGGAAGGAGCTACCTCCCTTCCCCTCTCTTTGGACGGTCCTGGTGTACATTTTTATGTTAGTTAAGTATACCCATGCAGAGATGAGGACTTGAACGTACAAAATTTGATCACTTCTTGTCAAAGTTCTGAGACTGGACTTGGAGGGAAACCCTAAGACACGCAACACAACTTGGAATCGAAAATTATTTAAATTTTTTCACTTGAACAAAGCGTACAAAAAATATTTTATATTTTCTGAAGACTTGGACTTGTGAGCAAAGACCTGACACTCGTATCTAGTACTACTTACTGTAAAAGGACTCCTTCCCATATCTGACTAAGCAATGATGATTCATAAATTCAATCAAAAGTCAATTTGAATGTTCAATCGACATTTTGATACTACTCCACATTGACTAATTACAAATATATTTACTAATTCATACATAATACTTCAAGTGCCTTGAATCACGTTGTTCCCAGCAAAGAATGTTTATGTGATAAATTATATTTGATCCACATACACTAGTAATTTTCATATATTCATTTGATTAATCAAATGAGTTAAAAACATTTGAAGGTATGTTGATATGTCACTCAAACATGCATATGTATCCGCCTATTGGTGTCCAATATGTTTATATACATATACCAGGATCCTATTTTGTATTTTGGGACCTCCTTGGCTTTCTCAAATCATTTTCCGTCATAGCAGTGAATAAAATAAATATGTTAATGCATTGAAAACAATTATTCAACAGAAAGTAGTAATTAAGAACAGCCCGTAACTTTTTTTTATTTTTAAGATGCATTTGTAACACTTCAGGTGCGTCAGGAGAATTAAAACTTTTTTTAAATTATTGGAAAAACTTAATTCTGAATATTAAATTTTTTGAAAAACATTTCAAAAATCCACCCAAAAAATTTATAATTTAAAATATTTTGGAAAAAAATTAAAAAAAAATTTCAAATATAAAAATTTTTGAATTTTTTTACAATATTACATTTTCTAGTAAAAAAAAAAATCCTTGATTTATAGGGGGGACTGAATCCCCTCAAGCCCACACCCTGCAGACGCCATTGCCCTTCTTAATATGTAGGCAGTATGCATAGGGATAGTTTTTTCAATTAAGTTTTCATGTTTAGGAGTTGAATAAGATAAATTTTATGATACGGATTATGTTTGAGTGTTAAAAAACTGGTAACTGATTAATCAACCGATTTTCCCCATTTAAATTGACTTGTGTGGAGGGATCATTTCTTGTAGTCGTACATCTCAAGTTTAGGAGTCGGCCAATATGAAATTTTGGAGATCGATAATTATTTGAGAATTAAAAAACGGATTACCGATTAATCGATCGATTTGTTACCTTTAATTGAACGTGCATTAAAATATCATTTGATGTAGTACATGTTAAGTTTAGGACTCAGTCAATAGAGATTTTTTGAAGGTTAAACATAGATAAATAATTCATCCGTAGATATGTTTACGTTTTAGATATAATCAAACAAGAGTTCAAGCCTTATCATTTTATTAATTACTAGGGTAATGATTTTGAAAAATTATATCCTATAATTAAAAAAAAAAATGTGGTTCAGTTTAATTTTATTGATGACAGGTTTTTTCACAAATGGTATTGCTTTTAATTTTCTAAATTTATGAAAACAAGAAATCTTGATGAAACTATAGTGTATTTTAGTAAAAATGTATCATAACAGACAACATTAACAAAAGTATCAAGAGTTCAAAAGTGATGAAGAGTCCCACTTTGAAATTTATTAACAAGTGAAAAAACATCTTTGTTTCTTAATTTCATGTTGTCCAAGTTTCCCCTCAATTGCAGTCTTTATATGAGGTCGAGAGGCCCTGCACACTCTGATAACATAGTCATCAGACATAGATATCCACTCCCACACAATAGAAACCTTCAGCTCAACAGTATTTCTCTGTAGGATAGCACAAGCCTTGGCTTCAATGGTGCCCCAAATCTCATAGTCAAGTGGATTTAGATCTGGACAGGAAAAGGCCACAATATCCAGTCCATAAATTAGCCCTTCATCCAATATAGGAGTTTTTTAAACCCTGGGTTAAACTGGTGGCCTTCACCGTTGCTGATATGGGATGGTGTCTTCGGCGGACATAGCAATTGAGGCCCAAGTCTTCACAGCGTTCCTGATCGTCCTTTAACTAACATTTCACCTTTTTCCCAGCTTTCACATCGAAGTTTGAGGATTTGCCTAAATGCTGTCCCCCCAGCCACTCATGAACTCCTTCGAACTTGTTTTTTTGTGACCTCCAAGGGAAATAGAAATAAAAGGAAAGAAATGAACGGTCAACATAAATAATTCGATATTGGATTTTTCTGATTTTGATATTTAAATGTATTACTATGAAACAACTCATAAAACAAAGTAACCCCAAGTAAAGCTGAGAATTTGACGACAATAATTAATTAATTATTTCACAGAGACAGTGAAAGGGTTTAATCACAACTACATTTACATTTATTAAAAAAATCTTTTGTGTAATATGATAAAAAATCAGAGAAAACACATCGAACCATTATTTTTTCTTAGCAAATTATGAATATCTTAAGGTTATTTTATTCGTTGTGATTAATTACGAATGAATGATTAATGATTTTTTGCCATATTTAGAATAATTAAGAATGTTATTTAATCAATATATTAATTAATTTCAAAGTATAAGATATGCACTTTCCTCCTTGATAAAAGGTAGGGCAAAAGTTTGGATAAGTTTTGAAGGATGATTGAGTTATACAAAAGCAAAAATATATATACTAATATATTAAAAGAGGCGTTCAAATAAGTTTTGTATAATTTCCATACATGGTAAATAGTTAACTCTGACAATTTGAAGATTGTTTAGGAGTAGAATAGATTAGCTATCATGAAGTGATATTATAATAACTGCAATCAGTCCTTAGAAGAAAGAAATAAACACAAATTCAACTCCGCAAGATCATATATCTCTAGGAATTAATCCGATGTCGTTCCTCAATTCTATCCTGAGTCAAACAAGGACTTGAACTTATAACTCTCCATCAAATTATGAATGTTACTCTTCATCTTCCACAACATGGTGATTAGTTTATACTCAGACGTTCTATCTTCAAGAATAAAAGAATAGTTATAACTCCTTGAGAAAATAAAAAATACTTTTCAGATTACCTACCACAAAAAGCATAGCACGCGTATAAAGTCATATTTTCCCCAACTATAGCGAAATGGTACTTGTTATATTTTTCTTCTTGTTGTCAAATTTGAATAATAGTAGGCGGATTTATTATAGAGAAAGAAAATTTTAATTTATCCATGGATAGTATGCACAATATACATATAATTCTTGGTAAAAAATAAGTGACGTATTATTAAGGGATCAGCATAATGTCGTAACAAGTTGATTTGTCTTCCTTTGTCATATTTAGTCGCATTGAGTCTCATTTCTATTTTGTCAAGGAAAGGAAAATTCCTTTTTAATCAGAATAACATTCAAGAAAACTATTTGGCTATAATCGTCATTCAAAAAGCATTGATCGACGAAAACATTTTCACGTAGTTATTACAGACGAAATTAACACTCGTCACAAATCCTCAAACTTGGTTATAAGTGTTGCTTAGTTGATACTTTGTTATTTCTTTATTTGTTTGTTTTTGGGGAAGGAAAGGTTCAGAGATACCATGTAAATTACTGTGTCTGAAGAAAAAATTATGAGACTTTTCATACAGTCAAACTTGTGTTAAGTGGTCAGGCAAGGAAAACTGAAAAACCAACCACTTACTGCAGGTTACCTCTCAAACCAAGTTTCCTTTTTTGAAACAATTCTAAACTAAAATTTGATATAAGAATAAAATAAAGGATAAAACTTTACGTCTGTACGAAATGGGATAACATTCATTCTTAAATAAAGAGAGAAAGACAATAATGCACAGCAAACATTCATTTATGTGTATGCAATATACGTTATTAATTTATTAACTCGTCAAGAGAAGGTCCATATTTTGGTCTATAGCCATATTTTTTTTGTACTCAATAGTGTGTGTAAGTTTTAAAAAGTGACCCTTAAAAGAAGATTTATGAATGAATAGTGTTTTGTGGATCCTTATTTTGGACTGAATACTGCAGTCCCGTCCAGTTGAGTCTTGAAATGTACAGGACAGTCCAGCATATCTGTCCTAAAACTTATAAAGTCTGATCCTTCAAATCCTTTTGATCCAAATTTGGTTCAGTCCACTATTTATGAACATTTATAGTAGCTATCTAATCATTTGTGTAACCCCTGGCCTAAGATTGCAGGGACACGCTTAATATAGTTTGTTTACCTCCACCAACGAAGTTGAACGGAGGTAATGTTGACTTTTTTTTTTTTTTGTTACAGATCAATTTTAGTAAAACTTTATGGCAAGATTATATAAATTAACAATAAGAGGCCATTAAATTTTGAGAGGTTGAGATCAAAACAACACAAAACGTTAGAAACACAGAATCGACCATAATTTTTAAAAAAAACTGAGATAAAAAAAAAATTAGGGTAAATTATTTTAGACGTAGGTTTGTGTTTTAATGAGTGCCTACTGTTGTGTATGTTGTGAAACTACTGCATGGAAAATGAATTGGAACAATCACTTAAATGACACGCTTAAATCAGGCTACTCTAAGACGTGGTTTGACATTTTATATCTTCGCAGTAAAGAAATCAAATATTGCATAAATAGTTGATAAAAAGATGACATGACAAACTTATCAGAATTTAAAGTCGTACATAAAATCAATTACAAAGAATTCGATCTACAATGATTTATTGTCGGTGTGTTTTATCAAAATGAAATCAAAAAAACAAACACCACATATCATTTAGCAAACAGTTGGAGGACAAAACAATTTCAGACAACAAACACTTATTTTTCTTATCACCAATGTGTATGATTTACATATTTTGTGTTCTTCAACTAACAGTTTTTTTTAACTACATATATTTATGAATCAATTATTAATAGAAAATAATATAACTCATATTTATATTTGAAAGACGTTATAGAAAGCAAATAAATTATTCTAATTTAAATGGTATCCATAACCCACATTCATAGGTATCAACTAGTTTTGAGACTCGGTACGAGAGAAACTTTTTTTATGTTTAATTGCTACGGATTTTCTCGTACACTGATTATATTTTCTATAATATTTTTTGTGTGTGTACGGATCAAGACCAAATATTACATTGATACCAGTTTGGACCTAACTTGGAACTTTATAACAAGGATTTTCTGAGTGATCCCCAACAATAGTATTAACATACCGTAATAGAGGATAAGTGAAGGGATTGCACGTCCCTTCTTCAGTAATAATATAAGAATATGACGTCATACATTTTAATACCAGTCCCCTCCTGAAAATAAATGCAACTTGTAGCACCTCTACAGGGTTATTAATTATAATTTTTTGATAGAAATTAACGATAATTTCTCAAAGAATACAAATATAATCCAACCTTAATTTTGAGAAAACTCATTCTAGCTTGTTTTTTATTGAGAGACCACATATATTAGTGTTGGTTCGGCTCGAAAAATTGTAAATTCGGTTAGACTCGAATTATACTATTTATAGGGGTGGATCAGTCCCAGGGGGTAATTCATTAACGATTAAATTTTTCTTAGCATCTCTTGTTTTAAATATACAAAAATATATTTTTAAATACGATATAAATTGAAATGTGAAAGAAACCCCTTCTGAGCGAGCCATTAGAGGTGTCAAAAGTCTCGAAATCTTAGTCAGTGTAAAAACCGTACCTGAGATAATGTCTTGAAAATATAGTAACTTTGACAGGGACATATCTACTGAAAGAGATCCCTATAAACTTTAATAGAGATCCCTTAATAGTATATATTAATAAAGCAAAGTTTGGCTGTCTGCTACTTGATTAAAGAAATAAATAATAACAATGTAGCAACGAGCGTGTCTAGCGTGTCATATATGTAAAAAAAAGAAAACAATACAATAAAGGGGAATACATGTTTGTATTAATAAACAAAGTGTGTGTGCTCTTTGTATCTGTTTTTCCACACCTAATAACTCCAAGCAATGGTGGGTAATCCCACAATTAAGTTTATATTTTAATAATAAGGAGGAATAATTAAGAAAAGCCCTACAAAAATACACTTTTTTTTTAATTTACGCTTTCTATGATTTCTACACAATTTCACATTCCTACAAATCATGTTAGTTTCCAAGCTGTGCCCTAAGTATTTTATTTAAAACTGGACAATTGTTTCTTAGCTCTGACTTAGGACACACCAATTGAATAAACATATGTTTTACATATGAATTAAAATAGGGTCAAATATAGAAGCTGCTTTGGAATGAAACATCAAAATAATGATAGTTCTTTCATTCGCTTCCGTACTCGATATCAAATGACCTAACAGGATGTATCTCAGAGTTATCATATTTTATGGTTTTACACTCAACCTAAATGGACCTTTTTCCCATCTCTAGACGTATGTACATGTATTTGAAAAAGGAATAATGATTGATTCAACTCTAAATGTGAGTAGTTTTTTCAATTTAACAATAAAATGAACTCAATATTGATATACCTGAGTTTCATTTTTTATCACTCAACAAACAATAATGATTCCTGATTAAATGCCTAAGATTCTTGCTAAAGAACTTTAAAATTACGGAGAATTTAATATTGGGGATATCTAAGTAGTGATGTCACGAGAATAATATTTTAAACCCGGTTCGAACTTTAGGGCTTTGTTTAACATCAGATACCCCCTATATTTTTGAACAACATTCTTAGTGATGTCATTAAAAGTCTCGCACAGAGGGTTTTTAATATTTCGGACCTGAGTAATATTGATTATAATGTATTTACATAAGTTTTTATGATTCTGATTTCCATTAATATTAAAAAAAAATCCAAAAAATTAACTTTTTGGTCGATTTATATAATTATGGTGCTGAAATGTGTGAGTTAAATCTTTTTTATTAGATGATTATTCTTTTAACTAAATTTTAAATGGCTCATTTGCTTAAAGGATTTACAACGTTACACCTTATTCTTAATTATTCACTCACTTATTGAACCATTTTTCCTCTGTAGATGTGAAGTTCGTCCCGGTCCGGAGTTCCTTCTCCGTCAGTATGAATTCTCCAAGAAACTCAAATTTATTCTATACATTTATTACTATGGAGATAAGGATTGTCGTGTTTTCCTCTATGGAATCAAAGTCTGGGGTCAACTCAAAACCGAAAGAGCATCATGGATTGTACCTGGAGCCTCTGAAAATGAAGTCAACATTCATAGGGTGGATATTATACCTTATCATGATGAAGCAGCAAAATCCTTGGAGCTAAAGTATTTCTAGATATGTTCGAGCATATTAAAATCATACTATCATTTTCCGCATGTTTGATATTTTGTAGGTTGTCTAATTACTGTCCCGATAACTTTGAGTGGTCCTTATTTCAGTCACATACACTTTATCGCAAAATGCATGACAAATATAACTACACACCTCATTGGGAGAGGGAGGCACATGATATGAAATGTCTTGAGGGACTGGGAACAGTGTTTAACGAGCTTCAGTTGGGGCGTCTAGTATCAAGGCCTCATCATCATGATCACAAATGGAGGGATGAGCTCTTTTTTGGAGATATTCACACAAAAATTAAAAGGCGAACACGTTATAGACCAACTGCCTTACAAGCTCATCCTCTTTTAAGGGGGCATAAGGTTAGTGTAACATAGCATTTAATATTCTAAGTATTTGTACAAATTTGTTTGTATTTTGTATGGATCAATATTATTAAAACGTTTACCAGATATGTAGTATAATTTTGACCTTATTATATATTTATATCAGTTGACACATTCACTTAATTTAAGCTAATTATTAAGCCAATGAACATTGCCTTTTACAAACTTAATTTTTTGGATAAAAATGAAACAATAATTTGGAATTGATATGGTTGGTATTAATGGTCAAACTCGTTCCGAGGCTATAGATAGGACGGGTCTTGAACCGGAATTCGAAGTAAAGGGGTACAGTATAAGTAAAATTATATTATCCGAAAGACCCGAGATCTAACCGGCTTCGGGTACTCGAACTTTAGACAAATCTTAAAAAGTTTGATGTAATACTTAATAAACATAGGTTGGGTCTTGGACCCGGATCTGAAGTACTCAGGAATGGTAAAGGCAAATTTATGTTATTAGAAATCCAAAGACGTTTCGCGTACTCCAACTTTTAGGGATCTTAAAAAAGATCCGATTGACTTTTTATATTTTAAAAAGCTTGTCGTATTGTTTGATACATAATTCAAGTTGAAAAAGAACTCTATTTATCGAACGTAGTAGTTCTACTTATCTTGATTAAAATTTGAGCAAAATCTACATAAATAGTTCCATTGTGTTGTTATTCTAATGTTATCATAGCAATAATTATTTTTTTAAATACCTAATAATTATATAATAACATTGGGGTTTTCATTGTTTTGACATCTGTAATCAGTACAAATTTAACCTTAATTTGGATCCTATTGGTTTAAGGCCTGAGCTTTAAGTAAAATGTTCATAAAATTCAAAACAAATATAAGAATAACTTTGATCTCGGATCTGAATCTGAAGGGTCAAGTACCCAAAATTTATTAGAATATTTACGTTTAAAGATCCCAACCGACCTAGATCTGAGAAAATGTGGATCTGTTATATCGAAGCCACTTTTTGTTGGTTCGATCTTAAGTAATTTTATATGTGCCGGACCGGACCGAAATATTGGTTTCAAACCCTTGACCTTTATTGAAATTTAAAATGGTTGACTGATGTCAGACTGATGTGTCTGTTTTTACAATTATCTTCTTTGAACAGTTTGCACTATTTCCTTTCAGTGATAATCCGTTTAATCCTTTTTACATGTTCTTTATTCAAATTACCCCATTTGTCCATGAAGTGTTTGAATCCGACATTTTTTGGACTAAACTACTTCTACAAAACTACACCTCCAGTATATGGTTCTATGTGCTAGATAAAATGACTATTTGTCTAATTTGTTTTCTATAAGCTTAGCGGCTCCTTTGTGAATTCCACTATTACTGTAAGTGGTGTCAAACACCAGGGCAGTAATCCTATCCGTGAACTTTCAGGTCTCTAATAGATCTATTTATACATTGGCTTGTCATTTTCCTGTTGAGCCGATAATCAGTGGGACTCTCAACAGTTTACTTTCAGAATATCCGAGTTAGCCACACACATATCTGCTAAAAATTCAGTAATTAATTAATTTGATGTCAGTAGATCATCCTGTTTCAATGAGTTTTTGATGTAGATACAATGAAATTATCTGAGTCAGTCCCTCTGGATTTTAAAATGACGCAAACAAAGATTGTAAATGTGTTGTCAGATAGTCCTAAACGCTCAGAAGTATGGCATATTCTTCCACACTCCATAATTTCCAACATCTCATAAAACAACTACCTAATCTAATTTGATAATAACTTAATCCAATAACTACTTGTCTAAATTTTACATTTTTAGTAACAGAAGTCATTCTGATTTTAAAATTGGTATTAGAAAAATTATCGAACATAGGGATTTAAGGTGGCTGTATAATCTTTCGATAATAATATTATACTTTTCCCAAAAAAATGGGTGAATATAAGAGAAAATAATATTAATAGATGAGAGTATAAAATTTTAGTACTGCCTTCCGCGCACCTACCTAATACTATCATAGTTTTAGGTGAAATCGTGTGCTTTATCTATACTTTCTGTCTAGCTTAGAGCATGTGGAAAGATGTCAAAATTCAAAAAATGTACTTAAAATAAATCTACATATCACTAAGAAAAGTCATACTAATATTTTTCAATGAATATTAATGAGTTGTTTTTGACGCTTTGATGGATACAAAATCATTTATATTTATGATATATGAATGCATTTGTTTACAATATTTCGTTTCTAGGAACCCAATATGTATGTAAATAAAATTGTTCTTAAAATGCATGTTAAAAAAATACACTTTTGCCATTCTGGAGGTTGCTAAGTGTATATCGTCAAGGATATCTATATTAATGAAGAAAAGTGTGTTTGTTTCCCATACACCATTTTTGAGTATGCGCATAGTATCTTAAAACTGCATGACTACTTGATCTAAGAAACAACACTATAACAACGAGTTGGTTTAGCTAAAGCTCAGCCCGTCCTACGCCCATTGCAATTGAGACTTAAGTGAGAATAGCTATATTAATAAAAGCTAGTTCAAAAATGGAGTGCTTAGCATTTTGAAAATAGAGAAACAACTTTTTTACAAATTTTCAATTCATTTTTTTATTTTAAAAGTATTGTTTCGAAATAAGCAAGGCTTTTTCAAATTATTCATTGTTTGGACAACAATCAAAAAGTGTATCTTCTGTATTTTTGTTTGTTTATACTTAATTCTTAAGTAATAGTCTGACAATATATGTAGAAATTTTGAGACTTATAAATCTTTTTTTAAACTAAAAAATTATCATTGCATTAAGTAGAAGTGTTCAAATTTCTAATTTTTATACAAACCTTCCGTCTAAATAGGTTCAGATTGTTTATTAATCTACACAAAATAGTTATTTATTAGAAAATGCTTCAATTTAAAATATGTTGACTGTTTTTTAGGTAAAAAACTATTTTTCTCTAAATAAATATCCAATTTCAAAACTTCAAAGGTTGTACAGAACCTTTAAACATGGATTAATATAACTTAAACTTTAGATTTTTTGATTTTAAGGAACATTTTTAGACTATGTTAGGGGCATTTTGAATTTGAATTTGAAAAATTATATTAAATTATTTAGTAAAAAGAAAAAAATCCTTAAATTGGGGGGGACTACGCCCCCTCTCCCACACATTGTGAACGCTTCTGACATTTGATTAGTTGTCTGCTGTCGATTTTTCTTCTTATTTTTCATTTATCTGGTTTTTAGTGTTGATTGGTTGAATTAGTTCTTGATAAACTATGAAATATTCATTTGGAAAGAATTGATTGACTACAAAACGGGTTTAAGTCTTTTTTTTTTTCGTTAAAGCTTTGAGATTTAAAAAGGTATCCACGTGTGATCGATTTCATCGTTTAATGACGTCGAGTGTCTTGAAATCAGCAAAGTTACTACAATGACCTCATACATAGTAAATAAATCTTTATATTTTGTATATTGGAATAAAATATCCTAATGCTAAAGAATTTATGAAATAATTCTCGTTAATACTCACTTAAGGTTCATTGACGTAAATCTCAAATTTAATTTTTTTGTCATTTTTTAAAAATGAATTGATATATATTATATCATTCCCCAAAATTACTAAGACTGAAATATTTTTAAAAAAAATTGCGTTCCAATCTTATAAAAAGAAAAGATTCTTTAGAATTATGTATTGAAAAACTTATAATATGAACTTCAATTTAAAGTATCTTTTACTAATAAAAGAAATGATCAAATTATTTGTACCGCCTTTATTTTTTATTCAATTCATGCTAAACTTAACTTTAAAACTATTAAATTTGAATTATTATAACATGATCTATATTTTAAATTTTCAATCTCCACAGTATTGTGGTCAATACCACCTTATTCAAGACTAAGAGTTTGAGGGATTTAAAATAAGACAATACACATATTTTAAGGTATCGAGACCAAGTCGAGACATGGAGAATTTTATTCTTCAGTATGTTTTCATTTTTAGAAAATGAAAATTTTAATCCAGTTGTTTTAGTCTTGATACGCAAATGAAAACTTTTAAAGATGGTATTTATGTTATACATGGAGCTTTGATAATGAAACTGGTCTTGAGACCAGGATTGACCTAGTTTGAGAATGGCTAAACATTGTACCATAGTCTGGGACAAGCCAATATTGGTCTAAATCGGTCTACATATAGAAAATCATAAGAACGTAAAAAAATGGTACCCGGCCAGTTGATGCACTGTGGGCGCCATCATTCCAATACAGCTTAAGAGGCTTTTAGCTCCCAAATTAGTGATCTAATTGAACTTTAATTGAAAGTATTCGAAAGAACCGAGTCTTTTATTTTTTTACAAATCCACCGAAATGCAAGCATATTTTTTTAAATAAAACTACATAAAGTGTTCTTTATTTGCGGCCCACACCTTCCAATCCTCTCTCTGTCTTTGGCGCATACCCCTTTGATCTTGGATGCCTCCAATACAGTGCCACAGTATTGGTATTATTGTCCTTGAGAGCCTTAATGTTGGAGTTTCTGCATACATGAGGGCCACTCCCCATCCACCTTCAACTCAGTCTAGCTCCATTGGCCTTGATGGCCCTGACGATCCATGCGACCGGTACCTAATAGACTTGGCGATCTGGTGGTCAATTTTTGTAGCTTCATGTATAGTCTTGATGACTGCATATTCGTCCGGAACTTTGCTAATGTTGCTTTTGGGTGTCTCAGATGCCATGCTGAAAATGACCAAAGTCACTAAAATGCTTGCCATGTGCATAATTTTGCTCATAGAGTGACTTGATCGGACTAATTTGAGAGCTAATTAGCTTCTCTTTAAATTAGTATGTATAAATTTGCGTAAGATTAGCCTGGCTTTTTTGCAACCAGAAACTGGTCTCAGTGCAATTTTGGTGGCCTAATTTGATCTGGCTTAGCTCAGTAATGTTGTTGTATTTTATTTTGTATAGTATTATCTGCCAATTGTTTATGTTCAAGGCTTCGTGATTTTATATTTAATGCTTCCAGCCCAAATATAAATTGTTACGAAATCGGAGTTATGGCAGACCCTGTACTAATGTTACATAAGAATATTCCTCCAACTCCATAAATAACTCCATTCAACTAAAGTCAAAAAATTTCTGAAAATTACTCAAACTTGACCGGAATATTTTTTGAAAAACTCATTTTTATTAATAAAATAATTCAAACTATTAACCAAATTTATAGAATCACTTAAAATTAGGACAGTCAAAAGCTTCAACAGACTTCTTTTATTAAAAGAAGAGTTGATATTGTATAAAAAAGTGAGATACCACAAAAGCTCTAACTCGAACCTCGAAAATTTTGTGTCATATCTAACATTAATATACAATAGATATTGTAAATAAATGCATGCTTCGTAAACTGTCAATAGAGTTTAATAATAAAGGAGTATTGATGACTTGGAACAAATATTCAAATCAATTGATGGATTATCCTATTATATATTTTAGAAATTATCTACGTTGATGGATCAGAATAATAATAAGTATCTTGAAAAAACATTATGATTAAGAAATAGAAAATAGACTGAGAGCAAAAAATACTTCTAACACAAAAATATACTGTGTATTTTGTTGTTTCTCCCTTTTTTTCCCCCTATCAGTGTTCTCAACATTGATTCGGCGAATTCGAATTTCCTCTTATTAAGTTTTGAACAATTCTCAACAGTTATTGGCTACTAAATCCATAATTGAGGAATAATTAGCTACTCACCATGTTTTAAAGCCTTTTTTCTGGGTTTTTTTTTTCATGAGAGGTTCGATGATGCAATGACGTTAATGACTTAACATAGAATATGCAATCTTTTTTTTATTCCTTTTGTTGATCATGTAAGGATGAATAGTTATGAACGAAAAGAGAGAATTGAATTTAAACAATCCTATTATGTCTGTCTTCAGGAATTAAAAAACAGTAGAACCTTTAGATATGAGAGCCCCAACATACGAGTTTATTGAGATACGAGGTGGATTCTGAGTCAAAATTTGATTTGGCAAAATAGTTGTGTGGTCGAGAGTTGTCTAGCGCAATTCTGCAACAATATGAAAAGGAGAAACCAAACGAATTTCCTTGAACAGATGTGTATTTACGAGCTCTATGTCTACAGAAAGTCTCAGTGAAAGGGTGGCAAAAAAAAAAGCAATGAAATATCTAAAACATTAAAAAATTCGTAACAAAATAAAAATGAATATAAATTTTAGTAGACTTTGGTTTTTTAGGCGATATTTTTTTGACAAAATGTAGAAAAAAAGAGGACATTTGTATTTTAAAAAAATACAGTTTTACAAGGATAATTTAAAGTAAATTTCATTTTTATTTATTTTTACAATAATTTATAGATAGATTTTGCTATAACATATCGGCAAATCAAGATTTTAGAAATAATTTATTTTCTTAATTTTTGCATTCGATCAGTAATGGTAGTTTTAAACATATTCGCAGTAATTTCACCTCCCAATTAGAAGTAGGAGGAAATTTGAAGTTGGGGAGATCTTCAGCCGTGCATCTCATCATTGACATCACTGATTTTAACCCAAGCTTTTGCATAAATGGAAAATCAGGATATAAGTAATTTTCTTTTGAAGTATTTCCACTTTTTCCTTGAAACTGTTTTAATCTTTTTTTGGTGGTCTTCAAAATGTATATTTAGGGAATTATATGTAAGTATTCCTTCTGTTTTGTGATTTGTGTAATACTTTCCGTTAAAAAATAAGAAATTAGCTTTGATGAAGGGATCCAAGGACTGGATCTTCAAGAACTTGCTGAGAATTTTAAATGGCAAGGGCGTCTTTTTGATTCCATTCACATGCAATCTTCTTTACCCCTTCAAAAAAGGTTGTATAGTACATGGGGGCCTTGACACACGATCCCTAGCAGATTAAAACTAGATTACACAATATCCTAATACAATTGGGTAAAATTTTGGTGCCTAAGTATTTATCCTTTGTTTCAAGATTTAAGGGGGAAGTCAACAGTAATTTAGAACGTACTTTTCTCTTCCTATCATTAGCGGTTGTCGTAGTCTGGGTCCAAAACATATTTGATCATATAATTATAAACCAAATACATAGTTTTCCCTCCAAAAAGAGATAAGTTTGCCAGTACGTTATACTTTTTCCTTCCATCTATTTCGAAATTGGAGACAGGGACAATGGATAATTGAAATTAAAATATCGCAACCTTATAATTTTATGAAATAACTGCGCAATGCAAAAAATAAATGATTCTACAATCAGTACATGGGAGGATCATGAAGGTAAATGAGAGGTCTCATTATGTGAAAGAGTCTCATATGAAGTATACCGAAGGAGGAGAACTGGGGTCGATTTGTGTACTGAGGATTAAGTCCGAAGGAGATGACAAATCATTAACCACTACCGTTTTTTCTTGTGTCTACCATGAACCATTACAGTATAATTAGAGGAAGAAGCTAATAGGTATCATGGAAAGGAGGTCATCAAATCTATAACACCAAACTGGGTTGTCAATCCATTCTATGAAGTACGCAGTGAGAAAACAAGAGAGATAGTAGAGCAAGAATTACTTTTAATTAAGAACGATGGGCACAGTCTATAAGTTTTCCCCGCACGTCATACCTTCTCTGAAAATCTTGAAATTGGAGAAAACGACAATGCATGATTGAAATTCAATTATTACAAGCTTTTAATAATAAGGAAATAACTTCGCAAAGCGAAGAATATTTATTGGACTAGGAAGAGATGGACTTTTTCGAGATATTCGAACAGTTGTCACTTTGGAGGATTAGGAAAGTAAATGGAAGGTCACATTATGTGGACTGAGGCCGCAGGAGGTCACATCTAATTAATTAAAGCACTTTAACTTTGTCTGGTATCTACCATGAACCATTAGAGTATTATTACAGGATGAATGTAATTGGTATCATGAAGAAGAAATTCTATGTCATCAAATCCAATAACTCATTAAACAGAAAATTACTATAAATATACATCAACCGTACAAACTTCAATGATTATCTAATCCTACGTGAAAACTTTTTCGAGCAATTGTGATTGATTGAGTCCCGATCCCCCTCCTCCTGCTATCTCCAATTTTGAATTAGAAACAGAAAGTATGACGTAGTGGCAAAGTTATATAATGTACTTGTTTTCTCTACAAATGAAGAAGAGTTTTTGCGTGGGGATTTTCACTCCGAAAAAATAATCATAGCTGTTGTATGATCTAGTTAGAAGTTAGAACCCAATTTTTTTTTCTTTTCATTTCATAAATATAGAAAATTTGGAGTTTATTATGAATTAAATATTCATACCAAACTAGAAAAACAAGCAATTGAGCGATTGCACACAAATCCTTAGTCTATATATAAGTTTAAATTTAGGTATGTTAATTTTAAGGCTGTAACAGATTAAGTTATTTTTAATTATTTATTATAAGATAAATTGCTGACTAAGTAAGTTTTATGATTAACGAGTTCGTTCCAGAAGGGAATTAAATTCGTATGCCAAGGTGTTACTGTATTTTTTTATTGATTTATTTATTCTATGATATCAGAATAATACTTATCTATTAAATAAAGTTATTTGAATTACTTAAGTAAGACATCCCATACACAATTGTTTTAATTTAATGGCCATTTTCCTTTTATAACAATTCTACTCTAAAAAATGAAGATAAAATAAGTGTAAACGTTACAAGTATTAAGTATGCCATGGATAAAAAGATATCAAAAACTTTGCATTTGCACAGCTAGAAATGTAAAAACTATTAAATTCGTAGGAATTATTTTTTGTAAAAAAAAAAATGTAGAAGTAGATCAGAGCCGGATATCAATGCTTTTAATTATAATTCCACACTATCTTAAGAATTTAAAGGTATTATTAAGTAAGGTAAATTATGGTTAAGGTTATTAGCATTTTTTGCTATGCAAAAAAACAAAAATTAAGATGGTAACCTTGACAATTTGAATAATGTTTGAGAAAGAGTAGCGGTTCGATATCAAGACGTTTCAATAAATTAGCACCTTATCAAGCAAATTCCATTAATCTGGCGTTGATACTCATTATACTTTAAGTCAACAAGGAACTTAAACTTATAACTTCCTCCGTAGTCTACAGTTTAACTCTCTAACATTCATGAGAGCTCGCTGTTACACTTTCTACTTACATTTCCTCTCCTCAAGAATTAAATCATAATGATAACAGTGAATAAAGATATAAAACACTCTTTAGCTTCCCAAGAACAAAAAAACTCATGACCTAAAAAAATTCCAAATCCACAACCCAATCTATTTGTAGTTTATAGTAATCCCTTCGGAGATATATCGTCTCTTAATGTTACCCTACTAATATGCCATTATCTCAGGCCTTGTTATTACGCTGACTGGAATTTAAACAACTTTCCCATCCTTATGTATATCTTTATTTTTTTAAATCATACTGAGCATTTTCGCTGACGTAATCAATGGATAGAGGGTTCGGTTATGTACTAAATTTTATAACAGGCAAATAACTCCTACTGTGGTGCCCCCTAATTCATTGTGACATCCAGTAAAATGTTTAGTAATTATCCTATTGCGTCATAAATAATATTTGTATTGAATCGGCCACCAAATGAGTGAACAAAGGAGAATAAGGCGTTATGCATCAAAAAAAATTGACGCACATATAGCCTAAAAAGACATCGTTGCCATCGATGAAGCTAATTTGAGGACAGTCCGTAAGATCCAACATGCCATGAACATTGGTAAAAGAACGTCCATAGCTCCTGGAATGGGAGTTTTGCGCCCAAAGAGATGTACCCCCCCCCCCTTTAATCCTGTGGATTATTTTTAGCAGGGCGCCATTGAGGACATGACAATTACAACTCCACACTGAAATGTGAATGATTTGAAGTACAAACATCTCAAAGGTATGGCCCCTAAAATAAAATTATCAAAGCCTGTACCCACTTGCAGCACCGTATTGAGACTCTCATTGCTTTTAATGGAGACCATATCGAACAAGTTTTTAGCATTTAGCATTTGCATACAATTCTTGTAAACATATTTTTTTAAATCACTTTATAATTTTTTTAGTTTTTGAACTAAAAAGTTTTGTTTTTGCAGACTGAAAAAATTGTTTCTACACCTTGTATTGTATTTAAATTAATGTGTGTTTCTTTAAGACTAAACTATGTCTGTTTGGAATTAAGATATTTGTAAAAATTATTTAAATATTTATTTTTTATACTTTTATTTATCTGTTTATGCACAGATAAATATTTGTTTCTTCAAACTGATAAAAAAATAATAGTTGTAGCTATTATTCAATTATGATTTTATCTACATATTATATATATATATACATAAAAATACTACCTCCTCAGAATATAAGAACAACGTAATTGAAATAGAAAATTACACTAAAGGATGTCGACAACTAGGTATATATAATACATATTCAATCTTTTGATAAATTATCCTTTATCTTAAAAAAACTATGGATTGCTTTGTTTATCAACCTGTAGAATTTATGTATCTAATATCTATATACATAGGCTTAATAAATTATTTATTTTACTATTTGGATTTTGGATATAATACAGAGTTGTATAAAATATGACTTTAATGCCTTCAAGCTTTTTTTTCTAGTTTTGATTTATGCTTTGATTTTTGACGGAAGAACATCTAATTTTAAATTAATCACTAGCGCGTTATAGACGAAAAGACTGAGGATTTATTGAAGAGTTATAAATGTAACATAAGTCCATGTTGAACTCAGAGTAGAATTGACATTGGGTTAATTTCTACCTATATCCTCGTAAGATACGGAATGGGATGTGGTTTTATTTCCTTAATCTGTTCACCCTCAAAGCATTATTCAAATAGTCAGGATTACCATTTTGATTTTCAGTTAATTTTTTTTTGTGCAAATTGGCAGACTTTAGAGTATAGCCACGATTGGATGTTCTCATGACTGATGAAGATTAAAACTGAGGATTGCATGAGGACTTAAAAGTTTAAACAGGGGAGTCTGCATGATTATATTTAGGGGAGATGGGACGTTTGTTTATGGAATTTTTCTGGAAAAAAAATCCAAAAATACATAGCTATTCTAAAAAAATTTCAAATTCCATAGCTATTCCAAAAAAAATTCAAAACTCTCATTGGTTCACAAAAAAGTAAATTTTTTGAAAAAAAAAAAATCAATTTTTTGGAAAACAGATTTCAAAAATATGCAGTTATGTACAAAAATCCATAGCTATTCTCAAAAACTCACAAAAATATTTAATTAATCGCCGTAGCCCTTGGACAATGCACTCGGAAGAAGTTATTTTCTTTAACTTAGTGTGTGTAAATTCACACCCAGGTGATTCCTAGAGACAGAAATATACTTTATGTATATGGATTTTACCAAAAGATTCCTAGGTTAGTTGGAGTAATTGTAATACTATAATGTTTACTTATAATCAAGGTAACTAAAAATACAAGGTATATCAATTACGCATAATTGGAATGATGTGTATCTTCCACCACGTGTTTCCCTTGTTTTCCTTTGTCGATGAAGTGTGACGTCGTAGTCGATATACTCTTAAATTCATTGATTGAATTCACGCATATTTATGAATGATTGATAATAATAATTAAGATTAAAATACTTTTCAGTTTTTAAAAGTAAATATACCTTCAAAATAAAATGTTATCGAGGAAAATTATCTATATTTAAAAAACATAAAAAAAATACATAAATTACGTCAAAACTTTCAATAAAAATAAATTAGAATAGATAAAAATTTGATATTTAAATACTTTAAAAGTTAAGAGACAAAATGAGTCATCTTTCTTATTTTCCTAACTAATCTATTTTTTATACAGCTCTAATTTAATTTATTAATATATTTTAGTCGAGTAAATGTTTGAGTACGTATAAATTTTTTGAGAACTTCAAGAGGTTCATTAGGGTATTCACAATGAACCATTCCTATCGGTCTATCCATAACAAATGGTTTGGTATCTATAGAGTTGCCGTATAATTGATTCAATTTGTCCTCCATTTTCGTAGAGAAATAGTATGGATATAAATTTTCATGATATCTGCAAAAATTGTTCGATTTTTTTCAATGAATGGCTAATTGAATTTATAACAAATTATGGTAAAAATAATTTATTATTTTAAATGGTCGTCATACCAGAAAATATATTGTACAACTTTACTATAGTTTTCAACAATAAAATGTTAATGAACGTAAGATATAAATAGTACATATTTATGTATTGTACTTATATGTAGTTAAGTCATGGATTACTTTAATAATTCATGGTTAAGTATACACGACAACAAAATGCAAAAATAACCACAAACTAAACAACTTAGCTCAATTTGTGTTCCGATAGGAAGAGTTTCACATACATTCTGCCACAATATGAAATAATTTTTAGAGTAAACATATTAAAATAATGCTGAGACATATTACTTTATTAACCTTTTTATCCAAGGCCTTCAATATTATACATAGATCTAACGGATTAAAATATCATATATAAAACAAAGGGTATACCAAATAAATCATTATAAATGTATAAGCAAGAAATTGTTTCTTTGCATTGATATTTTTGAAATGTTAACTGTTTTATTGGCTATTAAATGTACAGGAGTTGATGATTGAATAACACTGATACAAAATGAATCCCTGGAGTTATAAAATAGAACTTCTTATTCGTTGACACCATCATGTATAGATAAACTGGGCGTGGCTCGAAGCATGATCATTTATAAATGTATAAATTCACATAAATGGCAACCACACAAATCCAAGTTTTATTGCGGGACTCTATCGCTAGTCACATTATAAATGGAAGTATACTATGTAGATTTATGAATTTAATATAATAGCAATTTATTACTAATTACTATTAAAACGAGGACTTAATAATATTATATTATGAACTCTTCACATCGACTCTGACGTCTAAAAAACAATCCTTTTAATTCGATTGACCAACGGTCAATACTGTACAAGAATTTGAAAAGGAGGACTGGCCCAATTGGCACACCTTGTATTTCTAGTTACCTTGCTTATACTTAATCAGTGCAACTCCATCTAACCAATTAAAGGAACATTAAAAAAAAAAATATTGAAAAAAATTTCAAAAATTGAATTTCAAATGTTCTATTAAAAAGCAAGATTACACTAATTTGGGTGGGGATACAGCCCCTCCATCTTACCCCCTGCGTACACCCCTTTTAATGGTGGATTACCATTTATTTCGCAGTGGCAAGCCACTTTCAGTCCTCGTTGGAATCAGATTAGAATTGAGGATCTACATCAGATAATCGATAGTTTATATCAATGCCCTTTCTCTAATACAGAGTGGAACTTATGTTGATTTTTTTACTCATATCTATTCTAATAAAACGTCATGACAGCTAGGATGTACTTTGACGTAAAGTTCTTCAAATTGTCAGGGTTACCATACCATTTTTCGTTTTTTGTTTTTTACGTAATGTAAGTGCATATTTTATGCAAGTCTAACAATATCGTGATGAAATAAATATATCTCCCAAGAACTGTGCAGAATAACTAAAAGACTAATGAATGTGTTTGTACTTATTTCAAAAATATTTATGCATTTACATTTGAGGCTAAGGTTTTCCATGAGGTTAATATAAGGCTTATTTAACTTTTCTAATAATGTCATATGATATAAATCTCAAAAGATGTATTATCTAGAAAAAACGGTCCCTTGTCTCGATGGTCCTACATTCTAAACAGGACTATTATATGATTAATTATTGAGAAACATAAAATGAACGCTACTCCACAATGATGGAATTTTTTTCCTTTCTACTTTCAGAGTTAAAAAGAAATCATTTAGAAATTCAATCTATTCAATACTAGAGGGAGTATGCCGTACAAATTGTAGTTATTAAGTGTCAACGGACAGGCAAACTTTGCTCTAATAATATAGGTTTACTTTATTTTATAGAAGATGACTTCCGATCAAAATCCTCAATTTTTAGAAGGTCTCATTACTTTTTTAAACCTGGAATCTTCTATATACTAAATAATGTATATGTGTGTCTGGAAATCACGGCTACAATAATGGATGGATTTTGTTAAAAAATTCCATGTAGGTTCTAAAGGCTCAAGACATGGTTTTGGTAGTAATTTTTTTGGCCTTCGAGTTCATGGAGGCCCTAAAATAGCATTTTTCTAAAACGAACTTTTTGTCTAACAAACGACTACTTCAAATAGAACAAAAAATAAACACTCTAAAATTCTCAGAGTTATTCTCGCTGTATGTTGGGATCTTTCTACACTTTTTTTAAAGGAGATTATTAGTTTTTGGGAAGAAGAGAGAATAAGGAGTTGAGTGAGTGATAATTTCTTCTTGAAACCTTATAAAAAAGTATACAGGGATACATGACGACATGCGGCGAGAATAGATCTTCATTTTTTCTTTTATATGAAGCAGAAGAGTTCAGAATTAATTTCAATTTCTTAATGTACGGGCAACACCTGGTAAGCCTACTCCAGTAGATTTGCAAATAAATACAAAAAATGGTGTAGTACCAATATTACAAAAGCGGGAGAAGTTATTGTTTGATGATGTGAAAGCCTTATTTGATAACTCATACAGTGGGAAGGAATTAATTATACTGTTGACTTTCTTATACAAGTACCAAATTTTTTTGCTTAGATTGAGTTTGTGTGTTTCTAATTAATTATGCCTCGATAAACATAAAAACAACCTTTAAAGCTTAAAATTTATGTTTTTGTGGTTCGCTGAGAAAAGCGTCCACAGGAATATATTTTAGAAAGGCTGATTTTTTTGAATTTTTCCCAAATTTTTCTTTCTTTTTTTTTTAACCATAGCCAATCACAAATAAAAATATCAAATATTACACTTTATAAAAAAAATTTTAAAATTAACAGCTGTTCACAATAAATTATTTTTTTTTGGCAAAAAATTTGAAAAATTAAATCTTAAGAAAATATTTCAAAAATAAAATCTCTAATATTAATTTTTTTCGAAAAAAAAATTAAAAAATCTACAACGATTCAACAAAATTACATTTTTTTGAAAAAAATTTCAAAAAACCATAGTTGTTGACACAAAATTTCAAATTTTTCGAAAAAAAATTCAAAAATTAAATTGTAAGGAAGAAAATTAAAAAATTTAATTTTAAATATTATTTTGCAAAAAAAATTCAAAAATCAATTACTATTAACTGACAGTTAAATTTTTTGGAAAAAAAATTAGAAAATATTTTTTGGGGAAATTTGGATATGGGGGAGGGGGATTACACCCCTCTAGCCCACCCATTACGGACGTTCATACTGAAAGCAATATTTAATTTACTTTCAATAAGACTTAATAGCTAAATACATATAAAAAAATATATTTTCCAGAAACAAATATTAAATAACTTAAAACATAAGTTTTTTAAGAGTAACTATTATTTTTTCAATTATGGGCAGAAATGTGGAATTATTAGATTTTCAAAGAAAGGATCTTTCTTTTCTTCTTTTTTCTCGGGATGAACTGAGGACGATCTGTTGGTTCTCTAAGAAGTTCATGATGCAATTCTTTGTGCCAGATATGTTGTACTCCTTATTGATGAAGGTCCTTCCCGAAAAGCCTCCCATAAGCAAGTTTAAGCTTGATATTATAAATTAAGACTTCATCTCATGATTGTTTATAGAGTTTCTTCTTCTTTTATCTCCTCAGAAGTATAACGGTTTTTAAAGAAGTCGGTTCGAACTCCTTATAAAAAGGTGCAACATTCATGTTTAATATGTTCTATTTTAAAATATATTAAAATTGAATTAAATACCCTCATTTTACACTAATGAATGCAAAAAGGCATTACAAATTATTTCAATTGTAGGGAAAACTCATTCTAAATCTTAAATTATATGTGGAATATACATTTATGCTATGATATATGTATAAGGGCGAAACTTCTACAGGACGAAACTTCCCAGGGAAAAACTGTCCGGGCTGTAACATCCTAGAACCGTAGCTACAAACTATATTTTCAGTTTTTTTTCTTTTATATAGATATTTCAGGGCAAAAAATAATATCGTGTTGATGACGGCATAAAAATATTTAAGAATTTTTTTATCCCCCCCCCCCTCCGACCCAGAAATATCTGGTACTAAAGACCATTTTCATGTTTCTCCAGGTAACAGCTGTTAGGTACATACCACTTCAACTCAAGGGCCAAAAAAAGTTAAAATTATGTGAGTTAGTCCATAATTAAGAACAAAACAACCCTAATATTGGGGTAATCAAGAAATGATTATGTTTCGATTTGTTTCAGACCATGTTTCTCAGTTCTTATCGACTGAAAATTAGGTTAAACAAATAATAATTAGTCATCATCTGAACCAAACAATTGGATATATCTCTTATACATTAAATTTTGAATAAAATATTACTTTGACTTTAAAGTATACAAAGACAAAAATGAACTTAAAATAAATCTTTTTTTCTTTTAAATAAATTAATAATGAAACATTTTCAAGTCAAATCGATCTTTTAATTAATACGCAAGTTTTTTCTTCATGTTTTAACAAAACAAACTATAACTTACTTTTAACATTTGTTTTTGCAAATAGGGTTTGTTCATATATATAGTCATATTGTCATGTGATTCAGAAAGTAAATCCAATCTTTTACTATTTTTAAGACTATACATCATTTCAAGATTATTTTACATAACACAAAAAAAAACGGAGAGGTCATTATGCCCAATTACACTTTTGATTTTTAAATATACCATAAGCCACAAGTGTAATTGTAATTGAGTGAAATATTTTGACTCTCATAATTATTAGATTAAGTTTTGAAATCAATTTGTTCATTAATTCATTATATGTACATGCAAAGATCTACCTAGAGAGACGGAGAGTTCAAATTAAACCATAGTTCCTATATCAAATATATTTCAAGCATGAAAATAATTCACAAAAAAAGTTAAATAAAATTAACTATGATCTGTTCTCAACTTTTTAAGATTCTATAAAGACTAAAGATACTCTTAGGAAAGAGGAGACAAGGCAGTAAAAATAATATTAGAAAAAAAAACATGTATGTTCATTCATTTAAATTCAACTTTTCTTGACAAAATAACATTCTTAACAAAGTCGCGAGTCAAAAGATGAACATAGGCCAAGCAAACAATTATAAACCCATCAAAATTGAAGGTGATTATTGATGTCTTTTTCATTTTCTATGTTTCTAGCCTCTTTTGATAGAGTTTCTTTAACAAAATAAAATATAATATTCATGTATTATGGCCTAGTAATTTTCATAGTTCTTTTTTGATAAGATGTCATCGAGAAAACTCAGTACTTTATTGACTCCAGAACATATTGAATATTTTCTCTTTTCTTCTCCATTTGAAGAATCCGATGAGGATCTTTTTGATAGTGTTAATAGTCAGCTTACATTTGTATCCAGCTTTGATAACTTTATCATAAGAAAACAGTAGTAAACCACAAAGAACGTTTAAATTACTTACTTTAATTGAATTGACTGTTGATATAAGTGTGTATTATATAACTATTTTACCATTGTTCCACTTCCACCGAAAATTTTAATTTGATTAAACAGTTTTAATATCTTTTTTAATTCATTATGACAATTGAATTATGGTGTTATTTTGAGATAATTTTTGATGAAGAGGCTAAAGCAAAAAAGGTTGGTTTTAAAAACTTTATTCTTCCCCAAATTACAAATTTCATCTCACTCCATCCCTCATCCTATTAGAAATACTTAAGATAACCGCATTTACTTTAAAGATGATTAATATACACATAATCTGCACCTTCATTAAGACTGATGCCACTAATGAGGTCATAAAATAAGCAAATTATTCCCTCTGGTAGAAAGAATAATGTTAAACGTTAATATTTATTCAATGCTACATACAAATAATTGCTCCCATCTTGATTAGGGAAGTAAAACTTTACCGAAGCAAAATGCCAATTATTTTTCACTTTGAGGGAACCTTTTCAAAATGATGAGGCGTTTCTTTTATTCGAACTCCACAAGTTTATCCTCCACACAAAGAAGAAACCCGCTTAATCCCAGCTGTTTAAGAATGTTTATATATCTAATATCACTGTAATAAGACTGTCATTGTGTATTTTAAGAAATTATGTCAAGGGTTGGCAGGATTTCATCAATTAGAGCGAGATATTAACAACAAGACAATCTATTAAAGAATGAACTAAAATTTTAAAAAAGAGCAAATTCACCAACCTTACCTTTTTCTAGTCTGAAACCTGTTATAAACCGGTTTTCCCCGGAATTTTGACAGTTGATACGTGTGTTCTTTCTTCTTTCTTTTTTTTAGTATTCAATAAGTCGTGGGGGTATTACCATTTACCTCTAAAAGAAGAAGTTATGACTTGTACAAGCTATGCACTCCTAAACGGTATTGTCTAGATCAGTGGTTCTCAAATGGGGTTACGCATATCCCTTAGGGTACTTGAAGGAAGTCCAGGGGGTACTTAAGGTTTTGAAAGAATATTGTGCAGAGTTACATAACTCAGGGGGCTGTGTAGCGGGTGGGCTGGAGGGGATGTAGCCCCCAAATTAAGGATTTTTTTTTTTCAAAAAAATTAAACAAAATTATCTGTGAATAGCTATGGATTTTTAAATTTCTGAACTTTTTTTCAATATATTTAACTTTGGAATTTTGAAATAATTCTAAAAACTAAGATCTCCCCCACCCCAAAAAAAAAAAAAAAATAATAATAGACGCCATGTCACGGAAGTTAAAAATCCTTCATGCAATTAAGTACTTGGGTGAAATAAATATTTACAATTGGTACATCACTAAAAAAAAAGGTTGAGAATCCCTTGTTTAGATCTCTGAGAAAAAAAAACATAAAACAGGCCCAAAACCAGTGGAATAGTCAGGCAATTCTTCCCCACTACGGAATTATTATACAATAATCCCAGTTAATTGTTTACAGCTTAAATGAGCTATTTATAAATGAGCTATTAAACTGTCAAAATATATATTAATACTTTAATGTACGTTTATCCACAGGGGCGTACGTAGGGGGTGGGTCGTCTGGGATATATCCAAATTTAAAAATAAAATAAAATCTTCAAAAAACATTTAATTCATCCAATTTGAAAAAAAAAAAATTTCCTTTCAATAGCTAAAGATTTTTAATTTTTTGAATTTAATTTTGAATATTTTTTGTGAATAGCTGTGAATTTTGAACTTTTTTTCGAAACAATTTAATATTACTAATTTCATTTTTGAAATATTTTTCCAAAAGATTTAATTTTTTGTGAACAACTGCGGCTTTTTTTTTTTTTTTTTTTTTGTTGTTTTTTTTTGTAAAAAGTTTAATATTTTGAATTTAATTTTTTTTGGAAATGGCTATGGATTTTTTTTTAAATCCATAACCCCCCCATATAAAACCCTTCAGACGCCCCTGATCAACTTTTGAGATATTCCAAGGTACTAAACCTTGTTTAAGATATCACCTGCCCTAGACGGCCACTTTTTTTACTTTCTCTTGTTTGACCACTTAATATAGATTTGACCGTATTTTATTTTTTCGATTTTGAAATTTGCTGCATGTAATGTAGACTATGCATACTGTATAGAGTTGTAGATTATATGTCTTTTCTAGCGTGTGAGTTTATTTGTGTAGTTGGCAATCTGAGAAGTGTTTTTACAGCTACCTACAATATCTATATAAATATCCCCTGTAATCTTTGTTCGAATTTTCACCCAGTCAAAAGTTACTCTTGACGGTAGTACTAATTATTTATAAGATCATACCATTAATTATCAAATAAAAGAGGTCATCAAGTAATGAGGATAATTAAATAATGTACCCTTTTGTTGTATGATTAAAACAAATGTGTTTTTTTTTATGTGCTCAACTAATTACTTATTTCATTATTACTTACTTTCAGACACATAAAACCTGCAAGATTTGTCGAAAGGTGGCGCTGGCAAATCTCTCTAATCCACCAAGATTAACCCAAAGATTTTTTGTTCCTGTAAATCTTGAGGGTGAATGGATATCGCGGCGTTGTGAAACAAGACCCAATTCCTTGTTCCTTATGAGACGACTTACTTTCTATCCCTCAAATAGATCATGGGAAGGAATTTATTCCTATTTTGCAGATGAGAAATGCTCGAACGGAGTATTCAAAATCCTTGCTAAAGGAAAATATCTTCAGAGTAAGTTCTGTGTAAATATATTTATGTAAATATGCTAACTCTCATCACAAAATAAGCTCGTAGGATCTTTCTCAGATGGTTTTCTGAATAATATTGTTAAAATTTGTAGAAGTCCACCCAATTATAATAAAATAACATCAAAGATTATTTTTGAAAGTCCATGTTCGAGCTAAACAAAGTATCATAGAGAGTGAGCGGGAAAAAATGTAAAATTTAACCATTTTTAAAGTTTGATATATATTTACTATCGTTAATATTCTTGGATATCTCGATCAATCCCATAAATTAGAATATTAAGGTCATATTTGATCGAAATAAATCAAATAAATATTGAAGTGTTTATTTTTATGATTAGGAATTTCTCATTTACTTAATTTCTGTTTATAATTACTTTTTTTGTTGACACACTCCATTAGAGTGTGTCTTACGAAACCAATTTTTACTAATCCAAGATCCGTTTCCACCATGATTTGATGTTTAGTATGGGTAAGAATGTCCTACAATATTTTTTCCCTGCAGCAAAAATTCGAAGGGGTACTTCCGTTCAACACTTCCGGTTAGTTCTAAAACTTCTCCAAAAATAAGGTTACATGCACAATTTTTTTTTTTGTAAGGTAATATGAGTATTAAAAAAATCTCTTTGTTAATTAAAAACGAGGTTTTTTACTACACTTGTGGACTTTATCAAATAGTGTAGAGTAATATAATTTTATCATGGAAGATCAATAGGACCCAACACATTTAGAGGAGAATTAGGAATGCTTATATCAAACTTTTCATGCCTAACGGATACTATAAAATAGGAAGCCATCAAAGGATGCGTTCCAAACGTCGATGACTCTTTTAAAAACAAACTCAGTAGGGATCAAAAGTTCTTTTTAGAAATTTGCACAAATGTTCAAAATGGACCACATTCAATCACAAAGCCTTTCCTAAAAAAACATCCAGGAACTGTTCACAATGCTAGATGGATACCTACAGCATCCACTCTTCTGAGACTCTATATCCAAACCAGAAATCCATCAGAAGAACTTAAAAGAATGGTTGTGATCATTCTTAATATTGATGGACCAACATTCGTAAACATTAAAAAGAATCATCACGTTAGATATGCTTCTCAGCACTATTTCTGTGCATTGCATCAAGGACGTCAGCATCTTACAAAAGAGGAACGAGATGTAGTTGCAAATTCATTCAAATTTAATTATTTCGGTACACACCCAGGATCTATACTTTTAGGCTCTTTATTTGATTCGGACAAAAATACCAGAAGGACAACAGTCAATATGGTCATAAAAGACAGATAAAAAAGAAAACTGGCAATATATTTGCCCAACTGATTACTTAAACTTCAATTCAAAAAGTTATTTGGAGTTAGTTGATTTATCATCGATTCCAAATAGTTTTTTAACGGAACCTCCTTTAACTTTTGATATTAAAAAAGAAGAATTTCTGAAGTACATTGAAGGAGAACTTTCGGGATTTACCAGACATCCCGTGCGTTTCCCAAAATGTGGAAAGATGTGTCGCATCAACTACTAAAGAATCTAAAATAACACCAGATGAAAGAACTAGAACTCATAGATTATTAACAATTCATCATTCAAGATCAAAAATATCAAAGAACTTTCAAAAGTCAGATATTATAGCTTTAGATAGTGATAACTAATTATCAATGTTACTCTTGCAATCCTTTTTCGATATTTTTATACACATCAAAAATAATATTATCTTATATGTTTTTGTTATTTTTTAAAAGCTTAGAATAAGAATATAACTTATATTACAAATGTTCATATATGTGTATTGTACATAGTTTAGTTTACTATTATTTGTTGACTAAACTGTAAACGAAGGACGAAGAATTGCAACGCGCTTTATATTACTTTACACTATATTTCTTTGATAAAGTCCACAAGTGTAGTGAAAAACCTCGTTTTTTAATAAACAAAGTGATTTTTTTATAAAATAAAATATATTTTTTACACTCGTATTACATTACAAAAAAATTATTGTGCATGTAACATAATTTTTGGAGAAGTTTTAGAACTAACCGGAAGTAGCCCTTCGAATTTTTCCTGCAGGAAAAAAATATTACAGGACATTCTTACCCATACTAAACCTCAACTCATGGTGGAAACGGATTTTGGATTAGTAAAAATTGGTTTCGTAAGACACACTCTAATGTGGCATTGTGAGCCCTCGACAGGCTACAGAAGAGGAAAGGAGACTAAGGAGCTTTGGTTTGAGTTTTGGTTCTTTCAAAAGGAAACTATCTTTGGAATAAGTTTTTTTTTTTTACTTATTATATAGATATGTGACCCAACAACATAAAATCAAGCTACCTGGGCGTACGCCCATATGAGACTATGAGCCCACACACCCTTAAATAATCATTCAGAAAATTGTTCGTCATAAAAATGGCACTTGTCCGTGTGTTACACAAATTACGGAGCTGCCCTCAAACATAACTCTCCGGGACGACCCCAAAAACTAGGAGGATTTTTCTCAAGAATAATTATTATAAATTCTGAAAGTCCTTTGGTATAGATTAGTGTTGGGTTTGGTGCCGAAATCATAGACCGGTCTGAGACCGTTATATTTTTGCTTGAACCGAATTAGTTTGGTCCAACAAAAAATCTCGGTTTGGACCGGTCTCATACAAAAATTCGGTCTTGATTGGTCCATAGGAAAAGTTTGGTCTAAAGGAAAAATTTGGTCTAATTAGGTACAGAAAAAAATCGGCCTAGACCGTTTTTACAGATAAATAGTTTATAACATGACATCATATGTTTTTTAAAGTACAATGACGTTATATGAAGTTTAAACAGAGATAGCTCGTATTAATTATGATCCCGCTGTCTCTTATATGTATACAGTATTTGTTCTAGAAAAAAAATCGGTCCATAAAGTGAGACCGAATCAAAAATGTGTCCACGGTCTGAGACTGCAGTTTGGACCAAAAAAATTGGTCTATAAAAAATCACTTAAGACCGAACCGAAAAAACAATTGGTGCTGCACCGAGTATCAACATTAGTTACCACACGTAATTATAAGTTTAAATTTTATACCTACTTATCCACATTACTTGGATTTGTTTTATCAATATCCTGGAAGAAGTAATAAAATTTTAATAGTCAATTCTTTCCTTAATGTTATCCTAACTAGATTGTGAAAATAATTTGAATATATGGTGTGTCAGCTCTAAAACAATCTTGAACAAAATTCAGTAAAAGGATATATTTATAATCTATTATTTTTTATTACGTAATAAGGTTGTTCGCTAAACCGGTACCATATTTTTACAAGAGTACTGCTATGTTTAAAATTGGTATTGAAACCAGTACTGAAAGTACCATTTTTTGATAAAAGTATTGGCCCAATGATGACGTATTTCTCCCCCTCACCTATCAAAGTTGACTTCTATAAAAAATAAAGTAATCTAATATCTGAGGCCCTCAAAGTACATATGAATTGATCTGACCGGGTACTAAAATTAATGTTAGCTATATTCTACTAGGTTGGACACCTAAGCAAGTACTCAAGAGTTTGATTTAGAAATACTTCAATATTTTTTATTTTCAATATAGCAAAAAATAATAATTTTGACAAAACTTGTACACAAGGCCTTTCCAAACTTGATCACTCAATATGGCTACCTTCAGCATCAAGCACAACCACTACACATCGCCGCAAGGCCTTGCAGATATTGATGACAAACTCATCAGACAAGTTATCCTAACGCAGCCACTAAATTGGTCTACAGTGAGTCCACATTGAGGAATGGAGTTTTGTTGGTTTCCTTCTCCAATGTGTCCCACACAGCAAAGTCCAACAGGTTCAAATCTGGGGAGGAAGGAGGCCACCTCTCTTTGCCTTTTTACCTCTCGAGCCTTTCATCATGTACGAGGACAATCCCAAGTCACCCTTCACGGCCCTCCTGATGGGCTTAGTAGCTACAGAGAAGTTGTTGGCGAGGAGATTCATCGGATCTCCACTTCCTACTTTCCTGGAGGGGTCTCTTTTTATATAATGTTCCTTTAATTGGTTAGATGGAGTTACACTGATTAATTATAAGTAAAATTATAGTATTACATTTACGCCATCTGACCTAGGAATCTAAGGGGTATTTCCCATCATTATTCATCTTGACCATCTTAAAAACCGGGCTCCTGGAGCACCTCACAATGTCCATAATCCTCGCCACCTCAACTTCAGCATCTAGGAGATCTGAAATGAGCTACCTTTTGGATTTTTGATCACTCATGATGACGAGATGACGAAGTGTTTAATTTAGTTTGTTTATGTACCAGAATGTCAAACACACTAAGAAAATTAACATTAATTAAGGGTCCACGTTTTGCTGCCATTCCTGTAGAACATGGATTCCCAAACTGTGATACCTCCCTTTAGAGGTACGTGGATGCCGACCGTCGAAGGATTATCCAAAGAAATAGATCAAAATGGTAGTTGATGGAGATCTTATATATTTTCAGGTGGTATCCAGCATAAAAAGTTTGAGAGCCACTTGTCTATAACCTTTATTTGATTCACAATACTTTATTTGACTTTAATATGGCCTTTCAAATAGGATAAACTAGCATATTATTTATCTTTAACCGTGACCTAGTGATCTTTATGTTCAATTTATGGCATTTCTGAAAAATCATGATTAAGAAGGATATTTATTTTGTTTATTTTTCCTCGGATTGTTTCTTTGTCTGTTTAATAAGAAGTATTACGGAAAAAGTAACCAATCAATTTTGGTGAAACTTTAGCAAAAGATTCAGCATTGTGTAAACAGTAAGATGACATTAAATTTTGAAAGGTCAAAGGTCAAGTTCACACAAAATGTCTAAAACAATTTGAGAGCCATAACTCAAGTGAAAGTTAATTTTGAGGGAAAAAGATTTTGGGGGAATTTGCGTTCTTCTAAACGTACATTGTAGTTTATTAATAGAAGTTGTAGGTAATTAACAGATGAAGAATACATCTTTGGGGCGAAAAATCATTCTAGCGAGCATTTACTATGTTGAGAGACATTCTTTAGTGTATATATCTAATAATGAATATTCCTTATTTTTAGAAGGGTCGTCGGAAATTGTACATGGTGGTACGAATTTTGATTTTAAAATCAAGACTGCACACCTGACTCCAGTAGCCCAATCCCTAGCCAATCAGCTAAACCACCTTCCTTCGGGATCTTGTGGCATAGCAGGCTCATGGAAGGTGGGGTGATACAGGAAGTAACATCCACAGGAGGGTGTAAAGGACTTGGATTAACTATACCCATAACAGAGTTGGACCTCCTCAAAATGGAATCCAATCTGGATGGAAGTCGACTCCTTCTTAGTTTGGGACAAACTGATACCGATGCAGTATTACACAACCATAAGAAGGAACAAGAAGGGTTGAGACCCACATCCTATCAACCTCCCCTTTTACAGTGTAGAATGTTTTCAGACAGCTCAAATCCTAATAATGAACTTTTCCCTGTTATGAGTCACTTGAAAAGTAATCCCTTAAGAAACCTAGTATCTTCCTCCAACAGTCTGCTCTATCCCTCAATGACTTGTACCTGCTCCTTTCTCATCATATCGTGTAACATGTTTTGTCTTCTATTCTACTCGAGTATTACAAATTATGTATACTTCATGTAAATTTAAACCCTTCTAAATCCAGTTAATATTACATATGTAATTAAATTTCCTGTTACAAATATGCATTGTTTTATCAAGAATTAGTTTTGTTTGTGTTTAGTGTGCAATGTGCATTATTTTTATAATAAAAATAAAAATATATTCAAGTTTATCTATTATGTAAATTTTGTATCTTCTAAGCAAAATTAATGAAATTAGATCATTTATAATTAATAGTATTGTTCCTCATATATTTTCCTCCAATGATGAGGACACATAATACATTCGAATATTACTATAATGAACCAGAGCTGGGGACATCGACTCGACTTGCAAGTAAAAATTGCGATTTCAGACTTGGTGAGAAAAGGTAGAGACTTGAGTATGAGGAATTAGGGTTTAGGACTTACACTTATCCCTTATTTTAAAATGTTACTACTAATATGCAATAGTGATTAATCTTTTTATACGTAAAGGTAAGTTTCCACATCTATCGGACATGTAAATTAAACTATTTATTATTATTTTTTACTTCGAAATGTTGGACAGACATAGTCCATATTTTTTGTTTTTTTTTAAAGCAAGAAGTATAAATATTGAGCCATATATATGAATGTTTAGAGGTTGCTTACAGCCGTCGGATCTATAATTTTTTGTATAATTTTGCTCTAAAATGATTTTTTTATAACGTTTAAATTTTGATTTAAACTTTTTTGGCAAGCCTTTTTCAAATTGAAAAGTGTATATCTTCACAACCTTTATATTTTTAGTAAAATGGTGTTTTTTCTTGTCATCATACGACTAACATATATTATAGTTATTGATGACATACAAACATGAAAGATATAAAGTAATTATAAGTTTATTTAGTGCTACTTTTGATTTTATAAAAGATGTATTAAGAAGTGGGAGCGGACAAGGTTAATAGAAATAGAATATCATGTCATATCTAAGACTGATGCTTGACTTCCACCACGCTTTTTAATATTGACGTCATAGCGTAAGAGTGGTTGCGTTTTTAGTCAAAGTCTGTATTTCTTGCCCAGTAGTCAGTATGATACATCAAATTTAAAATTCTAGAAATAGTGACGACATAGAATATCATTGGTTGCATGATTTCTCAAAAATTTGTCTGTCTTGCCTAGCAGTCGATACGATACTTCAAATTAAAAATTCGGGCAAGCCCGATGACAGATTGGTCTAACCTTGTGTTTCAATTAACCCCAGAAGCGTATTTTTCTAGTTGGCAATTCGGAAAGTGATTCATATTCCAGAGCTGTTATCAGCATAATTCAATTCTTGAATAGAGAATATCTACATATAAAGCAATCACTAGGGTGTGTGTTAATGGAAGACGGAGAGTAATCCTTAGGTTTGCTCCGGAGTTATAAGTGTAAATCCTTGTTGGACTTGGAATAAAATTGAGGACGGCTTCAGGGAGTACAAAAGAATAGATTAAGGGGTGGTATACTTAGCGGAGCGTATTCTCCAAAATACTGGGAGAGCACGAACGCAGGACGAACTACTACACAGCTTCTTACCGGACAGCCAAAATGTGGCTTTGAGGATAGTGTCCAAAGCAGCGGTAAAGTTTCAGACAATGCTGGTGAAAAAGGTGTCCCTGGAATGCCATATCTCAAGAAAAGTGTCCCAGGTCGCGGTGTGTGAATTTAATTTCAAAGAAGTCCTTAGCCGGGAAAGTAATGAGATACATACGGCGTGTTATTAGTTTGCTATAATTTCTTTTTACTAATTAATTGCTCGGTACATTTCTAGCAATCGACAAAACCTCGAATCTATTAATTGTTTTTTCAAATATTTATATTTATTTCTAGTGTGGTTTTTATATGTTTTAAGGGAATTCAATTATTTTATTCGTATACATTATTGAGTGTATATGTTGTATGATTCTCCTATAATCATCGACCAGTGATATTTGTGTGAAATAAATAAAAAAAAGTGATAAAAAAAATTAAGGACTGATATCGGAGTTATTCCAACTTATATAATATATATCCTTGCTATAAGCGGAGTGGAATTTATGCTTATTTCTTTCATCTAACGCCTGATTGTAGCTAATCTAATAAAAAGTCATGATAGCTCTCTTCCCAAACATTTCTTCATATTGTCAGGATAACTTTTCATATACTTTTTTGGGTTTTTTTTTTAATGTGTGCACAACCTCTAAATATTGATCAATATGGCTCAAAGTAAATATTTCTTCATTTATTATCAAAAGGAACATTTTTTGATAATGCCCCCCCCCCCCCCTCTCTTCAACATTTTGAGTAAAAAAAAACCAAGAGTCTAATGTACACGTCACGACGTGCTTGGAATTTATAGTTTATTTCTGAGAACTCTGTATATTATGGTCTTCAAACCAAAATAGTAGTCCCCTTTTTTTTTCAAAATGAAGAGGTTATTTGATTTAAAACGTTTCTTGTTTGTAAGAAAGAAAATCCCACAAAAATATAAATTTGCTAACACTAAAGTCCTTCCAAAATGTTATATATTGTGGCTAGGGTTTGCCAACTCTCTAAAAAATGAATAAGAAATCCGCCTACCTGATCGCCCTCACCTCTCCTTGTGCGGTGATTTTGAATGGAATTAGATGCATTTTTCTAGTGACATGAACACGTGGAAAACAAATGAATTCAATTTAATAATAAACAAATCAACTTTTTCTACCTAGGTATGGGCGCTTTCTCCCATTCCTCCAGCTATTTTTGCATCCTATTCATTTCCTTGGAAGAATGCGAGTTGAATGGCTGTTTGAAGCTAGATACCTGCTTCTTCAGTACCTCCTCGACCAATGGGATGAATGAGGGATTTCTGTGTCATCGTACACGTGTGTGAATATATTGGTCCTAGAAAGCCCTGGTCAAGGAACACGTTTACCGTAAAATTTCATATAAAACGCGTTGTTATTCACTTTCCAGTGGCATTTTACTGAAAAAAAAATTATAGTATTACGGAATAAAGTCTGTTCCGTTTCAGCTCAATCTGGGACGGGTGCTTTCTGTTCTAAATATTTCATTTTTCAAGGGGCAGTTGGTAATCCTAATCATGATAGGGACGTCCGCAGGATTATATTATCATTGTTTTGTTGTTGTTGTGGTTTTTTTTGGGGAAAAAATTCTTCTAACGAAATTGTTTATAGTAAAAATCAAAAATTCCTTGATTTGGAATTCCTACAGCCCCCCCCCCCACCTACAGAACCCCCTGAGTGGCATTTTTAAGCGTGCAAGAATAAAATTGCATATAATTTACAACTGGTCCTATATAGTCCTGAGAGTAGAAATACCCCTTAAGTTTAATTAAAAATGAGACTTTAGATTCGATTTTGACACTAACTCAAGGACCCTAAACTTGACTCTGCCACGTCAACAACTCTGTAACTTTTAGAGTGGGTCCATAGGCCAATGTTCATGATTTTTGTATTGTGTTTATGATATTATTAATCTCTGGACAAGGTGGTTCCAATACAATGATAAGAAGTGCTCAAATTTAAATATAAATATACTGAAAGCTGGGAATATCGACTTTAAAATATCATATGGATGGAGATCAATTGAGCATGTTTGCATTAACTTATCTTCTTTCGATGGCAGATTTATTATTTGCCTTGCCATTGACGTGTCCAACTATGAAACAGTTTTAAGGTTTGAAGTGTATCAAAGCTGTATATACAGTCTCGTTCCCAATTAAGTTGTTTAATGATATCAGTATGGTTAATTTCAGAGGTGGAGGAAAATGTACTCAAGACTTGTTTCTCGACTAGAACTTGACCCCCATATTGAAGACTTGATGACACAATCAAAGACTCGATACTTGTCTCACGGCTCCAACTTAAAAGTGATTGCAATTTTTGATTGGATAATTTTTAAAGTACATTTTATTTGCAGAGGATTTGTACTGGGCGCGATTAAAATATTGATAGACTTGAACGTGTGGGCAAAGACTTGAGACTCGACTTGGACTTGCAGTTTAAGAACTTTTCCCACTTCGATTAATTTCAGACTTTGATTCGTCAGAAGCAGTTGATAATGAGATGTGTTTTCTTTAATTCAATAGATGCATTATAAAACATCAGGGGTTAATGGGATGAGTAATACTCGAGGGATTCGAGAGAATCGGGAAGGGAATTGTTTAAGATTACCCTATGTATGAACCGCGTGGTCCATTGAAATCTGAACACTTATTAATTCAATAATTAATTAAGGTTCGTTGGAAAGGAAGAATGGCTCCGTCAAAAAGGCCAAACTGTACGCGGAGTTAAATAGAACAGCACAGGACAATCCCCTCAAATCCATGAGAGCCCATGCAAGAGATCCCAGATTTTCACACCAGATTGTCCAGAGAGCTATCAAACATTTTAGTGGAAAGAACCTTGTAAGAGTGGAGAGGCTACTTTTTAGACCAGCAAGGAAAGAAGGTATCTCCTCCGTTGTAAGACTCTTATGAATGAGTTTTTTGAACTCTTTTCTGACACTACTGCTCCCTTACAGGCATGGAAGACATCATTGTCACTAACGGCGTCCATATTAAGGATTAAGAGAGCTCAGACCCACATCTATTTATAGTATTAATTTTGTTAAAGTTTAAAATTCAAAGTGGTTGTATTTTAATGTACGACTCTGTAAATGTAAGTCATAATTAATTGAAGAAATTGCATTCACTTCTTCATTTTACTCAAGCCATAAGTTACCAAGCCTAGGCGTAAAAAGAAAAATTAATTAAAAAATTACAGACCCCACAAAAAAATCCTTTACAATAAACTTGATCAAAAGTCTTTAAAGATATGATTTTCCCAGACAATTAAGGACAAAAATATGTATTTCAAGAGCCATAAGATAAGTTTGATGAATTTGCCAAAAGGGTCTCATTTATAAACCATATAGTTATTTTTCTCACAATTCTAACACCACTCCCATGTGGACATATGTACTTCTTTTCTTCAACCCCTCCGAAGAACCAGTTGTTTTTTACCCCATCCCTAAATAAATTGATATTTTCCATATTTCATTAAATAACTTGTTTTTGTTTTTTTAACATTCTATTAAGATGTTTTCCTAATGGGCCCTATGAAGTCATTGAAGGCATCTTGGCAGATTATTTAAGTCTAGTTTCAAGTTAACCCCTCCCTCTCCATCGTGGATAGACGTCGTTTAAGGACTGATCCCCCTCACTCAAAGTGGTCACGTGGGGTTTGAATCCCCCTAAGTCCCTATAAAAGGAACCATGGGCCTCTCAAAGTTGAAACTACTTGTATTGCCACATAACAATAAATATTTACTAAGTCTAACAACGTTGTCAGAGGAAAACACAAAATATTAAATAGTTTTGGGGTTGCATCACATCGAAGCTCGCGTTTTGTTTCATCTAAAATGATTATTATTATGCATTTTTGTGTGGACACTGGACAGTGTAGATACTTATGTACATATATATTAGTGTTGGGTTTCGGCCTGCAAATCCTAGACTGGTCTAAGACCCGTTATATTTTTTGTTAGACCGAATTAGTTCGGAGCATAATAAAGCTCTGTCTGGACCGGTCTCATATAAAAAATCGGTCTTTACCGATTTTAGAAATAAATTATTTATAACATGACATCATATGTTTTTACAAGTAGAATGACGTTATACGAAGTTCAAAAATAGATAGCTTCTACCGTCTCTTATATTTATACAGTATTTGGTTCTAGAACTGATCGTGTACTTTTCAGATTTTTGTTGAAAAAAATGAATGACAATTGATCTAGAAAAAAAAAATGGTCTCTCAAAATATATGAGACCGAAAAAATCGGTCAAAAAAAATAAATTGAGACCCGAAAAAAATCGGTCTACATTGTGAGACCAAAAAATAAATCGCCCCACGGTCTAAGACCGCAGTCTGGACCGAAAAATTGGTCCAAATTGGTGGAGAAAAAATTACTTAGGACCGAACCAAAAAAAAAATCGGTGCTGGACCGAGTCTCAACGCTAATATATACCGGGCCGTGCAGAACTATTTACCGATTGTTGTTCAGAACATATGGCGGACAATAATGACATTTGAATGATTTGAGAAACAATTTGTTCATAAATTTTTAGAATAATAAAATAGTTTGTGATCAAATTTAATCAATGTATTTGACTCAATGACACTGGTCAGGCACGTCTGAAGTGCCACAGACTTTCTGGATGTAATTCCATGGATCTTAAAAGCCTTTAAGCATTTATTTCTAATGTCGTTTTTTGCAACATTGGTCATTCTAATGCCCTAGATAGGGATTAATTGAGATCTGGGCTCTGACTTTCATCTTGATTCATTAAAACTCCTACAGCTTTTTAAGCGTGGGCGGGTGCTCCATCTTATGAAAACCCCAAAAGTTGCTTGGATTTGATCCAATTACACCAGAATTTCACATAATTTGAATATTTTGTAAACACCGTTCGGATGAAACAGATTTCCTTCAACGTTCCCATCTTTCTGGCCTTAATGTTGTTATGAGGCGTGTCGGCAAAAAGTATATTTACATCATCGTTAAATAATTTTGCACGGCCCGGTATATGTATGGATGGTACAAGTTGCACGTGGTTATTATCCTGGACTTGAAACTTTTTGAGTACAAATAAAATATAAAACAGCATCGTTTTAATAATGTTGCTATTGTGGTCTCACTTGTGGAAGGTTACGCTCACAGCCCAAATAAAATTATCGTTTCATTTGAAGCTGAGAGGGGCGTTTGTAATTTTTGTAGGGCTTTGTTAAATTATAATTCAAACACTTGTTATTTACTAATATATTGAGATATATTTGAAATTCTGTATATATATATATATACAATCTTTAGACTTGACATGTGGATCAGGAAAATAATATTAGGGGGGAATATCCAATTTTATTATCCTTTTCACTCAGGGTTTTTTCAACATATACCTACATATGGATGATCCACTCTACCGGTGGGGCCATAGCGAGGTATGGTCCTTCACTTTTTTGCAATTTATGCAGAAAGAACAATTTGAATCTGGCTCAAGGATAGGCTCAAAAAAAAAAATGATGATATCAAGTTCCTGACAGCTACCTCGAGCCAACACTATAACACAGGGATCGACAACCTATGGCACGTGTGCCACTGCTTGCACGCAGAGGTACTTCTGTAGATTGTTGTGTATGTTTTTTACAATTATTGTTGATAGTGGCGCACTCATTAATTAAAAATTTTGAGGTTGGCACTCCATGTCTCAAATGTTGCCTACCACTGCTATAACATTATATAACAGCTTATATATTGTATCGCCAATAGTTTAATTCTGATGTTAACTAGTAATCATGCAATAAGTTCATATTAAAATTGTGTTAGGGATATCGGTGTGCCGTGGTTATGCGCATTTTTCTTCATATTTGATCATTTTACTCAAAATATATATGCATGACACAAAAAGTTTTGCTAAGATTGTAATTTGTTTGGGTAGTTTCGATTATCTCTAATTTGATTTACCAGTAGATAAAACAATACAAATAGATAAATGCAATTTTGTATATGTCTGAAGATTTGATGTGAACAGCAAATTATATCTAACCAAAATAAGTTCATAGATGTATTAAATGATTCCTTGCACAAATCATCTTGAAATACAGTTTCAAAGGCCAATAATCTTTATGTCAATGAAACTCTCATGAATTTGACAACTGCTTTTTACACAGTCTTTCTCCTATATATTGAAAGTCGAATAAATATAAAATGGAATCAATAAATTATTCTAAAGCATACCCCAAGTTATATATTTATCGAAATTCTTAATATTGATTGATTTTCTTAAAATGATTCAATATAGTTTCTTTTAGAAGAGAAATAGAGGTTAAATATATAAAAAATTCTTGTATTATATAATGGAAAGGGGTTTCTGACTCCCTATCTATATATCTTGTACACCATCACAATTACTCACTTTATAGGATTTGGAGGTCAGTAGAGTGATAACTGATAAGTTAATGAAGTATGTTTATATATAATATAAATATATCATATTTAGACATTTCACGAGACTTTCACGGTGAGGTCCCCATCTTGATCTATAACTCTAGTACAATCCTTGATGTAAGTAGAGATTTCAATATCTCTTCATGACATTTTGATGAAGAAATAGACTTCATATGAATGTTAATGATTCTTTGCAACGGAAGGTAGCAGTAGCTTTCAGTGATTCCTTCTCAATGCTTTGAAACCTACGTATTATATATAATTAAGGGTTGAAAAATTATTATTGTCAAGCTTGTTTATCTTTTTGTTTTTAATTTCTCAAAGCTGGAATACAACGGTTAAAATTAAAAACAAATATACAACGAAGAAGAAATAGTATTCTCTCGATTGTTATCTAAGGGAAAAAGGTCGCAAGACGAAAATGTTGCTAGGCAAAAAAATGTACAAGGCGAAAATGGCACACGGCAAAAACGTCACAAGGTGAATACGTAGCAGGCAAAAGCGTAAAAGGCAACCATGCTCAAGACAAATCAGATCTTGAGGAGGACTAGACAGAGGCTGAGAGACGAAAACTTTGAGATGCAGCTCCTGTTAATGTCAAATAAAGAGCTGGAAGAGAAAGGATTTAAGTAGATATTTATTATTCGCCGGCAGACTATATTTTATTTATTTTTTTATTATAGTTAAGCCTTATGAATAAATAAATTTTTAAAAGGCGTATAAATTGTTGATCTAAGTTAATAGGTATATTTATGTATATATATATATATACAAGGTTAATATAAATACAAGGTTTGACCATCATGTAATCGGTCTTGCTAGAATTTTCAATTTAATGTATTGTAGCGACTGCTGGGTAGGACAGGCAGATTTTGACAAAATACGCAACCACTCATATACTATGACTTCAATATTAAAAGGATGGTGGAAGTCAAACATCAGTAATACAAGATTATTGTATAACCTTGTATAAATATATATATATAGGTTTAGTTGTATCTTTAAAGAAATGGTATATTTGAATATGATCACAATTAAATTGATCGGATACCTCCTCGCAAATGGTCCTGATCGTTATATCGCTATATTGAAGTCATTTTCTGATCTCTCAAAAGCCTTTATATTTTTATTCATCAATTTATGTAAGACGGTATTAGTAATTGGTTTGTTGGCTTATTTTAATATTCAAATAGATACCAGGAATGTATTCCCCGTTTTCAAAAAAAAGGTATTTTTATACTTAAAAAATGTAGTTATTTATATCTTCGAGATGGTTGACTTCCACAATGATGAAGTCATTGGGAAATGCTATATTTTCTTCAATAACCGTAGAAAATTGTTCAAGTACGAAATCTTATCTTTCTAACACCATCTAGCATAAACAAATCACACGTATACAACGCAAGATACACATTACTACAGCCATGTATTTAAAAATAATGAACTTTTATTTTCTACACTCATTATTTGGAGAAATATTGATCACGTGCTCTTGGTTTATAACTTCGTTGTAAACTTTTTCTAACATTTATTGAATAATCATTCCGTAGTTGGATAACTAATACCAACTGATTTGGGTATTTTATTACTGTTTCTTTTGGGAACAATGCTTGAAGATACAATAAATGTAATGAACTTTACCTTTGTTATTATATAATGTTCTTGATTAATATTAGAATAATGATTGTTTATCCTTGACAATTTAGTATATAATTTTTTTTGGTAAGTTTTGTGCATCAAAACATTTGGGAATCAACAAAGAACTTGTTTACACTACGGATACTTTGTATCCTTAATTAAAAATATATATTGTGTCATTTCTATAATCATTAATCACTAATCAGTATTATCAATCATTATTTTGAACAATAGGTATATTCATGGAATTCTAGATATTATATAAAAAATCCATCAATGTCATTTTTTCTCCATTTGAGTCATGGATCCTTCTTTGTTTATAAACTTTATACATATACTGTGCTTAGTGCCTAATTTGTATTTATTTTAAAATTTTGAAATTTGTATAACTAAATTATTTGCAATTAAAAAAATGTGTGGAAGACTTATTTTCTCTGGAATCTTTAGAAATGTTCAACACTCTTATTTATTATTGTACACATAATAAAAAATTTACTCATATGGGAAAAGGAAAATTTTTATTCCAAATATCTATGGTATATTCAAGATACAAGTAATACTTATTATTTATCAAGGTAACTTGAAATACTTGATATTTATAAGTATCTTGAGTATAATATTGAATATAAAAAACGGAACTTTTCTGTCAAAATACACTGAACCTCTCATTTTTGAAGCGTTTCTAGGATTGGAGTGATTGGGGGTATTTTTTAGGAGAAACAAAAATACTTATTTTTCCCCTTTAAGTGTTAAAATTTTCGAGCGGAGCCTAAATTTTAACAAATACCCTTTTTTTGCCTGTTTTGCCATTGACATTTTTTACATAATAATTATTTGTTAGTACTGGCAACATAATTAATGCTGATTTTGGTAAAAATAAAGCCATTTTTTCAAATGTTTGACCTTGTGATTTATTTAGTATCATTGTCATTGCTTGCTTAATTGGGAACTATTTTCTAAAAAGTGATCATGGAAGCTCATCTCTACCAGAAGTAATTTGGAAGATTCTTGGAAAACTATTATTATATAAGATGTTGTTCCTTTTTCAACCATAATAAAGATATAGGATACTGTTAGAGACGGTTGGTACAATAATTTGTTTTTTACATTTTTAATTTTTTTTGGTGCATTTTGGAATAAACTACCATTAACATAAAAAAAACTTTGAGACACGTGGAATGGATCTTATTTTATGAAAAAAATCAACTTATTTGCGAAAAAAAAAAACTTGCCCTCCAGAACCCAAGAATCTGATCAGAGCAGAATTCTAAACAACTTTTGTTTTAAGTCAGTATTTGTTTCCCTTTTTTGAATAAATTCGTTCCTATCATTGCTTTTCTGGCGGGACCAACATCATACACATATAAATTATTTTAAAACTATTTAGGATTACGCTGACTTGTAGCTAGTACGTACACCGTCTTTGAACTGTTTTGTCCTCACGGCTACCATCAAGGTGACATTGCTGAGCCTGGAAGCGGTACTGCCCTTCACTTCGACCATACCCTACATTCAAAGTTATGGGGGGGTTAAGATCAGATGAAGAAAGTTTGGCCTAAAAGTGCTCAAAATTATATTTGAACCATTATTATACTTAAATTGCAGTGTAAGATAGGGCTTTATCCTGCTGTTACAATATTTATGATGTGGGCAACGAAATACTTTTGATTTAATGAGTTTAAAGTTAATGGAATTCTAATTCTGGACAACCATTTACTTAATTCCTTGAAATATTGAATACTTGGTTTATTACTAGATAAATTCTTCGGAACTAAAGATGGGAATTGATATTAATTACTAATAAACTTAATATCCTTTAGAACAGTGGTTCCAACCTGTGGGTTGCGACACCAATGCCATGGGGTTGCTTATCGATTTTTACCCGAACGTGAATATTATATTAAACACGGTAAAAAATGAAGACAGTTAAATAAATAAAATTAAGACAGTTTTATAAATTCACACTATGAAAATAAATGTAAAGTTCCTTAAGTCACTCAACACAACGTCTGAGACAGTATTGAACATGTTTCGTTTCTGTTTTGGTTGCGCCACCGCTATCGCTCCTTATAAGTCACTCAACATAATGTCTGAGACGGTATTGATCTGCTGTCGATCCTCCCATCAGTGTCGTTGACACACTTGGAGTGACACGTTGTTAGCTTTATTCGAGTGATTCTTAACCCTTTAAAAATGAGTTTAAGAAAGAGAAAATACAACGAGGATTTCTTGAAGTGGGGATTCACTGACATAGTTAATGCAGGCGTGGAAAGACCACAGTGTGTGGTATGTTTGGAAGTTCTTGCCCAGGAGTCTATGAAACCACCTAAACTTCAAAGACATCTCAAAACTAAGCACCCTGCTTTGAAAGATACAAGTATTGATACTTTTAAAGCAAAAGTTGATGGCGTCAAAAGTCGCCGCCTTGATAGCAGTAGATTATTCTAAAACAAAAATTTAGCCACCATTGAAGCTTCATACACGGTTGCATTAAGAATAGCACACGCTAAAAAACCACACACAATAGCTGATAATCTTATTTTTCCATTTACCAAAGATACTGTGCGTCTCATGATCGGTTCTGAAGCAGTAAATAAATTATTGCTTCTATCAGTGTCAAACAATACGGTAAAACGAAGGATAACGGATATGTCCGAGGATATTTTATGCCAAATTATTCAATAATTAAATGAAACTCCTACTGGGCTGTTCAGCATATAGCTTGATGAAAATACTGATGTGACAAACTTTGCACAATTTCTTGTGTATGTTCGTTATTAAAAAAGAAAAAAAATAAAGGAAGATTTCTTGTTTTGTAGCCTCTGCAAACATCAATTACTGCTGCTGATATTTTTGATTTAATTGAGGATTTCTTCAAAGAACATTCAATCAAATGGGAGTTTGTACTGACGGGGCACCTGCAATGCTCGGTTGTAAGTCTGGCTTCCAATTATTAGTTAAAAGGTGAGTCCAGAAGGAATAGGGGATCACTGCATGATTCATCGCCAAGTTTTAGCTACCAAGACGTTGCCTGAACCATTCAAAGAAGTGATTTACCGAGTAATTAAAGCCGTAAATTACGTTAAATCAAGGCTACTTGCAACACGGCTCTTCAGAGTTTTATGTGAAGATTTGGGTTCAACCTAAGGAACCTAAGAGATTTTTTGAATTGAGAGGAGAGCTGCAAATATTTCTTAATTCTCAAAATGCAAGCGAATATGAATCAATGTTTACGGATGAATTTACGTTGTGCAAATTGGCATACATGGTCAACATTTTTGCCATATAGAATAGTATTAATACAGGATTACAGGGTAAAGATAATAGGATAATATATTTGTCTGAAAATATATCGTCTTTCAAAATGAAATTGGAATTCTGGATCAGCAAAATTAGACAAAAGAAATTATTCATGTTCCCAACACTTGCCCAAATTGTTGAAGAAGCGACAAATGAAATTGACATCGAAGACTTGTATGGCTTGATACAAGAATATTTGAAAAATCTTAATGTTCAAATAAGAGAATATTTTCTTGATGAATGTTCCAAATCTTTCCCCCTTACAATCAACCCTTTTAATGCCAGTGTATCTGATGTCCCTGAAGCAGCAGGAGAAGAGTTCATCGACGTAAAAACAGCTTTGAAGCTAAATCATGATTTGGTGAACTGCAATTACAAGAATTTTGGGCAAAAAATTTCAAAAAATTACCAGTAATATCAGAAATCGCAATAAGGAATTTATTGCCGTTCCCAACAACTTACATATGTAAAACAGCATTCTCCCAACTTCTCATCCTTAAAAACAAGTACCGAAATAAATTAGATGTGGAGGACAACTTGAGATGTGCCATATCGACAACAGAGCCCAGGATAGAATTGCTAGCTAAAAAACTACAATACCAGCCGTCTTATTAAGGTCAGTTCATAAGGATATTTTATATAACGGTGTGAAATTTGTTAGTTCGAATAATTTGGAATTAATTAATGTTTTGTAGGAATTTTGAAATTTTTTATGAATAAATTTTAAATTAATCATATATTTACAGAATGTACAGTTACTTCATGAATAAATCGCAATATATGACAGTTTGTTATAGAAAAAATAAATGTGTATAAGATATTTTAAGGTCGCTTCCTGATTGCTTGTTCTAAAATGGGTCGCTATACTTGAAAGGCTGTAGAATAAGCTTTTGATAATAGTTATGGACATACAACTAAGGTAACTTGAAAGACAATGTATTTTAATAACTTACATTTGGGACAGCTGTCCTTTTCGAATTGTTGTACCGTAGCAACTGCTGGTCAAGCTAAATAGAAGGATTGCTTCTGTGACGTCAGAGTCGATGTAAAAAAATTATATAATATAAATATTGTGTTTTAATTGTAATCAAAGTAATTAAATAAAATTATTATTATTAAAATTTCATATACCTATATTTATATAGTAGCCGGTGATGGAATCCCGCAATAAATCTTGAATCTGTAGCTATGACTTACCTAATAATGTGGCTTACCAAATTTCCCTAAGGATGAAAGATTTAGGAAAGAGTTTGTCATCGAAAGGGTCGACTTAGAAAGACACACAGAATTTGTGCAAATCATTTAGAGGAAAACAATAAGAAGCTAAAACCTAATCTATATTATCTAAATGTGATGAAAGGAGGACTTGAAAAAATACTTACTAAGGTTCAAAGTAAAATCATCAACAACGGAAATAATCTGGTAGCTTGAATAAAGAGGATATTATTCAGGGACTGGTACTCAGGTATCTTTTCTTCTCTCTTTGAATATGATGGGACTTGCAACGATCATCATCAAAATCCCTTTGACATATCACTGATAAGAAATAAAACATTACTAAAATTTTATAGCTTTAATCAAATTATATATATATATATATAGTCAGACTTTTTAGTCATCATATCTTGAGGCAGATTAAGTCCTACGATCCTACGATCTCAGAATCTATTATATAAATTGGATAACACTACACATACTTTTTTCAGTATTCCACAAGTTAATTTATATAATAATACATGGTCACACTTGGAGCTATGTCCAGCTTATATATCCTGACGATGTCAACGGATAAGAAGTTCCATCTTAGAACTTTTGGGATTCATAGTGTATCAGTGTGATACAATCATCAACTCCTAAGCATTTGCATAGCCAATAATACAGTTATCATTTCATTAAATATATTGAAAAAGATGACGAAACATTCCTAAACTTTTACATTTATAATAATTTATTTTGTGTACGCCTTTGGATATATTTGATATTCGAATCAGTGTGTTCTATGCATAATATTCAAGGCCTTAAGTTTAATAAACCCAAATGTCGCAGCACTATTTTAATATATTTACTTAAAAAATCACTACACTTCTACGGAGAATAAATTTGTGTCTTCATACCGGCACATAAATCTTTAACCGACAAATTCAACATTTTTAGGGATTGTATTTAAAAACTTGTTAAGTTTGATTTTAATAATGAAGACTTAAATACTTTTCAGTTTTTAAACAAAGTTTATAATTATACGTTCAACTCAATCGATGAATTTGATAGTATATCGGCTGTGACGTCATGCTCCATCGACAAAGGAAAAACAAGAAAACGTTTGATGGAAGTATAGAGGATATATAGAGTGACAAAGTTTTAATTGATGGCTCTGAAGTAGTGGATTATGAGTCAGCTGTTGTTGGGTTTTTGAACGTTAACAGAAAGTCGTAAAACCTCCATGCTAGCTTCATAACAATTCAGTGTGACGTGTGGGGCCTCTTATCCCTACTAGATGTCACTATTAAATCAATCTTCTGACGTCAGAAATTTAATATTTAATTAATCAAGGAAATTCTACACTCAAAATGCATTAACATAAGAAGAACCAATGAATTCTTGGATAAGAATATATCTAAGAATTCATTGGAAGAGCCCATTTAAAGTCTTTGATTCAGTTATTTTTGATTTTTTGTAACCTACCTACATACTGAATATATAACTTAATTCATTTATATTGTACTACGAATATCTCATTTTTTTAAAGAAATTTGTTCTTCAAGGAAGGATTTTGGAGTAAATAAAATAGAATTAAAATAACGAAATATTGAAAATTCATTTAATGTTATATATCTAAAACTCCTCATTTTGCATTGCAGATTTTATTTTTTATAGTATAATTTTAATTCATTTTAAACATCCGTCTTTGGATGTAAGAGCAGTTCAGATTTAAATTTAAAAAAACAAAAAAAACTCATGGAAACTTACAGTTCTTCCGATTTATATTTACAAAAAGCTCTGAAGAACGTACTAGAAGAAAGGAATATTTTTTTAGCCTTCAATATCCTCCCAAGCCAGCAGCAACCTCACTTAATTGTGAAAATCATTTTGAGAGGAAAATGTGTATCTCAAATCCATCGCGGATGAAACAAAATATTTTAAAATCCGAAGCAATTCCGACAATTCAAGCTCTCCTACCACCTGATCATAACTATTCTAATAAATGTATAATGTCTTATAAGCCGGTGACAGATGTATCACCGATAAGAATGTTAGATAATCATGTACCCTCAACTATATTTGATTCCAAATTTATGCAAGAAGTCAACATGCAGACTATGTGTCATGATTGTCATATGTATGTAAAAAAGATAGAACATCAAGATGATATCTTCTTTGAGGGCATCTATTAAAATAATGTACAAAAATATGTCGTCTGAAAGACAAATGTTTTTCTCAATTGAAATGTTATAACTCTGATTTGATGAAAAATCTGTAAGTTACAAATTCTAAAAGCCGAATTGAATCATTACAAAAAGTAATGATTCAATTAAAGATGCATTGAAAATATGATTGGCCTGTTGGAAGTCTGGTAATGACTTATTAAGAGATTATTTCCTCTACCTTGCATTAGAACTTTACAAAAAAAGACAGAATTATTTATGCTTCATGACGGAATCTCTAATGAAGTCTTTGACGTGCTAAAGATCAATGTCAGAAGTATATCAGAAATTGATAGAAAAGCATCTTTAACATTAGATGAATGTTCAATTAAGTTGTCACTTGATTATGATGGCAAAAATGGATGTATAATGGGAAGATCCTCTATTCCATAATCCAAAGAATATGGAAAAGCTCTTGTTTTTATCCTTTTATTCGTTTCCACGGTGAGATAGAAGCCAAATAGTAGCATTTTATTTTCCACCAAATCCTTATGACGGATCAAACTAAGGTCAAATTATAATTGATATAATTAAAATATCCTGCGAAGTGGGAACTGATATTCTAAACATTTCTACTGATATGGGATCTCAAAATGTAGCTACGTAGAATTGGTTTTGTATAAATTGTGGTAAAAAATCTCAAAATATAAATAAAATCAATAACTCAGCTATTCCTAGAGATAAACTTCATTTACTTGCTCAAAAAAATTGGATAAATCTTTTCTACTGAAATGATATAACTTTATCTGAGGAGACTCTAAAATCTGACAATCTTCCGTCAAAACATTTGGAGAGGGTTGCTAATTTCCAGAAAGATTTTGTACTAAAAGCATCATGAAAATTTGAAAAGATGAAGGTAGGCCCAGCCTTGAATTTGTGGTCCCATGAAGTGAGTAGGACAATAAGATACATGGTTGAAGAGAATGTTTGTGGTAGGAGAGTGTTAAAGGGTGCATGGTTTATTGACACATTAAGAAACTGGTATGACTTAGTCTGCCCAAGAAAAATTATCTTTACTTTTAACGATAAAAATGAGGCTCAATATGTGGATGCAATTATTTTTCTTATGAGCTTTATTAAAACATTAAGGAAAACATAGTTATTTCAAAAGGAAATATTAATTGGAAGCCAACTCAAAGAGGATCCATTTTAACAACATTGTCAATCATTGATAATCAAGAAAAACTACTTCATGCGGTACGGAATTTGGTCTTAACTTCTCATTTCTCATCCAATTTAGTATTGTAAGAGTAACCAATCCCACCCCTTCAGCTAAAGAATTCAAATTTATACACTCAGATTAATATGTTTAAGTCAATTTATGAAATATGTAAAGTCGAATAGTTATTATTATGACGATTCTTCCTTTTTAGCGCGGAGATTCTTGATTTAATAAGAACTTATGCAGATCAAGACAAAACCTCCTAGTAAATTGATTTTTTTCTCACAATTTATATCAAACTTTTATAATTCACCCCAAATATCAAAATATGAAATTTATCGGGTTATGTTACTTTTAAAATAGAAAAGTATGATTCTTATTGTAAGGCATGTTTATCTGTTTAAAAAAATACAATTAATGAAAACTACAATGATAGCATAACCAAACTTATAAACATATCTGATTACACTGGACATAGTCTTGTTTACTGTTCCCAAGAATTTTTTTATAAATATCATGTTACTAATTGAGAGCACTATACGAAATATGGAAAAATCTTTATACACTGCTCAAAAGAAAAGCCTTTCTGTCAAAATAAAACCTGCATGTTATGTATAACTAAAGATGTGGTGAGTCAACTAGAAATGACGCTTGAGTAAAAATCAAGTTATTCAGAAATTCCTCTTTTATTTATTTACTTAATAGATAGTATCTGCCAAATAGTTTATAGACATGTTTGCTCCATGATCATTATGGGATGTATGCTCAAATTTGAGGGATGAGATCATAGAGAAAGAAATATATATGCAAAAAGGATGTTTTATTGCCCTCAGCTGTTCACGTTGTTGTATAATATATATTTTCTGTGACCCTAAAAACCCTGAATATGAGTTTTTTTCAATGTGTAGTATCTATATTTCTTTTAAATCCCCGAGTTAGAATAAGATATCAAATATAAACGATATTTGAATAAAAATAGCAAAAATGTAGATGGTGTAAATATTGCTTAACAAACATATAAAAAAAGTCGTTTAAAAAGTTCATATGTAAAAGCATTAATAAATAGTTGAATTACTGTTATCTCGATCCTGATGTTTTTTATTGCATTTTCTTTGATTAAGCAAGATCGTTTGATGACTCACAAGTAATATATATTTAATTGAGTTTGATTGTAAAGAACACATAACATCAAAGGGAGGATTAAGAGCAATTTATGGCATAGATACTAACTCATATTTGATATTCATCTCAATAATATTACAATTATATTCGTCAAAGGCTAGAACCAAAGTTGAAGTGAAGGGAATCAGAGGATTCGCTGGGAAAAGAGGGACGGAAACAGTCAAGACTTTCGTTTTACTATTTGTATTTCGATTTGTGAGTTCAAGTAGTAATCAATAGTCAAAAGAGCTTCTCACTCTTTAATATCGACTACGAACCTCATATTATATTAATAGAATGAGTTCCTTAAATAAAAATTTCCAAATAAGGTGTTTCATTGAAGATTAGAGGCTCAAACGCTCTCTTCATTGTTAAATCCTATCATCGACTCGCGAAGATAATATAATTACTTTATAATTAATTATTGTAAAAAAATAAACTGTGTTTTTTTCTTTATCTTCATTTATAGACAATATAGTAAAATAAAATTAAATCAGGGACACCATATGTTTATTTAATTTTATAGTGACCGTAAATTTTTGCAATCTTTAAGAAGGAATAACGGGGCCTCTTCGGGATAATCAAAATAATTTATTAAAAGAAATGGAAGGTAATTAGTTGAAGAATAGAAAGTTACCCCACACTTTTTTTGAGAAAATGTACTTCAAGCGTCATTTCTAGTTGACTCACCACAAAAGCCAACTTGTATCAAAAAGTATGGCAATTAGAATTCCCAAAAAATAGTTTTTATACAATATGACTCTAAAAATCAAAGAAGGATTAGAAGCTTATATATGTATTTTTCTATAAAAATTAATTAATTACTATTTTTTAAAAGTTTGAGATTTATTTAAAATTCAATCAACCAATATCAGATCAATCAAATTAATCACACTTTATTTACACGATTATGATTCTTATTTTTTTATATCTACGATTTCATTCTTAACATTAGTTCGTGTTCGGAGAAAACATTGTTTCGATTAGCTTGTCCTCTTCATCTATTACGATCAATCCATTGTATATCTAGGATGAAATAACATTTACATGTCCAAAATAAAGACAAATGAATAAATGACATTTAAAAATAAAATAATGGAGAACTCATAAACAGGAAATTCAAATTTAGAAAAATATATTTGATATTGTAATTTTTTTTTATTATGCGTCCAATAAATAATTGAACCAATTACATTAAAAACTTTGTTACATTTAAACTATTATCTTCCAATATTCACAAGAGTAATATTCCAATATGTGACAAGCCGTGTAGAAGAGGATCCCCTATTCAATAAGTTAGGAATTTGTAACGATAATTGTAATTGTAGTCGTTACGTGTCGTAACGATTTTATCAAAGAAATATTTTCTTTAGAGTAGGAGACGAAGCGAGTTGACTTTAAGAGGATTCAACTCAAAAAGTTATGATACTCCACACACAGTTCTCCTTATGTTCCTTGCTGTATTTTCCATAATATTTTTCTTTATGAAAGTCTTTCGTTTTTTAATATATTGTATAGAATGATTTAATACAAGATGCAATAACTATTTATATGTAATAGCAGAATATAATATGCTTTACACTCCCAAACTATAGAGAATAAAGAGGCACATTATCTTTAAGATTATAGAATCATCCTCCATTTGTTTTCGAGTTAGAAAAAAGACTCACAGTAATAAGAAAATGAGGGGTGAGATTCTTGAAGTTTCTAACTTCTATAATTGTCCATGTAGAACGTTCATCACGGACTCACCTAATAAATGGAATTAATTTAAATGTGATAAAGATAAGGGATTTCTGCGTGATCTACATCAAGGACACTGAAGAACTCTGATCAATGAGCTAGGTTTCTTAGAGTAAAAAACGAAGCAGTGTTGACTTAAGTAGGAATGGACACCCGGATTTTAATGAAGGAGTTGAGGATGGAGCTCTCTCAGTTTCTGAGTCACACACGGCCTTTAGCTAAGTTTGAGTGGTTTTATAGAGCTTCCTGTTTCTTGTGAAGTCTATGATGAGAATGAGAGTAGTATTGTATGATCACTTCATGTTTTCTTACCTTAATTATAATAATAAATTTGATTGATCTCCCCCCGATTTACGACATTAGCTGCTGACATGAAATGCTGCGACAACAGCGCCCTTAAGCAATCTATCGGTGGAAGTATACATGTAAATCCTGTGTGTTTTTTAGCTGGCCCCTTAATTTGTATTTGGTATGATAAAGAACTAATTTTATTTTCTTTAACAGTTGTCATTATTATTTAATTCCTGAGTAGTGAACATCCTTCCTAAATAAATTCATTTATATTCAAAACCTGTTTGAACGTTCGCGTGTGCTCATAAAGGACGGAGCGTTACACTGAGGATTTAGAGTTATAATTGTAAGTCCTTGTTGAGCTGTGAGTAAAATTGGGGATCGAAATCGGAGTAATTCTAGTCAATGTCCTTGTTTAAATCCTTTTATCCTTCCTCTCTTGTCACAGCTAATTGTAGATGATCTAATGAAACGTCATGAGCATTATTCTTTATATCCTCCAAAACATTCTTAAAATTATCAGGGTGTCCATCTTGATTTTCGTTTTCTTTTTTTAACATGCCCTTTCTCCACTGGATTTTCACCTTTGGGTGGGTGGAAGATACATATCACTATCAGTCCAAATATGTGTAATTGACCTACCTTGTATTTCTAGTTACCTTTCATACAATATATTTTTATATATTATCTCTATGAATTGATATGAGTCATTTCATGATTGCTTAAGAAATAGACAAACTTCAACAACAACCCAGTATGGCTTAAGTGTACTTATTGCTAAGACGGTGTCGATTATATTCATATTCAATAGCACTGTAAGTGTTGATTAAAAATTCCCCATCCTTTATTGTCTAGATTAAGAAGTTACTCATACGAAAAAATGCATTTCAAGATAATTACTGGTTTAAGTCGTACGATATTTTGTATTAGTACATAGAAAGATAGTGATGTTGTTTTCAAGATCGGTTTTGTCTCTTGAGACCAATATTCAAACGTGTCATCCTGGTTTCGATCCATCACAATATTGGCCTTATCGGTGTATCAACCATTGAATGTCTTGGTTGTCATTTCAAAATTAAAGTAATTAATAAACCAGCATCCTACCTATTATTAGTTGTAGAACTATCATTGGTCTGTATTACAAACTATTGGAAGCAATATAAAAGTGGGAAATCTTTAGAAAATTTCATATCTCGAGAATTATTTAAATTTTTACTATAATATATATCTCTTTCTGGAGAGATAAGTAAAAATCACAAGGTAACAGAGGTTTATTCAATCCATCATCTTCAGATCTGTTAGCAAGATAATTACATAGAACTCTATATAAACATAAATTAAGATTTTTTCACATGAGTATTTCATGTTTAGAACATAACATCCACTTATTCTTAATATATTATTGATTTCTTCTTACTGATGGTTTTTTTATTATAAAAATATACCTTATATTAAAATAATGGAGTATATTCCCTATCTAAAGAAAATTGAAAAATAGTCATACATGATTAGATGCAGTTGTTCAAAGTTACAAGTCATATACATATAGTTACAAATAATAGTAATAGTAGTCTATCGTATTATATTCATAAACGTAGATCACTGCTTTTTAATCTTGTTGGAGGTACTGAACCCCACCAGTTTCATATAACTATTCACTGAACCCTTCTTAATTGGTCAAGTGGAGCGTGTCATCAGAAGTCATGTGTGTTTTGACCTCCACCGAACCCCTGAGACTGACTCACCGAGCCCCTAGGGTTCGATCGAACACAGGTTAAGAACCACTGACGTAGATAGATATTCACCTTTTTTTTAGAACGGTATTGTATAAAAGTAAGATGTAGTTCCCTCTTTATGTATTTAGTTCCAGGCGCCGTTTACAAGTAGCAAATATTAGATTTGTAGTTAGATTCCTTGTAATCTTAGAGTAAAGTATAAATACGGGGTAGAGTTTTCCATACATTTCTTACGTCATTAACATGTTTTTGCTTACTTCTGTCAAATTATAAAAGTCGTGAGTGGCTCACCTTTATCAACCCTCTCCCTCATGTGACTTATGTAGTCTGTTCTTCGCCCCTCACCTATAAAACTACGTGATTTTTTGTCATTCCCGGTTAAACACGCGGATTAAATTTAAGTGTAATAAATTATGTGCCCTTTTGACCTTTTTCAGAAGACAAAGTATTTTCAAATAGCCTTCTTTACTAATTTTTTTTTTTTCATATTTAATAAATGACATTTTAGTTGACTCACCGCCCTCTCCAACAAAAACAAATGTTGTTTTAAGCCAGACTCTTCATCTTTGCTTTTGAATGACCCCTTTTCTTTCCACAAAAAAACAAACAAACATAGGTTGGTCTTGTTTCCACAAAGTCTTGATGATCTTGTCCTGATTCCGATCAAGAGGTCTTCAACAACACAATCCTAATAGTATAATTGTTAATCATTCATTTACATTTATCAAATTTGGATTTCTATTGCTCCAAGTGATGGCGTAACAAATTGAGAAATAATTAATAGAATTGCAATAGCTAATGGACAGAACTCTCAAGAGTTATTCTCCTGAACTTGATGTGTGTAGGTTTGCGCCCCGGTGATTCCTAGAGAAAGAAATATACTATACATATGTATATTGATATCACTAATAAGATTCCTAGGTTAGATGGATATAATGTTTACTTATACTTAATCAGTGCAACTCCATCTAACCAATTAAAGGAACATTAAAAAAGAATTAAAATAATTATAATTTTATCCATTTATATGGGGTTTTTTTTAAATAAAAAAAACCTGTTTTCCTTTCATGTTTCTACCATGACATGGAGATGTCCCTCAAGGCCATATTAATTATCCATAAGGACATTACCACATAATATATAATATGTTGAAATATGCATATCGTGGGCCTATCGAGCGTAATTTGAATGGTTTGAGATATTAGTTATCAAAGTTTTCAAAATATTAATTATATATGTATTAAGGTTTCTCATTTCCCGGGGAATTTATAATTTCTGTAAGCTCTCAGAAAAACAATTTTAAAATTTTGTAATCCCAGGAAGTTCTGGGATGATATGGGATCTATTTTGATTTTAGAAGCTTGAACCAAGGAAGTGGCGGAACTTTCCAAATGTGTCATGTTTCTTGTTAGCATTAAATTTCACATGGACAGCATTAATTTGTAATTGAAAAAGAATAAGCAAAATTTCAATTAAAGAAAAAAGATCAAATACACTACTTTATCCCTATGAAGGGAGGGATCAAAACGGGTCTTTTTCGTACATAATTTAAAAAATAAATAAAATTATAACTTATCTTCAATTACATATACTTGTAGAAGTATGATTTTCCTTTCGAAATCGTTCCAAAAACTCTTGGAAGATCTTTAAAATTCCTTGATATCGATCGATTTTAGAGAGGTTTAAAAAAAATTATCGGACGATTTTTATCCTAGATAGATGATTGGAATATATATGTTCCATTTCAAACAATTGTCGATATATGCACAAATAACTTGTTGGACGGAAGTTTTACAAATGGAGTAGTAGCGTACTATTCCATGCTATTACTCACTAAACCTTTTTTAGTCTGAGCTAGAAATTGGTACGTATATGTGTCATTTAGAGGGAATGTTTAAATCATCTATCCACAAATTCGTACATATATGATATGGTCTGTTTCAATAAAATGGGAACGCAGTTGTTTTTATTTTCTCCAAGTTATATAACAAATGACGGATATAACCAGGAAATAATTTGGTCCTTCTATGGTTCAAGGATATGGATATTTTATGTCCAATTTTGGATTTTTCATTTTCTCAAAAAATAAGTTTGACCTAAAATAAGTCGACAACAACTCGAAAGTTTGCAAAATGGTTATCAAATTGAAATAATAGCAATGGATTATTACAAAGGATCTTTTCTAATGGACCCCTATTGAATATCCACAATAGGTATACAAAAACAAAACGTAGAATAAGGGAGAGGAGTAATAAAAACCGGTAGATCAGGATAGAGATCTGATAAGCAAGTTACCACACGACTGAACATTGCCCACAAGAGAAGATCTCGAGCCAGTTCTAATAAATAGTTATTTATAAACACTGTAGATAAAGTCTAAAACGGTCGAAACAACCTCAACTGTCTGTCAACGAAATCATCGAGTGCTCACGTCTTTATTATTGAGGCATTATCTGGCTGAAGTTTAAGATAGACATAAATTTATTGATGACTGCATCTGCTTTTAGGTGAGCCCAATTCGGTTGTGGCATAGCCACCATCCAATCTTCAATTTTTTTAGCTCTATTTTAAGTGCATCCCTAATTTTCTGTTCCACGATTTCCCTTACAGTATCACATTTATTAAAAAAATGGAAGGAGGACTCCGTGAGATCCTTACAGAAAGAGCAGAACCTCTCCGTTTCATCTTATTTCGACTTGTTTGTGAAGACTGTTGATGTAGGGAGACGATATCGTAGCCATCTCTCTCTTGTATCAGTAAAAGGATATCTCATGACCGATCTCCATCCCATTTTATCGAGTCCCGTGTCCGTTCTATTCATCTTTCGGGTTCGTTTGGAAACTAAAAGAATATGATGGATTGGATACTTTCATTTCCACGAGCTCCTTTCGAACATATTGTACATTGAGGGCCTCCAACGTAATGTAAAACGAGATGTGTGGACCCATAGATCTTTGTTTTTTGATTCAGGTCATAAAATTTTCTAAATTTGAGTAGTAACTAAATAAAATATCAAAGCAATTTGAAGATTAAATGTCTTTGAAGTAAAGAATCGCTTAAGTTTGTCATATTTTTTTAGATTTCTGCTCAAAATTTGACTGTATAACCTGTTTGTAATTCACAACAGTTCTTAAATCATTTCCCAGCATTTTGATCTTATGATTTGATCATCCATAAAATGTTTGAATGTCGATCATTTCATCAAGACTGAATGATGGTGACTTTAAATGAACCTGTCTGACCTTTATTGCCATTGTTTGACAATAGGAAAAACTTTAATGTATACGATTCTTCATCATTAAAATCCATTGATGATTTAATTAATACTTTTAATTTGACCCCAACCTTAGCAAAATATTAAAAACAAGGAAATTTAAGAAATATATTTTATATTTTAAGAAGAAAACATAAATTTTATGATAATTTTCCACAATGAGACGACAAAACAGTTTGAATAATAAAAACCTAGTGTGATGTCAGTGCTTATTTAGGAATGAAAACTTACCGGACTGTTTAGCCCAGTCCAGTTCAGTCCTAAAAACTTATAAAGTTCAGTCCTCGATGACGTCACTCAACTTTAATTATTCTTTTTTAATCAGTTCTACATAGTACTGACAGTCTTAAAGCTGGTTGGTCGTCGAGTATCCAATTATGTAAGTCTCTTTTATCCATGCACATTCAGCATTATAATTTGAGTTAACGCTATTATAATCATTAAAGGTGACTGAATATTTACCCTACAGAGTATTCCTTGATTAACCACGTCTTTACCTTTATTATGTGTTAATCAACCTCTCCTCCGAACAAAGGGGGGGGGGGAATCAGTTGACAGTTACCCAATTTTTCCTAAGTGTTTAATTATTATTAAATAATTTATGGAAGTTGTTTTCACCTTAATAAGAACTAATTCTAACTCAACCAATGAACGTTGAGATTACTCATTCGAAGGAAAGAACATCGAAAGCAGATAACAATGTTTATTTTTGTGTTAGTGAGGTAACGCCGTATAATATGAGCTAAAAATATACTTTTAGGTGAAAAGTGACCTTTTAGATTTTTGCCCCGGGCCACAAAATGAGGTTAAGACGTACTAACAATAAATTATCCCTCTCCATCTATGTAGGATACACTCCTATATTCATTACTAATATGTACTGCCACCATATTATGACAAAAATTGCAGAGTTACAGACTGTTTTTAAATGCCCCAGGAATACATAACTATGTATATACTTACTAGTTACTAGGTAGGTATGTTTTGATTGTATGGCAAATTTATTAGACAAGCAGGGACTACCTGTTAAGGCAGGTTACCACATTTATCGTGCGTGTACACGTCTAAGTGTAAATATAGGTGCATATATATATATATATATATGATATCGTGAGAAGAGTTGCTCTCATAAAAAAAAGCATTTAATCATTTATATATAGTGATGTTAATCCTGTCAAGACTTTAGTTGGCCAGTTCTTTTGGTCAACTAAGGATGGAATTTTATTTTCCTTAGCAGTTTTCATTATTATTTAATTCCTAAGTAGTGAACATCCTTTCTTAAATCCATTCAATTATGTTCCAAACCTGATCAAACCTATTTATGCGTGCTCATAAAAGAGGGAGCGTAACCCTGAGGATTTATGGCGGAGTTATCATTGTATGTCCTTGTTGTACTCAGATTATAATTGGGGATCAACATCGGAGTAGTTCTAAAAAATATCCTTGTGTATATCATTTTCTCCTTCCTGCCTTGTCACAGCTGATGTAATGAAACGTCATGACACGGCGTTAACTCGCTAACACCAAAATATCCTATGTATTTTGGTGTTAACTGTTGATTCCCTCTTCTCCCTTGATACTTCATGGCTATTTCATAATTTATTCTTTTTGATAAATACAAAAAGTTATAAGTTATTCTATACTTATGCTTCGTTTTCGAAAGAACAGATATACAATTTCTTGTTGATCCCTCGTTTTTTATATCATATATATGTATATTGGCCATTTTATTATTTTGATGAAGAAATTTTGGCTATTTCTTCATCAAAATAATATAATAACTACTCTATTAATAAAATATTACTAAGCAATATTAAAATATAGTACCGAATAAAATACTATATAGATTTTAATTATATGTAATTCATTTTCAAAATGGCGAAGAAATAATATGACAGTGAGGGTCTGTGAGTATATAATAGATAAATGGCAGTTGGTGCGATTAACTTATTGGGCTAACTACCAGATAATTTTGTGCTCTTTTCCTGTATCTTTTTGAAGGAAAGGTTGTGTGATACAATCAAGGTAACGACGTTATTCCGTCTCTTCTCTATAGTATCCTTTAAATTGTCAGGGTTACCATGTTGATTTTTGGTTTCTTCTTTTAACATGCCCATTGTACACAGGATTTTCATCACTATTTATATACTCGTATACCTGTATATACGCTTAGATGTGTACACGCAGTATAGATGTGGTAACCTGCCTTTACGTTTGTATTCTATTTTCTATTTACAAAAAAAAATATTCTTGTTTTTATTAAATAAAGGAACGCTTACATATAATACTTTTTTCATAATATAAAATAATCGTTGGACTCTTAAAAATGATTCTATATCCATTTGCAATATCTATGTAATTACTCGCAAGTTATATATAGAGTAATTATATGTCACGTAAGCATTTGGTCTGCATTCTTGGAAGAAAATGGAGGATAATTATTACTAAGTACATTTTTGAATGTCATAATATGACAATCAAGCATAAGGACTTAAACTTTTACCATCTTACGAGCGTTTTCATCTGACGTCAGCATTGTTGATTTAGGTCATTTTGGGGGTTTGAACAACCAAGTACTATGAAAACCATTTTCCTTAATTAACATTAAGAAAAATAGAGAATTATTGGATGTCAAAATGGAACCAACAAATAAAAGGCCTAAACCTTCCTGTCGGATCAAAAATATAACCTTTTAATGCCTAGTTTTAGTATATATCAGACCCAAATATGTATGTAATAAAAAATTGTTATTACATCCTTATTTTATCTTATTTCCATAGTGTAGGCAATCAATTAACTATTACAATGGAAATAATGATATATTTTTCAATGTGTTGCCTAACAAATCGATCAAAAATAAATAAATAAAAGGTTTGTACAAATATAGCCTTTTTATAAGGATTTTCAGTACATATTACTTTGATTTAATTATAATATCAGTGTTTATCATTGCGTCAAAGTAGTATTTAATCTAGGTGTTAAATCATTTTTTATTCATAAATCCATTTGTGGAAGTTGAATCAAGATTTATCAGAAATGTGTCTATTTGTTGTGTAGTACCAATATCAACTATATGCCCCCAATATGGTGTGGGCTACAATTACAATACAATTTATGACGTCAATGAAAATGCTCTATACATAATATATTGATTTTTTACAGATTTATTAATAGTTAATATTTAACTATTAGCTTTTGTTAGTTATTCAATCTGTGAGGTAAGTGAAATATGTCTCTATGTCTCGAAAATATAAAAGTGAAAGGTTGTTTTTGAAAGCTCTGGAAATACAAGCTACTTATTATTATTTTTTTGGCCAGTGGGCGTAACTTTTTTAGAAACAAATACCTTCCCTTCCCACAGAGTGTCCTAAAATTCATCTCTATCAGTTGTTGCTCTAAAATTATTGAGTAGTTAATATGAGATCAGCTCGTTAGTTTCTCTTAAAATCCCAGAGCTCCAGATTAGATGGTCAGTGGTCCCACTTGCTTAATTGAAAACTGGCAAATAGTCATCTGGCCATAAAAGAATTTGGCTCCAACGTTCTTGAGAATAAGTGATATTTGAATAATTTCTCAGAAGATGTCAACTATTTACTCTTTATCACTTTGATGCTGTTATATGATCCTTTGTTGATGTTTCTCTGTGATTGACTTTATTGTTTCAAAAGGAATCCCGCCCTAGACCAAATTTAGGTCGTTAGCATAGAAGAGACATTTAGGATGTACTTGGATCCCCGAAAAAACAAAGATTTGGTCATCCTGCTGAATATTTGCAAGAAATATGTCGATCCCTACGTTGAACAGCAATGTAGAAACGGGGTCCTCCTACCTTGCCCCTCTTCTATTCTCAAAAGATTACTCTTGATTTCCATAACTCATAATTGTACGGGAACCCACTAAGACTACTCCAACCATTCTAATTATAAAATAGTCGAATCTTATCTGATCTAGCGTACGAATGATGAATTCATGAGATAACGTGTCAAAGGTTTGGCAAAAATCTAGAGCAATCACTGAGATGTTACTCGATGAATCGAGGAAGTTCTGCGCCAAGAAGGGAAAATTCTCCAAAAGTTTACCCTTTAGAAAGCTGTACTGAGAGGCGTACGCATTTGTGTCTGGCATACTACTTATTTTGTTAGTCGATACATAGGAGAAAATTTTGTATATAGAATTTTGTATGATTAAAGGTCGGTAGCTCTTGAGGTCTCCAGGATCCTTGCTAGCATTTTTGACAATGACATTTTTAATCTCAAAGTATTTCAAATGTTTTTCTGTTAGATATCTGCTTCTGATATCTCAGCAACATAGCTTGGTTCACACCTCACAAAAGGCAGATGTATTCGTCTGGCATCTCCTGCATTTATTATTCTTCTGGCAATCATAACAAGAGTACAGTTTAGAGTAGAAATTATTTATTTCAATGCAGATGTATTCCGGCTCACCAGATTTCATGCCATTGTTATCAGATAGACTAATTTAAAAAAAATGTGGTTTTTTTTTTTGTAATATTGTCTCGCCGCACACACTGCAGTCTGGAATGTACAGGGTCATCAATGTGGTTAATTTCCATTTTGACTATATATTTGGTCTAACTCGGCTTTTTTTCGTGAGTAAGAATGCTCTTGGAAATAGATTCGATTTTGTTTAAGTTTTCGTAAGAACAAATCCTTTTCTTCTGCACAAAACTTTTTTCATATGTAATATTGATTGCACAAGCAGAAACACATTCCCCTCATACTGTAGCTTACGCGATACGTCCAGAATTATGCTTGCAATTCCTTCATTAACTTTGGGATCCTCCATGATGCTCGACTTAAGTATCAACTGCTTTTTATGTCTGAGTTCCTTCAACTGGGGTTTTTATACTTTGTGAATTTCTTTGTGATCTGAAGGTTTAGCATCTATTACGTCATAAGAATCAATTGCATCTCCTACATATCCCTTCATCAGGAATAAGTCGATTTTTGATGACACTGGATTAGAAATCTTGTACATAGAAAAGAAGGTGTAATTTAAATTGTTCATTTTGCATCCTACGTCATTAAAACCGATGGACGTAATAATAGACGATAGTACTTTTGTGGATTGAGGATGGGAGTTTGCTGCCTTGCTTTTTGTATCTCTTGTCCTTTTTAGTTTCACGTTAAAATCTCCTCCAATAATTGTTGGCCTGTTTGAGATATAGTGTGCAGAAGCTTATCTTAGTTTAAATCCAAGTCGTTAGTGATTGGTCAAAATAGACCAATCACTTCAGAGAAAGAGAAGTAACATGGTGGATTGGTGTAATGAAGCAAGCAACTTATTTATTATGTTCTTAATTATGTAAAACCTAGACTTGTTTTATGATGCACGAACAAATTTATTCGAGACACAGTGACTTGCTACATTTTGCCTCATCATTGTTCATAATATAATTAATATCTGTAAGAATATATACATATGTTATAACCTTACATACATTTACTGTTGTTCCTAATATCGGGACCAGTGATATAACTAGTTTGTTTCGATTCTTGTTTAGGACTGTATAACAGTGGGGTTGTTTAATTTAATCATTTGGATGGGCTTAGCTTAAAAATTATCAACACCGTAATATAATTAATTATATAAATAGGTTATTTTAAAAATATATATTTATGATATAAATAATTTGGGGATCAGAAACTTTTGGAGGGACTTGAGCCCTCAAACTGTCCCAGCAACGCCACTGCTGAAAATTAAAGTCCCGTCTAGTACAGACCCGGTCCCGTTCAAAGCGGCCTATTTAGGGGCGTCCGCAGGAGGTAGGCTGGAGGGGCTTTACCCCCCCCCCAAAAAAAAAAATAAAAAATAAAGGGAAATATTGTTTGTACTAAAAATTTTCTTGGTCTGGATGAAAAAAAAATTCGCGAAAATATTTAAAATTTAATTTTTGAAAAAAAAAAATATATATATTTTGCAAACATTTGTAGATTTTTGAATTTTTTTCCAAAAATTAAACTTTCTGTCAATAGGTATATATTTTTGAAAAAAAAATCCGAAAAATTTAATGCTAGGAATTTTTTTTCAAAAATTGTAATATTGTATATTACTTGATATATTAATATTTTTTTTGGACTGCTGTGGATTTTTGAAGTTTTTTTTCAAAAGTTTATTTTTTTGTGATTAGTTATGGATTTTTTCCAAATAAAAAAGTTCCAAATAATTAATATTTGAAATTTTTTTTACAAAAAATTTAATTTTCTGAAACTTTTTTCCGACCAATTTAATGCTTGAGCTTTTTTTTTTTTCAAAAAATGTAATATTTGGTAGATTCATATTGTAATATTTTTTGTGGACAACTATGGATTTTAACTTTTTCCAAAAAAAAAATTTTTTGTGAATAGAAATAGATTTTTTTTTAAATTGCAAAAATTTAAAATTTGAAATTTTTTGATTTAGTTTTATTTATTTTAACAGCTGTGAATTTTTCTATTTTTTTTCAAAGAAGTAGCCTTTCTGTGAGTAGGTATCGATTTTCGAAACTTTTTCCCGAAGAATTTCATGCTTGGAATTTTTTTTTGATATTACTTGATATAATAATATATTATTATTTTTATTTAACATCTGTGGATTTTGAATTTTTTTTTCAAAAATTTAGTTTTCTGTGATTAAATATGGATTTTTTTTTATAAATCCAAAAAATTAATATCGGGATTTTTTTTTGTGAATATCTAGGAATTTTTGATTTTTTTTTCAAAAAATTTAAAACAAAGCTAAAACCCCTGCTATCAGACTTAAAAACTTTAGTCCTTTATGAAGTCACTCAACTTTAATTATTTCAAATATCAGTTCTAGTATTGACAGTCCTAAAGGCCGTTCTTAAGACTGGACAGGACCGAATAAGTAAAATATAAATTAATAAAATTAGAAAAAAATGTTCGGAGGTATGAACACATTCATCAAGGGAGACCAATGGATTGGTTATTATGTTTTGAATTGTTTAATGTGTGATTGTCTTATATGATTTTTTGATCATTGGAATGATTAATTGTTTTCAAGTGTGGGTCTTGGCTAGGAGATCTAATTTTAATCGAAAATGCTTGATGTATGCCAATGCAACGTAATTCCTTCTTGCATATCATATCATATTATTTTAAGTTTTGTATAGTTCTTTATTCAAATATATCTACATATATGATAAAAATAAAGATAAAAAAAATAGAATTTTGATTAAATATTAAATCATTAGAATAAATGAGCGCGCCCTCCAGACTTTTGAACACTAGGAGCGTATAATAATTTTTAAAATGTTGAAAAATTTTAAGAATAAAAAAAGAGTCAAATGAGGCAACTGGCAAAAAAAACCCTGACTGTTATAGAATTTAAAGTTTATATCCTTGGATATTGATTAAGTTACAGTGTTGATCAATAATATTATAATGATATTGGCGTACTGAGACATTTAAAACAGTTCTATACTCAATTGAAATACAGCGTTTTAACAGATGTCACAAATGAACTGACAGCGCCATGGATGTAAAGGATAAATATTAAATTTTATATCATATAGATATCCATAGATTCATTGTGATGTCGTGTTACAACACTTTATTGAAACCGGGACTTGCAACGTCATTAAGTCATAAAAGTATTCAACTGGAAATGACGTAACCCCTACAACTTCTGAACCTCCCTATTTTATTACCAACAAAATTGTTGGAAAAAAAGACATCATATCCCAACTCTTTGTCCCTGAACTGTGCATATGATTTGCTAGGTTTGTAAGCTTTTTTTGTTGTTGTGAACTTGAACAGTGTTTTTATTTTATTTTCTAAAAATGCTATCTTCATTCTTGCACGGCGTTATCTGTATATTATCACGCAACCTTTCCTCCAAAAAGAATCAAAATTCAAATCTACATTGTATTTTATATATCGATACTGTGTTATAATATTGCTTAGCCATACATTATTAAAAGAGTAGTTATAAGTAGTAGTAAAAATAGCCAAAATTTCTTCATAGAAATAATAAAATAGCCAATATATATATTATATAAACGACAAAGGATCAACAATAAATTGTATTCCTGTCCTTTTGGAAACGGAGCATAAGTGAAAATTCATTGGCGTAACTTATTACTTTATTTATTTATCAAAAAGAACCAATTAGGAATTAGCCATGACTTATATAGCGAGAGGAGATAATTGACAGCTGAAAACAAAATACATAGGATATATATCTAACCCCAATTATCTGTACTCATTAATGTAAGGCTGAAGATTTGTTGAAGAGTAATAAGAGTCCGTCCTTCTTGGCCTCAAAGTAGAATTGAGGATGGAAAACATAATAATTCCACTCTAAATCAATGCTAGATACGGAGTGGGACATATGTTCATTTTTCTTCTCTCATAGCAGCTTGTAGGTAGTATGATGAAGCATCATAAAAGCTAGGCAGCTCAAAATCCAAAAACATTATTCAGATCGTCATTGTTACCATGTTGATTATCTGTTTGTTTTTTTAATCCCCAAAATGTCCGCAATTTACAACCTTATGAATATTGGTATGAATGACCACACTACATACTTTAAATAATAAACAAACAATGTTGTTCCCTTATCGGTATAGCGGTTCTGGTTTTTGAACCGCTAGAATCGGAATCGATAAAGTCTAGCCAAGACTGCAATATATTGCTTATCGGTCTTTCTTCTGGATTATGGATCCATGTCTGCTACTTTTAGCTGAGGCCTCTTTATACGAAACATATGTACTAATCCTCAATTCTCCATCTTCATGCACCCACCATTGTTTTAAAAAACCTCTTTTGGGGCCACTGCTGGATCTTGGGGGACTACGCACTCTGCGTATAAGGTAACTGCGGTCCTCTTTGTATCTAATATTATTTCCTGTACCCGAATTTTCTAGCCGAGCCCCTTGTTTTAAGTGCCTGTTACCAAATATAAAGCTGTATAAAAAAGACCTGAGATCTAAGTCGGAAACCGAGGGTCAGTCCGAAGGAACAGCTGAACCAGAACCAAGCAACATCATGTAATGTTACATAATCAAAAAGTGACATGAAATATTTATCAATGTTATTTTACCTCACTCGAAGGTAAAGCGCTAAGAAATATGAATATTTCCATTCTATGCTCTGCTATGCTATCTATGCATTTAAAGAATGTAAACATTGACGGACTCAATTTGGGCGTATACCTCCCATTCCTCGTTGTTCTCTCTCTCTCCTTTTTATATACTCTACAAATGCGTGTACTTCATTTCTTCTCCCTCTCCGCCTTCACATTATCTTTCTGATTTTTACCTTGCATGCATTGCTTCAAAAGCAGCAATGCTTTTGAAGCAAATAATTATAATAATGCAATTCTCCTTCATAGTATTTCTTCCATTAGATTAGAAAGCAGGGTGCTCGTTTTCTCACTATTACAAGTTACAACTACTTACATTCCTGTTTCGTACAACAAAAACAATTGCCTCCCGCGTGTCTATATGTGTGCATATTCATTTATCCTTAACACACAAAATATCTGAGTGGTGACCTACTATACATACAATTACTCCAAATTACAAGTAGTAAAGCAGCTGCAAAAAAACACAACAGGGATTTCCAGAAGCCTATGAGAAGATGCTAAATAGTCGGCACTTCCATTCCGTTTAACCAGAAGTCTACGACGTTTGAGGTAAGGAACACTTTAATTTACATGTATATAGATTGGAAGGAACCCTGGTTATATTTAATAGTTTTGAATCCCAACACTAGGGGTTCCCCTTTGAATATACTAAAATTATTAAATGTTTGATAGTTAACGATTTTCAATGCTTCGTGAGCACGTAGCAGTCTGACACTTTCATACGTTTCCTTACTCAACTAGTGCAGGTTAGCTGCGATCAAATGTACTTGGGGCTATTTTTTCGGGCCCACAAAAACTCGGGGCAGTACTTTTTAAATCTGCAAAATACGTTGAGAACCTATTAATTTATATGTTCAAAATATTTTTTACGGAAATTTTTCACAAGGGACGGTGGGATCAAAAATAACACTCTGTCATATACAACCTTAAATCATTATTGCAAGGATAGATTATCTATTGGAACGCTATTTTCCAAATAATTGTTTATATGTATTAAAATATATATGTACTAGAAGTGTAGTAAAATAAGAATTCCTTTGCTTGCAAAGAAATTGCCACCTTGAGTATGTTAAAGACAACTTACACGGTGATGTTTGATCCTTTCGTACTTAGAAGACAAAAATGTGATATTTTTATATTATACAACAAACTATTAATATCTTAGATTATAATTTAAAAAAATTGGGAATGATTGAATGATTCTTTTTTTTTTTTTTTTTTTTTTTTTCACGACTCCCTGTAGTCATCTTCATTGTATCTATTAACTTTTCCTCCACTATAAATAAAAAGAAAAAAATTGCTAAATATTTATTTGCAGTTAACCAATTCTTTCCAAGTATTGCCAGTCTATTGTTAATTTAATGGAGTAGGGATCTTCACTTAACTGCTCAGGGATATCCAGTGGATTATATTTATTTAATTATTATTATTTTTGGAGGGGAGGGTCTTGGTTTTTGGGCTGTTTTTTTTAGAAAGAAAATCCAAAAATTATATTTTTTTGGAAAAAAAATTCCAAAATGAAATTTCATATATTAAATTTTTTCGAAACAAAATTCAAAACCCACAGCTATTCACAAAAAAATTAATTTATTCAAAAAAAATTTCAGATCTGAAATTTTAATGGAAAAAAATTTCTAAAATCCTCAACTATTCCCAAAAAATGAAATTTTTTGTGAAATTTTTTTAAAAATCGACAGCTAATCAGACAAAATTAGATTTTTTAGGAAAAAATTTAAAAAGTCCACAGCTAATCACACAATAAATTTTTTGGAAAATAAATTCGAAAATTAAATTTTCTTGTCAAAAACAAAAATTCCTTAATTTGGGGAGGGCTACAGCCCCTCCAGCCCACTCCCTTTAGATGCCTCTGCTCCTTAAGGAAAAGTTAGCCTAAAACATTGACATAAGTCTTTGGTTACATAAAATGGATAAAGACACGACCTTGCCATAAATATGCACTTTCCGTTAACTTTTGAAAAGAAAAGAGACAAAAGAGGCCATAAGTATCATGGAATTGAAAAAAAAAAATTGCATTCTTAACAAGGTAAATTTTATGCCTATTACGACTACTAGGCAGTATCTTAAAAATGCATACATATATAATTATTGACGGCTTAGAAATTCCATATACACGACTGCAATTCATGATATTTAGTCATACTCGTACAAATCTAATAAAACAAAGCGCAGTATGTACATGCAAAAAGTGCATCAAAGTCATAATCATAAATGATTCACCGCCTTTCCCTTAGTGTTGTTGTATCCACTTGAATGGATTGAATCGAGTCGTTAAGGATCAACTTTTGAAATTCAAATTAATCAAATTAAAAAATGGGGAAAAAGAAAGATGAATAATTGAATAACAATGTATCATTTACTCATTTACAATACTCATTTATATGTGACTTTAACTGTGAGATCGTATAACTATCACAGTTCAGGGGCCGTCCGTAGGATTACATATTATATATATTTTAATTTTGGAGGGGTCGGCGGAAAAAAAAATTGTATAAAGGATGAAAAATTGAAAAAATAAATTTCAAATATTAATTTTATTTGGAAAAATTTCAAAAATCTACAGCTATTCACAAAAATTATTTTTTTTTTGAAAAAAATTCTATTATCTTCAGCTATTCACACAAAAATAATTTTTTTAGGAAAAAAATTCAAAAATCTATGGCCATTTTAATAAAATAAATTTTTTTGAGAAAAAATTTCAAAAAAACCTGGAGCTGTTCACAACAAAATGAAAATTAATTTAAAATATATAATGTAATTTATTTTTTTCAAAAATACAGAAAAAATTTCGAAAATTAAACTTTAAATATTACAATTTGTGGGGAAAAAAATCAAAAATCCATTTCTATCGCAAAATATTTAAATTGATTGGAAAAAAATTACCAAAATTGAATTTTTATACATTAAATTTTTTCGAAAAAAATTCAAAAATCCTCAGCTGTTTAAAAAAAAATTAAAATTTTCGGGATAAAATCTAATTTCAAAACATTAAATTTTTGGAAAAAAAAAATTCGAAAATTAAATTTTCTAGTAAGAATAAAAAATTTCTTTTTTTATTCGATAATTTAATTTTTATTTAATTTGGATCCATGATTTTTTTATCTTAAACTTTTTTGGTAACCTTTTTTTGAAAAGACATTTTTTGATGATCTTGATAATCTTGTGTTGGGTAAAAAACTCATTCAGATACAGAAGCTCATCGAAACTCAAACATATTTTTTTATGTAAAAATTGAAAATCAACTAACTATTTGAGTTGAGTCGACACATTACTAATTTTCACAGAGGGAGAGTTTCGACGAAATTCGCAAAAATGACTTATCACATTATTTAACACATACATATGTTGTATAGAGACGAAATTTGATACCTTTTCTTATAAAAATTAAATATGTATATTGTTTTAAGAAGAAATATTCATAGTTTAACAGTTTTTTATTAATAATAGAAATATATAATGGCTATTATCTTGGGAACAATAAAAAAAAATCAAAGTACTCAGTACATTGCTAATTGAACTCAATTAAACACTACTTAGAGGAACACATTTTCTTTGCATTTTATACCTATCTTTATTAGACTGTTTTCGGGGCAGGACCTTTTTTTTTTTTTATTTGACAAAACTTTTACAATTTTGCAAACGATTATTGAACAACTGTTTTTAGAATAGACAAATTTCACAACAATGAATCAATTAAATGTTACAAAAAAACAACAACACATACATTTATTCGACAAATTTAACAACAAGATTTTAATCAGAGGGGTGGATCAGCACTCCGTAGTCACAATTACTATCGCTTCCTCTGCCTTTCACAAAGACCTTTTTCTATTGCAAACTATCCAAAAACTGACTGGAAAACTTTGAATCCTTTACCGGCTATAGAAAGAGTACTGAGACCTGCCTCTAAGTAGTCAATAAAATACTCAAAATTGATCAGGATGATGTTGTACATAAAAAAATTTATTTTATAATATTATTTACTACATATAACAATGCACATTAGTTATGAATCTGGCCCCATCAGTCTCAATGACATCCGCCAACCGCCTAAAGAACCCCTTGCATATAGAAAAGGATCGTAGTCCTTTTTCATGATCCTCCACTGCTGGTTAACAGAGATCTTCAGGGCATCAATATTCGGATGGCGGACATTCCATGTTTTTTTCTCAATTTTGCCACCAAATAGAGTAATCCAGTATATTCAGATCTGGGCTCTGAGGGGGACAAAGGTTCTTGCACCAGATATTCATGTTGCTACCCATCCAGTCTTGTACAATATTAGCAGTACGGGCCGGTAATACGTACGGTGCCTTGTTCATATTATTGGTGATCAATCGGATGGGACCACATTTTCCTTCAAGACAATCAAGTAGGCAGCCGTGCATAACCGGTATCCAACAGGAAACCAAATTGTGGGCATTTTTTCTCCAGTTGATGCCACAATACCCAACATCATCACAGATGTTTGGTCTTGGTGACTGTCCTGATGCTGTTGTCAGCATTGCCAAAACATAATACCCGATCATTTAAGTGTTGTTGACATTGCCGAAGATGCAATTCTTTTTGACATTGTTGTTGTTGGAATGACCTCTCAACTCTTCTAAGCAACCTTCCTCCATCCTTTCGGATGACCTTGCCAACAGTAGAGCGATGCACATTCTTTTTCTTGTCGTACTCTGACATCTTCATCCTTGAATTGACCTGAAAGGCCTCCATGATGTCTTCAGGCTTCACTTTGGAGGGCCTTCCACTCTTTTGTTTATCCTTAAGGTTGTTCCCATCAGCCAAACGATATCTGACTGTAACCTTAATGCCTTCATGATGTCCCAGGTGATCCTTCCGGCGCGGGTTCAATTGCCAAAGATGGATCTTCTTGCCTCCATCGCGACATATACATAATTTTTGTACATCAATCAAAAGCTTAGAATCTAGAATAACAAAAAAGAAAAATTATTCCATAAGCTATTCAAAAATAATCGCAACTTTAAGATTTAATTAACAACACCTATTCAAAACTTTATTTATAGAAGGTCTCAATACTTTTTGCACACCCGGTAAAGTTAAAAAAAATTGTAGTCTTGATTTTAATGCTAAAAGGGGGCAATGACTTGCAATTTCCGTTTTTTATCAAAGATACTTTTTCTCCTTTTTATTCTACAGCTATTCCTTCAACAAGGTTTAAATGTTGATAGATATATATCTTATTGCATTCGCCAATGAATTTGAACAGAGACTATGTAATCGACTCATTTTGTTTGTGTGTTTGTTTGTAAGCAGAAGGAGGGGAGAAAAAAGTTATTGACCAATTTTGTTAAAACTTTGTAGTAACACCAAAAAGGCCAAAGTCACACATACGTTGAAAAAGAAACAATAACGCATAACTTTGAAATTTTTTTTGATACATAACTCAAATTAGATTTTACAGGGTGTCTGCAGGGGGTTGGTTGGAGGGGTTGTAGCCTGTCCCCCTCCCCCAAGTTAAGGAAATTTAATTTTACAAAAAAAACAACACATAATATTATTTTTTTTTATTATTTGAAATTTATTTTATTTTAATTTTTCAAAAAAAGTTCATCTTTCAATTTTTTGTTTCATACAATTTCATTTCATTTTTGAATAAAAATTTAATTTTTCATGAATGGCTATGGATTTAAAAAAAAAATTCCAAACATTCGATATTTTAAATTGAATTTTTCAAATTTTTTGTGGAAAAAAAAAAATTAATTTTTTTAAATAGCTGTAGATTTTTGAATTTTTTTCTGAGAAAAAAATAATTATTTGATTCCTTTTTCTTTTCAAAAAATTTAATATCTTGTGAATAACTATGGATTTTTGAAAAAAAATTTATATTCGAAATTTTATTTTTGTAATTTTTTGTAAACAGCTGCTGATTTTTGAAATTTCTAGCCAAAAAAGTGAATTATTCGTAAACTGATGAAGATTTCGGAATTTTTTTCCAAGAAATTATATTTTTTTGAATAGCTATGGATTTTTGTTTTTTTTTTTTTTAAGCAGTGGATTTTAGATTTTATTTTCCAAAAAATTTAATATTTGAAATTTAATTTACGAAATTTATTTCCAAAAAAATTAATCCAAGCCCCCTAAATATAATCCTGAATCCTGCAGACACCTCTGTTTTAGGGGGAAGTTTTGGGCTTTAATGAGTGCACATTCTATTTAAATTTCCCTTATCTGTATCTTAGATATACCACGAGAAAATGCAATTCCTTGTTTGGTAGACTTGTGATAACTCGATTTCGACGATTTTTATTTGATTGAAATAGTATGAAATATATTATATCTATTATTATAGCCAATCCTAAGTTAATAGCATGTATTCCACTATTGCACGATCCTTCAAGGACACAGACATAAAGCTGCATTCTGAACTGGCTTTTGTGGTACGTACAGCTCGAAGAAAACCGAAGCCATTCATTATTGAGTAAATAGAAGCAACTGACTGTTACGATTGAAAGACCCATGCAGGAAACCTCAAAGTTATCAAGGAAGGAGTCGTCGTTGGAGACGGAATCAACTGGAAATAAAGCAAAAAAAAATCAAAGTCACAAAAAAATTTCCACTATCCATTTTTTGTAGGGTCTTCAGACGCAACGAAGGGTCTCTTTGAACAGAGTCTGCTACCCCAGCGAGGTATCAACATCCAACTACATCCAGGTGTTGTGTATAACATGGCGCAAAAATTTGCATAAGCGAAATACAACGACCCAAAATCCCTATGGACAGCTATTACTCTCTTGATCCACATCATAGAGGCAAGAATTTTTTTCGAAAATTTACCTTACATTTCGTGAATGTTGTCCCTATATATTTTTGTATTTTGACATAATATTGCATTACCGAAAAACATATAGGTATATACTTTTGTATAGTCCATTTATAATTGAGTAGGTTCATAAATAGGTATTGATTGCAATATACAATCAATGTCTTTGTGATTTTTTTGTATATTAAGTTGCATATTTATTCCCAATTTGATAATTAAATTCAACACTTTTAATGACTGTTTAGTGTAATAGTTTTTGTTTTTTTTTATAATATCTATCCAATTTCCCATATAAAATAAACAATATGAGTAATGCGTTTTCACTTATGCCACTGTTATCCATTTTTTTACTTACAAATACCCATGCTTAAGTCTATAAAATATTATTATTTAAAATATCTAAATATGGCGACAATTTTTTTTAATCCAACTATTAAATTGATGAATTTATAGTTCTTGAAATTTCTTTTATTTTCTATAATATACAATTATAATTTAATACTAAAGTCGAGTTCTCACAAGTCAAGAAAATGAAAATACAGGTTTTAAAGGAAAAAGACTATTAATATCTCGATAAATTTGCAATGGCAACAAACCGGTTATATTAATTAATATTTAGAAAACATATAGCAACGAATGGATGTTTTACATAAGTCTCCCAAAATTGGTAATTATAGTGAAAATAGTTTAAAAGTTATTTTTAAATTAAAAAGTCCAAATTCTTATTTTCTATCTACTGAGAAGTGGTGAAAACGAGTTGTCACAAGTCTACAAAAGAAAAACGAATTGAAAACATCTTAGACCTCTTAAATAAATAAATTCAAGGTGCACAATATATACTTTTTTAAATTACAATTTTGACTCATCACATCATATTTTAGGGGTTACAAAATGTGCAATTTTGTCTTAAAAATCTTTTCTTTTTTTTAAATTCAAATTGAATTTGCCCAACAGTAAAGTTCTTCGTGCAAGGGGTGGTTAACATTAACACGAAAACAGAGCAGTCTAATGTATATTGTATCTACGACTTTTCCATATTGATTTATTGATCAAAAATAATCTGAATAAGGATAGAAAAAAACAAATTTTCCTTCCAGTTTATTTTTTTTAACAAAACAATGATAAATGTAATGTTCATAAATATGACTAGATTGCATGAATATTTAAATTTCTTATTGCTATTGTAACTGGTTATAAGCCAGCTTTCATCCATTAAGACTGAAGGCTTTACATTTTTCCTTAATTTGATCAGCTCCTTCTTTTGAAATGATAATATTCTCTGACTAATACTTAACAGTGAAATACTAATATGCAAAAAGTTATGTATAAAAAAAATTAGAGAAGATACTCTTTTAATCATTTTTGTCCAAACAAAATGAAATTTGATAACACGGCGTTACCTTGCTAACACAAAAGTACCCGAACTATTTTGTTGTGAGCTGTCGTTTCCCTCCTCTTACGTCATGGCTATTTCATAATGTATTATTTTAGATAAATAAACCAAGTTTTATGTTATTTTTTACTCATGCTCAGTTTCCAAGGAAAGGTTGCGTGATACAATAACGGTAAGGACGTGATAAAGCTTCCCTCATATCGAAATTAGTTTTTTTTAAATCAAAAAAGGGATTTAAGAGTCTCGAAATTTGTAGATAATGTACCAATTATGATACTTTTTATGTATTGAATATTGTATAAAATAAAATAAAAGATATAAAATGTGATTCCCCTACGTTCAAAATGTGAGGTGAGCCATTTTTGAACTTGTTTCTTTGAATATAGCTACAAATATTAATATTCAAAGTACTTCATATCTAAAAAATATAGAAATAAGTTATTATCTTGATCAACTTGAGCATCCTTAGCAAAAACAAAAGTTTAAATAAGTTTTAAATATCCATGGATATATTACATTTTTAAACGTGTATAAATGGTCATGTAGAAAAATATGGACTTCGGTCGTAACTTTGATTTTTTTTTTACGTTGTATAATGTAATTTTATTGTTGCACCATGTATTCAGAAGATATCTTGTAAATTAATAGTATGTTCAGCGTACTATGTTCAAATCATATTTTCTTGTGAACAGTTTATTATGAGGATTTGTTGAAAATGCGATGGAATTATACAAATATAAAATTTTTAGGTTATTATTTATATATTATTTGTTACTTTCTGCTAACACATTAAATAAATCTTCACACAACTTTGTCTTAACCTGTGTATACTTGGAGAGGTATATAAATAGATAATCGTTCTATATCAAATATCTTTAAAAACAACATAACCAACAATAAAAAAGTAAAGTCATAATTGTTTTATTTCCACTAAACTATTTTTTTCTTATTTTATTGTTTGGATTATACAATTATGTAAAATCAATTTGTCTTTAGTCCAGTGATTCTCATATTTGGGTACGTGGAGAATCTCCAAGAGGTATGTTGGTGAGATTTACAAAGAGATATATTTATTAGCAACATGAAAAAGTGTGCACTGGTTAGGGAATATGTGGCTGAAAACATATTTGTAAGGGGTTAAGTCAATTATAAAAGTTTGAGAACCACTGGTATTTACTTTTAAAATTCTTTTACGTAAGATACCAATGAATTATATAATAATTCATTCACTATTAAACTTGAATTTTTCGAATTAGCATGCAATATATGATTAGATAAGGAGATACAATATGAGACATTGATATTACATTCCCGTTTTCTGCCCATCTGAAATTTGGCATGAATCCTTATTTTTATGCATAGCATTGAATTAAAGCTAGACATATTCTATTTTCCAACTTTTTGGTTTTTCGGGTAGATACAACATCAAATATTTAAAGAAATAACCTGTGAGTCAGAGGTATACGGATTTTTCAATAAAAGTGTGTCATTAAGGAAATTGTAATTTTATAGGCGTCGACGAACAGACCAATCTTGTTACATTAATATAGACGTAAACTCCTGTAAGAATTATTCAAAGTTATTCTCCGTTTTAATGAGCGCACACTCACACGTAGTTATTAAATAACATTAAGTAAATATTCTCTCCTGCACGGCGTTGCCTCGCCTACCTATTGTGTTTTCAGCTGTCGATTCCCTCATCTCCCTTGATACGTCATGGCTATTTCATAATGTATTCTTTTTGATAAATAAACCAAGTTTTATGATATTCTTTACTTATGCTCCGTTTTCAAAAGAACAGGAATACAATTGGTTGCTGATCCCTTATGGTTTATATAATATATATATTGGCCATTTTACTATTATTTCTATGAAGAAATTTTGGCTATTTTTACTATTACTTATAACTACTCTTTTAATCAAATATTATTAAGCAATTATAACACAGTATCTATATAAAATACTATGTAGATTTGAATAATATTTAATTCATTTTAAAAATGGTGATGAAATATTATGACAGAGATAGTCTGGGAAATATAAGAGATAAATAGCGGTTGGTATGATTGACTTATTTGCCTAACTACCAGATGATTTCTGGCTTTTTCCCCCTGTTTCTTTTGACGGAAAGGTTGCGTGAGGCAATAAAGGTTACAAAGTACCTTAAGAATAAAAGACGTATAATAACAACTTGTTAAAAAAATAATATGATATGCCTAATCTAGTCTTGAGTAGTGGCCGGGAGACATGGGGTAATGTACATACTACTTCCTAGTTTTAAATTAAATAAACAAATAAGCATCATGCAATTGGTTTGGAGTAAATTAATTTGTCTACAATTTCTTTTTACTTTTTTTTGACTAAAAAAAGTTACCTGACCCCTGATCTAGAGACTAAATTACACCCTGACTGAGCTTTAGCTCACACAGATAACATTTTCTTTATTAATATATGTAGATATTAATAAAAATATTTAATATGTGGTGGAAAAAAGCCGAAATAGAGTATTTTTAAGAAGACATTTTTTTGATTTTCTTTCCTTTTTGACCCCTTTTTAATGATCTTGAATTAACTACTGCAAACAAATTTCTACTCTTCTACAAATAAATGATGAATAATCCTATAGTTTGGGTGTTATTGGTAAGCTCCCAGTTACTTAGAGTTCTTTTTTTATTTCCCTGTTTGGAGTATGAATGGCTGAATGTTATGTGTTTTATGTTAGTTTATAGTTAAACTATTTAAAAGTATAGCATTCACCTGGTTTATACTTTAAACGACTCACAAAAGCTTTTTTGGTGGGCCACAAAAGTATATTCTGATCCATATGGGACACAGAGGTAGTAGTTTAACCATCCTTGCTGTAAACCATTTAATTAACGTCCTCAATTTTAGCTCATTTGAAACTTTCAATCGATGTGTAATTTAATGGATGATATTATTCTAGAGTAGTGGTCATCAGTACTAATTAATACAAAGAAACTGACAAAGGATTGCAAAAGGGACATTGAGATTTACATACAGTTGCAAAAGAACTAGCCTAGGGCCAAGAAATAATTGTCAGAAATGTGCCAGGTAGATATAGGACGAGTCTTGGACCTAGATCCGAAGTACTCCGGTACTGAAAGTATAAGTAAACTTGCATTATCCGAAAAGATATGAGATTCAAACCGGCTTCGGATACTCGAATTTTTACGTATAATAAAAAAATAGGTGGGATTTTTCGGATCATGAAAAAGCTGATAGTATTACTTACTACTTAATCCGAGTTATTAAGCAAGATACTATCTATATTGAACGTTCAACATAAACAGAAGCATCGCGTGGTTACTCCACAAGGCTATGCCAAGGTCACAAACACAAAAATGTATCACACTGTATCAAGGTTAATATAATTACAAGGTTATACGATAAGGTGTGGACGACTGATGTTTGACTTCCACCACGCTTTTTATTATTGACGTCATAGTGGTTGCGTGTTTTTATTTTTCTAATCTTTCTTTCTTGCCCAGCAGTCGGTACGATACATCCAATTGAACATTCTAGCCAGCCCGATTACATCATGATCTAATCTTGTAGTTTTAATAACCTTGAACTGTATTTGGTTGTCAGCTCTCGTTGTTTCTTTGATTTACAAGAATGACCTCTAGACAAACTATCCAATCAATTAGCAAACAATATCAGTATCTGAAATACATTCCCGAAACCGATTCTTAAATAATTTAAATAATAGTTAAAAAATACCATATTGCTATCAGGGACGTCCACAGGTTTCAGAGGAGGTGGGGGGGTTGATTTTAGGATTTTTTTTTTTTTTTAAATCAAAAATGAATTTTCAAATATTAAATTTTTTGAAAAAAATGAAATTTTTTTAAAAGAATTTAAAAAACAAACGGCTATTCTCCAAAATTAAATTTTTTCAAAAAAAATTCAAAAATTCACAGTTCTTCAAAAAAAAAATCTAAAATAAACAGATATTCACAAAATTAATAATTTTTTTTGAAAATTTCCAAAACTCACAGCTGTTGAAAAAAAACAAATGGAAAGAAATTTCAAAAATTAAATTTATAATATAAAACTTTTTGGGAAAAAAAATTAAATTTATAACATAAAACTTTTTGAAAAAAAAAATTAAAATATTAAATATTTTGGAGAAAAATTTAAAAAATTCCTATTTATTCGCAGAAAATTAAATTTTTTGGAAATAAATGGAAAAATTAAATTAAATTTCAAATAATAAATTTTTTGTAAAAAAAATTTCAAATGTTTAATTTTCTTGTCCAGTTACGAATACCTTAATTTGGGAGGAAGGGAGCTATTTTTTCATAACTTAGAAAAGTAATAAATAGTTAAAAACTAGTTATAAATAAGAATAAGAATTGCAAACAAAAAACATTATTTTCCCAATTGCGACTCCATAAAGAAGACTCGATTCCCGATTTATCATTCCATTCCTAATTTAAACTTTATATACTTCACAAATAGGGGATAAGACAGGCATGGCCACAGGATATATTATTGAGGGGGGAGGGGCTAGTCATTAGGATTAAGTAACGGTATTTGTGTTTTTGTAGAAGTGACACTTGTACGGATTTCAACCTATCAGGCGAGTTTTGTCACAATGTTTTATAGCTTTGATAGCATCAAATTAATTGTGTATTAAATACTAAGGTAAAAAGTAAAAATAAATATATTTCATAATCATTCCAGCCCGATCTTCATTTGATTATAGAGTCGTCCCTGAACTAAAAATCTAAAAAAATGAACACTCATCTTGGATCAATTCCCTCGTATTCTCCGTCCAATAGCAAAGCGTTAATCTGAGGCCCTGTCTACTCGGTAACTTTTTCATGAGGAAAATGTAAAATATTTATCTGTTTAGGGTTTGCATCTAAGCAAGTTAGCAGGGCGTCCTAAAACGATATTTTTTGAAAACGACTTCTAGAGTGGTAGAATCTAACAACGCCGTGTACCCGTAAAATAATTTCTACAATCTGTTTCTATTTATAAGCAAATTGCAAATTGTACTAACTAAAGAGAAGTAGTTAATTTTTACACGCCAACTGCGCTCATTTTCCCTTTTCTTCCAATAACATTCCCATTAGGCACATCAATATTTTTACCTGCGCGGATTGAAGGAAAAATTTCCCCTCTGCAAAACTTTTTGAATATAAATAAAAAAACACAGCATCGTTTTAAAAAGGTTACCAGGAGGACGGGCCCTAAATATATTGTTGGTTAAAAGTCAAATTGTATCAATATAAAATCTTAATTATATTGTGAACTAAGCCTTTTTTAGGCATAGTAGTGATATTTATGTATATCTTCTACTGAATTTGTTTTGTTATTATATAACACAATTAAAAAGAAATAAAAAAAATTATATCATTTTGGTAATTAGTATTGCAGAATTTAAAAGGTATTAAAATATGATGATTCTCTCAAATTATTTCAAGAACTTCAAAATGAATAACAATATAAGCTTGGGATTCCTAACAAAAAAATATCCAGGAAATAAACAAAGACCTTTAAAGCGGATTATTCCTTTCTAAATTTATTGTTCCAACAAGTTGAATTTTTTAATGAGTTGAGGTCCCTGCAACTTGTTAATAAGATTGTTTTCATACGTATCTATTGCACAAAGAGTTATATTTTACACAAATTTAGAGTATCATTGTTCTTAGTATATGAGGAATTCATTTTAAATAGGTGGTTGTCAGTCTTTATTTGTTTGGTCTAGCCCATTCTTTCAACTAGTCCTATCAGTTTTGGGACCGCTCCTTCAAACTCTCGGTCCTTCGGACTGTCTGTACAAGAACTGATTTAAAAAATGAAATAAAGTAAGTTTAGTGACTCCATCAAGAACAAAACTGAATAAGTTTTAGGACTTATACCGGGCCGTGCAAAATTATTTACCGATGATGTAAATACACTTTTTAAGAGGTTATGTGGCAACCAATCTGATTGTTTCGTATTTTTACTGTTAAAATAAACAAAAATTCTTCCTGTGAGAGCGTAACAACTTCCACACGTGAGACTATGTCCAATCAAGAAACAAAGAGGATCGAAATTGCAGCCCTCCTCCGAACGGGAGTGCCTCATAACAACATTAAGGAACAGGTTGGGGCCTCGTTGAAGACAATTTACAACGTTTCCAAGTTACTGGAGGCTGGGGGTGATCTCAAGCATTCCCCTGGGGCTGGCAGGAAGCCCACTGTCTCAACAAGGCAAGTAAAGGCAGTGTTCAAGAGGACTCCCAACAAGTCCATTGCCGACATGGCCAGAAAGATGGGAACGTCGACATCAACTGTTTCAAGGGCATTGAAAAGGGTTGGAGGAAAGTCCCTGAGGCGTACTGAACGCCCTCTGCTAACTGAACGTCAGCGAGAAGTCAGACTTGAGCGTGCCAAGAAAATCTTGAATGATATCAAGAGCTCATCTGGACGCATCATCATTTTTCCAGATGAGAAAACTTTTACGGTCGATCCTGTTTTCAACAGGCAAAATGACCGTGTTGTGGGCTTTGGAGATCCAACGAGAAGGCCATGAAGCCGGTATGGTTCCCCACTGGCTACAGATTAACAGCGGAGGATTATGTGAAGATTCTGGCGTCCAAGGCCCTTCCGTGGATCAAATCCATAGTCGGAAACTCTCCTTGGGTTTTTCAACAAGATGGAGCACCCGCCCACGCTTCCAAGAAAGCTCAGGAGTAGCTCAAGGACAACATGAACTTTTGGCCAAGGACTACTGGCCCCCTCAGAGCCCAGATCTGAACCCACTAGACTTCTCTATCTAGGCGCACGTGGAGACCAAGGCCTGCAAAAACGACACAAGAACATAAATGCCTTAAAGGCTGCTGTCAACAATGCCTGGGCCTCCATGGACGCCGATTATATCCAGCAAGTCTGTGGCAGCTTCAGACGTCGCCTGACCAGTGTCATTGAGTCAAATGGTGGCTACATTGATTAAATTTGATCACAAACTATTTTATTATTCTAAAAATGTATGAATAAATTGTTTCTCAAGTCATTCAAATGTCATTATTGTCCACTATATGTTCTGAACAAAAATCAGTAAATAATTCTGCACGGCCCGTTATACAGGAATTAACTGGACAGGACCGAGACTGAACTAGAAAGGACAGCAGTTTTCAGTCCTAAATTAGTATCTACACAAAAATCATTTTCACAGGCAGTTATTTCCACTTTTTTTAATTCTGAGAAAATTCTGTCATCCATTACATATATATTTAATATTTTAATTACATATGTAAATCTAATCTAAAAAACGGTACATCATATACAGGATTCTACCACAATAAAGTTGATAAATTAGCAATTGAAAAATATATATTTTATCTCAAAGACAGTTATTTCTAGTTTTTGTTTTTGACCATGGAGGCATTAACATAATTGAGTTACTATTGGCGGTATTATAGCAGGATAATGTGGTGAATATTGTCTCTAGCTCAGTGAGGGCAACTTTTTATATTTAACAATAAGAGCTTGTAGTAATTTATAAAGGGGATTTGCCCCTTTAAAAATCTATTGAATATCAATTTGTATTAATAGATTAATTAAGGGTAAACTATTAAAGCTGAATTAAAACATAAGAGAGGAGTTGCTGAGCAATAGGCAAAGGTCAAAATGTATTGATCTTACTAATTTATGCATAAAATACTATTTAAACCTTGAATTGGAAATTGTATTGCTTTGAGTAAATTATCTTATTTGTACGTTTGTTAGTGAATGTTTCAATTGAAAGTAATTCTTTTTAATATTGTAGCAATTTCTGAATATATTTTTTTACTATTTCAGCTGGTATTTTTGAAGAGAATATGCCACCTATTTTAGTAGTCAACTTTAGAATATATTTATATTTCGAAAATATCATTTCATAACTTTTAATAGATAATTTTAATGTATGTTAACATTAAAAAATGCCTAAATAATAATCCAGTGTAGATTATTTTATACATTGGAGAATATTCTTAAATGGTGAATAGTATTTCAAACGGAACGTTTTCAAATGCTTCCAAACTATTTTGGGAAGCTCTTTAGGCGTACATTTAAATATATTTTTTTATGAAAAGATGAGAATGACTCTTATAATTATTGCAGTTTCTTATATCCCGGCTTGCTTTTATGTTATCGCCATACGGTTATTCTCATCTGTTTGTTCTTCCTTGGGATAAAGTTTTACAACAGTTGGCATCACATAATTCAAGGTCGACTCATGATAAAATACATTTAATACAGCAGTTTCATCAAGAACCGTATAGTTAGAAGAAGAACTTTTGAGAATATTTTTGCGTCCATGAATTAAAGGAGATCGATATTCACTTCTAAATTGTCTACAGGTAGGATTATAACTCCATCCATTGTATAATCTCACAGCATTGAATCAAATTTCCATATGATTCTGGGAAAGATTATAAGAGGCGAGGTACGAGAACTCTATTGAATCCAGATTTGAGATCAAAAAACGAATAGATTTCTTATCACCAAGAATCCCAAGAGGGCCTATTTTTTTCATTGAATTGGTTACTTTCATCTGACTTTGATCAAAGAGATTTCTTATTCTGCGAAAACTGTCAATTAAACTCTTCAAAATACAACCTTTTATTTATTTTCTATAACCTTTCAAAAAAGAAACTATGAGTCAATAATTCTTTTTAATTCTTTTTTTGCTTCATTAATAGGGGAAATTAAAGACATTTTTAATATTGCTCTAATATAGTATCTCTAGTCCACAAATTTAAGCTGAACCGTTGATTATTTCTTTTACTGCACGTTCACAACTTTGTGTGTGGCATGAGAGAAGTCGAAGCAGTTAAGAGACAAAACAGTTTAATTGACTTTGATGAATGACTATTGTGATAAAAGGTCCAGTAGCGTAGTTCCAAGCCTGGAACATAAATAATTGAAGTATGATCCCAAATAAGGTTAGGTGAACAGTATGGCAGTACACTAATATCTCCCAAATCACTTCCATCTCCGATGTCTACTATTTTTGATATCCTAAATTGTCTATCTTCTTCCTTAGAGCTTGATAGTAAAGATAGTAGAACTCAGAGTTACCATACCACACAACTTTCTCCACAAATTTAATGACGATACTTTTTTTGAAAGTACATCTCCTTTCTTTTTTTTTTCATGTTATGAATTAATTGTATTTGATGTCACGTATGTGATTGACAGATTAAATATTTAAATCTACTTTAATTGCGAATCATATATGGAAGTAAAAATTAACAATGAACTCGACTATAAGACACAACCTTTTTGTTTTATCTACAGCCAACCCATGCTTTTATATGTAGAGTCGTACGAAACAACTTGGCGATATGAGCCATATTGAATGTGAAGCAATGACGATTTTCATTTTAAGAAGTTATTCATCTGCAATTCCTAAGTTAATTATTTTTGTAATGCAAGGAGCATAAAATTGATTATTAGACAAATCATCAATGATACTCTCAGAACATTTCAAACACAGGAGGAAACTTGTGCTTATTTTTCTGAATTTATAATTATATTTGAAGTCGTCAAGGATTTGAAGATTTCAATTGAGGCTTTTATCACGGTAGTCATTCGTCAAAGTCATAAGTTTTATAGAAAAAAAAAAAAAAAAAAATATTCATGATGAATAAAAATATCGTACTTATAGTATATAAAGATAAAAATATGTGCTTAAAAAAATCAACCACGGGTTTAGACCCTAAAATAATACTTTTAAAATGAATAATCTGGTCAACCACTAGAGCTGCCTTGCTTATCCATACTAACAAAGCAAAGTTTGTCTGTTTAAGTGTATGTATAAAGGAAATCGAGTTACCTGGTGCATTAAATATATTGATAGCTTTTTGATCTAAGAAATAGCAATTTAGTCGTATTAATCAAACATTGTCGACCAGGGGATATCCTTATAGGCTATATGCTTATGCCTGCAATATCTATGTCATTTATTGTTATTTTTTATCAGGGGTTGGCAACCTTTGGCACGTATGTTGTGTATGTCTTTTAGCATTGTTGTTGATAGTGGTACACTTATTGATTAGAAATGATGACGTTGGCACTCCATGTCTCAAAGATTGCCTACCCCCCTTCTGTTATATACAATCCAACGGGACACGGGGTGCGCTGTATAAGTACTCTCTGATGTAAATCATATAAATATTTTTGATATAAGAAATAATTATGTGTTCGTAATAATGGAATATTTCAGGCGTGTACGTATAAAAAGAATACCATTATTATTATTTTTCAAAATGCCCGTTAGAATGGGTAATGTGCAGATTGTCTCAGCAATCTATAAAATTTCCAATAGAGGGATCAATGGTGATTTGAACTTCATTTACATTGTCAGGAGAAATGATTGTGGGTAATTTGAATGTTAAACAATTTATTGCTAAGCAATTTTATCATTAAGGATTTGATTTTTATACAATGACATTGCATGCAATTTGTTTATTAAACAATTCATTAAAAAGCAATTTGATCATTTAGGATTTGATTTTGCAACAGTTTCATTGTAAGCAATTTGATACTCTAGTTTATTTTGATTGAAATTTATATTGTATTAATACAATCAAACTATTGTATGAGAAGAAATGTTCACGAGAGACTCAATTTTATTTAGACAAATTACCTCCACCAACATGTTATGCAGGTAGACAGACAGGGGGATCTAAAACCTTATCGCCTCGACTATCCTGAATATGAAGGACCCCTTTCAACGGGTTTCAACCACTTCTTCACAAAGAGGATCAAAACCTATCGCCGCCTCTATCCTGAGTATCAAGGACCCCTTTTAATATCCTGATCACGGATGTCTAACATTCCTACTTGAAATTTTTTAATTGGCAGCAGAACCTATTCAGTTATTTTCTTTAAAAATAGCTACATAAATCAACTATTAAATACAAATTAATTTCACTTTTAGACCAAATATAAATATTTCAAATTTAATTTTTCAATACCAAATTGTTTAAAAAAGCTAATCTGGCAGCCATGTTATAGTCTCAAAAATTACGAGATACCCTCAAATATTTTTAATGTTTGTACGTATTATAAGCGTTCTACGCGTTTTGATGATACTAAGACAATTTAGATAAAAAATACTACTTGGATTTAGAATGAGCAGTGTCCACACCTAAAAATTAGGCAAGCTGCAATGCCGCCCACGATCCACGGGTTGGGCATCCCTGCAGTTGATTATCAAATTGCTTGCAATGAATTGTTTAATAATCAAATTACCCACAATAATTTCTTAGGACAATGTAAATGAAGTTAAAATCACCATTGACCACTCTATTGGAAATTTTATAGATTGTCCAGGTATTTATCAACTTGCCCGCTCTGAAGGGCATTTTACAAATTATCCGGGCATTCTGCACATTGCCCGTTCTAATGGGTATTTTTACAAAATGTCCGATTTTCCACATTGCCCGTAACATATATATCCATAATTCATGTGTGTATACATTAAGATTTGCAAATTAAAAAAAATAATTTATAGCTATGGACTTTTGAAATTGTTTTCCAAAAAATTTAATTTTTTATGAACAGCTGGTGATTTGTGAAAGGATTTTCAAAAAAATTATTGTTTGAAATGTAATTTTTGATTTTTTTTTCCAAAAAATAAATTTCTAGTGAATAACTCTGTACTTTTGAATTTTTTTTTTCCGATTTTTTGCCTTCAAAAGTGCCCACTCAGCCTCACACCCTCCTATGCTACTGCCACAAAATAGGTCTACTAAGTGTTCGCCTTTGCTTTATCAGCCATTTCAATCATATTTAAAAAACGTAAAAAATAAATTTTTTTTAAGTACTATTGGAACGGAACGCTAAAATCTGATTTTTAGCGTTCAACCTTTAAAAAAAAACCTGTTCTGTTCAGCGTTCTGTTCATTGAATGCACGTTCCATGGAATGCCGTTAGCGAGCCTGCACTGAAGATTTATCGAGTAGCTATTTTCTATAATACCTATTAAAGAAAAATTGGTATTTTAGCCGGCGCCAAATTACTCCGGTAATACCGGGTACTACTACCTCTAATTTTAAACATTAAAACAAAAAGACTGTAATACAATGTTTTTGAAACAATTATCATAAGGAATTTACTTGTTTTGAAAACAATCACGGGTTTTCTTGTGCATATTGTATCAAAAAAACAGACATTGAAAAAAAAAAAAAAAACAGGTTAACTATCTACTTATAACATTAAAGTGCGTTATATAAAATGTAATAAAACTTCAAATAAAAATATGGAAATGAGCTCCATATGGTATGTATTAGTGTTGAGACTCGGTCCAACACCGATTTTTTTTTTTCGGTTTGGTCTTAAGTAAATTTTTTTAGAGCGATTTTCGCTTCAAACTGTGGTCTCAGTCCGTGGACCGATTTTTTTCAGTCTCACTCTGTATACCGATTTTGATTCGGTCTCAATTTATGGACGATTTTTTTCGGTCTCAATTTACGGACCGATTTTTTTCAGTCTCATATATTATGAGAGACAAATATTTTTCTAGATCAAATGTCATTCATTTTTTTCAAATGAATGACGGAAATACCCGATAAGTTCTAGAAAAAATACTGTATACATATAAGAGACGGTGGGATCAAAATTAATCCGAGCTATCTCTGTTTAGACTTCGTGCAACGTGCTTGGAAAAAAAAAAATTGAAAAATCCATAGTTATTCTCAAAAATTAATTATTTTGGAAAAAAAAAATATATATTAAATTTTTGGGGAAAAAAATCAAAATTCCAAAGATGTTCACACAAAAAGTAACAAAAAATCCATACCTATTCAAAAATATTAAATCTTTTGGAAAAAAATTTCAAAAATCCCCAGCTATTCACAAAATATATATATATTTTTTTAAAATAATATTCCAAAAATACAATGTTGCTCACAAATAATTTAACTTTGTAGGCAAAAATTACATTTTTGGAAAAAAAATTCAAAAATCCACATTTGTTCAAAAAAAGTTAAATTTCTTGGAAAAAAATTTCAAATATTAAATTTTTTTAATATTAAAATTTCCTTGTAAATAGCTAAGAATCCTTAATTTAAGGGGGTTGCACCCTCCATCCCACCCCTTGCGGACGCCCAGCAAAGTATCATCATAAAATTTGTTTTCTCCTACTAATATATTTTGAAGATTTTACGATTTTTAAGATTTGTTACCGTTAATATTAGCGTGCTCTGATCATTAGATGAAGTTATGTTGATCCTCTTATCTTACTCTGAGGGCCTGATTAAATTGAGCTACGTACTCAATGGCACATCTAATATATTGGATAATTGGTCAAGTTCTTAACAGCCCTTAAAGTCTGCAGGCTCCTCAAATGAAACAATAAGTTGGTCTTGCATATACATTATTTTTTGACCTGCAACTTCATCAAAATCCCCCTCTGCCCTCCTAAAGACCTACTATCACTTTTGGAACAAACTATTATGGATTATACCTGAGCAAGCATTTAATTTAGTTTAATTTTTGATAACTAATAATATTACATAAATAAATACGTAATTGCAAGGTTAATAGAAATAAAGGCTTATATCATAAGGATTTTCTGACTTATGTGTGACTTAAGTCTTAGTTAAACTTTAATTATATTTCAAACGCCAAAATAATTTGCCTATTTTCTTATTTCACACATGATTTATCATTCTAATAAAATTTGGTGAAGATTGATTTAGAATGATGTGACTGATATACATATACATTATGACGCCATTTAAACAAGATTATCCGATAAAACACCTTTTGTCTCCTATTCGGATGCATTTGAAGATTTAAGAAGGGAAAAAAACGAGAAAGGACCTTTACTAGGAAACAAAATATTTCTGACTTTTCTTTGGAAAAAAACTTTTTATTTTTTTACTAATGACCTATTTTCAGAAAGAGCATTAATTATTTCTTTAAGACTACTTTTAAATGCGAAAATTTGAAAGTTTTTATTCTGTACACTGAGATCAAATGAAATGAATAAAAAGAACAGTATCCAAATATTATTTTTTTATATTTCAATTTTCCATTAATTGGTCCGATGGATTGACACTACTTACGAATAATCTATACTGTATAATTAAGTAATGGACTTTTGTAGAGAAAAAACACAGTTTAGCAATTAAAAAAGAGCACACGCTTTTTTTCTCTTCTCTTCTTCTATATAAATGTTAAAATATGGTGGTTTACAACATTGCTCCATTTCAAATATTCTGTGTTTGATTAAAATCTATTTCTAATTCGACTTTACCATTCAACCTTCAGGACAATGGTAATAAAAACCACGTTTATTAGATAAATTGATAGATTATAAAAAACATATTATAATCCATCAAACGTTTTTTTCCACAAAATGTAGTCCTATAATAATATTTTGAATGCTTCTGCGAATTTTTTTTTATAATGCTTAATTAACTATTTCATGGCGATAGCAAATGTCATTCATCGTACACATAATTAGCATTGACTTTTGACACATTCATTATTAACCTGAGACGTAATTGATGTAACTTTATACATACTCGTAGTTAGATCACAAATATATTAGCTTCCCAGATACCAGGATACCGTTTCCCCGGGATTTTAGGGTGTTTTAAACTTATGTACGTAAAATCCCACATTAAATTATTTCATAATATAAGCTTCATTTAGTCATAAATAATTTATTAAATTAAAAGTTAAATCCTACATATTAAAGAATCTTGATGACACCTTTAGGCCAAGGGCTCGGATATATATTTTTCTATCAAAGAGTGCAGAGACAAAACAAGGCATGATTGGAAAATACAAAAATGTGGTTTTTATCAAAAGGAAGGACAAATCAAAATCATTTTGTGATATGTTTAAATACTATATTTAACCATAAATTATATTCAATATATCCTTTTTTGACAAGCCCGATCACCCTTGTCACGCCGGCAAACAGATCGACAGCTCTTGAAAATGAAAGCCGTGTCCATGACGGACATCGCTGTCCTGATGGCAGCTATGAACAAATCCAAATATGAATGATAGGTGCGCCAGACATTCTTATCTAAGATACTCTAAACTGCAAAGCCCAGGGGGGTTGAAGTCAGGAGGAGTGCCACATGCCAAAAGTAACCCATATTGTTGTTGCAGAAGTTTTGGTTCTTCTTGGTCGTATTGTTGACAATCTGGATGGAGAAGTCAACGGTTTCTACAGTCTTCTCGGCACTGACACCCGCATTGATTTTTGTTGTTGTTGCTTTGACATTTCTACACTGGGAGACAGGGGATACAAGCAAAACTTGTTTATTTTAGATGTATTTTGGTTGAGTACTGAAACCTCGTAGTCAAAAATAATGGTGATAAAATAGAAATTAAATGCTACTGCAGTTTTTGGATCCCCGCTCTGTAGTGTACACTCATTACTTTTTATGTTTTTTCTTTTTTTTTTTTTTGCGTGTCGGATAAGGTAACATAATTTAAGAAAGTGAGATTCATAGGATTTTAAAATGCACTTTCTGTGATAAGGATAAAATGCAGAACTGAAAATTAATAGTTCAATATGGACCAGATTAGTTTTTACAATAGATTATTTTTTATTAAATGAGAAACCCTAATATATATATTACCTATGTACAGGGTAACCCATAAGTCAAAGGACGGGAAGTTTAACTTAATATTTCTCCTAGATGGATGGATATTTTTTAATTATACTTACTACAGATGATTATCGCAACCTTTATCGTTGTTTGTTAAAAAAAAACATTTTTTTATCAAACGTATTCTTGAGCCTCTAACAAACAACATCATGATCACGAAGCGCGCCATTATTTCGCTTCATTTGGAAGGGAAGAGTTGCAGAGCCATTTCCAAGGCCCTGAAAGAACTCAACAAGTCCATGTAATCGGTCCAATACAAGATCAAGCGGTACAAGGAGACCGGGAGTGTTAATGGCAGGCCCAGAGTAGTCCCCTGAGGTTCATGAGGACACCTTGATTGATTGAGGTAACAAAGTTGGATCAACAGCAAAAAGAAGGGGTCTCAATGTCCAAGAAACTGATCCAGAATTACTCAAGTCTTGTATCCAATTTCCAATTATTTGAACTGACGAGAAGATCTTTACCGTAGGGTTGGCTTGAAATAACCACAACGATCGGGTGCTGGGTCAAAGAATCGAGGGCATTCCCCTGCGCTCGTTGAGGTGCTTTAAGCCGGCCTCAATGATGGTTTGGGCGGGTGTCTCCTCCTACGGGATGAAGACGCCCTTGATCTTCATTTCCGATGGTGTGAAGGTCAAACAACGTCTCTATCTGGACATTTTACAGTCCCAAGTACTTCCTTGGATCCAGAAATAGAAAGGAGCACCTTCACATACTGCAAAGTCTGTACAGGAGTGGTGCCAAACCACTTTCGAGCACTTTCAGAGCAAGGACATGTGCCCCTCCCCTTTCTTCCAAGATCTCTACGTATGGACTTCTCCATATAGTCCTTTCTGGAGATGAAGGGGTTAGTGTGACTTTTTTTATCGCAGCGTTGACAACTATAAGGCAGTCATAGTGTCAACTTGTTGGAGGAGACCCTCAATATAGCCTGTATAGATGTTCCAAAGCGTCTGAGAGCTGTAGTTGCCGCAAATGATGGCCATGTGAAAAAAATTGCCACTCATTTTGAAGAAAATTTCCGGCTGATTGGCAAAAAATTATTTCTCCAAATAAATATTTGTGGTCTTTCTTGGCTGTTGAAGTTGTTCTAAGACATATGGGTCACCTTGTATATGCAATATAAGTATGTAGAGATAAATAGAAAATGAAGATTTTTTTTACAAGGGGTAGGGTCATTGCCCCCTATGTTGGTTACTTGGTTTTTTTTGTGGTATTTTTTTGCATTAGAGTAAAAAGTGAATAATAATTTCACAAAACTAGTTATGATCCCTTTAAAAACTGATGTATGTATAGTAGTTACCTTTATATATCAATGGACTTGTATGTACGTATTTAAATCTCTGTTCCGGAATGTACATATGTACGTACGAGTACGTACATAGGACTTTATTATTATTCTCCTTTGCGTACGCGCGTCATCCCTAAGTAGTAGCCGTTGTAGGTATTAAGATGGAAGGACCACTAGTGGGTAACGGCATCGTAGAAGAAGAAAACCTTGATAAATCCTAGGAGAAGAGGGGGCCGGGGGGAATGTTTCCAAGGGTCATTCACCTTTTGCAACTTCTTGGAATACAGGATATAAAATCCACTTAAGCGTCATTGAGTAAATTTCCTTCTCTGCATCAGATACCCCTTCACTCCCTGAGTGAGAAGTAATAGGTTTATATAATATACATCAGTTATAAAACATCCAAGTTGGGAAGATGCCAAATTCGTCCGAAGTCAATTTAAAGAAAGAAATAAATAAATTGTTTATCAGGGTCAGGACTTTAAAAAAAAAGAGTTCCTCCATTTTGATATCTATGAATGAAGTCAATTCAATGTCCATTAATGGGGTGTGAGAAGTAAACAAAATAATCCAAGAGATTGTGCGTCATACTCAAGCCCTAGAAAACGGAATACATATATATCATAAATATAATATATTCATCAAGAAATATCATAATATTAATAATTACTATATGTAGAGTAGAATTGTAATGAACTTTATTATATATTTAATTTGTTAACAGCTGTTACTTTTTAAAAGTTGTTCCTAGGAACAAAAAAAAAACATGCTCTACAACGTTTCAGTATCATAGAAAAAATATTTGCAGAGTACCAGAAGCGTGAACTTTTCTTAGTAATATACTTATTAAGCGTTATAATTCAATTACAGATTTTGAATATACTGTCTATAAAGCAGATGTTTCTAAAAGTGGAACCGTTCAGACTAATTTTTTAGTTAAGAAGCATTGTTTGAATGATTTTATGATACAGAAAATAGATATATCATTAATATCCTTAAATATAAAATGAACTGCAAATTTGTTTATTTCAATGACAATTTAAAGTAAAAATTAATTGTTTTTTGAGAATAATTGAACCGTTTAATACTAAAAATTTAATTAAGGCGTCCACAATGGTATGATAGAAATGATGATTTTGGAGGATCAGATTGCCTGATTCAGATGCCAAATTGGGAAAATTAATCTGAATTGAAGACAATTGTTGAATCCGACCATTCGTGTATTCCCTCTGTGACGAAGGTCCACAGAGAGTTTTCTGAATGGAGTCTTTGTTAAAGTATAGTTCAGACTTTCAGCTATCAAATAAGATATTTTTACACTTTCTGGATTTATCTTTTTTGCAGCTATGAGCCTCTAAAAAAACCCGTTTTCAACTTTAAACAAAGATAACTCAAGTTCTAACGATATTAAATACAATTTAAAAATTGTTTTGGAATTGTTTAGCATTAGGCTGTGAAATATACATATTAATATCCTTTATCCATATTTAGACAACCAGCGTTTAAAAAAGCTTTGAATCTTAAAAAAGCAAAATTTTTTAAATTATAGCCTTTTTATGAAGGATCTGAAGATGATAGAGTAAAACTAAGGCCATATTTGTAATCCAGGGACCAAGCTCTACCATTTTTATGTTGTGATATTTTTGCTGTTAGATCAACATGAGTAATTACTGCCTATCTAAATACCTTCACAGTAGTTTTTCTTTCTTTCAATTATATGAACAAGCATCTAGCATCATCTAGCGGGTTGATTTTTTTATTAGTTTGCTCGCACCTCATTGTGCGTTTGCTGATTGTTGTTATATACTAACGATGCAGTCAGGACCTCTCAAAGTGTCAGTTTTGATGTGATTTTGATCCTTGAGAGGATTGATCTCTTTGTCAAAACAGAGAGAAACTAACAGCTACTTCTATAAAAGAAAGACAAAAGACGAATTAGGGGAGTGGGGAGGTCGATCCTTAGTTAGGACTACGATCCAGTCCAGTTCAGTACCAACTTATTGGTCCTAACTTAAGGTTAAATTCAGCCTCTGTAAAGTAATTAACGGTGTTTTTTTTTTTCTTTTTTTTTAAATTATTCCTTTACCGAGTGGTCCAGTTCGTTTTTTGAACTGCAACTAGAGATAATTTATTAATTAATAATATAATTTCAACAAAATTAATACTATAAGTAGATGTGTGTATGAGCTCTCTTAATCATTAATGTAGTCGCCCATTGCGGCAATGATGACACTCCAGGTGGCGGCATAAAGCCTGGCACCCACTGCGGTTGTAGTCATCTGCCATGGCGTCCCAGTGCTGGCTGATAATGGCTTTAAGGGCCTCTGAGTTTGGATTACCTGGAGGGGTAGTCGAGGGGTTTGGCATCAGGGTTGTAGGGGCCAAAAGAGTTCAAAAGACTCGTTCAAAATTCATTCAGAAGAGTCTTGCAACGGACTCAACTTGTACGTCAGCCAACTTTTGTTTTGTTTTGTAACTAATTTTTTATGCTTTAATATATCGAAATATGAATTAATTTCAATCACTTAACCTTCATTAATTATTGAATTATTAAGTGTTCAGATTTCAATGGATCACCCGGTATATAACGAAGTAAAATGTATAAATACTAGCTAAGTGTTTCCCTGCGTTGTTTGGGCCAAGGAGGGAGCGGGAAATCACATATACAATTCCCAATATTATTTCTTCTCTATGTTGAGACCACTTCGGTGCGGGCGAGTATTATCATTTATGTATGTATTATTAATTTTAAAAAAAGGGTTATAAACTTCAAAGAACATTCATAAATACATGAAAAAATTTTGTCTTTTATATTTGTTAAAAAAATGCCAAATCGAAATTCATGAATAAAATTGAAAGCATTTTTTGTACTAATTTTGCAAAAAAAGTAGTAAATAGCATTTCTTGGAATTATAAAGAGGAATAAAAAACTACCAAGATTTTTTTGTTCATGTAAAAACAAAAAGTTAGAGATAGTAATGTCGTTGAAAAAATAACAATTGATAACTGTTTCATTTTTGCAAATATTGCAAAAATTATATAACAAGATGTCTTTGGAAATTGAAAATACTCTATCATATAGGTAATTTTTTTTTTTTTTTGCATTTCTTCTTCATCAAATAGTAAAATTGACGTTTGATGAAAAAAAGATAATTTTTTTGTACAAAAAATGAAAAATTATTTAGAAAATTACGTATATTTCAGTTCAACATCAATTAAATTTATATGCAAACGAATCTACACACAAATTTATATAAATTTATTTATTTGAAAAATCTTTCTTTTCTTTTTTTGCATCTGAAAGAAAATCAAACTGTAATTTTCACCCTTTTCTTTTTTTTGCCCATAACTTTTTTGATTTTGAATCAATTTAAAAAAAAACCCTACTTTGTATAGTTGTTTTTGAGGAGACCCCAGTCACTTATTGATTTATAGTTCAACCACCAATCTAGTCTCCTTGAGTTCTAAAAACAATTTTTGTGTTTTGGGTATATAATAAGCCCCCTCATATGACCCCCCCCCCGGTCTTACCCTGGCCAGATTCAAAAGAGGTACCCATGCAAAGTCTCAGCCTCATAGGCCTAATGGTATGGACACACAGACAATAATTGTTAGATAATATGTACCTATTATATAAATGTATAATGAAAACAGACATAAACGAATAAAAGTTTTATTTTTAAGAAAAATTCAAGGCGCTATAGGACGGGTCTTAGCACTTCGCTAGACCATATATATAAGGATTGATTGTATACTTTATCTATGTACTATTAATTAACAGTAGCAAAACAACGAGATTAATGGGCACGATCAAACTAAAAAAAAAAACCTTACCCGCCTCCTGGTGCCACATTAGTTAGCTAAAGTAATAAACAAATAAGCAAAAAACTATTAAAGAATCAAAACAACTAATATGGTGCATTTCTTGCCTACAAGAGGGCACCACTGTTATGGTCTATATAAATAAATTACTACAAAGTAATCATGACTCGTAAAAGTGCTCATCCGAGTCATTTGAAAGATGTTTGTGAGAAAAATAGCTTAGCTGTTACGACGTCTCATTAAAGTAGCTGTAAGTAGCTTTGTGTATAAGGAAATATACACAAGGTGAGCAGGAATAGGCAGGAATTGCAGCAATTTTGATGTTCAACTCTACTCAGAGTCCAGTAAGAACTCACATTTGTAACTTTGCAACAAATCTTTTGTGTTTCGCACCAGGGATTAATTTGACTTTTTTTTTCTCTCTTTAATAATAAAATAATAATCATAACACCTTTGGAAAATCGGAAACACCTTTTCAGATTGAAACTACAAAAAGAGACTTCTATTATAATATTTTATCATATCTTTTCATACCCCCAATGGATCGAAATTGTTTATATATTTTTACTCTGGTTCTTGATCTCTTTAAGCGGTGATTCCTAACCTTTTTATCACTGGGGAGCTCTATAACCTTTTTAATTGTTGCAGCGCATATAAAGTGTTCAAACAAACTTTTGAAGTATTATTGACGGAGTTCAAGGATCTGAGGAGCCTGAGTTGAGAACCATTGCTTTTAAGTCTTCATTTCGGTTAAATTGAACAATATAGACGTGAAATTAATCATATATTGGTCTACATATATTTGATACAGGCATCCCTATTTGTAAAATATTCCAGAAATGTCAGGAATCTTACTATTTGTAATTATGTGCAATTGCAAAGATGTTGTTATAATTAGCTATTGAGAACACAAAAATATCATTTTGAAAAAAAATGTACACACATACTACTCTATAAGATAATGCTATACGTTCTCCTTATATAAGCCCAAATACGGACAATAAATAATAGGTATTATTTCCTTATCAATTAATGAGTCATTGATTATAGATACCCTTTGATATACGCCTTGCAAAATAGTTGTATTAAGACGTGTACATTTATTTTTAGAGATACATTAATTAGATTTTAAGACAAAATGTTAAGACATTATATTAACAGCGTAGGAAGTGTTGAGTACAACACCAAGAGCACCATCCCCACAGCCAATCATGGGATGGAAACATTATGTTTTGGGGGTGTTTCTCTGATAAGGAGAAAGGACGACTTCGCCGTATTGATGGGAAGGTGGGTAGAGCTATGGCCCAGGAAAACTGGGTCGACAAACTCCTTCCCTCTGAAAACAAAATTAAGCTCATGGGAAAGCCCTCTCTTGATTCAATTCTATAGAAAATCTTTATCAGTTGGCAAATTTACAAAATCGGCCAGGGATCACAGGGACATATATCCTCCACCTCTACTGTATTCTCAATAATAGGTTGTTTGTTAGAGCCTACAGATCCCACTTTTAAAAATTCCGTAATCACATCTCAACCAAAGCTAAAATTAATTAAATAATAAGTGATATTTGTTGGAACGGGGGTTGGTACTATTGCGAAATACACAACCTGATTTGTGAGCTAAAAGTCAACTCCCGACTCTTTATATAAAAATATCAGTGATCAGTAATGCCAAATCTAATACTGCTCTAAAAAATATACATTTTATTTCAAATACGGATCGTTCGTATAAATATGGAATAGTTTACAAGTCATTTACTTAATTTCACAAATAATTTGTGAGTTTGTTTGTGTTGATTCCGAGTCGTCCATATTTCTTTTTCTGAGTATGGCAAATGCAATAAATAATACAATTGTATGTACTGGGTATACAAAGAAAAAAAGGAACTATAAATTATTCTCGTTGGAGTAAAGTTCCATCATTCAAAATATTTTAGTAGTTCGTTGGTCATAATTTATTATCGATTACATATGTATTATTACATTATGAAATAATTAGATGTGGTATTTCTTTGGGAATTTGTTGTAGATCCTGTAAAAATGGGACTCCAAGAGATAAACCCCAGTGCGTAGTACCCACTATATTTATCATCTTCATTCAATATATATATTATTGTACGTGCAGGAATGTACTCTCTACATATATTTTTTTGCATAAAAATCTTGAATTGTGCATTAAGAAGTTAGGCACTTTGCAAGATCATTTATTACAATGTCCATACATACATGTACCTACATACATTTAAAAACTTGTATTAAAAGTTTGCAAAAGGCATCCACTGCAAATCCAGTTAGTAATAAGAAAAACAATTCATAACTCTTGGGAAGAGGAGACTAGAGAGTTGAAATAATAAAGATATGAAAAACATGTGTCGAAATCATATTAACTCATTCCCGCACCCTCCATCAAAAAAAATACCAGGAATGGAACTTTTGTAGAGCGCACAAGGGAATAAAACTCCAATCTTTCTCTACAACAATCCCATATAACCATTAATAATCGAGTTGATGAAAATCATATGATCTGGCGGTATGTCAAAAAAAAAAAAAAGACCGAAAATGAACGTGGTCATCCGGATATATTTGAATAATTTTTGAAAGAAGCTTAGCTGTCATGATGTTTGAATAAATTAGTTGAGAGCAGCTACATAAACTGATAACTCCTTAATAACAAATCTTCAATGTCTTTCACGCACTAGTAATTAACTTTACTCATTGTTATCTCTTCAAGAATAATGATAACATTGTTGGAGATTAAAAATACAAACTTTTTAGGTTGCGAGTACAGACCCTACTACGTTATCATATTTTTTTATCAATGACCATAGTGGAATAAACCATTTTAAACCTATCAGAATTCAAGTTAATATTTTGCTCTATCCTGGGAGTATCTTTAGTGGTAACTAAGAGACATTTAAGCGTGTACAAGCAAAGGTGTAAAACAATTGTCTAAACAAACTGTTCGTAGCTGGAGAGGATTTTCTTGGCTACGTCATAACCTCCCCCCCCCCCGAGGCAAAATGTGGCATTTTGTGATACTATAAATTAAATGCTACTTTTTCATATTTCTTTATGACGTATGCAATTTTTTTGCCCCTAACAAAATATACCTTGTTAATTCAGATAAAAGGGTAAATTCATGGGGACTAATAGTTAGATATATTCGGTCTTTTCGGTGATTTTTTCTAGACCGTGGTCTCAGACTGTGCACCGATTTTTTTTGTTGTCTCATTGTGTAGACCGGTTTTTATTCAATCTCACTTTATGGACCGATTTTTTTCGGTCTCAATTAATGAACCGTTTATTTTCGGTCACATATATTATGAGAAACCAATTTATTTTTTCTACATCAACTGTAATTCATTGTTTTTCAAATGAATGATAGGAGTATACAAGAAGTTCTAGAACAAATACTATATACATATAAGAGACGGTGGAATCCAAATTAATCCCAACTATCACTTTTAAACTTCGTATAACGTCATTGCACTTGAAAAAAAAACATATGATGTCATGTCATAAACAATTTATCCGATTTTTTTGTTACCCAACTACTACAAACTTTTCCTTTGGATCGATTTAGATCGAATTTTTATATGAGACATGTCCGGAATTTTTTTTTTGTTGGACCAAATTAATGGGTACAACAAAAAATATAAGGGTCTGAGACCGGTCTAAGATTTCCAAACCGAACCCCAACACTAATAGATAGGGATTCTATTTTTACAGAGTGCAAGTAAAAGACAGGAGAAAGACTACATGTATTACTGAACAAAAACCCTTGTTATATGATTTGGGGGAGTCGGGGGTGGAATGAATCATTGCTCTAAAGAGGAAAGCATTTCCGCAATGACAATGTTACAATTATATAACTAACGAAGCTTTAACTGATACATATGTTTCTTTTATTATGCATTTTAAACAGAATTAACACGAAAGATACGGCAGAATTATTTTTTCATTGAGAGATGTTCACACTACAACCATCTATTAATGAATGAACAAAAAGATTATGTAAAGAGAACACGCACCCATCTCTTTTTCCTTTTCTAATCGCTAAAATGTATTTTAATTTCTACAAAAAAAAACACATTTCTGAATATAGAATAATTCAAAACACCGTCACTTTAGTGTTGTGTCGGTTCATATTTAGGACCGCGGTCCAGTTCGGTCCCATCCAGTCCAATCCCTCATGTCGGTATTTCAGAAGGTAAAATTGATCCCTCGTGACGTCAATGAGGATGTTTTTCCTCCATTTAATCATCCCCTTATGTAATCATAAATTATATAACCAACTAACAATATGATATGTTCGAATTTTATTGTATTATAATGAAGAATATAATATTCTTTGCAAAATATGTGCAATAATCCTTATGCATATTTAGTATATCTTATTTGGCTTATTAAACCACTGGTATTTTTATGAAAAATTCCAAGGACGGGTTCCAAAGACCAGTCCTAAGACTGGTACTGGACCGAATAAATTAGGACCGACACAACACTAGCTCTCAACGCCCCTTCTAAACAAAAATTTATTATTTTAACTTTGTCAATTTAAACAAAAAAGGATCACGTGTTAGTCGTTTTGTCTAGAGACTATAGTTTTTTTGGTCCTGGGATAAAGGATGCCTTTTACGAACAATAAAGAAGGATTGAAGAAATGATCTCTAAATTTTTTTGAAGATTTTTTTTTTTTTTTTTTTTTTTTTTTTTTTTTTTTTCTACTCTGGCTCTCATACATGAACTGCAAGTATGAACGACACTCTTTTACTCAAGCCCTAGAATGTAGCATCCTAATTTCACATTAAGCAATATCTTTAAATATCCTCAGTGAAAGTGATGAACTCAACTAATCAGCGTTCAGAACACTGAATGAAGCAGAAACATCAATAAAAGTAAGATATTAACAAAAAACACGGATATCTAGATATCCATAAATTTAAACAAATCAACGTAGGCCTCAAATTTAAAATACACTGCCTCTCCTGATTGCTCTTCAATGTGTAGAACAGAGCAAAATATGTATTTAACCTAGTATGAAGGTATAAACCGTAACATTATGATGGATTGCCTATTTAAATTTGTTAACTAAATGGCAGAGTTAGGAACTTATACTTGTGATGTCATGACATCAATATTTTTGAACCGGTTTTCTTATTTTGACATTATTTGATATAAAAGTTAAATATTCTGTAAGGCAATTTACATGCACTCACTTGAACGTCAACAGTAATGATGAGATGATTCAAAAAAAAAAAATCCGGATGACAATTTCGATGCGATTCTAGTAAAAATTACCGATGCAGATTCTTTAATATATTAAATAATATTAGGGGTGCCCACAGGATTATATTAGAGAGGGTATTTTTTGCAAAAAAAACAAAAATTGAAATTTTCTGGAAAAAAAAAATTGAAAAATTAAATTGTAAATATTAATTTTTTTTTTTTCAAATTTCAAATATACAATTTGATATATAAATTCTTTTTAAAAATCTATGACTATTCAAAAAAAAAAAAATATTTGGAAAAAAATTTCAAAAACCATTGACGATTAGCAAAAAATTTCCAAAATCCACAACTGCTGACTAAAAATATTTTTTTTTTTTTTGGAAAAGATTTCCAAACTACACACTTGTTTTCAAAAAAAATCCAAGACTAAATTTCTAATATTATAATTTAAAAAAAAAAAAAAATTATAATATTAAATTTTTTGATGAAAAAATTAAAAAAATACTTAGTTATTGCTAGAAAGTTAAATTTCTTGTACAAAAAATTTAATTATTTAATTAAATTTTAAATTTCGTGTTAAAATAATTTAATTATTTAATTAAATTTTAAATTTCTTTGTAAAAAGGAAAAATCCCATAATTTTGGAGGGGGTATTTGTATCTTTTTGAAAAGTAATAGTAGTTTGTTTAGGGGAGAGGTTACGTCATTGAAGGGCCAATTTTGTTGCTGTTGTTAGCGTAATGGTGCCGGATGTTCTCATTCAAATACTAATTTTATACAGAACCATATTAAATTTCCCACAATCCTCGTACAAATATACTAAAAACCATGTTAGGAAATCGAGTAAAAATTAGCCCTTATTCTTTTTTGATCGCCTGAACTCAAAAAGATAAAATCTTTGAATGGTCTTCATTAACTATGAATTATTATATAACTAATTACGTAACCTCCGCCTATGGATGATAAATTGCGATTGTCAAATGATTAGATGACTTCACTATTATGCATTATTCACAACTTAACAAGAGATCATTCAAATTCAACCAATCAACGCCCAGAACACTGATAAGGGACAATTAGCAGAGACATTGACTTGTATTTAAGTGATCTTTTTTAATTTGAATAATAATTCTATAGTTGCTAATTACCAACTGATTTTGTGTATTTTTTTCTCTTTCCTATTGGATAAAATATTGCAAGATGCAATAAAAGACGTGTATGATGTGAGTAAACTCTCAAAGAACTTGAGATTTTAAGATACCTTTAAAAAATAAACGCATATTTGCCAATATTCATTAATATTTAGTCGTAATTATTTTAAAGCCCTCTATTTAATGGATTTTATCAATCAAAGAGAGAAAAACCAGAATAGAGGCTCTTTTTTATAGCAAAATTACTATTTGAAAAAATGAAATATTTCTTTGAGCAGTTTTTTTTTAATATTTATTGAGTTGCCTCACTGGTTTAATGGTTTTATACATACATATATATAATTAATTGATCTAGTGTATAAGTTCTATATTCTCTTCAACATTGGGCTCTAAATCAAATAACAATATATGTACATGTATTTTTGACGACTCCAAAAAATTTCACTCATAAAAAGGATTTCTGCAAGATTTTCATGAAACTTTTGTAAAATTAATTCATAATGAGACATATAGGCAAATATTTTGCTTAAAAAATAATTTGTCGGATCAAAAATGTGCGAATAACAAGTAAAAATAATCCATATTAAAACTCTACAGAGGAAATAATCCTTCAGAGATCGCGTGGCGAGTAGGAACAACTGTTAACGAACTCAAAACGTGGATGGAAATAGAAAAAGACATTGATATACATTCTGGCTCCGGTGACAACCCTAAGGTTGGGTTACAAGTCTCATGTTCAAAGTCTCTACCTCTACTTACCTCTATCATGAGGGAAAATTTATTAATATTTACATTAACATTGATGATGCTAAAAAATATATAATAGATATATAATGCTTTTTTGTAATGATTGAGATATTTCATTTTGAAAACCTTTTAGAGATACTATTTATCATTTACATGCATAAAAATATAATAACTGGTGATCCGTAGTTCACCCCATATTTACTAGTGGTAAAGGAGTCTCGTTGCCATCCTTAAACATAGGCATCCTCTGGGTCAGGGATTCTCAAACTTTTTTTATTGATGTACTACTTGTAAATATTTATTTCACCCAAGTGCCCCTTACTAGCAAAAATAACTTTTAGCTTCAGTGACAAGGGCGTCCAAAGGATTATGCTTTGGAGGGGCTTGGTTTTTGTAATTTTTTAAAAATATAAGTACAAAAATTTAAATTATTAGTAAAAAAATTTCAAAAATCTATAGCTATTCTCAGAAAAATTAAAATTTTTTGGATAAAAATTCAATAATCCTTAGCTACTCACGAAAAATTAAATATTCTGAAAAAAAATTCAAAAATCCGTATCCATTCGCAAAAAAATAAGTTTTTTTGTAGGGAAAAATCAAAATCCAGAGCTTATCACAGAAAATTGAATTTAATTTATTACATTTTTTGAATGAAAAAAAATCAGAAATGAAAATGAATTTGTTTTTTTGGGAAATTATCTCGTAAAAATAAAAAAAATCATTAATTTGATGGGGGATACAGCCTGCGGACGCATCTGAGTTATCTACCACTTTTAAAATATTCTTTCAAAATCTCCAGTACCCCTTGGAGTGCCTCCAAGTACCCCAAGGGGTAAGCATACCCCATTTGAGACCCACTGCTCTAGGTGATTATAAATATTTGTGATATTTTACAAACGTCTATGGGTAGAGTTGTATAAAAAATGACCTTATCATTTGTTATATTTTTTTGTAGTTGGTAAAGGAGTGTTTTTTATTTTCTAAAACCATTATCATTCATCATTGTAATTGTGTTTTGAGACACCATTTACTTTTTTGAATTATAAGTCAACCCCTTATCAACTCTCCTTGAGTTCCCAAAACAGTTTTTGTGTTTTGGGTATCGAATAAGACCCCCCCCTAAAAAAATGGGCACCCCCTTTGTAGCCTGACCAGGTTCAAAAGAGGTACTCATCAAAAATTTCGGCTTAACGCCATGGGCACCCATAAATGACACATAAACTGTATTTTGTATATGTTGAGTACAAGTAGCTATGTCTGTACAGGTTGCAACTTGTATAAGCAAATGGTACAACCTTTAATTTCTTTATCTTAAAATGCGTTATTTAAATACAACATTAGTTATTCTAATAACCATCTTTACCTTGATACTATCATTTAATTTTGATGTATTAAAACTACGTGGTGATTATGTATTAATGAGTAGTATAATTGTGGGCATTTGAACTTTATAATGTGCCAGAAAGTAGTCAGCAATTACATCATCATATATATATATGAATAATCCATGGAAAATTCACTTATTGCAGGTACCTTAAATCATTCATTTAAAGTTATTCATTTCATCCTTTGGTTGTAAGTTGTACAATTTGCTCATACAAGTTACAACTTGTACAAAATCGCAACATGTACACAACATATACATATAATCATTTTCAAATGATTCATTCAATCAAATGCGTCGTAAGAAAATCATCATCCTTGTTTTACATCATTTATGTGGTGACCCCTGTTCCCCCACTAGTTTTTTTTTTCTTTTTTTTTTGCTTAAATCAAGGTTTCCAGGCCTCATGAAGCAAAAAAAAATTTTTCGGATATATTTATGATTTTCACATGCAAATGATGGATTTTCTTGTTAGAGTGATCCTGAAAGACAAAAAAAAATCGTATACTGGTGAAATCTGGACACATCAAATCCGGATTGAACAGGTTATTACTATGTGTTAATCTGCAAATTGGTTAAAATAAAGACTCAAATGGAAACGTGAAATAAATATACATAAGCAGCTGTTGGACGGATATATCCATACATGTAAATCCGGTGTGTTTTTTTAGCTGGCCTGTTAATTTTTAATTGGTCGTATAAAGAATGAATTTTATTTTCTTTAACAGTTGTCATTATTATTTAATTCTTGAGTAGTGAACATCCTTTTCTAAATAGATTCAATTATATTCAAGACCTGATTGAACGTTCGTGTGTGCTCAGTAAAGATGGAGTTGTAACCTTGAGGATTTGTTGGGGAGTTATTATTGTAAGTCCCTGTTGTTCAAATTGTTAGGGTTACCATGTTGATTTTTGGTTTTTTTTCTGTTTTAACATGCCCACTCTACACCGGATTAACACCTTTGGATGTATCCAAATTTTAAAATCCGAACTGTTCTTGATATCCAATGTTACTAACTAAAAAATATTATTTATGCATATGAAGAAGGGATTTCAAGTCTTTAAATGAGAAACCTTATTCTACAATTGTGCGCAAGTTATCCTTGCCGCAAAATTGCTTTTTTTTTCAAACGCAATTTTTTCTCAAACCAGTTATCAAATTTAAAAACAAAACCATATTCTGAAAGCTTGATGGATTGTGATTTATTTTATTCAATAAACTCCCCTCCAGCTTATATTAAAGTCTCTATACGAGGCCCAAAGCGCGAGCAGGTCTTCCTCACATGATCCCTTGGCAAATCCTGGAATTGATTCTTGATAGGACAGATAAGTTTTTTATTAGTGTTGCAGGGTGTTCGGTTGGTTTGTCATTTGATCGGATCCACAGAAAAAAAATGCATCAGATTCAGATCTGGCGAGTTTGGAGGCCAAAAGTCAGGCTAAATGAACTTTCAAAATTGTCTTGGAGCCATTGTATACTTTTTTTTAAAATGTGGCAGGGAAAATGACCTTTAAAGGCCTCTTAAAATTGCCTCTTAATCTTGCGAACGAACGTGTCAGAGTTCGAGTAATTGTTATGTTATCCCTCCTGTTACGAATTCCAAGGAGGGGTCTCTCCCTTTTCCAAATATTTTGAACAACGAATTCGTCAATTGATTCCACTTTTTTCCAACTGTTACTGGTTTGAACTAGCTATCTACTAAAGAAAAAATCCACTGCCTATATACTTTCGTTTGCTCAAGAGAGTATGCCAAAGTGTGGGCACATAAAGCTTGTGCACCCTGTAGTTTTCATAGGGAAACCCCAATTGATCACACCCGGTTTATGCGAGGTATTTGTCTATGTTTTAATAGGGCGTAGGTGACTAAAAGAGACTGATCAAGTCACAAATAGATACACTTACAACAGTATCATCAATCGAACCATGTTTACCTTTATTAGTCTCTTTGAATGAAAAGCAATTGAACGGAAAATTAATTTAATTTATTTCCATTACGTAGGGAAAGAGAGTTAGCTACCTTACTATGGACTCTGTAATATTTCCCATAGTCTTATTGCAGAAACACCAACGTAATACCACCATTCACAAAGTTATATTCGTATAACATTCAAACCAGTTTTTTTTTTTTTTTTTTCAAACATTCCCTGAGGGAAAATCCTAGTTCTTCAGAATAAATATTTTATGTTTCATTCTTGAAGGTATGCTCTACATTTATTTTGTATTTAAACCCCATTGAAATATTTCATAAAGAAAACAAAGGATAGAAGCGACAAAATTATTAAACAAATTCATCAGCTAAAAAAAAAGGGTGTCATATGACTTCACATCTCAAGTTAAATAAATGATATTCAACTCTTTCCCTAGTGATTATTCTTACTCACGTGAGCCTCAAAAGCTATAGAGCAATTCTTTCAATGACGTCGCGGATTGCATCTTAAACTCAAGTAAGGACTTTAAGTATATATATATTTATTAAAGCGTAAAATTCCAAAAAATACGAAGAAATTTCATTAAACGGCTTCAAAAATCAATTAAAACGACTACACAACCTTAGTAAATACTATTTGATGGCAAAGAATAACTGTGATATTTGAATGGAATCAAATTATTATGTAATAAAATACATTGGTTTTTACAATTAATTTTATTTTGGATCAATTAAGGAACAGAAAAGTAAGGATAAATATCATATTTATTGCGACTACACTACATAAATTAGAATTGATAATTAATATAATTACATACCTATTTGGATCTAATATAATATAATTATTAAAAATAGACGTTTTTACATCCAAATACAAAGCAGATCACCATTTTCCTTCATCTAAATTTAAAAAAGGGATATTATTTATGTAAAACTTGATTGTTTAGCCCTCCAAGATGGCTGAAAGCAACCATCCTGACGTCAGGATACTCTGTTATTCAACGTTTACCTTTTATATACAAATATAACATAAAATGGTTCCTGTTTTGCCTTTAAGATTAAGAGTCCTACGGGTCCAGCATATTAGTAATAGATGAGTTCCAAGTGATTGAAAGTGTTATTTCTTAGAAGTGCTGGAGGATAGTATCCATGAAGTGCCTTGTAATCTATCCGATTAAAATTATTACAGCATTGTATTATGTTGAAGTAGTGTTACTTATATAATAGGTATTTTTATGTAAGGTACACTATTGAATAAAAAAGACGACTGGCTTTTTTTCCGTCTTGACCAGTACATACTCAAAACATTATACCTAGTGTTGTATCAGTACTTATTTATTCAGCCCAGTCTAGTCTTAGAGCTGGTCCTATCAGTCTTTAGGACCGGTCCTTCGGACTTTCAGTACTGGAACTTATATATAAAAAAAAGAAATTATGTTGAGTGATGTAATCAAGGACCGAACTTTATAAGTTTTAGGACTGAGTTACAGGACGGAACTGGATTAGACCTCGACTGAACTGGATGGGACTGCTGTTTTTAGTCCTAAAGGAGAACTGACGCAACACGTATTATACCTTCTCCCTTGAAACAGTAATAATATGTGTAATTTTTCTGTAGAACTATGTAAATATCATTATTTAAAAGCATTGTCTTGGTCTCAACAATTGAGAAATAAATCGATTTAGGCAACAAGATCATCGAATCATTGAGCAACGATATTAGATGACAAAAAGGATGTTATTTCAGGGAGGTGGGTTGCAGCATGTGTATCCCCTCCTCCCCCCAAATTAAGGAATTTTTCTTTTTTACTAGAAAATTTAAAGTATGATTTTTTTCACAAAAAAATGAATATTTGAAATTTATGTTAATTTTTTTTTTTCTAAAAATTTAATTTTTTCTTAATAACTATGGATTTTTGAAATTTTTCCCAGAAAAATGTAATATTAGAAATTTTTTGTAAAAAAAATTTAATTTATTTTGGATTTTTGAATTTTTTTTCCAAGAAGATTAATTTTTGAATTATTTTTTGTGAACAGCTAAACATTTTTTGAGAATAGCCTTTTATTTTTTAAATATTTTCCCAAATAATTTAATATTTTAATATTTTTTCAAAGTTTTTTCAAAAAAAAAATCCAAAAAACAAGGCCCCCCTCTAAAAAAAATAGATATATACCTATAATCCTACGGACGCCCCTGTATTTGACTTTTTTTCTTGCATGAATAATCGGTAATTCCAACTAGTGAAATGATATTCAACTCTGATGATGCAATCAAAAGTTATCCAATCAACTTCGTTCCTTTAGATGAACATTGAAACTATAATAGCCAATAGATAAAATAATACTGAATCAACCCTTGATATACGGGTTTAATTCGTTCGTTGGTAGCGTTCGTAAGTCAAAGAAATTTATGCAAAAAGAACATTTCTGTGGGGAAATAAAAACTAATTTTAAATGCGTACTTTAGGGCACTCGTATTTCAAGGTGTTGCTCTATACTTTTTTTGGGAAAAAATTATAAAATCCACAGTTATTTTATTTATTTGTATTGTTCTTATTATTCCCCCGAATGTTTCAACCATTTTTATAAAAAAATTCTAAATATAACAAAATAACAAAACAAATGATTAATAATCAATAAAACATAAAGTAGCTTTAGACAATAGAAGAGGCATTCACACTTCCTGGATGGGGTGATTCTTTGCCAGTTCATGAATTCTTTTAATAAAATTATTGTTTTTTTTAAAAGAAACTTTGTAATATTGAGCTGTCGAATAAGGAGCCATATTCCTTCATTAAAATATCCCATTAATATGAGGTAAAAAACCAGGCGACATTTCAGCGGCTCCAAAGGCCTCGTGCATCCATCCAGTTTCTTGCTCTGACCGCCTTGCTGACTCCTATCCTTTCGGAAAAAAAAAATTTCAAAAATATATAGCTATTCACAAAAAAACAAAAAACATTGATTCCTTAATTTCGGGACTGGGGTATATCCCTTCCAATCTACCCCCTGCAGACGTCTCTAATTACAGATTCGTTTTTTGGAATTCAAAAAGATTTTTTTTAAAGTACAATTGTGTTGACATCTGCTATTCTCTATAAATTGACAAAAAGGGCCGTACATTTATCTTTGTCCTAAATCCCCCTCACAATAAAAGCGACCTTAGTTTCTATTCTTGAAATTTTTATTGATCTCTTTATGAATACCAACCCCCTTGTCGTCTAAAAAGAAAAACTACTATCATTATGTACTCTGGGTCAGGACGGATTTTAATGTGAGTACAGTCCTTTTTCTGTGAATAAATTGTAAGCATATCTTATTGATCTATTTTTTTATTTATAAAAATTAAAAAATTACAATCCATGCTTTCAAATTTCAATAACCCCGAGGCGGTTAACTTACTTCCTATATATCTCTAAAGCCCAAGGTAAGTAGTGTCGATAAGAAACTTGCAGCGCAGTCTGGTTGACGTTAGCTGACAACTTTTTTCATGACTTCACAACAGATCAAAGGTCAGTGCTACTGACAAGTGTTAAGTGTTAACTCATGTTATTCCAAGAACCATGTCCTCTTTAAGAGGTACTAGGCTCTGGCAACCTGTGCAAATCCATCAAATGTCCATAATTTTTGTATATTTATTTGAAAATGTATGTTCTGACGTATTTTTCATTAAAAAAAAACTTTTAATTTTTTTAAATAGTCTGTAGGCAAAAGGCAAAAAAATGTTTATCGAGACACCTTGCTAAAAACAACGGCCTTGCTCTTGATATTGAGCCTTCAAAATCTTTGTTTGGGGCTTTATAACACAACACTTACTTTTACTCAAATTCCATCCTTTATTTAAAAAAAAAAAAAAAACTTACTCATTTAAAGATCTTCACTTTCTATTTGAGCATGATGTGACCATTTTCTACCAATCATACTTGGATACATGCAGTCCAAATGGTTTCATTTACAAAAATAAAATATCAAGTTGTTTCTTCTCCATTCTTAATTATCCCATCCTCAAATATTTCCCTCATTGACATCTGTGGGCACTATATGAGTGCCTATTGATTTTTGATCTATATAAAAGATTTCATACAGAAAAAATGAAATGAAACACCATTTATATTGTTCAGGTATGCTTAAAAAAAGGTAAGTACCTTTTTTTCTCGAAATTTCTAGAAGATTCTAGTACATATAACAACATATTTGAGATTTGTTATATATGAATAATGTACATAGATATTTATCTATCCCAGTACCTTTCCTTTCCATAATTAATGTGTTAAATTAATTATACATATGTAAATGTATGTAATTAAGTCTTTACCTTATTTTCAGATTGAGAATTGGTTTTCATTGAAAGTAAATACAATTTACAGACACGGGGAGAGAGAGATAGGTGCATGATCCATTCGGACAAACCACAAAGTCAATATATATTGTATCTGTAGTCTGTACTACCTCTTACGTTTCGGACCTACAACCAATTCTCCGACAATTGTATATATATTATTTTTATCTGACTGACTACCTACCTTCGCACGCCCAAGAATCATTCTATCCATCTAAAAAAAAATAAAAAAAACCAAAGAAGAAACAGAAAATAAAAAAAAACATGGATTTATTTTTATTTAATTTTTGTGTGTGTGTTCAAAGTATGGTTTGAACATCGAACCAGTGAGTCTCTGACTATTTTAACAACACCTACTCGGGAAAAAATAAATAATATTGAGATTTGTTATAAAGAGATATAAACGACTAGTGCCCCTTACATTCATCTATTTTTTTTATTTGAACGGATTGGAGTTAAGAGACGATATCATCATGCAGAACAATGCTCATTCCTCTTGGTCCCAAGGCGGAACGGTAAGTGGATTTGTTAATTTATTATATTGTTTTTAAGGTAATCATTTTTTAATTACTCATTTTGTTGTTTTCTTCAACCATTGCGGGGGGGGGGTATAGAAAAATAAGGAGAGAGGTACAGGGTGGATATTACTTGTTTGCTCAGTTATGATGAGGATGAACGAAAAACAACATATGGGAGTGTCTTATAATCATATCTCTTCTAAGAATTAAGGAAGTAGTTCTTCTTCTTCCACAAAAGACGTAGAAGAAAAACATATATTATATATATAGAATGTCCACTTTAAATTTATACATAAAAATGAATAATGAAATAAACACGAAAAGGAACGTGACACGACCATATAACAACTATAGGTGGTAGAACACAGCATACATATAACAGGACATCTTCTCATAGTTGAACCACGAGAGAGTCTTCAAACATAAAAAAATATTGCAATCTTAGTTCAACGTCCATATGTAGCGGTATTTCAACATTCTATATAACCCACAAGGCCCCTCTCCATTATAACTTTAAGAATAAACTGCTAGCTGTATATATATATCGCGCTGTCTCGGGACAAGAGGCTATGCTAGATATTTTTTATAGGTACTAAAATATTCAGTATCTAAAAAATAAGAATAAAACAAACTGATATTTCTTTTCAAAAGAAAAATTAAAAGTATTTTTACCTATATGACCCGTCAACATAAAAACCATACGGATTTTTCTCAAAATGGAGTCTAGATTTCATTTTTATTCAAGTAGAAAAAAAAAATAAAGATCAATGTTGACGTTGGGCTGTACTCACACTTCTCTGAATAGTTAAAGGATTCAGAAAAATATTTCTCTTGTTGTATAAAAATGATCATCTTTACTATTAAATACCCATGAATTTGATAAATGACGTGACTCGCAAAAAAAAAAAATAATAATAAACAACTCATCTTCACACACGATTGATCTTCTCCATTGCAAAAAAGTGATAGGATACAAATTAATAATGCGTTTGTTCGAAGGCGGTATCTAATCGTTGTACAACATTCAATCTAAAGTTTTATTTTATTCTAACATATTAGAAATCCATGGAGGACTTTAATTTTTCTTTTTTTTTAAAGGAGTCAAGAAATAGTTGTAGAATAAAGTCTGGTTTTTTTAATACTTACCTGAGTCTGTCAGACAGTTTATAATATAAATTAAAAAAAGGATCTTTAAAAAATATATATATTCATTCCTTTTAATAAAACGCGTCAAAATCCCTCATACCTTATTTACCTATTATACAAGGCTCATAAGGCATACACTTTTGAGGCAATAACCCTGTTTAAAAACAGGATTGTCTCCCATAAAAGTATGTCTTAAACTCATTGCTATATATCAAGGTACTTTATTATATTTTTATATCCAGAATGGGTTGATTTGATGGGATCTTAGAAGTTGCATCAATATGATTATGAAAATCATATACATAAGTAGAGAATGGATGACATATGATGGTCAGAAATGCAATAGAAATTTAATTCTTTCCCTGAGCTTCGAAAAGGTAGAATGCGAAGAAAGGTATAAGAAATAATTTGATGCGCAATTAGCTAAAAAAAATATAAAGATGATATCTTTCTTGAACGGATACCTACATTGTTCTTGTATTAGGTAGGCAGTTGACAAATACAAAAATGATCCTTTAACTTGCAAATTTAACTCATTCCAATCCTTGAGTATTTAGGATCCTATAATCCTGCTGTCGTCGTTTATTGTTATAGCATACTCGAATAGAAAAAGAATATATGTAGTTGATAAAATAAGATTAATAAAACAAGTTTTTTGTGATATTTGAGGCCAGAAGTGAATGTTTACATACCTTGTCTGTTGGTACACATATAATCCTTATATATGTAGCTGTAACCTGTGTAATTATAGTAAAGTATTTTTTTTTTTGTGTGTGTGTGTGTGGTACATACAGTATGATCCAGAATTAGAGAGTCCCATCGACTAAATTAAATTTATCAAGGATTATAGTTTGTATTGCATATTGTATGTCATCAACGGGATGGCCAGGGGGGGGCAATAATTATTTTAGTAATTATATTTATTGGCCTATTAATAGTGAGTCCTCCTATCAAAAATAATGTATCCCAATAACAATGCCCTGATTACGACACTGAATAATAATATGTATTTATACTTTTTTACTGACTTAATATTATCGATAATATTAAATAAAAATTCCTTTTAACTAACTTGCAACTAGTATACACTGCTACGTCTTTGGAAGTTTTTGCACTCGCAGCTACCATCGGGGAGTCCTAACTGAGCCTCAAAACGATAGAGGCCTTCCCTTTGACCATCCCCCATAATGATTTTTATTTATTGCGATAGTTATAAAACTTTCACAAAAGTGGGGAAACAATGGCCCCTTGATTCCTGCACCACTGGGCCCTATCCTGCTGCTACAATATTTCTAACTTGGATATGGAGACATTTCTAATTCAGTACACTATTATGAACAAAACAGAATATTTAAAGCGTTTTGTTGACAAATTAATGCATTTTCAAAAAGAGTCAATCTTAAAAAAAGAAAATCATTCAATGGCTGTTAAAAACAAAAAAATCCCTAAACGTTTACATTGGTTCTGACCGGATGTCTAAGAAGAATTGTCGCAAATGTTTGAATTGAATCTAATTAATATTAGATGGTAAGGTTTTCCTGAAATCAACCTTTTTTTACTGATGTACCACTTGTAAAATATTTATTTAACCCAAGTACCCCCTTACCAGTACAAAGCATTTTTAGCTTCAGGGACAAAAGCGTCCGCAAGTTTTTATTTTGGAGGGGGGCTTGGTTTCTGCAATTTTTGGAGAAAAAAAAATTCAAAAATCGATTGCTGTTCTCATAAAATTAAGCTTTTTGGGAAAAAATCATAAATTCTTAACTATTCACAAAAAATTTAATTTTTTGTGAAAAAAAATTCCAAAAAAATAAAAATTTTCACTAACAAAATTTTTTGAAAAAAAAAAAATTCAATTATTAAATTTTTTTGAATATATTTCAAATATAATTTTTTGGGCAAAAAATGTAGAAATCCATAGTTACTCACAGAAAATTAAATTAAATTTCAAGTAATCCATTTTTTGAAAAAAAATGGATTCAAACATTAAATTTTTTATTAAGAAACAAAAATTTCTTAATTTGGGTGGCTACAGCCTCTCCTGCTCACCTCCAGCGGACGCCCCTGAGTTATGTAACACTTGTAAAATATTCTTTTAAAACTTCAAGTACCCCTTGGAGTGCCTTCAAGTACCCGAAGTGGTACGCGTAACCCCTTTGAGAATCACTGGGATAGGGTCACAACCGTACTTTTTCTATTGTTTTTTTTTTTTTTTTTTTTCACATATGTTCCAATTTTCTGATATATTTTTAAGTAAGATATTATTATCCCTACCATTTTCCCCTTAAAATAATAAAAGGTCCTTTACTGATTAATTTTTAGGCTCATTTTTTTATGACCTTATTCTCTTATCCCAGACATTGTCTTCATTTAGTTATAAGACGTTATTTATTTTAGATAGTAGGGTAGCACACTCCCCCAAGGCCCTGGCCCTGCCAGGGGCGATTATTACCCCCATCTATGAATTTGTTTCGCGGTGGGGCAAAAAAAAAAAAAAAAAAATCTTTCCATTTTTTTTAAGAGTACCAAATTATAGATATAAAGTTATGTAAATTTGTATAGCCAGATCTAATGGGACATTGTACATTCCATACAAATTTTTAGGGATGAATAGGAATAGAATGTCCATGTTTGTCAAATATAAAGGAAGGTTTAAACCTCTGACAGCGTTTATCTTCACTAATGAATAAATTGTTTTGAATAGGTTCAGTAAAGAATTGTAATTGAATAAATATTCACGTAATCGTTAAATTGTTATATTTTCCTTTGATTGCTGTTTTAAAAAGTAATCCTTAGAGGCTAAATTTACATCAGGCATTTATGTAGCCTTTTGTACTTTAAAATGATCATAAATAGTGGAGATATGTATAGGATTTGCAGGGTTGAAGGTAAGAAATATGGGTCTCAATCATTTATTTTCTCAGTCAAAGAGATTTTTTTGAACATTTTTTTTTTTTTTTAAGCGGGAACGTATTTGTCTTATGTGTCCTTTGTTTTACATTTTTTTCCTGACAAATTAGAAGGTATTTCACAGCTGCGCTCTAAGATACATTTTGCAAGCGCCTTTATAAAAAAATATTGTCCTAAGAGAAGTAATTTTTACCCATGCCCTTTTGAATTTTGAGTCAAGTTCCTATTGGTACTCCTGATGACTTTAGCAATTTAAACAGACGATATTTTTCAATCAATTTTATTCCAGATGGATGAGGAGTTATAAAAGCAGGATTATTGGAAAATAAGTAGCAAATTTATTAGTCACTCTAGATGTAAATATTTATTGATATTAATAATTATATAATTTTTAATACTGCATTGAGATCAGGGATTGAATCAGTAGAGCGTAGAAGACTTACTTTCATAATGGTGACGTCACTATGTTATATTGAGCAAGGATTGACAAACAATCTACTTTAAGTACATATTTATATGAATGAATCACGAAATGTTAAAATTGAGAAAAGGGCAAATTTAAACTGTATTTTATTGTCAGTGGTCGTTGATCTATTTTCTACTTTTTTAATATTGATTAGTTTAATTTAAATCGTCTAATCTTAACCTGTGAAACATTCCAAACGTAATTCAGGGGCGTCCTTTTTTAATTCTTACTAGTAAATTTGAAATGCTCAATATCATAAGAGATTAATTATAATATACAATTAATGATGTAATTCATTCCAAATCCCAATGAATTATAAATAGTCAATTGCCTAGAGTATAAGGATTACATACATTTAATTGATGGAACTAATCGATACTGGGGGAAAAAATCAATGCTTAATTATTTATTAATTGCTTAACTTTCTACTTTTCTTATTTTCATCTCCTTCGTATTATGTTAAATCATTTTTCCAAAGAAGGCTTTCCTTAATGGAAGAATTGGATCTTATTTTTTTGGATAGTAGTGGTTTTTTTAAATATATACTTAACTGATCAAAAAGAAACCGTTATTTTCCCATTTCAAATTTAATTATCATGATATTCTCAAGTTCATTACGTTTGTACACATTTCCACAACCTATGTTCAAAATATTAACCATTTTGAACTGTGACTTTGTTTTCAATAGATAAAAAGGTTTGACGTATTTTTGTGTGCTCTCCAATTTTCTACTATTGAAAAAAAAAAATCCAATAAAAAATCAATTTAGATGAAAGTTCTTTTAACACTTTTGGAAGATTGTTCATTCCTTTAAAATAGTTATTTTGTACACAATGCTAATTCGTGAAGAATAAACAATATTTTAAAAGTGTTTACAGATAATTAAATTGATTTTTTTTTTGCCATTTTAATATTTTGAACATTTGTACCTACATCAAAAAATAATTGGAGAATTGAATGAGAAACGGTTTCATTTTTGCCAGACCACTTAGATAATATTTGAACATTATGACTTTCATCAAACCTTTTTTTTTTTTTTTTTCAATAACAGAACTCCAAAAATGAGGGCTTGGATCGAGCATGTGATAAAATTTTCCACCCGGAAAAATTTGACGCAGCGAAATTCACCAAATCCGGTGAGAGTAACTTGGATGAAGGAGCAAGCTTTTTTTATAAGAACATGTCGATTGCCTCCGAGACTGCCTTGGATCCTTATGGAAGATACTTAAGTGTGAGTGATACTAATTCACCCACTGAAGGAACTTCACCCCATACTTCTCGCCCCCCATTTATACGATCTGCTTCCCTTGTGGAGGCACCACTTCCTGGTTAGCCTATTTCTGCTTATCTTACGAGTGTTATCTAACATACCCTTTAACCAATTTCCAGATTTTCTTATCAACAATCAAACCCAAAATTCTTGGACCAACTATAAGAATCATCATCATCAAAGATTTTATGCTCATAATAAAGCCATAATGTCCAAAATGAGATCTAAGAATAGTGCTCCTCAACTCAAAAGAGCCCAAACAGAAAAGGCAATCTCCTTTTCTCAAAATATGCCTCCTAAAAAGTTCAGTGACAAAAAGATTGAAAAACTTCCAACAATCCAGGATGAGTCAAAGGTTGATAATAGAGGGGAGGAGCCTTATGAACAGGGATATCTCAATCCTTCCATGCAAGATGATTTTGAATCCAAACATGAGCCTAATGAAAAAAATAAGGAGTAAGTGATTTATAAGAATTAATTTAAGGTTATTCTATTTACATTCAATTCCATTTACATATTATATAGTACTATGTAAGCCATACATTTGTCTGTTTTTAGGTTCCGTCCCGTTTCTCCAGCATTCTTAATTTTCTCTGAATCCCACGAAGGAAGCCAGGATTTTCCATCAATGGAAGGTCAGAGTAATGATGATGACAAGCCCGCCTTTTCAAGAAAGGTGTCTTTTCACGTTGGACATGAGGATGAGGATGACTACTTCCTGGAGGATACAAAGGAATCTCAGGAAGTTACTAAACACCGTAGCTCAAGCAAAAAGTAAGAAGGAATTACATTTCTAAGCAATTAAAAATATAGAAGAAAATTCCACTAACTTTGTTTATTTTATTCAAGAAAAAAAAAGCACTCTTACCGACATGCTCTTCCCTTGGATCTACGACGACGTGTTGGATCGGAATTGGCAATGGAGGATAACTACAGTTATGTTTCAGATGAGGATCTACAATTGCGAGATGTTGAGAATCTTGCGAGTCATCGTAACGATGATCTAAAGGCTCTCCATCGACACAAGATAAAAAAGGATCCTTCTAAAATTAGCATGTACAGAGTTCACCGAAAGGAAATCACGGAGGGAACCGAAAATAAGCTCATTCAAAAAGTATATGGAATCCCCAAGAAGGAATTTGACCATTCCCCGCATGATCTCTTCGTTGAAATGGACGTCTTACAAGAGGATCAATGGGTTGAAATGGCTCGATGGATCAAGTATGAGGAGGATCGTGAGGAAGGTTCTGAAAGATGGGGAAAGGCTCACGTCTCATCTCTTTCGTTTCATTCTCTCATAAATTTGAGACTTTGTCTTGAAGGAGGTAGTTTTGAAATTTTTTCATTGTGTGTTTTACACATTGCCTGATACTGATTGATGTTCCTACTTAGGTATATTCATGTTCGATATGGAAGCAAAGGATTTAACTGGGGTTGTGTATAGAGTTGTAGAAGAATTTGGATGTAACTCATCTATAAGTGAGAGCGAAAAGTCCGATATTCTTCGAGTTCTTCTCTACCGACACAAATACGTCACTGACAACCATGCCTTCAAATTCCATTTGAATAGACGGCATAGCAATACGTCTTTGAAGGTAAGATTTTGACTGAATTGAATAACAAACCATTCAATAAAGGAAGATGTTTGGTTCAATTCAATAAACATACACACTTAATCGGAAATAGTGTTTGAATCGCTATGATTATATAATAGAAAATACCGATTAAAACCATGCATGACTGATTGCAGAAGGAGACAAATTACATATTGATATATACTATATTTAGACTTGAATCCCAGTTATATTTGTGTAGTTCCAAGCATTCATTTATATACATATATACATTTTAAGTCTTAACCAATTTCACAGATTAGTACAAAATCCATTATTTTTTTAATGTTAATTCACCTTCTTCTTCTTTCTGATTTTGTTCTTTCATCATTGGATCATTTTTGTACAAACGTAAATTCAATATGTTTGTACAAATGTAGAATACGGATCATGAAATCCCTGAGCATTTTGTTCATTCACAAAAATGGTACTTTAAGGCTTTAATCAAAGGCGATAAGGATTTCAACTTTGAAAATGAAAGTGAGGTCGGTGGTGTATTTTGTTTAACAGTACATAGGGGGAGTTAGTATCGTACCTAGCACCCTTTATCACTGTGATGGTGTTTTTTTAATTTTTATTTGAGTTCAAATGCACTTTTTATTTTTTGGGGATTTCAATTATATGCACAATTAATCCGTGTTAGTCTTATGTGTTTTTGTTGTGAATCTAAATACTCCCTAACCTACAAATATTATAAACCTAAGTATAATTGTACCTATTATAACTTTTTAATCCCAAGTACATAAATAGTTGATCCTTGTTAATTCATTAGTATTTTTCCACCATTTTTTTCAGTCCTTAATGACGCTAGAAGACAAAATCCACAAGTCCACGAGTGCAAAAATTCTTCAAAGGCCAATGTCAGTGAGTGGAAACCTTGCTGCCGGATTCCATTCGTTAGCGGATATGAAAATGAAAGATGATGAAAAGCTTGATGTACATCCTTTTTTTTTTTTTTCGTTCATATGTTTGAATTTTCCTTCTATTAGATGTATTTTTTTAATTCAAATTAGTGATTTTTTTAATATATAATTCATATACAATTATTAAATTGTATTTTTCCGTTCACACAGATCGAGGCTGGAGATGTCGAGACAGAGTCCATTGCTTCTCATCTAGAAATTAAAAACTATCATGATAAGGAAGGTATTTTGAAGCGTCTCAAGGAGGGTACTGAGGGAACAATTGTACTTTCTGGTTCTCTGGACTACCTTAAGGAGCCCATGTGTGCCTTTGTGCGACTCGCTGAAGGAATTGTCATGCCCAACGCTCTTGAAGTACCCTTACCCATGAGATTTATATTCATTCTGTTGACCCCGAAAGGAGACATGAATATGGATTGCTATGAAATTGGTCGATCCTTTTCTACGCTTATGTCAAATCCTGTAAGTTTGGATGTTTAATTGATATTATGATCCAATTACTTTGAATTTACTTCTTTTTCAGAACTTTCACAATATGTGCTATCAAGTTGAGGAGAAAAGAGAAATCCTTTCTTCCATCAATGAATTCTTGGACGAATCTGTTGTTTTGCCTCCAGGTGATTGGGACTCTAAAAACCTTTTGTCTCTCCAAGAATTGAGAGAAATCAGACGAAAGAGGAAGATTCGTTTAGAAAAAATCAAAGAAGATACAGCTGATGTCAAAGCGGTGGCTGGCCAAGGGGATGGGGATGATGACCCGAATAAGAAGAAAAAGAAACTCGGGGCCTTGGATCGTTTTCCTTATCCTTTTGGAGGGCTTATAAACGACCTTAAAACTCGTTTTCCGTACTATCTCAGTGACATAACAGATGGATTTAGTTTTCAAGTTCTTGCAGCGACTATCTTTATTTATTTTGCTGCCCTTAGCGGAGCAATTGCTTTTGGAGGTTTAACCGGTGAAAAAACTGGGAATCTGATTGGAATTCCGGAAACACTCATCGTATCCTCCATAGCTGGTATTATATTTGCACTATTTTCGGGAACACCGCTTATTATCGTTGGTGAGACGGGTCCAGTTCTTCTCTACGACGAATCTCTCTATAAATTTACAGAGTCAAACAAGATTGAATTTTTGCCTCTTCGAGTTTGGATTGGTGTATGGGTATTTATCATTTCAGTCGTAGTGGCTGGCTTCCAAGGCTCAACGTTAGTCAAACATTTTACAAAGTTTACAAAAGATATTTTCGCTTCCTTGGTGTCTCTTCTCTTTATCTATGAAGCCATTCGAAAAATTATACTTGTGAGTAATACATTAAAATCGGATCTCTTCTTTAATCTTGTTTTGTATCCTTGTAGACTTTTGGTGAGCATCCACTCCATTCCTTGGAAGACTACTGTAAGGAGATGCCTATAGGAAACTACAGCGATGTAGATATGGAAGAAGAACGAATTGGTCGCTCATTGCAAAATATTGTCACGTCAAATGCCGTGCTCAAAGAAGACATCAACAGAGTGCAACCTAATACGGCTCTTCTATCATTCATTCTGATGTTTGGAACATTTTTCCTTGCATACTACTTTAGAATTTTGAGAAATGGAAAATTCTTTGGAAGAACTGTGAGTTGATGCCGGGGAAAACTTGATTTTCCATAAACTCATATTGTTGTAAATTTATTTATCCTTTAGATTCGACGTGCTCTTGGAGATTTTGGGGTTCCGATTGCAATTGCAATTATGGTATTACTTGACTTTGCATTTGAAGATGCGTATACTTCAAAACTTAAAGTTCCTTCAGGCGTTGAGGTGACAACACCTGAGAAAAGAGGATGGGTAGTATCGCCTTTAGGGAAAAATTCTGATATTCAACCCTGGATTCCTTTTGCTGCCTTCCTTCCTGCAATACTTCTGTACCTTTTACTTTTCATGGAAACACACATCTGTGAGTTACTCATGATGGACAAATCATCTAAGAAGGGAAATGGACTTCACTGGGACATTGTTCTACTTTGTATTATCAATTGCTTAGGAGCATTTTTCGGAGGTCCATGGATTTGTGCTGCTACTGTGAGAGCTGTTGCTCATGTATCCGCCTTAACAATCATGTCTACCACTCATGCTCCTGGAGAAAGTCCCAAAATTGTTGATGTTTTAGGTACATTTATAGTTTATTCTTGTGATCCCACCATTTGGGGGTTTCAGGCCTGATATTAATGAACAAAATTAATCAATATTTCAAGCGGATATATATTTCTATTATCCTACACGCCTTAATCAATCCAAATGTGGGGGACAGTTGTCATTAGGTGCTAGAAAATTCTAACATAATTAGTTGAAATATTGTGGGAAAAACTAATGGGGTGTTATCCCATCATCGTGTCATCGCTATGTGGCACCATTTTCTATAAATCCCTCCACATTGGAATTAGTTTTTGGCAAACCTTGTAAGCATTTGTTTTGTTTCTGAAGTGGCCAAAGGAGTGATTTCTTTACTCACCAACAATGCCTCGGTTTCGACAATTCTACCAATGATATAATCGAATGTGTTAGAACATTAGGGAGGGCAAGGAGCCATTAGTAGTGTTGTAGAAAAGATATGGGATAGAAAAGTACAAGATCTTTTGTATTTACTCGCCAGGGGCGCGTCTGCAGGGGCTGTAGCCCTCCCCAAATTAAGGATTTTTTGCTGTTTACTTTAAAATTTAATATTTGAATTTTTTTTTCAAAAAATTTATTGTTTCAAATTAATTTTGTGAATTTTTTTTCCATAATTTTAATTTTTTGTGAATATAAAAAAAAATTTCGAAAAATGTAACATATGAAATTTAATTTTCAATTTTTTCCCAAAAATTTACTTTCCAATTTTTTTCCAAAAAATTTAATTTTTTCAATTTTTTTCAAAATATTAATTTTTAAAAAGAATTTTATATTAGAGATTAATTTTTTGAAAAAATTTTCAAAAATTTAATTTTTGTCAATAGCTGTGTATTTTTTTTTTTTTAATTATTAAAAAAAATTGCGTCTCTGAAACAAAGCCCCCTCCCCTCCCCAAACACCTCCTGCTTGGACAATGTGCATTTGATTTTGTAAGCTATTATCATTATTCTTGAAGAAATAACATATAAGCAAAAAGTAATCACATGTACGTAAAAGTCAAAGAGTAACCCTGAGGATTTGTTGCTGAATCCTTTTTGGAATCGTAGTAATTGACGTCACATGGGATCAATTATATCTTCTTTGAGGACCGACAAGTGGACTGGACTGGACCGGCACAACACTATAGCTATTGTTCTATAGCTAACAATAAAAAGTTCTGTAATTATGATTATATATGACGTCATTTTTATCAAAAAGGCCTCCCCTCTTTTGGATTGGTCATGGCGTGTAGGATATAAGTTGTTGGATAAAAAAAAATTGTCCAATATCTGCCTAAGTGCCGATAATTAATCGGCTCATCCCTAATTCATTCACTCTTGCTGTTTAATCACAATATTTATGGGGGTTTTTTTTCTTTTAGATCAACGATTGTCAGCCCTTGTTGTCTCCATTTTGGTGGGAGTTTCCATTACTTTTTCACCTATTTTAAAACTTGTCCCCTATGCCGTTCTATTCGGAGTATTTTTATACATGGGAGTCTCCTCTACATCCGGTATCCAGTTCTTTGATCGGTTATCTCTCCTAATACTTCCAATAAAGCATCATCCTCCTGTTTCTTACGTAAGAAGGGTAAGTTTTTTGATCATGTTTTCTCTTCTCAGATTTTATTACACTTTTTTTTTCTTGTTTACAGGTAAAAACATGGAAAATGCATTTATATACATTTTGTCAAGCAAGTGGTTTAATCATTCTTTGGGTTGTGAAATCCACCCAAGCTGCTCTTGCCTTTCCATTCTTTGTTATTGGCATGATACCATTTAGATTCGGTTTGAAGTTTATTTTCACTGAAAAAGAACTAGATGCGGTAAGAAAAACAAATCACTCAACTTTATACATACGAGTACATGTCGCAGAGCTAGCAAAACATATATTTTTTAATATGTTTACTATTACTTGAACTTTTTTTAAAAGCCTTCCTATTTTTTTATTTGAAATAATTGCAAATAATGACAGTTTTTTTAATAAAGCAAATACTTTAAAATTTATAAAAGGTCATACTTTGTACAAAAGAAATGTCGATTTTTGTCTCTTTTATCAAATTTTTATGGCTTGTTCCCTATGACGTCATTTATTTGGGTCTATGTGGTTTGTGAATGTCCCTTTAAAAGATCTCCAAAACGTGAAGAAATTATACAAATAATAAAAATTTAATTTTATAAAAAAAAAATTAAGCATGAACTTTGGTTCCAGAAGTGTATGGATTTTTACTTTTTTTTTCTTGCCAGCTTAAGTAACATTTAAATTCTATTTTTTACCAATCTTTACTTAAACGGACATTTGATATTTTAATTCTTAAAATATGAAATTTTGACCGTTGATAACATTGTAGGGTTTTTTTAATAGCAAAAGATCATGGTATACGAAATATAACTATTCAATGAAGAAGTAAATTTTTGAAACACGACAGTGAATGTGTTTTTCCTATAATTTATCCTACAGATACATTTAAAAGTGGGATGGAAAGGGCGGGGGGAGGCAGTAATCCAAGTGATAAGTGGATGTCTCAAACTTATCAGGGGCGCATGCAAGGGGAAAGGTGCTATTTCCCCATTAATAAAATATGAAAATTCAGGTCAAAAATTAGTTAAGAATCTCACAAGAAAAAATGAATGAAGCCCCACCCCCAAAAAAAATAATAATAATAATAATCTGTGGACACCCCTGCTTATAGCCCACATTTGCCAGCCATGTGTCAGGGGCGTCTTCAGAAGATAGCTAGAGGGACTGTAACCTCCTTTCAGAAGACTTCAACTTTAAAACTTCCTTAAATATCTTTTTTGTTTAAAAAAAACTAAGGACACTTCTCTTGGTCTGTGCCCGCATAACCTGTCTTTAAACTGTACATAGTGACTTAATACAAAAACAATCTAAAACATCCAATTTATTTTTGTACATCATATATGCAAACAGCCGAATATGTCATAGACATATTTTGGTTAATTATACTGTTTTCTTTATTCAAATTTCTGGGATTAATTAGAATACCCAAGAATATCAGCTATAAAAGTTTAAAACCATACATTTGATGAATTAGACTTAATTTAGCTCGGATATTGTCCTTCTAATAAAATATATTTCTAATCTATCGAAGTGACGATGATTTTTGCATACTTTAAGTGCAAATTTGCGACTCTTCCAAGGGATTAATCAGAATAATTAATTAACAGTAGGTTATGGAAGAATACAAAATATTCATTCTCGTTTACTTTTCTGTTGACAGGACACATATATATTTGAATGCTCAGCTTTTAATTTATCCTTTTTTTTGTAGCTTGATGGTCCAAAGGCAGGTCAAGTCGTGACTGATGATGAGCCCGATTTCTATGCGCAGGGTATTGGTGGTTAATCTTCCTTTAAATTGGGAGAACTTCAAGGGATATTGGTACTCACAAAGTATAGTACACCCTTTCAATACTCCTCTGGTTGGTTTAAATCTGATATAACATTAACATAATATTTATCCATATTTCTGCTCTTTTTTATTGTATACATTGATTTGACATATATTTATATTTTGTAAGAATATTTATTTTTTTATTTAAATCGTATATGTACGAGACATGTGTATTTTATTGCTTCTCAATAGGTTTTCAAATTTATATTTATATAAAATATACAGAATTATTGAACGTTTATAATGTGTTGTTGGAGTGCAATAAACTCTCCATTTTAATGTCATTTACAATAGAGCGTTTTTACGTTTCTTAAGGCCCTAAACAACCAAATTTTAAATGAATAAAACATCTTTTTTCCTTCAGATATGGGAAAAAGTCTAGTACTACCATGTTTTTGAATGTCAAAATGGGACAGATAAATAAAAAGACGTACACTGCAAAGATTTTGATCATAGCAGCAGCAGGTTTAGCCTGTGTGTCGTTGTCCCAACCTATTCAGTACAGCATGAGAATGTTACCAGCAGGTAAAAATAAAAAATAAAACAAAAAAACTGTAAGAGTTTTAGCTGAACTGATAGGAGGTATAAACTGTTAAAAACGAATGCAAGTTTGCCTGTTAATATAGAGGGTTTTCACTGACACCATAGCAGTCCATCTGACAAGTCATCCTGACAGGAATTGTTTTTACTACAAACCGTGAATTCCTGCTGTGTAGCAAGGCATTAAAAATTGCAGACCTGTATTACTTTCAGTTATTTCGAACTGCATCCGCACAGTTCAATCCTGTGTTTCTTATCAAAGTTAGTTCTCTGCGGGACAGCCAGTTTTTCCCTGATGAAGGAGACACATTTTTATCATAAAGGACATATATTTTATTTATTTACATAAACACAGATAAAAAAATCTAAAAACAACTATTTACAAATCCGGGCGGAAGAGCCTCTCCAATTTATGATATTCATTTAGTAGATGTATTACTTGTTTTGATAATTTTTCTTCCACAAAGTTTATACTCTTGGTCAGAAAAACACAATGTATAAATTTCAACACACCTCTGTCAGGGAGCGCTTTTTGTTCATTGATTCATCCTGAAAATAAAGACTACAATATACATATCACAATTAATACACACACGAGCAGCTTTGGCATCTGCTAACGTGATGTACATAGATTCGACATACCTGAACTGTAGAACAAAAGTCAATTTGAAAAACAGAGTATATCGCTAAATAAATAAAAAATGTGTCCACGCAGTTGTCTTGGCGGAAGACAAGTGGAAAATGTAAACTGTATGTACTTACCATTTCAGGATTTGTGTGCAGAGATTTGTTCCAAACTTGTTTGTAGGCCAAAGATGTTTGTAAACATTTTTACTAGTTTGGCTCTTACCTGAATAGTTAAGAAGCTTACAATACGTCTGTTTGATTATGTTTCATTATCTTACGTGCATGCGTCTTGGGTAGTTATCTCTTTTGTTTTCTGACTTCTCCACTTGGGTGTAGAATTCCATTATGAGATCCTTCACAAGGTCAGGAACCATAACCTTCCAATTTGCCTTTTAGTGTAAAGGACAGTTTCTGAATCAATAGACTGGAATAAACTTTGCCTAAAGGTTATATTTTAATTTACACATGGTAGAAAGAGTAATTAATTTAATTGAATAAAATGACGAACGATCAAATGATGGAAAATGCGAAAAGTGTCAAAACTATCAGATAAATTGTCAAAGGGTTGACTTCATGTCATTTGTAGGCAAAAAACTTGCATGATTTCTCTCTAATTGTGCTTTCAATGCTCTATATGAGGGAAATCCTTTTCTACTATAGCAGGAGCACTGAAGTGAGTCATATTTTGTCAGCTTTCAAACGTGTTTCAAATATTTTTTTTGAGAGATAATGATCTTGTAGCAATCTGTGTACGAAGTGCTGGCTGACACAATGCCTGCTGGCACTCCTCCACAACCTTTGTTTCTTTGTGACTTTGGTCCTGGTGACGAAAGAATGCAGTTCGACTGTACAATTTATAAGGACACTTGATGCAGGGTACTTTGCTTTTGAAATATTCAAGTGGTGTTGACAGTGTTGAATATACTGTGACATGTTTTTTCAACCCTTGATGACATGTATCATAAATCAGTTAACTAAAATATTCATTTTTAATATCATTTTTTAAACATTAGAAGGACAATTATATCAATTTTGTCTTTGCCGTAAAGTATTATCTTATGTTCAAACCATACACTTTTATTAAGTATGTGAACATTACGTCTAGACAAAGCTTCGGAGCCACAGACCGAATACGACGGAAGTGTGTGGCTAGAACTTATTATTATGGGTTCTTAGTATAATTCATTTTTTTATTCGTTTTTATAAATTTCCAAAAAAAGTATCATGGTTTAGCATGTAAAGGGAAATTAATAATTAAGATATAAAAAAATCTTTCTATATAAATAAATCCTACAGTTATAAAAGAGTAGTTTCTCAAGTCGTGATCCTGGAGTAGTAGTCGCATTGTCCCTGTTAGCCCGTCAGTGTACTCAGAACCTCAATATTTAATTATTAGAGTATGAACATTAAAAATTCTAAAATATTTTCCTTTAAATGAATACGGAACATTTCAAAATCACTTGACCTATTCATTTGAAAATCCCCTTTGCAACTCGAGGTGTTACCAACAAATTTTACTATCATTAATTTTGAACTTGTATAATTTAAAAAAAGTAATATTTATTCACTTTGAAGTTTAATGTATGTGCTACAACTTTTATTATTTGTTATCATTAAATATATTTGTTTTTTCTAGATGTTCTTGAACTTCCAAAAATGAATAACATAAAGTATAAATAAGTAAAGTCGTAGGTAACTGTTATTTTTTCAAAACTTTACTCCTTCCAACTATTTTTAACGTTTTCTATTGTTTCTAAAGGCTTTATCTATGATCTGACGAAATTACAAAAAAAGCTGACATATTCTATAATTACAAAATTTTAAAAAAAAAAGTAGCTGAATAGAGGTAGACAAAATCTCTGTGGAAAACATCAAATTACTCCGTTTCCATCGAATAAATATTGTAATTATTGGCGTCACTGAAATTAGGAGAAAAAGTTGCATCAAATAAAGTTAATTATCCCCTTCAAATATGAATATTTTGGAGTCCTTTGACATACCTAAGTTTATATAAGTTATAACATATATGTACTAAATACAATCAAATCAAATTTGACCTCAATTATTATTCATTTATATTAATGCAAACAAGTTTGTCGTATGTCTACTGGTCTGAGGAGGACTTTTGAGTGTGTGCTTAATTTACTGCGTAATTCCAAGCAATGTCGATTACTCCCACTTGTCTAAAAAAATCAAATAAAGATTACTTTTCAAACGAACTGGAATTAAAAGTACACATTGCATAAAAGTCAACAAGTTTCTACATAGTTTTGCCTGAGGGAAAACATAAAATATAAATTTCATGGAGAAAGGAAGTGAGTCTTGGAAAATTTACAGGTTATAATCGGATCGAAAAACGAAAACAGAGAATTACAAATAATGAATAAGAATCGGAATCCCAAATTAAAAATGGTTTCCGTGATGTCAATGCCGATTCCAGAAAAAAAAACACCCGATTCTCCGATTCGTCCCATCACTATTTCTTAGTACCCAAGATTACAGGAAAAGTTATGGATCGATTTTGATTAACCTTGGTACGAAGATTATATTTACTCACATTAAGAGGCCAATAAATTTTGAGAGTCAAGTTCAATGTAACAACAAACATAATAAATGCATAAACAACGATTACTTTTGAAAAAATTTCGATAGATGCCTCAATTTGATTTTAGGAGGATTTTTTGGGCTCTTCCGACTGGGATTCTAGTTATAAGTCTGTTTTTTGTGTTATCACACATATAATTCAGAACGGTCTAACAGATCAGTCTGAAATTTAGAGAATAGACATATAAAACAAACAAGCATGTTCCTAGGAAAATTTTATGGGCTCCGTAGTTATTAAAAGGCTGTTTTTGACCGAAATAAAACCTATTTTCTCTTCTATCAATGAAAATCTCTCTCCTTCTCTCTGTCTCTACCATAGATTTATTTCTCTATAGCAGGGGTAGGCAACCTTTGAGACATGGAGTGCCAACTTCAATATTTTTAATCAATGAGTATCAACAATAATGGTGAAAAATACAAACAAACTACGGGAAATGTTCTAATTTTGCGCGTGCCAATAAATATACAGTGGTTGTGCGATGGTCTGCTGTCATAATGCCCAGTATTTTGCATTTCCTCAGAAAACATTGATGTTCCAGCGTCTTTGTATCTCCTTCTGCAGGAGAAAAGACCCAATTAATATTAAGAATACCAAGATTTGTAATAGGTATCATACATCCAATGATTTTGAGCGGAATCTTCAGACTCAGCTTCTTGACTTAAAGGCTTGGAAAAAATCAAAAAGTGATGCAGTCCCCTAACTCCATATTCCCTTTGCTTCCCTCAGTGAAGATTAACTCAAATCCTCTAGAGACATTCGTAAAGAAACTCTCTAAAGGAAAGAACTTGTGAAACAAGTCCGGTCCAGGAAACCAGTATGGACTCGGAAATAGAGACTGATAATGAAGGGATCATGGAAATTTGTAGCCGTATCACTGAGTCCCAACAAGAGCCTTTTGATCAAGACGCAAATCACTCAGATTCATGTTGACAAATTCGAAAAGGAGTTGTTTTGGGAGTGCAAATGCAAAGAATTGTACAAAGAAATTTCTTTGACGAAAAAGGAATTGTGTCGGTACATAAACCAAGAGCAAGTTAAGAAAATCAAAGAAGTTTTAGCATTTTCATTGTAACCATGAATCTGAGAAAACTATGACAGATTGGTCAATTTACAAAGTAATCTTTATTACTCATGTATGTATGTAAAAAAAAAAAAAATGTATCCTATAATTTTTACTCATTGTTTTTCTTTTATTCACCACTCTTATATTATGTAATAAAATGGCAAATTAGGCAATATACAGATAGTTCATTATTATTAAAATATACTCTATACAAATTAATGTTGGTCTTTTCAAATAATTAGTTCTCAAATTGATTTTATTATTCTATAAAGTATCAAGCAAGGATATCTTCAAGTTTCATAACAATCGAAATAAGTATTGGAAAGGATTTACTTTTATAGATATTAATATCAATATAAGTAAAATATTTTTGCTCCATATACTTTTTGGCATGGTCTTAAGTTTACCATTTTGTTTTATAAATTAATTTTAATTATACTTATTTAATTTATTCACTTAATTTGTGTTGCCGTACAATGAATTAAGTCTGAATTTTAAATTAATTACTTCACAATTATATAAGATAGAGTGTTATATGTATCAACAGTGATTTCATTAATTTTCCTTCTTCCCTTAATAATGAAAAAAACACAAGTGTAAAATTTCCTTGCAGCCTTGATTATGACTAGCTCTACTAAGTAATATTTAATCAAAATAATATTATCAAGAAAATGTCTTTAATGTTAGATATATTTATTGTATGATACAGATAGTATTAAATATTAATTGTCATAGTATAAAACTTTGGTATGTAAGTATAGAGAAGCACAATTAAGATTATTTGATGATACAAATAAAATATGTGAAGTATATATTAATGGAGAATAGTAGAAACGGCAAAGAATAATCAAAATAGTCTAAATGATTTAGTATCAAAGGGTGTTAAAGCAAATACTAAGTTATGTGGATTCAATATATATCGAAGAAGTCAAAGAAATAGGAGATCGTGGAGCAAGAGCCAAGAAAGATTGTGTAGACAGTGTGGTTTCCAATTTCCTCATAAGAATAGGAAAGTTTGCCTTGGAAAAAGCGTCGAATTCACAAGATGTGGTAAGAGAGGCCACTATGTAAGAGTATGCGGGTGTCTAAAAGAAAACTCTATTTCGATCATCAACTCTATTCAAAAATTTGAACTGAATAAATTACACATGAATGTCCATGGAAATTACTTCAAAAATGTAATAGCTACATATGACATTGGCACAATTGTATCTATCGCTAGATCAAGAGTTCAAAGTAAATATCGATTCCAACCCAATTAAAAAAGTATCATTTAGAATATATCTTTAACTTAACTTATTTATTTATTTACACATGAAGGAAGAGGGATTGTTGTATATTATTAATATATAACTTCCCTATAAATAATTTAATAAATGTACATATATTCTTTTCTGTAAATTTATGCAAGACAAAATATATTGTTAGTTAGAGAACATCAAACCCATCATTACCAAAAGTGTACTCATAACTTTTTTGTGAACACTGGCCATAAAGGATGAATAGATAACTTTGTCACGAAATCTAAAGAATAGAAATGAGGCAATAAAGTAACAAGTTATTTAAAAAATATCGTTAATATTTACGTGTTGACAATTAAATGATAACAAAACATTCATTCCATTTGGTGATCAACAATTCCCTCAATTTCTTAGTACATAGTTTGGACCTCCTTTTTATATTGATGATATTCATCATACTCAAGACTCTCTCAGCATCACAATTGACAATTGGAGTATTTTTGTACACAAATAGTTCCTTTAGTTTTGTGTAGCTAGGATTCTTTTGAAGCACTTCTTTTAACTTGGTCTTGAATGGCTCTTCCTTCAAATCTTGAGTCAGATTTTCTACTATGGTTAGGCTGGTAAGAAGATGGATGCAATTTTTCCTCAAGTGCAGTTATTGCCAAAGGTATTTGACGAAAATTTTCCTGCATAAATACGACTTCTTCTCTTAAGGAATCATTATTAATTACTTCTTGTGCTCTTCTGGTTGCTCCCAAATCTTCACCAAGGCTGTTTAAATATTCTCTGAAGACGTCGAAGTGATGGTAGTAGTACTTCACTGCTTTTAACCAAGTTCCCTATCTTGTTATAATTGGTTATGGAGGGAGGGGAATTTCGTACGAAGCAGTACATACTCTCTTTCTTCTTCCAGGATTCAAAAACATCTTCTTCACATTGGAAATAAGTTCGTTCGTTAAAGGAAACTTTTGTTAAACCATATCTGCAACTCTATGTAATGTATGAGCAATACATATAATGTGAATCAATTCCGGGATTTTTTTTCGAAGATCTTCTCCTGCTTTGAGACAATACGAGGCAGAATCAGTGATGAAAACTTTAAGTCTAAGCGGGACAAAATCTTCCCCAATAACTTATGACGATGTTCTTTACATTGTTTGCGTTTACAATCTCAATCAAGTCAATAAGGTAAGGTCTCCCACAGAAATGTCCGTCCAAAGGGCCAATCAAAGATGCCGTCATTGACCTCCCTTGATGGTTGTCACATCTAGTGCAACGAAAATATCGTTTTCTTCCAGCTCTTCTTTTATTCTATTCAAAACTCCTTGACATACTTCCCCAACCAAGTTGTTAACCACTCATCGACCTGGAGAAGTCTTATAAGTATATTTTTCAATAAACTTGGAGAAATTGGGACGATCCAGAACATTTAAAGGGATGTCACACTAAACAAATAACTTTGTTACGTCCAAATTGAATGATGAACCGTTTAATTCTCCTTCGTATCCTTGAATCTTGTGTTTCTTGAAGAATTTTAAGTATGGGAGGTTTTAGAGTGGCGGATTACTTGCCATAAAGAACGAAATGGGCACGAGAAACGCAAAAACGGCGAGACATACTTTTATTTTCCAAATCATAATTCCACACATCAGTACCTCCGTTGTTCGAAACCCATGAAAAAATGCACGTGAGAGAGCATTAAGGAGAAGTTGATTTGCTGATGATTAGTACAATACTGAGGAAAATTTGTTTAGAAGATGCAAGGGTACCAACGTATTTTATTCCTTTTTTTATATAATCACTTTCCACCAATCAAATTCGTTCTTTTTCAACGATTCCAACAACCCTAATTATAACTCAGTGCGTCATATTAAAAAGAAAAGAAAATGGGAGTACATATTCATATTTATACAATAACTATTATTAGAGAAACTAATAAATGAATTGAATTTGAGGACTTAAATCAACAGCTGTGCCAACTATATTAAGAGTGTGGGTTCTATTCTACTGAAGCACTAATATTTCCTTTTTGTCATGTTACAAGATGGAAAACTTTGTTTCCATGATATACAAACCCTTCCCCGGGCATAGTACATTAAATCTCATTATCTGTGTTCACTTATATTTAATGTTCATACTATTCTGGAGAAGGAGGTAAACATGTTATATGTGTTGAGTTATATAGAATAAGGGCTTGACGCGTGCAAGATTATATTCTAGTTAGCAATCTGAAGAGTGTCTTTATTTTTTACTTACCAAGGATGTTATCATAATTCTTTAATCCTTGAAGACAGAACATCTAAATATAAAGTAATCACTTATGAATATGCCGATGAAAGGCGGATATTAATGCAGATGATTTGTAGGTGAGTTATAAGTGTAAGTCTATGTATGACACAGCATCACTTCTCAAAAAGATCATCTCGACTATCCTCAATATTATTGTGCCTTTATCGGTCTTGCGGTTCCGGCTCTTAACCACTAGAACCGTAATCGACAAAGTCAAACCGAGAGCGCAATATATTTTTTATTGACAGTGCCGTATTTCAGGAAGATTTTTTGGTCCGTTTTACAAGGGTGAACGGTTGATTTTCAGGACAAACAGGACAATTGCACAGCACAGATTATATATTGCAAGTGTATCGTTCAATGGACTGTGCGACCATAATTTTCTTCAGGCAAACATTGGGAAAATGAAATCAAAAGGAAAATCTCTAGACGGACAATCAATGCTAATTTATTCAGCAAGGAAGGAGTAAAAAATGCATGGGGCGAGAATGAGAGCAAAAGTTTTGAAATATAAAATGAGGTCAAACAATTTAAACCTCCTTAAGTATTTAGAAAAGAATAACGGAGGAAGTTAATGAACGAGATTATAATGGACAATAAAACAGTTACATAGACAGAAAAGATAGCAGATTATGTTCACAAGTCTTAATGTTCTTAACTCACATGTAAAATAAATAATTGAAATAAATGAAGAAAAAATCTTGTGTTCTTTATCATAACTTAGAAGAAGAAGTTTCTCCTCTCTTTCCTTGAGGCACAGTTGTCAATCAAACTGTCCATGTATTCATGGAGCACCTTGTCCACCATCACCCTGTCATGTTCAAGAGGGTGAGGGAGGAAAGCCTCTCCTGGCCGATGTTGGTCCTCATGTGGTTCTTGAACCTTCTGAGACAGGATAATGACTCCTCCGCCGCACATCTGCTGATGGGCATTGAAGCCAGGATCAAGATCACCTTGTATAGCTTGGGCATCAGGCGAAACACTCTGAGCTTATAAACTCCGCAGCAATTTTTCATGAAATCATGTCTTCTGTCTCAATATTTTAAACATATGATGTAAAATGAAACATTATAATATTAACCTTGAATTGGTGGAAGATTTCATGGTCTGACTGGAGTTGCTCGAGATCAAGCCTGTAGTGCTTGGTGATACGCACCATGACACAGGTCTCTACCTCACTGTCATTGACGATTGCAATGAGATCTATTGTGATATCTGTATCATAGGTAGCAAATCTGCTCTCATGCTCCGATACATTTTTATTGTTTGCAACATCGAAATGTGTTTCACGGAAGTAGGATTCAGTTGTTCCTTTCCCCTTTATTCTCCTTGGAATCTTCGCCTCCTTGAATTCCAAATCAATTGAGTCCTCTTGGTCAAATACTGATTTCATCTCAGACGACTTCAACTCAGCAAGTTTCCACATTGATTCAAAGATTTTCTCATTCTTAAGATCTTCAAGAGTCCTAATCACTAGGTTTACGTGTTTCCGGGCCTTTGTTAGGTCAACCTTTCTGCCTTGAAGTTCATCTGACAAGCTAGATGTGTGTCTGAGGAGTGTCTTCAACAGTTCAATGCCGAAAACAAATTCGTGACTAAAGATGCTGTTGAGCAGAGAAGTTGATGTTGAACTCGACAATGTATCTTTATCTTTTCTCATTATTATGAGGGTCTTCATGATTCTGACCATCCCTAGAGATACAGCGTGTACAGCATCGTAGCGGAGACTCCAGCGGGTAGCAGACTGGTTCTTCAGGGTCATCACCTTGGCATGCTCCTCATCTTTACTTGTTATCTTCACCGACTTGTAGATTGCTGACCTCTTTGGTGACCCTTCAATGAAGTTGTATAAAATTTGTACTCTCCCCATTGTATTTCTCAACAGGGTTATATCTGAGAGAAGATCCTTTGCTACAAGATTGAGGACATGGGCGTAGCAGTGGATGTAGACACACAGTGGGGCTGCTTCCTTCCACCTGGCGGCAAGACCCTTCTTGATGCCGGATAAGTTGGAGGCACCGTCCGCGGCCAGGGAGACAGTGTGGGCGGGGTTAAGGCCGAGATCCTTGACAGCCTCATGAAGCTTCTCAAACAAATATTTGCCGTCAGTCTGGGAAACTTTTACAAACTTGAGGAAGCTCTCTTTCTTGATGCATTCACTCGTCAGATATCCCAGTGACAGACTGAACTGCTCCGTGTTTGACATATCTGATGTCTCATCAACAATCACAGAGAACCAGTAGTCATCATCGCCGGCACAAGTCTTGACATCTTCAATTATATTTTCCGTCACTTTGGATGCTATAATCTCTATCAGCTAATTTGGATGTCAGGTGAAGTCCATTTGGCAAAACCTGCCCCAGCTGAACCAAATTTTTTGACTTCGGCCTCCAGTTTATCTTTGAGAATATGATTGTCGGATGAACGCAGGGACAAAAGCTCCAAGAAGCTTCCTCGATTGTTTTCATAAGATTCGGTCAACTTTTCTCTTGTTTCGTAATCGCCCCTAAAAGCCAATCCTTGCTTTCCGAGGAACCCAACATTTTGGAAAAGATGCCTCAAATAAGCTCTCCACTTCACGACTTCCTCAGCATGTTGAGACTGAACCTGAACCGAGGTTCTTTCTCTTTGATGTGAGGAAATTGATCCACTTTTCCATGGACAGTTTCTGTTTTTTATTGTTTGAATGATCTTTCAGCGAGGAACTGTTTTTCCATGATTGTGAACTCAAATTTTCCATGCTTGGAAATGGAAAATTTGGACCAGGCGAGCACTTGGCTGACTTTTCAACCACGTCAAATTCTAGCCACGGGAACTTACGGGACCAGTCATATTGAAAGTCTCTGGTGTATTTGTCTTCTATCTGAGGACTGTATGTTTTGTAACTTTAGGCACAGTTTCCAGCTCAATCTCCACTCTGGTTCTGGTCTGGATGTCCTTTCGCTGTGGTTCCCGACCGGAAAGTATCGTGTCACCTAGCTGGTTCATGAAGACGTCGGGTTACTTCTGGTCGCCGTCAACAAACTCCGTTTAGTTAGTTTTGCTCTTCTCACCTCCTTGGTCATTGTCGGTAGTCCCAGAGTCCTCTGCATAGGGAATATTGTTGTTGTTGACTACAGAAAGCTGCTTGGGAGATAAAATATACCCAATATCGAGATTAGGAAGTCTTATTGTATGAGAAATCCGCCCGCTGGGGTAATTTGATGAGTCGCAATTATTTTCTGTGTCTGGATTAACTTTCTCTTCAGCAGAAACGGATGGTTCAGATCTTGGTTCCGGCAGAGAGCCCTCAACTAGAGCAGGCTCATCTGAACAGAAGAAGGCAGTGACTAGGAATGAGGATGTAGCAGAGGAAGTTCAATGTTTTCTGCTTCTTATGATCAATTTTCACTTGATACTTGCAGCTGGGGTAATTCTTGTGGAGCTTAACTTTGTCATCATTAAAGTTGTCCTTCTGAATTTCCTTGACAGATAGACAAATCACCAACTCTCATTTAAAATGCGTTTTACGCTTTCCGTGATACATTTCTGATCAAAAATAATTTTTTAAACTCCTATTTGCTAACAACAGCTCACTCTAAAAAAGTACATAACTATTATTATGTCCTTTTTAAGCAGCCATAATTAAATATATCTTGTATTCAATTAAACGCATTCTCACGCTCTTAATTATTTCAAAAGTACTTTACAGCCAAAAATAAAACGGTCAATTATAGGGTTTGAATTCAAATTTCTGGGATGAATTGAAATACCCGAGAGTTTTAACTGTAGTTCAAAATCTCCGTTTTACCAATTTGACTTAATTTGGCACCAACATTACCTTTGATATATAATTTATTAATTTCCTAATTCTATAAATGTGGCAGTGAATTTTAGCTACTTTAAATTCCATTTCGACAAAGATATTCGAGCTTCTTTTTGGGTTGAGAGGCTACAAATATGTAATTTCATTAGAATGACTCAATATTATTAAGAGTTTTTATAATTAATTTATGCCATAGTTCATCTATATTTACTGATGGGATTGGTGGACGGTTGGGTAAGGGTTTTTTTTAATTTTTAGTCCGCTGAAGCGGACAAAGCGCAATACTGACGTACAGCTATGCTTATCGGTCTCGGTTCAGGTACTTTTGATCCTATAAAGAATATATACAGAAATTACAATATATATTATAAAAAATAAATTAGCTTTAATCAATAAGTCAATTTCCTTAGTTATTTTTTTGTACAATTGCCGCGTTTTTCAATGATTTTTTTTTTCGTTGCCTGGGTAATATAGTTGTATCTGAGTTCCAAATAGCTAAGGGCTTCTTATGGATCTGTAAAAGTGGTTTTATGCACCAGATGGTGTAAATTAAAGGTGTCCGCTACTAAGCTTGAGAGCTCCCACATAATATTATATTTCTTAATCCTGTTTTCCCAAACTTTCCTATCTCAACCAGTGTACTATGCATGTGTAGACTGAAAGCTATCCTAAATTCTCTATCTGCCTGCACCCCCCTCTCTGCCCTCCCCTCACGGCCACCAATTTGAAAATTATTGTCTTCAACAACTTTAGTTTTCAGAGCCCCTACTTGAACTTGGGGCACAATGCACTCTGTTTATAAGGTAGCTGCGGCCCTGTTTATATCTAAAATCATTTCCTGGGCCCGAATTTTCTAGCTACGCCTCTTATTTTAAGTGCCTGTTACCAAACTGAGCCTGTAAAAAAAAAAGAACCACGACTGAAGACCGGAACCGAGACCATTGAAATGGAAGAACCAAGACCCGGACCGATAGAACCGCTGAACCTGAACCGGGCACAACCTTGTAATTATACTCTATCATCAAGCAAAAAAAAAAAAATTGAACTACAATGTTCCCGAAATGAATAAACCCATTTAAATCATAAAATCTCAAAACAAGCAACAAGATTTCTCCTTTAATCCTTCATCTTGAATCAATATTTATTTTTGCTTGCATGCATTATTCTTAATCGTTTATAAGCTTATGAGCACTCAAATTTAATTAGTTCGTAGAACAAATAGGATATACAACAATGAACTTTATTAATTAAAAGCAACTTTTATATAAAATTCTTTGCATGCTTTTTTTATTGATGTTATGGAATGACTAATATTTGACTTCAAAATATTATTGATGTAGCTATTCTAATGTTTTTATTAATAATAGATCAGAATCACGGTTCAAATAGGACTCAAGTAGGTTCAAGGGCTCATTTTTGAGTGTGCACTTAAAATCTTAGAATTGTGTGAATACTAAAGACAAGAACTCCTTATATACAGGTCGTTCAGGTAAATCCGGACCACTTTTAACTACCTCATGATCAATAAGGGAGGTAAGTAGACGTTTTGAAATTTTATTTACAAGTTTTAATAATACAAAAGAAAAAATGCATTCAATCTTTCCGCCATCTTCGCCAATCCTTTGCTCGATATGAGGCTTAAAGGATTTATAGGCATTGACCTCGCAGGGGAGACTGTGTTCCAGTACTTGATGATGAAGGCCTTCAAGGAGTTGATTCTGTTGTGTGAATTGGCAGAGACCGTCCTCTCTAACTCCCCCTAAAAAAATTAATACATGGGATTCAAATAGGGGGAGTTAGAGGGCCAGATGTGGAGGTGTCAAAATGACACCCTCTGTTATTTCAAATAGTTTTGGGTCTTGTGGGCCTTGTGAGAGGGGCCTGGGTCTTGTTGAAACAGGAACTTGACAGCATTGACCTCAGCTATCATCCTAGGTATCACTTGGTCAGACAGGAGTACTTGTTTGCGACCACCCTCTGTTTTGGCTCAAAGAAGATAGGGGCATGAAACTGCCATTGCTCCCAATAACTCCAAGGGGGGTAATGCTGGCTGGAAGCTTGTTTTTAAAGACGTGGGGGACATTAGCTCTCGAATGTGGTAAACCATATGTCGTTGTGGGTGCTGGGGATCTGTCAACAGTCCATTGTTTCTCATCCAAATGAAAGATGATTCGGTTACCATGGAACTTCAAATCGTTCAGCAATTTTCTTCTGTGGGCTGCCCAGGGAGTCTAAATTTTGTCTATAATGATATGTTTTTTGTAGAGGGGTTATGGTTTTATCCTCAGGTCAGTATTTATGGGCCTGGAGACTGTTGTACGGCTTACTTGCCACTTTTTGTGAAGAACGTTAGTGGGAGTCCCATTAGATGCCTTCACAGATCGTTTCAGATCTACAAGGAATCTGGGAGTGCGTTTTTATATCACCCTGGGACTTTTCTATTATTACCCCTCCTCCTTCCAGCGGTTATAGACGACGAAGACTGTGCTCTTTGGATACCCCACCATCTTCTTGATTTACGCTCCGCACAAGTCAATTCAATAAGTGTGTTACTCCGGATCACATCTATCGTAAATACTTGTATTGAATTAAAAGTTACGGCACTAACTTAAAGCATCCGCAAAACCTCTCACTTTAAAATTGAAATAACCGAGTTAAATGTTTTTCCTTATTGTTCAAGATGTAGTTAAAGATGCTTCGGATTTACCTGAACGACCCTGTATAGTATACTTAGTCCTTGCGGGAGGTAAAGATTCAATAAATATGAAATTTGAAGATTGCAAACTCTTTGTAATTGCTACATGTAAAGATATTTTAATTTCCAAAGCTGTCTATAAATATTATCTGGACTAGAAATTAAAAAGAGGAAGAAGCGGTCGTATGTCTTTTATAAGAATACATTATATTAGGAATTGTGTATATAACCAAGGAATACTAAAATTACCGGAAAGGAATGAAAAATATCGCGCTCACACACTTGGCTTTCTCTTTTCCTGTAACTTCAAAAATGAGAAATGACTTGTACGATTTATGAAAATTGATCGTATAAATATTTCCGTCTCGTAACAATGTCTCATGATCCTAAATTAATCTATTTCTTTACTTATTCTAAATTATACTTATGGTTTTAACTTAATAATTTCATTTTATACGCAAATAAATAAAGACTTAATTCATATTTCATTACTTTTCATATTTATTTAGCTTATATTTTTTTTACATTAGTTTAAAAATAATTCTTATTTCGTACGTAACGAAAACATATAATATTGGAAGTATTTGTTAGGTAGAATGAAGTTTTGGCAATTTTTTTCTTGTACTCATGATGGTAAATATTTTATTTGCAGTAAGCAGCTCAAAATTCTTGTTCACAACGTTGATAATTGTATGTGCAGGAGTAGTGCATAGTGTTGGATCAGTCTAAAAAACTAAAAAGACTGCAATCCTAACAAAGTTTGTCAGTCCAAGGACCGGTTCTTATTGGTCTTTTATAGAAACTACAACAGCTGAATTTACGTAGTTACTACTAACTACGTCATTTGAGTCGCTGAAGTTACATCATAGTTCATAAGCTCTTTCAAGGAGACCTGTAGGAGATGTGTGGCTAGAACGTAATATTATACGTTCTAGCTATCAGTCATTATTTTCTTGGTTCTTATATTCTTCAATCCTAGCTATGAGTGAAGAAAATAAAAAGATAGCTAGGACCGTAGGATTGAAAGACCGATTTTTCAGTCCTTAGGACAGTTGAGTGTTAAAAAAGATCGAATTGAAAAAGAAAAAAAGACTGAAAGGGGAGGGGGAAAAAGATCAGACCTAGGACTGATCCAACACTATTTGTACTCCATGATTAATTAATTATTAAGTAATAACAAAAAAATATTGAGCTATTGTGCACGGCGTTAGTTCGCAAACACAAAAATACCCTATGTATTTTTGTTGTCAGCTGTCGATTCCCTCTTCTCCCTTGATACGCAATTTATTCTTTTCATTATTAAACAAAGTAATAATTTATTAATTCTCTATTTATGCTCCGTTTCTAAAAGAACAGGAATACAATTTCTTGTTGATCCTTTGTGGTTTATATAATATATATACATTGGCCATTTTATTATTTCAATGAAGAAATTTTGGCTATTTCTTCATATATATAATATAATAACTAATCATAACGACTCTTTTAATAAAATAATACTAAGCAATATTATAATACAGTATCGAATAAAATACTAAAATGGCTAACTACCAGATGATTTTGGCCTTTTTTCGCTTTCTTTTTGGATAAAAGGTTGTGTGATAAAATAAAGGTAACGCCGTGTGTGAACTACGTTTTCCTTTGTTATAAATTATAATTTATAAAACAAGAGGAAGAATGTCAGTCTTTCTGTGTGGAAAACAAGTGAGCGCTACTTTAAGACGCCCTTCCAGTTATTTTAATATTCCTTGATATAAAACATGGGCTGAAAAGTCCCAAACTTCAAACATAATACCGATATTATTTTTTTTTCAATTAATCTCGTGTTCAGTTGGTTCCAACCTATAAAAGACAGCTGTCAAAATTTCATGAACATCTGTTTTTTAGATTTTGAGTTATTATGCTGAGTGTGACGTCAAACTTAGCCAAAATTATTTAATATAAATAATAAAATGGCCAATTTATATCAAGTCGTAACCAAGGTTAATAGAAATACAATGTTAGACCATCATTTAATCGGGTTTGCTAGAATTTCAGTTTGATCTACTATACCGATTACTGGACAAGATAAACAGATTTTGACGTCATAGAGTATAACAACGTTATATTAATAGCATATAATACTAGAAATTATATGATTATGAATCATTGATTAATATTAACAGTATATACTCCTTAACGTGAATTTTGAAACTGGGGTGAAAGTCAAACATAAGTTGGAAAAGCGTTATGGTATAACCTTTTATTTCTATTAACCTTGGTCGTTACCTTTATTGTATCACGCAGCCTTTCATGCAAAAAGAAAAAAGTCCCTAAATAATCTGGTTAGGCAAATAAGTAAATCTTACTATCTGATATTTATCTCTTAAGAATTCTCAGACTCTTAGTAAATGTAATTTTTGTTACTTTACTAGAACGAAAAATTTCTGGATATTCCCAAGCGCGCAAGGGCCCGTCAAAGTATCCTTTTTGGGCATTTTACAGCTTTTCTCAGATGTTATTAAACTTTTTATTAAATAAGTAGGAAGATTAAGTCTGGTAAACTACACATTTACTTAATTTCTCTCATTATTATATTAGGAGTTGGTTTATTGGTTTGAAACTTATATCCCTTAGAAATAAGGTTTAGTTCTTGACGATATTCTTGAATTGATTTGTTAGTAGCAAAACGGAATTCTATAATCTAGTCCAGAATTGCGTGGCAGGAATAAGAATTAGTATTTACACTTTATTTTTAAATGAATGAAGCTCATATATCATTTCCATGTTATTTATCCCCAATTTTTAAAATGAATTAGGTACATTTATAAATTTCTTAAAATTCAAATTCTACAAAGTATTTATAAGATACTGTAATATCTGTAGTATGCCTAGTAATATTTTGTTAAAAACATAGCTATTTATTTGTATTTCTATATGATAGCCAAAATTTATTCATAGAAATAATAAGATAGCTAAGAAATTGTATTCCTGTCAATTTCGAAACCGAGCATAAGTTTAATATAACACGTCGTTATCTTTATTGTATCACGCAACCTTTCCCCCAAAAAGAAACCGAAAAGAGGCCCAAAATCATCTGGTAGTTAGCCATTTTAGTATTTTATTCCATACTATATTATAATATTGCTTAGTAATATTTTATTAAAAGAGTCCTTATTATATTATTTCTATAAAGAAATAGCCAAAATTTCTTCATTGAAATAATAAAATGGCCTTTATATATATATATTATATAAACGACAATGGATCAACAAGAAATTGTATTCCTGTTCTTTTGGAAGTGGAGCATAAGTAGAGAGTTAATAAATTATTACTTTGTTTATTAATGAAAAATAATAAATGAAACATCAAGGGAGAAGAGGGAATCGATAGCTGACAACAACATATATGGGGTATTTTTGTGTTTGCGAGGTAACGCGGTGCAGGATAAGAGAAAAATACTATGAGTTAGACAAAAGAAGAGAATAGGCTTGAGACGACTACATGCTACTGTGGTGTGTTCATATATATGTATGAATATAACTAATTAATAAAAAACAATTTCCGAAAATGAACACTAATTAATTTACTTATATGACAAATATAGCATATGAACAATGACGATCTGGCAATTTATCAAACAATCTTTTTTAATTGAATCAAAATATGCAATCCCATATATCAATATAGTATTTATTAAATATTATGTTTCAGCCAAATGTCACAAATAATCATTCGGCGAATTGTCTGTTCGGCAAATTGTCCTTACACCATATTATATAAATGACGAGGTATCGACAAGAAATTGTATTCCTGTTCTTTGATAAACGGTAACATATGTATAGAATAACTTATTACTTTGTGTTTATTGTACGACGCAACCTTCAAAAAAACTGTTCTGCGTTATGAAAAGGAATAAATTAAGAAATAGCCATGACGTATCAAGCGAGAAGAAGGAATCAGCAGCTGATAACAAAATACATACCAATGTTACTAGAACAAGGTTAGGTAACAAGAAAATGGCTATGCATCAATGTTTTTGTAGCATTGATCAAGGACTCCTGCAACCAGGACAGGACACTGCGCTCACGCGTTTCCAATATGTGTCTTTGTTGATTGAATATCGAATGTCTCTCTTAAAGGGTTTTTTACAAAATAAAGAGTTTTTAAAAGTATTTTGCTAGGGAAAATTATCAAAATAATAAAAATGAGGACTTCTAATAGAAGTGGTATTTATTAGTACTTTTAATCCAAATAAACAGAAAAAACAAATAAAAAAGAAAAAGGACTATCAAAAAGTACACAGTTGGTCCAAGTCTACGAGTCAAAAGATTTTGATTGAAATTTTAGCTTTTTTACTAAGAGTTTAGAATTCTTAGCTGAATATTCTCTTTTTTATTAAAAATCGGATGTCCTCATTCTGTTTAGCACTTAAATTTTTACCCATGACATGAAACAAAGCGAATGAAATTCTTTGAAGAAAATCCCTTCCTCGTACTTTACTCCCACGACGGCGATAATGTCAGAGTTTAAACTGTTCTGCAGGTTGTCAATGAATGTGGCAACAAGTGAAAGGATTTGAAAAATAATAATTATTTCTCTTTGAGGATAGTTTGATGTAAGAGCATATAAGAAATAAAGACAGGAGAGGTTAATTATTTAGGTCAGATGGAGTCAACAACACCCCTCTGCTCATTATGTCGATGAACTCTTTCAGGTCTTATTATTTGTTGCGTCTTGATGAACGATATGTATCAAAGATTATTTATAAAGAAGACCCAAGATTTGATTGGAAATGAAAGGATGAAATGTGTGGAGGAGTAAAACACTTTTACATGAACATATGTCTTCTTATTAATACAAAACCATACTCGTAATTTGTTTACAAAATACAAGACTATTTATAATACGTAAAACTCAGTAATTTAATACACTAAATCAACATACAAGAAAATAAGAACAAGAAAGGATGAAATATATAAATCACCCCCAAAAGAAAACTAATCCATAGCGGTGCACAAACAATTCCTGCGAACATGAACATAGCCTACTGATCTGCTCCATCCATGTTCCAGGCAACGGACAAACCGTTTGTTCTTGGAGTTGAAGATATTATCTCCATTTTGTGAGTATTCTCAGCACCAGGGAAAGTCAATACTTCTTAGAGGTTTTAAGTCCCCAGCACCCTCTCGTCCCTGGTTTTACAAACCGTTCACCCTTATTGAGGTTTAATAAGGACACAAAGCACTATTACTCGTCCCTATTTTATTAACCTTCACCCTTAACGAAGTTTAGAGACATTATATACCCTGTTTTGTCCTGTAGACATCTTGCTATAAGTTTGAAACCTCATCCAACTCAAGGGATGATCATTTAGATCCAGAGGACCGTTCCACATCCATTAACCAATGATGTGAACGGGACATCATCGGTGTTGAAAAAAATGTTTTGTTTCAACAGAGAACCAAAAAGAAGTTGCCTAGTACTAAATCCACTTTTAATTAAAATGGTCCCTGAAAAGGACAACATTCACTTCTTTATGACCAAAACTTCTCTTCACTTTATCCACGAAAACTGAGCACAGTCCATATTTCCGCCTTCCGAACAGACAAACGAGCGTTCTCTATCGACGAAAATAGGGCTTTAACTCCAACAGGGCTATTTCGCCGACAATCCCATCAATTTATTGGAGGTAAAGATGAAAATAATTATTATATTCGCCAATGTTGCGTCTTGACGAACGATAATTAAACTTATTTATAAGGTGGAAAGATCCAGGATGACCGAGAGACAAATGAGAAGATGAAATGGCGTGGAGGAATAAGACTACACTGTTTATAAGATCATATGTATTCTTTATAATACCAATCCATACTCGTAATTTTTTTACAAAATACAAGACTATTTATAATACGTAAAACACAGTACTTTAATACACTAAAGAAATACAAGAAAATAAGAACAAGAAATGGATGAAATACATAAAACATGATAATTTAAGGTTGGGATATTGAAGGTTATTGAGTCCGGAAAAGTGTGACTCTGATATTTAATCATTTTTATGATGTTTTTTTCTTCTTCTTAATAAAAAGCCGATCAATAATACCCAGCAACAAAGTAAACAACATTACTTTATCCCTGGAAGATTGTTCAAAAAAACAATGGAGCATCTAATTTGGATTTTTTCAGTTAGTCAAAAGAATATGCTTTTCCAGGTCTTCATCAGCTCTGACATTTAATTTCTGAAGTAGTCAGACCTGATCTTGAAAAAATCAAATATTGTTAGATATTAAAATATTGTAAAAATAATTAATTTTAAATAAAGAATTACTATTAACAAATATTGTTTACCTGAGAATTTGACAAGACTCAGAATACCAATATTTTTCTGTGCTTCAAGGAATTTATTTCACGCTGATGTAGTAGATACCTTCACTTAGTTGTCTGTACTATCCAAACTTTCTTTCGGTGGGATCAGATTGGAACATGCCGAGGAGTACATAGGAGAAGTCTTCAACTATAGAAGATACTCTAAAGATGCTGAAGCAAGGCAGTCTCTTTGATGCTAGGAAGGGTTCTGAGCCCAGATGCTTTACTGTTTTCCCACTCCATGAGAAAGTGGACAAAATTTCTCAAGAAAGAGAAGACAAGCTTGTTCTTCTCAGAGATTGGTTCCCCCCCTCATTTCTCGTTTATGTTGCCAACTCCAGGTGTCTTGACGTTTAGGATATTCTACATAGTCCTGAGCTCACATTCTCCCAAATGAGTGCGGTTGAAAGAAGACAAGGTGAATATAATCTAGCTGTTAGTTTGGTGAAGAGGAGAGACATTTGCTCACGAATGAAAGAGAGCTTAGAAGCTTGCTTAGGTTCAATCACTGAGGAGTTGAGAAACTTCACTAACTTGTTGAAAATGTCTTCCCAGGTCTCTGTTTGATTCCATTCTTCTTTTGCTCCCAGAAAGGAAGGCAAATTGCGCTCACTTTTTTTCTACACGAGGAGGCTGACACATTCTTCCCATGTTTTATAAATTATAATAAAGGAAAACGTGGTTCACCAAAGTTAATTAATTTTTTTTGTTATTACTTAATTAATAATGGTGTACAAGTGTTCTGCTCCTGGATGCAAGCAGGGGTATGACGGCATTAATAAGGATCCAGATGTGAGCTTTCACAAATTCCCCATGAAGGACTCCAAAATTCTAACCAAATGGCTTAGGGCTATCCCAAGAGATACAATTTACTAGACAACAACAGCGAATTCAAGAGTATGTAGTCTGCATTTTAAAGTGATTGATTTTTTTTACTGAATCTTTTGATCAATCCCGTGATAAAGGAAAATCACTCCAACGATGGTTAGCAATGCTCCCCAATATTGCTTGTAAATATCTTAGACGGCTCGTTTTTTGCTATATTTCCTTTCAAATATTTTTAGAAGCACTGCCCAATGCTTGTCAAATGTCTGGACAACGAAATTATATTCATTCAGAAGCATTCTCTTCAAATTCTAAATTATGTAATTTAATATAATATTGCAATTTCTTCCCTTGTAATTTTAGTAATCAATAATACTTTGAATTATAAATGTTATATATTCACCGGCGGTTTGAAAGAGGAATCCATCCCATCAAAGTGGCCGAATCTGACAAGCTACCTTTCATCACTATAACCACCTCCAAGACCAACACAGGCATCAACTAGCACCAATAGAGTGCATTTGGAGAATAAAAGACAAGAAGCTCTGGAGTATGCAATGTTTATGGAAGAGACCGTTCTTTCGGTACAAGATCTCCATGACAAACTATCTTCGGAATCATTGGCCTCGGGGTTCTTGTTGCTTAAACCTCCAAAAGTTTCACTTGTCAAATTCATAAATTCAGATTTGAAAGGGATAGAAATTGCTGCTTGCTTGGAGGTGGAAGAAAACCTCTCCTTCAGAATTTTATGTAACAACATCTAGCTAAATAAGATCTTAGTATCACATTGCATAAATTCAGAAAATAAAATTAACTCAGTCACTGAAGCCATCAACATTAGCGCTTTTCTGGATTCCACAGATAGTCAGACAGAGAAAGAGACATTTGACAACATTTCCCAACAATCTTCCAAGCTCGTTGTTCATAATGGAGCAAATGTCTCATCGCTTCAAACAGCCTAAAGGTAGAAAATATTCTTCTGGACTCCTTTCCGTTGCTTTGATATAGTACACTGCCAGTTCTGGCCTCTACGAGCAAATATATACGTCCAATGCTCTGCAACTACCGTCTCCCAGATATCTTAGGACCGTATCCAGTGTGATTACGGCAGAAACAGGATTACGTTCATCCACGACAAAGTACTTAAAAGCACGAATTAGAGGCTTTAAGAGCAGCGAAAAAAATGTAACACTTATAAAACGCGTTTATGATTTACAACAATAGGAATGGCATGCTGAAGAAATAGTTAGCATGGTACATAAATCAATTTGAGATATCTGCCTCTAAAAAAAGAAAATGATTCTAGCTAGTGCAAAAAAGTGAATTCTTCTTATTGAAATTTTGCCAAAAAATAGAGTATAAATTCCAAGAATTTCACATTATTCATGAGGACGGCATTGACAAAAGAGCAAACGTTTTTAAAAGGCTGTCTGATCCTCTTTTTGAACTTTATATTAGTTGGCGTAAGGAATTGATTGTCTCTTTTGTGAAAATTAGGACAAGAATAAGAGTTTAGGACCTAAATCACAAACTTCAACTCAAAAATATAATTCTGAATTTGAAAAGATTGAAACTAATTGGCCAATTTACGAATTAGTAATTACAAATATATTTAGTTCATCAAATAATTTTAATGAGTGAAGGATTGTTTTTGATTTAGTATATTTATTTCAAAAATTATGTTCTGACCCAAGGTTAATAGAAATACTATTAACTATTATTTTTACTAACCTTGGTTCTGACCTATTTTTCATTAAACATAACTTTTAATTAATTTAAAAAAAAAAAAATTTAGTACCGTAATCGTTGGGGGTAAAAATTTACACCAATAATTGTTTGATGAGAAAGTAAAATACTATACATATTATGTATTAATACAATTTGTTTTATCGAATTTCCTCCTAAATTGGCTCCTCTGTGACGTCATCAAAATAGCTAATATAATTGTAAATAAAGCAAAGAAATCTCTTTTCGACACATCTTATATATAGTCACCTTCTAACATATGGTCGATTCCCGTTCCATCGTTTTAGAGAGAATACAAGAGAATTATAATTATCAATATCTTTTTCGGCAACAACAAAACGTTCATATTATAATTATATGAATTGATTATTTAGAAGTATTTTCTGAATAATTTTCTCAATTAATTCGACTATTTTCAATGTGATTTCCCTCCCCCTCCTTGCTCCGAGCCACGCCGGGTAAATCTTTGCTAGTACTTCAATGTAGTACTAGCATAAATTTAAAAAGTAAGAATTCAAATAAAAGTTATCATTATCATAGAAGTGGTTGCTAATATTATTTGAATATCTGGCTATGTTTATTAATACTGTAGACTACTGTTTGTAACCATGAAACTTTGAGCGACTGCATCTAAGTCATTTATGAGTATTTTTAAATATTCATTTTTTTAGATAGGGGATATATAATATTAAGTGCATGTTTGTAATAAAAACCATCAGTATAACGAAGAAATTAAGAACTAGTGGATATCATGTATCAACATAAAATTACATTAAGATCTTAATTGGTCACTTATCTTGAATATATTAAATATAAAGTTTAATGTAATTTATCGCTATATCAGCGAATACGATTCCTTGAATAAGCATATTTTGACATATATATTTTTGTAAATATTTAAATGATACTCCGTAAACTAAATTTTCTGAAGCATCCCTACTTTCATATTGATTGAACAGTTTCTAACAGACCAATAATATTTCTCAACTAATAAGAAGGATTTTGAAACCTCAACTCGCCTGACTACAATCATAATAATAAAATAGGATTTACATGACCAAAATAAAGCCGAATGGAGATCCTTCGGGAGAGTAATATTTCAACATGGTGACATGTAATTTAGTTGTTTAGAAGAAGATTCCTGACTCAATCAGTTTGGGAATTGCAACGACATTAAGATATTCCAATAGAAGTCTACATAAGTTATAAGATCCCTTCTATTGTTTTTAAAGACATAATCACTTAACAGTTACCAATAACTATTTATATATAATAGCAGGTTAGAATACGCTTTGCAGACAAAAATATCGAGAAAGAGAGACATGTCATTTTCCACTTGTATTCCAATGACATAACAGAATTATAAGTAATAAAGAAATCAGGGATGAGCTTGAAGTGTTCAGGTTATATAATTATCCACAATAAAGACTGTACATCACTTATAAATGGAATCGATATCAATTCGATTGCAATTGAGTGATTTCTGCGCAATATACAATAATGTATCAAGGACACAGAAGGATTCATATCAATGAAATAGTATTCTTAGGAGACGAAGCAGAGTTGACTTAAGGAAGAATTGACACAAGTATTTCAACAAATGACATGTGGATTGAAGATGAGAACTCTCTCTTCGTTCCTCACTGGGTCTTTCAATCGATTATTCTGTATTCTTATGGAACTTCTTAGTTCTTAAAGAAAGATATGATGATTCCGTAGAAGATCTAGAGCAATTGATGTATTCTTGAGCATGGATTCAATGAAGTCAGAACTCACTATCACAGACCTTCATGCTAAGGGGCATGTAGATAATGAACGATTACTTCCATTAAACTTAAAGAAGATCCACAGAGTCAAGTACAAAGAAGTGAGATCCCTTGAACAGAAAATTGAAGTTGAAGGCTAGTAAGTAGTATATATATATAGATATATATATGAATATTTAGGAACGATGAGTAGTTAGTTTGCAGATCTATAAATTCGATTGCTCCGTAGGAAAGATCCATCCAAATTACTATGATTCATGAATGAAATGTCTTACTACGCAATTCTACCTCTTCTCCCATCTTACTTCTGCTGACTGTTGAGAAATAAAATTCTGTCATACATTTACCTACAAGAGTTCAAAGGTTTCTTGAATAATAAAAAAGAATTTTAAGCCCCTTTTTATCGTCCCAAACCAATGAGTTCTAATACTATCTGGAGGAGCACAAGCTTCAACCACGCAACCTTTTGTGGTGAAAAACATAATTTTTGATAAAAATTCAACTTGGTTCACTCATATAAACTTTGTACAATTATAAGGGTATACTATTTGTATCTCACTTAGTAAAGGGTATAAAGGTTTTCTAATAAAATATGTCATTTTGATTAGCCCACTATTTCGGTAGATGCCACTAAAAGACTCTAGGTAAAGAGTGGACACTCAAGGCAAGGAAGCTAGGGTTTAGTAGTTCTCAATTCTGATTGGCTTAAAATTAGAAGCTGCTACATGTTCTTCCAGCTAGACACCTAAGACATTTGGAGGGGGGGGGTGAAGGAGCGAGTCACCCCGTTAGTGAAAAGAGAAGAATAACGTTAGGACCATAGTCCTCGCTCCTTGTTTTTAGATTGAATTTTTTATTTTTCCCTTGACGAGAGTCCTTTAGATGTTACTTTTGGATCTCTAATTTGTTTAGATTTGATAGATTCAAACTACGCCATTAATAAAAATGGAACGATACACGCTTCAACAACGCATTGAAATTATTAAAATTCAATATAAAAATGGGTAAGACCTGGAAGAGACTGTTCGTAAAACTAAATTTTTTTGGGTCGTCGTGAAGTACCTTCTCAGACCGCAATACAAAATTGGTCGCTCAAGAACAACTGAGAATATTGTATTGCTGCTGTACCCAAAAGCGTTGAAGGAACCCCAGGTTTGTCCATTCCTCGTCGTTCTTTAGAATTGGGCATTCCACAAACGTCATTACACCGTATTTTGCATAAAGACTTGGGTCATAAAAAGGATACGGTCCTGTAAGCGTAGATGTGCCGCCATTTGGCTAATACTGTTTTCCATTATTAATGACATAACTTTTTCTTTGTATTGTAATAAACATCCGATCATTTCTCGCAAAAAATGTAATTTTTCTTTAAATATCAAAATAACACCTTACTGTAAAGGCCTTCATTTTAAGCAACTCTTCCATTTTTGATATCCTAAAATTTGTTCTGGAATAAAAAATGATCATGGGAATTAGATGTACCTAGTTACTAGAAATTAAATTATTTTGATTCTTTTAAGCTCATGAATGGGAATATAGAAAATTGATTCTGACTAATTTTTCCAATGGGCTCTATTTCGACCCTAATAATAAAAATCTTGTTCATCCCAATGAATTAATTACATTATTAATGCTATATTAATGTGGGAATATTTCATATTATTTGAATAAAACTTATTCTAATTCCAAATCCATTCAACTCAGTGCGTAAATACATGCGACTTTACAAACTCCCGGCTGAATTAAATGTAATTACTTAATTAAAAATACATTATTTTGATCCTACTCATAAACTGGAGATATGAGTAATTGATGCAGTAGGTATGTATAAAGTTTTTTATCCCTTTCTGTACGGCAACAAGCATATAAATATATAAGCATAGTTATGAATTTACAATAACAATATTATTCAAAGATATTGGATATAATATTCCATATTATTTGAATGAAACTTACTACATAATCTTGTACTGTACTCAGTGTGAAGTTGACACTTTATTTTTTGAAGGCCAAATTCATCAGTTTAATAATGTTCTGAAAGTTTACTCTAGAATCCCCTATAATATATATATACTTGATTTTGAGTAGTGTATACGTTAAATTAATCTATCATTCCTTGCTCAAAATAATATTTTAGGATTTCGAATATTATCCCAAAATGGAGGATAATCCGTTATGTTGAAATAAAATTACAACTAAGACATATATTATACTCTTATAATTGTTCAAAGATCATATGAGTTCACCAAGTGGGATTAATCATTTCAAAGATGATGTTTTTCATCACAACAGGTTGCGTGATTGGAGCTTGTACTCCTCCAGATAATATTAGAACTCATTGACAAAACTAAGTAGAATGGCTATATATTTCCATAACTTTAAATCAGCCAATTTTGAAAAAAAAAGAAGCAATCTCAATTAAAATCTCATTTAAAAACAGCACGAATCTCTCCAGCAGCAGTACGTAGTAAATAGCGGGAATATAAGAGCCCGGGATGTTAGTGAAGAAGCGGTAAAAATAGGAAGTATTTAGTATAGTTGTAGCATAGAAAGAATGGCGGGAGAGGAAAAGGACCGTTGTATCACAGTGTAATGTTTATCTTTTGGATGGAGTGATTTTGGCGCGTCGTAGTTGTGTAGTGGTGCAGCTGGTGAAGAAAGAGAAGAAAAGGAGAGAAGAGGAGAGGAGAAGAGAGGGAAAAAAGGTGTCCGCAAGTGGAGTTGTGAACTTGTGTGCAGAAAGGGAAGGAAGCGTCTTCTTTGAAAAGAACCGGGTTACTGGCGAAATGAGTAAATTGAGCGAAAGCGGATCCGGGAAGGATGGAGGGAACAATGGAGGCGGAAGCAATGAAGGTGTATTTGACGAAGCCGTTGAGGAGAGAGTAATTAATGAGGAGTACAAGATCTGGAAGAAGAACACTCCGTTCCTCTATGATTTGGTAATGACTCATGCCCTGGAGTGGCCAAGTTTAACAGCACAATGGCTCCCGGATGTGACGCGTCCTGAAGGAAAAGACTATTCCGTTCACAGACTCATCCTCGGAACTCATACTTCGGATGAGCAAAACCATCTTCTCATTGCGAGCGTCCAACTTCCGAATGAGGATGCACAAGTAAGTGATGAATCTGGAGTATCTGGAGGACTCGTTGACTCCATGGCTTTCACTCTTCTTTTCAGTTTGATGCCTCCCACTACGATAACGAAAAGGGGGAATTTGGTGGATTCGGATCCGTGTCTGGAAAGATTGAGATCGAGATTAAGATCAACCACGAAGGAGAAGTGAATCGTGCTCGGTTCATGCCTCAAAACCCCTGCGTCATCGCTACGAAAACCCCCAGCTCTGATGTTCTCGTGTTTGACTACACCAAACACCCTTCCAAGCCCGATCCCATGGGCGTATGTACTCCAGATCTAAGACTTCGTGGTCACCAGAAAGAAGGGTATGGCTTATCCTGGAACCCCAATCTCAATGGATACCTTCTTTCAGCTTCAGATGATCATACCATTTGCCTCTGGGACATCAACGCTCAACCCAAGGATAATAAAGTCATTGATGCCAAAACTATTTTTACAGGACACACTGCAGTTGTGGAGGATGTGGCCTGGCATTTACTTCACGAGTCCCTCTTTGGTTCCGTCGCAGATGATCAAAAACTTATGATTTGGGACACACGCTCTGCAACTCACAATAAACCCTCCCACACTGTTGACGCTCATGCGGCTGAAGTTAATTGCCTCTCTTTCAACCCCTACTCTGAATTTATTCTGGCTTCAGGCTCTGCTGATAAGACTGTTGCTCTTTGGGATTTGAGAAATCTCAAGCTTAAGCTCCATTCTTTTGAATCACACAAGGACGAAATATTCCAGGTAACTATTCTTTTAATGCATTCCTTCTTTGTTGAAATCCATGCTTTATGTTTAATATAATTTAATAGGTACAATGGTCTCCTCATAACGAAACTATCCTAGCCTCCTCTGGTACAGATCGACGCCTTCATGTCTGGGATTTATCTAAAATTGGTGAAGAGCAAAGCGCTGAAGATGCAGAGGATGGTCCACCGGAGCTTTTGTTTATCCATGGAGGTCACACAGCTAAAATAAGTGATTTCAGTTGGAATCCTAATGATCCCTGGGTAATTTGTTCCGTGTCAGAGGACAATATCATGCAAGTTTGGCAAATGGCAGAGAATATTTACAACGATGAAGAACTTGACACGCCGGCTTCAGAAGTTGATGATAAATAACGTGTTGTATACCATTACCACCCTTTCTATTTCCTCAATGAACTTTTTTATTATTATTATACAATGTATATCGACCTACATATATATTAATCGGAATGTTTTTTATTTTATGATTCAAGCTATAGTATTAAAGGAATAACTACCGATTGTATTTATAAGCATAAGTAATATATATTTTTAAACATTTATTATTTAGTAGTCAGCGGCATTATTTGCTAGATAGTCCTTGCGTCCGATATCTGCAACCTTCTTATTTTGAATAGACTCCAATTTCGGGCAATTCGTGATTCTGTGACCAAGACCGCCACAATAAGTACATCCGCGTTGCTCCCCTACGTCCAAATACCTTTCTTGTTCGTTCTCCAAAGTAGCCAAGAACGGTGGAACCTTTTGCTTAGCTTCTATAAGCAGATGTTTCAGATCGAGTAACACGTTTTCATCTACCAATTTATTAATCATGGTGGTGGCATATCCCTTGAAGTTGCCTCGGCCTGTTCTTCCTATCCTATGCACATAGTTTTCAATATCATCAGGCATGTCATAATTAATAACGTGTTGGATGCAAGGAAAGTCGAGACCTTTAGATGCGACATCAGTTGCAACTAGAACGTCCTTTCTCAGGTTTCTAAAATCAGTTACAGCTTTAGATCTGTCATCTTGATCTTTGCCACCATGTACGGAGACTGCACTGACTCCTTTAAGAAGCAAGTACTCGTGAATTGCGTCTACGTCTTGTTTACGCTCAGCAAATATGAGGACCGGGGGCGGAGTCTTCTTTAACATTTCGATAATATGCACTACTTTTGCTTCGGATTTAACATATTCGACTTCTTGTATTATATTCATAGATGCAGCTCCGGCACGTCCAACATTGACGGTAATGGGCTTTACAAGAGCCGATTGAGCAAAATTTTGAATTTTTTTGGGCATAGTTGCGCTAAAGAGAAGAGTTTGTCGTTGTCCTTTAAAATAAGAGAATATTGTTCGTACGTCTTCTTCGAAACCCATATCTATCATTCTGTCTGCCTCATCAAGACAAAGATAACGACAAATTTCAAGATTGAGCATCTTTTTGTTCAAAAGATCCATGAGTCTCCCTGGGGTGGCAACGACAATATGAACACCTTTCTTCACAACATCCATTGTTTCACTTGAACTTGTTCCACCGATTGCAAGACATGATCGTATTTCAGGGAAGGAATTCTTTTTCAAGTAGGAGAAATATGAATATATACTTTCATGAATTTGCTTTGCAAGCTCTCTAGATGGTACAACTATAAGCCCATAGGGCCCCTCATTTTGTACAAATGGAAGACGCTTTTCTTGTTCAAGACAAAACATTACAATGGGAAGAATGAATACTAATGATTTTCCACTTCCTGTATATGCGATGCCAATGAGATCACGACCACTGAGGACAGCAGGTATTCCTTGCATTTGAATTGAGGTTGGGCGTTCAATCCCTTTTTCCTAAAAAATATGTTCATAAGATATTATTGATATTTAATTCATAATTCAATTCAATAATAACTAACCTTCAATGCTTTGATAATTGGTAGAGGAAATTTCATGTCTTGGAAGGATTTGAGTGGAGGAGGTGGATTCCAACCCTCAACTATAATACTTTTTTTACGTCGAAGTTCATTATGGTAGGACTCTGGTTTGGCAAGAACGTATCTAGGTGGGGTCCAACTGGTCTTCAATGGGTCAATATATTCAATACCTTTAGCTAATTCCGAAACACCTTTTAAAGCGGTTTGTTCAGTTACAGATTGAAAAATCTTCTCTTCTTCCTTGAGCTGCTTATCCATTTCTGACTCCTGTTTAGCTTCGGCCAATTTCTTAAGCTCATTATGTTGAAGAAGAAGTGATGTTTCCTTACTCTTGGCAATGATTTCTTCTTCTTTGCGTATTAGATCATCATTGGTTAATTCTTTAGTTTCATCTCCAGAGTCATTTGAGCCCCAACTAATTGATGATGCCCCTTCATTAGCGCCAGATTTTTTAGTATCATCACTTATGCTATCAATAACACCAAGTTTATAAAGTTTTTTTTTCCGTCTATCTTTCAATTTCACATAAGGGACATAATTTCTATCATCTTCCTCCTCTTCATTATCGGAGAGCTCATCTCTTCGATATCTCTTGATGGGCGGAGATGTCATCTAATAAGTAAAATATATAATAAGATCAACTTAATGTTCCGTAAGAATAATTACATTAAGCAATGATTTATTTCAACTCCAAGTAAGCAAACGGAAATTATTTATCCATAAACGTATAAATTAGCAAGAAGCTTGACTGTTGGATGAATATTAGATTTCTGCGTTAAATAAATAAAATAAAAATGTAACAATTACACATTATTTTTAAATGTCAAACAACAAGAATGAGGATGATACAAATTTTGCTTGATATTAAACGGGTCATAATTAAACGGCATAATATAATAATTGAATATCACAGATATTTCATAATAAATACATAATAATAATAAAAAACCGTATACGACACTTCACACCCACATTTTCAAGGCATTTTCATAGTCTTCATCCTCAAAAAAGGGTTGATCAATCATTTTTACCATAATATCACTACAAAACAAGCATTCTGCGGCAATCAAATCATCTAACTCAGCAAGTAGCTGATCTTTTTTCGATAAATTTGGACCCTTAGAATCGATAGAAATAGTTTCACCCGGATTATTAGCATCCTCACTCAGACTATCCACATTTTCCAATTTAGAGATATCAAATTGGAGCTGTTCGATTTTTTTCTTTTTTGCTAAAGACAAATGTGGAACGACTCCTTCACAGAGACAATCGGTATGAAATTTATGACCGCATATAAATAGGTGAAAGGGCCGACACAACAGAAAATCAGAACAAACGGCACACTTGTCATTCCCACGAACGAAAGCGTATTTATTTTTGAATTCCCTCATTTCAGCGCGGATCGTCTCTGCTGAATTGTTTGCTTCTTCCATTTCCGATTTCAATGTGGATATATGCTGGGAGTAATCATGAAGAGATTGACAAATTGCGTCTCTAAAATGATCAATGGTTACAAAATCGTCAAAAAATGGCAATATATCCTCAATTTTGACAAGTTCGGTTTGTTGAAGGAATTCCATAGCGCTTTTGATGTCATTCTTCTTTTGAACTACATGTTGAGCTATTTTGAGCCAAATCATTTTCTGAACATCTTCCTCTCTTGAGAATTTTAATATTTCTTTTGCCTCTTCAATATCAGCCTCACTTAGTGCTAAATCCACGGCACATTCCAATTCTCCTAATACACAAAACAAGAATATAACTTCTGAAGTCAGTTCTTTCCTATTGTTACAAAGTTTTAATGCATATTTTACATCATACGGAATGTCTTCTATATCAGTACCATAGGCAGTGAGATAAGTACCAATTTTGTCGAGTTGATCGTTTTGAGAATATAAAGATAGTAAATAATTATGCAGTGACTCTTCTTTACATTTAAATTCTTCTATTACATATTCCAAGTAGTTGATAGCTTCATTTTCAACTCCAACAACAGATCCTTCCTCAGTTACAGCAATCATACATGGAATAATTTGATTGGGATCTATTTTAGGACCCAATTTCTTAAGTGAGATCACAAAGTCCGAGGGTATTTCTCGAAGTAGACATGGTCCAAACATATAAAAAGCAGATATTAACCTTTGAGTTTCCAAAATCGACAAGGCGGATTTAAAATGACCATTTTGTATTTTATACTTGACAGCTACATCGTAGTCCTTATTCATCAATGAAAGTGAAATCAGGTTATCAATATCTCCATGACTAGAAAGAAGTTCATAAATAGTGCTTCGATTTAAAGACACTGTTTCTGATATTCTGGGTTGACTAACGAATGCAACAAACTCTTTATTTAAATCTTTTAGCTGCTTCTTTAGATCCTCTTCAGAGCCTTTTCTTTCATTCTGAGAGAGCAAATCTTTAGTATAATTGATTTGATTCATAAAAATTTCAATGACCCAAACGGCCGTCATAGTTAATTGAGTAGTTTCTGATGCACGCATATTCTCAATTCTCTTTTTTAAGAAGTACAATAAAGCTGATTTATCATCAATATCCACGAATTTTAAGGCAACTTCCTCAAAAGATGCCATGGACTTTGAGTAAGTCATGGCAGCTTCTAAAAATTTGCCCTCATCATAAAGTTTAGCGGCTTCAGCTTTCATGATTTCATTCATTTTAATTGAATGGTGAGGATCAGAGATAGAAATTGACTCTTTGGATTCATTAAAATTCCCTGATTGAAGGTGAATTCTCCAGGCATATCTCTCTTCTGACACAACTTTATATTTCATGATTGAGTAGTCCGAAAATGAATATATAACACCAGATATTGGATCACGAGCAAGCCCATTTAATTTTCCTCTACCGTGAACATCATCAATTTCATCTTCATAAATGATCCTTTCATCTAAAAGGCTCACAACACGCATTACTTTCTCATATCCTAAAACACAATGATATTCTGTTAAAAGAAACCATTTTGGAGGTGGTAATTGGGAACCATTGTTTCCACTTAATGAAGACGTATCAGGAAAGGAAATTAGTTTTGTATCCGTAAGTACACCATCCTCATTTGTAGCTTCGAAGGGATTTACATTACCACAATATACACCAGACTCTGACATCCATCCAAACAATTTGGGGTTTAGAGGAAGGGAAGCCTTTTGCCTATCTTCACTAGCATCCGGGAAATAGTAAAAATCTAGGACTGATGGTGAGGCTCTAGATGGATTTCTTGAATTGAACTCAACAAATTTAAATTCATTATTATATTGATTAATCAAACTAGCGAATATGGGAGGCTTTCGCTCCTCATCTTCCGTCACATATCCTACAAATTGATAGATACGAGAAGAAGTAGTAGCAATAATGAAATATTTAGAGGAATGAGCAGTTCGATGGTACTCCAAGCCCGTTATTCTTTGTTGTCCTTTTAACTCAGTTAATTTTTTCCAATATCGTTCGTTTCCTTTTGAATCCAATTCCGTCTCAATTATTGAACCAGGAGCTGTTCCTATTAGAATTGGACCAGCACCTTTTTGAGGCCATCCCACGGCAGTGATCAATTCTCCCTACAAAGTGATTAATTTGATAGAAAATTAAAATGATTGATTATCATAACTCGTCCCACATATTTGAATAATAAGCTTGAAATTGCCTGTTGAGAAGCCACATATATTTAAGTAATTACCTTGGCTTTGGTCAATATTTTGGGTTTGAGTGAGTCATGAAGGATTGCAAGGCACTTGGGGGTCTCGGAGGACTTATCCGGCTTAAGACTAATAAGTATATTTTTTCCAGTGGGATCTAAAAAGAGATCATGGACTTTGAAGGGCCCTAGAATATCTGACAAATTGATACGATCCATGAGACCCGTATTCTGATGAATGATTTCCAGGTTTTTATCCGCCTACAAAATAGTAAATGATGAAATCAGTGCAAATTATTTCTCGAGAGAGAGAATACTTACTTGCAGGAGTACAATGACATTGTTCCGAGTCTTGAAGAAGATGATGGGATGATTCGGAGAGTAGCTCACTTTGGATTTTGAAAATATTGGAGAATCCTCCGATAATTTTTGCCGAATGAAAGGTGTTGTCATTTTTCGGTTTTTTTAAGTATACTATATATAATATAATGAGTCCTCTATGAAGAATACTCCTACCAATCTAGATCTCCAAATGTCAACAATTTCGACGAGCTGTCCACCTTAGTACTATTTATAATACACATAGATAGTAGTTGTATTCTATTATGTATTATTGTTTACTATTAGTAAGTAGCAGCAGGTCTACAGTCATTTCATAACAACAGCAAATTAAATATATATGTATTTGTTATTCAACTACTAGGGATGCAATGGTCCTGGATGTAAAGAGAGAGACCAACGTCAATAAAGTTGGCCGGGAGATCTACATCATGTTTGCTTGTATGCGTACACTCATTTCCTAATCTCATACATTTTACTGTTTCATTACTACTTCCAGACTGACAGCAGGGAACACTGTTACCTAAATGATTAATGAATATAGATCGCACACTGTTTCATGATTGACGACAGTGCAAACTACATTTATCATATTAATAAAGTAAATTTAGTTCCTTGAAACTTTGACAGCTCATATTTTACACATTTTTAATAATAATTAAATTTATTTTTATAGAAAGTTTAACCATTAAACAATTATAATTTCAATAACATAAACTATGTATTATATATATATTCTTTAAGAAATATTTACTGTACAATATACACTCAACATTGATAATGTAATTGAGTTCATTCATAATTCAGTCGAACTTTTAGGGGGAAATTTGCCTTTTTTTATTCACATGAAGTTGATTGTTTTCTTCAGCTCAGAAGAAAAAATTCTTGGATTGATGTTGATTAATTTTGATGAAGTTTGATTGAAAAAAAGTGCTGAGTAGATCATTATTACTGCATACCAATTTTTGAAACCTTGTTAGTTGGATAGGAAATTGATTTTTTCTCGCTTATTTGCAGAAATTGATATAGATACAAATGGTGTATAAGTGTATATTGTGCATAATATACTCGTATGTATTTCATTATAGAATATATATTCTATGACATTGAAATGATATTTATTGGGTCACTCTCGTCTTTTAATTTTATGGAAGTTCTTTTAACTTTTTAATAGGCTGCCTTATTATCTGGCCTCTACATTTCATATTTGTGTACGTAAAGGTGGGATTTTAGATAAATTATAATTTGTATTCTACATAATATGTACAACAATATTTCCGTTAAATAGATTCCGCTGTTATGTCAGACTATTTGTCGAGAAAGGTTTACAAATTCATCTAATTTTTTTTCTTCATGTAAATAACGGGTTAAAAGAGCTTAGATATATAAAGCAATGTACTTATAAGTATAAATTAATTCATACTAAATAGTGTATTAATTGTTCTCTATCACTATATTAATTAAACAACCGTGTACGTATTATGATTTATGTTTCACGGTTTCATATTCATGCTTCCGAGGGAAACTAGCAAACAGGGGAACCAATCAGTTTGAAATTCGGCCTTTGAATACTTAGCTGTACCCTTTGTCATCTGTTTAAATAAACTTTTACGCTATTTTGCAACAAACCCTATAAATAACAATATATATATTACAAATGAACCAAAATAATTATTAAATTAAGAATAAAAGCGTGGATAGATATACATTTAAGGAAGCCCCGTAGTAGATTTGAATAACTCTAGGGAGGTTGATTGATAATTTTGTTTATGTAAATACTTAATTTGGTGTATTTATTCCTTAAAATGAGGCATAAAATGTAACTAATTCAAAAAAAAAAAAATATGTTTGAGTACTTCTCCTAGTAATATAATTAATAAATACATGATTAGCTTATAATATTATTGAGTATATTATTATTTTGCTCGGAAGATTTAATAGGAGGTTGCGAGTTTTTAATGTTGATTTTTGAATGAAATCCTGTCTTTTGATTGGTTAATAATTTTACTAGAAGAGACGAAAAAAAAGAAGAAGAAAAGAAGTGGGAAAAAATTATTTTATTTATTAGAAGGACTGTCGAAGTTTTTGAGATCCTTGTGCGTCGTATGTTGAGTTTTTAAGAGCCTCATTATTTGCTTTTTCATCTGCTAAAGCCGAGGGCTAGAATCAAGGTAAGAATCCTTGTATAATAATACTTATAATCACCACATTTAACTTAGTTTGTTTACTTTGGGTTTCTGGAAGAAATAATAATTAAGTGCTTTACAGTTTCCTCTTTGTCATTGATTCTGTGTTGAGCCAAGAGTTCTTGTTCCTTCTTCTGTGTGTTTTATTAGTTATCAATTATGTAGCATGTGTCTTGTCGGTGGAATGGTGGAGTGGAGGTTATCCACAGTCCTTTTTCTTTATGTAGGGGATTGCCAATTAATCACGAGGTGTGAAGAAATGGGAGATCAAATACTTAACGGCTAGGTGTCAAATAATCATGTCATATCAATGTCCTGTGTCTTTTTTCTTTTAAATTAATTATGAAAGGGCTCAAAATATCTCATGTCATGAGCGTATAAATAGAATCAAATGAGACCAACTTGTAGAATGAATCCATTCCTCATTATTCTTTTCCTCACTTCATAAATGTATTGCTGACGTCATATATTGCATCATAATTGAAGAAGACGCCATTTTGGGGCTTAAAGTTTTACATTTTTACTACATAAAATGAACAAATTCCCCATAAATCTTCATGAAACTTCATCTAACGCCTTAATGAATAAGAAAAAACTCACCATCTGCATTGAATACTGATACTACTCGATACCAATGATGAACACCTATATTAGAATTAAATCAAAGTAAAGGTTCTAAAAATCCTTATGCTATTTTAGATTTCTACAACTATTTTTTAATTTTTTAAATTGGATCGATTAGGGACGCAAAAGGTAGTAATATTTAACAAAAAAAATATTATTTTATCACATGTAATTGTTAATTTTTATCTACAATATGGAAATATGATCGTATAACGATATAATAAGATATTGTTAATACAATTTAGGGTCGCATGTACACTAAGACTAGCCATTAGAGGGATACATTTTTGATAAACTCAAAGGTTTGAGACCTTTTATTTATTGCTCCTATTTTGAAATCCAATAGTTTACTATTTTCCTTAATATATTATAAAATCGTTTTCATTTTTATAAGACTTAGTTTTTTAGGCCCCTCAAAATGCCCAATATTAACAACTGTGACGTCACGTAAAAAAAGCTCTATATTGATATGAATAATTTAAGAGTAATTGTTTATTAGAATAATGCAATAATTAACTAGTATTTCGTGGAATGAATGACTTAATTTTTTATTTTTATTGAGCGTTTTCATATGACGTCCGTATTGTTGATATGTGTCATTTTAGGGGGTCTAAACAACGAAGTGTTATAATAATCAATACTTTTTTTTTTATTCATACGAAGAAAAATAATGAACTATTATATGTTAAAATGGTAAAAAAATTAATAAAAGAACTTAAACCTAACAGTATACATCTAATACCCATTTTTTATTATTTATCTGACCCTAAAGAATATTAAAGTATTAATATTAATATATACTAATATAATATTAAAAAATAAAATTGTTTCAACAATGTTATTTTCATATTGTAGACCATTAATTATATATTACAATGATAAGAATAAGAGATTTTTTTTATATTATTAAATATCTTAACTTTTATTTAATTCTAATATCATTGGCATTAGTAAAAATATCAATTATTTATGCAGCTTAAGACGTTAGTGAAAATTACTAATTTATAAAACGTGTTCTATGTCACATTATCAAGTTAAATACTCACAGCTATATGATTAATCAATACGAAGTAACCCAATACTTTTAATGAATCAAAATTTAATGATAGGATCAATTAGTAGTTTATAATTAAAATGAATCTGGAATAACTTCATCTAATGGCTTCTGAAATAGAAAAAAACTAAACAATGCATTAAATACTATTTAATACCAAATGATAAACACTGATTTTGGAATTAAGTCAAATGAATAGGTACTGAAAATATCTATGAAATGGCTCGATTTTCACAATTAATTTTCCTTTGCTTTATATTAGGGACGAGAAAAGTAGGATAATTATTTAAAAAAATATATTTTATCCTGCAAATGTAATGTCTAATTTATTTTTCCCTTATTAAGTAAGGGCGCATAACGATGTATTGACTTATTTTTAATATAAGAGTTTGATATGAAATAAAGTTAAATTTGTGATTAATAAAAGTTTAAGCAATTTGATTTATGAATATATAATATTTCTTGTAAAACGGACCCTTTGAAAATGGAAGATTGTATATTTACTCTTCATATAAGTTTATTTTTCTCTTTAAAAGATGAAAACCCAAGGCATTAATCATACTTGAATAAATTCTACGTTTATTACTATACATTTTTTCAATTTTCAAATATAATCCTGCATTTCTTATCTCACTCTCTCTAAAATGGTAAGAAATTGTCAGAAAGAGTAAAAATTGAAATCCAATCTGACAATATACAAGTAAGCTAATTGTAAATTATGTGTATCGAGTGTAAAAATATGTTTCTTCACTTGTTAATTATTTTTTTCATGTTTCCATTAAAATTGCTGATGTTTTCAATTAATTTTTAAGTAGTACATCCTAATTGAAATGAATATCAGCCTTGTTTTTCTTAATAAAATCTGCTATACTAGTCTTGAGGAAATGATTTTTAAATGAAGTAGATATTTTTTCATTTCCCTTCAATTTACCTACATTGTTTTAAAAATGATATACAAACAATTATTCTGACTTTACATGGAACAACTACAATTGCATTTAGGGAATATTATAGTTGAGTTTTTTTGTGTCGACAGTTCTTTTATTCATAATAACTGTTAACTAACTACCTTAGACTGTTTCAGAATTGTAGTCTCAATGTAATTATAAATGGTTGGCATGATTTTATCAATAATTGAGTCTATTCAACCTAATGTAGATAAGTCTTAAAAAGTATTTGAGAGAAGTCGATATTGATATTAGGGTTTCCACCTGGGTATCCCATTTTAAAGAATTTCTCGGGGATTTACACCTACAAGAGTAACGCATTTAATTATTTCATAATATAAATATAATTTAATTATATATTTAATCCATCAAAAGTTAGCTTGTTTCTCACTTATAATGTTTTTTTGTTGCGGGTCGGATCAAGTTATGAAATTCATAAAAGTGGGACCCATAGGTTCTTTAAAAAAAGACCGAAAACTATTAGTGATACTAATAAAAATGGAGAATATGAGACCTAAGAATATATGGGTGGAACTAGCTTAAAATTAATTGTTTGTTCTTAAAATAGAAAAAGAAATGCTTAAATTTCACAATATTTAATGTTCAAAACGGTACCCCAATATTTCATGGGCTCCCACTCAAAGATAATTTCACAATAAATGAGAAAACCTAATTGACTGTGCGTTTTTGGGGTTATAAAAGATAATTATTTAACATAAACTGGATAATTGTTATTGTATAACAAAATTAAATAAGTCACATACTTCTAAATTAATATGTCTTGAAATGCCATTTGTCAGCTATATGTTATGACAATGGTTTTTTGGAGCAAAATACGATTGCATTTCCTTTATTTTATCGAACGATTATTAAATCTCCTAGTTTATAATATAATCAAGGATAACGCTCTACTTCATAGGCATTTATTGTCCTTTTAGCTGTAAAAATACACGTTTATATATATATAATAACATTGATCTAGTTTAAGATTTTACTTAATTTTGATTGACAAAAATCTGTTCACAAATAAACAACTCTTATAAAAACAGGTGACAAATAAGAACAAAGGGAATGAAAAAAAAGATGAATGATAAAATATATAATTCAGCTAAGTTAGATGAGCTTCCACTTGATTTTTTATCTCTTATTGACTGACTAACTAGGGGTAGTAGTATCCTGTGTTGATCTGAGTTATTAAGCGTCGTTGAACAGACCCACTTTGCCTTAACAATAGATACTTGCTTTGCTAATAGTAATATAAGTCACAAAGAAATCCTCCTCGTTACTCTCTGTTTTTACCTATTACTCACCGGTAGTTCATCTATATGAATATGTCGTCTCCTCAAGAAACAAATAATATTCATAACAGCTTCAGAAGAACAACAACAACAAAATTCGCACGCTAAAAATGCTCAGGATTTACAGCTCTAAATACATGTACTCTCCTTATATTTTATTTTTACTTTGACTAACTGTGGCATAGCTACAAACGTTGGTTGCTAAGAATGAGTAATGATGAAAATTCAGTGTAGAATGGGTATGTTAAGAAAAAGAAACCAAAAATTAATATGGTAACCCTGACAATTTGAAAACTGTTTTGAAGTAACGAAATAATTATGTTCATGGTATTACATTAGATGAGGTATAATCAGCGGTGACAAAGGAGGAGGAAGGGGAAAAGGTTTTAAGTATGGCAACTTGCTAAAATTACTCTGATGTTCATCCCCAATTCTCATCTGAGTCTGAAATGGACTAACAATTATAACTTTGCAACAAATCCTCAAGGTTACGCTCCGTCTTTTATCAGTACACACGAATTTTCAATCAGGTTTTGAATATATTTAGAAAAGTATGTTCACTACTCAGGAATTAAATAATAATGACAACTGCTAAGGAAAATAAAATTCATTCTTCAGGCTACTGTTGTGACGTTAACGATGAAAATAGAATAAAAGGCGTGGAGGAGAATTAGTATGTGTAAGTCTTCATTACATCGTCATACTACCCTGCAGTATCTATCCTGTCAGGGTATTTATAGATAAGAACGGTACATTCATTATAAAACTACTTAAGAAGATTGAGAGGGGTAGAAACGGAATACTGATACTATACAACAGCTACTAATTAAAAAAAAATGGGCCAGCTAAACAATACACCAGATTTTTCACAAGGTGACTATATATAGTCACCTCGGGATTTTCCTCACTGACTATCAAGCAAAACAGACCATTTTTGCTTTATGAATATAGATATGACGCACTGCACAATACTAAATTACTAATGGAACCGGTATTTTCCTTTTCACTACGTCATCAAAAACTTGGCCTCCCATGATGTAACCCCTCAAATTTCTTGCATAAAAAATTACGAGGTAGCACCCCCTCCTAAGCAAAAATAATGCGGTAAGTGCATGTCAATATGTTGTTTACATATTAGTAGTTTGTTCACATACCCGAGGATTGTGGTGTCATCTCGCATTTATGAGTAGGTTCTACATTAATTTGTTTATTACAACGACTTAGTACATCTACGTCATCTTGCGGATATAAATGTGGTTTTTTTTAAAGTTTACTCATGCTCTATTGGTCAAAAATGCCTTTTTTTTTTATTTCGAAAAAGTATCATGAAATACCAAAATACGGATACCTATATTGGTACCGGATCCAGTACGAAAATATCGGTATCTTGACAAAACTAAAGCTCCCTACTCATCGGAGCCCAAAATAGGTAGTTCATCGAAAAAGGTCTGATATATTTAATATTTGTTAAGAATGAAGAATCCTATGGCCTACAGATTCTGAGAGAATAAATTATACCTCATGTATACTTTATAACAAAGGTTAAGTTCGTGGATCACGACAATCACGATTATCCTCAAATAGGAAATTTTCTACTGATTGATACTTGAACAGTTTGTGAATAGTACGTACTACTCGTAGTATAATTAATTTGACTAATTTTTCATCTCTTATTTGTTTCGTCGCAAAAGTATAGTGCTTGGTACAACTTTTATTCAAAATGTTAGCACCTTAGATCTACTAATTGCCTCAATACTAGGCTTAAATCTTTTGCAGGCTTTGACTATATAGTCAGATTCGAAATTGGTCCACTCCTTCTTAATGGAACCCTCTAGAGACTGGATACTTCTGTGAGGAGTAGCCTGCACCCTCTCCTCCAAACGCGCCTAGATAGAGCAGTCCAAGGGACTTGTGTCTGGAGAGCAAGACGGTCACATTTTGAGGTCCCAAAAGTCCGGAAAGTTGTCTCTAGGGAAAGGCCTGGTTCTTAGCGGCGCGATGACACGGACCTCCGTCTTGAGTGAAAACAAAGTTGTCCCCAAACTTTTCTCTGGCCCAAGGTAGCATTTTCTTATTCCAGAAGTTCGATTTGAGCATCTGCATTGAGCCTTCTTCTCTACAAAAATGGGAGGGTAGACTTCGGCTATGCTGGCCACAACGCCTAAGACCATGGTGGCGGTGAATAAGTCCCCTGTCCGATAAACAGTGGTACGGTTGCACTCGAACTCCTTAGATATGGCCATGGGGAACATGCCGCGTAAAAGAAGCTTCAAAATTTCACTCCTTTGTTTCTCCATTTTAATCGTTCTCGTTTTTTGTTTGTTTTTAATTGAGTAAAAATTTGACATTAAGGAATCTTGAGTCACAAAACCTCTCTTTCACCGAGTTTTTGAAAACAATCGATGAATAAATTTCCAATTCATTAAAATCTAAATAAAGTGTATCACTAGATAAGATCAACCCTGTGTTATATATAGGGTTGTAAATCGTAAGCATTTTTAGAAATTAAAAAAAAGTGGAATCAAAAATTAACCTAGTAACTCAGATAGTTTGAAGTATATTTGAGAGAAAAGCAGCTTAGCTGTCATGACGTTTCATTAAATTATCTGATACTGAGGGGAACACAAGTTCCCCTCAGTTTCAAGCATGGACAAAGGCAGGAATTAATCGGTTTTCGATTTTGATTCAACTCTAAGTCCAACAGGAACTTACACTTCTCATTCCCCCACAAATCCTTAGTCTTGTTCATGAGGATACTCACCTGTGGTTACACTAAGAACTTAGATGTTCTCTCCTCAAGAATGGAAGAATAATGATAACAGCTTCTGAAAATTAAAAACAAACACTGTTCAGGTTGCCAACAACAACAACAAAACTCTTTGTCTTTTATATTTTAGTGAATATCCTTTATTTAGATGTTATTTCTTCAAGAATAATGATTACAGCTTTGGAAAAAAAAAACAAAAAAACACTGTGCAGATTCTAACTACAAACAGTATTGTACTCGTCCAATGTCATATTTTTACAACTCTAGTTATTGATCAAAAAATTGTACTTATCAAACTACTTTACAGACAACACGCTATTTTCATTATGCTGTTTTACAAATAGCTTAATTTTCGTCATGAGAGTACATAAACACATACCTTTCTCTGTATGATTTCCTTATGCCTCAGATGAAGATTGATCTTTGAAGACAGATAAGAAATTACAGCTTTTCCCAGCTACATTATCCGTTTTAAGAACAGGCCACAAATATTGATGACACTTCCGTCTCTAAAATGTAAGGTCAGGTGGATACTCGCCTTTATAAGCAAAATTAGCTGGATCTGTGAGTCGAAGCCTGATAATTCATATTTTTTCTTATATCTAAGTTATCACCTAACCTTAGGTTGAATGAGCAAGGAGTACTATAGTTTTTAGTAATCTCTGTCAGCAGACGTGTTGTCTCTCACACGGTGCTACCTCGCTAACCCAAAAATATCCTATGTATCTTGTCGTCAGCTTTTGATTCCCTCGTCTGAACTTTATACGTCATAATTCATTCTTTTTGATTAATTAATGATGTAATAAGTTACACAGACTATATCTATACTCCGTTTCCATAAGGACAGGAATATCATTCCTTGTTGATCCCTCTCCGTATATATATATATATGTGTTGCAATTGAAGTAAGAAATCCGTTAATATACAAAACAACTAGTTAATGTGCATAATAACTGAACAAGACCGTTAATGCGGAAAATCATTGAAATCATAAATTTCACATTATCTTCCGAGACCCATTCCAGAGACACAAATGGATGCTCGGCCCATTAAATATGCAGCATGTTCACTTATCTTGATTTGGAGTCTGTATCCTTATTCAATTCATGTATTACAATCAGGGACGCCATCCACTATAACCTCGGTTGATATCCCGGTTCATGAGTTGTCTTGCGTGCCAACGCAAGACAACTGGTTTGAAATCCACTGCCAATTCATGTATTATCATCCGAGAAACGTTTGATATCCCTCCCACGGGTTGTCTTGCGTGCCACATCATTTAATATCATCATAAACGCCATACACTATAAACACAGTTGATATCCCAACCCACGTGTTGTTGTGCGTTCAACACGATTGACAAACGGGTTGGAACCCATTGCCAATTCATGGATTATCATTTGAGAAACGGTTGATATCCCTCCCATGGGTTGTCTTGCGTGCCAACGTGACTAACAAACGGTCTATAGTGGATGGCGTCGCTGATTATATTAATTTAAGTGACAGTGGGTTTCAACCAGTTTGTTCGTCGCGTTGTCACGCAAGTACAACCGTGGGCCGGGATATAAACCGGGATTAAAGTAGATGGGGTGCCTAATTGTATTTTATGACACCTGTCTTAGCCTGACCAGATTAAAAAGAGGCACTCATGAAAAATTTCCGCCTAGAGGGTCCAACGTTATGGGTACCCATAAAGGTCAACCACCCACACAAACTCTATTATATATATTTATAAAGGTATATTTGGAATTCATTTTAAAAATTGTGGCTAAATAATGACAATCGGAGTACCTAAGAGATTTGGACTTATTTGGTTAAATACCGTAGGATTTCTATAGTTTTTTCTGTTTCTTTTTTAGAATTGTTGCGTAATACAATAAATGTAACGACGTGCTCAAAGTTACCATATTTTTAATGACATTCTTTCTCGTTTTTTTTTACGCTCAACATAATTTAGAAATTATTTTCATTCCGTTAGATTAGAGGTCCTATAATTTTTTTTGTCGTTACCCCAAAAGAACTTGTAGTAAAATTAATTTACCACAAACTAGTGCAGGAGCCTCCACACAATTATATATTTATATTTTTTTTGGAGGGGGCTTGCTTTATTTATTTTTTGAAAAAAATATCAAAAATCCACAGCTGTTCACAAAAATTGCATTTTTTTTGAAAAAATTTCAAAAACCCTAACTATTCACAAAAAAACTAAATTTTTTACCATAATTTTTTCATCCTGACCAAAAAAAACCTCATTATTTTTGTAGATGGGTCACAGCTCCTCAAGCCCACTTCTTACGGACCCCCTATAGAGGCATGTTGGTTATTTTATTTAACCCTAGGTAGTAGTACTCCCATATATGCTAAATATGCATTAATAATATAACTGCCCAAGAAATCCTTGGTGTACTAAATGCTTTTAGGAATGTAAATATCGTTTTTGGTTGATCTATTTATTACATGTTATCAGAGTAATAATTAATAAAAATACCATATAGGATCAGTGAAAACGCTCTTTATATGCGTCTTCAGCCTAGCCTCCCTTTGCACAAGACGAGACAAAGATAAGGCGAAACATTTTGTCTAGTCACTTTTTGTCTTGCCTTTGTTTCGTCAGGTGCGAAACAAAAAAATTATAATTGTCGTCTCGTCTTTGTCTAGTCTTTGCCATAAAAAGTACATTTATTGACGAATACATATCGTCTAGTCTTGTCTGACAAATTCAACAGTGCTTAGTATGAAACAGCGTTGGAAAGAGGTCTTAATCCACCTATTGTTGTTTTTTTAATGATTATTTTGTAATAAAAGTAATCTTAGATTCATGATCAGAAGGCTAAAATCTATGTTTTCATCAAGGTTAATAGAAATACAAGGTTAGACCATCACGTAATCGTGATTTCTATAATTTTCAATCTGATGTATTGTACCGACCTCTGGACAAGATAGGCAGATTTGACAAAACAAGCAACCACTCATCTACTATGACGTCAATATTAAAAGCGTGGTGGAAGTCAAACATCAGTCGTACACGCGTTATGGTATAACTTTGTATTTCTATTAACCTTGGTTTTCATTATAAAGGGATTTTAAATCCGTCTTTTTCCACGCCCCGTTCCTGTTAATGCTCCTTGAAAAAAGTTTCAAATTTTAGAATGTTCTCTAAAAGGCACCATTCACTAACATTATAGTTCTAAAGTACTTCATTTTATTATTTGAATGATAAGTTAAATCAAAGTGAGGCCCCTTGTAATACTAAAAAATTTCCATAAAATTTTATATGCGTAAATAGTAAAATAAAATTAAAAAATCGGAAATATTACAGCTGGTAGGGGAAAAATAAACACATCAGCCTAAAGTATACAATTTCAGATACAAACGATCAAATTTTTAAGTATCTAGCCCCAAATTTTTTTATGTACCATCCATGGCCGAGGGTATTTTTCTGTCACACGTCAATAAAATTAGGGACTACATGTAATTTTTTAAATGTTTCTTTACAAGAAATAGTATAAATTAGGTATTAAGTTAAAGCTGGTTAAATTCCCAATAAAATGATATGTAAATCAAGCCTGTAGTCCTTTCCTATCAGTAGATATGGCTACTTAAAGCCAGGAATTTATCTATAAGTGTGAATTTTCAATTCTGTTTGTCACTCGAGACATATTATTTAAACGGCCATTGCACAAAAGTTATGGAAGAAACAACGGAATAAACAGTTTTATTTTAAAGTCTTGGCCATTATCTATCATTTTAACATAAAATAGGACTACAAAATTGGGAATTTTTTTGTCATTTTTGGAGAAAATTCCTAATATAAATATATTAGAATAATATTTCGGTGGAAAAAATTCGATCGTTTATGAGTAGAATTAATTTTAATTATTTTGAATATTAAGTATTTATAAACTTATTTTAATCCTCTTCCATCTAAATTATTTTAGTCAAAATTATAATAAACGATTATTATAGTAATATAAAATCATTATATTTAAATATATGAATAAATATTAAAGACAAAATTGACAAAAATCTACCTTTTTCAAAGGCATTTTTTTAAATTAAAATTTAAGGTCTATTCTATAACTTCATATGGGATATCAAGCACATATAGAAAAAATAAAAAGATATTAGCTTCTAAGTTTGGTACTTCATTTGAATCAATCTTTAATATGTTCAAATAGCTTATTTGTTGGCATTATTCATGATTTTCCTGTAAACCATTATAAAGTCCCATTGATGGCATATAAAGTCATGCTACTTTTTAAGAAATTTAGACCACACAATATTTTTATTCTGAGCAAATCTGAAATTCTAGTATCATCTAAGATATGTCAACATTCAATTATAATAAATTAATATGGCTTGTTAGCTATCTACGTCGTAAGCAGAGCAGTGTCGACAATTTCTCTCATTGACACTTAATGTGCAACTGATCAGCTATGCTAGAAGCATAGTGCAGTCTTAACAACAAGCCTGATACAACATGTAAATATTGGAATGCCATCTACCTATTAAAATGCTAAATATACTCATTAAAATATTCAATACGCCAGAAATCGAATTTGAAGTTGATGATGCGAAACGACATCATTGACAAAGAAAGAATTAATTAGTCAGATAGGATTAATTAATAAGTTATGTGTTAACATTATAATATTGCAATTACTCCATGTAATAATCTAGGAATAGTTAATGAAGTAAATACCGGGTGTGTAGTTGAAATTTGTACACTTATAAAAGAGATAAATATGAAGAAGAAAAAACATGAGATGAGTTGATAATTGCACCCACCAGCTGACAAACTGTGTGTATTTGACCCCCCTCCTAAAAAAATGAAAACAATTCATCGAAAAATGGCCTCACATTTATTCACGTCTACTCCAAATGTTACTTTGTAAGCCATTAATGATTAATCGTCATGAAATAATTTATTCCATGAGTCATTATGATTGAATATTGTTTATATATCGTTTACTACAAATACATCGACAAAAAGTGTTTACACATTTAAATTCAAATAAATTAAAAATATGCGACCAAAAGGAAAATTATATATTTATGATTTCTTTAAAGCAATTTTTTCTTTCTCTGTAGGAGACCAAAACAATTTAAGGCAATTATGCATTTATGTTGCATTTTTGTAGTATGTATTAAACATATTTGTACTTAGTGTTAGAACGTGGTCCAGTCCCATGTATTGGTCCTTAAATAAGGTAAAATCTACCCCTCGTGACGTCAATGAGGATGTTTTCCCTTTTTTAATTATTCCATTATTTAATAAAATAAATGATGTAAAAATGTTCGTACTATAATAAAAAAAACATTTTTTGCAAGATATTTGCAATACTCTTAATACATATTTAATATACCGGGTGCGGCGAAAAAATATTTACACTTCGTTTTTGATAATGTGGTAAAATTGTTCCGGTCAAATACTAAAAATAAACAAAAAATGAATTATCAAAAAAACTAATATTTTACATACAAATCATGTTTTTCCCTGTGAAAGTTGAGCCAGTGGTCAGCTTAAATGCAGAGACGTCATAAGCTCATAGTTATAATTTTTGTCGAATTGGTCCCACTTTGTCATTCTGTAGATATTTGTATGATTCATTATAACCAGAGATGCAAAATATTTACAAATTTAGTCTCACGATAATAATCTATTATTTAGTGTCCGACAAATAATTTTACAAAGCAGGTAAACTTTGGCCTAAATTCAATCAAATCTGATCACATTCAAAATATTTACCCTTCCTTTTATCTTTGTGCAGACAAAATATATGTTCCCAACATATGTAAGATCTGATGCTTATGTAATTCTATCTCCTATTAATATATAAAACTGTCTAGTGGTAAATGTCTGTAGACTATCAAACCTATGAAAGATTAACTTACTCTGAATTAGAACATCAGAGAATTAATCAATATTGTTGTAAGGGTCTTGTTGTTATTAGGTTGATCTTTTTTGGAAAAGAAAATCTTATTTTTGTAAAGTTAATAAATATTTAGAAAAATAATGTGATTTGAATTATTTTTAACACGGCGATATTCTTGTTGTTGTTGTTTTTTTTTATTAAAAAAATTAAAATTTATTTTAAAACAACCAAAAACTTTCAGACACAAAATTTTCTGACTGAAATTCCATTTTTTTAATAGCTTACATACATGTGGTGATTCTCACTTTGATATGATTTTTTTAAATAAAACAATTGTAATAAAAAAGATAAATGACTTTTATTTATTGAAAAAACACCAAATCCAAGTTAGCACATATTAAGATTGGAACCAAAAAAATAAGAAGACTATAACCATCATAAAATGACAAGACAATAATGATTGAATCATTAATAGGAAAGGTCAGTTGGATGCTCACATCAGAATTTGTCAACAATTGGTTCAAATAATTTAGATTTAATCTCAAGTCTCTACGTTCAATTATTTGTACTCGATTTAGTTTTTTCGTAAGAAGATTGGCAACCACGCTAAAGTCCTTTTCCACAAGGAATCGTGACGGAAAAGCTATCAATAACTTAGCTAAAACTATTCATATACCTTTCTGAACTGCACTTAAAGTTCTTTGTTACAGCTTATTTTCATGAGTTATTATTATAACATGACGTAAATGTCATCGTATGGGTTGATCATTCCATGTAATGATATGTCCATAGTGAAAAGATCATCAAACCTTGTTTTATAATCGACATGAAAGACATTTAAATGTTGAGCGTAGACCAACACGTCATCATCTTGGACGTTGTTCAATGACAGTTGAGAAACTGGGAAATTTCACGTCTCAAATTAATCTTACGATGAAAGGCTGTAGTAAAGGACTTTGTTTTCACTAAATTTTGAGTGTCTCCTTCTAATTGTAAGTTAACTTCATTAAATTTTGTATATAAATCAGTTGAATAAGCAAAGTCTTATTCCATTTGATTAAATTTCCGTTCAAAATGGGATCTCTAGTAGTCAAAAACTATGAAAGGGGGAAAAAAATGAAACTATAAACATAAACTTTTTGACATCCATTGTACTTTGATATGGAACAGTAACTTGTTAAAGTGCTTGTCATTTTTTGACGCAACTGCGAAAATAACCTATAATTCAATACATAGCTACGATTCTTGTTAATAGGATTTATGAATAATTGAGGAGATTTATTCAGTAAGAGTTTTGGCTATTAATTTATCGTTGTCAATAAGTGAAGAAAGAGTCAATTGATTTTTAATGAACCTTATGTAAGCCACTTGTTCCGTTTTCTTCCTATAACGACGTTAAACATAGCACTTTAAAATACCTTCCTCGTGTAAAAAGTAGAAGTATTAATAATTATTACTATTCCAAAAAATGAATATATCCCGTGCAGAAGTACGAAGAGGTCTTCTACTTTTGATATTTTCATTTATAGTGTGTTTTTACTTTTTATTAAGTAAGCATAAATGGAGAATCGAAAACATCATTTCCGACAAGGGAAGGAGGGAAGCGACGAATCAAAATGATAGGAATTGGTTCTCTGACTGTACTCATGTCTACTTGGACGTTGGTACAAACATTGGTGTTCAGATACGCAAAGTCTTTGAGCCACATCTCTATCCTGAAGCCAAAATGCATCCCTACTTTAATAAACACTTTGGAGGACCTGAGTACCGAAAAAGTAGAGTCTGTGCCATAGGCTTCGAGCCCAATCCCCGCTTTGAAAAGCGGTTGAAAGAATTAGAGTCCAAATATAATAGATGTGGATATCGAGTTAAAATTTTTACTAAGACCGCTGTCTCCGCTTTCACGCAGAAAGGAGGAATGGATTTCTGGAGTGATGGACAAGAGGAGTCGAATGAACTGGGTGGTACAATAGTCAAGGTGGGCCAAAATCCATCGCTCAATAAAGGAAGTGTGGACCTGATACGACTCTCAGATCTTGTACTAAATCAAGTCAATAAAAGAAATAAGAGCGAAGATGGAGTTGTGCTCATGAAGATGGACATTGAGGGAAGTGAGCTGGAAGTCCTTACAGATCTTTTACTGACAGGGGCTCTATCAACAATCAATCTGACTTTTGTGGAGTGGCATCTGCAATTTAAGGATAAAATCCCGCGTGGACGTGATATGAATAAAGTCAAGTCCTTGATCGAAAACACGAAAGATATTAGTCAAAAGTACAGGCTCAAAGATGCCTTACACATACTAGATATGGATGATGAGACCTACTACGACTCAGACTTTTCTCTTCCTCAGTGCTAAATCTTGGGAGTGATTTACTTATATATATTTAAAAAGTAGGAGCTCGAAATTTTATTAAAAGTTATTGCACGTTGTTTGAATATATTTTATGGATTGTGCATACATTGACTTTTACCAAATGCAGTGAAATAAGCAATATTTTTAGACAGGCAGTTTTTTTTTCACATGCATAGATACCTTATTCTACAAAATTATTATTAACACTAATCACAAATATGAATGCATTTTGTTTTTATATTGTTAACACGTCTCACCATTGATCAGCTACTTCAATCAATTTCTTCACATGTACACTTCTGTTTATATTAATTATGTCAGTTTTACCTATATTAATCTGTATTGCGTGTTTTTCCATTGTTAATTGTATTCATTTCGTTCGTTGATCATTTTATTCGCGTATTACACCTTGAAGTATTGTAATAACATTTTGTTTCTTATTACTAATTAAATTGTCTAATAATTCATTAACATAAATTATAATGTGGAATTCTAATATCTTGTTTTTAAATTTCAAATTTATTTTGTAGGTTCGAGGCAATTAAGGGGTCTTCATTACATGAGAGATCAGTCAATGTACTTATATTTTGACAAAGAGCTATTCAATGCATAGATTACTTTACAGAAAAAAAAATCATGACACTCTAACCAGTTAGAAATGTAGACTGATATGCGCATGTGATCAATTTTTCTGGAGATGATAATAAGCTCTTCAAAAGACGCTTTTTTCTCCGATAAAATTGAAAATATACGTAGTTAGGGAGGAAATAAAGGAATCATTAACACGTATGTATATACGTAATATAGATTCTGCATAAAAACTTTCCTTATATGAGGCTCAATACAAAGTACTTACTTTGTACTCAATTATATAGGACATCTCAGATTTCTGCAATCATGATTTAATCACCTTGAAACATCAAAAATTTTCTTTAAAAAAACAAAACTTGAACATTAAAATTTATATTTCGACAAATTATCGGACAAATTTAGTAAGTAATAAAAAATTGATTTTTATTTAAGTACTGAGATGAATATTTTCCAAGAATCCAGGGTGTATCACCCGAGCAAAACAATCAAAGAACATGAATAGAATGAAAGGAGAAGGAAAACGAATACAATTAATAATGAGAAAACCAAAATATAAATTGAAATAACGAAAAGTTACAGAAAGGTACATGCGAATAAATTGGTTTATCTAGCTGATGAGTGGTACGAAGTGTTAACAATAATTTTCTAGAATAAGGTATCTATTATGTATGTGTAAAGAAACAGCGTGTCTAAAAATATTGATTATTTCACTGCATTTGCTAAAAGTCAATGTAGGCACAATACAAGTGTGTTCTAAATAGTATATGAAGAACAGGATGTATAAGATAGTTAAGTACATATACTGGCAAATAATATATTCAAACAACGTGGAATAACTTTTAATAACATTTAGAGCTCCTACGTTTTAAATATATATATATAAGTAAATCACTCCCAAGATTTAGCACTGAGGAAGAGAAAAGTCTGAGTCGTAGTAGGTCTCATCATCCATATCTAGTATGTGTAAGGCATCTTTGAGCCTGTACTTTTGACTAATATCTTTCGTGTTTTCGATCAAGGACTTGACTTTATTCATATCACGTCCACGCGGGATTTTATCCTTAAATTGCAGATGCCACTCCACAAAAGTCAGATTGATTGTTGATAGAGCCCCTGTCAGTAAAAGATCTGTAAGGACTTCCAGCTCACTTCCCTCAATGTCCATCTTCATGAGCACAACTCCATCTTCGCTCTTATTTCTTTTATTGACTTGATTTAGTACAAGATCTGAGAGTCGTATCAGGTCCACACTTCCTTTATTGAGCGATGGATTTTGGCCCACCTTGACTATTGTACCACCCAGTTCATTCGACTCCTCTTGTCCATCACTCCAGAAATCCATTCCTCCTTTCTGCGTGAAAGCGGAGACAGCGGTTTTAGTAAAAATTTTAACTCGATATCCACATCTATTATATTTGGACTCTAATTCTTTCAACCGCTTTTCAAAGCGGGGATTGGGCTCGAAGCCTATGGCACAGACTCTACTTTTTCGGTACTCAGGTCCTCCAAAGTGTTTATTAAAGTAGGGATGCATTTTGGCTTCAGGATAGAGATGTGGCTCAAAGACTTTGCGTATCTGAACACCAATGTTTGTACCAACGTCCAAGTAGACATGAGTACAGTCAGAGAACCAATTCCTATCATTTTGATTCGTCGCTTCCCTCCTTCCCTTGTCGGAAATGATGTTTTCGATTCTCCATTTATGCTTACTTAATAAAAAGTAAAAACACACTATAAATGAAAATATCAAAAGTAGAAGACCTCTTCGTACTTCTGCACGGGATATATTCATTTTTTGGAATAGTAATAATTATTAATACTTCCACTTTCACAAGAGGAAGGTATTAAAAAAAAAGCGCTTACTATGTTTTACGTACTTCATTGACGAAGACAAAGGGAGCGTCTTGAAGCTTGGTTATATATATATATATATAATTCCAGTGTTATTACTCTTGTACTCCTTTGAAACCCTTTCGTCGTATTTTTTTTTTTTTGCTTCCAAATCCACCCTTTGAAGGGTTATAGTTAACTTTGTAACATCTACATAGATACTTAATTATTCATTTCTAACTTTGCCATAGTTTGTAACATTAATTATTTCTATCGCCATTAAACTTTGAGAATGACTAATATATTACGTCTATCGATCATAGTTTATTCTTCACTTGATTAAATATTTCAAGAAACAAAACGTTAAATATATATAAATGTAAAGGAACTTGGCATAAAGTTTTTAAGATTTATGTTTTGTATACATGGATACTACTATTGATGTGAAAGATGCCTTTTAGCCTCGGGATTCGGCTCTGTATTTCATCAAAAATTACCCTATTCGTAACTGATTGTTCAAGTTGTTTTTTTTGTCGTCGTATTGGGGTTTCCACGTCTTAAAAAAGGGGGATCCATTTTTTCTTCCCAAAATGAAATTAAAAATCTTTAATTTCACAGTATTTATAGTTCACTAACAGGAAATGTGTGCATATGTATATTTAATGCATTTATGATTGAAATATGTTAAATAATTGAGTCTTTATCCGTTCTACAACTAACAATGCTTACTATCTTTTACCTTAAATAATGTTTTGCTGACTATTCAAATTGTTTATCCATGCCCGGATCGAAAGTGCAACAAGTTACTTTTTTGAGGGTCAAAAAGTAGATTTCAGCTCACATAAATATCCTACTTTTGACCAATAACAAAGGATGTGTCCGGTTAGTACCCTTGCCCCTAGACTCGTACCTGGATCATCAATGTAAAAAGTATCCACAACTTAACTGCAAAAATGGGTGTCCCAATGATTAAGAAAAGTATTGCGATCTTTATATAGTGGTGGGGGAGTTGTCACGTTTGTATCACTATTGACGAGTAATTTAGAATATGAGTACTTGTTGTTCATAGTTTTTATGACGTCATCATTTATCTTGGAAACTAAGCAAGAAACGTATACAATTACGTCATATGTAATTATATATTGTTTGGTTCCAGGTATATTGCCCATCACCAGGGTCGACGGAACCAATTCAAAAATGAAGGGGAGGAGGAGGTACAGTTTAATACAAAAGACTTCACCTTTTTATTGCAACATTATCACTCAACTTTTCATTTTTATTATTTTTAAAAAGAGGGGACAATGGCCCCTGTTCTGGCAGCCATGCTTATCACTCATCAGTATTGTTGGATCAGCTCTGTGGCTGCATTCCTAATCAGTCCTTCTCAGTCTTATTTCTAATCCCTCCGATCTTGTTGACCGTTCAACAGTCCTAAGATCCTAGCTATCTTTTTATTATCTTCACTAGTAAGTTGGAATTGAAAAAAATAATGTAGTATAGCTTCTACGTACTTATAACACCTGTGGTTTTTAAAGGTTATTTGGTATTTTTGCTATTTAGCTACTAATTACTCGCGATTATTATCATGTTCAATCGTAATTATTGTCCTTGACGGAGAAAAAATAAATTAAAAAGTTGATCAAATATTAAGAATTTCCAATCAATGAGGAATACAAAATGATTCTTATAATTTCTTATCCTAAACACAAGAGAAATGGATAAAAACACTTTATAAATACCTTTAAATGCTTATAATTTATATAATCACAATTCGCAAACATTTCTAAAGTCTAAAATATTATCTTGGGTAGAACATACAAAAAAGTGCAAGCTGACAAGAAAAACATGACCTAAAGCGTATATCTCAAGAGGTCTTATGCAAATCTATAGTTTCTTTAGTCTTGCAGACTCTGAGCAAGAAATATCAACACCAGACTAAATTTTTTATTATATCCAGTTACTTTGAAGCATATGGATGGAGTTTATTGCAGCTGGCAAAAAATTATCGCTCATTTTAATTTATCGTGCCATTAATCGATTAATTGCATATTTCGACAAGCCTACCAATGACAACATCGAAGATAGGCCGGAAAGTTGTTCACACGTTTGAGATGTAGCTGCGGTTCATCTTTTTCCACTCTTTATTCACTGAGAACTTGAGATCGGCAATTTTTCAGTAGCGAAATATAGAGGATTTGGAATCTACTTGCCTCCAAATGTTGTAGTCTAGGTCCAATAAGATGTCTACACCTGGGGGGGGGCAGAAGTTGAAAAATAATAAAATCAGAATTGTTGATGGTCTTCAAACTTCTTTGACGACCCCCCACCAGTCAATAGACTTCATCAGGGATTTGGTGGAAGAAAGAACTATGTCTTCTTAATTACAGTCTCAATATTAATCCTTAAAAATTGGTGAAATATAATGGATTTCAAATTATTTTTTGATCTTCCAAAGTGGATATATCATCTCCCAATTTTGCAATACATAATAATAGATAATGATAACCACGCTATTATCAACGCACTCAAGGAATCATTAAAATAAGCAACAAAACATCTGCATCATTCGACAATAATGTACTTTAGGCCTGAGTTCGTAGAAATATAAAGGAAAGAGGAGGAACTGTACTGTCTAAATTTAAAGAATGAAAACAAAAACAAAAAAAAATCCCTTTACTTTTTTTATAATTAGCTGATATAGTTATTAACTAATAAATAGAGCTTAATCAAATTTTTAGAGATAGAGAGAGCGTCCCCATCCTCCCAAAATATTTTCAAGTTGTCAGAGTTAGTATGTCGTTTTTGGGTTTCTGTGTGTTTTTTTACATACGGGCAGTATTATATTTTTTATGAAATTGTCTAAGGCTTGGTTTTATGCTCACGGGGGAGGGGGATATCTCTCATAATTATATAATTTATTTGCTTCATTTTAACACCCTTATATATTGTATATCTAATAATAACGTACCCAGTGGTCCATGAAAATCTAAGCACTTTGAATTTTAAACAGGATACAATTCATTAATTAGCAATATGATTTCAACAAATTGAATACAATTAATAGATGTGTGTCTGAGCTCTCTAAATCATTAATGTAGACGCCCTTAGCGACAATAATATCTTCCCTACGGCGGCGATAGGCCTGGCACACGCTGGTGGTGTAATTCTCTGTCATATGGTGGCAGTATGCTGCTGGTGGAGGGTATCGGTGTTTCGATGACGGACACTGAAGGCCTTTCACTCGACATACACCCAAAAGGAAGTGCTTTTGTATCAGGGCTATAAGGGGGGCCAAGATTGTCCAACAAGACTTAAAAATAATCTTGGAACGGAGGAGATGACTTATTTCCTTGTTGGTGTCAAAAGGGGCCTCTCCGCACTCACCAGGGTATTTCTACCTACTTTTATAATAGCTCTCTGGATAGTTGTGTGAAACCCCGAGATATCTATTATGCACCCTCTTGGGTTTGAGGGGATTGGGCTGGTCTTTTTCTTTTTTTAAATCCTCTGGGTCCAGTTTGGGCTTTTTGACAGAGCCTTTCTTCGTCTCCAACGTGTCGAACTTTCTGACGGCGTAGACGGTGGTCTTTAAGACGCCCAACTGCTTGGAGTGTGCGTATGGAAATTTGTTGATCAAGTTCAAGTCCATTTACTCGACTTGTATGTACATAAGCTAGAGAGCTCAGGTTTGTTTCGTTTTGTAACTAATTGCTTATGAATTATTTTTAATTACTCATCTTTAATTAATTATTGAATTAGTAAGTGCTCAGATTTGAATAGACGACTCTGTAATGTATTGAAGTGGAATTATTGCCGTAGTAATATATTTACTTAGATAATAGTCCTATTCTTAATTTTACACTCATTAAATACTCTCACATCCTCGACCAATAACACTAGTCAACAAAATTTACAAAAAAATGTTGACTTTAGATTATTTTCCTCCCGAGAAACAAGAAAGTTACCTTTATAACCCAAATTTTCTGGTTTTGTGGCCTACAAAGATCTTACTTGAAGAATTTTTTCCCCACAACATCTACATGATCTAGTTTTTTTTTTTTTTGTCTTAAAAGGTCTAATTAAAAGAGAAAAAAAAGTAGTTTGTAGGCACTTGTTTCCAGATACATAAAATATATTTATTATAGCTTTATTTTTTTCCCTGAATATTTTGTTAGTCAAAAATAAAAGGACGAAAAAGGAACCTTTTTTTTCTAACTCTAATAAATTCCTCATTTTTGATCAAAATGGTAAAAATCATATTTTGTTGTAAAGGCAACTTGATAATTAAAAAAAACACACCTTCTAATAATTAATATTTCGAGTTGTTTTATATTATAAAGGTCATTTCCTACTTCTCGATATAAAAGCAATCAGGGAAACTTAATTTCAATCCAAAGGCAAAAACTTGTTGACTCGTGTAATTATAAATTCATTTTATTCATGGGAATTTTTACCTTTTAGGAAAGTGGAAGTTGTCCACCAGATTCTGAATGTTGATCAAAAAGCTCCGAATTTTAGTGAGTAGCTTTCATCTATGAATTGCTCCTTTTTATTTAGTCGAATGTGTCCTCATCTCAATCAAATTATGTCTCTACGTTACATCTATTGTTAAAATGAATAGTAATAATCAATCACCTACAACGAATAAGAGAAGGAATCCTCTCTCATCCATTGAAAATATTTGCAGCCTCAATAGTCCAAGGCCTTCTGACATAAAAGCTTTAATCAGGAATGGAAATATCAGTGCACTCAACTTCTCATCCATTATTAAAAAAACAAGCCCTGTCGATATTATTGAGGCGATTCTACATTCGCCGCCTAAAAGTGGGGATGAGTCCTCCTTCCGCGTGCATACTCCGGAGTTACCTTCGTTTTTACATTTCAGTGAGGACGAAGAAGCGTCTCCTGGCACCGCCAAAGTTCCAAGTCCTCAATTAAAGGGGGATACACTCAAAAGTATTCGGATTTACCCTAAAAAACTCAATTTTGGAATTCTCTCGAATGGATGTTGGGACACAAGGACATTTACTCTAACTAATATGCATGAATTTGACGTTATGGTAAAAATTGAGACATATGGGCCTTTGAGCATATTTTCACAAAAGGAAGAAAGGTACTCTAGTGAGGCTCTTAATCTTATATTATCTCCTTGCAATCAATACACCATTCATATCAAATTTCAATCCTCGGAGGCTCAAGAGGAAAAAAAAAAGGTGGACAGTGAAATAGTGATTGTTGCAAATGGAATTGTGGTTGAGCGAGTCAGTGTCACGGCAGTTATTGGCTACGCAAAGTTAAATATTCCCAAAAGGGATAATCTCGAAATCTTTCCTTCCATCAGGAAGGAAGAAACATTGTTTGTCAAAGCTATAGGAAATGTTCCTTTAACTCTGAGCGTCCTTGGAACGGAGTCCCCACTTAAATCTGGAACATTGGAGCTAAGCGAAAAACATTTAGTCTTAAATTCAGATTGTGCAGCTTACTCCTTGAAGGCCTATTTTGAATCCAATGACCAATTTTCTGACATGAATGAGAAAGGAAATATACTACTTCAAACTTTACCGAATGGCCCAGTTCATAAGATTCCCTTTCTTATCCATCATGAGGGACTCAAAGACTTTCCAATTGAGGCGGATGCCTCATCTTTAACTTGGTCAAATGACTCAACAACTAAGACTCTATCTCTTAAAAACTCGACTAATTTGGATATACCTTTGAAATTGATGTTTGACGCCACGAATGATGAATCTGCGCCTCCCTGCTTTTTTATTCTAGAGGGTGGTGAGCACTTGACGCAAAAAAACATTTTATTTCCATCCAATTCAATACTAACTTTTAGATTGTTCTATAGAAGGAGCACAGCTTCTTCGAGCTCATTGTCTCATAAGAGTAGATTGCTCATCAAATTAATAAATACTCCTTTCAAAGCAGCTATTTTCTTAAGTAGTGGGGACAATTCATCACCCTCTATTTTACTCTTACATCCCCCATCCATCCTTTTAATTGTGCCAAGGCAGTGCCAAAAGTCATTCACTTTAAGTAACACATCCAACTGGTTATTGAACTGGAGAGCGCTTTGGTCGACTTCCTCTCAACATTTTCAGATTTCTCAGCTCTCTGGGATTTTAAAACCAAGAGAGTCAAAAGAGCTCATGATTACCTTTCAAGGATCTTCGTTCCCAGATTTTGGAAGGACTCTTTCTATGACTCAGGAAATCGAGTTTGAGTGTAGAACCCTGAATAGTGACTTTTCAAAATCTTCATCCAGAATGATATGTGTGCTGCGATATGAAGAGGAAGGAGGGAATGAGAGTAGTGAATGCGGGCGTGAGCAAGGGCATATGAAGAGAATTTCATTGGAGGATCCGCATATTTATTTTCCAAAAACCATTGTTGGCACAGAGTCCGTTTCTAAAGTAACTGTTAGGAATAAGACCTTCAATGATGAAGAGCTGAGAATTTACACCCCTGCACGTGGCCACGAGTCTTTCTCCTTCCATGTTCCTTACGAAAGAGTTTCCATTAAATCCCGCTCATATCTACGCTTCCCTGTTCAGTTTAAGCCGCAAAGTGTTGGCATGCATACTTCACATATATTTATCAGAAATTCCAATATCAATCTGACTGCTTGCGTATGTGGGGAAGCCATTGAAGAGGAGATGGGGACTATGCAGATCAACTGAGCGACTTTATATTATGTTTTATTTTATATATCTACTTAAACATGTAATGAATAATGGTACTACTTGAATGTTTATCTAACTTCCCTTATGCCTGTAATATATTTATTTTTTATAAATACATGTATACCTAAATGAAGGAATAAACCAATGTTTTTATTTTTGAGGCTAGGCCTTTTTTAATAAATTATTTCCCTGGGGTGTCTGCAAGATAACATTGGCTTGGTTTTTAAATCCAAAAAATGATTTTTTTTAGAAAAATTTCAAAAATTCATAGCTATTCACAAAAAATTTCAAATATTAAATTTTTGCCGAAAAATAAATTCAAATATTTAGTTTTTTGGGGAAAAAAAAATATGAAATCCATAGTTATTGAACAAAATCTCTATTTTTGAGAAATATTTTTTCAAAAATCCACAGCTGCTTGCAAAAAAAATAATTTTTTTAGTCAAAATTTCAAATATTAAATTTTTTGCGAAAAAAAAATTGTAATATTTAGTTTTTTGGGGGAAAAAAATATGAAATCCATAGTTATTGAACAAAATCTCTATTTTTGAGAAATATTTTTTCAAAAATCCACAGCTGTTTGCAAAAAAAATAATTTTTTTAGTCAAAATTTCAAATATTAAATTTTTTGGAAAAAAAAATTCAAGGAATTTTTTTTTTTATCCTAAGCAATTCTTTTATATAAAAAGTAAAAATTTCTTTATTTGGGGGAAATGGGCTATACCTCAACCCAACCCTCGGCAGACACTTCTATGCCCATATTTCTTTAATGACATATTATTTATCGATTTCTGTTTTTTAAATTAACTCTTTCTATCTAAAAAATAAGTAGAGGGTACTTATAAGATTGTTTTTGTAGTAAAGTTCCATCATTTAAAGATTTTAGGTGCTTCATTGGTCATCATTTATAATTGATCAATTTAACAAATAATTTGTTGAGTCTAAATCCGTGAAAACTTTAAAACGTGGGATAATTATTCATTAAATATGATTAAATAATTTTTTTTTAATTAATGTTTCTTAATGGTGGGTGAGAAGGAGTTGCATTGAAGAAGTATAAATAAACATTATAGTATTACAATTACTTCATCTAACCTAGTCAAAGTCCTTTGAAGTCCATATACATGCAGTATCTTTCCTTCTCTAGGAACGACGGATTATTTAAGCTACGCACATTAAGTTCAATAAAATAATTTCTCCTGATCTCGTTGTTCCATTGAACATTATATTATGAAATAGTTAAATGCTGGATTTCCCATGGGTGTAAAATCCCTAGTAAACGGGATCCCGTAAGAAACCCCCTATTAGATACACATAAGGATGTCCCATTTCTTGGAAAACGGTAATCCCACTATTAAATAATATATACACAAGAAAAGGCAATGAAATCTTCTTTTTTTTTGAAAAAGTATACGGCTTAGGTTTAAAAATGGTTTCTAATTGTACCATAAACATTTAAGAATAGTTTCAACAGTTTAGAGAATTTTTAGAGGTAGCTCATTGGCTCTAAAGTTTTGAAAATTTAGATTTAAAAAAAAAAAAATTAAGTCTTTTATTGAATACTGTCCATATACTTCAAATTAATACTTTTTTGTACAAACAAATAATTTGCCTTACTAAATGTAGAATAAAATATATTTTATTATATTTTCAACTAAAATAATATTTATATGTTCAAAATAACGTCAATTGAAGTAGATTGAAATTCAGGTCATGTCCCTTTTTTATTTCTTAAGCATACCACAATCGTACTATTGGATTGATAAATATATAAAATCGTAATTACGTTTAAATTACAATAAAATGGCTATAAAAAAATTACATTTTTAATAGCCATGGCCTTGTTGACTTTTTATAACCTTTTCACGGAAAGTGACCTTCAAGTATGAGTAATATTATTGCAATCCAATTTCTATGAAATGGAACGAGAGGATTGGTAAGAAGGTTCAACATCTGTGGAGATGAACCAAGGTACCCAAATCAAATTATGGAATGTGTTTGATCCAACAAAAAATGGGGGTTCCATACTGCAATTAATAATTGTGTTACATCTTCGCATCCTAATATTTGGCATCTAATTGAAGCATTTAAAAAAGATTGGATTGAATTTAAAAAATTGCAAGGGAATTGTATTGCAATAATAGTATTCACACTTGAAGGTACTCCCTTGGGGCATGGAACAAACAAATATGTTTAGATATTTGTCATAAATAATATTAATGTGTTATTATTTATCATGAAGATTGAACAAAATACGGGCAATATTCCACGGGTATTTTTCCCTAGTACCCTTATGAACCCCTTCCAGTCTCCAAAAATGAAACTTTGATAGAGAGATGCGAAATACTAATGGATTCACTTTAATTAAATGAAGCTGATATTTTGAAATGAATAAATGAGATGATTTCCTGGGAATTCACTGTTGGTGTAAAATTTTTGAGAAAGAACCCCTACCAATCAATACAACACTTGCAATCTCTTATGATCCAGTTTCACCTACTTCCTCCTCCTTAATGCCGTTTGATGACTAGGAAGGATGTTGTATGTTCTTAGGGCAATAGAGAGACGTAGTCTTAGTTATACATATCCTTAATATAATGTGAAGCCAACTTACTACGGCTTCTTCATAATAATTTAAGGAAATAAATTTGTATTATTCTTATAACGTATTATGAACCACTCTCTTGTTTTTTCCACTGCCCTTTTCTTCAAAGAAGGCTTCCCTTTAGTAGGTTGATATTAGTCACGGTGGTCCATACTATTATTTATTAGCTGATCATACGTTTGTTACAATGCGACAACGTTCCAAACCGAAAATGAGTGATAAGGAATATAGATATAGTAAGTCATTCTAGTACACTAAGGTCAAATTTTATCAAGTTTCGATTATAGCTGGTGCAAAAAGTTTTCATATACTATACGAAGTTTAAAATGACTTTGATAGAGATTTTTATAACCTATATAACTTTTAATATAGTTTTTTTTCTACAGTTCTAAGAAATTTTGCATGTGGCCTGACCACATGACAACTTTTCCGCACCAGTTATATTCAAAGTTTGTAAAGAGTTGTCTAACAAACCGCTCTAGGTACAAGGTACATACCATAGGTAAGTTAATACATGGACTAGGCGAAAAGATGCACAGAGGATTGAGCAAAGGTATCACGTGACAAAAGGAGTATAATATGACGTCACATTACTTTGTATTTATAAGTGAATCATTTAACTTTTTTCTTTTGGCTGTTTCATGCAGGCGGAAAAAAGTAATATACAGTAATACTTTGATATAAAGGCTTCGTTTGCTCCTAGCCCGGAGTTTGTGAGTCAAAGAAATTTATCTCAAAAGCAATAACAAAAAGAAAATTAAACTAGAAGTGGCTCTTGCATTTCGTCGCCAACTCGTATCTTAATAAATATTTGTATTTTGTAAGTCTGGTATCTCAAGGTGTTACCGTATATTTGTCTCTATCCTTTACATCTCTCATGTTCATTTTTGCATGCTTAAGTACTTCAGCCTTACTATGTCGAAACGCCAAAGGAAATTCCTCTGGCTATGTATTTATTTATCTATGGTATTATACGAATGGTTATTTCGTTGATATGATGAGGCTCATAATGGTGATTCCCTACTCTTAAACTTTTACAGTGACATCATCATCTCTGCAACCTTCTTTCCGCTTCTACTTTCGATCCCTTGCTTCTGTTACCGTGTCTCTGCCTTTCTTCGCACTCATTTTCGTTGTCTTATACTCATATTTCTTCGACTTTAAAAGGACTACTCATACTCATTGTAAGGTACGAGGAGGATTACTCGAGAGTCTACCAAGTATGTTCGTACTAGTGTTGAGACTCGGTCTGATAATGATGTTTTTTTTAAAGTTTGGTTTTAAATGATTTTTTTTACTGATCTGGATCGTGTATTCAGTGCATTGGACCGAAATTCAAAAATGTATTTGTGGGAGTGGATTAAAACGGAATATTACTACAAGACCTGTCTAGATCTGTTCAGGGCTGTTGCTATGGGTTTTTCTTGAATATTTAAAAAAAAAAAACAAAGTTTGAGAGCTTGAAAAATAAAATATACCTTTTTTATATACAGGGGGAGGACTCAAAAAAATTAGAAAGGTTTAAAAGCCGTTTTCACTTCTATGTACATACTTTTATTTTGTGCCATTTTTATGGCAAACTTTTGAGGCAAAAGTTGGTAATTCAACAATTCTCTACACTTTTTATTCAATATATCCCCCTCCATTCTATTGATGGCTTCAATATGGGTACACACAGAGGTACAGCTGTCCTTGATGAAGTCCGATGACAAAAATGTTCCACTCCTCCGTGATCAGTGCCTTCAGGACATTGCCATTCGGGTAAGAAGTGTTGTTTGTCTTGCCCTCCAGGACACACTAAACAGCAAAGTCCAGGGAGTTTACGTTGAATGTGGACGAAGCAAAAAGTGTGCCCGCCAGAAGGTAGCCATGTTTACCCTGCAAAAATGGACGTGTGTGCCGTCTTGGGTAAACACAAAGTTTTCCCTGGGGAACGCGCTTTTCAACTATGGCAAGACATCGTACCTGAGGACGACCTTGTAGTAGACGTCCGTGTTGACTTTCTCGTTGGCTTTAAAAAGTAGGGAGGCTTCTTGCTGCCATTGGACGCCACGACGCGGAGGACCATGCCCTGAGCTGGATGTTTGGCCCTAAAGGTTCCCTCGACCTGAGCTTTTGGTTTGAAGCGGTCATTTCTCCTGTTTAGAATATCGTACACTGTGGAGATCTTCTTGTCGGAGATCGACTTGTGCGCGGAGGTGATTGCAGACCCACTGCCGTTTTGCTTGTTCCTCGGACATTTTTGATCACACAAAAACAAAACAAACATTGAATGTAACTTTTTATCAGTTTTTTTAAATGGCTCCAAGGTCAAAATTGTTAAGACTTTTATAAATGAGGCTAAACGGCCTCGAAAAGGATTCTAATTTTTGAGTCCTCACCCTGTAATAAAAAGGACCTTTTAAAAATAGATTGTTAAAAACCGTTTTTTAATTAAATGTGGACACATTTTAGTAGAATGAACACATCGCTGACATTTTTCAGAAAAGGTCATTAAAAAAATATAATAAAATGGGATATCAGTAGTGTTGTTCAGGTCCTTATTTAGAACCATGGTCCAGCCCAGTTTCACTTGCCGATCCTTAAAGAAGGCAAATTTATCATTTGTGATGACATTAAGGTTTTTATTATGATTATTTCATTCTATAATAGAATAAATTATATTATTAGGTGCAAATATAATAATATGTTCGTAGTATATTGCATTATAATGAAAATATGAATATTTTTTGCAAGTTATGTGCAAAGCTCTTAATACATATCTGATACACTGGTAGGAAAAAGTTTGGAAAAAATGGTATTTCACTTATTTTTCAATCTACCTATCACTTTATCATCAGGTAACACTATTTTGAGGCTATTAAAGTTCAGAAAAAGTAAGGTTCAATATGGTTATGAACATTTATTTGTAAAAAAATCCAAGTATTTTTGTTGTAAATTTTAGCTTCATCAAAACACCCTCCCTTTGTAACTATAACTGCCTTACATACTTTTGGCATTCTGGCTGTTATTTTTTCATGATAGGCAGGTGTCATTTCATTCCAAGTATTCTTCAAAATATTCCACTCACTTGTGGTGCACTTTTCTCGAACTTTTCTGTCTAGGCGTTCCCACAATAGCTCTTTTGGTTTCAAATCAGGAGATAAAGCGGGCCATTGTATAATAGATAAGATGTGAGAAGCTTTTTTGATTTCCAAGATGTTTTTACAGAGGTTGAATGTATGTTTTTGGTCGTTGCCTTGTGGAAAAACAAACTTCTGGAAGGAATGGTTCGCGTCGTCAGGATAGAATGGTAACGATTCTGAAGGAATTAATTACAAATCTCTAATACTTGCCAGAGAGAAAAATTACATATGAAATCTAGTCTGGCCAAAACATCAGGATTTTTAGAGACAAATAATTAAAAAATATTTTTATGGATCTCTTTTTCATAATAATTTTCATCGGGTTAAAGTAAAAAAAAATATTGATAAAGTTATAAACATTGATGAAAGTTACGAAAAAGTATTTTATTCCAAACTTTTTTTGCCAGTTTGACTTAATAAACCATCGATATTTTTATGAAAAATTCCGATGACCGACAGTTAAGCACTGGTCCGAAGTATCAATGGTCTTAAAGACCGGTCCTAAGGACAGATAAGAATAATCAAATGAATAAATAAGGACCGAGACAACACCAGATATCAGTCTGAAATTTAAAAAAAATATGTATCCACAACTACCCAAAGAAAACTCCTTGTACATACTCTGCCGAAGTTGAAATGAATTAGTTAAAACTATAATGATTCTATACCGAATTAGAATTTTACGACAGAAAATCAACACTAGTATGAACATCCCTAAATTAGTATTTTTGTATAATCAAATAAATAAATAAAATTGAAAAATTAAAATTTTTGGAAAAAAATTTAATTTTTTGGAAGACAATTTCAAAAATCCATTGCTATTTTCTCAAAAATTAAACTTTTTAGAAAAAAAATTATAAAATTAAATTTTATATAAAAAATCTTATGTAACATAATTTCTGAAATTAAATTTTTTGTGTGAACAATTTCAAAAATTAATAGCTATTCTTAAAAATTAAATTTTTTGGGGAAAAATTTCAAAAATCCTGAGCTGTTCACAAAAAATGAATTTTGTGGAAATTTTTTGTAAAATTAAAATATAAATATAAAATTTTCAGAATTTTTTTTCTTAAAATCAGAATAATTTTGAATATTAAATTTTTTGGAAAAAAATGTCAAATATTAAATTTTTCGGAGAAACAATTGAAAAATTAAAATAAATTTCGAATATTATTAAATTTTCTAGTTAGGATCAAAAAATTTCTTTGCAGGTTTGGATCTTTTAAAAAAAAAAATCCAAAATTAAAATCTAAATTTTTTTTAAATCCTGAAAAATTTCAATTTTTTCTTGAAAAAAATGTCAAATATTAAATATTTCATAGAAAAATTCCTAAAATCCATAATTATTCATAGAAAATTAAATTTTTGGTCAAAAAATTGAAAAAAAAAATAAATTACGAATATTTAATATTAAATTTTGGTCAAAAAATTGAAAAATTAAAATAAATTACGAATATTTAATATTAAATTTTCTAGTCAGAATCAAAAATTCATTTTCAGGTTTGGAACTTTGCTCCTTCCATTTCCTCTGCCATTGGAGTATTTAGACCGCAAAAATATGTGTGGAAACTCTTACTTTCATTGCAAGCAGCTCCTCGATTCCTCATTGCCTCTATGTATCTTAATCATTTCTTGCATAGAGCAAACGAAGCTCAGGGTCACTGGGTTAGAATTGAGTTTGAAAGTTTGCATACATATTACACTATTTAAGACATTTTTGCCCTTGGATTGAAAGATTGATTTACTTCAACAAATTGAAAATAAATTTTATAGCCCAATGTTTATTTTTGGGGTCTACTGAGACCAACATTTTATATGCTATAAATAAGAATTGATAGCTTGATAAATATACGGAAATATGTTTTCAAGTAAGAATTTTAACGCTACTTTTTTAAGGGGCTCTTTTTTAAACCTTAAAGTGTTTATAAAGTGTCTTCACTTTACTTTAATTTTTAATATCATGATCAAAAATGAGGAATTTATTAGACTTTTAAAGAATTGGTCAATTTTCCCTCATTTTTTCGTGCTTACTCGACATTTTTTCCGATTTAAAAAAGGAAAATGAAACCTTAAGATCCCCAGTCCAAATTAAATACATTTGAAAGATCAATCAATACATTATTCATATTTGAATTTGTAATAAAAGCTAGTTACATCTATCAAGGGTCAGTTGAAAGAAGTTACTCACCAATGTTTCTGTCATTTTGGACGTGCAGTTATAACGTCACAGTCGTTTGAGTGAGTTTTTTTGTTCAAAAAAAAAAAAAAATCTGAATTTTTATTTTTCAACAGTCCTCTTGTAAATCTAGACACTTCCTCCCAGGGAAGTTACATACGGAAGGGTTACATAAATGGGAACATCGCTGGAAGAAGTATGTAAAGTTACAAGGAGACTATGTTGAAAAATAAAAATTCAGAAAAAGACACATCAAATCACTCAAACGACTGTATATAACAACTACATATCCAAAATGACTCAAACTTTTGTGAGTAAGTTTTAACAAATGCTAGATAGGTGTAACTAGCTTTTATTTACGAGTGTTGCCATCCTCACTTTGAGGTCGGAAACTTTCACCCTCGTAAATGAAGTGAATGTTAATTTTCAATATTAAAGTTTAAGATTCCTTGTTTTGTGTTGATACACTCGCCAATAGCTGTCAAACTCCATTTCATTATTTTTGTTCTAAGACTATTTACACCGAAGAACCATTTGGCTGAAAAAATTATATTTAATTTATTGATATATACGATTGCCTATTTCATTGCAATTTAATATGATATATTACACTTATTAATGACACAGGGGGAAAATTTGGAGGGGGAGGCAGAATCCAAAACTGAACTCAGTTTTTCTCTCATTCATCTGAATTCTTAAATATTTGGGATTATATTAATTCGGAATTATCATCGTTCAGAGTCATTTTTTACCCTTAAAACAATCCCCAAATTAAAAGTAGGATTCATAAAGATTATGGAAAAGTGTTTTTTATGATTAAGATGCATATTTTTTCAATTATACATTGTATATATTTTTATACTATAAGCTATGATATTCCTCATCACTAGGTATTATGAATAAGTTATAAGGGTCTAAAGAAGATAATCGTTTTTTATCATTTTTAAGCCTAAAAATGGAAATACATCAAGTTCAGAACAAGATACAGAATAAAAACACTTTTTAATCATAAAAAACGCTTCTACATAAGTTTTATTTGTCCCACTTTTAATTTTTGGATTGTTTTAAAGGTAAAAAATGACTCTGAACGATAATAGTCTCTAATTACTATAATATCATATATTTCAGAATTCAGATGACTGAGAGAAAAACTGAGATCAGTTTTGGATTCTCCACTCAAAGATTTATTCCTATCTTTTTTTTTTTTTTTTTTTACATGAATTCATTTGTACAAAATGAATGTTCCCCTGTGTAATTTATGAATCGAACGTTTAATATGTTTCATGTCATATTGATAAATTACTCAATATTTTTTGACAAAATAGTATTTGTTATTTAATTATTTCCATGAATGATCATTATCTAAACACAACATAGTAGCATGTGATTCGGTGACAGTTGGAATCCTTATCGTTGTAGTGTACTTTAAATACGTTAAATAATATGTGAGTTTATTTGCACGCTAACCCCAGCTTTTTTCCAATTGCTAGTCCCTTCATTTCTAATATAAGTTCACGTGACGGCACCGTAACGTTAGGGGCCATTGGTTCTCCACTTTTTTAGACTAAGTGTAATAGTTATATAATAAAATTGTAAGGTTACGTGACTATGACGACAGCATTATATATTGTGCCCCCTGCATGCAACTGTATCCTGATCAAAATTACAGGCCAAGAAATAAGTACTCCCTAAGACATCCTCAGTGTTAATTTCTGTTTTTGTCAGAGCTCTTACACGTAATTATTTCATACTTATGTCGATCTTCTCCTCTCAAGAGTAATAATAATAGCTTGAGTAAATAAATTTAACATGATTTGTGGTCCAGGTAGTACATTAGCTTGTTGGTGAACCTAATCTAAAGCCACCATCTTTGTTATTTATGTATATATATAAAGTACTTCCTTTTTTCTTTCTTTTTTAATATTAGTTGACTTAAACGCCTGTGAGATTTTATTCCTTTCTAAATACAGTTTTTATACAATTCTAAAGAAGTACTCTTTTTCTTTTAATATGACTCACACGCTTGATTGTATTGTTATTTCTTTAATCAAATATATATACAGGGTTTGGAAGCAAAACGTGGACTGAATGACTGATTTTAGAAAAATGTGAATAATTATATTTTTTGATAAATAATTTTGAATTTTTTTAAGCAAAACTTTGAGACACGACCTTTGTGAACATATTTACTCAATATGGCTGCCCTCAGCAGCCATCACAGCCTCCATACAGTGGCGGAAAGCCCTGCAGGAGTTGATGATGAACTTCTCGGACAAGTTGTTCCACTCCTTCACAATGGTGGCATTCAGGGAGTTCATGTTTGGGTGAGATGTCAGGTTAGTCTCCCTGTCCAAAGTACCCCACACATCAAAGTCCAACGGTTTCAAATCCGGCGAAGATGATGGCCGCATTTTGTTTGGCCAAAAATCAGTAATGTTGTCGGCGCAGAACTTTTGGCATTTGGCCTATGTGTGTGAGGTTGCACCATTTTGGGTCCACACATAGTTGTCCTCTGGGTAGGCGGCCTTGAGCTATTGCAGTATAGTGAACCTCAGCACCTTGTAGAAGGCCTCCTGGCCGATTTTCTCCCCATCCTTAAAAAAGAAGGGAGGCATCTTCTTGCCTTCGGATACCACGACCACCATTACCATTGTTTGGGGCGGATATTTTGTACAGAACACCCCTTGACCTCCTCTTGTGATCCTCCTAGCCAACACTCGTTCCGACGGTATATACCGGATCCACGGTAAAAATCTTCTCGTCAGAGAATTTTTTTACTGTGGATCCATTTGCCTTGATCCACGCACGAACTTTTTTGCACTTCTGCAGTCTCCTTTCCTTCAGAGTCTCCGTCAACAGGTGGCATAGGGTCCTTATGTTAGAGGATAACCCCAAGTCCTCCTTCACAGGCCTCCTGATTTTCCCCTCGTCTACGTCAAACTCCTTTAAGAGACGATTCATGGATTTTGTGGGGTCCTCCTTGATCTTCTTCTTCAGGTCCCCCAGAAACTCAGGTCCCTTTTCAAGTTGTGTCCCCCACTTTCTTCTCTTTCCTTGAGAGGTATTTCCCATCCTTTTTCATCCCTTGGCCACCTTGAAAATGAGGCTCCTGGAGCACTTCACAATATCCATAATCTCTGCCACCTCAATTTTGGTATCCAGATGCTATGAGATCCTATGCCTTTTTGCTTCTTGCTCACTCATGATGAAAGTTTTGAGAAATCTTTGTTATTGTTTACTGATGCAAAAAAGGACAGAAGATTCGGAACATGCAGGAAAGAATCACAAAACTTCTATTTTAATTACATAATTAGCATTTATTAAGAGTCCACGTTTTGCTTCCGAACCATGTACACTCAAAAACGACATATTTTCAACATAGAAATATACATACATAAATTGCTTTATTAATATAGATCTAGCCTTTGAACAATACTTTTTTATCATTATGTCATATTAAATTGAATTAAAATATACAATCGGATATATCAATAAATGAAATATCTTTTTGGGGGAAAATGTCCCAATTATCCTTTGGCAAGTAGTTTGTTTTTGCATTATCTTATACTTTCTTACTCAATTCCAATCCTTTGAGGACGACCCCCTCTCTCTCTCTTATTTAAGCTCATTCTAACCTCCTTTATGACAAATGTTATTGAGAACTTTGCTCTTTTAGGCCTTAGTTTTATTCCCTCCAAAGAAGATTTTGTAGTGCATAAAATTTGCTTCATTACCTTTCTTATATGTTCGACTTTATACATGGCCTTAAGCTATCAACTATCTTCTCTCTACTCTTATAAAGTATGCGAATTAAAAGCTCTTTTCTATAAGAAAAAAGCAATCCTTCTTAATTATGGTTGTGTGATTTTGGCTCTATATTTTTACTATAGGCACAATGCCTGGTGTGAACCCGGAATGTACAGGTTAGGATGGAATTATCAGGGCTCTCAATTTTGTTCGCCATGGGATTTTTAGTTTTTGACGCGTGAATTTGTCAGTCGCATAACGTGGGCTTGCAAGTTTTAAAATAAATTGAGTGTTTTCATTGACATAATCAGCGAAGAAAACACAGTTGTCTTGGGGCTCACAGTTGATATTTTTACTGCATAAACTGCACAATTTCCCAATGAATCTAGATGAAACTTCATCAATTTTTTTATACTAATAAAAAAAGACTCAACACTTACATTAAATACTACATCATGCCGTTGATTTTCATGGATACCTATTAGAATTATATCAAAGTTATATTTACTAAAAATTATAATGATATAGCTAGATTTGTAGATCTTTTATTCTTTATCGACGAGGGACAGGAAAAGTTGGTTAAATAGATAAAAATAGAATTCTTTCCATTTTGTAATAATTAATTTATTGTCTAACGTTTACATTATGGACATAACATTGTTAATCGATAAAAATAACTTATTTTTAATACATATAACGGTCAGATATATAATTCAACAAGGCATTCGAGGGATATAACTTGATAGACAGTAAGGTTAATGCCCTTTTATAGGTTAGTTCCCGTGTTGACATTCAAATACACAATAAATATCACTTTTTTCCTTCATATGAATGAAAAAAAGGTTATTTTATTGTTATATAAAACATAATCATTAAGACCCCCAAAGACACCGACATCAATGTAATCTGACGTAACATGAAAATGCTCTTTACTAACAAATGATGGACCATCCTGGTAGTCAAACATGATTAATAGACTTAAGAAAAAAACATTGCACAATAAATGCATGTTAATTATTATCATTTTTGACTTCTTTTTTTAATACTTTTGTGACAAGCTCCCATTGACACATTGTAGTTCTAAATTAGACATTTTGAGGGTCATAAATAAGTATTATCAAAGAATTTGTAGAAAATATGATCTACTGGTGTGTCAAAAATAAAAATAAAACAGATATATGACATGGTAGTCTTGACAATTTGAAGAATATTTAGAAGAAGATCAGCTTAGCTATCATGGTATTTTATTAGCTATGAGAGGCAGGAACTAACAAAAATCATTCTTCGTATGAAGCAAATATAGGAATTACTTCGATGGTTATCCTTAATTCTACTCTGAGTTCATCTAGGATATACACTTATAAATATTGTTAAGTCGATCTTTATCTAGTACCGATAACCCCAGTCCAATCCCGTGTTGTCCGTCTAGTTGATCTTTGAAGGAGATAAAATCGATCCCTCGTTACCTCATTCGTTTTTATATTTTATTTCATTTAATGAAAATATGAGTATTTTTTTGAAAAATATGCCCAATTCACTTAATACATAACTGATACTTCTTATTTGGCTTTATAAACCATGAATATTGCCCCTAAGGACATACTGAATAACTTGAGATGGGCATAAGACTACTTATAACTCCCTCAAGTTTTAACAACAATACGCATCACACTCGCTGTAGATCCTATTTTCTACAACTCTAATTACCAAGTACAAAAATGTTTCTAGTATTGCTATTATTTATTTCATCTATTTAGAAAATTAATATTTTGCCATGTTGTATATAAAATACGTGAGAATTAGATTGTGTCGTGTGAGTGAGTTATATTCTATAGAGAGAGTCCCATGGCGATTGCAAAAAACTTGAGAGGCCTGCACAGTTATTATGCACCTTCTTAGTGATTATTTCTCCAAGAACTCAATTATTTTTTTTCTTTACCTTTTTAGTTTGTTCTCCATTACAGAATACTTGATTGTATTGAGTAACATGGCATATCATTTTACGTCATACTATGACTTTTATGATAAAGTCATACATATTGCATAACAAAATATCGTATTTACAAACTATCCTTCACCGTATTATTAGGTGAGTTTTTTTCATTACGCAACATGAAATCAAACTTCATATTCATTTGCAAAAATGGAATTATATATATAATTAATATGTGATTGAGCTTTTAAATAAAAAGTTTCTCAGGGATTTTTTATATGTACATAGTATTTTGCTTACTAGGGATTAGTTTCTCTACTGGAATTTCTTGGAGGTTTTATACCCACGGGAAATCCCATTTTTAATTATTTCATAAATATAGACTTCATTTAATCAAGGTATTACTATGATTTATAGATATTAGTTAGCTCAGAGGATTCTCAACCTTTTTTAGTGATATACCAAATGTGAAATATTTATTTAACCCAAGTACCCCCTACCAGCACAGAGCATTTTTAGTTTCAATTAAAGGGGCGCTCGCATGATTATATTTAGGAGTGAGTCTTGATTTTTGATTTTTTTTTGAAAATAAACCAAAAAATTTCAAAAATTAAATTTTTCGAAAGAAAATTCAAAAATTCATAGTTATTCACAAGAAAATAATTTTTTTTGAATTTTTTTTCATAAATCCATATCAATTCCTAAACAATTAAACTTTTTCGAAAAAAAATTTGAAAAATTGATGTCTATTCACAAAAAATTAAATTTTTTGGGGGAAAAAAATCAGAATCCACAGCTTTTCTCAAAAAACTATATTTTTTTTCGGAAAAATTTCAAAAAACCTTAGCTATTTACAAAAAAAAATCTGAAAAATTGATGCTTATTCACAAAAGTTAAGTTTTTTCGGAAAGAAAAATCAAAATCAAACACCAGTTTACCAAAAATGAAATTTTTTGAAAAAAAATTCAAATATTGAATTTTGTGGAGAAAAATTTAAAAATCAATTGCTGTTCACAGAAATTAAAATAAAATTTTCTAATATTAAATTTTTGAAAAAAAGTTCAATTTTAACATTTCCTAATAAAAAACAACATTTTCTTAATTGGAGGGGTCTATAGACCCTCCAGCCCACTCCTGTCATCTGAATTCTGAAATATCAGGGATTATAGTAATTTAGGACTATTATCGCTCAGAGTCATTTTTGACCCTTAAAACAATCCCCAAATTAAAAGTGGATAAATAAAACTTATGTGTTTTTATTGATTCTGTATTTTGTTCTGAACACGATATATTTCTATTTTTAAGCTGAAAAATCTTCTTTAAACCCTTACAGTATGTCCAAATATTGATGGTGATTTAAAAAAATTAAAAAACCATGAAATTACCTAAACCAGTCAGGTTTTTTTTTTTAATTCATCCTCTGAAGTTGTTGGTACATTTTCATTGAGTTCTCTCTGGACCAAGGCACACAATTTTTTTAATGGGAGACAAATCAAGACTGTTGGCAGGCCATGTGCCTTTGAACACCACTTTTGTGCCTTTTTGGAGATGTGAGCAGGGGCACCATCCTGCTGGAAAAAGGATCTTGATGTGTTAAACTACATTTTCCTATAGAAAGGAGGTCCAGTTTCTTCTGTACGAGACAAAGCTGACATTAGAGACTTGCTGAGGATCTCTGTTACGTAGTTCTCGGCCGTCACAATTTGGTTTTGTGGAATTAAGTGAATATCTGACACTGCCTGGTGGCTGATAACGGCCCAACCCCGATCTGTTTGGGGATTTGGGGCATGAAATAGTTCAAATGTACTTTCATTACTGAAGTGGATACATTTCCAGTCATATGCAGTCCAGTGTTTCCGTTCACGACATAATTGAAGTCGGCCTTTCATTTGGTTTTCTGAAAGTTTGGGGTACAGATGTACAGTATGGCAATCCCCGAAAATTATTCCATCAGAAAAATTCAATATTGCCTAATGATTGTATCAGCTAAATTTCATTTTATTCCGACAAAAAATATTTTTTTTAAACTATAAAACGGATATTTTTAATACCACCATCAATTTTTGGACATAATGTATATCATATTCATCATTCATATTAATAAGAAATATTGTAGCTTATATTATAGATATACATGTTTTTTTCCAATTTCAATCCCAATTTCATGACATCATGCCCCGTAAAAGGAAGGTCGAGGCAATAGAAGAAAATACTTCTAACTTTATTATCCATCTCAAGAGATCTTTGAATTCGGATTCCGAATTCCAAGAGGGATTTCGGGACGAGAATTAATCCGAGGAACACTACAATGCCTCATAATGGAGTAGAGTGTACTCCTTCCTCGGGAATGAGATACCAAAATCGAAGCAATGAAGTTATCCACTCACGATCAGTAGATCATTTTAAGATTTCAAAATCGGATAACTTAAAAAAAAAAAAAAATCCTTGGTGATGTATATTTTTTAAATAGTTCTTTTTTAAAAAAAAGGAACATTGAATATTTATCTATAATATAAGTTATGATTTTCCTCGTCATTATATGTTATACATAAGTTATAAGGATCTAAAGAAGAGTGTCGTTTTTACTCATTTTTCAGCCTAAAAGTGAGAATATATCTTGTCAGAACAAGATACAGAATGAAAAAACTTGTATATAAGTTTTACTTATCCAACTTTTAATTTGGGGATTGTTTTAAAGGTTAAAAATGATCGAACCATACTAGTCCCAAATTACAATAATCCCAGATATTTCAGAATTTAGATGATTTAGAGAAAAACATAGATCAGTTTTGGATTCTGAGCTCTGTGATTCTTGCCTTGAACTCATTTGTACAAAATGAGCGTTCCCCTCATTGTTTTTTATGTATCAGGCAAATACTGTTTCAACTGTTTGGCACAAAACGTATTTGGAATATAATGTTAAATTGAAACAGTATGAAGTGATATATTACAGGATATCTAACATTTTTGTAAAAATAGTTGGATAGAATCTAATCTACATAATCAATATTACAACTTTCTGCTCCAGCACGTATTATAAGTGTTCTTTTTGTTGCTGGTAGATCCGATTTATTAATTACGTTATTCAAAAAGTGGGACTCCCGGATTTAAAAAAAAATAAAAAACCGTACACTTTTAAGGATAATGATACAAGTGAATAAAATGATAATTGAATATCTATGGATAAGACTTGCGTAAAATGTTTTCTTTTTTTTCTTCAAAAATTCACAGTAGTTAATATTTTAACGTTCATTTTTTGTTTTGCTTTTTTATAGGTATATCAAATGAGTAGTTAGCTTCCTATTTCCCGCCCTACCTCTCTTTGTAGTTTTGTACATGCACTCATCGATCTTATAGAAATATAGAAAATGAATTCTCGCTACTGGAAAAATTCATTGAAGGAGATCAACTCTGGACTTGAGAAGTGTGATGCAACTCTGAATGCTCTAAGCAAGAATAATAGTGATGAAGATATTATTCACAAAAGAATTTACAAATCCCCAGATACCCTAGTGGAGGTGAATATCAAGACGAAAAAATCCTCGAAAAGTCCTATCAAACATCAGGGTGTAACATCCACAAAGTATCCAAAAATGAGTTCCTCTGCTCTTCCTCCCCACAAAAAGCCTCATACTAAAAGGAAAATGGTAAATAATAAAGGAGGGAGTCGTTCTAATGATGTTCCAGACTCCTGCAAGGAGCCTCTTCCATATTCTTTGAATAATTATAAAACCAATAATGACTCGACTGGTGAGAAAAAAGTGACGTTTCAACATCGAACGCTGAAACTCATTCTTTCAGAGATCAAATCCACTTTGCTTCAAGGATGTGTTGAACAAGCTTTACAACACTTGGAAGATGTTGAATATATTGCTTTAAATTTGAATCCAGATGGAACTAAAAGTCTCAGCAAGTCTCCTTCTTCACCTTGCAAAAAAGATGTGCAACAAGGTCATGTCCTTGCTTATAATAAGCATGATGAAGGCATCAGAGAACAATTTATTATCTTGGAACAGGACAAGAATAAATTGGAAAGGTAGGTTTCATATTTATTGCAGAGTGTGGCCTGGAGGGGCTGCCCCCCCCCAAAAAAAAAAAGAATTTTTGCTTTTTACTAGAATTTTTTTTTTTTTTTTAATAATTTTTTGACAATAAGTATAGATTTTTGAAATTTGTTTCCAAAGAATTTACTATTTGTGATATTTGTTTCCCAAAAATTTAATATTTGAAATTAGTTTTCCAAAAAATAAATTTGTAATATTTTTTTTTCCATTTTCTGTGAATAGCTTTTGATTTTGGAAATTTGTTACTCAAAAATTTATATATCGGAAATTTGTTTTCAAAAAATTAAATATTTGAATATTTTTTTTAAAAAGTTAAATTTTTGTGAATAGCTGTGGATTTTTGATTTTTTTTTCTCCAAAAAAAGTTAATATTAGAAATTTTGGGAATAATTGTGGATTGTAGAATTTTTTCTCCAAAAAGTGAAATTTTTGTGAATGGCTATGGATTTTAGAATTCCCCCAAAAAAAAAAAAAAAAAAAAAAATATGCATCTATAATCCTGCGGACGCCCCTGTTTTACATTAATAAGTAAGTAAGTAAGATTAAAGCTTTAGAACAATGTGGGGAAACGCTCCGGTTAACTCTTGAGTTGATTTAATTGTTTTACCGATATCTTTTTCCCCCACAAATGACGTCACTATATGATTTTCCCTCATGAGGTACGCAACTTTTTCTTCTCCTTACATAATTCAGCTTGTTAATGCTGTTAAAAGAGAGAACTTATAGAGGTTGCGTAGTTAATTATAAAGTAAAGATTCAACGCTTCTATTGGACCAACAAAGGGTAAAAAAGAACACTACGTTGTACAAATATTGATCACGTGGTGTTTTTTTGCCACTCTTTTTCCAAATCTGTGTTTTTGGTTCATAACTTTTCACTTCAAAAATTATAATATATTCATTTAAATGTTACCCATACAATGGAGTATATGAAATTTGTTAAAGTGATTTTATATTTTTTTGGGACAATATATGCTTAAAATATATCAACGTGAAAAATCACCCAAATAAAAGTTCCTTCAAGTTAAAGAAAAAAAATTAAGGCTCTTTCAATACATACAGTCAACTATGTAGTTTTATGAGATAAAATGATTTTTATATTCTAATAAATATATATATATTTATGTAGGGAATTGGCTCTTACTAAAACAAATTTGGACCATGTTCTGAAGTTGAGAGAGGAACTGCAAAATACACTGGATTCAAAAGATAGGAAAATTGCGGAGATGAAAACCATGATTGCTCGCCTTAGCTCGACAAATGATGACATGGTCATTCATTTAAAGGAGAAAATACAATTAGAAGATGAGCTAAGAGTAATGGATGATTCCAATGTACAATTGAGGAAAAAATACGAAAAATTGCACCTTCAAAACACTCAAATTTTAATGGCCTTGAAGAGAAAGGAATTAGAAGTCAAAAGTCTTCAAAAAGTAATCGAGTAAGTTATTTTTTGAAATATACAAAGTAGGTCCTACTAATGTTGTCAGGACACCAATGTTTTCATACCTGTCCATGTATAGGGAAAAATATAAAATAAAAACACGGGGGAATTCACAAGCGCTTACTCTTGTCCTCAGGATTTTTGTTTGGGGTGAGAGTATGTATGTAGAAAAATCATTTTTGAGCCTGCACTTAATATTTTAATACTGTGTGTCTACTGGATTTAGCTCAGCACGTCGTATTAAAAATTCAAAGGAATATTTAAAAAAACAAAACCAAAATAATTGTCAGTGATACGTTAGATGCTAAAGTGTTGATGGTAAAAAGTACATACATGCAGGGCTCCACATCCATGATAGCCTGTAGCTAGTAAAAAAACAGTCGGTTTAATACACGTTTGCCTACGTACTGCCATACTTTAAATAGTTTATATACACGTGCAATTTTGAATTCAAATGATCATCATTACCTCATAGCAACGTCTTATACGTCGAATAACCATTGAAATCAAATATTATTGGTGATTTTTAAGTAAAATATATTTTTTAAGGACAAAGTATGCAACATTTCACTTTCTGAGTTGAAATAACTCCAGGCAATGTCGGATACTCCCGGTAGTTTATTTATAAAATGCAATTTTTCTTTAGAGGACAACTTAATTTGGGACGGGGAAGGGTTTATAACTTTGGAGGTTTGCGTCATTGGCGGGGACAATTTTTGTATGAGCTAATGCCGCTGCCACTATAGGTTTCAAATGCAATTTGTGTACCCCGGCACCACTATAATACCGGAATACCGGCCACGACTAATAAGCAACTACCTACTTGTATTTATGTACTAAAGTTTATTTTATATTGTTTTTCTAGAGATCTGAAAAGGACGTTCTCCAATGATATGACAGCTTTAGAGAAGCCCCTTCGACACATTTCCTTTTCAGAAGAGACACCCACCCTGAATTCAGATACTTCGAAGCTGTCATTATTCACTGATTCCACTTCTTCAAAGAAAGGTGGCTCATCAGGTCCGAACAATACAAGCATTGAGTCGGATGAGGGTGTGTTTTCAGAATCCATTGCCCTTCCAAAGGCAATTAGACCAAAAAATAATGATGCTCCAACGCCAGTTTCCAACACATCCCTGAAGAGTATACAGGAAATTCGCTATGGAGAAAACGCAGCTTCTGTGAAGGAAACTCTCAATGCCAAAGTTAATGAATTTTTAGAGCGGATGCGGAAAAACAGTCATATTGATGTTTCTTTACCAGAGGGTCCTCACAAAGAATCCTTTGATGAAATGAGTATACCCTTAGACTTGACTGATGATACCGAGTCCACGTCTGCTGAAAGAACTTTGACGTCCAAACTACAAGAGTCGTCCCTTAGTTTATCGTCTAACGAATCATCATCTTCATAATGAATCTTTATTTTTTTGAACTTATCTACATTGTAGTAAAAATTTTTCGGTTTAATCATATCAAAATTTGGTAAGAAAGTTACGTCACTTCATAGACCGTTGATTCTCCCATTATTTAGACTAGCACATATTATTTTTATAGTATATGTTTCATGAGTTGATCTCTATTTTTCGAGAATGTAAAAATATATTGTGTATATCAAATTGTAATATTTAAAACCCAGAATAAATAACCTTATTATGTACTAATGATTTGAGTCTTTATTTTTTAATGAATATTTCCTGTTGAAGAAATAGGGTTGTAGAAAATATGACTTTAGACGAGCGCTATAATTATATTCTTGGTCCTTATTTAGTCAATCCAATCAGTCCTTAAAACTGTCAGTCTTTGGGATCGGTCTTTGGAATTTGGACTATTTATTTAACCCAATAACATACCTATGAAATATGTATGAATAAAATGGCACAATTATTTGGAAAAAAAACTTAAGGTCGTTTAATTGATGGGCTCAAATAAATTATCAACTCTCCTCTTTTTTTTTTTGTGGACTGTTTTTCCTTGACCGATTTTTGTTTATACCATCAATGTTATGGTGTATAATGAAGGAGGGAAGATAATGGGAAACATTCAGAATACTTCATAAAAAGAGAGTTTAAGATTATTAAGTTTACAGATTCCAAAATGCCTCTACAAAAATAGCATTGGATTCTGACTTTCCAAGCAGTTCAGATTGTCACTTTCCTCAAAGCAAGGACCTCACGTCACTTTTATTCTTTTCTTAAAGGCTAAAAAGATCTAAAAATAGGAGGAAAAAAATCAAAAAAATAATTCTAAAGCAACCACATCCTGGATGAATCCCAAATACTCCGGTGAGGGAATATTCGTCTGATATAAACCCCTGGTTGAGAGGAAAATATGGTGATTCTCCATTCTTCCAAGTGGAATAGAATGGCTGAACGTTTATATTATTTGAATTAATGATGCCATGTTCTTAATATTTATTTATATGTAACATTTATTCGTCACTTATTACCGGAACAATGCCAAGAAACGCAAAAAAGAAGAAGTGGGACGCAACTTTCAGAAGGAGTAAGATACGTGCCTTCACTCCTTCTTGTGAAGTACTAAAAAGGGTGATCCGGCGTTGCTCGAGTAAAGGAGGAAGGGATTTATCACATTGACAATGGTCAATGTTAGTTCTTCTTAAGGGCTAGACTCCCTTCGGTGCGGACTAGCATTTTAATAAATAATATATATAGTTATATCATTATTTTGTCGTGATAGACCTTAATTATCCATCTCTGGACAATAGACTAGAATAGAAGAAGACCTTTGCAAAAAGCTGTCCACTAAGAACTTTTGTTATAGGGGATTGTAAGGAACTGGTAATGCTGATAATTCTCTACATAAGTGAAGAAAAGGATAAAGGGTTCGACAGTTTATCTGACCTGATGCCTTACTCAAAGCAAGGGTTGTTGTCTCAGCTTCTTTATGCTATATAGATCGATCTGCTTAGCAAAAATATAGTTCAAGAATTTCTTATTTGTGACTAAACAGCAGTAGAAGCTAAATCCCTTTGTAATTTTTTTATATATTTTGGTTAGCTATCTTGGTGGTGGTTTATAGCTCCACTTCCTTCAGGAGCCCCTTTGAATGATCTCATACCAGTAAATAACTTGATCAGTTATATGAAGATCAATAAAACTTGTATAAATGCACCAATTAAGGCATCAATTACTGACTTTAAAACAAAGACGCAAGAGGCATGACTCAAGAAATTGTCTTCTACATCAAAGAAACAGAAAGCAAAAAAAAAAAGTTAGTATTTAAAAATTGACGCATGATCTATGTATGTATTTATATGTGTAAAGTTGTTACTAATTTAATTATAATTATAAATTTAAATTATTATATAAAGATGATAATTAATGAAAAAGAAAATAACTAAAGAAGAAAAACTATTATTATTTTCTTCTTCTTCTTTTCTGAACTAAAGTTTAATAAAATCTTTTTTACCTAACAAACAGTCTAGGCCTGATCCCATATTGCTTGATACAATCAAAGAAAGTGAAGTGACAAAAAAAAAATATATATAAACCAAGACAGTTTTTATTTATTAATGAAATATGTTACTTTTTAATATGTTTTTTATAAAACAGATATTAAAAAAGTTTTACTTCATACACGTTTAGAAATTACAATTGTGCAAATAGCTGAAATTTTGTATTTGGGTTCTACCTACCTAGACGCAGTACTAATATTAGGTTCTGCTGATCCCGATAATATTGGGCAACTTTATCACTCTAATATGCATATATAAAAAAATTACCAAATTGAAATTTGTGAAGAAAATTGGAAAAACAGTTTTGCGCTAATTTTGCAGAAAAATGTAATAAATACATTTATTGGCATTGTAAAGGGAAACCTACAAATATGTATTTTTCGTAGATACAAAAAAGGTATGGAGAATAATGTTGTCGAAAAAATAAGCACCGATAACTGGTTCATATTTGCAAATATTGCAAAAATTATGTAAAAAATGTTATGGAAAAGGAATATAATTCAATGAAATTTAGATTTAAAATTTTATGACTTAAATACATCGTTTTGTGGCATTTCCTCTTCAAAATTAAAAATTGACGTTTGATGAAGAAAAAAAAAGAGAAAAAAATTGAAAAATTATTAACAAAACGACAGTAAAACATCAATTTTTATGTGTTAAATTTATATACAAACGAATTACCAACTAAATTTCTACAAAATTTATTTTGTTTACGATTCAAATATCCCATTGGAAATCCATTGTTGTGCACCTGAAAAAAATGTGCACGGTAACTTCGTATAAGGACAATTCTTATAAAACATTTCCGTATAAGGAAATTTCGTATAAAACCATTTCGTATAAATTTATGAGAATTGGAATTGTCGTTTTGTTTCTGGTACTGTCGATATTTAAGTAGCTACTAAGAGCCCCTCAAAACACCCCGAATGTTGGGGTTGTTTTCGGGTAGCACCGGGTCCCATAAAGGGATGCAACCTACCACCCATACTTGAAAAAACAATTAAGACCCCCTCAAAACCCCCCATTGTACCTTGATTGTTTGTTGGTATTTTCGGGTACCGCCAGGTCCCAAAATGGGATGTAACTTACCGCCCATACTTGAAAAAACAATTAAAAACCCCTCATAACCTCCCAATTGTACCCCTAATGTGTGTTAGTCTTTTTGGGATCTTATTGGCTTAAAATTATAATCTGCTATGTTTTTTCTATATGTTCTGAGTACGATTGGGGGATTGTGAGGGGCTCTTAATAGTTTCTTTAAGTATTGGCGGTTGTTTACATCCCGTTTTGGGATCCGGTGGTACCCAAAAACACCACTAACATTCGGGGTACGATTAGGGTGGTTGTAAGGAAATATTATTAGTTTCTTCGAGAATCAATGGCGGGTTACATTCCGTTTTGGGACCCTACGGTAACCGGAAACAACCCCAACATTCGGAGTACAATTGGATGGGGTGTGAGGGGTTCTTAGTAGTTACTTAAGTATCGACAGTACCAGAAAATACCCCAAAATTCGGGGTATAAAATGACAATTCATAAAGTCCGTTTCCTCATAAATTGATACGAAATTTTTTTTATACGAAATGTCCTTAAATGAAATTTTGTGTACGAATTGTCCACATACGAATATGTTTTAACCGAATTTACCTATTACCCATTTCAAAACAAAAGTGAAATTTTGACTAATTTTTTTTTTTTTTACCATAACATTTTTGATTTTGAATAAATTTAGAAAACTTACTTTTTCTTATAGTTGTTTTTTGAGACGCCAATGACTATTTATAGCTACAACCTATATCTAGGATTCCTTGTGTTCCAAAAAACAATTTGTGTTCTTTGGCTATAGAATAAGCCCCCTCCCTCCCAAAAAATAATTGTCCCCCCTTCTTAAATAGATTTAAAAGAGGTTCTCATGCAATATTTAAGACACTTAAGCCCAACTGTCTGGCCACCCATAAAGGACACACACACACAAACTGTATATATATACAGATAATGTATCGATATTGTCACAATTAGAATAAACAAAACAGCCTATTTCATACAATGATAGGTGTATAATAATATTATCAAAGGGGCTGGATGAAGTGTAGGAACATTAAAGACAGCAAAATGCAAAATAGCCTCAAAATTAACAACTACTTGGATACAATCTCTTAAAATGTTTAATTTGTTTGTTAAAAATATATCCCCCGATATGAATAGCCAAATCTATTCTACCAAGATATGAAGTATTATTCTATTGTTGAGCAAAATGTAAAACATGCTAAATATTAAAAAATATATACATATATGGATTTACTAACTGTTTATCCCTGATGTTATTATTAAAAATTAATTTTAATTAAATATTTATTTCTTGTCTATTTATTCATACTCACAAAATTATAAAACAAGTTCGAAATAAATAAATAAAAAACATGCAAAATTCGAGACTTATGTATATATGAAAGATTATATCCATATTTACCTATGATTAGTGCCTCAAATAATTCCCTAAAATAAGGTATTTATGTACAAAGAAACTCCTTGTATCTTTAAATAGTTATTAAATGTATTGGTAATTTTACCTACTCCTAAGTAAAGTATCTTAAGCATGCTTGTATCAGATAGTCGAGTACATTTATTCACGAAATATATTCAAACAACGTGTTATTAAACTAAACAACTTTTAAAAACATTTAGGGCTCCAACGTTTTTAAATATAAGTAAATCCCTCCCAAGGTTGAGTACCGAGAAAGAGAAAAGTTTGAGTCGTAGTAGGTTCTCATCATCCATATTTATTATGTTAAGGCATCTTTGAGTTTGTACTTTTGACTAATATCTTTAGTGTTTTCGATCCAGGACTTGAATTTATTCATATCACATCCACGCGGGATTTTATCCTTAAATTGCAAATGCCACTCCACAAAAGTCAGATTGATTGTTGATAGAGCCCCTGTAAGTAAAAGATCTGTAAGAACTTCCAGCTCACTTCCCTCAATGTCCATCTTCATGAGCACAACTCCATCTTCGCTCTTATTTCTTTTATTGACTTGATTTAGTACAAGATCTGAGAGTCTTATCAGGTCCACACTTCTTTTATTGAGCGAGGGTTTTGACCCACTTTGACTATAATCAATTCCTCCTTTCTATGCGAAAGTGGAAACGGCAGATGAAGTCAACGAGCTCATCAATTCCAATATCATATAAGAGTAAGCTAAAATCAACCGGCTCTAAATAGAACTTAAATACAATAAGGCTACCAGGCTTTCCATGCTAAGAACCGTTTATTTATCCAAATTGAAATAAAACAACCAAAGACTATCATTGGATAGATATGCAAATGACTTGGAAATATATAAATGAGATGTACCGGGTGTAGAAAAAGTACTGAGACCTGCCTCTAAGTAGTCATTAAAATGCTCATAATTGATCAGGATGATGCTGTACATAAAAATTTTATTCATAATATTTTATTTCCCATAACAATGTTACATTAATTATGAATCTGGCCACCATCAGTCTCAATGACAGCCTCCAACTGGCTCCAAAACCCCTTGCACACATTGGCAACGTAGTCTTTTTTCCTAATCCTCCACTGCTGATTAATTAAGTTCTTCAGGTCATCAGTAATCAGATGGATGACTTTTCTGGCCTTCTTCTCAATTTGCCACAAAATGGATTAATCCAGGGGATTCAGATCTGAGCTCTAAGGGGCAAAGGTTCTCAGACTTGAAGTTCATGTTGCTACCCATCCACTCTTCTACAATATTAGCAGTTCTGTTGTAATACGTATGTGGCCTTGTTGGACTTTTTCGTGTTCTTGGGGATCTATGGGCCAACATTTTCCTTCAACACCATCAAGTAGTCGGCAGCAGGTAGCCGGTATCAAACAAGAAACCGAATTGGAGGCATTTTTTCTACATTTGAAGCCACAAACCCCAACATCGTCACAGAGGCCGGATATTTGGTCTTGGTCACTGTTCTGATATTGTTGTCAACCTTGTCAAAGCATACCACCCGATCCTTTTGCTTGTTGTAGACGGGCTCAACGGTAAAGCGTTTTTTTTATCAGAGAAAAAAATTACTCCGTAGCTGTTGTGCTTCAGATCATTCAAGAGTTGTCAACATCGCTAAAGACGGAGTTCTTTTTGACATTGGGGCAGGAGTGGCCTCTCAATTCTTCTGAGTGAACTTCCTCCATCCTTTGGGATGGCCTGGCCCACAGTCGACCCTCGCCTCTTCTTCTTCTTTGCGTAATCTGACATCTTCATCGTTGGGTTGACCTTAAAGTCCTCCATGATGTCTTCAGGCTTCACTTTGCTGGGTCTTCCACTCGTATCTTCCAAGATTTTTAGAAATCTTTTTCATGATGTTATACTGTACATCAATGTTTATATATTTCATTCAGCGCTGAAGGCAATTGCAATTAAATGCTAATATATATTATTTCCCTAAATAAATCATTCCATGAAACTCACGCCCTTGATGTTGTATCTTGAAGCTACATATTACCTTTACACAATATATAGTAGGTAAAGATATACACAGAGAAGAGTTATTATTTTGTGAAAAGTTCAATAAAAAATAACTGTATCAATATCTAGGTGTACTCCTAGGTTGCCTCCTAATAGCGTTATACTTTGAAACAAAAAAAAGGTACGTTTGGTTTTAATATAAGTGGCGTGTACGTACAGGGTAGGGCATCAAAACGTGGACTCGAGAGATGGATTTAGAAATATGTACATCAATAATATTGTATTTTCAAAAATAGGGAAAAATAATATTAACAAAGCATGTAGACAAGGTTTTTGCAAAACTGTTTTCACTCAATATGGTCACCTTCTTAATCAATCATAGCCTTTACACATCCCGTGAAGGCTATGTAGGAGTTGATGACAAAATCCTCTGACAAGTTGTCCCATGCTGCCACAATGGAGGACTTCAGTGAGTCCACATTTGGGTGTGAGGTCCTCTTGGTTTCCTTCTCTAAAGTGTCCCGTAGTCAAGTAGGTTCAAATCTGGTGAGGAAGGGGGCCATATCTCTTTGGATCAGAATCAGCCATGTTATCTGCACATAACTTTTGGCACTTGGCAGACGTGGGAGAGGGGGTCCCGTCCTGATTCCACACGTAGTTACCCTCTGGAGTAGTTGGTCTTCAACCATGGCAAGATGATGTACCTAAGCACCGTATAGTAGGCCTCCTGCCCTATATTCTTTTCTGCCTTGAAACAAAACAGAAGAATATTCTTTCCATCAGAGGCAACAACGCCGAGGACCATTTTTTGGTATGGATATTTGGTATGGTAAATTCATGGGACCTGTTCTTTTGTTTCCGCGAGCCAGCCGTCGTTCCGGCGGTTGTGGAATTGATCGACAGTAAAATCTTCTTGTCCGAGAAAATTTTTACAATCGACCAATTTGCCTTGATCCATATGAGGATTTTCTTGCACCTCTTGGCCCTCCTGGCTTTCATGCCTTCTGTCAGAAGGTGTTTTGGCGTCTTTGTGAAGGAAACTAATCCCAAGTTGTGTTCATAGCCCTCCTGATAGTCTTAGGAGCCACAGAGAAGTCGTTGACGAGGTGATTCATTAACATAGTGGGATCCTCCTTTATATTCTTCTCCAAAATTAGCAAGAACTTTGTATCCCTCTTTAAATTATGCCGTCCACTTCCTGACATCCTGGAAAGGTCTTCTCCATTTTTTTTTTTTCATATTGGCCAACTTAAAACCAGGCTCCTAGAACACTTAAAAATGTCCGTAATCTTCATCACATCAACTCCAGCATCTAGGAGATCTGTTATGTGCTACCTTTTTGCTTGTAGCTCCCTAATGATGATGAAATGTCCAAATGATTAGTATAGTTTGTTTATGTAAAAAGGACGACGGAAACAGAATATAAAAAAATAATCACAGAACCTTTTCATTGTCATACGAAAATAAACCTTAAATAACAGTCCACGTTTTGCTGCCCTACCCTGTACTTACAGTGGAGAAAATAAATATTTGATCTCTTGCCGATTTTGTACGTTTTCCCACTGATAAATATTTTCTATTAGAGTGAGGTCCAGAGACTAATTAGGCCACTTCATAACCTTAATGCGCTTCTTCTTAAGGTACTCCTTTTTTAACATGTTTTAGATCATTGTCGTACTGGAAGACCCATAACACGACCCATTTCCAGTGGACTACACAGAGGAAAGGAGGTTGTTGCCGAAGATTTCCCTGTACAGACCCCTTGGGTGATTGCTCTGTGGGGAGTGAAGCATTTCAACGACTGTGAAAGTACATAAAAAAACCGAGAAAAACTTAATAAACATAATACAAGTAGTCGATAATTATCGTGATGGTTTAGCAAACCAGCAAAAATTCAATCGGATAATGAAAGATGGTATCTAACTTTAAGTGATTGAAAGAAAATAGAAATGATTCAGATTTGTTAAAAAATACATCTATTGCTTATGTTACGCAATAACACAAAAATAATCCTAAATGTTTTATCCAAATACGTCAAAACAAGATATCATTTAATCCTCGGCAAATTTTATAGAGTTGTTCTTAAGGTTAAGTCTCAAGATCAGAACAAACTTACATCCCGTAACTGTTTGAAGAAAAAACAGGGCAGAGCGATCGCCCTAATGGCCAGGTCAATCCTTCCTTGGATGCAGTAAAGTTATCATAAAGTATATCATATTTGGAATATTTCTAAGCTATTGGTTTTGGAAATGGACCTGTTGGAAAGTTGATATGGAAAAATGTAAGAAATATGTCAAATATGATATATAAAAACATTCTTTCATATTTTAAAACAAGGAATTACAAAATCTCAAATGTTAAAATAAACCTACGATTGAAATTATACCCTGTTATTTTCTTTCTAATTGGCGACACCTAGGGACCAGTAGCCGTAAGTCTAATTTCATAGGTGCATACCCAGTACATCCGTTGCCACCTGTAAACCATCATTCCCGCTAAGGGCGACTACATTAATGACTAGGAATGCTCAAACACGCATCTATTTATTGTATAATTTTGTTGAAATTATATTTTTGATAAAAAAATTATATCTTGTTGAAGTTCTTTTGTTGAAAGTGGTCATATTTTAATGGACCCCTCAGTTGACCATTAATCTTCTCAGGCAAATATGCGCATTGCACATTTTGCTACATGGTTTATGGCTTTGGCCAAGAAAATATATCTATAGTATTGCATTGGAAGGGAGGTGGGATTTCTTATAGACGGTAATCTTCCATTGAATTTCTCAATGAGTAGATCAATAAACTACATGTAAAAAAAAATGGGATTCTTTGATAGAAATTTCAATCCATTTTCTCAGATTAAACAGGTTTTGTAGCAATTATTTGAGTGGTATAATTACCGTTTTTGAGTACAAATGCTTACAAAAACGGACCTTTTCAACCCTCTTGGGGCATATGTTTTTAGATGACAATCAGTAGATTTGATATTGGCATTGAACTATTTCATAAAAATTGAGATTTATGACTTTCACAAGTTGTTTTTTTAATAATATAAGTATATGACATGATATGGTTAACAAATGACCTTCTGAACTTATATGATGTCAATGAACTAATTTCTCAATTTTTAACCCTTTTTAGCGGGCCTACTTGAGCCTCCACTTCCAGTATTATATGAATAATGGGTACAGTTGTAAACTATAAGCCCTACGGATATGGAAAAATAAACGAAACTGTAAAAAGTAGATGGTAGAGAGCTGCTTAATTGCCACAATATTTTATTAGATAAGCTCAAAGAAGCTAAGAGGGGAAGGAACTGAAAACAAATCCCCTCCATATTTTGGAGAGCCACACACAGGAATGACTCCGATGACGATCCTCAATCCTACTCCGACACTTATAAGGATAACAAATCTTTAACGGTACACTCAGTCTTTCATGAGCACAAATGGTAACAAAAAAACGAAAAAAAAAAATCACATGCAATAAAATGCTTATAATTTACAATTGTATATATATATGTTTGCGAATTTGTTTGAAGGGAATGAGTAGACAGACAATTCATTCCGTAGGCTACTTGTGATGGACGACAATAAATAATAGACAATACTGATAAAAGCGAATCAAATTAAAAGAGAACCAACGTGTATTATTACTCTTTCGTTCTTTAAACTCAACCCTTATCTCAACATTTCTCCCAACTCTAATTATAATAATTGCTTAAAAGTACATATCTACTTTTTCATGATGTGCACTAATCCCAATGGGTTTATTCTTTGTTACTATTCTGATTTAAAAGTACAATAAATAGGTATAAATGCATTGGAGGAGAAAATAAAGATTGATTTTTTTTTTGCTCCAATTCACCATTCAGGAAGGCTCTCGGGTATTATTTTGTATCCCTGGATTTGAACGAATTTTCCTTGTATTATTTGTACTCTGAATCAACATTGAATGACTCAGTTCCTTCATTGAGTCGGCCATTTTGGAGAATTCCATCCATTTTGTACTTTGTGCATTGGTCAAAGCTTCAACACGGTCCTCCATTTCCTTAATTAAATACTCACTTTCTGCAAGTTGAGAAAAAACAGTCTTGACTTCCTTTCTAGAGACCAACAGCTACCATAGGAATATAAAGAGTAATCATATTATTATTTACTTACTATTGTATATTTATACTAAAACTTGATCAATATTGACTTTTGGGGACCGACTACGATTAAATTATTCATACCTAATTTCAAGGTCTAATAGGTCCCCAGGCTCCTCATACTGTTTTTAAAAGTGAAAGTACTCATACACATAATTTAAAAAAGCAAATATTTCTTTTACTCCTCTATGTTGGACGACCAACCGTTCTCATTTGCCTGGACATGTTCTTTTTTTTCATTCTTTCAAGAGCGTCAGGTGTACTTTTTATACATTCTTTCAAGAGCGACCGTCCGAAGTACTTTTTTATTATAAGTTTATGAAGTATCCGTTGTTTTATGGGTTAAGTCGATTTTCAGGATGCAAAAATAGGACTTGTCTGGGGAAAAGAGAACAGTTGGTCTCCATAATTTAATATACAATATAATTTTCTGTAAAAAATATATATTAGCAGACAATTTAAAGATAAAAAAAATATATAATTTTATCTTAAATTTTAATAACTTCCAAATATTTACCTTATCCCTCTAAAAACCAACATATATTAAGCTACATACTTTTACTTTTTTTTTGGATATAAGTATAATGACAACTTAGCTATATAATAAAAGTACATTATCAAAAGTAGGGCCCCTATCACCTATTACGCGGCCCTTGGTCTGGGCGTTAGAAAAAAAAACAATAATGTTACTACCTATATTGACATAACTGGTGTAAGTCGTCTATCATATTTTGATATATATTTCAAACTTTTATTTCTATTAGAATAAAAATTATTTTAGCTAACCAAAAGAATATTTTGTTATATTCATTATTCAAGTACATTTTATTTAAAAACTATTTCTAATTTCTTAACTAAGTGACGTAATAAGAATACTGGTTTTTTTTTACTACCAATACCTTTTTATAATTTAGGGGTTAAAAATTGATAACTGATTCTTTGTTGAATTTGTTTCCTTACAATTAATCTATGAGATCCCCGTGAATAAATAGGAACAAATGCCCAATCAGGGCTATTTTTGCAGCCGTATCTACCCATAATTTTCTTCATCATCGTACTTTTTATTTATTTTTATTTTTTGACAGTTAATGTAACAATTTATTTTAATCCTATCACACAGATTTGGTTTATTTTTACACAAATTGTTTAAAGGAATAGGAGTAGATTGGACTCTATGCAAAATTTCAAGTCAATATCCTTATTAACAACAGAGATATGGGCGTTTAAAGATTGAAAAGTTTGAGTCCAGGATCAGAGTAAAAATCCCTTTTTGAAGACAAATTCTAGCCTTAAACCACTATGAAGTCCTTATTTTTAAGGTAGAATCTTCAAACTTGGAATACTTGAATATTATTAATTAAAAAATGAGTAATTGAAATTTACAATATTGAATATTGTTAGTAAATTTTTTGATTATTCTTGAAGTATGCAGTAAATAAAAATGCTTGATATCACTTTTGAAATGTTAAATTTTGCAATATTTCCTTATATTTAATCAAACATATTATGAATAATTGAAATTTCAAGCTATCCAAAAATATAGGTCTGATTTAATGTATATGAAAGAGGGTAATAATCTTACAGACTTTCAAAAAATTATAATTACTACACTTAATCATGGGAACATTTTTCATTAATATACCCAATAAAATAAAACTTAAAAGATCAAAATCAAAAAGAGATTAATAAGAGTGTAGTCTCGAACCAATTTAGATTAGAAATATATCAATACAAGACAAAATATTGTTAATTTCGTTTTTTGGATTACTTATTAATCTACAACTATCTAAAATAACCCTATTTTTAATTTATACATACTTCATTTTGAAGAGAGTTAATTTTATCTTGATCAAGAAGACTTTGTTTTCTAAATTTGTTAGTGGACTCATTAGCAAAGGAAAGGCTTCCCTCCAACTCTGATATTCGATGACTAAGAGTTGTAACCCGCAGCTCCAAAGTCGTATTCTCTTGAGACTCCTTACTTAACTACAAATCCATGGATACGAATTATGATAAACTAAGGTACGTATAAATAACTTTAGATACCTTATCATTAACGGATTTGAATCTCTCTTTTTCACGTTGAAGTTGATCCCCTAGGGATGCCACACGATCCCTCAACTGCCTTTCTTTCTCCTTCAAAACTGCCATTTCCTGTGAATCTAACAAACATTTGGAATCTCGAGAGTCCCGAAGACGTACTTCAGACTCCAATTTGGATTTTAGTTCTGCTAACTTGGCTGCAAGTTCTGCATTTTCCGCTATGAGAACTGTACATTGTTCTTCTTGTTTGGCTCTGAGTTGGATTTTTGAGTCTTCTTCTAATTCCTTGACTTTGAGTTCTCGTGATAATTTACTGTTTTCATTTTTGAGGGATCTGAAAAATGAAATATGAGGTGAATATAAAATAAACTATTGATGCCATGTTGACCATCTTGGGGAAGTTGGATCTCAAAATCGGATTCACAATTTAATAGGACATAAGTATTTACTCTCTATCAATAATATATCTTCTGAACGTATGGTTTTAGTACATATATATAGAGTTTTGAAAGTCATATCAGATAGTCCACGTCCCCAATGATGAATTAAAAAAACTTAGATATTTTAATAACCAATCATATTTTATAGTTGTGGATAATTAATCGATTTAAATAATTAGTAATTGGGGATTCCGTAAAGATCTTAAAATGTTGGTTGTCCAGAATAAATCTGGTTCCAATAATACTTTTTGAAAAAATTGCAGGAATTTAAAATGATAATAATTGACTGTATTTTCAAATGAACTTGAAAATCTGGCCTTTATAAATGAAACCACGACAATCCTGCTACTATGAACTTATAATGACACACCCTGTATTTGCAAAAATCAATATATATTTGTCTCCAATAATCCTACCTTTCCCGCCCTTAATCAATACAAAGCCAAATTAATTGTAAGAATGTAGATCATTTAATGGGGAACTTTAGTACCTACATAATAGCTCTCCATTAGTCTAATAATGCGTCTGCAGGGGGGTGGGCTGGAGGGGCTGAACCCCCTTTCCCAATGTGAGGAATTTTTGTCTTTTTACTAGAAAATGTAATTTAACTTTTTTTTAATTTAAAAAATTTTTATTAAATTTCTCAATTTAATTTTCTGTGAATGGCTATGGATTTTTGAAATTTTTCTCTAAGAATTTTAGTACTTAAAATTTTTCTCCAAGAATTTTAGTATTTGAATTTTTTTTTCTCAAAAAAATAATTTTTTGAGAATATAATGGATTTTTTAAATTTTTTCACTAAAAATTTATTTTTTTGTGGATAGCTGAGGATTTTTTAAATTTTTTGAGAATAACTTTTCATGTTGCAGGGGCGTTTGCAGGATTAAATTTTAAGGGGAGTTTGGTTTTTGGAATCTTCTTAAAAACATTTCAAAAATTCACAGGTACACACAAAAAATTAATTCTTAGAAAACAAATTTAAAAAATCCTATAGTTATTCTCAAAAATTAAATTTATTAGAAAAAAATTTCGAAACTTCACAACTACTTACAAAAGATTAATTTTTTAGTAAAAAAATATTTGTTTTTGACTGGCTGAAGATTTAATTTTTGAAAATAACAATTGGTGTTTTTAAAAAATTTTACTAAAAATTTATGTGGCTATGATTTTTTGAATTTTTATTTTAAAGGTTTCAAAAACCAAGCCCCACTCAAAATATAATCCTGCAGACACCCCTATAACATGGATGGTGAAATGGGTATATTTCAACTCAACTATGAACATTTTCTCATGAAAATCTTTGGCATTTTGATCAATCTTTATATATAGGTCAATTTTTTTTATCAATTAACATTTTGAATACTTTCTCAATTCGTATAAGTTATTTATTTTTAGGTTTATTTTGATTTAATTTCATCTCTAGTACAATGAAAAAACTTTTTCACATCATTCAATTTATTCTGTTCCCTTTATCATTTTCTCAAAGGATTTTATCATTAAAGATATTTCGTAACACTAATAACTCCATGAATATCTAAATAACCATGGATTACATAAGAGAAAATATTTTTCTACCTGCTAAAGATTAGTTGGTTCCTTATATAACTTAATCTACTTACAACCTTGCATTTTCTATAAAAGGATATGTTAATATACTCATTTTAAGAGTTGTTTTATTTTAAAGTTTACTAAACTTTAAGCTTCATTTTGTGAGAAAATGCCATATTGTTGTATTGCCTCCGCATGGGGAACAGGTCATTCAAGCCATGAAAAAACTAGTTTCTATCGAATCTCAAGGATAGATAAATTGATAAAGGCTATCAAAAAAGTTATGGGGGTTTATACTTACCCTTCAAATAACAAAACCTCGAAATAAGAATTCCCTAAAATATGTAATAGAGGGGAAGTGACCTCTATGCATCATCAGAAATGTTATATTTAACAGGAATTTCTATAAAGACATTTGGGAAAATCATATCCCCTGAAAGTAATAATGAATTAGTCATTTGCAGCGGTCAATACTCAACAAATGGAGGTGGAAGACTTAATAAGTATAATATCAAAGAAGAATGCATATTTGGTCATAGTTTCCGTTACAAAGCAAACAAAATATTGGCAAAATGAGGTATGTATTGCAGATAAATTTTGTTACGGGAAAGAGGGATTACAGTCGCAAAGAAATAAGCTGAAAAACTACTATAATAAAGATCGCACTACTGATAAAAGAAAAATGTATATATCCATTTTGGGGGGGGATCTTGGTTTTTGGGATTTTTTAAAAAAAATTTTTGGGAAAAAAAAAAGAAAAATTTAAATTTTTTGGAAAAAAAAAGAAAAATTTAAATTTTTGGAAAAAAAAAACAACTTAAGAAGTCCCCCCCCCCAATTTTGGAAATTTTTGTTTCATACTTAAATGTTTTTTTTTGGTCATGATGAAAATATTTTACACGAAAAATGGGGCAAATTTAAAAAAAAAATTATTTTCAAAAAATGTAATATTTGACATTGTATTTTATGTCAAATCTAAACTATTATAAATAGCTTGGATTTTTTAATTTTTTTTCTAAAAATGTTATATTACAAATATAATTTTTCTTAGATAATACAAATTTTTCATGCTGACCAAAAGAGATTCTAGTAAAAAGATTTTTTTTTTCCTGAATATTTAATTTTGAACTTTTTTTTTTTTAAATTAATTTTTTTCCAAAAAATTTCAATCTTTTTTTCTAATTTTTTCAAAAAAATCCACAAACTAAGCCTTTCCTTCATAAAAAAAATATAATCCTGCAGATCCCCCTCAATAATAAAGCAAAAATTTATATTCCCACATGAGTGAAAAATAAAAGGAGGGATTTGATGAAAAAAGGCAATGAAGAATCATCGTCTTTTTTTAGTCTATTCCTTCATTAAGAAAAGGAATGAAATATACTACAAGTGTAAGAGGCGTCATGTATATCTATCAAGAATGTTTTTTCTTATCTCTATTTCTGATTCGTATAAAATTCTATAAATAAAATTCTTCATCTCTTGCGGAGTTTATTGTTATATCACGTCTTTTAACTAAAATTCATCTAATGTAATTTAATTCAAGTCAACGTTTCGGACAAGGAGATGTATTTTTCTTTAGATTTAACTAGAAACATAAACTATTAATTAAAACCATAGTATCTGAATAATAACTATACTCTAAAAAATTATAAAAGTTAATTTAAAAAAAAAATACATCATTCTAATCATCTATCAAGTATTCTATATTTTTTTATCGAGGTTACGTGAATCCTGAATATATTCATATGTATAGTTTTTTTTTACTTTTTATTTCAACCATTTTGCCTGCTCTGTCGTTTTCAGTCTCTATACGAAAAACATGCTACGTATTCTATTCTAGAATGTACATATTATACGAAGATGTTATTTAAAATTGTAATACGTATCCTATTACACAAGTTTTGTGATATTTGCATTGGGATTGACGAATCTCAAAAAAAAAAAAAAAAAAAAAAGCTACTTTTGGATTGTTACAGTTTACAAAAATACTCATATATCATTATTAATTGATCCCAATCAAAGAGTTCTTATTTCAGATGTATCGGCATTATCCTTTGCTGACTATTACCCCATTGCTTCTTCCATCATATGAACTGAACTTTGAAGAAATTTTTCCTCCAACTCATGAAATTGTGCATCTCTCATAGCCAGATTTGTCTTGGTTGAATTAAGTTCGTTTCTTAGGGATTTCAACTCCTCTTCCTTGGATTCAAGCTGATTCATGAATAAAAAAAGTAGAGATAAATCAGAACACATTTCAGGGGTGTCCGCAGGGCGTGGGCTGGAGGGGCTATATAGTATTTTTAATTCTTAAAAAAAGTTTAATATTTGAAATTTAATTTTTGAAATTTTTTGTGAATAGTTTTGGATTTTTGAAATTTTTTCCATATAATTTAATTGTTTGTGAATAGTTTTGGATTTTTGAAATTTTTTTCCATATAATTTAATTGTTTGTGAATAGGTGTGATTTTTTGAATTTTTTTTCTAAAGCATTTAATACTTTAAATTTAATTTTCCAAATTTTTACGAACAAAAATTGATTTTTGAAATTTTTTGTGAATAGATGTGATTTTCAAAGTTTTTTATAAAAATATTTTTTCAAAATTTAATTTTGCGTGAATAGGTGTGATTTTTTGAAATTTTTTCTAAAATATTTGACATTTGAAATTAAATTTTTCAAATTTTTATGAACAAAAATTGATTTTTGAAATTTTTTGTGAATAGGTGTGATTTTCAAAGTTTTTTTCTAAAATATTTATAACTAAAAATTTAATATTTGAAATTTTTTGCGTATAGTTATGGATTTTTGAAAAATTTTTCCATATAATTTAATTGTTTGTGAATAGGTGTGATTTATTGAAATTTTTTTCTAAAAAATTTAATACTTGAAATTTAATTTTCCAAGTTTTTTTTGAATACCTATGGATTTTTGAAATTTTTTCCAAAAAATTTAATATTTACATATTTTTTCCTATAAAACTAATTTTTTGTGTATAGCTGTGGATTTTTTTCAAAAATATAAATCCAAATCCTCAGTTCCCCCTCCCCCCACCCAAATATAATCCTGCGGACGCTCTTGCATTTAGGTAGATACTAGTGTTGGGCTGGGTTTGAAAATTATAGATCGGACTGAGACCGGTTATAATTTTTAGTAGACTGAACTAATTCCATTTACATAAGAAGTTTTACCTGCACCGAGCTCAAAGAAGAAATTGCTCTGGATCGCTCTCATTTAAAATTCATCCTAAACTGATTGTTGATGACGTCATGAGTGTGTGAGTATTTTATATTACCCCAAATAAAATTAGAGGGTTTTTTTAAAAGAAAATATAAATTCTATTTATCTCAAACGGCCTTTTTTGATCAACGTTATGCAGATTTAATTGAAGGACGGTTTTTATAGAAAATAATATTTATTTAAATGACCTTTTTCTACGAAAGGTCAATCATTTATTACGTCCTTTTCTTATAAAATACAGAAAGAAATCCCCTTCTGTCACTGATTGGAACTCGATCTGATACGTAGATTTAAGTTTTTTTAAATGGTAAATCAATTTTTTCGATCAACCTCCATATTCTAACTTTTTTCAATTTTTCTAAGATATTTAATACTTACAATATATATTAATGAGATTATATAAATTTACTTGTCAACATAAGCTCATAGTTTACTCGTAGTAAAAAAATAAAGAGATTTAAAAAAAAGAAATTCTATATGGTTACTAATTATATTTGATGCTATAAGTCCTAAAACGGACCCAGTTCAATAATATGGAGTTTATAGCAAGCGGCTCCAGTTTAGACCCAACAGAAATGAAATCCATTAATACCAATAAGCTCTTTTTGAAAAGATGCAAATAGTTCGGTCCAATAAAAATTAAAACGATCTTAGATTTACAAACCGGAACCCAACATTAATAGATAGGCCAATAATACTCACATTCTCAGATGTTTCTTCAAGGGATTTGCTTAAATCTTTTTGCTCTATCTTTAGTTTATTGGACTCTTCTTGAATTTCTTTTAGGCCTTTCTCCAGAATAGTCGAGTCGTTCCTTTGCATTTCTATTTTCCCAGTCAAATCCGATATTTCTTGAAAAAATCTATTTTTTTCATCGTCATGATGAGACTCCATTTGCGAAATCCTTTCCTGAATCCGGTTCTTTTCCTTATTCAAGGCCTCAATTTTAAGTGAAACATCACGAGACAAAGCATTGGATCGGTTTGATTCCATGATTTGAAGAGAAGGAGGAGATTCGTGAGGTTCCTTGCTTTGAGTCTTTTCCTCCATATTTTCTTCTGTCTTGAAGGATGGCTTTCGGGCTACGATGTCTTGCTTAGATCGGGAATGATACTGATCATGATGGTTCTTCAAATATGCAACCTCAAGTTCCAGGAGTTTAATCTGTTGAAGAAGACTTGTGACGTAGTTATTGTGGTCATCGTCGATTTGATCACTCGAGAAATGAGAGGACGAATCCCTGTATTTTCTCTTTCTTTGATGATCTTCATCCTCGACAATCTCGTTTCTCCTGTGATAAGATCAAACGTGCTTTTAAGGAATTAAGAATTTATTGATCTAAAATTTAAAGAGATAATTATTAAACTAATTGCTGAAAAATATTAGGTATAACATAGGGTGACCTACCAACGTACGATTTCTCTCAGGCCTTGCCCGCTTTTTATGTTTAGTCCAAGGAACAGAATTCGCACGAAAAAGGGGGTCTCTTACTTACCATCATCTCCCCACCCCCTATTTAACTTAGATTTGTTTAAAAAACAGGATGTTTACTTCAGCCCTTTTATGAGACTTAAGGTCGGTTCAATGATGGGCGTAAAGATGTTTTGATTTAAAAAAAAATAAGTTTCAAGATATCTTTATTTATAAATTTGTTTATTTAAAAAAATATTAACATTCCTTCCCCTCAAAAATAACTAATCGGGACGTGTCCTCATATTTGGAAATTAAAATATGGTTACCTTGACCAGGACTACTATTTTAAGCATAAGTATTTTTACAAATTTCCAATTGATATTTAGGTCTGGAAATTTTCCATTGGGGCTTTCATGTTATTTAACTATGTTTTATACTCCTGGTCCCTTGTCTCCAACTACAACACTCAAAATGTTTAAATTCTGACAACTAGTCGCTGATTGAGTAACCTTGATTTAAACCAGTGATGACCAACCTTATTGCAGAGCCCTCAGGATTAATTTAAAAAAAAAATATCTTCCTATATACCGGGTGTCCCGAAAGTCCTGACTGATTTCTAACTTCCAACTTCATTAAGATCTACAAGGACTAAAAGTAGAGATACAGAGAAATGTTTTTAATAAAAAAACTTTGCTTGGTTATAATCTAGCAAAGTTATTTTTAACAATTTGGCATTTAGGTTCCATAACAGCCACAACACGGGCACGGAAGGAGGAGCAGGTGTTCTTGATGTAGGTGGGGTCCATCTTGGCCCAGGCCTTGGTGATACTGGCCTTGAGAGCTTTGGTACTGCTGTGGCGTTTTTTGCAAGCCTGCCTCTCAATGTACGCCCAGATGCTGAAATCCAAGGGGTTCAGGTCGGGGGAGGAGGGGGCCAGAAGTCCTTAGGCCAGAATTCCACATTCTCCTTCAACCACTCCTGGGTGTTCTTGGCTGTGTGTGCAGGTGCCCCATCCTGCTGGAAACACACCCTCTTGCCAGGATACTCCTTCCTGATCCATGGGACCACCTTGGTCTTGAGCACCTTGATGTAGTCCTCCGAGGTGAGCCTGTAGCCCTCTCGGAAGAAGACTGGAGGCATGGCTTTACCATCTGAGCCAACAACTCCAAGCATCATGATGAAAAATGAGAATTCTGTCCCCATTGCTTTTCATGTTGTTCAAAATCTTCTTGTATCGGATGTACCTGGCCTCCATATAGGTCATGGACAACATGTGACGGGTGGTGCGGACCAAGGACTTGCCCCCAATGTCCTTGACAATGTTGGCAGCAGTAGTCTTACCCATGTTGTTTTTCTTGGCAATTGTTCTGATGCTCAGAAGAGGGTTTATCTTGATCTGGGCCATGATCTTCTTCTTAGTGGCCTTGGTGGTCTTTAAGATAGGTCTCCTACTTCGAGGCTTGTCTTCAAGGCCTTCCCCCTTGTCCAACCTTCTCTTGATCCTGCCTATGGTGCTGGCAGACATGCTGGTGGCCTCAGAGATCTCCTTGTGGCTAATTCCTGCACGAAGCAGAGCAGCTACTTCATGTCTTTTAGCCTCCATGTCAAAAACAATTATGAATTTCGAAATGTTATTGAACCAAAACTTAATCTGGAAACAGTCTTTAAATTTTATTACGCAACATTTACGTAAAAAGTCTCTGACACCTCGAAAAAAGCCATTGAAGGTACCGGTCAAAACTTTCGGGACACCCGGTATTGTCAGATGGAGTTGTTCTGATTAAATATAACTAAGCATTATATTGTTACAACTCATCCATCTAACCTCGGAGGAATTATCTTTCACGTCCATATACATTAATTGAACATTGAGTTTGAGTAAATATTTTTAACACATTGTTCACTGAGGTACGAACCGAATATTTTTGGTTGGGAGGGAGAAAAAGCAGCGATTTTTTACCCGATATTTGTAACTTGTATTCATTTTGTAAAAAAAAAGTTCATGATCTGTTTTTGTTTTGTTTTAGTACATACTTTTTTTCGTGACCTTTATAATCTTGCGGAGCTCTGAACAATACATTGCAAAGTGCCGGTTGGGAATCACTTCTCTATGTGAGCCATTACTGGCTTTTTCTTTATGTTTTCACGATAATTCATCATTTTGGAAGTTTTGGAAATATTTTATTTCTAACAAAAATAATATTTTGATATAAGAATGTGGTATACGTTCATGCTGAGTCGAAAATTATACTTTTTGATTTTAGTGCAGCATGAAAGTTAGTTTTTAATAACCTTACTCACGTGTGATGCCTTGAAATTGGAACCAATTGTAAACTCCCACAATGAGTACAAGGTCCATTACTAACATTTAAATCTGCAAATAAAATGTAACTAAGAGAATAATAATATATCATTTGGAAAAAGAAAAACATTAATTTTATTACAGTTGTGCCCAGATGACTTCAACTCAAAACGTGATTCCAGACATTTAAAAAAATGGTTTCATAACCATTAAACATTAGTTATTAAAATATACATATTTATCTTCAAATAATTACAACACGAAAAAGCTTTTAATCTAAAAAAAAAAAAATAGCGAAGGAGATTATTATCAAAGATGAAAATCCTGGGGAAAAAATAAGGTAAACGCAAATAGCACGTCCATGATCATTTAGAAAAATATGTAGTAATATTATTGGAGTGGCATATAAACTGTTGATTTCTAAGTTTGAATAAGAATACGCCATACACCTGCTAACTTTTTCTTAATATTAGCTTAATAATATTATAACTCCTTGATTAATACTCAAATAATATATTAATGCTCAATTGTTTGTAAAGTATAGACTATAAAGTAATTCATGGGGATTTGACGTGGTGATCTTAACTTCGAAGCATTTGTATATATGGATCCGCATCCAACCATCCTTCCCCCTACCTAGCATCTCGTATTTATCCATTTGGAGGATATTCAATCCACAAGACTTTTCTCTTCGACTTCACGTTCTGTTAAAGAGATTTAATGGCCTCTTTGTGCGTCACTTGGTGGATCTCGTCTTCTTTAATGCAAGGATCCTTCATTTTGCAGATATCCATTCCCATACAGGTCTGGGACCTCGTCAATCATTGTCTTTATGCTCAAGAATACATACATTCCTCCAAATCTTCTACGGAATCGCTGTATTCTTCTATTATAAGAACGAAGGATTTCTATATAAAGACAAAATAATCGAAGGAAATACCCAGTGAGAAACAGAGAGAGTTATCATCCTCTATCCACAGCTTCTTATTCGTTGCAACTCTTTAGGGCATTTGACTTTACCAGAATGTTGCCATCAACAAGTTCCGAAAGTGTACCTTCTAATATCCAATATTAAAAAAATATTATTATGTTGAACAAAGTATAGGAATTCATTAATGGTCTTATTGCAAATAACATTAATATTATATTCGTTAGTGTAAAGAGAGGTTCTTTTAAACGTTCGTAATGTTCTCCGGCCTCTGTCTATCTCCCGGTGTCAATACAGAGACACTGATACTGACAGCATCGGCGTAGCGTCCCATTCAACTATTCATCGTCTCATCAGTGAAGAACTACTATACCACAGCTATGCACGTAAACAGGTAGAGCTTCCTACCCCTTTAAACAGGGAGAAAAGGGTCACCCAAACCTAGACTTTCATCAAGCTAAAAACAGAAGCTTCCCGTGAAAGATCTCGTCTTAATCTGCTCAGTTGAGAAAAAATTCTATCAAACTCAGAAGCATAACTCGAACAACAGCCCGTATGATCAGGAAGGCTAATCATTCATAGCAAGTTATGATTCCAGGCGTTATGCCACTCTTCATCTTTAAGGAGGGCCTGCAGTTCAATGCCAAGATCTAAATCAGTATTCTATGCACCAAAGTCTTCCTATGGAATCGCAGCTTCATGAAAAACTATTATTAGATCTGGCAAGAAGACGGGGCACCCTGTCACACCCCGAACAAGAACATTCGAATTCCTTAATTCTCAGAATGTTATATACGCCCGCCGAGTTTTTGGTCTCCTAAGTCGCTGGAACTAAACCTTTAGACTAATTTGTCTTGGACAATTTTGAACAAGTTTCCAATGAAGGTCCCCAGAGCACCATAAAATCCCTGAGAGAAGGGATAAGTAGAGCATTGCAGACTTTACCGAGTGAGACGTTCATGAAGGGAGTGGGACGGTCAAAAAGGGAGTGAGACGGTCAAGAAGATAGTGGGACGGTCAAGGAGAGAGTGGGTTATTCAAAAATTGAGATAGACGTTTCCAGGGGCGTTGTGAACGTATGGTTCAAGCTAACGGTGATTTTATTGACTGAATATCAACTATCATGTTGATTTTAGAGAAAACTTTAATAAAATCAGTCCAGAAATAAAGTTACAGCAATTTTTTTACTTTTTCTTCTCGCTTTATAACCGTTTAGATAAACCCCCCTTTAATCATCATTTCGATTTCATGTTCCTATTTTTTATGTTGCTTAAAAAAATTAAGGCCTTTCGTGGGACTTTGCAAAACGGATTGAACGAGGCTCTAATCCCTATTTGAATAGTGATTAAGATAATAAACTGTGGTTTTAGCATAAACAGGACCTGTAGAAATGATAAATGTTCTGGGTTCTTTTTCTTCCCTTCTTTTTTGAAAATTTGAATTCAATTTCAAAACTAAATTCTTTAGAAAATATAGTCATCACTTTTTTTTAATCAATGCCCCTTTTTTTAGAATGCTAATGCAAGATATTTTACTAATTGTAAGCCCAGAGTCACCTGTTCAAAACTTGAATCATAGTCTGTTAGTTTTTCTGAAATAAATACATACATGAATTATAATTCATATTCTACGAGTATGCGGACATAATTCGTATGGATATACACTGTAGAAAGAAATTTAATCAGGTGGAAATGATCCAATTTATTTTTGTTTTTGCAATACATAATCATGATCGTTTGTTCAATATGTTTGTATGTACATATTATGTTATTAGTTTGACATATATTTTCGACTGTAATTATGTGTAATTACATATTATAGCGAAAGAAAATTATGCTTATGGTTCTATGATTTCTCCATCTTTTTAAAAATGCTGTTGAGATGTTAATTACGAATTTTTGTATCATTCTTTTACCAGGGGATTTGAGATACTTGTGGGGGATTTAGGAATGTGTTTTTTTTTGGTCTTTTTACAAATTCGGAAAATCAATTATATGGAAAATATAATAGCAATTTATAATATTTATTCACATCATTCGCTGTCATTTTCTACCTGGTAAAAACTTTTCATTTGAATGACTCTTCATTTTTTCTATTTTTTGTAAAACCTCTTTCTAAAAAAAGAGGGAAATTTCTCTTATTCCATGAATTAAGTTATGAAAAGAAAATACAAGTAATGTAATACAGTCAAACCTCGTATCGTGAGTGTTGTTTGACTTATACTCAATTTGAATTAGGAGTCATCGTGAGAGGAAACAAAATACATTCAGTTTGATGATAATAATAGTTAAGGACAGAATAATGGACGTGGGATTGATGTTGTGTACAAGTTTGGATTTTGTACAAGAGAAAAAAACAATATTTTAAATTTTTTAATGTAGTGTAATCTGTTTTTCCACAGTCCGGACTTGGAACTGGGACTATGATGCACTGTCCATCACCCTACTTACTTGTCTTGTTGTCACGCTGCCACATCAAAAGAATGTCCTAAATGTCTCTATTGGCTCTCTCATATGATGCCTGATATTGTGAGAGATGGGGATTTCCATGCACGGCCCGTTGTCCGAGAGGTCCTTAATGCTCAGGCAAGCGGTGGCAATTGGTAATTATCCACCTTTCGGATCAGTGATTCACTTGCACAATCCTTAGGCTAGGGTTTATCATAGGATATTAGAAGGAGTCTTGATACTCAAGATAGCTGTGGCGATAGGCTGTAATCCCCTTGTGGTGAAGCAGGTTACTTGCATTAACCATGGGCCGGGGGGTATAATAATATATTAGAAAGAGTTATTGATACTTAGGATGGTAGTGGTCTTGGTTTTTAGGTTTTGATCCCCTTTAGGGACCATCTCTCCGCCTTACAATCTGTTGGCCTATTTATATATATTTTTTTTTTCAAAATAAAATCGAGACTCTTGTGACAATGTATCATCTTACAATAGTCTGATTTTCTTAATTTAATATAAAATTCCATGAAAATGCACTCAATCATGAATGAAATTTGTGTCATAATCAAACCTTAATGATCAAATTGCTTGCAATTAATTGATTATTAATCAAATTACCCACAATCGTTTTACCTTACAATATATATGAACGTAAAATGACTACACTATTGAAAATTTTATGATTGCCCGAGCATTTCGCATATGGTCCGTAACATATATAATACAAGACACTTTTTGTCCTAAATTATATTGTTATCTCACATTTTTTTAATGACCCTTTAATTTAACTATGACACTTATGCCCCGGGCCCAAGATGGATATGTGGAACGTATATATTTACCGGGCGTAAAGAATAAAAATTATACTCGTAGAATTTTTATGAAGTTAATGTGATTTTTTTAAGAGTCTTCTATAAAATTAATTGAAGATGAGAAAAATAGATATTTGGTTTTGAGAAAAATCAGTATTGAAGCATTTCTCTACACGGGAACTACTCCTTTAAAGATGGCAAGACGGTAAGAACAACTTGGGCGACGATTAACTATGTTAAAAGGAGTAGGGAAGCCGAGGAAGGTATGAATGTACATTATACATTCTAATTTGGGTATTTTGTATTGAAAAATCTACTATAAATGAGCAAATTAACAGATTAACCCGAACGTACTATAGCCTCCTCTTTGCAATTACATAGAAGTGTTACATTTAATTACCTTGCAATTACAAGTGTTCCCGGTAATATTAAATATATTTATTCCACAGAACTATACAAATTACATTGTATTTTCATTATTCAGGAACTGCACAACAAATCCCACTTTTAGAGGATCATTAAGCTGCAAAAAAAGGTTTTTAACAAAATATTAGACTTATTTCTCCCTTCTTCTCTTATTTAAAAAAAAGAAAAAACGATTGGCGGAGTACAATGGATTCAGTTTATTATTTGAAATTATTATATTTTCTACATTATAGGCTGACTGTTATACAACTCGTGACTGCTCGGAGATATTAGATGTGATGAACAGAGACAAACTTTGTTTTTTTTAATTATATAGGTTTACTTCACTTAAATAGAAGAAATGAATTACTTTCCGTTCGCATGAGGTCACTCACACGTAGTTACTCAATACTTAGGTGTTATCTCCGCAATAATGAAATAATATTGCATTATAAACAGCTTTGGAAAATAAAATAAAAACAGTGAAAGTTCCCAACAACAACAACAACAAAACTCAGAGTTACAAACCTAAATTATGTACTTCCTTTTTTTTTTTTTTTTTTTTAAGTATGACCCACATAACATTAGCTACAAACTCTAGTTGTTTGACCTAACTTAAAGTCACTTTCATTATTATTTTTTCAGTGTTTGTATAATTGGTCAGATGGAGAATTAAATTTACTCCATCTAACCTAGGAATGTCTTTGAAGTTCATCACGTGTTACCTCACTAACACAAAAATATCCTATGTATTTTTTTATCAGCTGCCGATTCCCTCTTCTTTCTTGATACGTCATGGCTATTTCATAATTTATTATTTTCAATACCGGGCCTTGCAGAATTATTTACCGATTTTTGTTCAGAACATATTGCGGACATTAATAATTGTTTTTCGAATGACTTGAGAAACAATTTATTCATACATTTTTAGAATAATAAAATAGTTTGTGATCAAATTTAATCAATGTAGCCACCATTTGACTCAATGACACTGGTCAGGCGACGTCTGAAGCTGCCACAGACTTGCTGGATGTAATCGGCGTCCATGGAGGCCCAGGCCTGGTTGACAGCAGCCTTTAAGGCGTTTATGTTCTTGTGTCGTTTTTTGCAGGCCTTGGTCTCCACGTGCGCCTAGATAGAGAAGTCTAGTGGGTTCAGATCTGGGCTCTGAGGGGGCCAGTAGTCCTTGGCCAAAAGTTCATGTTGTCCTTGAGCCACTCCTGAGCTTTCTTGGAAGCGTGGGCGGGTGCTCCATCTTGTTGAATAACCCAAGGAGAGTTGCCGACTATGGATTTGATCCACGGAAGGGCCTTGGACGCCAGAATCTTCACATAATCCTCCGCTGTTCATCTGAGCCAGTGGGGAACCATACCGGCTTCATGGCCTTCCCGTTGGATCTCCAAAGCTCACAACACAGTCATTTTGCCTGTTGAATACAGGATCGACCGTAAAAGTTTTCTCATCTGAAAAATGATGATGCGTCCAGATGAGCTCTTGATATCATTCAAGATTTTCTTGGCACGCTCAAGTGTGACTTCTCGCTGACGTTCAGTTAGCAGAGGGCATTCAGTACGCCTCAGGGACTTTCCTCCAACCCTTTTCAATGCCCTTGAAACAGTTGATGTCGACGTTCCCATCTTTCTGGCCATGTCGGCAATTGACTTGTTGGGAGTCCTCTTGAACACTGCCTATACTTGCCTTGTTGAGACAGTGGGCTTCCTGCCAGCCCCAGGGGAATACTTGAGATCACCCCCAGCCTCCAAGCGCTTGGAAACGTTGTAAATTGTGTTCAACGAGGTCCCAACCTGTTCCTTAATGTTGTTATGAGGCACTCCCGCTCGGAGGAGGGCTGCAATTTCGATCCTCTTTGTTTCCTGATTGGACATGGGCTCACGTGTGGAAGTTGTTACGCTCTCATAGAAAGGATTTTTGTTTATTTTAACAGTAAAAATACGAAACAATCAGATTGGTTGCCACATAACCTCTTAAAAAGTATATTTACATCATCGGTAAATAATTTTGCACGGCCCGGTAAATAAACAAAGTAATAAGTTATTCTATAGTTATGCTCCGTTTCCAAAAGAACAGGAATACAATTTCTTGTTGATCTCTCATAGTTTATATAATATATATTGGCCATTTTATTATTTATATGAATAAATTTTGGCTATTTTTTTAATTATGTATGTTTATTTACGTTATTGCTTAGTACATATATATATAAAAGAACCGTGAATAAAAAAAATATTTTGTCATAAATCATAGGTAGAGAATAGAAAACGGATGCTTTAGGCGTGTCAAAATTAAATCACAATTTATTGACATTACTTTTATCTCTAACAATTATAATTCATACTCCAGAACAAAAGTACTTCCTGCCTTAATAGATAATTACATAATTGATATTTTTTTCGTATTTTTTCTAGTGTTTTTTCATCTGTTCTCCCCTTTTGTCTATTTCTTCATAAAAACTACTACTTATAAAAAAAATTCCAAAAATTAAGCCTACGGACTTCCTTGATGACTTTACTAATCCAGAATTTGCCCTCCTGAATTGCAAATACATTCCATTCCAGAGCCTGTGACCACAGATTACGTTAATTTAACATTTCCCCATCGTGAAGTGTGTTTTTTTAAATTTCCATTTCATAACAATATATTGTCAAACATATCTTATTTAAATAGCCTTTGTCATATTAAATATTTATATTTGTATATATACAATAATGTTCATCAAAATGATTGCAATCTCGTGTGCAGTTGGTATGGTTGACTTATTTGGCTATCTACCAGATGATTTTGGCTGAATATGCAATCTATGCGCATTAAATTCGATAGAATAATTTATCCTGAGCTTTTTGTCCATTGGGCTACGTCGTTCCATATTATTTTTTGTTTTATTTATGCAATCCCCTTTTCTTTTATTTTCAGCTACACATCCTTGTTGATAAGAATGTGTCTTCTGAGCCAGTCAAAAAAAATATAAATAAACAAGAGACTGACAATTTTTTTTTAATATATGTAGATTAGGGAAGGAACTTATTTATTTCATTCGATAAATGTTATGCTCCAAGGGTTGCAAAAAAATAAAAAAATATTTTGACATGAATGTCATCTAAGCACTTTGTGTTACAACAAATCTTATATATAGCACAAGAAATTTATCTGAATAAACTTGCAATCGAAAATATTTCTTCGTTTGTCTGCTAACTTTTGTTTCTAATTGATCAAAAAGAGCAAAGATTCCCATAGCGTGCATTTTTTTGCTATACGTATGTCTATCTGTCCGCTCTTAAAATAAATTATATCCATATTTGCAATTTATTTTACTCAAAGTAAGCAAAGCAGGTTAATTTTTTATAAACTTGACCTTTTTTGGCCTTTTACTGACCTTTTTTCGATAAAAACCTTTATAATTTAAATTCCTCTTATATATTCAATACTTTTGTAGTAGTCGTAATTAAGAACTATTGTCGATCTGTTTTATTTGAAAATTCTCTTCTTGGATCAATTTTATTATGGGATAAGCATAAGATCTATCACAACGTAAAGAAAATAAATCTTTTTTGTATGATAAAACTTTCATATATTTTCTTAATTGAATATTAATCTAAATTTTGACTATAACGTCATAAAGTTCTAGTAATTTCTAACGCACATACGTATTTCAATTAAAATTTTAAAAGAATCGTTTTCCTTAAATCAAGGAAATATAAGCTTCGATGATTTTCGACCTCTTGGAGGAGGAATTAGAAATAAAATTTATCAGATACCATTATATTCTTTAATGATACCAACTCTACGCTCAGTAAGATCATTAACAACTTTTAAAAGAATGATAGTATCAAGAGCTTGCCGGTAGATATCTCGATCATTCCATAAGTCAGATTGTAACATCAAGAAATGTCTATTGTAGATGCAGACTTTGAAACAGATTCTTTGATTTTTTTAAACAAAATCTTTTAAGTATATTTATTCTAAATCATTGAGAGTAAAGAACGTCCTTTCTTGAGTTTCATTACTCAAATTTTGCAAGGCATTTACTATACGTTTTTCTGATTCTGAATTTAATGCACTGTCAAATACAGCTAATCCAACAAGTTCCTCGGACAAGTAACATAAGTGCTTGTATATTTTTTTGACGTTGACTTCGATATGTCTGAATTAATGGAGTGGTTTTATTAAATTCAGATTGTTATTTGTAATGTATTCGTGTTTCCTTCCCCCTTGTTCTCTTCTCTTATTTTCTTATATATACATGGAAGTACAGTTTTTTACCTCGTTTTAAGTATAAATAGTCGTGTATTTTATGTATTTATCAAAGTAGGTTTTAGTAATAATAATAATATGGATGTTCCAATAAACAAGATTTGTATTATTGCTCCACGTCATTTCTATCCTCATTTCTCTCGGTCGTCCTGGATCTTTCCTCCTTGTAAATAGTTTATGTCACCTCAATCTCGTCAAGACACAACATTGGTGACAAGGATGGGATCAAGATCACATGACCTCCCTCCAGTGGGTTCGTCGGCGAAGCTAGCCCTGCTGGAGTTGGGTAGCCCTTTTTCGTCGAGAGGGAGAACGCTCGTTCGTCTACGGAAGGCGGAGCAATACGGGTTGTGCCTCAGTTTGGGCCTTGTGGAGAAAGGAAGAGAACCATGGTCACTTACAAGAAGTGAAGTGTGTGTCCGTATCATGGACCACATCATTCAATGTGGATTTCATCCTATGAAGTTCTGGTTTTCCATTGTTCCTACTCTCCCGTTCGCCTCATTGGGTTATGAATGTGCAATGGTTTCTCCTCTGGATCATCCAGAGTTGGATGAGGGTACATCGAGTGAGATCGATATGTCTCCCAGGGACAAGCAGGGTGCTCATGTCCCTAAAACCTCTATAAGGGTGAACGATATGTCTCCCAGGGACGAGCAGGGTGCTCGTATCCCTAAAACCTCTATAAGGGTGATCGATATGTCTCCCAGGAACGAACAGGGTGCTCGTGTCCCTAAAACCTCTATAAGGGTGAACAATATTTCTCCCAGGAACGGGCAGTGTGCTCGCGTTCCTAAAGCCTCAATGAGGAGTAGTGTTCTCCTTTCTCCGGTGCGCTGAGAGCACGGCACGTCTATGGAGATAAATTTTATATATACAAGAGCAAATGGTTTGTTCGCGCCTGGTTATGAATGGAGAGGATCAGTAAGTTTCTATTCATGGAGCGAAACCTGTTTAAGCACCGGCATGTATTTAGTGCTTGGGGGGGGTGTAATGTATTCGTGTTTCCTTCCCCCGTGGTCTCTTCTCTTATTTTCTTGTATATATATATATATATGTGTGTAAAGTACAGTCTTTTACCTCGTTTTAAGTATAAATAGTCTTGTATTTTATGTATTTATCTGAGTAGGTTTTTGTAATAATAATAATATAGATGTTCCTATAAATAAGATTTGTATTATTCCTCCACGCCTTTCCCTCTCCTCACTTCTCTCGGTCGTCCTGGATCTCTCTTCCTTATAAATAATTGTGTCTCCTCACCCTCGTCAAGACACAACATTATTAGGTGCACTTAAGAATTGACGAACAGACATCCAGGCTCGAAAATACACTCTCAATATTCAAAAATTAACCAATGACAGGTTGCGTGAAACTGTTTCAAAATTAAATATAATTAAGTCGATTATTTGACTTATTGTAATAAGTAATTTATATTTTAGAGTCTGGAAAATTAACCTCAATCTAAATATATTTTTATATCCAGTGCATTTGATTAGTATTTACTGATTTTATGTACATAAGTAATCTAATCGACTTATTTATATCAAATTTCTAAACTGGCTCTAGAACAATTACTTTTTACAATTAGTCAAATAATAGACTTAACTATATTTGGACTATATAGAGTTTTTTTTTAAATGTTTTTTTAATGGCATTTTTTTGTAAAAAAACATATTTAGTTTAACGAAATTTACATTTTTAGAAGAAATATTTTTTATCTATTTTTATTAAAGGTACTACGTAAATAATCCAAAAATTCCAGCTGACATACAATTACTTATACCTATATAATGTGTATACATATGTATCGTTTTATGACTTCCTGACGGAGTGCGTGCGTCTAGTCATGCTATTAGATATTTACGAGATAATGTATTATGTAGATTGAATGTTTGAGGTGTAGTGAAATTTTCTTCACAAGCAACAAGTAGTCTTTGTGAAAATAATTATTGTGTTATTCATAAATCCATATACCGGGTGGTTCATTGAAATATGAATACTTACTAATTACATAATTAGTCAAGGTTGAGTGATTAAAATTCATTCATATTTTGATATATTAAACCATGAACATGTTTAGTTACAAAACAAGACAAACTTGAGTTCTCTAGGTTACGTAAATTTTGATAAAACGACACTTAAACATCCATAAATTTCCATTCATGCACTCCATTAGTTGGGCGTCTTTAGGACTACCACCTATGACGTTAGCAAGTCCAAAACGTTAGAGAGGAGGAAGAAGGAAAGAGACTTGTGAGTATGGAGAGACCACTTTTGAACCAGCAATTAAAGAAACCCAACTCCTCCGTTGCAAGAATCTTTTCAATTAGTTTTGAATGAGGCTTTTGAGTTATTTTTCCATTCACTGACACCACTTCTGCCAGCATTGGGCCACCATAACAGAGGACTACCCAGCCATCATTGCTCATTGCTACTAAGGACAGCTACATTAATGATTAAGAAAGCTCAGACGCACATCTAATTTAAGTATTAATTATGTTGAAATTTTATTTTTAATTAATAAATTACATCTTGTTCAAGTTTAATATTAAAAGTGTTCAAATATTAATGGACCACTCGGTAGATGTACTCATATTATGTATATATTATAAAATGGTTAGAAGGTGTGCTCTTTTTTTTTTGTTCATTCTTTAATAAATCACATTGATGTTAACATCATCCTCTGTAAAAAGAATTCTAGCCTATCTTTGATGTAAATTGTTTTAAAAATGAATAATAAAATAAATATATATGTATTTGTTAACAACGGTTTTAATTCAATACTAACATATGACTCGCTCCCACCTTATCCTCGCACTTCCCACTAATTCCATGCCTACATACAAATAACATGTTCCTAATAGTGTTGCAATAATTCTCGGGAATTTTGAAAAACTTTCTTTTTCAATACCCGATAAAATTTTGGCAATTACCGGGAAATGTATCGACTGTAGTATATATCCCTAGCTAGTATCACAGCTTGGTTTTTGATAGGAATTTTTACAAAATTGAGATTGTGTAATATCGCAATTATTTGTAGTACATAAATATTGGATGTATCTTCAAAGACAACAAAATGAAAGCCAAAAGAATTCTTGTAATGGAAATGCTTGTGCATCAGCAGACCTTAATTGTGATTGCCAATTATCTTAGGATCCGTCGGACGACCGTGTATGGTATTAAAAAGTGATTTGAAACCTATGGAACTGTCTTATATTTTTTGTCAGCTGTCGATTCCCTCGTCTCACTTGATACATCATGGCTTTTCATAATGATTCTTTTTGATAAATAAACGAAGTTTTATTTTAGACTGACTATACTTATACTCGATTTCTTAAAGGACAAAAAAGCAATCTTTTGTTGATGCATCGTCGGTTATAATATATTATATATTTTGGCTATTATATACAAATTTATAGCTAAGTTTTAAATAAAAGATTACTAAGTAATGTTATAACACCATGAATAAAATACCATTAGGATTTTAATATTATGAAATAAATACATGCTAAAAATTGTAGAGAAATAATATGACAATGATTGAAACCTTGGGATTACTTAAGAGGCAGTTGGTATGATTGACTTGTTTGGCTAACTACAAGAGGATTTTGGACTTTTTTTCTGTTTCTTTTTGGAGGAAAGGTTGCGTGGCACAATAAACGTAACGATGTGAGTACTCACTCCATTCAAAGAGCCGTAGCTCATATATGGTTTTTCGTATAAGACAAGTAAAGCGTTCAAGTAAAGTAGCGCAACAAAGCAAATGTAAACAAAAAAGTTGTTGGACATAAAATAGTTTATTTTTTAAACGTTAGATGTCGCTTTTCCATTTAACATTTGATTCAAACAGGTAAAGAAGAATTGATGAAGGATGAATTAGAATAAACACATAATAAGTGTACGTAATACTAGTAAGTGGATATATTATATCTAGTCACTAGTATTCAGTACAAAGTTATATTCCCAACCTCAATCTACGTTGTCTTATTCGCGATTCACGAACCAAGACTTTTGTCCGAAATGCCTCATAATTCATAATGAGTTCTAGAACTCACTCCATTTAATAAATGATTTATAAATAATACAAGATATTTGATATTATTTTGAAACAGCTGTTTCATCAAACACCCTCTAGCGCCTGTAAAAGAACTACATTTGGTCCTTCTTCCTTTTGAAAAAAGATGAAGTTTATGTACTTGTAGCGCCACTTTACTTTAACGCTTTAAAGGCAAGTAACTTACCCCATGCACCAATTATTTACTCACACACCTCTCCTGCATACTTTCTCGAGAGGGAAATAATTATTTAACAATTCACATATAATGTTTCCTGAATGTCATTGTAGTTCCATATAATCACATAACGTAATTCGTGTACATATGTACTACAATGACAGGAAATCAAGAAATTTTACTTCTTTTAAAAAGTCATTTCCTGAAGAAACTCAGGATACCAGATTTAACTAGAAAAACAAAATTATGATATACAAGGTGTCCCAGCTTATCGCAGTTCTTGCAAACAAGAAAAATCGGTGTTACATGAAATCCGTGTATCTAGAATTCCATGCTAATGATTAACATATTAATTTTTTCATGCCGTATTTGACTTCAATTTTAGTATCATTTTTAACATTTATGTAATTTTTTTAGAAATAATATGAGGGAGAGATAGGAAATACAGAAATACATCTGAAAAAAGGCCAAATTTCAAGAAAAATTTATGGCGAGACACATAGTCCCCATCCGAGTAAACCTACCCCACAAAGAAAACACAAAAAATTTGATAGAAAATAATATTTATTTCTCAACATAATCTCCTTTCAGTTTTATAAACTTCAAAATATTTTTTTTATTTTTGGTAAAAATTCCAAAAATATTATTTTGTTTCCCTTGAAACTTCCCTATGCACTCAATTGAAACGGCACTTTTTGTTCCAGTATAAGCAAACAAAGCATGCATCTTGCACACAGATTTTTCATGTCCAAATCTTTATATATACTTATAATGACTGCGAGCTCGTGCAACCTTCAGTCCACAAACCAACAGCACCACTTTGTGTATTTTCGTCGAAATTTCCGTAGTTGTCATCTCATTTGGTCTACCACTGCAATGCTTGTCTTGGCAACTCGTACGGCTTTGTTTAAACTCAGCTAGCCAAAATTTTACTTTTGTAAACACAGGACAAGACTCACTCAGAGTAGAATCCAGTTCAACTTTTATATTGGTTGGCCTGAGGCCTTTCAAATAAAAGTATTGTACTACATAATAATGACCAGTTTTCTCCATTTTCACAAATTCACTGGCAACATTCTCTATTGACGGCTACCAAATAAATATCCAACAACAAGGCTCCTTCAATCTTGAAATATATGCTTAGAAAATGGTGTACTTTCTAATACAGTGTTTTTTAAACAACTATCTCCATAAGTTGTCTAGACAAATGTCTCTATTCGTCTTCTTGCCTTAGTTTTTTATTATTTCAGGAAAAGTCCTTGTAGTTCCTTGGTCGCTAAGGTAATCTATTCCAAGGTTTGAACTTCTTTTACGTTACCATCTAAGTGAAGATGATGGGAGCCAGTCGAAACTCATCTTAGAATTCATTCCGAAGAAATATGAAAACTAAGGCTAGGAGAAGAATAAAGAGGGATTCTTCTCGGCAAACAAACGTTTCCTATGAATATATAGGATAGATTCCGAAATATAAAGTCGTTTGGTCGAATAATTACGTAATTAAATCACTACCAATTGTCATAACCTTATAAAATCAAAGATTTTTTTAGCTACGTAGAGGAATGTTAAAGTCAACCTACGTAATTCCAAGAAATGCAGGAACTCTACATGTATATAGTGCTCCCTGGATGGATGTAACGAAGAGTGACGAAAATATTTCTTTAATTTGGGGGTGAATAATAATTATACATAATTAAATTTCAATCGATTTGAGTAATCTGTCATGTTTTGATTTCTCTTCTATTTTTTTATACGATATAACGGTGGTAATTGTATTTAATTATCTTATAATGATATGGTTTGAACTTGTAAGTAAATCACACTGATTCAAACATTGAACCAATGACATTGTTCCAATTTCATCAGCATCTTCTCTTTTTTTTAATTTCTCTACGTTTTTCTCTTCTATTTTTCTTGAAGGAGAAGAAATCATAGGAAAATACTTGAAATTATTGAAAAATGAGATTTTTTGTATCAAGGATAAAAATAAAAATAGGGAGAAATTATGCGTGCTAAAGGACTTCAGTGAACCCAATACTATTCCAAGTTACCTTGAGTGAATCCACCCTTAAAGGAAAGAAGAAGGACGACCTAATAATCCTGACCAAAATCCTATTAGTAAATACAATGTGCCAATATCTTTATGCTCTGGACCACTAATATATATTTATAATTTTTGGAAATTTGATGTAATATCAAGAGGCTATGTTGAATTTAAAGTTAATTTTTAACGATAAAACCTAAGATTAATAGAAATACCGGGTGTCTCGAAAGTCCTGCCCGGTACCTTCAATGGCTTTTTTCGAGGTGTCAGAGACTTTTTACGTAAATGTTGCGTAATAAAAGTTAAAGACCGTTTCCAGATTCACAAGTTTTGGTTCAATAACATTTCGAAATTCATAATTGTTTTTGACATGGAGGCTAAAAGACATGAAGTAGCTGCTCTGCTTCGTGCAGGAATCAGCCACAAGGAGATCTCTGAGGCCACCAGCATGTCCGCCAGCACCATTGGCAGGATCAAGAGGAGGTTGGACAAGGGGGAAGGCCTTGAAGACAAGCCTCGAAGTAGGAGACCTGTCTTAAAGGCCACCAAGGCCACTAAGAAGAAGATCAGGGCCCAGATCAAGATAAACCCTCTTCTGAGCATCAGAACAATTGCCAAGAAGAACAACATGGGTAAGACTACTGCTGCCAACATTGTCAAGGACATTGGGGGCAAGTCCTTGGTCCGCACCACCCGTCCCATGTTGTCCATGGCCTATATGGAGGCCAGATACATCCGATGCAAGAAGATTTTGAACAACATGAAAAGCAATGGGGACAGAATTCTCATTTTTTCCGATGAGAAAACTTTTACAGTGGATCCAGTCTTCAACTGCAAAAATGATCGCTACATTAGCCTTAATGGTTATGTGGGATCTGAGAAATATCTGTCCATGAACAAGCACCCAGCCAGCATCATGATGCTTGGAGTTGTTGGCTCAGATGGTAAAGCCATGCCTCCAGTCTTCTTCCGAGAGGGCCACAGGCTCACCTCGGAGGACTACATCAAGGTGCTCAAGACCAAGGTGGTCCCATGGATCAGGAAGGAGTATCCTGGCAAGAGGGTGTGTTTCCAGCAGGATGGGGCACCTGCACACACAGCCAAGAACACCCAGAAGTGGTTGAAGGAGAATGTGGAATTCTGGCCTAAGGACTTCTGGCCCCCTCCTCCCCCGACCTGAACCCCTTGGATTTCAGCATCTGGGCGCACATTGAGAGGCAGGCTTGCAAAAACGCCACAGAGAAGTACCAAAGCTCTCAAGGCCAGTATATCCAAGGCCTGTGCCAAGATGGACCCCACCTACATCAAGAACACCTGCTCCTCCTTCCGTCCCCGTGTTGTGGCTGTTATGGAAGCTAAATGCCAAATTGTTAACAACATAGTATAGATTATAACCAAGCGAAGTTTTTTTATTAAAAAACATTTCTCTGTATCTCTACTTTTAGTCCTTGTAGATCTTAATGAAGTTGGAAGTTAGAAATCAGTCAGGACTTTCCGGACACCTAGTACAAGGTTATACCATAACGCATGTAACAGATGGCCCATCTAGCGGTTGTATTTTGAACTATCACTTTTTTGACGTCTGACAGCTGTAGTAACATTCTCATTGTGTCTAATATTTTGTAAAAGGTCTCCGGTTTACGAAATGTTTAAGTTTACGCTCGAAGAAAATTGGGAAATACTGAAGACTTACTTCCAAATTGGAAGTCTTCAAACAAAACTGCAAGAAAATAATTACAATGGTCGAAATAAAGCGCCTTCCAGGCAGTTTGTGGATAAATTTGTGAAGCGTGTGCGCGAAATTGGTTCTTTAAAGGATAAAACAACGTGTTCCCGTGTTCGTCCAGTGCGCTCAATTGAAAACATTGCTGCTGTTGCCGAAAGCGAAAAAACGAGCAAGGAGCTGCCGTTACGGTCAATAGTGAGCACTATCGGACCATGTTGGAAGATTTTTTGTTTCCCCAAATGGAAAAGGAAGACATCGACGACATTTGGTTCCAACAAGATGACGCTACGTGCCACACAGCCAACGTTACAGTGGACCTTTGGCGCACTGCCTTCGACAATCTCATCATAAGACGAAACGGCAACGTCAACTGGCCACCTCGTAGCTACGATTTGACTCCATTGGACTATTTTTTGCGGGGAACCGTCAAAGATAAATGTTACGCCAACCATCCAGAGACAATTGACGATTTGAAACACGAAATTGGAGTCGCGATTGCAGCTATTGAAACTCACACAATGAAAAATGTATTTAAAAATTGGGTCGACAGAATTGACTACTGTAAAGCCAGCGACAACGGCCAATATGAATAAAGTGGTGTTCCATTATTAACCGGAATGTTGACACTTCCAAATAATAAAAAAATTATTGAAAAATATCTATCCGGCTTTTTTTTAAAGTGATATAAAAACAAAAAAGTTTCGTGGGCAACTCTTTACGACATACGTTTGACTTTTAATATTGACGTCATAGTAGATGAGTGGTTGCGTGTTTTGTCAAAATCTGTTTTTCCTCCCAAGTAGCCGGTACGATGCATTAAATTGAAAATTCTAGTAATAGTGACGTCTTAGACTATGAGTGGTTGCATGGTTTGTCCAGCAGTCGGTAAAATAAATTAGATTGAAAATTCCAGCAAGCCCGATTACATGTTGGTCTATGTTTGTATTACTTTTAACCTTAATAAAACCTTTGTACTAATATCGAGGTTGTGTGTTTCCGATTTCATAAAATTTTCCGTTGATATAATATTATATAGTATAAAAAATATATAAAAAATCTGCATTTTTCTCCGAAACGATGTATGAATGAATGGGTACTCAACATATGCTTATTAAAACACCATGTGTTTAATGAAGCATATTAAACATTGAAAGAAGAAAAAAATAATTTCTTTGAATAATGCACTTGAAACAACGTCAATAGTATTATTTTTGTTATCGCAAAATGTCTTCAAGACTTTTTAGGGCAAAAGATTTATAATAAAATTATATTTAAACAGAACTTATGTAGCCATGCTTCGTGCATCGTTATTGAAAGTGACCAATAACTAATTTTAGAGAAAAAAATTGCTGCTTTATGCTGGGTGACCAACCGTTCTCATTTCCTCATTTTATATCCTGCCCAAAGCGTCCTAGGGAATTTTGTATAAATTAATAAAGTGTACGATTTTTTATAAATTAAGTCCATTTTCATGGTGTAAAGAAAGAGAGCATATTCGTAGAAAAGAGATCCGTTGGTCTCCCTAATTTAATATACAATAGGGATTATCTGTCCAAAAGTAAGTTTACAAATAAAAAAAGATCATAATTTAACCTCATATTTTATTAATTTCAAAATTATAAATTATATACTTTCCACCTTGAAACGAACATTAATTAATTGTGCTACGTGTCAAAATATGGATGCCCTAGCTAGAAGATAATTGTAAATTCTTAAAAAGTGGTGTGGCCATGAGTCCTTCCCTACTCCTATTGCGTGGGGCCTTGACAGCGGAAGAATATTGAATTTTCCAGAACTTAATATTAGAAAACTATACCATTGATATCATTTCACCTATTCCACATAGCATAGTGTTTCGAATAGAATTAAGGACTTAACATTATGACGTCAGTTTGTATATTTATGATATGAACAAATGTTCCTTTTATAGCACATAGAAACATTTTTGTTTCTAGTATCACAATTACAAGGATCAAAGTGTTTGTATTCATTGATAGCTGATGACCATGAAGAGTAGAATTTTTTTGAAGTACCACGAGTTTATCGGAATGATACAAAAAATTTCTAGTCGTTTTTACAAAATTTAAAAAACTTTTTTAATAAAGTATATATATAAAAGAATATACTATTTATATTGATGGTTTCCTACGCCTATGCTGAGGATCAATTTCTTTTCTCGTCATTTTTTAAGTCCTATTCTAATAGAGAAATATTATCCAAGATACATTGGCTGTATTATATGAACTCTCATAATCATATTATATGTACATAGGTGTCATACATATATTGTCAAAATTTTAGAGTTTATAAGTAGAACACATCTTTAGAAATATATGATCTATAAGAATATAAAAAATACATTTGATTAGAGAAGGAGTCTTTAAAGAATTTTGCCGTGTAGGCATATTTAAAAAAAAGAAAAAAGACAGTTTTCAACAGTCCAATACTAAGTGTTTAAGGTAAGCCAAAAAGCGTATTATTGATGATGTATTCTATTCATTCTTTAATTTGCAGATTTGCAAGAGGAATCGTACTCTGACTGACTTACTCACTAACTGCCTTTGTCTATACATACTGCATAGGAAAGAGAACAGCTCCGAGTCTGACCCTCGTTTCATCCAGGTACAGGTAAAATTGTATACTTGTGTAATTAATTTGTGACTCAACAGTTGAGTTAATTGATAATAGAATGTCAAGGGATATGGTTCCAATTAATGTTCGAGATCCTTTTTGGAAGGATCCATTCTTTAGTTCGACATGGGATGAATTTGAAAGAATGAGAACGGATATGATGAACTCATCTAAAGATTTTTGGGGAAGAGTAGATGATGATTTCAAAAACTTCGATGATTCCGTCAGGAAAACTCATGAAGAAATGGATAGGCAAATGGCTCCTCTAAGGCCACAACTGCCAAACTGGGCAATTCCTGAAAAATCTAGAGATTCTTGGGCTCCAATGATTGCTCATAGTAAAGACGATCAGGTGAGAATTGACTACATTTCTATATCATTATATATAGGGTATATATTTACTATTGTGTAGGTTATTAAAATCAAGGATGAGAATGAAAAATTCGAGATTGCAATGGACGTTTCTCAATATCGTCCTGAGGAATTAAAGGTGACTACTTTCAGTGATACAATCTCTGTAGAAGGAAAGCAAGAACAAAAGACTGGTGATGGAGTGAATGAATCCTATGTAACAAAACAGTTTTCTAGGAAGTGGAGCCTTCCTCCCCAATGTAAATCTGATTCCGTTATTTCAAATCTCAGTTCTGACGGTGTTCTCATCATTACTGCCCCTAAAATATCTGCTGATAGAGCTCTCAAATAAATAATTTATGAATAAACTATGTAGATTATAAATATCCAAATATTGATTATGGATTTGCATGCAATAATTAATTAATTGTTACCTTTTGTTTTTCGATGTTTTTTCTCGGCTACCTTAATTGATGAGGGTCTCTTCTCATTGTTCATATTTTGTCTATGAAGGAGATAATAATAAAAGAAAGTTAATTATAGAACATATTATTAATTTTATATTTGTTTAATATTATATACAAAATACAGTATTACTACCTATCATTGTTTAAGATATCAGATTATACGCTTGTTTCAACAGTAAAAAAAAAATTATTCATTCATTAAAATCCGTAGTTGAATCTTTCAACGCAAACCTTTAATAAACATTGATAAATATGTTGTCTTCTTTAAATTCATACGTAGTCTCATCTAGTAATTATTGTCGCAAAGGAATTGGGAGATTAGTTAAATATTTGATAAAACATGTAAAAAATTACAAAATGTAAAAGCAGTTTTACAGAAAATTCAAAATAAGACGCAACATTTCTTTATGGAGAGTTCAACACAACCTTTTTCGTAAAAATTTATTACAGGAGTTAAACATGGATTTGTCAACTACTGGAATATCCAGACATCCAATATCCATGGATTTTGAAAAAAAAAATAATATTCAAAATTTCATTTTTGAATTTTTTTTCCAAAAAATTTAATATTTAAAATTTAATTTCTGAATTTTTTAATCGAAAAATTTAATTTTTTGTGAATAGCTATGGATTTTTTAAATTTTTTTCCAGAATATCAATATTTCAAATTTTGTTTCTAAATTTTTTTCCAAGAATGTAGTTTTCTGTAAATAGCTATGGACTTTTTGAAAAAAAAATTGAATTTGTTTTTCAAAAGATTAGATTAGAAGCCATAGATTTTTGAAATTTTTTTCACTTTAATTTCATAGTTCATCATTTTTAAAGGATGCTGAATTCTTCATCATTACATCAAAAAATGTATCCCCAATTCTAATTCTGTAAGCATAGTCTGAAAAATAGTTTGAGGAGACAGACTTGATAAACAATGTCAAGACTCAAGAGATAATTTTGTCTCAAAAATTTCATGCTTAAAGTTGAAACTGCGAAAAAGACAAGATGAACTAAATCTGAATGATAAAGCAGTCCTTTTCTAGAAACAACATCAATATTTTTCGATTTATTCTAAAAATTGTCATCTGTTAGGTCATTCAAAATTGATTTTTGGTTCATTTTTAAAAGTGATATACAATCATGACATACTAGATTTATTTGACAAGAAGTGATGGACTCATTGCATATTTACAACTTAAAGTCAAAGTAGATATATAAATATGCTAAAGGTGTTTCTATATATATATTTTTTTTTTTTAACTATTGAATTAATTATTTAAATGGATGAATTTGCCCTTCAAAAATAAAATATCAGCCTCAGTTCGTGTTTGTACAAGATCATTATTTAGTCCGTTTCATTCATATAATTAATTAATATAAAATATTATTCATCGATTGATTTTTCAATCATAATATGCAAATTTATAAAGTCGGTAGAGTCGATTGTGTTTGGACACAAAGTCAAATGGATTTGGAATCGCATAATTCAAATATGTTGGATTATCACTAAATATTATTCCAAACTAAAAATTTATTCTTAAATGTGTGTAGTTTTAATTAAATGGTTTATTAATTATGTAAGGGAACGATAATTTAAATTTAATTTCTAAGGTATGATTCGTACAGTATCTTGCGTTTGGATTTATAATATTTAGAGATCCGGCTCTGAATCTAACTATTTGAAAATTTGGGACTCTAAATCATAGATAAATATACTTATTCTCTATGTTTTAAATCCATTCGACTCCGTATGTAAATACCCGTGACTTTGCTTACTCCAAGATCACTCATACTTCATGAGAATAAGATGTTACTAATTACTAAAAATTAATTTAATTTGATCTTTTTGAGCTGCTCGTGAATGCTTACAATTGCTTCCATTTCGGTACGAAACATAAGAACCTTGTTCATCCGAATGATTTAGTTACATTATCAATAAAACATTAATGGAAGAGTATTTCGAGGGGGAAAAAAGTGACCAACTGGAAAAAATGGCAAAATTCTTATAAACGGATATTTAAAATCACCAATTATTATCTCTAATATTATATATATTAAGATAAAAGATAAGATATTATAATTGATAACGGAGATAAAAGTGATTATCACTTATTACATTCGAACTGCTGTCGTTTTCGTTTATTTTTCTTTTATCGTAATATATGTATATTATATTGGTGATGGGTATAAAAGTTTAAAAGCATTTTGTCGTTTTTCCACTTGGTCACTTGGACATTTTTTTCTTGTGGCATTTTTCCCGGACACCATTTAATTTAAAACTTATTCTAATTCCAAATCCATTCAACTCCATATGTAAATGTATGTGATTTTAATATATCCCGACTCAATTAAATTTAATTACTTCAAATTACAGGAAATAAAATGTATTGCAGAAGAAGGGATTCCTTGGTGCAGGCCTCTTTTGTTATAAAATAAGCATTTTTGGGTTTCATATTTGATCCACGTTCTAGTTATGGATAGGATAACGCCAACCATTTGAATAATATAGTCTCCAAACCCCTGTCTATAAAGCCCCTGGGTTATATATTTGTGAGATAAGGTATCAAAAGCTTTAGCGAAATCAATTGCCAATTTAATAGGCTTGATAAACACTACATTGTCCATTTTTTTCCATTTAAACTATACTAAGCCTATTAGCAAGGACATACATACATATTACATTGTTAAAGACACAAGTTGTCTAAATATGTACAATCTTTATTTGGTTTTGGAGTAGAAACAATATTTCTGTCAGATGCAAAACTAGGAGAATATCCAGTTGACCTAAACTTTTCATAAAAACAAAGAAGAATTGGAATCAATTGGTTTGAATATTTCTTAATAAATTCATAAGTAAATCAGGAGGCGTCAGGTGGTTTATTTAACTTAGCATTATTGACAATAACATAACATAACAATAACACCCATATATAGAATTGGATGGGTCCTATGACTCATTTTATAATCAGTTTTCATTTTCAGTCCGATCTTTTTTACCATGCATCGGTCCTAAGGTTACATACATCGGTCTTTCAGTCTTAAGGTCCTAGCTATCTTCTTATATTTTTCACTTCTAGCTAGAATTGAATAATATAAAAAACTAAGAAAATAATGCATGATAGCTAGAACGTATAATAATACGTTCTAGTTACACACTCCCTACTTTTAATTAACTTCAGATATATTTTCTCTCCATGAAATAGGTTATGAATTATGAGGAAACTTCACTGACTCAATAGATTCGCTAAAGTTTTATTATAATTCGTAGTAACTACGTAATTTCACCTATTTTAGTTTCTATAAAAGACCGATAAGACCAGTCCTAGGACTGACAAATTTTATTAGGACCAAACTGATAGGACCGCAGTCTCGTTAGTTTTTTGTAGACCCATCCAACTCTACACATTAAATGATAATGCAATTTTCACCGAGTTTTTTAGCCCATAACTTTTTTGATTTTGAATAAATTTTGAAAGTGTATTAATTCGTATAATTTTTATTTGAGACGTCGGTCGCTTTTTTATTTATAAATCAACCCCCTATTTAGTCTCCTTGACCTCCAAAAAACAATTTTCATGTTTTAGGTATGTAATAAGCCAGCCTTATATGACCCCCTCCCCCCAAATTCGGCACCCCATCTTAGCCGGACCAGTTTCAAAAGAAGCAACATTGCAAAGTTATGGCCTTACAGATTTGTAAGAGATAGAGTTCTATCAAATATGACCTCGAAAGTGTGGGAAACTGTTTCTAGTAGCAATCTGAATTTGTTGCCTTTTTTTCCAAAGCTGTTATAATTATTCTTGATGAAAGAATATCTACTTATAAAATAATCATTAGTGCATGGAAAAAGAGGATTACCACTGAGTATTGGTTGCAGAGTTAATAAGTGGAGACTCAGAGTAGATTTGAGGATTGAGATCGGAGTAATTCCAACATATTTCTTGTCTAGATACAGAGTAGGATTTATTTTTATTTCCTCCATCTTGTAACTGCTTACAGCTGATTTAATAAAACGTTATGACAGCTAAGCTACTCTCCTGCAAAATTTTCTTCAAATTGTCAGGATTACCACGTTAATTTTCGCTTTCTTTTTTACCATACCGGTGGATCATATTTTATTCAACTCTAAGCATCGGATATTGATGAAAGAAATATTTTTTTTTAGAAAAAAAACAATATATATCTCTTTTGTGATACAAATTGTATCACAAAAGAGATATATATTAGTTTTAAAAGATAATTGTATCATCTTTAAAAAAATTTGATAGCAAATATCTCAAAACTAATTCCTCGTAGATTTAAAAAAAAATAAAAATCATTTATTAAGTTCTAAAATTAACCTAATAATTTTGCCGGGGGAACATTTTTAAAATTCACTTTGAAACATTTTAATATATTTTGATTCTTGTTTTATTATTTAATAAATTTTGATTCTTGTTTTATTATTTAATAAATTTTGATTCTTGTTTTATTATTTAATAAATTTTGATTCTTGTTTTATTATTTAATAAATTTTGATTCTTGTTTGATTATTTAATAAATTTTGATTCTTGTTTTATTATTTAATAAATTTTGATTCTTGTTATATATTTAATAAATTTTGATTCTTGTTTGATTATTTAATAAATTTTGATTCTTGTTTTATTATTTAATAAATTTTGATTCTTGTTTTATTATTTAACAAATTTTGTTTATTGAATTTTTTATATTTTTAATTTTAATTGTAATCAATTTGAACATGACTTCACCGGGCTTGGATATTGATTGGAATATGAGCGTCCTTCATTTTTAACATCTTAAAACCTCTACAAAAATTAGTTAAACAATTAACAGAACAAATATTTAAAACAGTATTAATTTATTTCATCCTTTAATATTATTTTCCAAAGCTATTCTGTAACCCAGGACCAAAGCTAAAACCAAGTTCAAAGCAGATCAATGTTTGTTCAAATTTAATTGGGTACAAAAATATTTTTATTATTTTATAATATGATCATGAATCACACTATAACTAAGGACACAACCTCCACTCTTGAAAAGTGAAAAAAATGCATACGTTGCGACAGAAAATGAAAACATGAGTCATTTGTCACGTCAACATGATGACAAAAGGGATAACATGCGAGGAAAATGTATTTTTTCGTAGCCAACTATATTTAGATCAAAATTGATGGCGGGATATTTGTTTTGTTTAAAAAAACGGAAATAAATTAATGATTCAGCCCCTCAAAGAAAATTTTGCAGAAATGAACTAGAAAAGTCCAAGCCTAGACTTTTCCACAAAAATCGGGGATTTCAAGAATTTTTAAAAAAAGTCCCAAGACGTCCTGGGCAGGATATAAAAAGAGGATATGCCCGGGGCAGTGATTATAAAGATTATCAAAAATACATGCAATGTATGCTTTAATAAGAAAGTATACTCCTAAAGCGAAGTTTCTCTACAGCAGATAAATAGTTCTTTTAGAGAGATAAAATGAAAGCTCAAACATATATTATGTAATATTGATCTTGACAAACGAAAAGGACAGTTTTTCTTCAGTCTCTTATTTGTTTAATTAAAGATAAAGTTATTTGCCATTAAATCCTGCGACATATTAATACCCTCAAAAAAAAAAAACCTCATCAAGGCTCTGTATAGACTTATTTCCATAATGATGGACTTACTATTAAATAAATACATAGATAAAAATAAATGAGAAAGGCCTTTCTTAAAATGAAGCATTATAAAGTATATCACGTGGACATATTGATTTGAGAACATTCGGAGTTTCTGATCTTACATAACATAAGAAAATAAACTCTCTGTAATTCCCAAATAATAATATGTAGGAAAACAAAATTAACAAGTAGATGAGTTTGTTGAAGCATGAATATGTAGTTTAGAGAGGTAATCCTAGCATATTATATATCTAGCACGTCTTTACTTTTATTGAATCACGCAACCTTTTTTCTAAAAAGAAAGAGAGAAAAAAGGCCAAAAATCCTCTGGTAGTTAGCCAAGTAAGTCAACTATAACGTCTGCTATTTCTTCACAATTTTTAAAATGAATTACATATATACATTTCATAATATTATTATTCGATACTGTATTATAATATTACTTAGTAATATTTTTTTTTAAAGTGTAGCTATACATTTTCATTTGTGTATGATAGTCAAAATTTCTCAACAGAAATAATAAAATAGCCAATATATATGCTATGGACAATATGTAAAATTCCCGGGCAATCTATAAAATTTATAATAGAGTGGTAAATGGTAATTTTAACTTAATTTACATATTCTGGTATAATGAATGTTATATTAAAAGGTTAGACATTCCTAATGTTGGATGTATTATACTAGTGGGGTGTATTATAAGATAGTAAAGTGGGTCGTTGATGCTCAAAGAAGCGGTTGTAGTAGGTAATAATACACCTTTTGGACCAGAGATTCACTTATACAATATATGGGCCGAAGTGTATCAAAAGATATTAGAAAGGTGCTTGATACCCAGGATAGCGGCGGCGATGAATTTTGATCTCCCTTGTGGACAAGCGGTTAAATTGCATAACCCTTGGGCTGGGGTTTATTATAATATATTTGGAAGGGTCCTTGATACTTAGAATAGTGGTGGCGATAGAAATGGAGTCTCTTGTAACGATTTCTTATTATACTTTAATTTGATTGTCTGAATAGAATATCCATTTCAATATATACATACTAGATCAGGGATGCCTATAATTATAATATAATGGGCCTCATGCCACTTTAAATATTTTAGTGGTCTGCTGTACTTGTTAAGTTAAATTTCTTGGAAAATGGCTATATAAAACAAAACTATTAAATACAAATTTATTTCAATTTTAAACTAAATATAAACAAAGGCCAAATTTAATTTTTCAAGTCCAAACTGCTTTAAAAAAGGTAAACTGCCAACCAAGGATACAACAATATACCGTCAAACATTTTTCAATGATTATATGTATTATGATCCTTCTACTTGTTTTGACGATATCGCGACAATTTTGGTAAAAAATATTATTTGAAGTGAGAATGAGTAGTGGGCCGCGATCCACAGGTTTGATATCCCTCCAATAGATCCACTAGTATCTTAATCAAATCCATAATGATCAAATTGCTTGCAATGAATTGTTTGATAATCAAATTACTCACAATCATTTTACTCGACAATGTAAATGAAGTTAAAATTACCATTGACCACTGGAAATTTTATATACTGCCTGGGCATTTTGTACATTTTCTGGCTCTGGCGGGTATTTTGCAAAATGTACGATTTTCCACATTGCCCGTAACAAATATATTATATAAACGACTAGGGATCAAGAAGAAATTGTATCCTTGCCTCCTTTTGGGAACGGAACAAAAGTATAGAATAACTTATTACTTTGTTTATTGATCAAAAAGAATTTATTATGAAGTAGCCATGACGTATCAAGGGAAAAGAGGGAATCAACAGCTGACAACAAAATACTTGCGGTATTTTTGTGTAACGCCGTGCTAGGTATGTATTGGAAGAGATTCCCTACTGAGTTTATTTAGAACAATAAAACATAAAAACTAGGATTGTATCGGTCTTTTATATGGAACTTAAAATCATCTCAGCTTCGTCTTGGCCCTGTTATAAGTTCTCACAAATTGTTCCAAATTTGAAACCTCCCTCTACAAGGCATAATTACCTCCCCCCAACGAAATTCAACTGAGTTTATATTTTTTTATAAATTTAAATGTAAGAAAATCCTCTTACCGCTTGATATGCTAAAATATGTAGAAAATATCGGTTTGATTAGTTTTCTTTGGAGGTATTTTAATTTGTTTTTTTGTATCAAATGTTTATATTGTATTTACAGAAATTTAGATAATTAGAATAAAGTTGTTGTACTTCTGTACAAAAAAAAGGACCGACAGTTAAGGACCAGTCCCAATGATAGACAGTCCTAAGGACCAATAGGTCTGGTCTTAAGACCGGACTGTACAGGACCGACACAACACTACCCGCTTGTGTCTAGAGTTATTAGGGGTCGACGAACAGACAACCTTTGGTATAATATTATAAAAGATAACTTCTCAATAAATGCTTAGTGTTACTCACCTTTTTTTCATGAGGACGCTCATACGTGGTTGCCTAATAATAACAGCTTGAGAATTTTAGTTTTAGTTTTTAATATGACGTGATGATCTGGGAAGTATTTTAGTCTAGAGACTAAAGTACTACTAAACCCTTACGAGATTTCCAGAATTTACGTTTCGTATACAAATATACATGTATACAAACTTTCCTATACGATTATTCTGATATCATAGAATAAATAAATCAGGCTAAAAATATATTTGAATTCTGTAAGATATTCATTCCGCTATTTTCCTGCTCTTTAAAAAACTCACCATTAGTTTTACCAACTAAGGGCTTCAAAAAGAAAGATAAAATGTATGCATCTTTCATATATCTATAGATTATTCCTGGGATGGCTATAGATACCCAGGAATGTTAGCTATAATCTGCAAGGTGGACTGTAGAAAAATGTAAAACTCATAGAGGTTTAGAAATATCATTGTAAAAAAAAATCGTGATACATTACTTAATTATTGATGAATTGTCAATAAAAGTTGCATAACACATTTTTGGTGATATTTTACTCACAAAAGAAAAGAGGGTTTTTGTATCAAGTTTTTATGCTGATGCGAAATTTATCAGACAAAAAATATCAGGCTTTTGCCACAAAAAGAAGTGATTCTCCTCGTAGAATCTACTGAAAGCAAAAACCAGAGTCCGGGACAGTATAGGGTACCATCAGCAGGTCCAGTAATGCGTTCGTTATCTTGATAACTGTATTAAGTAACTAAGTATCTTCTTCGAGAAATGTTTCTTGCAAATGCAAATGCATATGCAAATTCCCACTACATAGAAGAAGCTTAGACCTTTCAACAAGATGCTGCTTCGGAATTTGGTCAATTTTGGAGGAAAGAGCCTGCAAGAAATCCCACCCAAACTTGTACAGGGTTTAGAAGCAAAACGTGGACTGAATGACTGATTTTAGAAAAATGTCAATAATTTTATTTTTTGATAAATAATTTTGAAATTTTTTTAACAAAACTTTGCGACAAGACCTTTATGAGCATGTTCACACAATATAGCCTCCCTCAGCAGCAATCACAGCCTCCACGCAGTGGTGGAAAGCCTTGCAGGAGTTGATGATGAACTTCACAGACAAGTTGTTCCACTCCTTCACAATGGCGGCCTTCAGGGAGTCCATGTTCGATTGAGATGTCCAGTTAGTCTCCTTCTCCAAAGTGCTCCACACAGCAAAGTCCAACAGGCTCAAATCCGGCGAAAATGATAGCCACATGTCGTTATATCAAAAATCAGCCTTGTTGTCGGCGCAGAACTTCTGGCATTTGGCCAATGTGTGTGAGTACCCTTGCATCATCTTGGGTCCGCACATAGTTGCCCTCTGGGTATGTGGCCTTGAGCCATGGCAGTATGGTGAAGCTCAGCACCTTGTAGTAGGGTTCCTGGCCAATTTTTTCCGCAAGCCTTAAAAAAGAAGGGAGGCATTTTCTTGCCGTCGGACACCACGAACCCCCAGGACCATTGTTTGGGCCGGATGTGTTGTACAAAACACCCCTTTGACTTCCTCTGGTGATCCCTCAAGCCAACAGTTGTTCTGACGGTTGTAGACCTGGTCTACTGTGAAAATCTTATCGTCAGATAATTTTTTTTTTTTTACATTTGCCTTGATCCACGACTAAATTTCTTGCACCTCTGCAGTCTCCTTTCCTTGAGAGTGTCCGTCAATAGGTGTTGTGGGATCCTTGTGTAAGAGGACAACCTCAAGTCCTCCTTTACAGCCCTCCTGATTGTCCCCTCGTCGACGTCAAACTTGTTAGAGAAGCGTTAATGGATTTTGTGGGATCCTCCTTGATCTTCTTCTTCAGGTCTCCCATAAACTCAGAATCCCTTTTCAAGTTGTGTCCCCCACTTCCTTCTTTCCTTGAGAGGTATTTTCCATTCTTTTTCATATTGGCCACCTTGAAAATTAGGCTTCTGGAGCACTTCACATTGTCCATAATCTCTGCCACCTCAATTTTGGCATCCAGAAAGTCTGAGATCCTTTGCCTTTTTGCTTCTAGCTGACTCATGATGAAAGATTTGAAATTTTATTATTATTGTTTACTTATAAAAAAAAGAACAAGAGATTCGGAAAATGCAGGGAAAATTACACAACCTGACTATTTTAATTACATAATTAGCATTTCTTAACAGTCCACGTTTTGCTTCCAAACCCTGTATGCACGCGAAGCCTCTCTAATTAGATAATTGGAGAGTATTATTGTTGAGGTTATTCGACGCCTACTTCGACGTCTACCCAAACAGACTCATACCTATTGTTTCTGCAAAAGAGGACAATTTTAAATAAATTTTATGTCAGGTATTGATATGATAACAAGGTGTAATCATACACAATTTTAGATTTCTAATAATAGAAATTATAAACTTATGTACGATTATTCAGGATCCACCTTGTAGAAGAAAAGGGTCAAAATTTGGGAAGCAAAGACCACTTATATATTTTGTAAGCTACTCAGTAAAATACTTCCATATATTTATATTTTAGTTATATATTTATTATATATATACCCCGAATACGATATCAGAAAGCCAACATTCTACACTCCCCACTCTACTCCACACCATCATAAAAAATGCCTAGCTGTACAACAATGTAAGTTGCGAGATTACTAATTATGTTTTCAACAATGCATACTGTCAAACTTTTTCCGATTTTTTGTCTGGGAACTACGGAGCACTCAGTACAGGTGTTTTTTATTTGCAAAATCTAATGTTCACTCATTGATTTTTTTTTTTTTTTTGCGTTCCACTTTTCATCAGCCTCCTTTTAGGTCAAGTATCATTTTGATCTCATTTAAAAACAAATTGTCACGCATTTTATTTGTTAGCCCGATTAGATGGGTGGGATGATTATCCAGGTTTCAGATTTTTCTTGTTTTATAAGTGTACTTAGTTTTATTCGTGTTTATACGTACGTAATCTTTTTATCTTTTAGTACTAAATTACTTTTATCTCGAGAATATACCCTATTTCTACATAATCCTTCACGACTCACGTTTTATTCATAAATTGGCGACGATCTATTTTACGATCCACCTCAATACATAACACAAATTAATGAAAGCATGTATCATATGATACCTCAATTGGAATTACCGTCAATCAAAAATAACTACATAATAAAGGATCATACCATTACTAATTAATCTAATAACATCAGTGGTTTTAAATTAACAACCAATAGCAACAATAAAGGTCAACATGTTGATATATTAATATCAAGTCTTCCGATATAGAATATTCAATTTACTTCCTCACTTCGTGTATGCCTACTTTGAATCTAGAGATAGGCTCTCCTATTATGCCCGAGGATCCTAAACCCTCAAACAACATAATGTGACTTCCCATTGGAAGCTTTTAGATATTAGAACAGATCAAATTGACATTAATCCATAATTGGAACAAAATATGCAATATTTTGATTAGGTTTTGGTAACTATGTGTCGTTAAATGGATACAACTATACTTTAGGTTATCGATATTGTAAATTAGTGCATTCCTTTATGTGTTAAAGTCAACCGAAATAAGGGGAAATTTTCATTGCGCTGAATACATCAGTACGGTAAATAAGCTGAGCTGAAAAAACTGCGTCGAAAATAGCCCTGCTGACAAGAATCTATTGGAAATAAATGAAGGCTGACAAATATATTAGAAAATAAGCGAAATTATAACTATAAGGGGGATACACCATATCATAGAAAAACCCTGAACAGATTTTTCTCTACCCCACGCTCTACTCTTTTCAAACATGTGTATTTCTTTTTTAAAAACCTTATGGAAAACTATGGTTGTCCGACAGAAGGAACTTTAATACTTCAAATTAGAGGCGTGCATCTAAAATAATAATAAAACTTTAGTTAGGAATCTGCATTACTCACTCAATCAAGAGGTTTCACTCATTAGCCGTGCCTAAAGGATTAAACCAAGTAGTTCATCGAGGACTGTTAGTCTGAGGAAATAGTATGGTCAATATTTGTCATAATATATTCCCAAGATATCGCTTTTTATGACGTCAATCATTTTTTTATTGTACGTACTACGTAGTATTAAAGCTTTAAACCATGTAGCGAAACGAGGACCCACGAGATCAATAGCTGAAAAATGTATTGGTGGACGGAAACTTTTTTCTTCGCTAGAGGTACTGTTTAGTTATTATTTGGAGATATAAGTAAGAGTTATGATGTTATCTGATATGTTTTACTTTTTAAAATATTGTCTTGGATATACTTTGTCTCTAAATATCTTGTCTATACTTGGGGCCAATTTAATGGGTCACTTGTTCCAGGCCTCACTCTTCTTTATGGCCCTGCATGAAAAACAAAACAAAAACCGTCCACAAATGAAGTATGAACATAAATTAATAAAAAAGGCCAAAGAAGGCTTGGCCTATTCTAAAAATTTAAAGGAATATTATTCTTCTTAGATGATTGCAAATCAAACAGTAATGGAGTGGAATGCAGGGCTCTAAAGTCTCATTGATTTCCATCTAATATTACGCTCTCATATCATACACTGTTTATATCCCACATGTCATCAATCTATTTAATTTAAAATGGTTGATTAAGAACTATAATGTGTAACACAGATCCGTTGTAAAAGGCTCAAAACAAGCCAAAAATGTCGTTTAATGTTTAATCTAAAGTCAATATATATATTGAATGGCATATATGATTCTTCAAAACTTATTTAAAAACTTGATAGCACAGTTGAATTAGATCAGTACACTAATGACGTCATGTAATGAGGTTCAAATTTAATTTTAAAACTTGAGAACTCCACATTTATCATTTTTGACTTTCGGACATTTTATCCAAAAATTACTAATCATGACCGATTTGAGTAAATTCAAAAGAATGTTGTTAGTGCCGGATTACAGGGTCTCACAGATATATTCTGACTTAATCAATACTGAAAATAACATGATCAAGGTCTACGACCTTTATTTAACAATATATGATATTAATTACATTTTATTCGTTTTGGCCGCCGTCAGCCACAACTAAGCGTTTGATACTGTACCTGAAGCTGGAACAGGCGTTTTGACGTGTGCAGGATCCAGTTTCTTGGCCTCATGCACCTTACTGAACTTCATGACCTTCAGGGAGGAGTAAGACTTGGCCAAGTCCCTGACCTCCAACTTCCCCTAAACCTAATAGAACTCCAAGGAGATCATGTCGTGGGATCTGGAGACAAGTCCAAGAAAACTGAAACTTTGGCTTGGAGCCAATCTTGGACAAATTTGATGCTGTGTACACTGCAGTCCTATTGGACAATACGGGACTTTGCTCATCCACAGGACGATAGTGTTATTGAAGAAGACTAATAACTATTTTAAATAGTCAAAAACTATTTATTTCCACAAAATGAAGCAAATTGTTTATTTGATGAATAAAAATGTAAATTTTAACATTCTTAATAAATAAATTATTTAGAGTAGTGATGTGCTGATTACTTTAATCACAAGCCTTAGTCTTGTTAACCTTTGGAGGCACTTAGTAGAATAATATACACCATTTGTGTTACTCGTTTATAAATGATTAAAAATCTACAACAAAAGGTTTACTATCGATATTTAATTTCACTGCTCAAGAGAAAATTGAAAGAATCCTGAAGAATTTTCATAATTTATCAATAAAAATTGAATTGGATCCTGACTTTCTCTGGAGCACTGTTTATTCACGCTGTACTCAATCATAGGACTGCCATACAAGGACCTCATGTCCCTTTCGTTCATTTCCTAAGGGATAAAACGAACTACGAATAGGAGACATAAACAAAAAATTAATTCTCAAGCAAATACACTTCTTGGATATTATGGACTTTCACATGTTACGGAGGAATCTCAACTTTTCCAGAAAGGAAAATTCTTCTAAAGTAATATCTTAGTTGTGGAAAATGCAAATCTCAGAAGAAGTATTCTTCATTTTTTCTAATATTTTCTCTTTTCAGATGCAAAAAAATTGATTTCCTAAGGAATTTTTGATTCGTCTATAATTTTGTCGAGAGATTCGTTTGCGTATAAATTTGACAAATAAAAATTTATATTTGACTGAAATATTTATCATTTTCTGAATAATTTTTCAGTTTCTTTTGTTCGAACGTAACTTTTTAAGAAGAAATGCCACAAAACGATCCATTTTGGAGACAAAATGGAAAACTTTGACTATAAATGAGAGTATTTTCAATTTCTGGAACATTTTTTACATAAATTGACATAAATTTTTGATATATTTTCAAAAACAAATCTCCTATCGAGCGTTATTTTTTCGACGACATTATTGTCCGTAACTTTTTTGTTTTTTCAAGTTAAAAAAAAATCAAGGTATTCCTCATTACAATGCAAATCAATACTATTCTCTTCTCGTTGCAAAATTAGTAATTTAAAAAAATTTGCCATTTTTCTTTGCCAATTTTTTAACAAAAATAAAAAAATTTCCAGGCATATATGACGGTATGTTATTTGAAGCATATAAAACAATTATTTGATTTAAATTCATAATAATAAATTTAATACAGGTGCAATATTATATATAAACCGAAGGGAACCTCAACATTAAGAAGAAATCACATGAGCATTGTCATGTGATTTTTTTCTCCCTCTGTGACCCTTTGCTAGTACTTCATAAAAATTAAAAGGTTCCATTAAGTATAAACAAAAATTGGTCAGGGAAAACCCGTTCACAACAACACTGGAAATTATACTTTTGTCTACATACTTATACAACATAAGATTTATATCTTCAAAAAATAACTCTACTCTGTTTGTTTCGGATTCAATCAATCAATGTTTTTCTATTGCATGGTTCGTCATTTCCACACACCTTTATGTAGTATTCAAATACACTATTATCATGTAAAACGAATACATTAATATTACGTAGTTCAAACAATCCAGAACAGTCTGGTATAGCCATAAAACCACCCATTACCCAAACTATTCGGAATAATGATAGACATACTACTAGAAATGTAGTTCTTGGGATCCAATAATAAAGTTTTTGGTCTTATCCTAGTTTCGACCCTTAAAAGGTCTTATCTTGTTACTGAGACATTAAAATTTTGTTTTTCCAAGAAGAAAAAATGAGGTTTTTCTTTGTATTTTCTTCGTCTTGACAAAAGATATAAGGCAAGTGGCAAAACGAAGACCTCGTGATGAATATTAATCGAAATATAGTTTGCTACGCGACTACTTTTTTGTTTGGGGTTCCATGAATATGACTCTATAATTACCTACACAACCTCCAAGAATTCATCATTTTAATTGAATTAACAAGATACATTTTGCAAAAGGAAGACTAGTAGCATAAAACAGGAGACAAATGATAAAGAATTTTTCTCACACAGCTAAAAAAATCTTCTAACCCTAACAGGTGCGTTAGTATCGATCAAAAAACTACTTTCTTCGCCTCTTTTGAAAATCCTCAGTCCAATCCATTTGATTTTTTTATGCTATACCCTCTATTCAACAAATATTTAAGCTATCAAAAAACTTTTACCAGGGGTATTCGTAGGATTAAAGTTTTAAAAAAATTCTTACAAAGCAATGATTTTTCTTGATCAAGACAAAATTTAATGATGCACCTGTTTACAGGGTGCGTGGACAAAATCTGTCGCTTCAAAAAACAACAACTACAAGCTTATTTTATAATATTTATTGATACAATAAAAACAAATATCTTTATTAGGATATAGAGCAGCTATCTATTCAATGTAGCTTCCGTCTGCGGCCAAACCCCACTCAATGCAGCTACGACACCGAGAATAGGCATTTTGGATCTGCACTGCTTCTATCTCACTGAATTTATCCTTGATGCAGGGGATGAGAGACTGCTTGGTGTTATGAGAGGAGCGGTTGGTCATATTCTCCGCGTAGGACCAGACAAAGTATTCCAACGGGTTCAAATCCGTTGATGAGGGAGGCCAAGAGGAGAAGTGTACGAACGTAAAAGCATTGCTTTTCAGCCATTCTTGCGTCTGCTTAGATTTTTGGGCCGGAGCCGAGTCCTACTGCCACCTCCACGGCCTGTCGCTGCCAACAGACTTGATCCACGAAGATGTGGGGCAGCATGACCTGACCCTCACTTGACACGACTCCAAAGACCATAACAGTGGCCGGAAACTTGGTCTTCATGACCCTGGGGACGTCTTTGTTGTTCACAGCAATCCAGCGATGGTTCTGGGAGTTGTGGATTTGATCCGGAACAAAATTATTCTCATCAGAGAAGAACCAAAGCATGTTCGGCGAATTTGGGTTCTTCAAGATGTTCAGCAGCCTGAAGCTTTTGAGCAGCCGCAACCCTTGAGTCTTTTCAGTCAGAAGTTGGGCTGTCTGACGCCTGTAGGACTTGCACCTTAAGTTCTCCTTCACACAAGCCCTCACGGTCCACTCGGACACTCCCAGGTCCCTCGCCATGGCTCTCATGGAACGCTGGGGGTCCTCGTCGATGATGATCCTGACCTTTTTGATGAAGGAGACGTCCCAGACAATCCTGGTGCTCTTCTCCTCCTTCTTCCTCCTATCAACAACGTCCATCGGGTCCGATGACTCCTCCAGCTGCTCCCTGAGACTTCTGACCGTTCTAACTGGCATTGACAGAAGGCCAGAGATGTCAGCATTGCTTAATTTCATGTGATCACTAAGCATAATCTGAATAGCAGTGCACCTACGATCTCTCTCATTGAACATAATCACTTTTCTTGGGCACTTAAAATGATGCCATCGCTACAAGTGGTAAACAATAACTGAAGCCTATGACCCGGGAAAAATTTTAACACCAAAAACAGACGGATCAGACATCAGCTGATGGAGTAATACCGTCTTTAAAATGTAGCAGATTTTGTCCACGCGCCCTGTACCTATAGTTAGTTTAAAATATTAGGAGTGCGAAATGGTGGAAGTGTATTTCTGCATGGCTAAAAATATCTAAGACCACGTTTAACGCATGGGCTAAAATGTCCCAGCCTTGACCAAAAAAACGGGTTTTTTCTTTTAAAGTTGGTTTTTTAAGTTATTATTGTTATTATTATTTTGCTTTATGAAACAGAGTCCCCATACCACTTTTCAGCTCATTCAAATCCATCAAAAAGCAATCTAAAATTAAAAGACGAAATAGTTTTTGATCCATTGTTTTATAAATAAAAAAAGTAGCGTCACAATTAGCAATTCTCTTGAAATTTGGACAGTTGTAATATGTACATTGGTATTTAAAAAAAAATAATGTCATATATGTGTGAAGCTCGATAATTTTCAGCCCATGTGTTACATACAAAGAAATTACTTTTATTGATTAATTATACTCGTATAATTACTTATTATATATTACTTCACTTAATCTGTCATTAAGTTTTTATATAAAATGTCTTAATCCGATCAGAAGAAGAGCAACAAAAAGTTAAATACAGATACTATATCATTTTGAGGGGATATAAGCTTATGTTTGATATATTGTAATGTAAGAGTCTTGGGTTGTTCTATAAACAAAAAAAAAACAGTCTTAAATTATAAATTATCTGTGAACCAGATAATAAATAATATTAGTGAAGAGTAAGTTATGATTGTAAATTCAACAAAGCACAGCTAGCGCGTTCATATTTACATACTTTATTATTTTTAATGTGGCAAGACTATGTATATTTTTAAGTAAGTTTATTCTGAGACACCAGACTTTAAATAGTTAATCAATGATTTGAACAAAATGATAATACAGAATATGTGGTAGAATTTAGTTTTTGAAGGGTAGGACTGTATTTTAATTCACAAATATGCATTTAAATGTAAAAATTTGGCAGTTTGAGTGTAGAATTAAGGGGATTTCAAAAATAAGTAATGTAAAATAAAGTTAATGAATATCTTTTATTCTAAGTAATATTTCCACAGAGTAATATATAATAAGTAACTGATTACTCAACTAAATAATATTACCCCAAAACTGCTCATTTTTAATAATATAACATGTTATTAGGCCCTCGTAGTTAACCTATAGACAAAAAATTAAGAAATATCTTACCAGGCTAAAATATCCAACAGGGATGATCAAATGTTCAATACACTAAATGAGTTTTTCTAAAGTACCTTTAGAAGGAGATGATACAATCATAATAGAAAGGAAACTACTTAGTACTCATATGGCAGGAAAATGTGAGGCTTTCACTTCTAAAAAGTCCCTTACCTGTTTTTATATACATGAAAGGTAAAGAACAATTGAACATTATTATTAAAGAGCACTTAACTTCAGACTATTTACATATATTTGAGCAATTCTGGCGTGTATAAGAAACTAAATCCACACATTGGATCAGTCAAAACGTGACTGACTACATAAATAAATAATGTTAAAATATATCTAAATGAAATTCGTATTGATTTCTTCAGAATAAAATTTAAAAAAAGATTAAGCAATTTGTGTGACTTTTTTAAGCATACATTTCTAGACATGCAATGTAATTTGGAAACGAGTAAACTAGTATTATCTTCCATATTAAATTATATTGTATATAAATATGTGATGAAATAACTCTTGAATAACGTTATGTCAATCTTTTCGGAGAACAAGATCTATTCTCGTTGTTTACATGACATTTTCCACCATATAACCATTTTTATTACATGTCTAAATATTTTTCATTCTCCACAAAGAGAATGAAAAAAAATTAAAAACTAACTAATAGCAGGTAGTTAATAACGTGTCACTCTGTCCAATTGCTTTACTATTCTTGTACGGAAATACCTAGCTGACACAAAAGTTTACACTCTGTTGTTTTGTTGCGAGATACAATATAGTTAATGACGTATTTCCTTAAGATTTTCACAGCTTAACAATATTGAATTCGAATTGAATAAATTAATGTATAGAACAGTAATTAGGAACTAGAGGCGACAACTCAACAGCTGACAAAAATAGATAGGATTTGCTGTTGTTTTAGAGATACCATTTGTCAGCACGACCATCAGTGCCAGTTTTAGGAGGCACGTTGGGTGCATTTTACCTTAAGCCCCACGCTTGATATGCCTATTGTACATAACATTGTTAATAAAATATTTTTTTTTCAAATTGATGTTGTCAATTTTTATTATTTTTGACAAAAAAGAAAGAAAAAATGTGGCTTTTATAAAAAGAAAGCCATCAAATAAAAAAAACAACATTTTGTATTGAAACAAAAGAAAAGTCATTGAAAGTTTATTCTGAAAATCAAACAAAAAATTTCAGCTCAATAAAATAAATGCACCCCAAAGAAAAATCCTAGTTACAAATCTGAAAGAAGTCATAAGTATGTCTCGGTAAAACCGACCACTAGCATAAAAATAAATACTGCATTTTTTTCAGCTACCAATTTTTCTACATATCTTCCCCTTATTAGTGTTACTAATCATGTTTATTGGTTAAATTTCCTAGAAAAAATAAAACAAAAATTAATATTTTTGAAAAAAAAAATTGAAAAATTACATTTTTTGGAAAAAAAAATCAAAAATCTACAGCTATTCACAAAACAATAAATTTTTTGAAAAAAAAAATCAAAAATCCGTAGCGATTCTTCAAAAATTTCAAAAGTCCACATATATTCACAAATAATTAAATTTTATGTAAAGAAATTTCAAAAATTACATTTTGCTGGCATAAAAATTGAAAAATTAATTTCTTTTGGAAAAAAAAATGAAAAATAAATAGCTATTTTCGAAAAAAATTTCAAAATTCAGAGTTGTTCACAAAAATGAAATTTTTTGGAAAAAATTTCAAATATTAAATTTTTTGAAAAAAAACTTAAAACATTAAATTTTTTGAAAAAAAACTTAAAACATTAAATTTTGTGGGAGAATAATTTTAAAAATCCATTGCTACTCACAGAAAATCCAATTTTTTGGAAAAAAATTTGAAAAATTTCAATTATTATATTTAAAAAAAAAAAATCTTAAATATTTTACTAAGAATTAAAAAATCCTTAATTTGGGCTACAGCCCCTTCAGCGTTCCCCTGTGAACGCCCCTGTAAGTTTATGATTCCCCCTTGCTAATTATCACCAGATTCGGAACCATTTATTTAATATTCTACAGTTAAGAAGAATTGGCTTACTACCAAGTGATTTTGAGCCTTTTTTCTCTTTATTTTCGGAAAAAGGTTACAAGATACAATATAGGTAACGACGTGTTGAATTCAACTTATATATTATGTCAGTAATTGCCATGAAGGTAAACAAATAAATCTGACACACTATGTAATACGCTATTGTTACAATGAAATCATTTGTAAGCTAATTCATAAGTATATAGAACCATTTATGTGCGTCCGAACCCATCCCTTGCATAAAAATTATTACAAATAACCAATCCACCGGTTGATTAACCTTCTATATAATATTATATTTATAGTATAGGGTCGGAATCATTATCATAATCATCATGTAAAAGAGAGGTGGAAGACAGAAAATAGATGCCAACCCCTATGTTCATCTACTGGCAAATGTGGCTCCCTTTCCCTTTTAGTTAAATAATGATAACTGTATGTAGTAGTATATAGAGGAGAAAGCAACTAAGAAGAGCTGTGGTGGAAGAATAGGGAAGAGGGGGAGGGGGATTTTCTCTCTCTCTCTCTCTCTCTCTCTCTCTGCTATTGAGTGTGTCTGTAAAGCGCTCTCTCTCTCTCCCTCAAAACACACGCACATACACTCGTTGGTTTATAAACAACAACGACCGTTTTGTTGTTTTTGTTGTAGCAGCAAGTATGAGGACTAAGTAGTGAGACAACTAGGAGTAGTAGTTATTAATAAGCTCCTAGGTTGTGGAGATACACTGCAAGAGATCTATTCCCCAAGTTTTATTTTTATATTTTATAATATTATTTGCAATGCTTGTTATATTATCTTCTTTGTTGTTGACATATTATTCTACGATTTTTGTTCTTCCTACAACTACTTTTTCTGGACATAAAGTTCGTCATTCCAGTTGTTCATAAGTTTTTCCCCCTCTGCCTTTACTCTTTGATATGTGTATTTATTTGAGAATACATACTATTTAATTAGTATATTAATTATATTTTTTTGCTCAAAAGATTATATGTTTTATGAGGATAGCATCTACAATTATCATATACTACAGTGTCTGGTCAGAATGTAGATACATTCGTTTTTATTCTAAAAAAGTTTTAATTGAGTGTTGGTGACTTAAAATTAATATAATATATTATATATTAATGGATTGACTCTAATAATTAATTAGTAGAATTTATTCTATAAAAACTAAGTTGTTACATCGAATCGGCCAAATGTTGTGAGTCAAGAACAAACCATGAAGAACTACTCCAAACTATCTGCATTCTCATCCCTATTCTTTTTTTATTCTTGTGACACATTCCATAACAGAAATATGCTCACTCCATCCCCCCCAAGCAAGAGTTAGACGATAGAAAAAGGATCAAATTCGGTCCCATACGTAGTCCGTTTGTCACAGACCTTGAAGGAAATAATAAAATAGCGAAACGACAACTACAACAAAACGAGGAGGCGGAGGGGATTGGAGATGACGGAGAAGAAGAAGAAAATGATGATATCCAAAGATCAAGGACAAATGTCCTTTATTTCTTTATTTCCTCCTTTGCAAATGCATCTGATAATCTCAAAACACTTGTTAATTTTTTGCTCACGTCGAATCAACTCATCCTTGTGGGATGGATTGTATTCATCATATCCATTTTTGTGCTCTCATATCTCATCACTATTAATCCCATTGGGAACTCGAGTTACACAAGTCCTTCTCTCCCTAGTTCTGTTTGTAAGGATGAGTGTGAGGAGGAAGTGGTTGAAGACATAAAAAGGGAGAAGAGTCACGAAATCCACCCTCATACCTTGCATCATGTATCTTCACAACAACCAGAGCTACGGTTACACTCAAAGTCTTTTGAATCCACTCTGACACGCCTAAATAAATCCTTGAAAAATATATTTGGATCACAAGGGTTTAGAGAGCGATTGGACAGGGCTCTCTATGAACTTATATCATCGCAGACTCAATTGGTAAGAGTTTACTTCATTTGTTACATAAATAATTATGAAGGGATCGTCGTATATGTATGTAAATGAACTCTCAAGCATTTAAAAGATATATGTAATTAAAATAATAGATTTACCTGCATATAATTTCCCCTGTAACTTTAATAGAAGAATCCTTACAAATAAAAGAAGGGAAGAAGTCTCCCATTAAGCTATATGAATATAACTACATGGGTAGAACAAACGATAACTAAATGATAATGTGTGTTTATGCAATTAACTCATTGAAAGTACTATTATAATTAATCAAACATTATATAACATTCATTTCATCTCTTCGTTTGTTAGAATGTCAAGATCTTAGAAAAGGAAAACGTAGTTGCAAATTTCAATGAGCTGTCTATCGATTATTTGTTGCCAGAGCAAAATGTGGTGAGATATATTTTGAATATGAATAAAAATGAATGATTTTAATGTACCTCAATTGAGATCATATCACAAGAGTGTTAAAAATATTAATGTAGATATATAAATGATGATCTTAGGTAATCAATGCGGAGGCTCAAGATTTTGAACGACATTTCCTTTTTGAGAACCATGAGACATGTACCATAAAAGGTATTAAATTTACTATTGAATCAATAAACGGCTGCCTTTGGCATTACGCATTCAAAGTACCATATGGTGGAATTGAGTTAAGCATTCATAATCGCGTTGGAACTATAGTTCAATCCACTCCACTTCACATTGATATTTCAGAAGAAATGGAAGTGTACTATACATGTCCCTACGTAAGCTAAAGTCCCATGCCTTACGAGAAGATAGACGATAAGATTTTATTTTTTTTCATTTCTTTTCAGAGACAGAAATCATTGCTTACCCGTAACAACAGGGATTTACTTACAATAGATGTTCTCAAGCTTACTAAGAGTCAATCAGAGTCAGAATCCCTCAATATATCATTACAATTAGATGAGCCTTCCCCACAGATCCTTCTGACAAATGTGTCTCCCTTTAAAACAACAGACTCAGACTTCATTTGGAATTCTCAATTTATTTTGTAAGTGTTTGTTGATTAATTAATGGATCAAAAAACTAATATATACTCATATCTATATTTTAGTGCAATCAACCCATCCAAAAGTAAACAACTTTTGATTGAGGTTAGAAAGGAGATTGAGGGGGAGGTCATTGGCATTTCTAGCATATGTACATCTGATCTTCATTTAATACCTAGTCAAAATCACGTTATACCTTTACTTCATCCTCAAAAATCATCTCCAAATCAAAGTTTTCTTTCAGTTCAAGTAGTTTTTACTTTTATCTACTTCTAAAGAGAAAATAAACATACTTATTTATAGCTTTCCTTCAATTCTTCTTCCACACTATCAAAGTCTATTCAAAATGCTCAAGAAGAGGGATTTTACGTTCATAAAATGCTTGAAACTACTTTAGCCGCGTATCAATTTACATGTAAGACTTCGTATCAACGACGACGAATAAAAATAAAAGGCCACTCAGTTTTATCGAATTCCGTCGAGGAAGGAAGTAATTACTCATTCTTTTTCATCAAATATTGATGGTTTTATTTACTAATACCTATTCTTATAGGTAAGGCATCTATGATAGTCAATGCTGCTCTATATAATTTACTTGGAATTACTTCCTGTGAGGCTAAAAACATTCCATTTAGAAGTACTATGCTTATAACTTCAGTGCAAAAAGTACAGCACATTGGTCACTCGTCATCCAACGTCTAACATGTTTTTATTTTTTCTTCAACAGTTTCCATCAAATAGAGTCACTGAAATCCCTGATATTCCGAGCCAAATACCTACAGTTTCACCACAAAATTCCAACTTGAATGGTTTTGAAGAAGATGCATCTAGTTAGTGTTTTAAAAAATATTTCGACTCTTAATTTTTATGAAATATAATTATCTAACTTCAATTAATTATTTAGAAACTAAATATTCAGAGAAGGAAAATGACGAAGAGCCTCCTAGTGAAACGGAGTTGTCTATTGAATCTATTTCTTCATCGCCTGTTTCAGAGAAGAAAAAGAGGGTCAAACCAAGTTCTTCAAAGAGCAACCACTCCAATCTTTTTACAATACCTAGTCCAATTAAAAAATCCAAGGAAAATTTCATTTCATCCCTTAAACGTATTATCTCAGGACCTAGTTTATACTCTCTCGATGTGTACTCCCCAAGGTACTTGATTTATTATGTAAAGTGCTCTTTTCATTTTTTATTATTATTTAATATTCTAATTTTAGACCAAGGGGAAGATTATATTCAAGTCCATCACGTTTAGGGAAGAAAATACTCATATCATCTTCATCTCAGTCATTAAAATCATTGAATCGTGATGTTACCAATTCAAAATTTGATCTAAGGTACAAGCATGGGAATAATAGCAGTGATAATGGCTATTCGAGTCATAGTGATAGTGAATTTAGTCTAGAACTGAAATCGGTTTGGAAAGGACCACGATCACTAAGTTGGGAATCTTGGGACTCTGGTTCGTTTTTTTAACTAAATATTTTAAATATACATTTAATTGATTCCAACATTATATTGTTATCCTCTTTTTAGGTGCGTCCTACCTCTTACTTCCTGGAGAAGGCGATGGATCATCTATGAGTGACGTTTCGGGCATTAGTGCAGCTTCATTTGCAACTGGAAGTAATGGAAACGCTATTAAAAAAGGTGGGAGGTCCCTTTTAATTTTCGAGACTAGGGAATATGGTCTTTTGAGACATTACCTTATCCCTCACAAAAAGGGAGGAACTCGGCTTGGTAAAAGACAAGGCTCTAAAATTCACGTTTTCAACAACCATTTATTTATCGCTAAGCATATTAAAGGGTATTCAATAACATGTACATATCATGTCTTCATAATGTTTGAGAAAAACCATATTATTTTTAGGGGTACAATTTGTTCCGTCTGTAAAAAAAGGATAATAATGAGACTAGGAAAGCAAGGATATGTTTGTCGGGACTGTGGAAAGATTTGTCATAAGCGTTGTCATGAAAAAGCTGAAGAAATATGTATTAAGTCAACATTCCCCTCGATGGAACTGTACGTATTATTAATTCCTACTTACATTTAACGAAATAACATGCGTATTTTTATTTTACAGATTTAGAGGTAAAAATAAAATTGAAGTTCGAATGGTCAGTCAGTGCCTTCTCACATTAGTATTATAGATCAAAATTCTAATAAGGCGATCGCCTATGTTACATGAACATGTTCGTTCATATCAATTAACTCTTCTTTTCCATCTTACCATTTCAGGTAGCACTATAATGAAGAAAAAGGATAAGTGATATAATTGCACCCAACAACGAAGGTCTGTGTGTTGGTAGGCCGCGAATTGAACCTAGTCATCATTCCAGAAATAAATTAGCACGGCTCATCATAAATTTTATCATAATAAACCAATAAAAAGACGGGATACATATAAATTTTAGATTGTGTTTATTTTTTTATTCCTGATAATTTTTTAATTTGGTGTTCATGTTATAAAAAAATTTTTCACTTTTTTCTGCGACATCAAACATTCAAGATATGACTCAAGATGCACACAGAAAAAATAAGTTTTATAATTTTTTTGAATATTTTGATGGATGATATTTTCACTAAATTCAACAATACGAAAAAGACGAATATAAGGAAAATATACATTATACTTTCTTATTTTTTTAAAAAATATTTTTGATGGTTTTTGAATAGGAGTACAGAGAGCGAAAAATCGAAAGATGTATGGATATATATATATCAATAAAATCAAATAATGATATATGCATATGTATACACCTCTTTCAGTAAGGTTTAACAAAAGTAAATAAAAAAAAAGTTTCATTTATTTTTATAGTAGATTTTTCGATTTTTTTTTCATAGTTTTTTATGTTTTTTAACAAACGCACCTCAAGGTTTGAACTAATATATAAATGATGTAAAAAGAAAAGAAAAAAAAGATGCTGGACTTTAATAATTTTTTTCACCTCATTCTGTCTTTATGTTTACTAAAATCTCCTTGCAAAAAAAATGGGGGAGAGAAACAAGCAACTTCTTTTATTTTTTTTGGTTATTTTTTATAATAAATTTTTCGATTTTTTTTTGATTTTTTAAAAATTAGTATTTCATGGTTCCTCTGGCTGGGACTCTTGAGCCTGGTGTAAACGAAGAACAGTTATAGCTTCATCAGCCTTTGACTTGAGTGACTCTTGACACTCAAGAAGATGGATAAGTTCAGAATTATCCATTTCAAGCAACATTCCAGTAATTTTACCGACAAGATCTGGGTAAATTCTCATGATCAAGGGGTATAATCTTTCACCAAGCATTTGCTTTTGCTCTTCAAGGGTTGCCGTTGTTAACATATTTACTGTAAGGGGCTCTTGACCTTGGATGAGCACAGCTTGTTCTTGTTGTTGATGCTGAATTGGCATAGGTTGTGCAACAGGTGCAACTTGTGGGGAATTTCTAACATTAGAAGCATATTTGAAGCCTTGAGGGCGAGCTGTCGATCCTGCAGCTGGCATTTGTTGAACGGCAGCGGCGGCTGCTGCTACTGCATTGCCAGGAGCCATTCCAGGTCTTGTAGTTATCATGGGAATCATTTGTTGTCCACCCATTGGTCTTTGGACACCATGTTGCATTCTCGGAGCACCTCCTGGACGAGCAGAACGGTATTGATGTTGTACGACACCGGCTTGTCCAGGAACTCCTCTGGGTTGTTGAGGCCAACGTGGTTGACCTGCTCCTCTAATAGGCGTTTGTCCAGGACTAAAGAATCTTTGTGGTTGTGCTGCCATCGCGGGCATGAAGAATCCTCCTTGTTGAGGGAAACTCATCTATAAGTAAAGGAAACAATTGTAACACAACGAACTTAAAAATTGCATACTAATCCGAAACTACATGATTCAGATTAAAGTTTAATCAAGTAATTTCAGGTGAAACACGGATAAAGTTTTGATCATCATATCTACTAACCGTATGTATAACAACAAAATTTCACTTACCGGTCCCATAGGAGGCATTCTCATTCCAGTAACTCTGTGAATATACTGAGATGCCAATTGAGCTTTCCGTTCTTCTTTTCTCTGGGCTAGAGCAACATATAACGGTTTGGCCACTATGATTCTTCCATTCATTTCAGTTACAGCTTTGGTTGCTTCATCAGCAGAGGAAAAACAGACAAATCCGAACCCTTTACTTCTTCCACTTCCTTCTTCCGTCATGACTTTGGCAGAGGTGATAGTTCCATACAATGAAAACTCTTGTCTGAGCTTCTCATCATCAATTGAATCGTCTAAGTTCTTGACGTATAGATTGACACCTTGGAATCTGCTCATTCTTTCGATCTTCATCTGCTCAAATTTCTTTTTCAACTCCATTTGACGTTCAGCCTTCTTTTGAGCTCTTCCAACGTAAATAGTTTTTGTGTGAAATTCGGTGCCATTAAGACAATCACAGGCTGACTCTGCTGCTTCAGGAGTCTCGAAAGAAACAAATCCAAATCCCTTACTCTTTCCATCTTCTCCTTTCATAATCTAAAGATAAATGAGGTTCATTGTATTGATTGTAAGTTATTTCATCTTTTTTTTTTATATATGAGGCACGGGCACTAGTATATAGAAGCAGCATGATTCAGAATAAAGTTTAATCAAGTATTTTCAGGTGAAACACGGATAAGTTTTAATCATCATATCAGCTAACTTCTTATATATGGATAGAAGAGGACTGCTCAAAGAGCAGTGAATTCATTTGAAGTGCGAGTTGAAGAAGTAATTTTATCATGCCACAAAAAAAACACTTGCGCCTTCTCTCTTATCAAGGTCGTCGCAATAGGCGTTGCCATAAAAGGCGCAGCAATGGCAACTCGAGAGAAGAACAAAGGTAAGAACCAATGTCAATGCACTCAAAAATGAACAAAGACGACAAGTAAGATTATGAGCGAGTGCACCAAGTCACAAGATGAGACAAAGGCATACATACATATAGCCCAAGTCAATAATAAATAAAATATTACCGTAAGAGAGGAAATTTTGCCATATTTGGAGAAGAGTTCACGGAGAACTTCTTCATTCACATCTTCTGAGATATTCTTGATATAAACATTGGTAAACTTTTTGGCCTTTTCTCCAAGTTCCACTTCACGTTCCTTGCGAGGAATGAAACGACCCACAAACACTTTTTTTCCGTTGAGTAACATACCATTAACCTTAGCAATGGACTGTGTGGCAGCTTCTTCCGTTTCAAAGTGTACGAATCCGTATCCCTTGGAGTCTCCCGTGGGATCTTGAGCCACTTTGCAGGAGAGAATGTTTCCAAAAGCGGAGAATGTGTCGTACATGGCCTTGTTATCAATGCTTTTATCCAGGTTCTTGATGAAGACATTGCCTACACCAGAACGTCGAAGACTGGGATCTCTTTGACTCCACATGATACGAATAGGGCGGCCCTTGAGAACGTCGAAGTTCATAGTATCCAGGGCTCGCTCAGCATCTGCTGGCTGTTGAAAGTTGACGTATGCGTATCCCAGAGACCTTCTCGTCACCATGTCCCTGCAGACTCGGATCGAGAGCACGGGGCCCGCTGATGAAAACTAAACGAGACAAAATCTTTCCTTCAGTTAAGCGAGAAACAGCAAACTAGAAATGGGTTCCGCCAAGGGGCAGCACCTTACCTTTTCAAACAGCATCGCCTCGCTCACATCAGAGGCCAAGTCTCCAACATATAAGGAGGCCATGGGATAGTTGGTCTGCTGAGCGGATTGGGACACAGCGCTGGCTCCCTGAGGAGCTGCTCCATTTCCTGTCTGGCTAGATGGTCCACTTGGGGCTGCTGCTTGCATTATGAGTGTCGGATGATGAGGATCTCAGTTAAGTTGATGGAAATACGAGGGGACGAAAGAAACAAGGGGATAGAAAATAAACCTTTTCTAATTTTTTTTTTTATGAATTTTATAAGTTTTTGTATTTTTTTGGTTTTTTTTGGTTTTTTAGAGAGACGTTCACTGAGCAACGCGACAGAAGGAGGTGAAAGGAAATGGGATGTGACTCCTCTTTTTATATACGCTCTGCCCAACAGCCCGCTTCCTTCTTCTTCCCCTCTTTTCTTTTCCTCGTTTTTTCACAGTTTTTTAGTATTTTTGACTACAATTTCTCATTCTCACCCCTTTTTAATTAAATTTCTCATTTATTTTCCTATATAAACTTTAGCACTACTACATTTTATCACGTTTTGTTCCATTAATTTATACAATTGCGCAGTTTGATATGATCATTTCCGGTTCTGCCCAAAGTTTGTCGCCATCTACAATAGAGATGCTACCTTTTTTCTAAACACAAATCGAGCCATAAAACACGTGGATAACTCAGAAAAGCCCTAATATAATCATTTAACATATATTTTATGCATCCTTATAGAAAAAAGTAGGTTTTCATTCATTAAGTATTTTGTATCCAGTATTACAGTCATTTTGTCATTTTTATCACAAAAGCCTTGAATACTGATCCTTTTTAAGGATAATAATATTACCTTCGATATCCGTTTGAGTATTAATTCAAGGACTTAAAGTATACCTTGCCCAAGGATTCATATAAATTAGTCCAAATACCTCATATTAATATATTTATCTACATGTTTGACTTCATATTCATGATAAAATAAGCCTAAAATACTTGATAAACCATGGCTCCAATATCAGCTATTGTTTTTTTATGATTAAATTGTGTTCAAAATCTGTAATTGTGGAGTGAGTCTTCACTTATTAAAGATTTTATATTGTAAAGCAAAAAAAAACTGTTACTAATATAGTAAATTAATATTAGAGGTGGGGGCATGGACTTGACAAAAATATTCAAGGGCTCTAGTCGTGCTCGATTAAATTAATCAAGGACTTGAATTCCAGAGTAAGGACTTTTCCTAACTCTGATTAATACTCAAAATTGAGATCATAGAGTTACTTTCCATATAAATGTATAACGTGTCATTTTCATCATATTATCTTTAAATAGTAAAATGATTCATTGTCAAAATGTGACACGCTCAATCCACCAAGAGCTGTTAGAGCTATGAAATTGCATGGTTTTATCATAAATCAATATTAGGTATACGTAAATTAATAAGTCAAATCACAGTAAAAATTCACGCTACAAATATTTTTTTTTATTATATTTTAATATAGCATTTATTTTCTTCAGATCTCCCGCGTTTTACAGAAACAAAATCACCATTTCTTTACATGTGTATCGTATTACAACGACACACGAGTACGTAGATTTTTTGTTAGTCATAGTTTTTTGAGTTGTCTACATTAATTATAATTTCATAAGCATTGGAGGGACTATCTACGTATAATATCTTGACAAACTGGATGCAGAAATGACAACAAAACGTTTTATTTGTAAATCTATATCTTTAACCAAATCAATGTGTTGTCCCACAAATTAGAAGTTGTTATAGCCCGAAACCCAATAACTATAGTATGGCTATCTGAATTTTTATTATGATTAATAATTATATATCTTCTAATAACTTTTTTATAATTCCTAAAGGTAAAAATTGCGCCTGGAAGATCGATATTTTCGTCAAATGAAGATACTATCCACACATTTATCAACAATGCTGCCTATTTCAGGGCCCTTGGAATAAAAGGCACCTCCAATAATGCAAACAATTCACTATTTCAGATAAAATATTGGGTTTTTATATTCTATACCCCTTCAGGAATGAGTATTGTTCCTCCACTGTAGAAGGGGGGAGTTTCCACATTTATCCTACGTGTTATTAAACGTTAATAACGTGCATAATTTTGGAACGGACAATTTATGATAATACTTTTCTAAGAACTTTTCATATGATAATCCTCAAAACTCAACAATAATCCCTTTCAAAATGAAGGAGTTCTAAGAATTACATTGTTTCTTTATGTGGGAGTGAAAATGTTTTTCCCAAATTTTGTCTGAGCCCCAGAAATTATGAGCTCCGTATTATAATTACTGACATAAATAGGTTAAATTGTATACATCTACATATGCAAGGTTAATAGAAATATTTATTGTTTATTTATTATAACCTTGTACGTATAGTTTAAAAAAAAGGGTTAGCAACGCCACTGTACGTAAGATAGATGTAGAAGCCCACCGTAAGGCATATACAAATTCTCGTTTATTTCGATGGGTTAAACTTAAAGCAGTCATTCCCAACCTTTTCATTAGTGCAGAGTCATATTGCATCTTATGGCATATAAAATATGGGGAATCAAATGTTTTATTTATTATGTAATCTCACACGTAGTACAAGGGCTTCAAGAAACTCCGACTGAGAATCATTGGGATAAAGAGTGGAATCATTGTTGGAAGTGAAGTATTTCAAGGAGACTGAAGTGAAAATAAATTTAAAATGTCTGGAATCATTGTTAGTTCGGAAATTTTTCAAAATACCTTCGTGCCCATTACAGTCACATATCAGGAACAAAATTACCGATTCTACTAATTGAGAATATTGTATCTAGTTTTGATGAAATACAATCTAGAATGAATATGGGAAGTGCAAAATGTGAGATTTGAGCAAATCTGTTTAGTCTTTCTTGCACCATTTAAGACATAAATTATTTTGAAGTTTAGAAAGTTATTACTCTGATTATGTCTTCAAATTCATTTTAAAACTGTTTAAAGTATATTTAAGTAGTTGAAAGTCTTATTGCAAAAGATCGGGATCATCATGATAGCCTTTAAATCTCCAACATCCATTATTGATTGTACATATATTTGTGTTTGAATCCATTTATTATATTCCAGAGTTTTATATCGTAAATATGAAATGTTTTGCAAATGACTAAAACAAAACTAATTTCGTTTAATGGATTAATTTTATCTATAATTGGGAGTACGTAGTAATAAATAGAAGTCACGACTTGAACATGATCACCACTCTTGACTTGATTTGGATTCGAAAGTTAATTTTTCCCTGGATATAAAGTACTCTTTAAAGTATCTTTTATTTTCTGAGGACGAGAAAATATTCCAAATATTACTTTTATTTAATTCAAATATCAGTTTGTATCATTGTCATCCATTAGCATTAAATAGCAGTGTTAAGTATATAGATTTCGTTAAGCTTTATTTGAATTTCGTAAAGATATCAACTTGGAGACCCCAAGATGGCGTCTCCTTCCATTATGATGCAATTTAGGATGCCAGTGAAGCACTCTATACTTTAACTAACATATTATATTATATATTATGATTTAATTATGTGTTATTTAATTATATATACAAGGAAAAATGTGCATAAAAGTTTTCATTGACGTCATAAATTGCTTCGTAATTGAAGGAGATGTCATCTTAGCAGCTCAAAGTTTATATTTTTACTACATAAAATGGACAAATTTCCTACAAATCTTGATTGAACTCCATCAAATGGCTTTAAAAATCAAGAGACTTAACATCTTGATTGAATTCTACTTTATGCCAAACAGTGGTATTTGAATTATGTCAAAGTAATATGTACTGAAAATCCTGATGAAATTTCTAAATGTGTACTGTGCTTTGATTTTGATCGATTAGGGGCGAGATAAGTTGAATAATTATCAACCATCCTGATGTCACATGAAAACGCTCTATAGTCTGAATAATGTAAATAATAATTATAGTTATCTCAAGATGGGTAACATCTTTGCTTATGATTTAACTTGTGTATTGATGTATCAAATTGTATCAGTAGGCTGACCTATTTGGATTCTTTCTTTCTGTTGTCATCCTAGATGATTACTTAGTTCATTAATTCAGGAAGTGCCCATTAACAGAGTTTGTGGTAGACCCAGGAGATTAGACTTCTTCTGATCCTCATGATTTATTATATTAAAAAAAACTTATTATAGTTAAAGTAATTAGGCCCCTTAGTATTAGTTTGATTTAAATCCAATTGATTCAAATGGAAAAATATATTAATATTTATGACGCTGACATATAAATATGTAATATCGACAAATATGCGCAAATAAGTTTGATTTTGACTATCACTTTGAAATTCGAAAAGGTATATGATTTTTACATTCATTTTGGAATGATCCGTTTTATAAATTTATGTCTCTTCCTATTATGGGACAACTTTGTTAAAAAAGATTGAATAAATATTAATAACTGAGATGTATAGGAAAGAGAGATTGTGTGTGTGTAGATGTCCTTTATACATTTCCACACCATTGAACCTAGGAGGCTGAAATTTTGCATGGGTCCATCTTTTGAGCTTGGACAGGTTAAGACGGGGCTGTTGATTTTTGGGGAGGTCATATAAGGGGGGCTTATGCTAAACCCAAAAGCTGTTCTTTTGCAGCTCAAGGAGACTAGATTGGGGGGTTGAGTTATTTATTAATAAGTGATTGGTATTTCAAAATAACAACTATACGAGTAACTATATTTTCTAAATTTATTCAAAATCAAAAAAGTTATGGGCTAAAAAAGAGATTGGTGAAAATTGCAATTTAGTTTATTTCAGTTGCAAAAAAATGAACTTCCATTAGAATATAGGATTATTAAATGGAATAAAGTGTGTAGACATTTGTCTGGAGATTCGTTTACATATAAATTTACCAAATAAAAATTGATGTTTAACTGGAATATCTGTCATTTTCTGAATAATTGTTTAATTTTTTCTTTTTTCTCTTTTTCTCCCCATTTTTTCATCATAGGTCAATTTTCAGTTTTTTAAGAAGAAATGCCCTAAAACGATGTTTTTTTGCGCAAAAAATGCCGACGCAACAACTCATATGTTGTATTTTCAATTTCCAGAACATTTCATTATATAAATTTTGCAATATTTGCAAAAATGGACCAGTTATCGAGTGTTATTTTTTCAACATCATTATTCTTCATAACTTTTTTGTTTTTGCAAGTACGAAATAAATATTGGTAGGTTTGTGTTTCTTTTACAATTCCAATAAATGTTTTTAGCTATTTTTTGCAATTTTCTTCACAAATTTCGATTTGGTAATTTTTCGAAGTAAATAAAAAATGTACTTCTCATCTAGACAATTTTTTAGAGTTAATACATTATTTTTTTCATATTCATGCATTCCATGTCAAGTGTACACACCCTTCTACCATCACCATCACCGAATTCGATCAATTTTGGTCAGGATGTTTAGCCCATCAAAGAAACAATATGTCTAAAATTTTAGACTTGTGGAGGTGCGAGGGCCCGTTCGGGAGTCCCTCAAAGTTTGGCCCCCTTCGAAAAACCTTAGTACTTTTGTGCAAAAAATTGGAGTAAGATCTCAATGGAATCACCTTCAGCAAGGTCTATATCTGGAAAAGGTCATAATCGCCAAAATAGTAAATTCCGTCTTTTAAAAAAAACAACATATTTGACCTGTTTTATTCTTCCTTTCTATCCCCTCTAACTTTTAAATATTAATATTCTTGTCATATATGTAATTGCTTCATGTATCATATTCTCAAAAATATTTTTAGCGAAAAAAAAAATGAAATCGATATATTCTAAATGGAGTTAAGGCTTACTCAAGTTCCAATGTCTTTTGAAGGGGGCCAAATTTTGACATGTTGTTTCATTGACAGGATAAAAATCCTCACCAAAATTGATAAAAATCGGTCGTGAACTTGTAAAAAAGTGTGTACACTTGACATGGAATGCCCCTAAGGTTATAAGTGGCATTAATAACAGTATTTTTTTTTTTGGTGGGGGGAGTTGCGATGATGAGAATTTGTAGATTATCTTACTTAACAGGATTGAAATAGTGCGAAGAATTCAAGAGAATTAGAATTAGCAGGATCTTTTTCGATAACAACGAAACAATTTTCAATGTGATTTCTCTCTCCCTTCTTATCCCGAGCAACGCCGGGTAATCTTAGCTAGTGTATAATATCTTTTAAAGAGTAAGTAAATTGACTATATAGTCTTTAATGGCTGATAATTTAGGTAAAAATATATTGAGATCAGGAGTCTTCTAGCACGTCGTTACCTTTATTGTATCACACAACCTTCCATTCGAAAAGAAACAAAAAATGAAGGTCCAAAATCATATCGTAGTTAGCCAAATAAGTCAATCACACCAACTGCTATATATTTCTTATGTACTGCCAGGCCCTGACCGTCATATATTATTTCTTCACCACTTTCAAAATATATTTTGTAATATTTAAATCTACATTGTATTTAATTTAATAGATTATTACTATGTAATACTATAATAATTTATCAAAAGCGTTGCTATTAATTTATATTACTATATGATAGCCAAAATTTCTTCATATAAATAATAAAATAGCCAATATATATCCTATAAAGGGTGAGGGCTCGGCGTCATCTCGCACAAAAATACCCTATTTAATTTTTTGTCTGCTGTCGATTCCCTCTTCCCCCTTGATACGTCATGGCTATTTCATTATTTATTTTTTTCCATCAAAACACAAAGTAATAAGTTATTTTTTACTTATGCTCCGTTTCCAAAAGAACAGGAATACAATTTCTTGTAAATCCCTTGTTGCTTATATAGTATATATATAGCCATTTTATTATTTCTATGAGGAATTTTTGGCTATGATACACAAATACAAATGTATAACTTTTATTTTAATGAAATATTACAAGGTAATATTATAATCCAAATAAAGTTATTTTTCTTGATAAATAAATATTTCATATATGAAATAGCCATGACGTATCAAGCGAAAGGAGGGTATCGACAGCTGACAACTAAATACATAGGGTATTTTTGTGTTAGCGGGGTAACTACGTACTAGAGTTTTCACATCCCGTTTTTGTAATCATGGGATAAAGGGAGTGAATAAGTTTAAAGTAGAACATCACATTAAAAACCAAATTCAAGAGAGGAATTTGGAAATCTATACATTTCGCATAAATAATTCCAATACCCATATTTCCAATTTTACTATTTATATAAGGGTAATTCCAGCTTTATGGATGTGACATTAGAAACTAAGCTAAGCCTTTGGGATTTTGAGAGAAGTGACAAAATACCCAGCGTTATGGATGCTACGGAAATGGACAAGCTTTTTGAACTCACTGAAGAACACATGATACAAACTCAGTGAATTTATCTTTCAAACATGTTTAATATCATTTAGTACAAACCTTTTTTTTCTGTAAAAAAGAATCACAAAACATTGTCGTTATGGATGTAACATTTTTGCATTATGGATGTTACACGTTTGAAATATGTTGGCAAAAACACAATCATAAATAGGGATTTAACCATATACGTTCAACTTCATTGGCCCATTTAACCAATTGGACCAATTCCACAACTGCCAGTTTGATCTGTTGGTTCTGAAATTCACGATTAGACAATCCCCTGTTTTATCAGACATGGGTCCTTTGGTATAGTAGCCATTTAGAAAGTAATACAATTTGTTCACTCAAAAGTAAATGTTTACAGTATTGTGTCTCCTTATTGTAGTGAGAAAAACAAGTATTTGCATGGATATTGTGATCAAATGTATTTTGTACTTCAAAATACCTGAATGATACATTTCAATTAGGTTTTGTTATGAATATGGGTACTTTATTTTTTCATGGTGACGTTGACATTTGCATGAAATTTCCATAATCAAGAGTCTTGTCTCTTGCAATATTCCACTCTATTTAGAGAAACATCCAAATTTTGTTAAGTTTGCATTAGAGGAAACTACAGAATCGACAACGATCCATGACTGCAGTCGTAGTTGATTCTTTAGATTGCCATTTTTTGGGTCTTCCTTATCTCATTAATTTGGAAAGTATACAAAGATTACAAGTGTTACTCTAATAAGCATAAAAATGTATTAGTGTAAGGGAAGGGAACTTGGCATAGTAAAGCTTAGGAAACTCCGGCTTAAGAAATATTATAGGGTCCCGACAAGCATAGTAGCGGGCATGGATCCATAATCTATCCCACCCCTTCCCTCTTTTATTTACACCGTCTGGTGCCTAAAACCACTTTTTCAGATTCATAAGAAGCCTTTGGCTATTTTGAACTCAGATACAACTGTATCAACCTGGTGACATAAAAAAAATCATTGGAAAACTCTGCAATTGCACGAAAGAAAAATCAGAAAATTGACTTATTGATTAAAGTTAATTTATTTTTTATAATATACATTGTATTTTCTTTATATATTTTATATAGGAACAAAGGCACAAGAACCGAGACCCATAAGCAATAGGTCTCGGCTCGACTTTATCGGCCCGGTTCTAGCAGTTCAAGAACCGAAACCACTTGAACCGCTATACTGATGAGGACACAATCTTGCTAGTATGAATTGACGGTATGGAGTAATAGGTTTTCCATATATATATTAAATAAATCCAAACGAAGCAGTGTCGTTACTAAAGTTGATAATATTGTAGAGAAAAACGCGTGCAAGGAGAACGGGGGAAAAATACATATGGTATCATTGTTTAAAATACTGATGTGATTATCATCTGCCTACTTTATTATGATTTTTGAGGGTACAACGAAAGTATTTATTAGCAAAATGTTTAATGAAGATATACTACGTATAATTGACTTCGACGTTTTTTATCCGTTACAGTAGATTTGAAAACGTCACACTCCATGAAATTGTAATTCATTATGAACCTTATTCTCAGAATAATAGCTAATGAAACGACAAAGTAGAGTATTTCGAAATATATTTGAAGTTCCAGATTTAAAAAAGAAGGCTTTAATTAAATATAATCTAGATAATAAAAAATATACCATCATACAGTTATGTTAAATATACAAAATTAAACAATTGGAATCATATGACTAATAACAATAAATTATATATAAGGGTGATAATTTTGGTAAGAATACAAAAGCGTGCGATGAGAAAAGAAAAAATACGCATGGCATCATTGATTGAATAATATAACTAAAATATTCTTCTATCAAAAACGTTATCATTCCCGCCATTGTTATTCAATATTAATATATAATAGTCGATAGAGAACTGAATAAAATGGCTAAAATAACGTCGCCTTCTGTCTGGATTTCTGAAAATGGTCGCCCAGGAATTTGGAAATACTTATCGGCCGAGAAACAGATGGCTTGTCGGATTTGTCGATATAAATGTGCCTTTAGTCACCTGTCTAGAATTCCACGCCACTATTATATTTTATTTTATTACGGATGGAGCTTCTAACGTTGCTGAACTTGCTCGTAAAGAGTTCCCTAGAACAAATGAATTAATATCCGAAATCAAAAAAATATTTTTGAACGCTGGACTAAGAAAACGTAGATTCGCTGCTTCTTACCAAATTCCCTTACCCCCAGCTCCAGTCATTACACGTTAGGGAACTTGGTTAAAAGCAGCAGATTACTATTTCAAGCACTTCATAGTAATCAGGGAATATTTAAGTAGCCTCCATGAAAAAATGCCTTCTATAATTAAAGCAAAGGAGATTATTACTGACGAATATATATTTGAAGAGTTGACCACTATTCATAATAATCTCAATCAAATTTCTGGGGCCATCACAGCTTTAGAAGGACGATTACCCTTACTTGTCAGCATTACCATCGTTGAACTGCTACGAAATGATATTAAGCTAGAGCCATTCCGATCTAAATTGACCAATTTCCTATCAGAAAATCCAGCTTACAATGAATTACGAGACCTAGCCTGTGTTGAAGATTCAATTTATAGAAATACCCCCATTGTAAATTGTGAAGTTGAGAGAATTTTCAGCATGTTTAAGAGTCATCCACACCAAATTACGATCAAAGTTATCAGTAAAAAGTATAAAATATTTACTAATTTCGAAATGGAACTCTGAATTTTGTACCATCTAACAGTAAGTATTCATTTTTTTTAAATATAACCATAAAATATGATTCTATTTTAGCTAAAAATATCAAGAATGATAATACACAACTCATTAAATGACAAAAACAAGTGCTTAAATGGTCACAACAACGGGAGTTGTAGCTTTGGATGGTTCGCAACTAGTTTTTCTGACACTAGTTTCTTCACTTAAAGACTTTGGTATGATCGTTAGGTTTTCCAATATTACATAGTCTATAAATATTACTTTTTTGTCACTTAAGGATTAGCTATGGTTCATAAGCTCCAAGAAATGATGTTCAAAAAACTCATAAAAAGCAAAACAACGGCTTAAATGGTCACAACTACGGGGGTAGTAGCTTTGGATGGTTTGCAACTAGTTTTTCTGACACTAGTTTCTTCACTTAAAGACTTTGGTATGATCGTTAGGTTTTCCAATATTACATAGTCTATAAATATTACTTTTTTGTCACTTAAGGATTAGCTATGGTTCATAAGCTCCAAGAAATGATGTTCAAAAAACTCATAAAAGGCAAAAACAACGGCTTAAATGGTCACAACAACGGAGGTATTTGTATTGGGTGTAGCATTATAATTAGTAATTGTGTGTATCCTTCATTATAATAGTATGTTGTTATACTAGCATAAATCACCAGGGGTCTTTTTTTGATGCTCTTAATAAGGAGTAATATCGCCGGATATTACTACATAATTTTTATATCTAAGATAAGTAATTAAGGTTTAAAATTTTACTGCATGGATTAACTTAGATAAACATGAAATAAATGAAAGTGGGATTCTAGAAGCTGTTCGTACTAAGATTGGAAGAAGATATGGATTTAAATCTAACATTATTTTATGATTTTGACATTTACTTTATTATTAATAATTAAGATCTTATCGGTAGAGATTTTTCTATCCTGTGCACAATTGTATATGCAACTTGCACATGAGGAAAAAAAATATTATTTGGGTGATGTTATTATTAGTTATATGATTCTAATTGTTTAATTTTGTATATTTAACTTAAATGTATGATGGTTTATTTTTTAGTATGTAGATTATATTTAATTTAAGCCTTCTATTTTAAACTTGGAACTTCAAATATATTTCGAAATACTCTTACTTTGTCGTTTTATTAGTTATTATTCTGAGAATATGGTTCATAATGAATTACAATTTCATAGAATGTGACGTTTTCAAATCCACTGTAACGGATAAAAACCGTCTAAGTCAATTATACGTAGTATATTTTTATTAAACATTTTGCTAATAAATTCTTTCGTTATACCCTCAAAAATCATATAATAAAATAATATATATAAATAATCATAATAGAGCAGGCAGATGATAATCTCATCAGTATTTAAACAATAATACCATATGTCTTTCTCCTCGCACGCGTTATTCTCTACAATATTATCAAGTATAAATTTATATATACAGAATATTGAAATTATAGATTGATCCAAATAATATTTTCTTGTTCTGACACTGGAATCCAGTTAAATATGTCATAACTTTAGGTTGCAAAACACAAGGGAGACGTGGAGTTTAATCAAAAAGATAATCACCCCTCTTCTTCATGTGGAAGTTGCTATATACAATTGTGCACAGGATAGATATATCTCTACCGATGAGATCTAACTAATTATTAATAATAAAGTAAATGCCAAAATCATAAAATTAGACAATAAATATACTAATAAAAAAAATGTTAAAAATAAATCCATCTTAAAGATTTAGAGCAAAAGCCAACTATGTAGTAATGTCCGGCGATATTACTCCTTATTAAGAGCATCAAAAAAAATATTTTCCCCGTTATTTATGCTTATATAACAACATACTATTATCATGACGGATTTACACAATTGCTAATTATAATGATACACCCAATGTAACTACCCCCGTTGTTGTGACCATTTAAGTAGTTGTTTTTGCCTTTTATGAGTTTTCTGAACACCATTTCTTGGAGCCTATCAACCATAGCTAAGCCTTAAGTGATAAATGAAGTAATATTTATTGACAATGTAATATTGGAAAACCTAATTATCATACCCAAGTCTTTAAATGAAGAAACTAGTCTCAGACAAATTAGTTGCGAACGATCCAAAGCTACTACCCCCGTTGTTGTGACCATTTAAGCAGTTGTTTTTACTATTTAATGAGTTGTGTATCATAATTCTTGATAATTTTGGTTAAAATAGAATCATATTTTAGGGTTAGATTTAAAAAAAATTCGAATACTTACTGTTAAATAGTACAAAATTCAGAGTTCCATTTCGAAATTAGTAAATATTTTATACTTTTTACTGATAACTTGATCGTCATTTGGTGTGGATGACTCAAAACATTTTTATATGTATTTCTATAAATGACATCAGTACCAACATCCTCCTTTAATTTAATGATGGTTTCTCGGGAAGCGATAGGTTTACCCGTGTATTTCCTCCATAAATTTTTTGAACATAGATGATTAGCAATGGATAAGTTTATATTACATGCAATAAGCATCTTTGTGAGATCAGAGTTAAAGTCTGACTTGATGTATTCATCATTAACTTGATTTTTTAGATGACTATCCATGCTCTTGATATGAGATCAGGATAATGAGTGGTGTGTTATTCTAGATAGGAGACCAAAGGCACATTTATTTCGACAAATCCGACAAACCATCTGTTTCTCATCCGGTAGGTAATTCCCAAATTCCTGGGCCTCCATTTTCAGAAATCCAGACAGAAGGCGACGTTATTTTAGGCATTTTATTCAGTTCTCTATCGACTATCAGCATCTAATATAATATTAATATTGAATAATAAAGGCGGGAATGATAACGTTCTTGATTGATAGAAGAAGATGTATATTATTTAATTAATGATGCCATAAGTATTTCTTCTCTTCTCCTCGCACGCTTTTCTATTCTTACCAAAATTATCACCCTTAGTCGTAACTGAAGAGAAGTAGCAGGAACCCGCGAAGTTTAGCGATTAGATAAGGAAAAAACGATTGAGCGTGTCCTCTTTTTTCTTTCATGTTCATTAATTAATAGGTAGTGTGGGTGTTAACATCACTCTCTAATAGAAAAAATATCGTCTATCTTTCACATTGTCCTCCTTTAAATGCATAATAAAATTAATATGTCCATTTTTAAATATAATTATGATATTTTCCCTCCACTATTTATATTTTAAATGAAGAAGGCTCTCTTCTCTAGAGCAGTAATTCATCCCCCTTCCCCCGCCCAATTATATAATAGGCAGCTGATATTAACAATGCTCATAATTCAGTAATACCATATGTCTCGCTCCCGCCTTCTTCTTACGCTCTTACAAAAAACCCATCTCTAATAATAACATAAATGATAAAAAATGTATATTTCCTTTTTTTTTTAAATCATATTTTGTGCCAAATATATATCAAATTTTCATTGAAGGTAAAATCTCCATGTAAATTATGCTCACTCATTCATAAATCTTCGATCAAAAAATGGCTATGGATGGGACTTTTGTAGTGTACTGGAAGAATAAAAAAAGCATCCTTAACAATGACCATAGTCAAAAAATAAGCATTGTGCACTTGGACAATTTTAATTCTACCAGAATTCAAAATGATAATTGTTTGCACCCTCTTTCCTAAGATTATCTTATATTCATGGCCTTGACAACTCTTATAATTAGGAGTGTCCTTCCTAGGATATTGATCTGGCTACGGGACTGACAAGAGGCATGTCAAAACCTAATTCAAGTTTAACTATAATTAATCTACTTTACAATGTTTAACAACAAGATCTCCAATATATTATCGTTAATCAGGTAAGTGATTCAGAAGCAGTATTAAATATGTACAACAAAATTGCCCTCCAACAAAATATAATTGCGGAAGCACATCCAGTATGGATAATGTCAAATATGATAAGTCAAAAATAATTATAATTTGAGGATGATGTATAATTATTACTTCTGAAAAATGCAAAACTGTGAGAAGAAGTTGCACAAAGAATGAAACCTACAACGATGCGACACTAATCCCCCTCCCCCCCCACCCACCTCCAAGGATGATTAGAGTAAGAAAAAATGGGATGTCAGTTAGAAAGTTTGGAGTAATTGTGGCTCTTAAAAAAAGCAAATTTGGAAGAATGCTTGAAAAAAAATTAAATATACTTTTTTATATATAAATTACTCTTTAGAAATAGTACAAAATATTACTTTCTAAAAAACCAAGTTCACATTAAACTAATTCTTATTAACATTGATATTAACAAAATAATCGGTACAATATCGATTTACTTTCGATATTATTTTTGACATCCCTGCATGGATATTATATATAGTTGACTTTTTTTTTGTTCCTTTAATTGTTTAGTTGGAGTCGTACTTGACTTTAAGGCAGCTTGATATTTTACGCACATACTAAGGCAAAAATATAGCCTACTCTAAATAATATTTAGGTGGGTTGTACACTATGCAAGGACAAAATATGTGTCAATTTCGAATATCCGTGTTGTAATAAATAATAACGTAAGAGAAAGTTAGTGAGTGCTGCCATCTCATGGAAAAGTTGGCAAACAATTTTTATTCAAGTGATTATAGTTTTTATACTAAATGATGAGCGCATAGCTAGGCTAGAAGAATTGGAGGTAATGTTAGGTGTAAATTGTCTTCCTTCCCTCTTTGATGACATTAATGTAAATAACCAGATATCCTTAGTTTTTTTCTAGGTTATCATTCACGAGTCCATTCGGAGTAGTCAATAACGAGTGTACGAGAGCCTTTCTCATTAGTAAAAATAAAAATAAAACTTTCTTCTCTACCATTGCAAGAACACTGTATAAGAAGGAGAAAGAGTAAATTCGACCCTAAGTAAACCAACTTTGCAGTGTAGTTGTTTATATTCCATACAATAATATACCACATAAACCAATGTAATTGATTCAGAAGTTAAGTTTGGAGGTTTGGGCAAATGAACTGGGTAGATCCAATAAGTGAAGATAAATGTAAATTAGTCGTGGTGAATTTACACACTGTGAATTGCTTATATTTATAAAGAACTTTGGCTTAAAACATCAAATGAAAGTCACATGATTACATAAATAGTCATCAGAGGGAGTAAAATAGTCAATAGAACAAAAGTGGAATAGTCTTATCCGTAATTATTTATAAACCATACTTATAATTGTACCTTCTTCCAAATTAACTATTACAATACAATCTAAAAATAACTCTTACTTAATTATTTCTAGAATTAACTATAAGAATGGCTCAGCCCCCGCCCCGAAAAGGTGCTTTTTCCAAGCTATGCCAAAATTTAAATAAAGAGCAACACTCCAAACTTCAAATAAAGATACAACAAGAGGGAGACCTTTTGGAAGATATCAGAACATTCGTCAAACAAAAAGCATCAATAGAAAAACACTATGCAGACGGCATGCTTAAACTCAGCACAACTTATTCCAATAGACGTATTGCCTCTTTGGTAGACATCAATGATGAAATGAGTTCATCATCGAATAATAAGGTAACTTTAATAATTATACAACATTATTTGTCATCATTTCGAAGATAAATCAAGAACAATAATGACTGTGCAAAAGTTATTGTATTCGATAATATTTGTATTCTTTCATTTTTTAGCTAGAAGAAAAGAATGTGTACACAGTTTGGAAACATTTACTTGATGAAAATGAGAAAATTGCAAAAGCAAGACTAGCTGCCGTGCAAGTTCTTCAGGAAGAGGTAGAAAAAGATGCCAAAGTTCTACGAAATTCCAAACAAAGCCATGCCAAAAAATCCTTAGAGCGTCTGGGAATTGTTCAAAAAGAAGTACAACAAACTGTTGCAGAGGTAGATCGAACAAAGAAGGCGTACTATGATGACGAATCATCTGCTCATGATGTTCGCGATAAGGCTAAAGATGCTGAAGAACGATCCAAAGGTAGGAAAAAGGACGTTATGAGCCTATTTCATTCAAAATCAACTTTAAGAAAGCATGCTGGAAAGCTATCTATTAAACAAGAGGAATGTGATATTCGTTCTACTGGAACTCGAAATGATTATATCCTAAGTCTTGCCTCTGCTAATGCTCATCAAGATTTTTATTTTAAGCAGGATCTTCAGGTAAGCAAAAAAGTTTTAAAAATAGGTTGACCATGTTATTTTGATTTCAAAAAATGAGAACATTTAGCTAGAAGGGGATTTTTTTAAATTCTCATTTTGGATTTCGTTAATAAATACAATTCATTTTCCATTGAAGTTGATTTTGAACCAGCACCATGCGTCCTTAATAAAGCCGGACATTTCACAAATTTATTAAAAAGTCCCCAGATAGAATGTAAAAAGAGATCATCATATCCGGGGAAGATGCTATCTAATGAGATATATCTCTATTGAGGCTTTTGCAAATGTCGTTGCTGAAAAAACAGTGGATCCCCTTGGATTTATTATGCACATTAAATAAATTAAAATGGATCTTAGTAACCATGTATGTTGATTATAATACCAATATTTATTTCAGGAATCCATACGAAACTCAGAGCTTAATTTTTATGAAAAAATATCCACTTATCTTAACACTGTCGCTCGGGCTGAAGTATTAACAACGACTGCTGTACTTAGTTCTTTTTCTAATATACGTGATCAAGCTGAATGTATTACTCGCGACTACAATTATAACTGTTATATGCAGGCCTATCCATGTTTAAGAGAACACACAAAGTAATGATTGTGAATATTAAAAAAAATAAAAAAACATGTATCTTTTCTTTGTATATTCGTTTTAGTTATGAATTCGAGGCTTGTGATGGTGATTCAACGACAATCATTACTCCATCTGAGCATGATGGTGGATACAGCTTAAATTATGAGGCCCGCCAAAATGCTTCAAAATTAAATCAAGCTTCTAAAACCATCAAAGCATACAATAAACGCATAAAAGCGTGCCATCATCACAAAACAAAGGGCCTGAAACAGGAACCTAATGATACTGGAGGCCCAGATCTTAATACGAAGATTATTGAATTACAAATTGCCATAAGAAATGCGGAAATGGAGAAAGCAAAAGCTGAATCTCGATTAGCAAAATTAAGAGAAGGAGGAATATCAGTTGACGAATACATCGATGCTTCCGTATATGCTCCAACTCCTCAGGAAAGTGAATATGAGAAACCCCAACAGGTGAAACAAGCAACGGAGGTGGAAGATAATAACCAAAAACAAATTTCACAAACAAATGAAAATGAAGATTGGCCAACCTCTGATACGAATGAACAAAAAACAATGGTAAATTTGATAAAAACTTATTGAAATTTTGATTTGTACAATCACGTAAGGAAATATGAGAGTGAACAACTTTAAAACTTATCGATTTGATTTAAGGCATTTTTTTTTAAATTGATGAACAATGTATAATTTATACTCTTAGCTAATTCGTCTTAATTTTAGGATAATGATAGCCTTCATAAATATGAAGAAAGTAATGAGATAGGAGCCGACACAGGTGTTGCTGAAACTACCGTCGATAAATCTCAAGGAGCCAATGAAGATTGGGCAAATTGGGAAGCAAATCCACAGCAACAATATGATTATAGTCAAAGCTGGGCTGATTTTGATAAAAGCCAGGAATCATCCACGCCACAGCAACTTCAAGAAGAGGAGAAGGTGTATGACACCTCACCAGTACCCGAACCCAACACTACCCCCACCTATCAGAACAATGAGCACATGGGTACAGCAGTAGTACTCTATGACTTTGGAGGACAAGCTGCAGATGAACTTACTGTAAGAGAGCAAGAAATTATACAAATTCTATATAGTGAAAGCGATGAAGAAGGTTGGGTCATGGCTCAGAACTCTCAAGGGCAAAAGGGATATGTTCCACAGAATTACTTAGAAATTAACGATGCACCAACTGAGAATGGCGTTAGACAAGAAGAAAAACAAGACGCAGTACCCGTTAAACATGAATTTATTGACCCAAATCCCTTACAACAAGTACCAGATGCTCCTACGAATGAGTCTTACGAATATTCACAGAAGGAAACTCCTGTATCCATCTTCTCAACAAATGATACTCAGCCTTATAATAAAGTATCAGACATGCCTGATCAATCTGAAGATGAATCCTCCGAAGACACAACATCCTCTGATGGTCCTCCGTCTGAATTACCTCCCCTCCACCACTGCCTCAATCTAGCCCTAATAAGAAAGCCTCAAGGCCATCCTCAATGGCAATTTCCGTGAGTGGCGTAGTTGAATACTGCAAGGCTCTATATGACTATGAAGCTACTGGAAGTGATGAAATAACATTTATCGAAGGACAAATAATTAGAATTTTAAATAAAGATCCAAATGGTATTAATGATGGTTGGTGGTTGGGAGAGCCTTATGATGGCAATGGAAAGAGTGGTCTTTTCCCTTCTATTGTCGTGGAGGAATGTTTAGAAAATGGAGAAAGTGCAGAGGAATCCGCAGAATCTGATTCTTCGGTTGGTTCACCCGATAGTAGTATGGCTCCTCCATGTTTTACGCCTCCGGGTATGGAATCCAATAAAAAAATGGTTCCTAGCCAACCAAGTATTGAGGTGCAAGAAATAAATAATGAAAAAGATGTAAATGTGGAAAGGAAAGAAGATCCTGTAAATCAACAAGCTCCGCTTATGCCACCTATCATGGTAACAAATCCTACACCAATCGATCCTATTCAGTCAGAAAGTTGTTGCAAGGAAGAACAAAAGAAACCAACAGTTTCTTTTAGTGTTGAAACCCCCGATTTTGAAATGAACATTTCCGAGGAAGCACATAATATTTACAATAAAACTGAGCCGGCTACTAATCCTCCGCCAATACCAACCATAGCTATTGTTGAGCCGCCAGTTCCGCCTCCACTTCCTTCGCCTGACACCTCACTAAAATCAATGGAAATCATTGTTACTGCTCCAACACCTGCTCGAGTTCAGTCCCCTGATCATTCACATAATAATCAGAACAAGAGAAATATAATCGAAGAATTGAAGCAGCATCCTGCTTTCAAAGAAAGAAAGGAGTCCGCTGACAAAAATAGCCAACTGGAATCCGTTGAAGATGATAAAAAGCCAGAATCTGTTGAAGATGAAAGCAATTTGGAATCTGCTGAAAATAATAGCAAGTCGGAATCCCACAAAGTATCTCAAGAAAGGAAAATCGAAGAAATACAAAAGAAAATTGAGCCAGCTGTACAAGAAATGGAGCAAAAGGCACTTTGCGTTGCCAAAGAAGCTAAGAAAAATGCAATTCCTATCATAACAACAAATTCTCCAGACTCTTCATCTGACGATGACTCTGAAATAATAGAAACAACAAAAGCGAATAAGGACTCTTCATCTTCGGAGAGTGAATCTGGACCAGATCAGATAAGTTCATCCGAAGGAGAAGAGGAAGACAAAAAGCCTAAACAATCTGAATCTGTTATTAATCCTCTACCTCCCGATGAACTTGAAATGAGACAATTAAAAAAATTAGATAAATTAAAGGAATCCACAGCTTAATTAGAGATAATTATCATTCCATACACTCATATATTATATACATTGCTCATGCTTGCTAAATATTTTGTAATCATGAGTTGAGTTTGTTTTTAAAATGTACATGCAATAAGTAAACATTGTACCTTACGTGTAAGCATAAAATCCAACTTCAACATCTTGAACTTACATGAAAACATAACATAATAAACTAACATCAGCCCCCCCCCCCACCCAAATTATGTTATGTCTACAAGAATACAAAATCCCAAGGTATATAATTTTACGTTTCGTCATTTAAAATATATATATAGCCTCATATTTATAATATCATATATTAAATTTATTTATTGTTAATCTCTGAAATATTATTTAAGTAAATGTTGATTTATTTGTTAATTAATTGTGAATAAGATAAAAATCGACATTTTGTTAATATATATTAAATAAATTTACATATTTTATATGTGTATTTAAATATAATATATACATACATATATGTACTGATATTTATAATAGCCCTAAATAATATAATTATTCTTATTCATTTCTAACCAGTCATTGATTGTATTAAATATCTCCTATTTATTTTAAACAAATACTATAAAAATACATATATAGGAACATACAACATATTATACAAGAATCTATTTAATGAAGCAAAAATTAGCTCATATCTAGTATGAATAGCTCTTAGCTAGCTGTATAAATAAAGGCATTAACTTTAAAAAAAACAAAAACGTGAAAATAATATTATAATAGTTTGGAGAAAAAGTAATTTCGTATTTTTCGCTTTATTAGATTTGTTACAATGATCCCATTGAAGCCAAGTATGTCTGTTCTGTTCGATAACTTGTTCCCAACAAGAATTCAAATTCATAATGCACTTTTCGTAGAAGTCCTTGTCCCTATTCGCAATAAACTATGACAAACAATTTTAGCAGGCCTCTATTGATGTCAAATTTGTAGCAAGCGCGTTGGCCATAAACAGGAACAGGTGGTAGTCACTTGTTGCCATGTCTGGATTGTAGGGTTGATGCATAAGAAATTCCATCAGAGCTCACGGAGCTTCTGACACGTCATCAAAGATGGCTGGTCACTTCAGTTCTATCGCCAGCTTCAAACGGTCGAGTTGTTCACAGTAAAGGGCATAATTGAGCAGAAAAATAACTCAAACCACTATTGTGCAACACGGACCCAAGGGGTATTGGCCCCGTATACATCGCAAATTTACTTGGTCGCCTTCCATGCGTTTTTCCCTTTCAGCTATTCAAAATGTAAAATATGGCGAATTTCTCTCTTGAATACCTCCATACTGGACGCAGGATAATTCACGACTAAACTGGCCAAACGCAAAAGTGTTTATAATATACACTTACACATTTACAACACCTTATTCCCAATAATGAACAAGATTAAAATATATTTCGTTCTTTTAAGGGCAGGAAATACGAAATTACTTTTGCCCCAGTATTTTTTATATGAAAATGAAATGTTTAAAATGTACATTGATATTGTATGAAAAATGAGACTTGATCATTCCATTTGGTCACATATTTAAAAGTTTTTAATCACATCATTTTATAATATCCTACAGAGCCTCATTCCCTACCAGTTATTTATTATAAATATAATCTAGCTATCTCTCAAAGTGCCCCAGTTGAGAACCACTGCATTGTATTAACTAATAAAACATTCAAACCACAAGCTTGCAAAGAGATCCTGCGCCAAGTAAGCAAAAGTGACAAAACGACACGTGGGTCAGATCCCATTATATATTATTAATTATTTAATTATCTTCCATTTCTACTAATAAACTATTTCATGAACCCTTTGAATGTGTTGCAAATGTTGCACTTAAAGCATATGAATCTATACCAGCAATATTAACATAAATCCCCCAATTGTTCTAAATTATATTAAAGTATATTTCATAATTTTGCGAAGAGAGATAAACTACCTATAATGAATAATAGGTAGTATCCTAAAAATAGTTTTTGGTATCGACGTGAGTCACTCATAGGCTCATATCGTATTTCCCCCACCCAAAAAAACAAATGACGTCATTTATTCCAAAATACTCTCTCTTTATATATTGTATTAAAAAATAGTCGCCGATTTCACATATCTTAGCAATGTGCAACCTACACACTGCTTGAATGCAAATTAATTGATAGCCTGCTGGCATACTGAGTGCGGATCGACTAGCTTAATAATAATAATATGAGTCAACAAGTAGAAAACGACGTATTTACTTATTTATTCAATTGAACTTACTGGCTAGATGTCTCTAGTGTTGCTTTTAGCTGCTGCTGAAAGCGCACGCCGAGAGAGAGGACATTCTGCGGCCTGTGCTGAATTAAAACTTCTTGCTACTAGCTGGAGTCAGAGGGAAAATAATAATTTACAACTTACATACTTTACTTTTATAAAAACTAAAAGGATGAATTAATAAGTGAAGTGAATTTATTTAATAGAGAATTTAATAATAAATAATAGTATCGTTATTATCATTGACTTATTACTCAAAAGATCCATCTTCAGGGTTATTTTCCAATTTTGTAAGTAATAATGATGGATGATGCAGATGAATGGATCTGATTGGATATTGTTATAAAAGTGTGAAGAAGGTTTAGCAAGATTGGAAAAAGGGAAAAGGCAGGATGAGTCCAACACCCACTTACTATATTCTGAAATCCTTTCGGACTGAGGCACGCGAGGGTACTCTTCATAAGGCCATTGGAGAGCTTAGGCACTCACATCTGGGGAATAGGATTACAACCCTTGACTTGGACGATAACGTGAGTCGGGAGGTACTGTTCAATGATCTCATTATCCTTACGAATGAGGTCTTTTGTTGGAAGCTTCTACCCATCCATCCCTCACGTCGCCTCAACTTTCTACAAAGAAAAGACATGATGGATTTAATGGATCTTCAGGTCGGAGACAAAGTATTGTACGAGGGGCACTTGGCAACGATTCTATCCATTGGATGTCATGGACCTTCTAACAGAGGATATTACTATCGAATCAAATGCAACGCTAATTATCTAGTACATCATATAAATCAATGCACAGCAATCCTTTATTAGTAATTCATTTCCATTTTCAGCGTGCATTTTCATCCGATGAGGCGATTGTTGAGATTGATAAATTATGTATTCCCTACTTACAAAGGAGCGAACTCATACAACAAAGAGCTCTATGTCGTAATATTATGACAACCACCACCACCAATAAAAATAATCATCCTGTCTTTTATGAAAATGGTAGTAGTTCGTATATGAAAAATAATATAGAGGAAAGGAATGGCTCGAAAGCCTTAATGAATCCGTCTCCTTTACAATCCTACCATAATTATTCCAATTCCGTACATTTCCATCCATTAGGCAAGTTTTAAAATGTATTAAGGTGTATGTAGTACACTTTCATTGAATGACATTCCGTCTGTTACAATCAATCAATCAATTACTACACATAATTCATTTCATGAATATGGACGATATGAATGGATATATTTACTATTTATCTTCAAAACATGATCCATTTCTCATATAACTATGAAAAGAAAGCTTTCTTCAGTACTTATTTTAATATAAGATTATAACTGGAGATAAATGAAAAGACCATACCATGAATAAAAAATATAATCATGTATAGTAGTTTCTCAAAGTATTCGCAAAGTCAAGTGCTTACTTTTTGTTGTTGTTTTCATACAAAATTGCTTATGAATCAGAGTGTTAATTCAACAACTTTAATCTAAGAAGGTCGTATTTATCTGGACATTGTTGTCACTAGGGATTAAATCCTGCGATATTTACTCTTTCATATCTCACAATGGCTCCTTCTGTTTTGAAACGAATTATTCTTCCATTTTGTTTGATTGATGAAGAAGATGACGAATCGCCCTCGTTGGAAGATAAATGTAACTTTTGAAGTCATTATATCACAATTATTTTGTATTCAATGAGAGTGTTCTATTAGGGCTCTAAGTTGTGCAGATTTTAATATATCTAATTTCATGAATTTTAAATTTTTTTTTTGTTGTTGTTCAAACTAATTTATTCTCGTCATCCTACAAATTTAGGCTTACCAAAGGAGACTGTTGTGAACCAGAATTTATATCGACCTCAGGCTGAAGGATCCCAAATTCATCGAACCAATCGATATAATAGTACTTTGATGAGCAAATCTGAGATAGTAAGCCAGCTTTGTTTTAAATTTTAATTAATTATATTTGCCTATTATATTCCATGTATTTACTTGGATATATCAAGGGGGTAAATAATGTTTGATCAATTAGTTATTTAAATTTCAAATGGATTTTGTAATGAATGCATGAATATACAAAAGTAAAGGAAGGGTAACTCCAACACTCTTTAAATTTAGATTTCATACTAAGTAAGTAGGGGCGAAATAAACAGTTGGTGTTTGATGCTTTCATTTTTTTTCCTTTAGCTCACAGTGTTAAAATAGCATTTTCTTGCCTTAGTTGATCTCTATATACAACGTACACAGTGTTTTTTTTTGTCAATTTAATATCCTCATTTGCTTCAAATTAAGATGGAGTTCAATTGGACACATGATACAGAACTCCCCTCTCCACCACTCATTAATTTTGAATCAGACATTACTACTGACATTCCATCATCCACCAGACCTTTAACTTTAGTAGAATATGAACAGAGTTTAAATAATGATAAGGGGCTTGAAGTAGATGATGTGCCTCAATCGTTTTTATATGATTGGCAGATACCCCTTCCTTATGAGGATTTTAAGGATTTAGATTATCGTAATTATATGTGGATCAAGGTAAAATTACGCTCAGATATGTATTTGTTGTTTCTCTATTAAATCAACCACATTGCAACATAAATGGAGTCTCTTTCGACTTTCATGTAGTTGTAGGTCATATCAGAAGGATTTGCGGTTGATCAATCAAAACACACGCTCACACGCACACGTATCAGGAAGACCGCTCTTCTAGAGTGTGATTCCAATGGCTTCTTTTCTTTATTTTAACACGCATCTATCCATTTGACTTATGTTGAAATGGCAAATAGTTTTTTAAGTATTCGGTTTGAGATATATACTCAAGTGAATCCGAACGTTCCTTTTTACTAACATAAGTATATCTGGAGTAAATCATAACCTTGTTTTAACTTCTTACATTTAATTCCTATTGAGAATAAAGATGTGAACATTTTTATACATTTTTCACCTTGGATCCCTGCCAATTTTATAAAAAAATGTGTTTGCAAAATATGTATGTTAAAATAAATAAAAGATCTTGTACGCAAGTACTTTTGCTGCTACTTTAAACTAATTGATTTTCTTCTTATTTTTCAAATTCAAGGATGGTCAACTCTCTTGTATCAGTGGTTGCGATAGATTGAATCAAAGACAACAATTACAAAATACACCAAACCATCGCCGAGCGTTATTATCTTATGAAACGTATCCACAACCATGTCATCAACACTTATCCACACCTAAATCCAACTTGCATGAAGACCCTATGTACTCAACTGTGATCAAACAGGACAATCGGAAATGCACGACTAGGTTTGCACCAAACATGTCTGCACCGACAGAACTCTCCTATTCTACTGCATTAAACTTTGATGACGACTCATCCTCAACCATGAGGGACTTTCAAACTGTTCATTCAAGTCATTCTAATTCTTCATTTAACAATAATGACACAGAAAATTGCAAATTTAACAGTGACAGAACAAGTGTGAATACTTCATATTCCTCGAGTGAGAAAGGTAATCGGGGAGTTTTTTATACGTCATAACCCTATTCGTTATTTTTTTTTAAAAGAGCTGCAGTCTCAAGTTATTTTTAAAGCATTTGGACAATTTATATCTAAATTACACTAGTATATGCCTATAATGTATATTTCAGCAATGACGAGTATTTATTTTCCTACTGTCCTTGGATAATGTCCATCTTACGAGACTAAAAAACACTTAGAATTAAAGGCCAAACTAGATTATTTTTTAATAAATTTTAATTCTTTCTAATAGCTCGTTCTCTTGAGAGTGAATCCGAAAAAGCAAGTGTCTTAAATTCAATCAAAACTCAAAATTGCGAATTTGATACCATTAATTTTAAGCCCAATCATAAAAAATTGGAAATTGGGTCGTTGGTCGAGGTTCATGTTCAAGCGAAACCACTGTATGGAGTACTTAAATGGATTGGCCGTATAGCTCCAAGTAATTTGGAATATGGAGGAATTGAGTTGGAAGAAAAGTTTAGTGGGGCCGGTAACGGAAGCATTAATGGGAAAAAAATATTTTCTTGTCCTGATGATTGTGGAATTTTTGTATCTTTCTCCAAGATTTTAAAAGATAAAAGGTTTATTGACTCTGAAAAAGTATTAAATGAAGAATTGTCCAATATGAACATCTATGATTATGACAGTAATGCGGATGAATCATTTTCCAGTGGTGACTTTGGACATTTGGACTGTCCTTCTGTATCTGGAATGATTCATCCAATGGGACTAAAGGAGTTTTATTCAATAATTGGACGAAATAGAGGCATTCAAGGCTTTAATAACTCATGCTATTTAGATTCTACTATATTTGCCATGTTTTCATTTACGAGGTATTTATTTTTCGTTTTATATATTATAACTAGTTTATATTCATCTCTTAATTATACAATATCTTTTATCAATAGTGCTTTTGATTTTTTGTTGAATCGGCCTCCAAATAGTGAAGATATTAGAGAATATACTGAGTTACAAAGAGTATTAAAAGAAGACATCGTCAATCCTCTCCGAAAAAACTTCTTTGTTCGTGCTGACAAAGTTATGAAACTAAGAAAATTTTTAGACTCTTTATCTAATGTTCAAGGACTTACTTCGGAAGAGAAAGGTTAAAAGTTTTTCAGTGTCATTCATGACTATTTCTTATTTATTTTTCACTATTGTAAGATAATTAATTAGTGGATTATAAGTTTTTTGTCAGTTTATCAAACATATTCTAAAAAGTGTTCACTTGCATACTCGTGAATAAAGGTGGAATTTTTTATTCATGAGAATCTATTTTACTTCTAGATCCAGAGGAACTCCTGAACTCTTTACTTTGTCAGACACTTAAAGCAGATCCTTTTCTCCATCTATCTTCTGGTCAAACCTCTCATTACTATCAACTATTCGTAGAGCGAGACGAATTCCGTACAAATTATCCAACAGTTCAAGAACTCTTTGAGCAATCATTTTTTACATCAGATGTTAAATTAAAAAGAGTACCTTCTGTTTTAATTCTTCAAATGCCTCGGTTTGGGAGGCAATTCAAAGTCTACGATAAGATTAGACCAACTCAAGCACTGGATGTTACTGATATAATAGAATGTGGTAATTAATGTCAAGTAATTAATAAATGTGTTGCTAACATTTTCATTTTGAAGCTCATCGACAATGTACTATTTGTGGTTGCATGGCTGCACTTGAGTGCCGTTCTTGCTTTAGACAGCATGGAAACGGTTTAGATTCAACGGCTTTTTGTAGAAATTGCCATAAAAGAACGCATAGTCACAAGAATCGTGATCATGTAGCGAGAAATTTGAAATTACCGGAATCTATGACCACAAATAATACCTGTAATAGGCTTTTTATGAAATTATTCGCTGTTCTTTGCATAGAAACCTCTCATTACGTTACCTTTGCTAAATGTGGAGATGGAAAATTGGCTCAATGGTGCTTGTTTGATTCAATGGCGGATAGAAAAGGTTTAGTTTATTTTACTCATACATTTAAAACCTTCGTATATGTATATATATTTCAGGCGAAGCAAATGGATATAATATACCTGAAGTATCTCGCGCATCTAATTTAGGGGACTATTTAAGAAATTCGGAGAAATCAGATGAATCGGAAAATGAAAAATCTTTGTCACCGCATGTGAAACGTCTTTTATGTGATGGATATATGTATTTTTATCAGTCCATGATATTGTAATGATATAACTATAATTTTACCAAAAGCATGTTCTCGTTTAAAGTCAATAGCTCTTATATTCTTATTCATTTTCGTAAGGATTTTGAAGAAGAAAAGAAAAAAATCCACACAAATAGAACATTAAAGAAAGAGATAAATACCACTCAATGTACTCTTTATAATCACTTTTGAATCTCAGCTAGTCAAATAAGTTTTTTATTTTTTATTTTGGTTGTTAGATCAATTTTGCTTTTGTTTGTTTATCCGTTAAATGATAATATAATTAATCACACTTATCTCTTATGATAATGTGTGACTTTAGTATAACTATCCCCCCCCCACCCCCCACTATTAATTGTAAGATCCGAAAAAGTAGAAATTGGATAATAATTAACGTATCTGTTTCTTTATGTTAGTAAGTTAATATTCTTTAATTTTTGTAAATAAGTATCTTTCGGTGCTATGGTGATTGTTTTGTTGTTGGAAGTTTAAAAAAAGGAAAAAAAAATATTGTTATTTAGTGGAGCTTATTTTGCCTAGCAGTTAACTTTTTATTTAAGAAATCACATATATATATTATACAGAGGTTATATTTATGCTATGAAAATGTACGATAGTGTATTTTTATTGTAGCTTAAGAAACATATGTGTATTACATGATATATATATATTATAAATAATATAGTGTTCTAGTTTGAATTCATTTTAAAAATCTTTTTAATCACATTCTTTATTGGTACATAATTGCTTTCAATGTAATTAAGGATCTAAATCCTCGTCATGGTAAATCAAACATGAAAGGAACGACTTCGATAGATGAAGATGACTAGGACTGGTCGTGAGACATATGGTACGATTGATAAAAGTTTATTTAAAAAAAACAGCTGCCTATGATGTAATGGCTTTGGTGGATCACGTGATTCTGGTATATACATATATGAGAATCTTCTATATTATAAATAAGACTACAAAAGTTAATATAAAAAGTAGTTGAAACTATTCAAATTCAGGAATACCTGATTTACTTAGTGGAAATTAAGAAAAAACTTCCAAGTTTCTATATTTTAGATCTATTAACAAAAATTTATAAAAGTCGATAATATGATATGTCATACAAAGAGTAATCAAAAACTTATAATTATCACTTCACCCGTAGCAGTAGATTACTAGATAATTTCTAAATTAGAGTATTATAAAGTGTATTTGTGATATTTAGTTAAAGAAGGAAGGTTAAAATAAGAAATAAACGATTAACTATAACAAAAAATATTAATAAGAATTTGTCAATATGAATGAATCTAAAACTAAAGAACAAAAAAAACAACAACTCCCGAACAAGTTGGAAAGTAGGAACACAAATTCAAGCATAATTTATACACTTTATTTCTTTTAATTTATTATGGAACATATATATCCTTTATCTTAGATAAACTCAAAAAGCTAAATAAATTCCGAATTCAATAACGGCCTCTTTGTGGTCCTATCAATCTTTTTTGCTTGTAGTCCAGGACTGCCGTTTGCCCTCTTTTTTGTCTAAGATCCCTTTGCAGACCAGTATTGAGCTGTCCCAACTTCCGATTTAACTTCAGGAATTTCTATCAATTTCTCCACCTCTGGAGATACCCAACAAATTCTTGTATGAAGGTTTTAAAGATGGAGTTTTTTTTAGCGAAGAAAAAAAAAGAAGAGAAAATAAGACAGATAATTATAATATAATTGTGCGAACCACAGTTCACCTTGAATGGTTTTTCTTCTCTAAACCTTATAATCTGCTTTAAAAAAGTTTGCAAAGATATAAGGTTATGCCATATGTAAAGTTGATAATATTGTAGAGAAAAACGCGTGCAAGGAGAAGGGGGGGGGGAAATACATATGGTATCATTGTTTAAAATACTTATGTGATTATCATCTGCCTGCTTTATTATTATTTTTGAGGGTATAACGAAAGTATTTATTAGCAAAATGTTTAATGAAGATATACCACGTATAATTGACTTCGACGTTTTTTATCCGTTACAGTAGATTTGAAAACGTCACACTCCATGAAATTGTAATTTATTATGAACCTTATTCTCAGAATAATAGCTAATGAAACGACAAAGTAAAGTATTTCAAAATATATTTGAAGTTCCAAGTTTAAAAAAGAAGGTTTTAATTAAATATAATAACAAATATACCATCATACATTTATGTTAAATATACAAAATTAAACAATTGGAATCATATAACTAATAACAATAAATTATATATACAGAATTTTGAAATAATAGATTAATCCAAATAATATTTTCTTGTTCTTACATCGGAATCCAGTTAAATATGTCATAACTTTAGGTTGCAAAACACAAGCGAGACGTGGAGTTTAATCAAAAAGATAATCACCCCTCTTCTTCATGCGGAAGTTGCTATATACAATTGTGCACAGGATAGATATATCTCTACCGATGAGATCTAACTAATTATTAATAATAAAGTAAATGTCAAAATCATAAAATTAGACAATAAATATACTAATCAAAAAATGTTAGAAATAAATCCATCTTAAAGATTTAGAGCAAAAGCCAACTATGTAGTAATGTCCGGCGATATTACTCCTTATTAAGAGCATCAAAAAAAATATTTTCCCCGTTATTTATGCTTATATAACAACATACTAATATCATGAAGGATTTACACAATTGCTAATTATAATGATACACCCAATGTAACTACCCCCGTTGTTGTGACCATTTAAGTAGTTGTTTTTGCCTTTTATGAGTTTTCTGAACACCATTTCTTGGAGCCTATCAACCATAGCTAAGCCTTAAGTGATAAAGAAAAGTAATATTTATTGACAATGTAATATTGGAAAACCTAATTATCATACCCAAGTCTTTAAATGAAGAAACTAGTCTCAGACAAATTAGTTGCGAACGATCCAAAGCTACTACCCCCGTTGTTGTGACCATTTAAGCAGTTGTTTTTGCTATTCAATGAGTTGTGTATCATAATTCTTGATAATTTTGGTTAAAATAGAATCATATTTTAGGGTTAGATTTAAAAAAAATTCGAATACTTACTGTTAAATAGTACAAAATTCAGAGCTCCATTTCGAAATTAGTAAATATTTTATACTTTTTACTGATAACTTGATCGTCATTTGGTGTGGATGACTCAAAACATTTTTATATGTATTTCTATAAATGGCATCAGTACCAACAACCTCCATTAATTAAATGATGGTTCCTCGGGAAGGGATAGGTTTACCCGTGTATTTCTCCATAAATTTTTTGAACATAGATGATTAGCAATGGATAAGGTTATATTACATACAATCAGCATCTTTGAGAGATCAAAGGTAAAGTCTGACTTGATGTATTCATCGTTAACTTGATTTTATAGATGAATATCCATACTCTTGTTATGAGATGAGGATAATGAGTGGCGTAAGTGGATACTAAAGGCACATTTATATCGATAAATCCAACAAGCCATCTGTTTCTCATCCGGTAAGTATTTTCCAAATCCCTAGGCCTCCATTTCCAGAAATCCAGACAGAAGGATACGTTATTTTAGGAATTTTATTCAATTCTCTATCGACTAGCATTACCTAACATTATATTAATATTGAATAATAAAGGCGGGAATGCTAACGTTCTTGATTGATAGAAGAAGATGTATATTATTTAATCAATGATGCCATAAGTATTTCTTCTCTTCTCCTCGCACGCTTTTCTATTCTTACCAAAATTATCACCCTTACATATGGCATAACCTTATATCTTTGCAAACTTTTTAAAGGAGATTATAAGGTTTAGAGAAGAAAAACCATTCAAGGTGAACTGTGGTTCGCACAATCATATTATAATTATTTGTCTTATTTTCTCTTCTTTTTTTCCATCTTAAAAACCTTCATACAAGAATTTGTTGGATATCTCCAGAGGTGGAGAAATTGATAGAAATTCTTGAAGTTGGGACAGCTCAATACTGGTCTGCAAAGGGAATGCTCGTTATTTCATTAAAATGCTAGGAAATGATTTAAGAACCTTATGGATGGCAAACATATTATACAGCCTAATTTTAAGGAGGAATTGATAGACGGCATTGGATCAGCTTCAATAGGTGCCCATCCTCTGTACCTCAGGGTAGTGTACATACCCTTTTCTCTGTCTATATTAATTACCTGTGTGACAACCTCAGATCCCAAAAAATAAGTATGTATGCTGACGACACAAGGCTTGTTTGCCACTCAGAAGAGGAGGCCAAACATTACCTCAGAAGAATTTCTGAGGTAGAGCAACCAATGGAGAGTTCCTGTAAATCTTGAGAAGAGCTCTTTTATGATTTTTCGGAGCGGTCCTATTGATCTTGGAAAGATGAAGAGTGTGGGTGTCTTTAAGGATCTTGGAGTCTTTATGAAGCATATGTTATGCCTATTTTAAACTACGATTCTCAATTGTGGAATCCAATGTATAGAAAGGAAATCAGAGCTCTTGAAAATGTACAAAAACGCTTTATTAAGATGGTACGCAGCGATATATCCTATGAGGTTGGTTTACATTTAGTCGGGCTATTGTCGCTTGAAAAGAGGGGGAAACTTCAGGATGTGGTTATGATGTTTAAAGTTATTGATGGACTGACTCATTTTAATACCAAGCCCAAAGTATGCAGTAAGGTGTACAACACCAGGTTGTCATCCGATTTTTACTTTGTTCAGCCATTGGCAAATACAAATGAACTCCAACATAGCTTTTTTAATCGAACCATACGGATATGAAACAGCCTTCCCGAAGAGGCGAGAAGAATGTTTTCACTTTGCAGTTTTAAGAGACTTTTAAAAAATAATCCACATCTACTTTAATTCCACACCACATTATATCATTCCAATTTACCATATTATTTCATTAGATTTGATCATATTGTTTTATTATACTTAATAATTAATGTTATATTATATTTATCATGAGTCGACAATATTAGGCTTTTTTTTAGCCACTAGTCGAAACCAACCAAATAAATAAATAAAAAGATTCCACAAACTCGATCAATTTTCACTTTGCAACACATTTCCTTATTAAATTCCACGGATGTTTTAGTCGGTTAATGTTCGAAAATTGTATTAAATTTATAAAAATTCAACGAAAATCAAGAAAATATCTGAACAGTATTAGATTTTGTTTGCTCTTCCTTGAAAATGACAATGATCCTAATTTCAGAGAAACATATTTAAGTAAGTAAGAGTCCAGTTTATGGACAGTGGAATCAAGAAACTTTTTTTAGCCTTTGTTTCTAGCGGTGAAATTTCAGAAATCCATCAAAATATTAAGAAAAATAACTGAACTTTTTCGAATTAAATCTCTCAAAATAAAAATGGGTAGTTAATTGTAGAATAGCTAATATTTTGACAGACCTATAAGGAAGTTAAAAGAAAATCAAAGATAATTATAGTGTCAATTATTGATCTTTTTGATCCAATTAGAACAAATTAGAAATATAATTTTTATAGCTTGAGTAGATTCGTCAGAATTTGATGGGGTACTCGCATCACTTTGGTTGTAAAAGGTCATTTTTTATCATGTACCGAGTGGTCCATAAAAATCTGAATACTTTGAATTTTAAACTTCAACAATATATAATTTATGAAGTAGCAATATAATTTCAACAATATATGAGTAGAACATTAGAATTTGCAATATAATTTCAACAAAATTAATATTATAAATATTGCGTATCAGAGCTCTCTTAATCATTAATGTAGACGTCCTTAGCGGTAATGATAGCTTCCAGGCAGTGGCAGAATACCTGGCACCCACTGCGGAAGTAGTCATGGCGTCCCAGTGCGGGCTAACAGTGTCATTGAGGTTCTTGTTGTTTGGATTATGGACAATACATGCCTCCTCCCACATATGCACCTAAAAGGCGTAGGCTTAGGTTGGCCTCAGGACTGTAGGAGTACCAAAAGAAAGTTCAAAAGAACTCAAAAGACTCATTTGCAACTAATTTGAAAGAGCCTTGCTGTGGAGGAGATGGGTTGCTGGTGTCAAAGGTGGCCTCTACACCCTCACAAGACTCTTTTAACCCAAATTTTTTATAGCTCTTTTGGACAGTCTGGCGTAAAACCCAAAGATCTCTTGCATGGGCCATCATCGACTTGAGGGATTGGCCTGGCTGTTTTCTTTAACTCTACTAGTTCCAGTTTGGCCTTTTTGACAGACCTCTTCTTCATCTCTAACGTTTAAGCTAGAGAGACCATGTTTAAACATATTTGTAAATAATTGTATATGCTTTAATATATCTAAATATGAATTAATTTCAATCACTCAAACTCCATTAGTACACTTGAATTAGTAAGTCTTCAGATTTCAATTGACCATCAAATATAAACAAAATAGAAAAGTTATGCTATCGGGTTGAATTCTTTACATCTATTAATTCTTTTGATATACTTTTTATTTCTAATTTAAATAAGTAATAATTCTACGAAGGAAAATTGATTAATATTAACATAATAAAGGTTTACATGTGAAGCAATTCCTATCTATTACCAACCATGAAACGAGATTACAAGCCATAAAATTGATATATTTTTGCTTGCATTGTCATATATTTTTCTTTTTTGTTCAAAGTCCTGTAAATGCTCATCATGATTGCCATTATAACGAATTTTTTTTTTGTTGGCCTTTAGTCTAGAGCAGTGGTTGTGAAACAGGGATAAATTACCCCAAATGGGGTAATTTAGAAAGTTTTTGGGTAATGGGAGTACACCTTCCTAGTGCTAAATGAAATAATCGTATAAACAACTAGTTTGGGGCAAATTAATTTTACCACAAGTTTTTTTGGGCTAACGCGAACCCCTGCTCAGACGATTGAATTACTCTATGACACCTTTCATAATAATTAATCAGACTCTTGACAATTACAACTTTGTAGTCAAGAAGCAATGATTTATTTGGATATTTAATGTTATAAATAATAAATCTATTTACGTATGCAATATCCTGAAGATCAAATAAGATTCTTAGTTAAAATCGTGTTGATCTAAAGTATATGATCAGTTCTTTATTCCATGAGATCGAATCCCCCTCATGTCTTACTTGTGGAGCTTTACAATTGTATGAAAAAGAAATTATAAGCCTTTTGTTTAGATAGTCTCTATGAGATTATCATCAAAGTGAAGATTTTGAAGTATCATTTATAACGACGTGAATGATTGCTTCAAGAGTTAATGAAGCATCTTATGCGTTTGTTTCTGAGGTAAACTCTTCATCAGTGAAAAATATAGTATCATTCCTTTAATAAATTGTGAATGTCCTCCTCTTCATTGCACTGTCTACTTTGACTAAAGTGCTATAAATTTGGTCATTAATAATTTTGCTGAAAATAGAACAAATATATTGTGTTCTTTGTTTTCTTTCCATTTATAGTTTATGAACAATACATTCAATAATGAAATGGTTCTAGGAGAATTCGCCGAGGATTTTTTCTCGCATTGCACGCTTTCGCCGTGTGACGCTTTCGCCTTGATATTTTTCGCCTTGATACTTGAGGCGAATAAGTAGAAGGCAAAAATGTAAAAGGCAAAAATGTTAAAGGGGAATCCTCCTGACACGTAATGAAATATTCATAAAAATATACTTATACAAACATTTGTTGAAGCTTCTTTTATGTTTGTAGATGTTTTACTTACTAACCTGTCCACTAATGAAGTGTACTTTAGTATGAATAATCTAAAAGAACCAGAAATAAAAGATACGACTCTAATCCTGAATAAGCATTTACATTTGATAAAAAGTAGGGGTAAAAATGATCTTTCAAACCCAGAGGGACACCTTTGTCTCAACGATTTTAAACGTCTATAACTTTTGCATTTTACAGCAAAACAGAGCAAAATGTTCAACAATAATTCCTTATACCATAATTATATTTTTTATCATTAAAAAATTTAAACTATCCATACATAAAAAGTAGGTAGAATATTATTTTATAGAATTCCTTAAAACGACATAGTTTGAAGACTTATTTAGCACAAACATAAAGTCCTATGACAAAATGTTTTTTTTTAAATTTTAGAGATCTACTATTATTATTTTTAATTTTTTTTAAATATCTTAAAAATAATTTATTGAATATTAATCCTTTTGTTAGTTTTTTAATAAAAATTAACTTTATCAGAACATTTCAAAAAGATGTGATCCAAACAATAAAACATACTGAAAAGTTCAGAAAAGATCATTTAGATTTAGAAATAAACCTATCACCAAAGAGCCACATCATTATGTCATGACTTGTAAAGAGTAAGAACCATTTGTTCCTGCAGAGGTACGAACCTTTAAGATGATTTTGGGACAAAATTGCATCTTAGCTAATGACACGTAGAGTGACTACGTTTAAGAACAAGAGTACAACCTGGTGCAAACCGTTATTGTTCATTTTAAGTTTGTAAGTTTAAGATCTAACTTGCACTTAGTACTAAAATTCATTTTTTTAAAGGTTATCCTAGAACAAAAAAATATAAGCATTGAGTTAAGTAAAGGTTATAGATAGAGGGACTGTAGTCAGAGAAAGCATCTAAATCCTCTCAGAAAGATTGGGCCAACTTTCAAAAACAAATAAACGTACCATAGTCAGCTGAAAAAGGGGAAATTTTGCGATAATATTTGAAATCCCAAAAAATGGCGGTGCGACTTAATGTACGCAATTCGAAATTAAAGAAGAACAGGGCTGACTATAAAGTTCAATAATCCATGGTTGATAAATGATAAGCCAATCATATTCATGTCATTTTCCTTTTTACTTTTTTTCCTAGCTCTATATTTTATCTGATGGACTTAAAACAGTTAAGTTCGAACCGATAATATAAAAACATAACAATGTGCAAATATGTCATGTGGCAAAATCACTCAAGGAAAAATTATCAGTGTCAAAAAATTTCGTGGCAAAATGATCTAGAACCGATTAGAGGGAAGAAAATTAATTACTGCTATATGGAGGAGAACTTTCTACATTTAAAATAGCATTAGTCTAATAATAATTTTATTATGCATTTATATTATAATTTATACCAAAAATAGACAATAATACTTACTTCAGAATGAACAAACATTTGTTAATGTACAAAAAGAAAAAAGGGTACACGCAACAACCGTTTTTTGTTTTTTAATTTTTAACGTAGTTTTTCATTACAAACATGTCAATTCTAGTCATATGTACTACAGGGTAGGGCAGCAAAACGTGGACTATTAATTAATGTTTATTTTCTTATTACTATAGAAGTTTGACTTGTATGGATAATATCAATTGTTTTTGATCGTTCCTTGTTTTTCTTTTCTTTTTCATGAAGAGGAATTATCATTTTACTCAGTTGAAATAAAGATATTTAAAACTTAACATTGGTGATCCCGACGTGATATCATGCCTCCAAAAAAAAATCTCATTCTGATGGTCAAGACCATGCAGACAATGTCCCTCAGATTGAACAAAAGTACGTGGCGGAAATGGTCAGCAACTTAACTCTTGCCGTAACAGAACTACGTCTTCCAAAATTCTCATTGTTGGATCTGGAAATTGGCTTCGATGAATTGAGCAGGATTTTTCGATGAGGAAGATCCTTGTAGATCAGACCAAATATAGTTTATAGCTTCAACATTACCTGGTGAAGTTTTTAGGTCTATCCCTATAAAGAAGAAAGATCTCATGTATGATGGTGCAAAAAAAGGCAATTTTATAGAAATATGGTCTCTCACCTTCAAATAGAATTTAAAAAATTCTGATATGCTATGCAATTCATCGGGGTATTCCCCTGGGGAAGTTATAGATGAAGTTGAGCGTCTCCTTCACGAGGAATTCATGCATAATTTGTGTCATCATTTACTAAGGGAGGCCCTCATCAGAAATGCGCATAAAGACCAGCAAGGATACTTGAGAGCACAATCCCATTCGATTGAAAAGTTGAATCAAATGTGTGTTGCAGCCAAATAACTTAGCGATATACATATTTCCACTGTTGAGGACTCGTCTGCTTCGCCTCCTATCAATCATGTTTTCAAAAAACCTCTTCATAACACGTCCAAATTTACTAAATCTAAAGAGAAAAAAGATATCTGCTATTATCATTCTAAATTTGGAATAAGCGCAGCTACCTTTTCAGGAGCTAGTTGCCATTTTTATGTACTTGTTGAAAAAAACTAAATTGCCCGTGGTTGCACGGGACTAAGGTTGTAAATAAATCTTCAAACTTCTTTGCATCAATGACAATTCAAATTTGATTAACTTTCTGGTAGATACAGGACCGCAAGTGTCTGTTATTCCATTTTAAAAATGTAAAAGTCTTGTTCGAGAAAAACTCTCCCCTATTATTGGATATGGAGGAGGCCTTGCTGATGTTATTAGTACGATAACTTTAACTAACTATCAATCTAGAAAATCTAGGAGATTTCCAATGGAAATTTATTGTGGTACAAAGTGGTCGTCCAATTTTGGGTGCAGATTTTTTATATAATTTCAGATTTGGAATTGATATCGTCAATAAGAAGTTATTCCCAGATGAACCGTTCTTCATTACAGAACTATCAAAGACTCAAGAAATCAAATTGAAATATAATGATGTCTATGAAAACAAAAGTTTCACTTAAACTTATCCAGCTCACGGAGTTGAACACCATGTCAAGAGGAAGGGTCTTCCTTGCTTTGCGAAATCACGCAAGTTGGGAGGTGAGAAGTTAAATTTTGTACGAGACGAAATCAACAAATTGTTGAAGAAAGGAATCCTACGATCGTCTTCTTCTCATTTTTCTTCGGCTATTCACGTCGTTCTAAAACCGGAAGTAGGCTGGCGAATGTGCGGCGACTATCGTCAATTAAATAGGATGACGGACCTTGATCGGTATTCCCTCCCAAATCTAAAAGAGTTGGTCGTTAGTCTAAAAAGTATGACTGTTTTTAGTAAAATGGATTTACACAGAGCGTATAACCAAATACCTATGAATAATTCTTCTATAAATAAAACGGCAATCATTACGCCATTTGGTTTATATGAATATTCGAGGATGCCTTTTGGTTTTAAAAATGCTGCTCAAACATTTGAGAGACTCATTGATTAAATTCCAAATGTGTTTGTGTACCTTGACGACATCATTGTCGCTTTGGAGTCAATGGATGAACATTGGAAAACGTTGAACCTGGTTTTATCAAGACTTAAAACAGCTGGTTTGATCCTCTCTTCTGAAAAATGTGAGTTTTTCATGAAATCTGTAGACTTCCTTGCACCTTCTACTTCATCAAAAGGTTTTAGGCCTCTAGAATGTAAGATAAAGACAATCCAAAAAGTATCGACTCCAAAATCAAAAGATGAACTGCATAGATTTTTAGGCATGGCACAATATTACTCCCAGTTCATCGAAAGATTATCACAATGGACAGTTCATTTGTACCCCCTGTTAAAGAAGAATGTAAAGTTTAATTGGAATACAGAACATGAACACGCCTTTCAAAGTATTAAGAATAGTTTGTCTAAAAGTACTCAACTTGCATTCAGAGATAGTTCATTGCCTTTAGCTGATGCATTTGATACAGGGAGGGGAGCTGTTCTCGATCAAAAGGTAAATGGGAACTGGCTATCTCTAGCTTTTTGGTCTCGGGCTCTTTGAACGACACAACAGAAATATTCTACGTTTGATAGGGAATTATTAGGTGTTAAGGAAAGCAATTTCCTATGGGCTTTGGATGGACAAGTTTTTAGTTTTCATGGATCGCAAACTTTTAGTCACTGCAATTGCCATTCGCAATCCCTCCTGAACACAAAGACAGTTCCTTACTTTTGCATTCATAGCAGAATTCAATTGTGATATCGAACAGGTTTCTGGAAAATGAAGTTATACTGCAGACATTCTTTCTTGCAGTATAAATAACATCACAATAAGCCCAACCCTCATTGAAGATATAATTGAGGATCAAAAGAAACGGGATCCTAATTTAATTAAGTTTAAAATTAAACCATCTTTAGATACATTGCAGGAACCCTACTTGCTGGTTTTGGCAATGTTGACGCATTCCGTGTTGCTGTGTCATCTCCAGAATTTCGTCAAATAATCCTGCATTCTCTACACAAGGACAATCATCCGGGATTCAAAGAAACGTTAAGGGGTTTTTACTTTTTCATCCGCTGCCTAATTCGCGAGCCGACGTCAGAAACTTCACTAGAGAGTATTTAGCGTGTCAGAAATTCTTTCAGGACATCAAAACCAACGTTGTCTTTCGATCCTCCATTTGAAAGACTTTCCTTTATTCACCTAGTCATTGGTCCATTCCTACTAATTCAGGGACAGCGCTATGTCCTAACTATTATAGATCGTTTCACAAGGTGGCCAGAAGTGATACATATTCCAGATAGAACCTCCTAGACAATAGTTACAATAATTTTTGAGTGGTTGGATTTGGAGGTTTGGAGTTCCAGAAACCATTGTGTCTGACCAAGGAACACAGTTCACTAGTTCATTATGGATAGGTGTTTGTGGGACACTTGGGATTGCAAGCAACAACACAGCCTCGTATCATCCAGAGTCCAACAGACTCATAGAGGGTTTTCACAGATCTTTTAAGACCGGGCATGTAGCATGAATGCTGGAAGAAAAAGAAGACTGGATAAATGCACTACCTGTAGTTTTATGGGGATTGAGGAACTCATTACCAATAGACCCGGGCTCTAAATATTCACCTTTTCAATTTCTCACAGGTCGCTTGGGATCCGTGGACGTTAATTTCTTTAATGCGTCCAATTTTCATTCTTGTAACCGTGACGTCGAAAGTTTCTTTAAAACGATGGAGAAAATAACACATGTTCCTCCGAGACACTTTAATAAAGGAGCCATTAACAAACAATTAAAAAACCAAAAACGTTTTTGTTAAAAATAATCCCATAAAAGAGTATCTTTCTCCAACTTTCTTGGGCCCGTTTAGAGTGATTGAGAGACTATAGATTGGACTTGGGATCAAAAACTAACAATGTCTCGATTAATAGACTTCCACCTACATTTGCAGTTCCATGTATCCTTCCATCGTCTCCGCCTATAAGATGCACAAGATCTACAGCTCGGGAATGATAAACTTGTTTATTTATCAATATTATTTATGAAAAAGTTTATTCTGTATTGGCTATTACTAACTAGACGATCTCTTTACTCACTCTGTCGTCTAGTGGGAGTCCTGTAGAAGTTTGACTTGAATGGATAATATTAATTGTTCTTGATAGTACCTTGTTTTCCTTTTCTTGTTTTTTCCTTTTCTTTTTCATGGAAATCAATTATCATTTCTGGCAGTAGAAATAAGGATATTTAAAACTTAGATTACAATGAAAAGATTCAGTTATTATTTTTTGATATTACTAATCATTTAATCATCATGAGCGAGCAACAAGCAAAAAGGCAGCACATCTCAGATCTCCTAAATGCTGGAGTTGATGTGATATAGATTACGAACATTGTTAATTGTCCTAGGTGACTGGATTTTAAGTTGGCCAATATAAAAAAAAAAAAACTGGAGAAGACCCCTCCATGATATCAGGAAGTGGAGGGCATAATTTAAAGAGTAATAAGAAGTTCTTGTTAAGTTTGGAGATAAATATAAAGGATGATCCCACTAAGTCGATGAATCGCCGCGCCAACTACATTTATGTGGCTCCTAGGACCATCCGGAAGGCTATAAAGCAAACTTTGGGATTAGTTTCTTTCATAAGGACTCCATGCAACCTTTTGACAGAGGGCCTGAAAGCCAGGATGCTCGAAAGATGCAAGAAAATCCTCACATGGATCAAGGTTAATTGTGAAAAATTTCTCGTACAAGAATATTTTTATAGTTGATCAATTTCACGTCCGCCGGAACGATGGCTGGCTTGCAGAAACAAAACAATAGGTCCAAGGTGTTTCCACACTATATATCCGATCAAACAATGGTCCTCAGCGTTTTGGCTTCCGATGGGAAGAAGATGCTCTGTTTTTTTTCAAGGCTGGACAAAAAAATCGACCGACTATAAGATACTGAGGTACATCATCTTGCCATGGTTGAAGACCAACTACTCATAGTGTAACTGCGTGTGAACTAAGGACGGCGCCCCTCTCCCACGGCCGCCAAGTGCTAAAAGTTTTTACATATAACATTGCTCAATTCTGGTCCAAAGAGATATGCCCCTCTTTTTCACCAGATTTGAACCCACTTGACTTTTCCTTATGGATCACAATGGAGAGGGAAACCAACAGGACCTCACAACCAAATGTGGACTCACTGAAGTCCTCCATAGTGGCTGCATAGGACAACGTGACGAAGACGACGTTTAAAGGCCTTGATTCATAATGAAGATGACCATATTGTGTGATTTTTTTTTACATGTTTTGTTAATACTTTTTTGCTATTATTGAAAATATAAAATTATTAATGCATTCTAAATCCATCTCTCATGTCCACGTTTTGCCGCCCTACCCTCTATGTACAAAGATTTAAATAATATGAAAATTGATGATAGCGCTATTACTGTAATTGCAACATTAAAAGATTTTTTTAATTATCAAAGCTGTCATCATTATTCTTTTATTTTTGAAGAGAGAACAATCAGTATAAAATCATCACTAGTATGTGAAAAACAAAGAGTAACTTTGTTGTAGAATTATAAGTTTAAGTCTTTTGTAGACTCGGAGTAGATATGAGGATGGATATCGCTGTAATTCTTGCCCTTAGCATTCCTAGATACGGAGTGGGATCTGTGGTTATTTCCTTCATATCATGATTAGAGGCAGCTAATTTAATGAAACGTCACAACAGTTATGCTGCTTTTCTCCCAAAAAATTATTGAAATTGTCAGTGTGACCATGTTAATTTTCGTTTTCTTTTCTTTTTAACTTACAGGGTGTCATATTATTTGAATATTTGTGTATGTATATAGATATGTACTAAATGGTATGTAAATATGAGTTTAAGTTAACTCATATTCTATACAATATTGAGTATATACAGAAAGAAAGACATATAAAGTTTCTTTAGTTAATATAGATAAATTGATTAAGTGTGAGTGTACACATGATAAACGTAGACTAGCACCAATGATTTCTTGGTAAATTATCTTCCATATTAATCTTTGCCAAGCTCTTATATTCATCCACGCCTAATATTTCCGACCAATGCCCTGTACTAGAGCTAGAAATAAATATAGATATCTTTAAATAATTTATAATTAATCAATTATCATGTTTGACACTCGAGTTACAGGACGTCCTTCTGCAATTAGATTCTGCTGAAGAGCAATTTTATTGTAAATATTTATTATTTAATAATGCTTATTAATCACTTTACTGATTAACGATAATATATTTGAAATTTAGTCGTAGAAGAGTAGAAAAATAGATGAATTATAATTAAACTGGAATGAAATTGTGACATACCTAACGTTAATCTCGTAATTAGATCTTGTTACAAGGATTTACAAGGATCCAGGTCTTGTTTAGGATTTTTTCGTTGAAATTCACTAAGGAGACTCTAACGAAAGAGGTGACAAACATATCATAGGAGGAAAAAATATCTTTTCGAATTCTTTTAAGTTTTAAATTATGCAATTTGCTACTTTTCAGAATTAGGTCATGGGATTTTTGTAGAGAAAAGGTACAGTTTCATTTTCCTCGCGCTCCACAAAAATACAATTTATTTGGAAAAATTCATTTTTTTTTCATCTGTCGATTCTGTTGATGTGACGCCAGTGTCTGTTAATTCATAGATCGAAAGAAGCAGTATCAATATCTATTTTAATTGACAAATGTTCTTGTTTTAATATCAAAATTTATATCACATGGTGGAGATACAAATTATGCCACGTAACTTATAATGTATAAAGAATGGACAATGATGTATATAATAAGAAAGTAAATTGTACATATATCGACTAAGAATGTGCTATTTCATTTTTTCTTAAAATTTTATTTTACCCACCGATGAGGTTGCGTCGTTAGAGTTGGTGCTTCTTCGAATATTTATATAACTTAATTTTTATGTTTATAAAATCTTTAGCTTTTTTTTACTTCTGATATTCTTACGCAAACCTTTCCTTTTTAAAGGAGGAAAATTCAAATTATTAATTAATTAATACAAATGATACTAGAAAAAATATATATAATTTAAATTTTTTGTGGCTTCTCTATATGTTAGAAACATACAGACAGTGATGCCATATGTATTTTTAAGCTTTTGCTAATCATTTATTGTGATTACTGATATAGGAGAAACCATATTTTTGGTACTTTTTTTTTACCTAACTGATAGAATTTAATGAAATTTCTCTTATTGACAGAAAAAAACCACAAATAAAGTTTCCCAGAAAATTCGTAGTGGACCAAAAGTGTACAAAAGTTAACGAAAATTGGGTATCCAGTACAACTTGGCCCACACGTCATACTTTTTCTTTCTATCCCCAAATTGGATACAGCGATAGAGAATAGTATAAATTCAATTCTCGCAACCTTTTAATAATAACAAAATAAATTCGTTGCGTCCAGTGTAGGGAGGTGAAGTTTAAAAAAATAAAAAAAGTACAAAATGCACCGAAAATCAATATTTAAAAAAAAAAATCATTTTAAACTCATATTTGGGTGGTAAAAGAGATTTACAAAGTGATTATTTGGACCCAAAAATCCAATTTTTTTAAATCAAAATTTTGCTAAAGTTAGTTTTATGTTTGTCCCCAGTACGTAAGGTCTGTGTGCAAAAAACAAAACAAAAAATTAAGCCGAAAGCGGGTTAGTCTGGTGGAGCATTTTTCAAAGTTGTTTTTTTAGTCAGGGTATCTGTCAAAAGTAAATAAAATCATATGACACCTCAGTATAAAATATGATTAAAAATACAACTGTTTAGCCTAAATGCAAATGTTTTGTTTATTAAGGCGAGATAGTAATGAACGGAACATACTACGTACTCTGGATAATAATAATAAATTTAACCTTTAAAAATACAAATTATCATTCTTGATTGACCGCCCTAGCGAAACAACAAAACAAGAAACCAACGAGAAGTAGTAGTGTGGGATGGAGGGGATGTAGCCCCTCCTAAATTAAGGAATTTGATTTTTATTAGAAATTTTAAAATAAATTTTTTAATTTTTTTTCCACAAAAAATTTAGTTTATTGGAAATAGCTGTAAATTTTGGAAATTGTTTTCCAAAAAATTTGAAATATTTGAAAATTTATTTTCTTAAAAATTTAATATATGAAATTTAATTTTTAAAACTTAGTTTTGGATTTTTAATTTAATTTAATATTTCAATTTTTTTCGAAATAATTTAATAATTCAAGTTTTTTTTTCAAAAATTTGATGTCAGAAATTTAATTTTTAAAATTATTTTCCTAAACATTAATTTTTTGTGAATAACTGTGAATTTTTTAATCTTGTAAATTAAATTTTTGACATTTATTTGCAGCTTTTTCCAAAAAAATTGTGTATTTTCAATAGCTTTATTTTTAATCAATTAATTTTTTTTAAAATTTACTTTTCAAAAAACAAGTCCTGCCCAAAATATAATCCTATGGAGACTAGAGTGTCCCGTTAATGTATTTTTTTGAGCTATGCAAACAAAAGGGCTTCAACAATTGGATAATTTTATACAAATTATGAAAATAGTAAAAAAATAAAATTGATTATCGTTTGGAGGGCTCTATCACTCTTCAAAGTTTTGTAAAAATTTACATCTTCGCAGATTTAAACCGTATCTCTAAAATAAAACGAAAATGAATTTTGAGAGTTGTTTTATGATTAAAACAAGAATGGGCATTTGGTAGAGCACAAAACCTCCCTTTTGCTTATTTTGTCCGTGTAATAGTAATAACCTCTTACTGTGAACATATATAATATACGTTTTTCCATAATTAAACTAATTGCCTAAAATAATACAAAAATGAATATTGAAAGGAATTTTATTATTAAAAATAAATTATCCAAAATATTGAAAAATAATATAAGTAAATTAGAGATTATTATCCAGACAAAACTCAGAATTTAAACTAATTTATGTTTCCAAAGTTGGTCATTTCTGATCAAGCCATCTTTAGAAATACAGGGCGTCCACGATAAATTGGAACTATCTTAAAATTCAACCTGCTTTATAAAAATGGAATTTGGAGTGTATTTGTTAATATGAAAAAGTAACACATGATATTAAACAATAAATTTATTCAACATGTCCTCCCTCAGCAGCCACCATCTTCTCCATCCTGCCCCTAAAGGATTTGCATGCCCTGAGGACTTCGGCGGAATCGACAGCATTCCACTCCCTCGTAATGGAGCCTTTCAGGGCCGCATTACGCTCTTGTGGCTGACCTTGCACACCTCCCCCTCCAACTTCCCCTACCAGTAGTAATCATACGGATTGAGGTCGGGTGAGTTGGAAGGCCAGGTGTTGCGATCCCAGAAAGTGATGTCGTGGGAGTTGAAGAAGTTAGTGGTCCTCATGGCGATGTGTTGTGGTGCTGAGTCTTGTTGGAATATGAACTCCCTCCCAGCGGCTGTATCCTTCATCCAGGGGATGACGAACTCCTCCATGACTTCGCAGTACCTTATCGCGTTAACCCTTTCATTGGGATTGAAGAAGAAAGGAGGCATCAAATCACCAGTGCTGCAGATGACACCCAGGGTCATCACAGACGCCGGGAACCTTGTGGGGAAGACCGCAGGGACCTCTTCTCTCTCCTCGGCAAGCCACCTGTCATTCTGGACGTTGTACCTTCTGTCGACAGTCCAGTTCTTCTCGTCGGAGAAGATGATTCTTCCTCCATGGCTCTTCAGGTCATTGAGGAGACGCTTACTGTTGGTGAGCCTGGTGGTCTTCCTGGATGGCGTGAGGATGTGTTGTTTGGCCATTCACAGCCTTGGAGACCAGCTGCTTGCTCACTCCACGGTTCTTGGTCAACCTGGGCAAGGAAGTCCCTGGCGAAGCCTTGATGGACTTCCGGAGGCCTTCAAGGAAGCGGGGAATGTGGATTCGGTCAGTTCTCATGTTGTGGGCCTTGCGGCAGACCTTCCCGTCAACCTCCCAGGCATTGAAGACCCGGTACACCGTGGTCTTGGGGTAGTTAAGAAGCTTGTAGATAGCAGAGGGCTTGTGAGCCCGCGCGAGCCAATTCCAGGATGGCGTCTCTCCTTGCTTGTTCCATGATGACTATTGTTTGTTGTCAAAACAATTGTGGTGGAAGTTATAGTCTATTGTTCACGCAACCTTTTATATTAGTATGATTTAACCCTGAATATCCACATTATAGATCTGGATGAAGTTTAAAGTAGTTCCAATTTATCGTGGACACCCTGTAGTGTTACTTACACTTTGTGAAGCATCTGTTACCAGTTTAAGACACCTTTCCACTGATTGCGTGTGACAAGAAAAATCAACAATTTTTAATCTCTTATTTTTGATCATGATTTGAAGGTCCTGATTAGAAAAATTTCGAAGAACAGATGGTGCTGTAACTTGACGTTCATGCCAAACAATAACTTCGGTGTAGTCTCTTGCATAAAAGTTTACTTTTGGTGGTTTAAATATTCTACATTTACTGTTAATTTCAGTTTCCCTAGCTTTTATTATTCTTCGCAATGCCAACTCCCGAATATGGTCCTGCTCATAAAACAACATAGTGACAATTAGGTTTTCTGGGTGTGCAAAAAAAAGCATTTCTTTCAATAAAAGGGTCCATGATAGACCTAAGATTTTCTTGTAAAAATCTAGAGCAAACAATCAGTTCAGATAAATGCATAAGTCCATCTTTAAAAGACGTTTTTTGCTTGATTAGGAACCACACTGAATTGTAGACTTTAAGCACGTAGTTGACAATCACTTGCAAATTATTTGATGGATTATAAGTGCTTGCGTAAAGTTTGAGTAAACGATTAGCAGTAGTAACCCATTTGAGTGTGACGATTTTCTAGGTCTACAGTTTTCCAACTCAGAAGTACAGGAACCAGTTGAAACAGCTTGACATATTTTATACATATATTTTTTGATCTGTACTTAGTTGATCCGGCACATTCTTCGACAAGTTAAGTAAATTACCAGTCACTGCAGAAAAAGGAACGATAGTTTCATTTTCATAGCCAAACAATTGCTTTCCAATTGGTCTGTAATGTTATGTTGGACCCAAAGTACCACTATTTAAACTAAAAAATGAACGACGAAGGGTAACTCATTGGCATGAAGCATATAAATGCACCATTGTGATGGTCTCTCTATATAATTCGCTAAATATTGAATGGCACCACCTTTCCAACCAGTGTTAGTTGCAGTTACGTCACATCTAACTAAAATCATGCCATCTAAATTCCAACCTTGTCCCTCTAATACTGAGTCGATCACGTGATCGACTCACTTGGTCAATCAAAAAAAAAGAAAAGAACTAATAAAAACCACTGGGTCCTGCATCTGTTTTGCGGACTGAAGACGTAGTCCACAAAAAAAAACTATTCAAATTATACAACCGGCCTGCTGAGACATAGTAATGCCATATTTGTAAATAGCAAGGAAATGAATTATCATAATTCACGTATATTATTTTTAAAAAGGTGTCTGACGTCACATGTTTTCTAATTTTTAGGGGTTCAGACCACGGTCCATCGACTCAGTCAAGGATTATTCAGTCCAGTTCATTCACTCCAAACCGACCCAACACTAGTTAGGCCCAACAGTTTGAAAAATCCTGAGTAGAGATGAATTATATTTTAGCTGTGCTACTTAAAACAGATTTAGTTCGAATAGGACTTAAAATGGATTATATATATATATATAATAACATATAATTATTTTAAGCGGGTAAATAAGATTTTTATAAAATCAAAATTAAGAGGTTTTCTCAGATCCGGAATAAAAAAATAAATAAAAAAAATATATATACAAAATATATTTTCAGAGCAAGTATAATGTGGGCCAATACATAATTCTATATTTTCATTTATGAATGTCCTGACATATATCGAAATATTCCGTATCATCATACTGAAATAATTTGAAATCCAACTCGTAAACCTTTCGCAGCTTATTTAAATCTACACAAGACAATTTTGAATAATATAAACGAATCGGTTTTTGAATACTGGAACCTTTTTTCTCATTAAATTTTGGTATTTTTTCCCAAAAACTTTTATTCATGCCAGACTCTTTCAAAAGCTCCTTTATTTCATCCATTTTGTAGATTCCATCAAAGTCGATTAAACAAGGGGAACAAAGGTTATAAATTGGACGCCAGTGATCATTTATGTAACTCGCACTTATTCTCTCCTGCTCTATGATTAATCTGACGAATTGTACAAAACTTGGTATTTTGGGAATGCATGTCCCATTCAGTTTTTTTGTAAACTCCTTCGTAGGTTTCTTTGGCTTGATAACTACAATTGTTATTTACAATTCTATCTAAATATCCTGAAATAAGTCTTTCATATGGATGTCGGTGAATTAAATAGGTGTAATGGGAAGAGGATAATCTACGAACATCTTTTGATGGTAAACTTAGTTTAAACTTAATCCTGAAATGCATATAAGGAAATTAAAATTAACAATATTGATGGGAATTGAATATATTAATCATGGAATATTATTTTTACTTACATAAATGCTATCTTCTTTTTCATTTTGATTTCATGTAAAAATTTGGAGTCATTCTGAATATGGCTGTATATATAGAACATGGAGGATGTGGCTACTTTATGGGCAAAGCAATAGATTGTCTTTGTTTTTGTCTCTCGAATAAAATTATCTCCGTTTATACTTTGTCTGACTGAGGTTTTCACGCCCTTTCTTCTTAACACATTCAAAAACAAACAGGTACATCCAAGAAAAGCTGAATGATAATGAAATATGTAAAACTTACTCTCGAAATTCAAATAAACCAATTTCTTTCCCCAAGTCCTGACAGGTATCCTTAATCCATTGTCTTCTTTGAGTCATTTTCGAGACACGAGGGGAAGAATGAGGTATTTGCGTTTGAAAGACATTTTGAAGAAATGTCTTAGAGTATAAAATTTTAAAACAAATCCAATAAATAAATAAAAGAGCCAGAATTGAATATATTTTTGTACTTCCCTTCATGTTCATTTCAACTAAAGTATCTTTGACATACACATACATATGTTTCAAATACAATATTTTTTTTATAAAATACATACAGTTCACGTTACACATACATATACATAAATTTTAATCGTTCACTCAGAAATACATACCTATAAGGAATAAAACTTACTTTTCTGTGGCTCGCTCCTTTCATTCGGTAGACACGTTGTGCTTCAGGTGCTTTGATTCTGAACTATGTAGAACTGAAAGAATTTTTAACCTACATATGGCCACCAATTTGAGCTCTGTACCTCAATAGGTTCCAAAGTCATATTCAATTGGTACTAGAGCAATTTGCCTGCGAGGAAAATTGCCCGTGAGAAAATTGCCTGTATTTTGTTCAAACTTCCGTATGAATGATTACACATTATACATTGACTTAATACTATTTATGACACAAATCTAAACATATTTGTTTGCTCCATCCCTCAAGGGAGTACCTTCAAGTGTTGTGAGTAATATTATTACAATACAATTTCCTTGCATTTTTTAAAATTCAATCCAATCTTCTAAGAAATGGATCGAGAGGATTGGAAGGAGGGAAGGAGGAATACTTATCTTAGGGCCGCTTAAAATATAGGTTGAATAACCTCCACCCTCAAATTGTCCAAGGGATAGTGTGGGCCTGCTAAAAACCAATGCCAATTCAACCAATACATACATGTAACCCCTCTAATACCAAAAATAGTTCAAATGCCAAAGCTCTGCTAAAGGATAGAGAGTATTCAACCATATTTTAAGAGGCCCTAAGCTATTTAGCACCCCCCATTTCTTCCTCCTATATTGCAATAATACTACTCACACTTGAAGTTACTCTCCCTTGGAGATTCGAACAAACAAATATGTTTAAATATTTGTCACAAATAATGTATAGTGAATTTATAGCGTGATATCATTCATCATAAAGTTTGAACAAAATACTGACAACCTTCTCCTGGGAAATTTTCTTAACTGGCAGTTTCCCACCAGGGCAGTTTTCCGCGAACGGTTCAATTATGCATGTTTAATTTAAGCGTTTTGTGATACCTTGACCTTGGATTCTTTGCTCTATGAAGCATCATTATTTAACATACATAAGAACATCAATTTGAGCTTTTCTGTTTCTCAATATGTTCTTTAGTTATTCATTTTTAATTATCGTTAGGTGATACTTTGACCTTGACCTCTTCATTTTTTATGGCTTCTTACTGTGACCATATATCTATTACCTTCGTGCCAAGCTTGATTCAAATAGATGAGTAACTTTTGCCGTAATCCTCGTGACTAACAAAAAAGAGAGACAAAAGAATGGCCTCTGTTCAACTTCGTTGCAGAGGTAAAAAGTTTAAAATAATAGGTACTTATAAAGTATTGGAGAAATTAAATAGGCAAATATAAATGATTGACTTCATCTCCAGTCCGGTCAAGCAAATTTTTTTTTATAATTTATTTTAAAGCCTATATAAGTACTATTGAGTCATTTGAGTCTAGATACTAAAAATATAGATCTAATCGATAGAAGTAGTAGAGATGTGTGAAGATTGGAAAAAAGAAGACTAAAGTCGAAGTTTACAAAGATGATATGACAACATGTTCTCTGGGATAGTGGAGTAAATTGAACAATATATGTATATAATTATTACACATCAAATTAACTAAGAATTCACTTAGGCCTCAGGTCTGAGAGTTAAGTTTCAAAATGCAATTTTTTTGTCCAGCTGTGGAGGGGAGTTAAGGTGTAAGAACTTTAAAATGGTTCCGGGCCTTAAAATATTGGAAACTGTGGTAACATTAGACGAGAGGTACACAATTGAGACTCAAAGGGAAATTGAACACAGAATAATGAGTGGAATATCGAGGTATGCAACTCTCATTCGAAGAATATCCCCGCTAGAATTTAAATATGGAGCACGCTTATTTTACCAAAAGTCATCCATATTTTGAGGATCACTCCCTTCTCAAATAACTTTTCATTGAGGACGGAACAAGTCTGTAGTGGTTTTTATTTATAACCGGTCCATCAAGGATAATTATATTGAAGAGGACAAAAGCTCCCAAAAATTACTGGGGATTGGGATTGATCTCCTTCAAAGACTTTTGGAAGGTCATGCCATTCTATTGGACCAGAAGATTAATGGAAAAGGACTCGGTGTGTGGTAGGATTTTTCAAGAACAACTGAATATTATAATAGGTCCTACAATTGAAGAGATGGAAAGTAAAGCCCAAACCGATTAATTGTCATTTTGAGGGAAATAAGACCCTTTTGAAAGACAAACTCAGAGGTAAACTGGGAGTTGACGATGAAGGCCCTACCAATTATGGGATGTTAAAAACCGGTAGAAGATAATGGAAGACATACGTTCTTAGCTAACACGTCAATTAAAAACAAAATAGATTTTTTGAGGAAGATCATTAATGACATATCAAATTATAATTTTAGTAATTAATTAAATTTATCATTAACAAACTGCAGAATATTTATATAAGTTTAGATGTTGTTAGATTGTGATAGTAATATGAATTTAGGAAAATATATATGTGGATGTACGCTCATACAAAAAAAATAAAAATAAAATGGATTAACATCTATCAATTTGCTAAACATAATGAATGTAATCGTAACAGCAGTATAAACAACCGCTCAGAGCAACGTTACTTTTTATTCTGATGAGATTGACATTTACAACAACTCTACGAGCACTTAATGTACTCCTTAGATTATCAATAAGTTTTATTTAGATAAACAATAATAACTTTTGTAGCCAAAGTGGGTACAATTTATCCAACCCCTCACTCCATCTACACCAAAAAAAGGAAAAACCTTAAATTTTACATCTCAGCTAATGCTTCATATATATTTACATGTTGTGAAGGTTTCTAAACAGATGTAACATTCTAATAATACCTTCTCAACAAGGGCTTGGACACAGAGTACAATGTATGTAAAATAAGTATTCCTCGCTAAATAGTGAAAAAATATTTTTCAAATAGAAAAACAATTGTTTTATCCACATTGCAGTCCCACCGGCTTGTTTTTTTGTTTTTTTTCAAATGAACAAAGATGTGATGTATTTTTGTTTCAGCTGTTTTCATTAGTTTACTCTTGCATGGTTAAATTAAGTAGCTGAATTAACGTATTATGAACTCAAAAGAGGTATAAAATAAGATTTGGGTATGTATTTATATCAATAAAGGGCCTCCGTATTGAATTCCTGTTATTTCACACTCTTTCTTTGATACTTATTTTTCAATATATAACATAATTAATACCTATTATTTTCATCTTAATTAAATGTCTTTTTCTTTTTCTATTGCCAGTCGAGGTTGAGAGAGGATAAAAAAAGATGGTCGTGTACCGCGGTTCGGTTGGGCTACGTTTTTACTCTCTTGCCTCTATCAAATTTTAGTCATTATTTATTTAATTAATTTAAAAAATTTAGATAGTGCGGTAAGATTTAAATTCAAAAGCATATTTTTAGACAAAAATAGCTTTTGTGCTTGTTTATTAAGAAAAGAGGTAATGCCTTATATAAAAATACATCCCAGTAGACAGATAACCCAATGATATGTTTAACAATGTTTCCAAGTTAGCTTCGCGTCACCTAACTGTATAAAGAAAAATAATTCTTTATACAGCTGGTGATACTATGATTGCTAGTCCGTCTTGTTTATTACCATAAAATATAGACAAGCTCATCGTTTTGCAAAAAAATTATGGATTCATGAATAATATATTATTGTATAGCCTGTGTATATTTTATATCAACCCTTGATTTTGAGAGAAGTTAAGTATATTTAGGAATAATTTCTTTTCATAGCTAAGAAATTATTACACAATAAAATACGGAAAAAACTTGAACTTTATTAATTATATTTATAAAACCATTTTGCTATTACGTTATACAGTACCAAAATTTGTACCGTAAAGGGTGTACCGTATCGAACCGTGGGCTTAGCGACCCGTCCCATTCCTATTCTCTATTATATTACAATATCCTAGGTATTTATTTTTAACAACTGTGGATTTCTATTCTCTTCCACGACTAGTATTCTTTAAATTAGCAAATATTTTATATGTTTTCATAAGTTGACACTTGTAGGATTTAAAGCAGTTGACTCTATGTATTATGAACTCAAAAAGAGTATTATAGCAAAGTTTTTTATTTTTGTGTTTGCCTTTTTTTTTTGTAAATCATGTTTTCAAAAAAACAAACAACGAAGCTTTAAAGGGAATTGAAAATTTTAAGTGTCATTTTTGTATTCTATAGCTTAAATATATGATGTTTTTAGCTGACGGGCGTTCCTAGACTTGATTTTTTTTTGCAAAGTAATTATCAATCATTGATTTTTATATTAATAAAATATTATCAGTTCAATTTATATAACTATAACTAATAATTGACAGGTTGCAATTCGAAAAGTAAAGAAGGCTACACCATTCAAAATTTCACTTTTTTATGACAGTCGAGGTTGCAAGGGGAATCAAAGCATCCGGGAATTCATTATTTACTTGTTTTCTTTAACATTTTATAAATGTAAAATCATAATTTAAAAAAGTAGTCTAAAATATTATTACATTTTGTAGACGTTGGAAGATAGATGACACAGTGGAACACTAATTTAAAAAAAAAAAAATTCAAGCAAAAAAGGGAATCTATCTTTGAGCTCAATATCCAAAACTGATTTTAATTTTTCTTTAAGCCATCTGAATTCTGAAATATCTGGTATTATAATAATTTGGGTCTATTATCGTTCCGTGTCATTTGATACCCTTAAAACAATCCCCAAATTAAAAGTAGGATTAATAAAACTTATGTAAAAGTGTTTTTATTGATTCTGAGTATTGTTCTGAACTCGATATATTTCGCTTTTTGGGTTAAATATTGATGAAAATCGACACTCTTCTTTAGACCCTAATAAATAATTCATAATTCATAGTGATGAGGAATATCATAGTTCATATTAAAGAAAAATATTCAATTTTAATTTAAAAAAAAAATCTATTTAAAAAGTCTCCAATGATTTATGTTTCATTTTTTTTTATTTTTTAAGTGATCTCATTTTGACTACTCATCGTGAATTAAAAAAGGTAAAACTTAAATAAATAAATTAGATCCATGTGTAGATCCAAATTTCACCGATTTCTGAGCGAAATTTCTCATCATTAATGGGATATACATGATATACAGGATAGTTGTATAAAATATGAAAAGCTGGTTTGTAAAAATGAAGGAAATTTCACAGGCGTTTAGGTCAACTCATAACTCATATTAAAAAAGAAGAAAAAGGGAAATTCTTTAAAAAATGAATGTGACTTTAGATAGGATTTAGTAACTCAAGTGTAGTACTCCTTGGCTCATCAAATTATATTAAAAAAAAACTTTCTCAAGCTATTGCTATTCCCAGCAGTATAAAAACTAATAATGTGACCTTCTTAAATTACAGTTTTGAATAGGTGTTGTTAATTAAATCTTAAAGTTCCGATTATTTTTGAATAGCTTAGATTCTAAGCCTTTGATTGATAAACAAGTTGTAAAAAAATTATTTGTATATGTTGCGATGGAGGCAAGAAGTCGGGAGGACCATCTCGGACATCACAAGTCACAGTCTGAAGGATTAGAAATCGTTTGACTGATGGAGACAACCTTAAGGACAAACCCAAGAGTGGAAGACCAACCAAAGTGAAGCCTGAAGACATCATGGAGGCCTTTAAGGTCAACCCAACGATGAATATGCCAGAGTATGCAAAGAAGAAGAAGCTGCATCGGTTAACTGTAGGCAAAGCCATCTGAAAGGCTGGAGGAAGGTCGCTTAGAAGAATTGAGGGGCCACTCCTGCCCCAACGTCATAAATAACTCCGTCTTCAGCGATGTCAACTCTGGAATAATCTGAAGCACAACAGTAACCGGGCAATTTTTTTCTCGGATTAAAAGACCTTTACCGTTGACCCCGTCTACAACAAGCAAAAGGATCTGGTGGGATGCTTTGACAAGGCTGGCAACAGCATCAGAACAGTCACCAAGAACAAACATCAAACAGCTGCAATGATGTTGGGGTTTGTGACATCAACTGGAGTAAAAAATTATATACAATTTGGTTTCCTGTTTGAAACCTGCTACCTGCTGCCGACTACTTGATCATGTTTAAGGCAAATGTGGTCCCAAAGATCACAAAGACCATGATGAAGTCCAACAAGACTGCTACGTACGTATTTTAGCAGGACGGGGCTCCGGCCCATACTACTAATATAGTACAAGAGTGGATGGTAACCTTTGCCCCCTCAGAGCCCAGATCTGAATCCCCTTGATTACTCCATTTGGTGGCAAATTGAGAAGAATGGCTGCAAAGTCATCTACCTGAATATTGATGTGCTCAAGATCTCCATTAAACAGCAGTGGAGGAACATGAAAAAGGACTAAGTTCACAATATATGCAAGGGGGTTCCGAAGGTGGTTGGAGGCTGTATTGCGGCTGATGGTGGTTAGATTAATAATTAATGGGCATTGTTATAGGAAATAAAATATTATAAAATAAAATTTTCTATTTTATAACAGCATCCTGATCAATTATGTGTATTTTAATGACTACTTAGAGGCAGGTCTCAGTACTTTTTCTACAACCTGTATTTTACTCTTGAGGAGAGAACGTCTAAGTAATGAGTAAATACGTGTGATTATATTCATGATAAGCGGAGAGTAACACCGATGATTTTTTGGGGGATACCTTTTATTATTATGACAATAATATTAAGCAAAATTTATCGGTTAATCGGCACGGAGTCTTTGGGGTAAAGAAACACCCCAGTGTAGTAACAGAGGTTTACATTTTGTGAAAGAGTTTATTTAAAAATCTTTATAAATCTTTTTTTCCATAAATACATTCATATACAATATACATTCATAAAACATTTAATATAAGTACTCGTAGGTTGAATAATTTGATATGACTGAAAAATACAATTTTCCATATCTGAAGTGATGTAAATTGATTTGAAATATATTTGAAGAATTGGGTATAAAAATAACACACTTTCTGATGCATGCCTAAGAAAAAAAGTCACTAAGGATGAATAGTACAACCAATGTAAGAGCATTTAGAATTTGAATTGGTAGCTGTAAATGCGATCCTCGAGATCCATTACAAAGTTCTGCTGAGCAAAGACAAGTAGATCCATGTTCGTCATTCGTATAACATACTCGAAATGCCTCTCCGCCAGTATAAAGCTGCATACAATCCCGAATAACTTGTCCATTCGGTCGATCAATTTTGGAACAAACCCATTCCTTCATTTCTGATACAGAACGGCTTGTTTCTCGGGGATCTAATTCATCCTCTTTCGGAACACCTCTTTTAAGGCAGTCCTCCACAACGGTATCATGGTTAAAGCCCACAAAACACCTGGAAAAGAGAGTACATAGTTATGGCAATAGAACTATTTACGTATTGTAAATATAATTATATTTACAATTAATTTTGCCACAAATATATAATGTCTATGATTTAACCTAATATTATTACTCACTTAAATTCCTTCTTTCGAGGAAGCTGTACAAAACATTCGACTTCATCACTCCCATCTTGACAGTCGTGTCTTCCATCACAGCGGTACGAGTGAGGAATGCACTCACGCGGACGACGATTCCAATCATTGATGGATAATATCTAAGGGTTCAGGAGAACAAACACCCCCATAAAGTTATTTTTTCTTGTCTTTAAAAAAATGATAGGATTTTCCGTGAATCCGATTAAAAAAAGATTATGAGAGTCGCTTAAAACTTTTGTCAAATCATTCATCCACTCATTTTGTTTTTATTTTCTTCTTCTCATATCTACGTTTTGCTAATCTAATGAAATCTTATGACAACTAAGCTCCTCTCCTTTCAAACAATGACAATCATGCCATCTTTTTATACGGCAGGTCATATTTTTTACAAATCTACTAATTATTAGTTTTCATTTAATAAAGTAGGAATATAGTAAATTAAAAAAAAAACAACAACTCTGTAAAGGATATATAATACTTTTGCCCTCTTGGGCTAAATGTATTCGGCTAATCTATAAATACAATTTGTCAACAACTTCATGCTATAATTTTGATGAAAATTTGCTTGTACGCAAAAATATATGTATAATATATGGGCAACCTCCATGATAAAGAGGGCCAATTTTTTTTATCACTATCATTGGTGGGCCACATGGCCACGCACTTCAAATAACTTGATATGACAGATGCTACAAAGGATTCTCAATCAGAACACATAGTATATGTATTGATATTTATATCTTTATTGTACCAACTGACGTCCATTTTCTGTATATAAGTACATTTTTACATGTCCTTGATAACACATTGGTTTAGAAGTGATGTGTTTTAAACTTGTAATTGAGTTAAAAGTGCATAAATGTCTTCTTAATGACACATTTTAGAGGGAATGAGGCATAACTTTGTTCATATATCGATAGGCCCAAATGATCTACTATGGGATAAAAAAGCTACATAAGTACAATTGCACAGTATACAGTATATCAGCTGACATGATGTCTCTAACGCTTACTATATATGTCAAATACATCAGTGAAAAACTATCAGTTCGATAAAAGAATAACAACTTATTTTATCACTTTTTAAAGATTTATATTGAAAAATAAAGTAAGATAGAAACACTTATTAATCTTCTCTCCTCTCTGTCTTTTTTTTCTACCTTCATTCTTTGTTTCTATTCCCCTCTGCAACGGGGTACCCTCTGCTAGTATATTTATATAAAGGGTAGGGCAGTAAAACGCGGACTGTTAATTAATGTTTACTTTCTCATCAGTATGAAAAGGTTTAGTGATTATTTTTTGATACTCTGTTTCCACTGTTCTTTTTACAAAAACAAACTATACTAATCATTTGGTCATTTCATCATCATGAGCTAACAACAAGCAAAAAAACAGTACATCTCAGATCTCCTAGATGCTTGAGCTTATGTGATGAAGATTAAAGAAATTGTTAAGTGTCTAGGAACCTGAATTTGAAATTGGCCAAGATAAAAAAAAAAAAATGGAGAAGACCTCTTAACGATGTCAAGAAGTGGAGGGCATCATTTAAAGAGGGATACACGGTTCTTGTTAAGTCGGGAGAAGAATTATAAAGCAGGATCCCTCTAAGTCGAGGAATCACCTCGCCAACGAATTCTCTGTGACTCCTTGGACCATCAGGAGGGCTATAAATTACAATTTGGCATTAATTTCTTTCACAAAGACCCCACGCTACCTTCTGATAGAGGCATGAAAGCCAGGAGGTTCAAGAGGTGCATGAAAATCCTCACAAGGATAAAGGCAAATGGGTCATTTGTGAAAATTTTCTTGGAGAATTAGATTTTCATAGTTGATCAGTTCCACAGCTTGCGGATTTAAAAGAAAAGGTCCAAGTGGTTAACCACACCATATATTTGGCCCAAACAATGGTCCTCAGTGTCGTGGTCTCTGATGGAAAGAAGATGCTTCTGTTTTTTTTCAAGGCTGGACAAAAAATCGGCCAGGAGATCGACTATAAGGTGTTTAGGTACATCATCTTGCCATGGTTGAAGACCAACTACTTCAGAGGGTAACTACGTGTGGAATCAGGACGGGACCCTCTCTCCCACGTCTACCAAGTGCCAAAAGTTATGTGCAGATAACATGGCTGATTGATCCAAAGAGACATGGCCCCCTTCCTCACCAGATTTGAACCCACTGGACTTTGGAGAAGGAAACCAACATGACCTCACACCCAAATATGACTCACTGAAGTCCTCCATTGAGGCTGCATGGGACAACTTGTCAGATGAGTTGCTCATCAACTCCGGCATGGCTTTCTGGCGACGTATAAAGTCTGTGATTGATTATGAAGATGGCCATATTGAGTGAAAAAAGTTATGCAAAAATCTTGTTTACATGTTTTGTTAGCATTACTTTTTTGCCTATTATAGAAAATATAAAATGATTGATGGATTTCTAACTCCATCTTTCGAGACCACTTTTTGCTGCTCTACACTGTAGTTGTGAAAAATAATCTAAGCATCAGCTCAACAGTCAAGAAGACAATAATTTAAAGAAGATATCACATCTTTTATAGGTGGGTTTAAAATCTATGGAGAGTATATTTATGAATAAGCAATAGCCTGCCTGTTTTTTTAAAAACTATTCTTTTCTATTATGAATATTCAAATAACATTAGTAGAGTAAATATATCTCTGAGTTATCATATATTTAAGGCTCAGACCTTGGTTTCTACTCTCACTGAAATTAGTCATTTTTCCCAATTTTACACTAATTCAAAATAAAATTTTACTATTTCTAATGCATCTCATTTTTGTTTTAATTAATTTTTTTACTCATCTTCAGAAAAATATCAAGAAGTATATTCTTAGATAATCTTGAAATAAATCAGAAGTCATTAGAATTTTTCGTATTTTTGGAGGCTTGAGAATTGTGCATTACTTTATAGCAAAAATGCATTTTTAAAAGAAGATAGTTATAAAACAATGTTCCCTGAAGAATTTTCTTGCAGATATGATAAGAAATCGTATGAGATAAGCAAAGATTGTTAAATACTTAATACTTAATCTGGGGTCGCAAAATACAATGAACGAATTATTTATTACATTTAGTTATTAATGATTCAAATGAATAAATAAAGACCTTAATGAACGTCAAAATAATGACATCGCATCACATACATCTGATGTCTTTTGAATAGTTCGAAAGAACACATGTTTAGTAATTCACAATTCTTTGGAAAAGATTATTCTTATATAACGGATGGGTAAACTACGGAATATGAACCGCATGTGCTTCTGCAAATAACAAAAAAATATCTATAAAGTATTATAAATGCGATTGATGTGAAGTTTGTTACTTTTAACAATTTAAACTATAAATCCTATGGTAATATTCTTTGTATCTCTCAACCTTTCCTTCTCAAAAAAAAAAGGTGAAAGAAACACTTGAAATGAACAGGCTGTTAGTCAATTTTTCATAACTATGGGACTATTCTTCATTTAATAGTAATAAATAATAGAAAAATAAGTTGTTTTTTTCTTAAATTTTTTATTTCACTTGCTCCGTATAAATGCTCTGAACAACGTTGATTGGCTGAACTCAAATGACATTTTGTTCACGTGTGGACAAGTTATAATTTTGTACCATCATTACCAAGGGATTTTGGGGGTTTAAAAAAGGTTGAGAAATAACCATGAGGATTACTATGTCAGGGCATGAACATAAAAATGTACAGATTAATTTTTCTCCTTCTTTAAATAATCGTATATTAATGAACCATTAATTATAATTTATGATATTGCTTTTGTTAGTGGGTACGTGTAAAAAAAGGAACAAAAAAATGTTCTTAATTTAGTGTGTAAGAAAGATTGAGTACTTGGATACCGAGTAATTGATTTACTGTTGTACAATTTATTTGCATATCTTTTTTGTATACATGCTACTAATTAATGTTGCCGTATAATTATTATTCATTCAAATGAGGACAACCTCATTAATTATAATTTATTGTGTTCATTCAATTTTTGTCTATAACAAAAATCCTGCAGTCTTTTGTTAGACTATGAAATGTAAATAATGAAAGGGTATGGGAATACTACACATTGGAGACAATCTATTTAAATTAAGCGAAGTTTGTACCTCTAGGTTTTCTCTTAAGTCATTTAGTTGTAAATCCTAAGCACTTTTTAGCAAATGAGTTTTTCTTTTTGATTGCTTACAACCTCTACAAAGTTGTTTACTTTATCAAGCTGTTATCAATATTCTTACATTCTTGAGGAAAAGAAGTTCTGAGTAACCATGTATGTGTGAGTCTGCTCATGAAAAACGTAGAATAACACTAAAGATTTTTTGGGGAGTCATAAACTATATGACTCAATGCATATAGTTTGTCTGTTCGTCGACGCTTTATAGCTCAGGGCAATGCCCAGTACTACTGCTAGTATCGTATAAAAACGAAAAAATTCTAATTTTATAAAATGTTTTCACTTTTGTGAGCAATTGCATCGTAAACCAAGTGAGGCCATGTTGGGGGTCTAGAGTAGGGGGTTTAACGCGAGCGAAGCTTGGGAAAAAGATAAATTTGTACAGGTATTTTCTTTTCGAATATTTTTACTTTTTTAAATAATCTGCGGGGCCTAACCTTCATTTTTTTCATGTTTTGACGTTTTTTTATAGAAAAAAATTTGTATTTCTATTTTTAATAAAAAAGGTCAATCCTCCTTCCATTTGCATGGTCCTTTTATAATAAAAAAATATTGGTGTACAAAGTTACAAATTATGTTATATATTTATTAAACATAATGGAGCAGTTTCCACCCAAATGTTGAAGACACTTCATGAATTGGATTTAAAAACAAAAGTTGACTTAACACCTCAGCTGAATACTACTTGATGCCTTAGAAAAACTCTGATAAACTCTGCACTTTTAATACAGGCACCCCCATACAGATGATGGCACAAAAAAAAAAAAGTAATTCTTCTTGAATTATAGTCGTAGGTTTATTTTGAAGCATTTTTGATTGTCATCCATGTAAAAGATAAATGCTTCAAAAAGTACTTTAGCCTTTTATCTAATATTTGTTCAAAAAGAAAGTATTTGTACAAATCCTTTTTCACCTTATAAAGAAGAGGAAATAGAGAAGTCAACAAAGTGAGGGTTGGATGTGCATTATCTACTATTTTTCTCAATAAATCCCAATATATAGCTACTAAAGATGTTATGAAATAGCTATATTTTTATAATTAATTTTGTTATGGATCAAGTAACGAGTAGCAAAGTCAGATAATTAGATAAACATATCGTGTCCTATTGAAACAAACAGCTGTGTAGCAATAATCTGCTCATTTAAAAAAAAAAGAAAAAGAGGAAGACAGTACATAGCAAAGTAATCAGAGTAATGGCTTGTAAACCTGTTAGTAGTATTATAAAATGGTTGTATTTCAGAAATAACCTTTACAAACCTTCACTCTACATCTTTTTCCCTAAAAAATAACATTAATTTGACTTATGTTTCCCAATTTGTTCAGAAGTTATGATCGATAATGTATTTTTAACATTTAGTGTAACTTTGACCTCTCAAAATTTAATGGTCTCTTATTGTTAATATATATATTTCCTTCCTACAAAGTTTTACCAAAATCAATCCCTAACTTTTCCGTAATACTGCTTACAAGCAAACGAAAGAACTAATCGAGGCAAATCGATACTATCTTGGTGGAAGCAATAAATAACAAATTCATGAAATAATTTCGATTAAAATACATTTCAAAAGTCTTTGTATAGTGTTAATACACGGTCCAGTTTTTTTGAATTTGGGCATAAGTGATATGTAAGACCGATTTGGGCTAATCAATTAAAAAAACCCAAATTATTTCGGTACAACAGAACACTCTCAGACCGTTCTAAGATTTCCAGATTGAAGCCCAACACTACTTTATATGACCATACTAGCAAAAAGTTACCCTGCTTTACAAGGGTACAAGGAGAGACCAGGAAATCACATTGTCTATACTATTTCTTCCTAACATTTAGACCTCTTTAGTGCTGGTGAGCATTAGCGTAATATAGCACCTGTATATTATATGAAATGTATTAATACGAATTTAAAAAAATATAATATGTTATTTGCAAACTTCAAATAAAATACCAACATAAATATGCATGAAGAAATTTGTCTAGATGAGAAGTCATCTTTTATTTTGTAAAAAAATTACCAAATCGAAATTCGTGATGAAAATAGCAAAAAATTGTTTTGCACTATTCTTGCAAAAAAGAAAAGAAAGGTAGTTAATAGCATTTATTGGCATTGTGAAGAGTTATACTCGAAAAAGAATCCTCAGTAACTGGCGCATTTTTGCAAAATATTGCAAAAATTATATAATGAAAGGTGGGGTAAATTGAAAATAATAAATTAGTAAACATCTTTCTTCCTAAACTTGTTTTTTTGAGAAGCCAGTCACTTTTTGATTTATAACTCAAATCACTATCTGGTCTCCTTGAGCATCAAAAACAATTTTTGTGTTTTGGGTATTGAATAACCTCCTCTTACATGATGCCCTTTTAATATAGGCACCCCCATACAGATGATGGCACAAAAAAAAAAAAGTAATTCTTCTTGAATTATAGTCGTAGGTTTATTTTGAAGCATTTTTGATTGTCATCCATGTAAAGGATAAATGCTTCAAAAAGTACTTTAGCCTTTTATCTAATATTTGTTCTAAAAGAAAGTATTTGTACAAATCCTTTTTCACCTTTTAAAGAAGAGGAAATAGAGAAGTCAACAAAGTGAGGGTTGGATGTGCATTATTTTCCTTTTTTTTACTTTATCAAATGTAAATTAGGGATGTATGATACCTTTAAATAACTGATAAATTGGAAACTTGTTGTTTCACTTTGCCTTATAAGACCTACTAAGTTAGTACGTTGTCAGAATGGTCTATTTTTTTAAAATTAGAACTCTAGTCCATTTCCAAAGAACAAAAATGCTCCTGTAATTTTTTTGCAAATCTATAAAAATTGAAGATTTTTAAGTTTTTAGTTAGAAATGGAAAACTATTTTTAAACAGTCAAAGTACCTCACTGTACTTTTCCGCTAATATTTATGAAAAAGAATATTTTTCTCTTAAAATCCCTCCTAACTGACATTTCTTAGATTTTTAATATGTCAAAAACACATGCTTCTCTCACTCTTTTGTACGTTTGCAACACTACAAGGTCATAATTTAAAAAAAAAAAAAATCTCTTTTTTTGCTGTTAAATAATCCATTAATGAATACATCTTTGAAGTTTTTGAGGTAAAATATTGTCAAATTACTCTAATCAAAGGTTTATTAACCTCAAGTATCAAATATGATTGATAAAAATGATTATTTTATACATAATTTCTCTATTGAAATCATAAGAGTAAAAAAACTTTATTATGGTGCAAGTCCCTGATTTAGATTTAATTGAAGACATTGGAACTCATGTGGAGAACAGTACTGTCCTTGATCAAAGTTATGAGGTGTTGGAGGCGGAGGAGGAGGTGGAGGTGCTGGAATGTAGTCTGTGTTGGAGAATATATCGGAGTCCGGACTTCCATATTGCTTAGCTGAGTTTGGATAACAAATACCTGAAAAAAGGGAAAAACATTGTTAAATATGAAGTGCAATTTTGAATATATTGGTATATATCAATCGTAGTTTCAAGGGGGGGGGATATTAATAACGGAAAACAATATCAGCCAAATGGCCGCCATAGCTACGCTTACAGTACCGAAAAAATCCTTAATCATCGTGTTATCTCAAAGAGGTCATCGCAGTTGGCCACCAATATCGTGTGATTTAACACCTTGTCTATGCCAACATCCCAGCGTCGATTAAAGACCTCAAAGATGGAATTCCTGAAGCTATTGAGGGCATACAACAGCCACTTTGCGATTTGGTGATGGAAATTTTCATAAAAAGGATACGGTTCTGTAAGTGTAGCTATGACGGCCATTTGAAATAAAGACATGTTCTTAGCGATAATCATTTCTAGCGTGTGTTATATCCACTTATTTGAAGTGCGTGTTCATGCAGTTCATCAATGATGGTGCTGAAAAAAATATTGCCATCTTTATCATGGAATTTGCCCATCCCTGAGTTAGATTATAGCTCAAACTTGAAAACATATTAAGAAAAATCTTTAGAATTATCTTGGAAGATAGAATATAAGGCATATTCCTAAAAAAGGACAATTGCTCAACAAATGATTAGTGAAAATTTAATAAGGTTCAATTATGGCTATTAAATTACAATTATAATACTAATATTTTAATTGTAAAAAATATATAATTCTAAATTAACGCCAAAAAAACAACAAAAATAAAAAAAAATTGAGTGAGAATATATCTTAATGACTTTACTCCAAGCTAAGCCACATCAAATTTGTGATTGGGCAATTAATTTTTCTTGTATTATTGTAAAATATATACTTCTTTTGTTTAAAAATATTAAAGAATACTGTAAAATATATATTAATTAAAAAAATCGTTGTTTAGACATTTTTAAGAACATAATGTTTCAAATATGACTGTTAATTAAATGATTTATTTGAAGTACTTAAATTACAAGGAATAAGGGAAAAAAAACCTATTTAATTGCAGATACATAAAGTATAATTTTATAACCGAGGTTGACCAAAAATGCATTGATCACAAATCCGCAATTGGCACAATTGTTTTCCCCTATATATTCGAAAGAAACTTCAAACACTTAGATTATAATAGAGAATCTATGACAGAAATATATGACTAATTTCCGAAATGAGCTACTCCAATGCTAGAAACCAATGCAAAGCAAATCTCTTATGTTAGCTTGAAAAATTTCCTTGGGCATGTTAAAACTTTTTTATCGCAATTTGTTAGTGTTGTGATACTGAAGTGAAGATTTTTTTAATGCTTCTTTATTTGGTCAGAAGGAATTGCAAGGATTATATATAAGCAAACATTACGTTATTACAATTACTCCATTTGACTTAGGAATACTTTTTGAAGTCCATATCAAAAATGAATAGTTTCTTCTCTAGGAGCAAGCAAGTATCGAACCTACACCAAGGATAAAATCAACCATCCCATCGTTATTATGCTACGTAATTCCCTTCTAAGGGTCTTCAAACCAACCCAGGAAACATTTCCTCTAAAAGAATAGGCCTAAGTATTAATAATAAAACAATTAAGGAGTGAGTGAGAAAGGGAGATCCTCCATACGATCGTTACAACATTCTAAAATGCACAATAAAGGATAGAAGGATCCAGAAACAATACGTGAGGTAAATGTTGATCCGTTTCTCACGTCTAAACAGTCCTACCTGAGATACCGGGTCACCTTTGAGTGTATTATGTATATATAGAGAGAGAGTCACCCTGTAAGGACTGCAACAAAAAGAAAACACTCGTCCATGTCTTTGGTGACTGCACTATCTAGGGAGAGGACCCCCCAGAGGAAAAAAGTTATGGTTTTAACGACGTGGCTCTTCCGTTCAGAATTTGATTCAAATCAATTGCAAAATATGATTGCAAGGTCCCCTTTTGAAAATATTAAACTCCTCACAAATATAGCCTACATTGCTCTTAACGAATTTAGTTTTGTGATTCCTTTATTGTTTTTTATTTTTGGGTTAGATGATTATTTTACTAATTCGTCAAATCCTGCTTTTTGATCATGTTTTTTTATGAGGTGAGGTTTTTTATTTCTTTCTCGCCTACCTTATTTCTTTTTTTGTGAATGTTTTATTTATTATAGGTAGTGTGGACTTTTTTCTTTTACGTTTATAATACTCTGATTGTGTAATAATAATGAATTGTCCCCCCCCTCCCCCCCTCCCCAAAAAAGTATCGAACCAACACACATTGAGTTCAAGAGAATAGTTTCTCCCAATTGCAGGGTTCATCGAATTACGTAGTTCCACTACTCCTTCATTTTAAGTTGTGACATACTGGTTCATGTTTGATAAATACCAAAGAATCAATTAATTTATATCAAGATCGAATGGAATATTGATATGTATTTTCAATATTTTTTTTAAGCAGGAAAAACAAATTATTTATTTAAGTTGATGTTAAACAGCTAATTGAATAGCTCTGTGCTACATGATTAAGTTAATTGACGTATTGAAGTTATCATTAATCTAAGAGGATCAATTAATACTTAGTGTGATTATATTGTAGACAATTATTTTTTAATACGATCGAACATACCAGGTGTACAGAAAGTAATGATACCTTCTAAAAATACAGGATTGAATAGGTTTTGTTGATTAAATCTTAAAGTTCAGATTATTTTTGGAACAGCTTAGATTCTAAGCCTTAAGATTAATGTACATGATATAAAAAAATACTTTGTATTTGTTACAATAAAGGCAAGAAGAGCCATGACAGGCAATTTAATCTGCCCTGGGAGGACCACCTTGGACATCATGAAGTCCTTAGATGTCAGCAAGGCCACACTCTGTCGGATCAGAAATCGTTTGACTGATGGAGACAACCTTAAGGACAAACCCAAGTGTGGAAGACCAACCAAAGTGAAGCCTAAAGACATCATGGACACCTTTAAGGTCGACCTAACGATGAAGATGTCAGAGTTTGCAAAGAAGAAGATCAACGGTTGGCAAGGCCATCAAAAAGGCTGGAGGAAGGTCGCTTTGAAGAATTGAGGGGCCAATCCTGTCCCAACGTAAAAAAGAACTCCGTCTTCAGCGATGCCAACTCTTGAATAACCTGAAGCACAACAGCAACCGGGTAATTTTTTTATCTGATGAAAATAACTTTACCGTTAACCCCGTCTACAACAAGCAAAATGATCGGGTAGTATGCATTGACAAGGCTGACAACAGTATCAGAACAGTCACCAAGACCAAACATCCGGCCACGGTGACGATGTGGGGGTCGTGACAACAACTGAGAAAAAATCCCTCCAATTTGGTTTCCTATTGGATACCAGTTACCTGCAGCCGACTACTGGATGGTGTTGAAGGAAAATATGGTCCCATAGATCAACAAGACCATGAAGAAGTCCAACAAGGCCACGTACGTATTTCAGCATGACGAGGCTCCGGCCCATACTGCTAATATTGTACAAGAGTGGATGGATAACTACATAAAATTCTGGTCTGAGAACTTTTAGCCTCTCAGAGCCCAGAAATGAACCCACTGAATTACTCCATTTGGTGGCAAATTGAGAAGAAGGGCTGCAAAGTCATCCACCTGAATATTGATACCCTGAAGAGCTCCGTTAACCAGCAGTGGAGGATCATGAAAAAGGACTACGTTTCTAATACGTGCAAGGGGTTCCGAAGGCGGTTGGATGCTGTCATTGAGGCTGATGGCGACCAGATGCATAATTAATGTGGATTGTAATAGTAAACAATACTATAAAATAAAATTTTCTATATACAACATCATCCTGATCAATTATGTGTATGTTAATGACTACTTAGAGGCACGTCTCAGTACTTTTTCTACACCCAGTATATTATTTTCCTCTAAATGGTTGACAATTATTTTTTATCCAATAAAAACATATCTTATACTTCAGAATGCATATATTTTGATTTTTGAAAAAGAGGACACATGGTTTAAGTAGTAGAGAGTCAATATTTTGATATTGATAAATTTATGAATAAAATATCAATGAAAAAAAAAGCCTCAAAATAAGTTGGTAATTAGTACATTATTCCCAATTATAGCATTATTATTCAATAATTACTGATAGCTTATTCAAAAACAGCCAATCAACGCTCAGAACACTGATAAAGAGGGGAAAAAGAAGAAAAATCATCAGTTGACAACAAAGTACGTTTTTGAATTAAAGAGGTGAGGTATTGTAGTGAAGTTATTTTGGATCTTGAATTTTTTTACAGAAATATATTTTGGATTTTTATTTTTAAATAAAATATTTTTTGTATTTTTCATCTTATTACTAAATAATAATTTATAATGATTTCTTTTGTAGTAGATTTTTAACATCTACTAAGACCCAGTTGCACCAACTCCATTTAAGTTTTGGGCAACTTAAAAGTGTTTATGTCATAAGATCCTTGTTTAAACTTAAGTCGAGTTTGTGTAACTGGGCTGTAAATATATTTCATGGAGCTGGAAGTTAATTCATGAATGAACTAAAATGCCCCCAGATGCCCATGAAAGAATTAAAAAGAGGATAATTGGTCGCTCTTGCAATGAAAGTATTTTTATCTCAGAATCTTCATCTTAATAGAAAACTGATTACAATATACTGAGTGATCCATTAAAATGTGACCACTTTTTATTTCAAACTTCAACAAGGTATAATTTATTAATGAACAGTACAATCTCAATAAAATTATTAATATATGTGTGGCTGAGTTTTCTTAAACATTAATGTAGCCGCCCTTAGTGGCAATGATGGCTTTTATCCCAGCCTGGCATCCGCTGAGGATGTAGTACTCTGTCTTGGTGTCCCGTTGCTGGTTGACAGTGGCTTTAAGGGCTTCAGTGTTCGGATGACTTTTATATTCATCCTAATTACATGTTGTTTGAATACCCATTAATTAAAAAGATGAATAGTTATTTATATTTTCTAATTAGGAAATTTCTTAAAAATATTATAAACTGTGGAGAAAGGCAAACGTAGGCTGTTTTGAATATAAAATACATAGCTAATCAGTTTTTTTTTACATTTAAGATGCGGTGTATAAGATTAGTTAATTACTTTTTTAATGGGTATTTTTACCCTATGGATACTCACAAAACAAACAGGGTTACAAGTAGAATTTCTATGAGATTCATCTAGATAAAAGAAAACTTGTATAAAATCAACTTTTCCTTAGACATAAATCTTTTACTTCAGGTAGGGACAGCAAAACGTGGACTGTTAATTAATGTTTATTTTCTCATTACGATGAAAAGGTTAAGTAATTATTCTTTGATATTCGGTTTCTGCCGTCCTTTTTACATCAAAAAATAAGTTAATCATTTCTTTATTTGATCATCATGAGCGAGCAACAAGCAAAAAGGCAGCACATCTCATCCCAGATCTCCTAGATGCTGGAGGTGATGTGATGACGATTACAGACATTGTTATGTGTACTGGAAGCCTGGTTTATAAATTAACCGAGATAAAAAAACGGAGAAGACCTCTCCAGGATGTTAGAAAGTGGAGGCCATAATTTAAAGAGGGATACCAAGTTCTTGTTAAGTTTGGAGAAGAATATAAAGGAGGATCCCACTATGTTGATTAATCGCCTCGCCAACGACTTCTTTGTGGCTACTAGGTCCATCAGGAGGGCTTTAAAGCACCACTTGGGATTAGATTCTTTCACAAGAACCCCATTCCATCTTCTGACAGAGAGTATAAAAGCTAGAAGGCTCAAAAGGTGCTAGAAAATCCTCACATGGATCAAAGAAAGCGGTTCAATTATGAAAATTTTCTTAGACAAGTAGTAGTAGATATTTTACTTTACGCTGAGGTATCCCCACTCTGGCATTAAGAAATACCACAATAAAAGTGAAAATCTATCTCAAAATTTATAAAGATATAACTACTAAGCCTCACCAGGAATGGAGAAATTTTTTATACGCATCTAATGCTTATAATTATTTAATGTTTGGCACTGACCTTTCAAATAATCGCATTCTCTATCTATCAAAAGAATGGACAGCCGCTCAAAGAATCATCTCGAAAAATACTCCTTGTATAATTCAAATAACACAATCGACATCATTCGTCGAACCCTGAACAAAAAATCTTTTTTCAAGAATCTTCGCCACCCAAGTGAGCTTGAAAAAATCGCTACAGACGAAAACGTCCTTACTCTCCATGACCTAAAATGCAACCCAATTTTTGATACAGAAAATTCTTCGTTCCTTTACAAAGAATGCCTGTATATCATCTTCCACTAACTCCCTGGTGCCTAAAATTGAGTTAATTATTCGACAAAGCACATTAGTGGATGATGTTATCCTTTAGAGAGTGTTTTATGCTATTATATATTATTTTATGTTGTATTATTGATGTTTTGATTGCTTTTATTTTTTTCAATGAGCATTTTACTTCATTTTTGTTATGAATAATGAGGTTATATTTAAGAATATTAATTTTAAGCTATAATGCTTAATTATGTATTTTTTATATGAACGAAAATATCCTTGAAATAAAATCCTTGCTGCCGAGGAAAAATAAAATAAAAAATTATTTGTCTTGATATTGAATCTAATACACTCAATTTTGGTCTTGGTCTCGATCCTTATTTATGTCGTGGGAACTGATTTCGGCGGATATTTATAAATAGGAATTTTTGGCACTGCAAGTACTGAAGATTCATTTTTTCACCAAACGTCCCAAAAAATGAATATGGGCAAGAAGGACTCTGAAGGTCTCTTGGCCTACGGGAGGATCAAACAGGTATTTCAAAGATACAATGTCGTGCTTCCCAGTAGATCCAGTAGCAAACATTCGTTCTCCAAGGCCAAACTGATCATTGGGATGACTAGACAGAGACTGAGAGACAACGACTTTGAGAAGCAGCTCCTGTTAATGTCAAATAGAGAGCTAGAAGTGAAATGATTTAAGAAAATATTGTATTATTCGCCGGCAGACTAAATTTTAGTTCTTTTTTATCTACCTATATCATATTCCATATATATAATAAAATGTTGTTAATAAATACATTTGAAAAAGGTGTATACAACGATAATTTAAATTAAAAAGCTATACATAGGTTTAAAGAAATTGTATATTTGAATAAGATCGCAATTAAATTGATCAGATCGCGGATCGTTACATCGCTATCTCGCAGTGAATTAACGATTGCAATTTTTTATCTGATCGCTCATAAGCCTGTTTATATTAATGGATTTTATTCTTTTAAAATGATGCATTGTGTGTCAACATAAAAACAATCTTGAACCAAAATCATGTAAACGAGAAAGTCCCCTTTTATTTTTTTCATTTCAATTATAGGCTTGGTGGTAGTCAAAATTATTTGTTGGATGAGTTAGGATACTCAAGAAGTTTAGCAATAGTTGAGAACCATTCATTTATTTAAGAATCTTCTATTGGCTTTTTTGGTAAACATTCATTTTGCCTACTTTAAATATTCAATTTGCAACACCTCCAAAGGGTCTTGATAGAAATTGACGATAGTTTGTCGCAGAATACAAACGTAATCCACACTCCATTTTGAGAAAAATCCTTCTAGCTTCTTGCTTTTGTTCTGATAGAACAAAAGTTTTATTTTAAAGCCTTTAAAGTGAACTTTTTTAAAAAGCATTATTGTAGACTTTTTATTTATTTTTGTCTCTTCAACTAAGTTTTTGTTTATTCACACACATTCACATTGCACACTCAAAAAAATAATAAAGTGTACACAATAGTAAAAAAAATAAAAGAAAATTTGCTTTTAGAATCAAACATAAGTAAACATTATAGCTTCAAATTAATTTTCTCTTAAGGACCTCTAACATCCAATAGATCAAAAATTAACAAGCACTTCAACAGGAATAAGAAAACATAAGCATAAATAAAATAATATTTGAAAGGCCTCATTGTGAGACAAATATAAAATCCCTACTTCTCAACCTCCAATATCCTTACTGTATCTTTTCTAAATGTTAACAATGGTTGGTTTTATGGAAGAAAATGGGTAGTATTTAATCAGATCCAAAGTAATTCCAGGATATATAAGGCAGTTTGGGAATCTTCAATTAAAAAGCGCCATATCTGGGAGATGTAGATATCCCTTACATCCATCCCATCAATCACTTGATCCTCTGTAAAACACTGAGCTCTAAAAACTTCACAATGCTGACGGGGTTTTCTTCTTTTTCTGAATGACGCAACTGGTGAGTAAGAACATCAAACAGAATAACAGCATTCACAATATTGGGTACAAAAAATAAAAAAACTGTCCAAAAAGACGTGTTTAACGTTATTAAAAAGTCCACCACAGTGTATACAGGGTAGATCACTTTATAATTCCAGCATCCAACGATTCAGAAATCCGAACGTAAATTGTAGAAACCGCAGCATCAGGGGAAGGTGTGAGTTCGACTATCTACCAAGGGGGAAGATATATATTCCTGTATTGAAGACAGATTTTCTATTAAGGTCATGGAATTATAAGATATTATCCGGAATGGTAATATGTTCTAACTCTACTAAATCTCCTATATTCTTTTAAAAAAGGTTTCCTGTGAAAGTTTTGGGGAATGATGTCTACTGTACTATTAGAGTCAAAAAATTATTTTACTCTTTATTATTCTTTGAAAAGCCGCCCATTCACTAGATAAATTCATAGTTACATCATTTGAGTGATTTTCAGAACCGGAAATAAACATTTTTTAAACAGGAGAGCCCGCCTTGGGGCCTTTTTGAAAGAATTTTAATCATATATGTCATATCATTCAGGTCTACGCGGGTTCCTTTGCTAACGAGGATGGCCTTAGTTTTAGGACTTGACACTCCACTACTTTTTGCCTCAACTTTTAGTCCTTTCGAGGCACTGAACGATTACTCTATAACTAACTACGTAAACTTCAGGGTGACCCTTGAAATTTTCCCATATTTTGAAGTTTTATATAATATTTTATTTACGATGATTCTAGGTTTTGATAAAGGTGTGGTTTACTTTATTCGACTTGGTTGAAAAGTAAGGAGTGAGAATAATTGATTTACGGCCTCATTGTCTATTTTGCATAAGCAAATCGGGGTTCTGAGCCTAAAAACAATACAAAACATCGGCGATCAGGGAAAGAGGATCTCTTTTGAAAGTATAATTCGGATGATTCAAAACTCTTTAACCGTGGACGGGGCAAAAATAAACTCCAATTTCTACATATGGATCCTCTGATAAGTAGCTTTACCCAACATTATTATTATCCAATAATGATGACAACTGATTATTATCTTATTTACACAACTGTATAATATTGTATCATTACTAATTATCAGCACATTATACATCCAACATTATAGTAAATCCCAAATTAATCATGATTCTTCTGTCCAGTATCTAGTGCTAGCGAGAGCAACATTCTAACCTGTTTGGTAAACTAATAAAATCCCAACAGAGTGTAATTGAGATTAAGATTTGTCAAGTCCTTTATCCCAATATTGACGTTGTCAAGGCCTTCATTAAGCATGATTGGAGGTTAATTTATCAAGAAGAAATTCTTGGGGTGAGTTCAAGCTTCCACTCTAGGCTAAAAATTGTGTCATCACCGGGGGCTCTAACTTTTAATGATTAAATCTTCACTAGTGTGGGATAGGTCTTAAAAAAACTGCAGTTCTATCAGTACATCTAAAAGAATTTGTCAGTCCAAGAACCGGTCCTTATGGGTATTTTATAGTAACTACAACAGCTGAAATGACGTAGTTACTTATTATGTCATATCAGCTGTTGAAGGAGTATAGTAACCTTTTTCAAAGAGATGACATACCTTAATTTTAATGTAAGATGTGTGTGGCTAGAAAATATTATTATGAAATATCTCAGTATTCTGACTTACGTTATCAATGTTTCAGATTGAATCATAGAGAAAAAAGGAGTCAATCCAGACAGTAAAATAAAAGCCACTAAATCTTGTTATATTGACATATGTATAGGAAGGGTACTATGTAATACATTGAGCCAATTAATTACCCAGAAAACAAATACCATCAATGACTAATTATAACATTAATGTATCAATTGATTAAGGAATCAAAAGAAATGTATCAAATATGGTTAATATGCAGGTCTTTGATTTTTTTCATTAATGTAATTTATGGATGGACATAAAATTAATTCAAATAATATTAATTGACTACTCAAAGATTTTTTTAATCTACCTGCTACAGTCCTCATGGATTTAATTCTTTATATGTAGATAAAAGTTTTTACCTATTACACGTTAAAAATGTCTTTTTTTTTTGTCATGAATATGAGAAACAATTTGCAAAAATTATATTTTTACAAGTTTATAATTATTCTCTTTAGGGCTTATACCCGTTCAAATCATAATGCAAAGCTTTTTATACACTCTAAAATACATTTTGTTGGAAAGAAGAAACAACTCTTTGTAAGTTATAAGCATTTTTCAAAAAGATATTTTTTGCTGAAAAACTTTATGTTAATTTGTCATATTGTATAGTGATTTTAAGAAACTTTTATTTTTAACTGGACTCTTTGATTAATATAGAAACATGATTTTATTGCCAAGTGGTAAGAAATCCAACAGATTTTAAAAAGTTAAAAATAAAATTGAATATGTTTATTTATATCAAAATAAAGAGTGTTAAATTGTTCAGGAGTCAAAATTAATATCCCTAAATAAAAGGGATTTATGTTATAATTAAAACACGAAATGGTTTTTGATCATTTGGTAAAAAACAGAAAATGTGAAAAAGGAAATAGCGCTATCTATGTGTGAAACCCGGTACTTTTTATACGCTGTGTTAATGTAGATTATTGTTACAAAAATCAGACATTTTGTAAATTATTCTTCTCTCCCCCTTGTGTCAATGTGTTCTTATTGATAAAAAAATAGATATTACTAAATTTGAGGACGATGAAGAAATATTTGGAGGTACAAGAATAATCTTAAAGTTTGTTTTTATATTCATTTTTGGATAAAGTAGAAAAATTTCCTTTTTAAATATCCATAATATGTAACAATACATCACTTACAATAAAATAAGATATTATCTTCATCAAAAATATTTAACAGCTATTATCTTAAATCAACATTTGACTATCAGAAAGGAATAAGAAGCTGTTGAATATTCATTTCAGAAATATTAATCTCATAGTATTGAAATATTATTTTACCTTATTGATATTTTAAAAATGTAAAAATACTGAGCTCGGATGAGTAATTAGAATGATTTTGCATTGAAAAAAATCTTTATGAATTTAAGCGTAAGTACCTGTTTATTTTATCTAGTCAATACCCTTCTCGGAATTAATCAACTGTTTACATTAAAAACGTTATAAATTGAGGGATTCCTAATTTCCATTGAATTATTTTCCTCCATTGAAAAGTTGTCTAATTTTGAATCCATAATATATCACCTTCACGAATCCCCTGTGAGATCTCTGTATATTTATGGAACTTTTTGGAGCAAATACCTTCCTTATCATGTCTGAGAAAAATATATTTTATTTCGGGTTTTATTTTTAATATTGATGTCTTCTTTATTTTTTAAACATAAAATAAGGTCACATCACCCAGCGATGAGCAAAAAATTGCTTCCTACGGCAAAGCCCAATTGCCCAGTTCTCAGAGCCAATCTGTATCCTGAAGTTATGGATCTAATTTGCCAACTTCCCTCGCTTACATTATCATATCAACCGGATCAAAGCCCTCACGAAAGATAAAAAAAAAAAAAAAAAGGCCCAAGGGCCTCAGATTTTAATGTCTTATCTTGAGTCAATAAATAATAATGATTACGGCGAATTAATTTAAAAACTCAAGAACTCTGTATAAGACTTTGACAATCTTGGTAAAATAAATTATAATGATTCTTTTTGTTCCATAATAAATTATAATCTATTTGTAATCCAAAATTCAGTAACGATTTTGGATTCACTTTTATATTTCATTGTTAAATTAAAATTTAAGTTATACACATCGTCTGTTTCATTTCTACACATTTACTACATTAAAAAAAGAAGTTTAATATTGTCATGAAGTTGATTCCTCTAAGATTGACATCCACTCTTAAATACTTGTTCTCAATATCCGGACTTGACTCCAAAAAAACACAAGCATTTCCTTTCCTTCAATTTCGTTTCTATACATTTCGTTTCCTCCTGTCAGGAGTTTGTCATCATGATAAGAATAATAGCCATTGTTCAAAAATAAATTTGTGGAACTTCAAATACTACTCTCATAAAAAATATACCTTTATTTTCTAATTCCGAATTCAATTATCTGTATCTTCTCAGATTTATTTTTTAGAAAGGGGTTAATTTTGAAGAATTATACTATCTATCAAAAGTTTTGTAGAATTTTCCCTTAAATTGATTTTTTCTTTCCGTTTTTTCAGTAATAGAAAATCGTCGAAGCACACCAAAAGACGTTGAATCTTTTTATTGGTCAAAAACAAACTCTAAATACAAATGGCTGATTTTATCAACATAAGTTTTGAACACTTGTTGCAACAAAATATATTTTTTTAAATTACCAATTGAGAATTGAATTTGTAATAAGAAAATAACCCTTTCTTTTTTGATCAGAGTAGAATACACTCAATTATGTATTTATATTTATACAACAAACCAAACCCTATTTTTCGCCCAAGCTCATATTTTTGAATGTAATTGAATATCTTAGAACTGCATGACTACTTGATCCAAGAAATAACAATCTAACAATGAACGTGTAAATAAAAGCGCGAAATATTAAAAAAAAAAAAAAAGAAATGGGAAGTACTTATCGATAATTTAAATATAATTAAAAATACAGTATATAAATTAAAAAAAGGAAAAACAGTTGTTTTTTCTTCATTGTTCATTTTTTGATAGGTCTTTGTCATGTTAATTTCTCCCTTTGAAGTAAGCATTCTCGCCTATTTCTGTGTGTAAATTGTTTTTAAACAATAAATATATATTTTTATCAGCTGTAATATTTTCCTGCATAATGCCATGTTTTAAATGTCGAAAGTTCTCCTCTTTGTTGTAGTAATTCATTTTCTTCCCTACAATGATATAACAGGCAGATGATTTTAGTAAAAATCTTAATTCAGTAATGCTATAATTATTACTCCCCCCCCCCTTTCCTCACTCTTTACAAACCCCCCATCCCTCATTATAATTTGCTAAAGTTACACATTGATTTTCGGCCTTTCTCCTTCGTTTCTTTTTAGAAAAAAGGTTGGAGGTAGAATAAAGGTAACGATGTGAAAAAAGCAGCATATTTCTTGCATGGAACAATTGAAAAAAAAAAAAAAAAAAATGCATGTATAAACATTGAACATGCAAAATAAAATAATTTTTTTCCTTCTAAGAATTAGTAATGATCTTTTATGGTTTGACTTACCACAAATTTATATAATTTAAGTATGTAATTTACAAGTACATAAAGTATGACTTTATACAAGCTCACTCATAGTTACTTACAAGTAAATATATGGAGAAGGGGGCTCGCGTATTATCCAGAGAAAAAACTATTATCAAGACTATACGTTAGGATTGATCTCCTGATCACTTGCTTTACACCTACAGAAGAATTCACAGAAAATTGTGTATATAATTATTTCATAATACATAAATATCCTTCTTTTAATTATTAGGTCGACTGAAGAGTTCGTAGACTGACACAATCATGGCACCACTGCCATATAATTTTATGTTTTTAACCCTTTTTTAGTGAACTGATTTTGAATTTTAATGCTGGAAATAGGATTTGATATGCTCTTGAAACATATTTCAGAATGATTGCAATTCGCAATTTTGCAATTTTTCATCAAATTTGTTCACTTTTAAGTCTTTCTTTTACTTTTTGTCCGTTTCCCATTTTTTTCAATTAAAGGTATAGGCATTGCTACAAATGTAATATCAGATGCTATCCCAAATATCAGACTCAATCTCATCTTCTAAGCTAAGGAGTATATTTTTTATTCCAAAAGATCGTTAAAAGTAATTAAAAATTCATAGAAGTTTGTATCGAAAATGAAATTAAGTATATTATTTCAACTATAATAACCACAAAATAAATATATTAATGATGCTCAAATATAATATTGCTATGATTTTATTTAGCGTAATTTTAAGTATATGTCGGGGGGGGGGGTTAAAGTAGGTATCAATCCTCCAACTCTACGTGTAGAAGCTTATCAGCTGTCAGACAATTCGTGACATACAGAGTATTGTGAGTGAAGACACTTTTGTGTTTGTTATACATCCTGTCAAATAAGTACCAGGAATTGTTAAATAAAACACAAATTTCACATTTAATCATGAAAGTTTATTTCGTTGCCTTCAGTGTAATCTCCATTGGATGGAATACACATATGCCAACGTTTTTTTCTACTCCTTGAAATATTTTTTATAGGGACTTTTTGGCGTGGCCTTAAGCTCCTTCCACGAATTTTGTTTTATGGATTCAATAGACTACAAATGGGTTCCACGGAGTGGGAATTTAAGTTTGAGGACAAAAAAAAAAGTCATAATCAGATGAATATGGTGGTTGATCGATGGTATTTATTACATTTTTAGGTTTGAATTCGCTCACAATCGTAGCTCTGTGCAAAGGCGCGTTATCATCGTATATAATCCACAAGTTGATCTTCCAATAATTCCAGCCGTTTTTCTCACGCAAACGCATTAGTACACCCAAATAGTACTCTTTATTAACCGATTGTCCCTTTGGAACGAATTCATGATGCACCAGATCACAGATATCAAAGAAAACAATGACCATCACCTTGACTTTGTCTTCAACTTCTACCGTCCCTCCTTGAACACTTTGTACTACTCATATACTAAAAGCTTTTTTTACATTGTCAATGCGTCAGCACATGAAATTTAAGGCAAACTCTTTTTTGAATAATTTCGTTCATTATAAAAATAGCGGAGCACTAGTGAGGTAACGATCATGAGTCTTCTTTCTAAGTGCTCCAGTCCATGAGACTCCTTGAAAACCTTGGCAACTTCGTTAACTCAATATTATTTGGCGTGGACCAGGCACGGAGGCACACAATAATAGGGCCACAGAGTTCGTATTCGGAAGAAATCTCAAGGTTTTTGTACTATTTTTTAATATATGTAGTTTTGTCAGCATAATCTGACCAACAAACTTTCATAAATGTAAATCTCAGGTTTCCCAAGATGTTGAGGTTTAAACTTGTTCCACATTTAAAATTCACAGCCTGTATCTGTAGAGCTAGCATAGAATTTATGATTTCTTTTTTTAAACATAAAAATAAATAATAAAATTTAAATGTAATTATTATTTATCAACATGGATCCCGCAACTTACAGAATTATTTCTCCGGAAATGAGAAACCTACATATGTATATAATATCTAGGCAGAAGTTGAGTCATGATGATGATTTATGACTGCGGAGTATACATGCATATATAAAAAAATATTACTCATGATTACTTTTTCATATTATTATTATTTTAATCTAACGTACGCTACTACCCATATGACTGGAAAAATAGTATGTCGTTTCTTCACCGTCTAATACACATCCACAGGCAGTTGAAATTTTTTTTCCTGAAATGTGCAAGCACACCAACTCACTCAATTCTTCCCGGCATTTCTGGAACGGCTCTGTTTGTGGACACCTAATAACAACAACCAATATCAGGTAATCCTGTTCGTCTCTAATAAATGATCAAATTATCCCATTCATTTATTTGTAAGTTTAATAAATTGATTAAACTAGACTCCATTGTCTTAGCCCTATTTCGGATCTATTAATAATTCAAAAACAATACTAAGAAAGAAAACAAAAACCACTTGAATAAAAATCAATAATAATTCAACTCTACAAAGAAGATATATAGCTTGATAGTCAATACATATATTATAAAGAACTTGAAGGTTCTTTAAATATATTAGTTTCTTAGCCAAATGCAAGGGTATTTTTTCTTATATATTCTATATGAATCCTAGTTCAATAAACAATGCTTAACTACTTATGTATATTCCGTTGTTACTTTTATTGTATCACGCAACCTCCCCTCCAAAAACAAATAAAAAAGTGACAAAATCAGTTGGTAGTTCTTGACTAATTCTTCTCAACTATGAAAGTATTATTTCATAAGGACTGTTCACTGCTTAAAAGGTGATAATTTCTAATCAACGCTTAAAAAACTGATTAGGAGCAGAAGTATCCACAGCTGACATCCCAAATTCAATGTATATTTTTATGCTGGGGAGGTATCACCGGGATTTACAAAAAAGCAAAAAAATCTTATTTACAGGATGGTCCAGATAAATTGGTTAAATCTAGAACAAACTACCTAGATGGAGTAAAACCATAATTTGTGTATCATTTGTAAGCTACGTTTAATGACATTCAATTATTCATTTTGATATTTGAATCTTTGGATACCCTTGGACACACGGCGCCGGAGGTCTGGCAGGTCAGTGCAACCTTGGACAGATCCAGGTTTGCCATTGTACTGGTTCTAGTTTTGCACTCTTAATCTACATTTCCTTGATTGTTGGAGTAGCCACAGGAAGATATTCCACCTTCCAACAAGACAGTACAGTGGCCCACAAGCACAAAACAGTGCAGGATGTCTTGTCCACAAAATGTCCTCATTCTTCGATCCACGATTTTTGCCTTGCAAACACCCCCGACATGAACACATGTCATTTCTATCTCTTGGGGAGGATCGAGCATGAGGCGTGAGCCATGTATCATTCATCTTTAGAGACCCTGAAGAAGTCGATTACACGTACAAAGCTGGATCTGCACGAGGTGGCCCGGGCCTGCCAATGCTTTTGGAACCATGTGGCGGATCTAGTTTATCTGGTTCATATGTTATCAGCCTTTAAAGAATTATATAATTTATTTGGACAACCCGGTACATAATTTATCACTTTTTTATTTCAATTTTGTTGTTAAATATAGACTTGAATTTTATTTATTATGAAAAGTTTTTTACTTTAAATGATGGATCCGACTAATATTTTAATGAATTTTAGGACTATTGCATAGGTATAATTCGTTGTATCACTACTTTAAGTATAAACAAATTACCTACTTTCGTACACTATTCTGAAGAGTATTTATTGTTTTCCAAATCTGTGATCATTTTTCTCTATGAAATAATCACCATTGTGTGTTTGTTCATGAAAGACAGAGATAACAATGATGATTTCTTGTAGAGTTATAAATAGGGCTGTAAATCTTAAGTATTTTCGGATTTAAAAAATATAAATAAGGTAACCCTGTCAATTTGACGAATGTCTGAGGGAAGAGCGGCTAAGCTGTCAAGAAGTTTCATTGAATTAGCTGCAAGCAGACATGATATGAAAGAAAAAAACACGAACCCAACTCCGTATCTAGCAATGCTATAGGGAGAAATTAATCCCATGTCTATTCTCCATTCTATTTTGAGTCCAACGAAGACTTACCATAAAGTTATTTGTGTTGATGAAAGTTGTGTGTATTTTGGGCATTAAAAAGAAAAGAGTCCGAAAATCAAGATGATAACCCTCACCATTTGAAGAATGCCTTGATGGAGAGCAGCATAGATGTCATGATGTTTCTTTATACACATGCTTTTGAACGGTGTTCCATAGAACGTGTGTTCAATGAACGGAACGTATTTTTTTTAATTTTGAACACTGAACGTTCTACGCTAAAAATCAGAATTTAGCGTTCTGTTCTAGTAATACTTACAAAAAATTGAAGAAATCAAAGTTTACGTATTTTTTTTAGTTTTTTAAGTATGATTTAAATGGCCTATTAGGTAAAGACAAACACTTGGGAGACCTATTTAGTGGGAGTGCTGTAGGGGCACTTTTTAAAGCCTCTTATTAAACATGAAAGTTTCAAGTATAATACCTTAACTAGAACATATGTTCTTGACTTGTTCAATAATTCAGAATCATGGCCGAGGCTCATCATTTGGCTTGAATGTCAGCAAGTGTGCCACTGAAAATAATAAACTATGCTACCTTGTGTTGCGAGGGCCGCAGTATAGTCCTGCTGGAACACATAGTGTCTTTCTGGGTAGTTATACTTCATCCAGGGTAAAGTCACTCCCTTGAAGACGCTCTGGTACTCCTCGGCCCAAATTTGCAGGCCTTTTGGGAACCAATAGGGGGAGAATCGTCTTCCCATCTGATGGCATGATTTCCAGCATCAACACTGAGGCTGGGAACTTAGTCTGGTGAACCAGCATAACCTCATTGATCACGAAGGCGTGGTAGCATTCGCTCCTGGAGTTTCTCGGCAAGTCCATTGTCCAATTTTCTTGTTTTACTGGGAACGAATCAAATCGACAATGAATGAACCAATTTTAGTCAATTATAGCTCATATGAACGCTATTATTCACTGGATTATTGTGTTAAAAATTATTGAAACCTGGTTCTCAAATGAAGCTTCCCCTAATACTTTCAAAGTGGGAGTTGTGATTTACTGTCGTACAATATATTTAGCAATACCTAATGATTCGAACGTGGAACGGAACGGAAATCATGGCTGAACGATGAACGAAGAAAAAAAAATGAACAGAACGGAAGAATATCGGAACGCTTACAAGCCTGATTATGTTTGCTACAATCAGCTGTGATAAGGGAAGGAGAAGAGATGGAAATAAACTAACACATCTGCAAGAATTACTTCGATGTCGACCCTCAATTCTACTCTGATTCCAACAAGGACGTACAATTATAAATCCATAATAAATATCTACGTCTTTTATTTGCACACACAAAAACTCATTATTCAGATTACCAATTAAAAAAAAAAAAAAAAAAAAAAATCAAAATCGGCCAGCTAAAAATACATACGATTTACATCACTCTGCAACAAATCATCAAAATTACAATACGTCATGCATGAACACACACACTCGTGGTTACACTTGATAATACGAAGTTATCTTCTAAAGAATGAAAAAATAATGCTTAATAAACAGCTTTGGAAAAAAAAACATTGTTCACATTGCCAACAACAACAAAAACTCGAACGTTAGTTATACGTGTAAGTCCTTGTTGGACTCTAAGTAGAATTCAGGATCGACATTGGATAATTTATGCATTAGTCCTTGAAAGATATGAAGTGTTATTTGTGTTTATTTCTCCTCACAAAAATGTATCCCATTTTTCTCAAGGTTACTTATTACATTATGTCAAAAAAGTACTGGGAATTGTTAATTTAAATTGCCCGCTCTGAAGGGATTTAAAAACACTTTTTTTTCTAGGTCTGTAGCACTGTCTTTTATTATGATGCCAAGTTTTTTTTAGCGCGATCTGTAGAGCAGTTTCCTTGCAACAGCTGTATAAGTCAGTCAACCTCACTATTGCTCCAACAATTTTTAAAATGAACGAAATTATGCAACAAAGAGTTTGACTTAAACTTTATGTTGCGAACAAAATTTCATGTGATGACGCGTTGAAAATGTTAGACGAAGCTTTGGGTGAATCATTTTATCAATAACCCATGCATATGAGAGTTGCAAAGTGTTCAATGATGACCATGAGATCGTCCAAGACATGACACTTTCTGGACGAATATCGTCCTCTACCACCGAACTGAACATCGACACAGTAAAGGAAATTGTGTCGAAAAATCGTCATACCAGCTTATAGAAGTTATTACATTCAAAAATGGCCAGAATGATGGTAGAACAACTCGTGTATGTCACATGATAGTAACAAACCATCGCACAGAGCCACGATTCTGAGCCAATTCAAAGCCTAATACGCAATAAATACAATCGATCGACCACCATATTTACCTGATTGAGCTCTGTCTAACTCTTTTTTGTTCCCCAAACTTAAATTGCCACTCCGTGGAAAGCGTTTTGAATCCATAAAATAAAAATTGTGGACGAAGCTAATGACCATGCCAAAAAGTTGCTATAAGAAGGGGTTCGAGGACAGGAAAAAATGTTGTCAAATTTTATTGCATCCAATGGAGATTACTTAGAAGTCGGCAAAATAAATTTGAATGATTAAATGTAAAATTTGTGCTTTATGTAACAATTCCCGGTACTTTTTCAACATAATGTATATCATTTTTCGGTTTCTTTTATTTCTACATACCATCAGCTCATATTTTATACAATTCTACACAAGACTATACAAACTTTATGTACAAAGTAAATAAAAAGGGTCCGTCGAACAATATACTAAATAACATGTGGAATTTATATAGTACATATTGCACATTTTGTATATATTATGAGGAAAAAATAATATTTAAAAAAAGCTAAATATTCTTGATTGAACAACAATTTTTAACTTGAAAAGGTTGAATTAATGTTGCATTTTAAAATACATATACATAAATCTAAAAGTCTTTAATTAATCATTCCAGGTATAAGTTTTAAAGATTAATAATTACTTTTGAGCAGTTTATAATTAAAACTATTACTCTTCATTTTGATGGTTAAAGTTTCACAAAAAACAAAGACCATTAACCTATGTTAAACAAATAAGATCATGGTTAACTTTTTTCATTTATAATAAAGATTGAAATGTAGGGTGCTTTTCAGCAATTGGTTAGCTTTTTAAGGATGTTTACGATATATCAATAATCAAAAATTTACAAAATTCTAATTTCTTTATCCTGAAAACATCAGAGCTCAGAGTTTGATTGAGTTATGAATCCCATATTTTATTTTTGAGTAGGACTACTATCAACATTATAACATACTACATTTGTCGTGAAATTATCCATATAATATGTTGGGGGAAACGTAATTTCGTATTTCCCGCCTTTTTTTTTTAAACTGAGTATATTTCCTTCATCATTGGTCACATCGGATCATACAAATAATAAGTTGTAATGATGTGAGTGTATACTACAAAATCATTTGGACAGTATTGCACTTGCCACGTTCAGTCGGGAATTATCAGGTGTGTTAAGTATGGAGGTCTCAAAGGAAGATATTTGCCATATTTTACATTTTTACTACCTGAAAATGATAAACACGTCGAAAGTGACAATGAAAATTTGCAATGTAAACAAGGACAATATTTTTTTGGCTTGTGTTAAACATAGTGATTCGAGTCAATTCGTTCTGATGTACTTGAGGGGAAGGATGCACAATGGACTAGCAGGCCTGTCGTCGAAAATGTACATAACATTATGAAAAATATGGAGATAGATCGTCATGTTAGGAGTCTTAGTATCACCCAGGAACATAACATCGATCATAAAACCGTTTTGAACCATTTACAGAAGGGTGGATACAAAAATAAAGTCAAATAGAAGATACATATTGTTTCATAGAGACAACACCAGGCCGCACACATCTTTGATGACGCGCCAAAAGCTCTGGGAGCGCGGATAGAAAATTCTTATGTATCCACCTTAAAGTCCGGACCTGGCGCCAAGTGACTTCCACCTGTTCCTATTCCAATGCGTTTGGGGGTAAAAATATGGCCACAATAGAGGCTTGTGAAAATGTGTTGTCCGAGTATTTGTTTTTTTGCCAATAGGAGCAAGGCCTTCTACTACAAGGGTATAATGAAGTTGGATTATTGTTGGCAACAAGTTATCGAATAGAACTGGATATATTTGGCTTAAATCAGATGATTGTAACTTCTCATAAACCATTGCAAAAGAGCGAAAAATACGAAATTATTTTTTACCCAACCTAATATAAGGGATGGGTTGGAGTATTTTTGGGAACTGGGTAGACATGGGTTATCAAACTTCGGATTGGGGATGAAGCAGGTATTTTAATACCATCTATTAATTTGGAGCTACATATACCTAAAGCCTTAATTACTGAAACATTTTAGAAGTACGTATTAATAATAAACTAATCCAAGTAGGGCGAATGTACTGATGAGTTATAGAACCCAAGGCCAAGAAGACTAGAGTTCAATTGACCCACCACTTTTTGAAAGAACTTAAAAATAAAAAGTTGCATGTTAGTATCAATATATGATATCATTTTCATAAAAGTACTTCTATTTTTTCACATTTTCTCACGTTTGAATTGATTCCTAGCCTCCCATGATGATGTGTGAGAGCACTAGAAATAAAAGATAGTCAGTTTCACATGGTATTTCAAGTGATGATTGATCTGAGTAGTCTGTTCTAGCTATATTTAAAACTTATTCACTCTTAGCTAGGATTGAAGAATATAAAAAAATAAGAAAATAATGACTGATAGATAGAACGTAAAATAATACATTCTAGCCTTACCCTTCCTACATTAAACTCCAGGTATCTCAACTAGTTTAAAGAGGTTATGATAAAACTTCAGGAGAGGAAATGACTTGGTTAGGAACTACGTGATTTCAGCTGTAGAAGTTACCATAAAAGGCCAATTAGGATCAGTCCAAGGACTGAAAAATTTTAATCGGGCCGGACTAATAGAGCTGATGTCTTTTTAATATTTTTAGACAGATCCTATATTAGTACTCATAAAGAAAGCAAAAACTCAAAATGACCTGTCAATAGGAATGAATAAATGACAAATACCCCACGTGAAAACTTGTATCCCGCAATTTGTGCAGGTAATAGGTGAATATTTTGTACATTTTTGTTCTGGGTACGATGTACAAATATTACTCAGACCCATTCCTAATCCATAAGTATCTTAGATTGCCAATCCAGTTGTTGGGAACCTTTTTAATCTATTTTCTTTTTTATCTTACCCCTGAACTTTTCATTTGTTGTGTAAACCAATTTATCAGTTGTATATATTTACAAATTGCTGAATGCTTTACAAGTTAATAAAATTAAACAGTTTTTTGGGGAAATTTAGTTGTTTAAAAAAATTAGAAATTCCCTTTTTTAGACTTGACCTTTGGATTTATTTCCCTCTAATTTATTGAATATTATTGGTTGCTATATGGCATGAGATGTACTTATCATAGGTATTACAGTAATTAGATTATAAATCATTCAAGTTATTCATAATTAAGTGCATTAAATTGTGAGGTTAGAAAGTCAACTAATGATAAATACAGACCCTGGTGAAGGAAAATGAATGGTAGATATTGATATTTATTGAGGAGGAAATTATGGGGAATTCCACTATTGGAAATATAGAATGTGAAAATATATGTATGTAAGTCAAGCTTAGTCACATTTCGTCCAGTCGTTGTCGGATTTAGTCTCGAGATAATTTCATTAAAAAATATTTAATCAAGCGAAAAAATATAATTGTTTCATTTTGTCTTGTAATCGTCACGTAAAAAGCATTCCTTGACAATTACATTTTGTCTAGTCATTGTTGACAAAATTAACACTCCTAAAGGAGTAGAAATTAGTCATTATTTTGAGCGTGTGTGAAATTTACTGGAATGTAGATTTGACATCCAATTGATATACGAGGGTGGTCTGAAAAGTTTCCAACCTGAACGTGAAAATGGCAGCACTCATAAATATATGCTACTTACATCTATCTAGCATCTGTTGACAGTTACTACCCAAAGTTTTAGACATTTTAGATGTGCAGTTGTTAATTAACAGTCGTTTGAGTGAGTTGATAGAGTGTTTTTGAGTGAAAATTGACCAAATCGAGTATGTCAATAAATGCTTGTTTTTGAAAGTGTTACTTTTAAATATATTCGAACAATAAAAAATGAAATGAAGTAAAGTACTATTTTAAAAAAGGGGAAGATTACCCTGGCAATATATCAAGTGAGCCCACCCCGTCTTTAGATAATAAGCGCACGTTCAAAAATAACTTTACAGCAATCATCCAGACAAACTTTCCTTTATTAGTATTAATAAAAGAATTGTTAGCTTATATCTATATATGTAGGAACATCGTAAATACCTATGGAACATCACCATACCCCAAAAAAAGGACATGATGAAGGGAAATGTCAAAATACGAGACATATTCTGTTCTTTAGATATGATTACATTTAAAAAGAAAAATGAAAAATTTATGAAAAAAGCATTTAAGAATCAATAGAGACAAGATTTGAATGTAAGAAAATATATAAAGGGTTGAAATAACATATCCTTACAAACATTTCAAGGCTCAATGCTAGCGTATAGTTACCTAAATTATGTATTCCAAGTTTTTGAAAGGTGATTTACTGAAATCTACTTGATGGTATTAAAAGGCTAAGAAAAACACTAATCATTAGTGATGTCCAAATTATGTAAATAAGATTTATTTTTATATTTCAAACTTTACATAGTATCAGGCCTGTTACAAACTCTCTAAGTTTTCCCCCTCCAAAACAAGAGAGATCTGTCTCTTAGGTTCCCTAATTCCGGTTTATCCTATCCATCTTGCCGCCAAAAGCTATTGAAGTTTTTACGATCCATTTTTTCTCTGTAAATATTAAGTGCAATCATTTTTCTTTTCATTACCGATAAATAACTCTATATAGAAAAAATTTGCTTTTATACAGTCTTTTATTAAATATTAGGTGTTAAACTGCAAAGTATTTGACTATGGCAAAGATTTTGGAACCCTCAGTCCTCATGAAGGAGCTTGGAAGCACCAAAATATGGACTTAACTGAGTTTGCTGCCTTTTTTAATGTTCCCCCATCAGCCAAAGCCAGTTGTTAAGTGGTAGGAAACATGGCTTGGAACAGCCTTCTACTACAATGAAAACTTCTTCGCCGTTAAAGAGTTTATTGAGTAAATGCCTGACGACAAGAGCCGGACCATTGAGGAGCCCAAGAAAGCTTTTTGAGTTTACCTTTCTTGCCCAAAACCTTGCCTTAATAAAGTCAAACTTCAAGATTCTAAAGGAGAGCATCCCTCAACTCGAGGAAAAGTTTCCTTTTGTCAAGACCTTGTTGATGATTAAGAAGGTCTGTGAAAGCCTGACCATCCCCGAAGTTTGCCCAAAAGCTTGAAGAAATTTTCAAGAAGAACCCAGTATTTGATAATATGGGTAATATTGGTTTATTGCTCTTTGGTGAGAATGTGTATGGGGTGAAGGGCAATCTAACGTCATAGGAATCTTCACCTGCACCCCCCCTCTATGACATCAGTGGACTGTTAAAGAGCCTTTAGCATTTACAAGGATTTTCTTACTATTAAGAGGAAGAGGCTAACAGAAAACTACCTGAGGAATCATTCAATGGAGTAAGGACTTGATGAAATAAACAAATAATAATCTAATATAAATATTTAAAATAAAAATCAACCCTTTTTACCTGGTTTTATTTGTATTTTTGGCCTTTTTGAGCCTTTTATGCACTTTCATTTGCAAATTTAGTTCTATTTTTATGCATTTTTTGGACTAACATTCAAACGTTGTATATTGAGTGTTAAGTATAGTTCAAATTTGAGTCAACTAATGCCTAAATAACGCTAGTATATAGCTTTACAAACGTTATGTAGCCGACATTGTTATGCTCTCTATTTGAAACTTGCTAGCTATATGCCAACAGAATCTTTGCTGAGATTAGTGATATATTTATCATGATTATTACATATTGAGCTCGCTGTTCCGAAAAAAAATTGTTCTTCATCATTATTTTGCAGCTCAGTTTTTCTTGTAACTTTTTAAGTTCATATTTCTTATTGCTAACCAAAAGAATCCTTCTCATTCTTGGACTCTCAAACAATTTAGAAGAAACTCTCTCAAACCCAACCTTTCTTAAATTACATTTTAATAAATTATTTCAAATATAAGAAAGAGTAATCTAGAATTTGAAATGATGACTTTTTTTAGAAAACAACATTGAATTTGAAAAGAAATTAAAAAAAAAAAAAAGTATTAATACATTAAGTGAAGTGTTCCACTATTTCTGTATACTTTTTTTTCACAAATACCTATATGTTTTAATGTTGAAACTCGGTCAAAGACCTACTTCTTTACGCAGTTTGTTCTTAAGAGATATTTATGGATTGATTTTGGTCCGAAATTTAAAAAATAAACAGAATTGTCTTTTTTAAAAATAAGTTAACTTTTTTTATCATGTATTATTCGTATCTCGTACAAAATTGACTCAACTTCCAGTTATCCAACTTTTATTACTATATCGTAAAAGTAGTTTTTCGTATTTTTAAGCATAATTTCTAAATTAATAAAACTAGAGTTTATAAATCAACTTGGGATCTTTTTTAAATGATTTTTTAGGGACATGATAAATGAATTCTAAACCAAAAGGTACGTAAAAATCCGCAATTATTCTTTTGGATTTACAATTTTTTTAAAACATCTCAACGAATGTTCAAAATGCCAATGGAAATCTGCAATAAAATCACGGGTATGTTGGGCACCAATGATAAAGTGTGTGTAATTTGTTAAGAATTAAACATATACATCAAAAAGTGGGGCGGCCATGGCAATTAACTTCCAGTACACATAAAGACAACTCTTACTAAAATAGAAAAGTTATGTTATGTTAAGATAACTTTAGTGTTGTATCGGTCCTTATTTATTCAGTCCAGTCAAGTCGTAGGACTGTCAGTCCTTGGCATCGGTCCTTAACTGTCGATCCTTATAATTTTTCATAAGGCAAATAAGATATATGAAATATGTATTAAGATTATTGCACAAATCTTGGAAAAAATATTATATTTTTCACAATAATACAATATTATATTGTTAATTGGTGATATAATTTATTTTATTATATAACGGAATAGTTCAAAAGAGGAAAAAGGCCCTCATTGACGTCACGAAGGATCTATTTTACATTCTTTAAGGACCTACTTGTGGATCTAGACTGGAATGGGTGGGACCTGACTGGATTGCAGTCCTGGGTCCTAAAAAAGGAAGGCCACAACACTAATGGTAACTAATGGATTGATTCTTACCTATATATTGAATTAAAAGGATACATATTACAGGTTGAGCATTCCTTGGTCCTTGGAACCCCTTTTTTCTCTGCATAATCTGATGAAGTATGACCACTAAACAACGTTAAAACACCTACAATAGACAGTTTAAGAGGACACTTAGTTATGATTACAACAAATAGTTCAGGAGAGCATTAATATATGTATAAATTCAACTTTGATTATATCATTTCAAATAAAGCTGGGAATTGTTTGTAAAATACTTGACTACCATTCCATGTATCAATGGTTATGAAACCACAATAAAGACTTGCTATACCACCTACTTATCAAATATTTACGAGAAAGAGCAATTAAAAACTCCCATATTTTAGGTGACTTTACTGGGAAAAGTCTCGTATTTTGTTATTTCTACGAATATATTTTATATCACGTGTTGATTTTCTCCTTGAGTAATTTTAGTTATATTATACGTTTTATTGGAAAGATAAAAGATTATTAAATGGATTATAACTATTGTAATATTGAATAAATATTAAAAAAAATATAACATCATTATTTAAGGATTCTAATCAATCTTAAATTACATTATTTATAAGAGCTACTCTATTTCCCATCCTTCCCTACGCCATTTTTATAGAACTCCACATCTTATGTCTATTCTCAGTATAGTTTGCCTTAAATTTAACCCAAAAATTTTTTTATCAAAAATCTGAACGCATTTAAGATGTAGAAACTTTCTCTTACCTCAGTGCTGAAGAAAATATTGTCAAATATAAGATCTCATACCTCCATGGCCTTCCTACCTATAAATACATCTTTCTCTAATATTCAAAATTATCTAATAAAAATGTCTATATGTACACTATGTATAATGCCTGGGAAATATAACTTGCATTGAAGCAGGGCATTAGAAAATTAATAAGTACCGTTTTGATGTGCTTTCGACACACAAATGACATGAGCACAAGTAGTGTTGTATAAAATATGACCTAGAAAGCATGAGCTATTTAAAGTAATAGTAACTTGAACAGGATTGTTTATTTTCTAAATGAGTTACCATTATTATCTCGAGAAGGCAAAAGTTAAGTATAAAATAATGATTAGTCCTTGTTGGTCATAGATAAAATTGAATATTGACTTTGGAGAAATTCCATCCTATATAACGAGTAGGATTTTCACAAGCATGAGAAGGATTGTAACTATAACGTCAGGTAATTTTCTGAGGCTTATTGGTACTACGTCACAAAAGGATAATTACTTTTTCTTTTCTTTTAGCGATCCTCTATTTGAAGTATTAGATTCTACATATACAGATTGAATATAATAGAATTATAAAGACTAGTATTCGAATATTCTTTATTCTATTAACATATCTATTTTGTCATCTAAAACTGAACGAAGCTGACTTGTGTTTGAGTTGTAATTTAATCTACTCCCCATCTATACTTTTGTGAACTTTTGTAGTTTACAGATACAATATTCTTTTCTCAATACATTATAGTGGGATAATTATGCGACTAGGTACAGTACTCAATCACGCAATTCCTCCATAAAATAATCGACCATTAAATACAAAATGGTAGATATAAAAACAATAAGTAGTGTACACATAAACCATGTTTAAGATGATGCTCTAAAAAATTGTATTAACACTCAAGGTTAATAGAAATACAAGGTCGGAGTATCATGTAATCGGGCTTGCTAGAGTTTTCAATATGATGCATTGTACCGACTGCTGGGTAAGACAGGCAGATTTTGACAAAAAACGCAACCACTCATAGTCTATGACGTCACTACTGCTAGAATTTTCCATTTAATGTATCGTACCGACTCCTGGGACAGAGAAACAGATTTTGACAAAACAAGCAACCACTCATCTACTATGACGTCAATATTAAAAGCGTGGTGGAAGTCAAACATCAGTCGTACACGCGTTATGGTATAACCCTGTATTTCTATTAACCTTGGTTAACACTGAGTGAGCATTTTGGGGAAATAAAAGAAACCGAAAGTATACATAGGTACCCTGATAATTTGAAGGTAGTTTAGCTGTCATGACGTTTCAAGGGATTATCTTCGAGCACCTGTGACATGGGGGGTGAGGGATAAAATGAGTGTACATTACTTTGTGATACAAATGCAGTATTGGATATTGGAACTATGCAAATATTTTTTTAAATGCAGATCATTTATCATACTGTACTGCTCTAAAAGTAAGAATATATCAACATTAATTGTATCTATCAACACAAAAGCAACTTCGGAGGATTTTTTTCAATTTATTTTCCACAAATTATTCTGACTATGTCTTTTAATGGAAATTATACTTATCTTGATATTTGGTCAAGCATATTTTTGTATAAATGCATACCAATTTCCAGGCTGGGAAAGGGAAAGGGGATTTTTACATTAATATTTGCACGGATTACGGATGCAAATATTGCATGTGTTCGCCCCGTGAATATTTCGGCATTTTGAATCTTCCTCCGTGTGTTATATCAATGACAAATTGAACGATAGTGTTTATGTATAATGTAAAAACAATGTAACAAAACGTCAGGACAACTAAACTACTCTCATCCAAAACATTCTTCAAATTTTCGCGATTTAGGGGTTTCTTCAGGATTCAATTTTTGCGAAGGCTTGGTTTTTGGAATTTTGAAAAAAAAATTAAAAAAATTTCAAAAATTAACTTTTTTTTGCAAAAAGTTGGAAAAGTTTCAAAAATTAAATTTTCTATATGAATCTTTTTTTTTTTAAATTCAAACATTATACTTTTTCTAAAAGAAATTCAAAGGTCCACAGCTATATATTAAAAGCTTAACTTTTTTTTCAAAAAATTTAAAATAATAAGTTAAAAAAAATCACGGCTGTTCACATAAAATAATTTTTTTGGGAAAAGTTCAAATTTTCAATGTTGAAGTTATTTGGAAAAATTATCCAAAATCCACAGTTGTTCACAAAAAAATTAGAAATTTTCCAGTAAAAACTTTTTTTTTTTTTTTTTTTTTTGGGGATACAACCCTCCAGCCCACCTCTACGGAAGCTATCATTTCATTAGCTGTCTCTACGTATTATAAGCTCAAAAAGGGAATGACATGGGAATTGGATTTTTAAATTAATATATATAAATCAAATCATTCTATTCATTGTATATAATACCCAAAGAAAAAGTTATATTTATATATCTATGATAATAATATGTAAATAATAAATCCGCCCAATATAATCAATAGTTGACAATAACAAGGATACAAAAGGTCAGATCTGCTCTGTGTTTTTTATCAAATTTTTAAATTTCTTTCTTTAGTAGAGGTTGGAAAGAAACGTGAATAGGGAGGAAGGACCACTACATAGTTTATAGTTATCTTTGTCAGTAGATATGTCGATGCTCAATGTTACCATATTGTTATATGACATTAGCACTATTTTGGGCGGGTTTTAAAATTATTTTCTATCAAATATGAGGATATCATTTCATATTTTTGGGCGCTAGCCTCAACTTAATATATGCACTTGTTTATTTTGTTTGCGAATACTTCATAAAATTCCATATTCTGCAATGGATATGTTTTCTTTGATTAGACACATACTTTATGACAATTTATTATGATTTTCCATAAAAAAATAACATATTTTCTAAAGCAGTGCAAATGCATTAAAAAATATCAGTTGATTAATAATGGCATATACATACTTATTTATTGATGAATGAAACAAACAAATATTTTTGTCTATTCATTAATCAAAAAGTTTTCTAAAATTAATTATACAGAATTTTCTCTATTAATTAATCAAAATGTTTTCTTAAATTCATTAAGCAGCAGTCGAATTTTCCACCTAGTATATAACATTGTACTCCCCGCTTAAGTTAGCTTTGTGTACATTGACTTGACACAAGTACATCTGCTGTCCGTTTTTGTCCAAATTTCATCATTCTAAGTCATCAAAGAATGGAAAAAATTAAGTTTAAGGGGAGTTAGAGAGGTTCAAGTAATTGGTAACTATGAATACCAATGGTAAAGAGGAGAATCGAACTATTGCTCACATGAAAAGTCTCGTGATTCAAACTATTATAAAAATTAGGGAGTTCTTAATAGAGACCCGGAATCCCAGAGCGGTTATTGAATGACGACCAAAGGCCCAGGAAGAGAGACTTCGTCAATGCAGTTATTGTTGCATAAGGTGTTTGATTCTATGTATATGTATTGATTAACCTATTTTCTTCTTTGATAAAAAAATGGTTTAAAATATTGGAACGACGTAGTTCAATGGACAACGCTCTCGGGAGAAATTATTCTCTTGAGCTCAATGTGTGTAGGTTCATGCCAAAGCTGTATTTATTGTAAATATAAAATAATAATAATATTTTTTTACATTCAAATTGAATTAAACTACTCAACATAAAATAGTTTTCTGTAATTGATTATTATTATTTAACACAATTAATCAGAAAGATAGGCTAATAGAAAATGAGAATTGTAATGAATTAATTTTCCTCATTACGAAAATGTAAGAGGTAAAGTGGGACCAGTTGATACGGAACTCACTTGTTTTTGACATAATAATTTCAATGGGAGGTCTAGAGACCAGATAGGCAATTCCATGAACTTAAGTTCCTTCTTCTTGAGCCACTCCTTTGTGACCATATGTCATTTTCCTGCTGGAAGACACATCACACAGACATTTTCAGGACCTTGTCCTGAGAGAAGGAGGGGTTTGTCTAAAGTATCCCAGTAAATGGTCCCTTGCATGTGGTAAAGTAGTCCCCTTGACAGAGAAACACCCTCAAAATATAATGTTTCCTCCTGTATTTGAGTGTGTGAAGGATATTCTTGGGGTTATACTCATTATTTTCGTCCTCCAAACAGTTTCTTTATTCACTTATTGTCTTTTCCTATTAAAATAATAAACTGTTTTTTTCTTTATCATTTTGCAAACTTAAAACTTGCTTTTGCGTGAAATCATTCGCAATTTTAAAAAGTTCTAATCTTTTAGTCCGAAATAGTCATTTGCATGTTTTCGTTTAAAAAAAAAAATTATTCTAGTCTTTTTTGTGAATTTTATAGTTGCTTTTTGAACTTTCAAAAACTTGTTTTTTTGCTTATCGGTTAGTCATCGTTTTAAACACATGTATTGGAATGCATTGATGTATTTTGTTGTTTTATTTAACTAGGAAAGTAATTTTAAGATTATATCTCCATTTATATCTGTATAATGCAACTTTTCTGGATGAATAAAGAGTTAAAAAAATTGATTAGGGATCAACTACTTTTCCATTCACTCTTTAATGTTTAACACCCACTTTATCAAGTGGGTGTTATTATATTATATGTTATAATAATAGAGTAGGGTGGGGTATAATGTTTGTATTTTTATATTTAGAGGCTTGTCTCAAGAAATTCAAATATTGATGGGTACGCTCCATTAAAAGGCGACTTGATAGAAATTCCCGCTTCTCTCCAGAAAATGCCAGGTTTTTTCATGGATGATCTTTTTAGTTACAGGAATAATCTTTTAACTTTGATGACTAATACAAAAATTTCTATAATGCAGAAGATACGAAATGGGCCTACGTACATTTTTACTAAGGAGCCTTGTGTATAACATCAGCTCGCTAAGATAAAAGTTGTATCGATAAAAAAATTTGGTGTGAATCATCACTACCACTGAATAAAAATGCTTTAAAGAGGAGAAATATACTGTTGAACTGAAAGACAAGCCTGTAATAGTTTATTAGAACCCATTGCTGACTCCTTCTGAAAAATGTTTTTCTTACCATGTGATTACTGGAACCCTGGTAGCGTCAGCTTTTTTGAGCAACGACACATTTTGCTACTTTTGTAGGGAAGATACATCTCACATTCTATATGAATGTAAAACACTGGGGTCAATATACTAGCAGCAGAACAAGAAGTGGTTTTTGGAAGGCCAATAAAATGATAAGATTTTTTTGTGCTATTATCAAAAAGTGAAGTAAACTTGCATGGAGTGATCGTAAAATTACTGTACTGTGTTTATGCAATCAATGCAAAGAAAATGGAAATTGTTGTATCTATTTAAAACATTGCAAGAAATTATTTAAAAATTTTAATGAACTAGGGTTTTTATTTATTTTGTTTCTTTTTTTTTTGTGTGTGTGACGTTTTATTGTTCTGAGAAAATGTAAATAGTCTTTAAATTTTTCTATGTACTCAAATACTTTTATGGTTTTACATTGTTATTCATTGAACACTAGAATAAATGAACTGATATTGGTTTAAAAAAGATTTCTATAGTAGTAACCTCATGAGGGCGTCCAGAACGTTCATCATCACTTGTGCCCATATGGCCACTTCGAAATTTTTGAAACCACTTATAAACTGTTCTTATTTAAGGTACAGAGTCAACATAATGTTTATCAAGTTTCTTTTTAGTTTCCAGATGCGTTTTGCCTTTCATAAAGTGAAGTTTAATAAACGCATGAAATTCTTTTATGTCCATATCTTGAAAATCCCTCTACTTCCTCAATTCAAACGAATACCAATCAGAAATTGGCTGAAAGTTGGTGTGTTTTCTTTCAAGAGATGCTATTAACCAAACACAATCTCTATATACGCCAGTAGGACCATCTCTCTGACTTTAAATGGACTTTTCAAACAATCTCATACACACAATTTTCATCATTAGATATCAAAAATGATATAAAATTTAAATGACGTAATTTATATAATTGTTCAAATGTTTATAATGTAATTATAGACATTTTATTTTATTTTATGTTTTATCCACTTCACTAACCACGCTATAGGAATGATGTTCACTAACGGAACGTAAACGACATTTAACTTTTAAATGTACTGTATACAATTTTACTTTCTATGAAATAATAAGGGCTTTACAATGTAAGTTAAGTTTCAGAAGAACATTCAGGAACATACAAAAATTACTCCAATAGATATGTAAATTATTCTTATCAGTATAATGGTGGTCAAAATGAAGGTTTAGATTTGATTTTGGTGCCAAGACTTTTGAAATCAGTTACATACTCCTCATAGCATAGAAATTCTAACAGGGGAATTTTTTTAAATGAGTGGTTATGAAAAAATCTGGGTTATATCCTGATTCGTCATATTCTTCTTGCATATGCAGATAGGGTGAAGTAAGCTATGAGAAAATTACTTTAATTAAGAAAAAAAGTAGGAGAGATACAGACCTTAACTACTATATGTAAATTTAAAATTTCATAGGGGGAAAAAAATTGCGAATAAATTTAGCAACAAGTTAACTTTTAGAGCATAAAGTTTTTTAGATCAGCTACAAACATATCTTAAATCAAGGAAATATACAAAAATCTCACTCTTTATTTAGACAAAGCATATGCAGAAATTACTCCGATCTCAATCCTCAACTCTACTCTGATTTCAACAAGGATTAACCCTTGTAACTCTGCAACAAATCATCCGTGTTACTCTTCTTTTTTTCATCTCGTGGTAATGATTACTTGATACTTAGATGTGCTTTCCTCAATATAGAAGAATAATGATAGCAGTTTCAGAAATTAAAATAGCCTATTCAGATTGCAACTACAAAAAAATCCAACACGCCTTCAAGATCGTATATTTGTCGCTAACAAATAAACACATATATTTTGCAACTTTTCTACATAATAATTTATTAAAGGACTTTGTTGAGTGAATTATCCATGACCTATGAAATGATGTTTCAATAATATTGGTTAGACGAAATAATGCTATTTGAATGAGAAATAATGTGTAGGGTTTAAGTTTGATTTTAGATTCTACGACTTTTAAAATCATTTTCATAGTCTCTATAGTCTAGATTTTACATTCTGCGATGGACAAATTGTTTTAATCTACGAGTTTTGAAAAATCAATTTGTTACCCTGATTGCTTGTATTTTTTTTACAAACGTTCATAAAATGTTGAAGTGTTAATTAAGATATAACAAAAGGCCTCTATTTGAAGAAAAAAAAATATATATATATACAAATAACTATCATAGATACATATTTTAATTATGTGAATTCAAAATTTCATAGATTAAAAAAAATTGACGATATATTTTGTGACTTTTTCAATGGGAAAAAAAAAAAGAATAATGTTCTAAAAGAAATAAGATTTTTATTACAAAAAGAAAAACAAATTAACTATTGATATTTTATCTACTAATTTTAATTAGAGTACCATCTAAAAAAATTGTATTTTTTTTGCAAGTAAGCTACATACTGCGTATAACGTGCAAATAAAATAAAATATTTTCCTTTACAAAATACGTCTATTAGTTTCAAGTTCAAATTATGGAATATTCAAACAATATATAGCTCCCATTAATTATATTTAAGAAGTTAAATTCAAAGTTGCTTATTCACACCAAAAGTCTACATAAATACACTTTTTTTTTAGTTTTACACACACATAATTATTTTTATATGAATATCTATTTATCTTATTATTGATTATGATCATTTATTTGGAAACTTGAGTATGCTTTTTATATAAGTTTATTTATTCCGGAAATTTAACTCCCAACAAAACACAATTTCATGGAGTCTACTTGAACTAATAACTTTATATATTGGTTATCATCCTTTAATTTTTCACAAAAGGTTATTGCATTAATGCACGCAATTTAAAAACTATTCAATCATCAATTAACAATACATACATTACTTTTTTTTAAATAATATATAACTTTCTAACCCTTTGTCAATGCACAAACTTTAGTTAAAATTCAATAGTAAACAATTAGGAGCGGATTCCCATAGGAGAAGGGAAGTTAATTAGAAAATATTAACTGTACACATATTTGTTAATATTAAATATGTATACTAAAAATACAAAGAAAACAAAACAGGACAAAAGAAAGGTTACATCTTTGAATATTTGGTTAGAGTTGTAGAAAGTATGACGTCAAACAAGTACAATAATTTTTAAATTGGTAAAGTGAGCAAGGTTTTTCTTTTTCCAAAACTGTTTATTATACTTTCGTCAAAAGATACCATCCAGGTATCAAGTAATCACGAGTGTAAATGCTCATGGTCGACAGAGGAGTAACACTGAGGACCTTGTTTGGGAGTTATATGTGTAATTTCTTGTTGGACGTAGAGTTGAATTGAGGATCAACATTGTTGTAATGCCTCACTATGACGGAGTGGGATTTGTAGTACTTTCTTTCCTCTCGTAGACCTTCTCAGTAATTCTAATAAACTGCATAAGAGCTAAACTGCTCGCCTCTCAAATATTATTTAAATTGTTAGCGTGAACAAGTTACTTTTCGCCTTTGTTTTGTACAAACTGTTAACTCCAAATATGTACCTTGTATAGTAATGTATCAACTCGGTTCGAACCAACTTAAGTCGATAATGTTTCGAATCGACTCAAATAGTGAACCGATTTTCAAACATTGAAAAAACACAAGTAGACTTCTCATTTTATTTTATTAAATCGGCTGGATTTTTGTCAATAAACCTCATCAAATGTTATGAGCTTAGTGTCAGCCTTGTCTTGATGTGATTATTTAATCAATCATAATTTTAAATGAGGGTCTTCTTAACCCTGAAAGGGCCGACTAGACATAAACAACGGGTTTGTAACAAATTATACGAAATCACACTGTCTAAAAAAATTGAGACGACATTTTAATCCTTAAATTATATGTGAGAAGATATATTTTTCCCATAATATATATATATAAATATTATATACATCCTAAAACCAAAAAAATAATACTTTTTTCAAATTTGAATTCATTTATTCTATAGGACGCATGAACAAACTATCATCAAACTTCTTCTATAAAATAATCTCTTGAAAAGCAATGGCATTTATATGTATATAACTATTTTAATTGAATTATGTTTTCTACTATTTATGTTAAAAATTACCCCAAAAATCAGGTTTTAAGGCAATTTCAACTATTTTTTATTTATTTAACTTTTTTACTTAATTCATATTTCCCTAGTTGTTCGACAGTAACAGAGTAATTTGAACTTTTAAACATAAATGATGACTTCCTCTTAGAGTTTATGTACAATTAGAAATCCTGTGATTTTTCGCCAATTGTTTTAATAGAAGGCACCCTAGTGGCTATTCTTGTACATAAAACAGTCCCTATTATCGTTATTTATAATATGATTGTTCAAAGAGAAATAAAAGCATAGGTACATAGAGGCGACAAGACGCGCGAATGGCTGAGAAAAAGGGTATGACGTCGTATATTTTTGTTTTTATTACATTAATAATCGACAATTTTAACTAGATAAATGATCATAGATGGAAATAATATAATTATAGAAGAGAAGCCGCTTTTTGTAGTTGCTACACGAACTGATGTTTTTATTTTTTGAAGCTGTTATCATTATTATCATATTCTTGAAGAGTCCTTTTAGACTCGGAGTAGAATTGAGGATCGATATTGGAGTAATTCCAACCTAATCATTGATATATACTGAGCAGTGTTTATAATGATTCAACTCTGATTGACTATGGTGTTGGTGTTTTAAAAAGTGAAGAGCTCTAAAGGTATTGCAATAAACCCCAAAATAAATTAATAAACAAAGTAACTTAAACTAAAAGTGGTTCTTGGGTTCCGTTGACAACTCTGGGCAAGCATCGTCTACTGAGGCACTCGTATCTCAAGGTATTACTGTATATTTATTTATAACCGTTGTCATAACTGTCGTTCATTGCTACAGACTGAATATTTTAATCTAGTATAGCCTTACTATGCCGAACTGCCAATCGAAATCCATTTGTCATCTCTATGTATTTCTATGTCTACATATGTCATGGTCCAAAAAAAAAAAGGGACATTTATGATTTAAACGAGACATTATTTTGAATGAAGCCATCCAAATGATAAATTACATTAGTATAGCTTATGTACTTATGTCATTTGTTATTTTTTGTATGTATGAATCCCTAAGGCAACAACTCAAGCAACATTTATAAATTATATATATATATAGGTATGTATTGTAGTTGAGTAACTATCGACTTTTCTCATATCCCCTTCAATAAATCCATATGTATAATAACATCACGTCTTAGAAAAATACATGAAAATACACGTATTCCTATAATGATGTATATGGGTCTTTTAGATCCTTTGGAAGAGAGTGGGGGTTTGTGCATAGGCAATATAAGGTGGTTCTAATGTAAAAAAAAAAAATAAAGATCATGAAAAAAGTCCCCACTTTTTATCTACTTTACAAACATCAACAAACAAAAATTGTAAAAAAAACTCTCATCCTATCTGTCAGTTGTCGATTTCTCTACTACTATTGCTCACTATCAGAGTCCTATAAAATGTTATAAATAAAAGAAAAACCCCATAATGTATTATGTTTATAGACCACTTAAACTGTTCGAGGGCGCTTTTGTCGCACATATTTTGGAAAATTATAAAATAATTATTTCGATTATTTTTCATTACAGGGTGTCCATGATAAATTGGAACTACTTTTTGAAAACAAACAATATTCATCATGGAACAAGCAAGGAGAGACGCCATCCTCGAATTGGCTCGCGCAGGACACAAGCCCTCTGCTATCTACAAGCTTCTTAACTATCCCAAGACCACGGTGTACCGGGTCTTCGATGCCTGGGAGGTTGAGGGGAAGGTCTTCCACAAGGCCCACAACATGAGAAGTGATCGAATTGCACTCCCCGCTTCCTTTAAGTTCTCCGGAATTCCATGAAGGCTTTGCAAGGGACTTCCTTGTCCAGGTTGGCCAAGAACCGTGGAGTGAGCAAGCAGCTGGTCTCCAAGTCTGTGAATGAGGACCTCGGGTACAGGTCATACCGAATGGACAAACAACACATCCTCACAGCATCCATGAAGGCCACCAGGCTCACCAACGGTAAGCGTCTCCTCAATGACCTGAAGAGCCATGGAGGAAGAATCATTTTCTTCTCTGACGAGACGAACAGGACTGTCGACAGAAGCTACAACGTCCAGAATGACCTGTGGCTTGCCAAGGAGAGAGAAGAGATCCCTACGGCCTTCACCACAAAGTTCCCGGATTCCATTACGAGGGAGTAGAATGCTGTCGATTCCGCAGAAGTCATCAGGACATGCAAGTCCTTTAGGGGCAGGATGGAGAAGATGGTGGCTGCTGAGGGAGGACATGTTGAACAAATTTATTGTTTAATATCATGTCTAACTTTTTCATATTAACAAATACACTCCAAATTCCATTTTTATCAAGCAGGTTGAATTTTAAGATAGTTCCAATTTATCGTAGACGCCCTGAATGTTTTGTTTAAATATAGCATAAACTCAATTGAATTTGTTAAAGTATACACTTTCGAATCTCTCGATATTATGGATAATACTGAAACAGTACAGTCGTATATATACTACAACCGACTGAAAAGGGGGATTTTCTTCTTCCTTCGTCAGTCTAACTGTTCTCCATGACTTTATTAGATATATTTTCTTGTTAGTTGTCAATCTTATTGCTTTGACCTTTGATTTGTTCAAGTAAAATTAGTTGTACGAGTAGTAATACAGTTTGTAAGAATTCGTAAATTACGAACTGATTTTGAGCCTTTTTCTTCTCTAACCTTTCAAAAAAGGGTTCGCAGGATTCGATGTTTGGGTGCCACACAAGCTGACACAAAAAAAAAAATTGGACCGAATTTCTGTCTGAGAATCGCTGATAATTCAATACCTGACAATAGAAATTGGATCACGTACGTTAATGCCAAGTGACCCAAACCGTGGCCAAGCCAGAATTGACTTCGAGTAAGGTGTTGTTGTGTATTTGGTGAAATTGGCTTGGAATAATCAACACCAAGCTACTCCCCTATGGCCAAAATCTCAATTCTGACATCTACTGTGAATAATTTGACCTTTTGAAGCTGGTGATCGAACAGAAGCGGCAGCATTTGCAAATAGGAGAAGAATCGTGTTTCATATAGACAACACCATGCCGTTACACATCTTTGATGACATGTCAGAAGCTTCGGGAGCTCGGATGTGAAGATCTTATACATCAACCCTACAGTCGAGACATGGCACCAAGTGACTATCACCTATTCCTGTCTATGACCAACCCACTTGTGCTGAAAATTTGACCCCAATAGAATCCTGTGAAAATTGATAGTCCGAGTTTTTCCCCCATTGGGACAAGGGATTCTACGAGAAGGGCATTATGAAGTTGAATTCTTGTTGACAACACTATATCAAAATGAACATGGTATACTGGGCTTAAATTGAATGATTGTACCACTTCTTATAAGCATTGAAATAAAGGAAAAAAATACGAAATTTCTACTAGTTATTTAGTTTTATTCCTCTGGGATTCTTAATAAAAACTGCTTCTTTCAATTCAACCTCTCATAACCTTTCATAACATTGTAGCTTAAATGAAGGGGAAAAGAGGAGAAAGAAGTGTGCAAAGAATCAAATACAATCTGCACTTGCAAATATTTTTGTGGGAGTGTTCTGTTGCTTAGAAAAAGGTCCCGAAGAAATGCTTAATTCAATAATTTGATAATTATAAAAGAAAACACATTATGATAACTTTTGAATATGACATTTTCAAATATGAAGAGTGGATAATTTTGGGTTTCATTAATGACTGTCTATTTGTAGGTAGGATCATCTAACATTTTATGGATAGTTGAGAATATTTTAAAGTAATATTTCATACGTCCATATTCGTGTGTTTCTAATACGCTAACAAACAGGTATATAGGCCGAAGACTACATTTGGTTTCAATTCTGTTATCGTTTTTCGAAATAGTAGGTAAATATTGAGTGCTCATTAATTTCCTAAAAACCCTTTTGATATCTATTTTATTTATCTAAGTTTGTTAATAAAACTAAAAAGCTGTATTATGTAGTATACGGATAATATTAAAACAATTTAAGTTTCATTATAAGAAAATATAAAATTTCAAAACATTCAAGCCTTTGAGCTACCTCTAAATATTCATAAAAATGGCTCAAACTTTGTCAATCAAAAGAAACACTTTAAAACCTATATATCTTTACTGTTTTGCACAAAGGAAATAATTGAAAACCTTATTGTAAAATACTCAGTGAATACTCATCGAAGACAGTATCCTGTTTTTAAAAGTAGTAAATAGAAAGAACATTAAGGAAATGAAAGCCATTACTTAATACAAACATTTATGTTTTAAGTTAAATAACTCTTATTAATAGACCCACATGATAAATGATTTTTAAAAGCATATCGGTACATATATAGGTATTAGTGATGTAACAGATCCATAAATTGGGATTCTGGGTTCTTTACTTTTAAAGTTTCCTTTTCATAACGGATCATCACTTAAATATTATTAGAAGTTCTGACCCTGTTTCGACTCAATTCCTTGATTAGGATGGAGATTTGGTTTTTTCATACCCTTCATACCTTGGACGACAAACAGAAAGGGATGGAGACAGGCCTATCTCTATTTTTATAGGAAAGGGGTCATCTAGGATGGTATCCCTACGGGACAGGTGAAAAATCTTCGTTAATGAAGTAATTTGATATTTTTCTCATACTTTTAGAAGGGTAAGTTTTTTATCTTGTTTTTGTAAAAAGCCACAGAAGGACTTTCTTGTAGTGTGGCAAGTGCCTTCTTTTTTTGTGTAATACTTATTAAAATAACCATAAGCAATGCAGATTTTTTGGAACGATCAAAGGAAGTATATTTGGTAGGATATCAGATAATTTTAATAGAATGATTTATACATATATTGTCTTGGATTTAAGCATTATTGAGATCAGTGATTCCCAACCTATCTAAAAATACGCCTAGGTTTTGTTTTTTTGTAGAAAAGTAATTTCTTAAGGACCTTTTTAAAAAGAGAATTACTTGTTGAACTTGCAGAGACATTGTACTCCAGGAGACCCCGGTTGAGAATTACTGTTCTTGATTAATTGATCAAATATGAGTATATATCTATATACCGCTGGCTTTGGAATACATGTTATATTTTTTATTATTCATATATGTAATTGGACAAATAATTTACCTGGCTATTGGCTAAGTTAGAAGTCGTCATAGTTGCATAAAGTATAACTCCTCAGTATTTAAAAATTAAAGGAACAGAAAATGTACGTTGTAATTCTGACAATTTTAAGAATGTTTGGGAGCAGAATAGTTTAGATCTGATGACGTATTACTAGATCAGCTGCAAGCATCTATAACATGAAGGAAGTAAACAAAAACCCTACTCCGTATTTAGTAATGACATAGACAGGGATTATTAATAAGATATGTATGGCAACGATTTATAATGACTTGCTCCTTATCTTTAATTATGTAAGTAAGATTAATAATTTTTTCCTTCATCTGGAATAAGAAATGTTATTTGTATTTAATGTCAGAAATATTAATAGGGGAATCTTGACGAAAAAAGCTTTCAATTATGGGATAATCTTAAAAAAGAATGTGTCTTAAACAAGAATAGTAAATCATTAAACCATTTTGACAATAATACATCCTGATTCAAAAGATTAAGGAGTTGCGTCAAATATATAATAACATATCAACTCCTGGGCAATATCAATGTTTTATTAGAGAGATATTAAAAATTTCATTTACAATAAATAAACTAGCAATATAGAATTAATTACATGTACACAAGGTTTTAGTATAATAATCAAAGGCTTAATTATTTTTGGACTTACTAATTTGAGAAGAAATAGAAATGTAGTCATAAAAATAAGACTACTTAAAAAAAGAAAAAAAGTTTAATCAAATCTATTGTAAAATCCAGAATAAAAAAGTCACAAAATAAAATTTAAAAACATTTTTTAAATGTCTGCGTCATACTTATAACTCAAGCTATCTTTGTTTCAAGTGGAAAATAGATGCTTTGTATTCAGACTCTCATAGCTTCAAGACAAATAGATTAAAAAAGATTAAAAGTATATAATTGGCTAGCTGAAAGTATAAACTTAAATTTTTTAAAAAGAGCCTCCCAAAAATGCTCTATATCATTGTCAATTTGAGATAAGACCACGACAAGGATTTCAAGGATAAAACTGATTTTTGATTTGATCTCATATTAAAAGTCCATATATATTTGTATGCCCCAGCTAGAAGAGATAGAAACAAAGAGAGAGAAAAAGAAAAAGGAGCAAAAGAATAGATATATATTATACAATTTGGTATTAAAATTAAGCCTCATGTCTCAACCTGTATAAATAAATTATTTCAAGCTCCATGGACACAAGATGACTCGTTGCATTCCCAAAGTGAGTGAGGAATTCCAAAAGACGGTCATTCAAGGGAGTCCTTGGAGCAAATCCTTTTTTCTTTTCCCTCTTTTTTCTTTCTCTCTCTTTGTAATAATCTAGGCTTTAGATTATAAGTTTTTAATTATTTATGCCTGTGTCAAATGTCAGATCTATAAATTTCATTTACCAGATAACTTTTTTACAAGCAACATATCTCCAATTTAGTGCTAAACTGTGCTATCGGATATGGATCATATAATAAAGTTTATATTTTAAGAAGTTTTAAATAATGATACAGTATTAACAAAATATTGATATATACTAGTAGTAGCTAATAGTCAGTGTAAAATAGTCACAATTTATATCCTTTTATAAAATTGGAAATGAGAGTTTCCACGAAGTCGTCCCTTTCATCTCTGCTGATGTAGCACAGCCGACTTTTTAAGTTTTTTGTTTTTGACTCCGACAAGTTTCCACTCGCTGGATATTAAAGCCACATAGCATGGTTTTGCAATGACTAAATTCTTTGTAACTTGCACTTAGCTTATTTTTGCTATGAGAAAATATTTATTTTTGCCCCCAAAAAAAAAAAAAATTGTAGAATCAAAATCTCCTTATATGATTACACACAAAAAGTTATTAAACTATTTTGTTCAATATTTTGCCAGTTCAAATGTTTTCAGCCAGAATCAACAATTGATCAATTCTTCATTTGGACAATTATTTGATTTTGAATAGCAATAAGTCTAGGATTATATCAGTTCTTAATATGGAACTTCAAATCAGTCCATTCTTTTAAAAATGTCCCAAATTTTAAGACGCCCTTCTACGAAGCAGTTTATTTACATAACTGATAATTGTGGCGTTACTTTACATTTATTATTATTAATAAGTAGTAGTTTGTATACTTATTTGTTTAGTAAGATTTCTCAGTAGCACTATCTTAACGTTTTCCTATGTTTTTTAGTTTGATCATCCCCTATTGAATGTGCACTTAGTTTAGTAAGACTTTATTTAAGAAAAGCTTGCCTTGATTCTGAATTTAGGGCTAATTGAAGTAGTTACTATTCTTTTAAATTTTAGAACTGTAATAAATTTTAACTGTTATAGTACCTTTCAAAATCGAGACTGTTAAACTACGCCCCATTTTATATTTTTATTGCATAAAGAGGATTTTTCCACCATCTTTTAACAACTTTAAATCTTTTATGCGTTTTTAAAGACAGAAAATCAGATGGTATTATAAAACCAATTCTTTCCTATTATGAAATTATTTCCAATATTTGTTGAGAACTGTTCACAACTGTTTAAGAAGAGATAAATCGAATTCCATTAATCTACGTTCAAAACACTGATAAGTTGAAAAGAAGCAAAAAAATCGACAGCAGATAATAATTAAATGGATTGAGCATTTTTATTTTATTGAAGGTGTGTGTTCATGACGGATTGATGATGTCGTTATTGAGTACAGATTGATTGAACTTTACGTCCAGGTCTTTAATATTAAATATCGGACGAGATGTCAAAATTTTGTGACCCCTACATCCATAGTGATAATTTAGCTCGCATGTGCTGTACACGTGTGTAAATAAATAACTCTAATTTTCATTAAATTGTCATTAAATATCAATGTCAATCATTTGAAACAATAAATTAAAGAAATGTAGGTACGTAATTTTATACAGAAAGTCTATTATTACAATTTTCCATTAGTGAAAAAGAATCCTAAAGAAATGGGAGAATAAAATAAATTATATAAAATATAATTATATTAAAAACGCAATCAATATGATTAAAAAAAAACAAAAAACTATTTGACTCTGATCGAAAAAAGCAATTTGATATTACTGACTATCAAGATTTGTTCATTTTTTGAGATTGATGAAAAACAAAAAGAAAATTTTTAGGGTACCTCAACCTAAAAATGAAGATTTAAAAAAAAAGAAAAAAGACTAATTGAAAATCCCTACAAACATTTTAATACTCAAAGTAAACCAAACTGTTGAAAAATAGCTCATAGATATCTAATTCCTAGTTGCTAGTGTTCAAAAATATAACACCGACAATTAAATGCCGAGCATAAGCAATGATAGGAGAGTTGTGGAGTCGGTCAATAAAATACCCAACTCTGATTCCAGTATTTTTAATGACTCCGATCCACATCATTTTTTAATAATATATTTTATAGCCTTTATAAGTACTAGTGAGTTATTTAGGTCTAGAGACTATAAATATAGATTTAATTTAGAGCTAAAGGTAGTTATGAGTTATATACACAAAATAATTGTGCCATGTATAAAGAAAATATTTGGAATATAGTATATTTAACAAGACGAACAAATGGATCCAAAGCTATCTATTGCTAATTTTATAATTATACATGAGTGTTTAATAAATTAATACTACTAAATATCTATAACTTATAAGCATTTAGAAAAAAACCACAACTTACAAACTCTGAATGTAACCCTTATATTATAAATAAGTTTTGTTTACATAAAAGGAAATAACTTTTGTAGCAGATATGGTATAAATTTTCTGACTTCAAACTCCACCAAAAAAGGCATTGACACCGCTTCCTCTATCCTGACTAATAGTAGAAGTAGGAGTCAATTAATGGCTAGATAACACTAATATATAGCCTTAAAAATGTTGTGCAACCTTAGGCAACATTCAGCTTCACTCTGATGGCATATAGCTCACTATATGTCAACAAAACGTTTGCTGATATTTGGGATGCACATGCTAATTTTTGGTACGTTGGTCGGGTTGTGTACTAGTGTGCACGGGCAATTTGCAGAAAACCTTTTTCTCGAAAGCCTCTGTGTAAAATGCCATTTTGCCGAATGGACACATTGGCAAATGATCCCTTTGATGAATGGAAAGTTTGAAGAATGACCACTTTGCTGAACGAACAGTTTGCCAAATTGTAATCACAAAGTATTAATTAACAAATAATTAATTGAGTCAGTTTATTTTAAGGATGCTTCAAGAGTTGGTTCGAACCGCTGTTAGAACCGTTGTAACAAAACTTATGACAACCACCAATAACTTTCTAACACAAAAATATACATTGTACTTTTTTATCCATTGCAGATGTTTGGATTTCTTTGATGAATATTTTTTGTGCTGCTTTTCACAGGGACTTGTGGTCTTTGTGTAGTGTAAGTGTATCGTCTCATACCCAAAACCCTCTTGAGAATAACAGATTCATTGGGAATAATGAATTAGTTAATGAAAATGTCATCATGCTCTTTATGGACAATAATTAACCATTTTATCTTTTCAAATTGAAGTTAAATAAATGGAAATCATAATTACATAGTATTCGAGCATGAATTATCATCAAATATATTTATTATTCTTTTCGGCAAAGTGTCTCTTCGATAAAGTGATAATGCCGCCTAGTATCTATTCGCCAATGTATCCGTTTGGCAAAATGGTATTTGGGGAAGTGGCTTTAGAGTAAGTGTTCTATAATTGTGTATTAGTTATTCAACATGCAGTTTTAACAAAAATCAGATCGTTCATCACTTGTGAGTGTGTTGTTATTTTTTTTTAAATATCTTCAATGTCATATTTCTTATTATAAAAGAATGGTATCATTATTCTAGGTCTCTTAAGGGATGTCAGAATCATTCAATACCCCCAACACAATAACACAAACAAAAATGCAAATTGAAATATTATTTTATTATCTACTGCAAATAGTATACACAAGAATGACAAATAATCATGAATAAATCAATCTGTGTGAAAATTAATCAAAGACGATAACTACTCGATTGGAAGAAGTGCTAGTCACTGCTCTGTTATTAACTATTATTAGACAATATGGATTATTCATATTGGAAAAGACTCATAGATAAACGAAACTGTATATTATAAGGCAAGATCAAGAATTTCCACTTCGTTATGATCCAAGGTGTGTCAGATGAAGAATCGGTGTACTTTGGTGAGGCAAGCCAATGAGAGGATTCGGAGAGTCACTCTAATTATTTATAATCAATATATATAGGGTGCGGTTCTACAATTAAGAATTTTTCAAAGTAGTTTTTGTAGGGAACCCTTAGTTGTACAGCTTTAAAAACCAGTTTATCAGATTCAGTAGACAATTTTGTATAAGTTCTAATTACAAAGCGTTGAAATTTTTCTCTGAGTACGACCGTCGTGTAGGGGGGATTGTCGCCCTCCGTGCAGGCCGTGTGCCCAAAGAGATCATCGACTTTCTCAAGCTGTCCTCTGCCATCGTGTACAAGGTTGCAAAGGAGTTCAAGGATTCTGGATAGATGGGAACACCAGCAAGGAGGAAGACAGATCGATCTGCCTACAAAATTGGTTTTCGGAAAATTTGGAGATGTTCTGGTATAAAAAATGTGGCCCCCAGCTCCCCGGACTGCAAGCCTTTCGACTATTTCGTTGGAGAGGGAGTCCAACAAGCGTACTCACAACAATTTGGCTTCTCTGAGAGCCTCCATTACTGAGGTTGTGAACAATATGAATAAAGATCACCTAATCAAGGCAAGCAGCAGGTTCTGCACCAGGTTGGAGGCCGTGGTTGAGGCTGAGGGTGGTTGAATTGAATGATTAGGTTCATGGAGGGCCCCTACGTTTGTATAGAAATGGGTTTGTAAATATCTCTACTAATCTAAGAAATAAAAAGGTTCATGTCCTGGTCTCGAAAATTCTTAATTGTAGAACCGCACCCTGTATGCAGGGCTCGGAAGCAAAACGTGGACTGAATGACTGATTTTAGAAAAATGTCAATATTTTTGAAATTTTTTTAAACAAAACTTTGAAACACGACCTTTGTGAAAATGATCACTCAATATGGCCACCCTCAGCAGCAATTACAGTCGCCAAACGACGGCGAAAAGCCTTACAGGAGTTGATAATAAACTTCTCGGACAAGTTGTTCCACTCCTTCACAATGGTGGCCTTCAGGAAGTCCACGTTTGGGTGAGATGTCGTGGGGTCCTTGTGTAAGAGGACAACCCCAAATCCTCCTTCACAGCCCTCCGGATTGTCCCCTCGTCTACGTCAAATTCGTTAGAGAGGCGATTTATGGATTTTGTGGAGTCCTCCTTGATCTTCTTCTTCAGGTCCCCAAGAAACTCAGAATCCCTTTTCAAGTTCTGTCCCCCACTTCCTTCTTTCCTTGAGAGGTATTTCCATCCCTTTTTATCTTGGCCACCTTGAAAATTAGGCTTCTGGAGCACTTCACATTGTCCATAATCTCGGCCACCTCAATTTTGGCATCCAGAAGGTCTGAGATCCTCTGCCTTTTTGCTTCTTGCTCACTCAAGATGAAAGTTTCGAGAAATGTTTATTATTGTTTACTTATTCAAAAAGGACAGAAGATTCGGAACAATCACAAAACCTCTCTAGTTTAATTACATAATTAGCATTTATTAACAGTCCACGTTTTGCTTCCAAACCCTGTAGAATTGGAGTCATCCAGAAATAAAGATCCTCCTTTAACACTCAAAAGGAAAAGTTAATTTTTACAGGCCGAATATGCTCATTTTTTCTTTTTTTATTCTGAGATTTTCATTAGGTACTTCAACATTCTTAACACGCTTGGATTAAGCAAATTAATTCTTTTTGAGGGACTTTTTGAGTATTATGTCCATCCCAGTTTATTTAGTTCAGTACAGTCTAGAGACCAGTTCTATTGATCCTTGGGACCTGTCCTTGAATGTTTCCTAAAAATACTGATGGTTTACTAAGACAAATAAGATTTATGAAATATGATTAAATAGCATTGAATATATTTTGCAAAAAATATTCATGTTTTCAATATTATGCAATATGATACGAGCATAATATATTTTTACTTAAATATATAATTTATTATACTATACAACCGAATAATTTAAAAAAGGACAAACATCCTCAATGACGTAATGATCTTTATGAACCAGAAAGTGGGACCTTGTTCCTAGATAAAGACCGACACGAAACTGGCTGGCGGGGTTCACTTAATAACCACTCTCATCGACAAATTCTACAATAACTTTCAAAAGACTATTAGAAACACATCATATACATATACAATGGAGAGCGGAAAGAATGATTGATGTCGAATGAGGAAAGAAAGGAGAAAGCTCTAGAGACATAGGCAACTATTTCTATCATCCAAAATAAGTTTATTTTAATATGTATCCACAGGGAAAAGAGTATTTCAGAGCAACAGCTGCAGGAATAGTTGTAAGATTATATTTACATCTACATATATGTATGTAGTATGTTCATAGATACATTTAACATATATAATGTTGGTCCTTTACTTTGAACTCTGTAGGGACTAAATGGTTATGTAGATATGGAACTAAGATGCTACATACTATATCTATGTAGCGGATAGCATGTATTGTAAAAATAAATAGAGATGTAATTTTATATGAATTACAACTTCGTAAAAAAAAATAATAATAATAACTATCCGTGGTAATCCAGACATTGTGAATAATGTCTTGGCTTAGCTGCATAAAGAGTGCAGTCTTGGTACATTCCTTATTAATTATCTGTCATTTAGTACTTGATCCTTTCAGCTCTTGAAATTTGTTAATAACTGCAATCATCATTCATAACAAGGACATGAGGTATTTAACCAATTTTGTGGATAACCAGGCATATTATATTCTAGTATTATACGATTTAGCTACTATTAATTATTTTTTTTCGTCCTAGATAGGACCAACTTATTGGTTCTTGGACTGTTGATAGAGAGACAATTATTGGACCAATTAGAAAAAAGACAAAGAGAGCGCGGGAAAACTTATTAGAAATGCATTCCTGGAACCGATGCAACATTTATTAGCTGTCAGAACTTTTCATTTGATTAGCTGCTGTGTGAGGGCGAGAAAGAAAATAAATACAAATCCAACTCCATAGTTAATAAAGACACAGACATGAATTACTCCGACGGCAATCCTGAATTTTACTAAAATAAACCAAAAAACTTCCACTTATAATACTCCATCAAACCATCAGTATTACCCTTCGTCATTCATGTGGACTTGTATTTTTTTAATAATTAGAAGTTCCCACCTCAAAAATTAGAAATTGAGTCATCTTTTTTTAATTAACTACCATTATTTTGGTACAACTTGAACCTTGTACAAAACAGTTATAATAAATAAATAATTATAAAGTACGAATAGAACAATTATAATTAAATTAAAAGTAGAAATAGGATAATAATTTAATACCTCATTACATTTTCAACTTAAAAGACTCCTAGGTAAAATATTTAAAAAAATATATACAACAGGTAATGCACGACAAAGCTAGCACGTGTGTGTAAAATAAATAATATATAATTAATCAGACAATAAGACAAGCAAAGTTCATCAAGTTAATATAATTTTCTGGTGTTTTTATTAAGGGTGTATTAAGAGTGGCATAAGAAATCACGTAAGTTCGGTGTGTTTCTTAGCTGACCCATTAATTTTTAATTCGTGATTTTCTTAGCAGTTGTTGTAATTATTTAATTCCTGAGTAGTGAATATTCTGTCCCAAAATAGATTCAATTATATTCAAAACCTGAGTGAACATTTGTGTTTACCCATAGAATAAGGAACGTAATCCAGGGGAATTTGTGACAAATTTATAATTGTAAGTCCTTCTCGGACTCAGAGTAGAATTGGGAATCGAAATCGGAGTAATTCAAGCAAATGTCCTTGTTTATATCCTTTTCTCTTTCCTCTCTTTTCACAGCTGATTGTGGCTGATCTAATGAAACGTCATAAGCATGATTATTTCTCTCCTTTATATTTTTTAAAAATTATCAGGATGTTGGTTTTTGGTTTCTTTTTTTAACATGCCCATTCTCCAGTGGATTTTCATCATTAGTCATAAGACAACTACGTTTATAAAAATTTATGTTCATAAATTGATAATAAGAAGAATGTTATTATGCACTCCAAAATCATATTTTCATTTACTACCGGGCTCATCATTATGAGCCAGCCGCTCTCCGAGATCACCACTCCAAAAGTACTGACACTAAGCCTTCTACTGCCCTACGGGGGGGACTAGCCTAGGACAACAATAGACTAGAGGGCACGAAGACTCTACTTCGATAGTATATACAATATTTCTCCACCAGGTTCGAGATTTTATTATTTGTAAATAAAGACCCCGTAGATAATTTATAGCGAAACCACTTTTGTTTCGTGATTGTGAAGGGATTTTGCAGCATACATCCCACATTATTTAGCAAAGAGTGGTTGAGGATGATACCCCACTAATCCAGACGTCTTTTTATTAAATATCTCGGGCTATTCTCCAGGAGTCCTGGAGAAATAGAGTTATGTTAGTTTGAATAAGATTATTGATGTTTTTTATCTTCAGTGATTCATAGCGCCAAGCAAAGGCGCAAAAATATATCACTTGATAGTACAAGTCTAATCGTTATTTGAAAGTAGAAATCTTATTCAAAAACCTTCTTTATTGTATTCAATATTAGATAAGGTCATACAAATATTAGTGTATATTCATGAGTTTTTGTCTAAAAAAAAAAAAAAATGTTTAATCCTTTTTTATGAATGGATTTTGATATTCTTGGATGTACTATTTCACTTCCTCTATTCAAATCAAAGACGGTGCCACGGTAGTTGAAAACCTAGTCAGTAAAATATACTTCTTTTTTTTATTTATAAAAATGACAAGTTAGAAATGGCTAAAAATAATTATGCTTCCATAAATAAAGAAGAAGAAAGTTTTTTTCAGAAATGTTATTTATTCTTTCTTCAAAAAAAGTCATCTCATACTAGAGTTTGGTAATATGAAATGTCAGTCAGACAATTTGAATGAAAAATCCAGTAAAAGTCCTTGAATAACTGTTACTTTTGAAATTAGCGTTGCAACATCTTCAATTTCTTCTCAAATAGTTACTTTTAATAAAATTAAATCAACTGATATAAGAAAAAAATTCTTATTACAATTATTAGAAAGAATATTGTGTGTTTTTTTTCTTCTAAAATCACTTTATTTAGATTTTATTTAAAAGAAAATTAGACAAAAATAAAAGTTAAATATATTTTTTCACAATAATTTGTTCTATAATATAAAATTATATTGTAAACTTTTTGGCATAATTTTTAATAACTTTTTGGAAGTTCAAGAAAAAGGTCATGTTGCAAATGCCCCGGTCATCATATATAATTCTAAATGATTTAATAAACATGTAAAAATGTACAAATTAGGAACAAGGTAGGAAAAAGCTCTCTCCAAATTATCTATTAATATTAAATTTCATGTATAAGTTTACCATTCCGAATATAAAATGTTACGCATTTGCGTCTTTTCAATTAAATTTGACAGTTTGATGTGTGTCAAAAACATCCAAAAGTCTGATACACCTAATGATTTAATTTGTATATATATTTTTTTTTTGAAAGAATTTCCTCGGAGACTTTACATAGTAAGTTTTATTTCATAAATCTTTAGAATTTTTTTAGAGTGTAATTTTTCTTGTTGTTGGCAACCTTAACAGATATTTGTCTGTTACCATAATTCTTTTGTTCTTTAGAAGAAAACATTTGAGTATATATTGTAACTACGAGTGTGTTTGTGTCCTTGAATAACGGGGATAAATATTGAGGATTTGTCGAGAAGTTAACAGAGTAAGTCATCAATGAACTCAAAGCTGAATTGAGGATCGACGTTGTTGTAATTCCAGCATATTTCCTTGCTTGATATGAAGTGGGATTTGTGTTAATTTTCTTATTCTCTTTGCATTTGCTTTTGTTTTACAGATAAAAAATGCGTAGAATTCTCAACCATTATCATTTCTCACAATCTAACTACGTTGTTCATTCCTTATATATAGACTACATATTACATATTTGATATGTTTTAAAGGATTTAGTATAGTTTTGATATACATATATTCATTTATCATATACATGTAAATCTTTAGATGTAATTTTATATTATGTAAGCTCTATGTATTGTAAAGACATGGTAACTTTAATGTTCATAATCTTACATTTATTGATATTATAGTACTTTAAATCAATATACCTAGTTGCAGAGAGCAAAATTATTGCTCTCAAGTCTTCTCTATGAATTGGCCCTCCACATTCCTATTTATTGGCAAAAAGAGCTTTGGTGCTCAAAATGGCGAAATATATTGTCCGATTTTAATAGCTTTTTCATCATCAAAATGGTTACTTTTAAGGTATTAAAGTATTCAAAAGCAGGTTATAGATCTTTTAAAAGCGATACAAAGCCCATTTTACTATGTCTTTGATTGTCAAATCTGCCAACAACGGTAGAGTTGATGGTTTATAGAGAACTAAAGGAATTATAAATGTGTTACAAAAGTTAATACTCGTTTGGAAAATAACATCTTGCCAAAAAATATTTTTTTAGATTAAAATCCTAATCGTAACCCAATTTGAATTAAATTATCCTAGACTTTCATACTGAATGTCTAATAAATTACATAGTTTTTTTCTTTGGTAGTGCAACACACAAACTTTGATCCTCCAGATGAGTTGAGTTTATGAGTTTGCTTCTATAAACAACGCCACATTGTCAGAGTAAAGGTCAATTATAGGGGGTTCACCATAAAATAAAATATTACAGCCTACATACTTGTGATTAATTTTTATGGCCAGTTATTAGGGATTTTTACAACATAGAGGGCACTCCAAATATTTTGTATCCAAAGATAGATGGAAGTTTTTTCATTAAATTTCAATATCAAAATAGTAATAGATTTAAAATTCTTTAATTTTTTGAAAGTCTGGATTTTGGAAGGTTTGTGAAAACATTAAAATGTCGCAGCTATCTTTTAACAGAATTTAATTAAGTAAATATTAACCATCTATGCAGTATAAAGCTACCAAAAATTATTGTCAGAAGTAAGGTAACGTTTAAATTGCACATATACTATAATATTTATGATGAAATGATAGATAATATGTATTCTTTAATATAATTTTGTAGTCATATGTATGTCTTTCAACTTTTTGTTATATAAGATTTAATTTTTTTTCATGTTTTATAGGTATTTCGGGACTTATTAAGAAAAAAGTAAGTACACTTCAATTATTGAATAACCGTGTTCATTTTCAAAACCGTACTTTTAACACTATTTTGGAAAATTTGACAAAATATCAAAATGTTTCAATTATCTTATTATGATCAAGTTTAATGTAGATGACATCAACCATTTGTTCGCTGCACTTAAGTATAAATCCATGGTAATCACCTTAACTAGATGTATTTATCCGCCCATATCCAAAAACGTAGGAATGAATTTATTAAAATAATATATATAAATTATTATAATTAATTCTTATCAAATTCTTAATTTTAAATGGTACATTATTACATTTTACTAGGTATATTAGTGATATTACTTTATAGATACATAATTATTAAAAATATTAATATATTATATATTTATTTATGTCTGAATCGACTGAAGTATTAGATGAAAATTTCTTCAAGTAATAAAATTTAGCAAATTGTTTAAATTTCCGTCGTTAAAAGTGAATCAAACACATGACTATTGCCAGTAAACCTACGATGAAGATAATCGTTACTGTAATGTCTTCGTTCTTCCTTAGCATCCTTTCGGTAGGACGATAGTTGAATATAGAGATTTTACTTAAGTATGTACATTAAAATTTTAGTTGATAAACAAATATATAATGTTGGTTCATACATTGTATTTTTCGTTAAAGTGTTAATAGTATGTCGCTGTATAATGTCTGAAGATAGCAATTCTTTAGATAACAGTATTTCTTGATTTATAGGTTTGATTGTAGAAAATGGTAACTGATTTATTTACAGGAGGATTGCTAACCATTATATTTATTATATCATAAAAATAGGCTGAAACATGACATTTCTGAAGTTGAACGATGGTATAATAGGAAATATAGAGTTATTGTTCTCAATTAATTGCAATGAAATCTTCTTAGGAGAACAATAAATATATGTGGTTTTATATACTCGTTTTTACTTTTATTTTTTATATTATATATTTAGTTTCGATCAATGATGTCATCTTTTACTCATACGGGTGTAGCCCTTAAAACTATTTGTATGTACATTCTATTCATGTTCGGGTTTACATATTCCCAGGTTTTTTAAGAATTCATAGAGCTGAATATTATTTGATATTTAAGATATTATCTTTCACCTGACAAAATTATATAAATCTGGCACAAACCATATTTGAGTCATTTACTCCTCAATCGTAGATATTTTTTTACAATGATAAGAATAGTAATTTTTGTGTAATTCCAAGTAAGTATAATCATTTGTCTATAACTGTAGATAATTGCTTAAATATCTTTATAGTTTATGTATGTGCTACAACTTTTGTTAATTAACTATTTAATAATTTTGTTTTTCAAGGCATTCATGTATTTCACAAAAAATAAATATTAAAAAGTATTCATTATTTAAATTCGAGTAAAAAACATATTCGACTATAAAACCTTAATTTCTATTTAGATACTTTAGATCATATAAATGTCAATTTTTACTAATATATTTCTATAAATTATAATTGTAAAATATAAGGAAGAAAATAATAGAATAAGTATTAAATACAATAAATCAATTTCCTCTTTACTCTATAAATAAAGTTTCTTAAAGCTTAAGAATTTATTGATAAACTACAATGTACTATCTTTAAAAAGATAGTACATTAATATCGAAAAATAACAACACTTGATTGCTATCATAATGCTAATATTAATATTGTGGTATAAGTAATTCGTTATGTAATTTTTTCCCTGTAAAATCTTTAATGTAGCTTAAAGTTTTTAATTTGCTCTCATTCGATAAGTAACTTTTTATTAACAATGAAATCGGTTGGTCCATCTGTGTCATAGTTTTCTGTTGTAGAGAAAAAGTTATTATTTTTTGCATTTCCCGTACATTCTTGAGGTAGGAGGATTGTCGAGGGACTTGATATTCAATTTTATGTATTATGGCTGTTGTTAACCCTTTCCCTCATAACGTTGCCCAGAGGCAACACTTCAGAAGATAGTCTATTATTAATATTGAAAAAAGGATGACCAGCAAAAAATATCGTGTTTACTATTCAGGGATAAATTTTAATGCATTTTCTACCATCGGAAATAGAGGCGTTTACCGATTTCACGATTGTTGATATCATTTCAGTTTCAATAACTTTTACATAATGTTGTCTGGGAATTTGTAAGTAAATTATTTATTGCTAGAATAATACTAAAAATTGTGCTCAATGAAATGATAATTCATATTCAATAAATAGAATAATGATTATAGAATGTGAAAATAAAATAATTTGATTTTTTGTGGAACAATTATGGATTTGAACTTCAAAATGTTGCTTTTTTTCTAAGATAGTATTTTTTTGGGAGATATTTTTCTTAAGCTCAAGACATTGTAAAAAAGAATGATAAAAATATTTTGACTTCATGAGCAAAGGGTTAATATAATTATAACCCAATGTAACTTTTTTTTTTTTACATACAAAGTGAAACTTTTACTTCTATTTGAAAAATAAGGTCTGCTTATGGTAATTTCCTAATATGAAAGTATTTTTGTCTGATGATACATGACATTCCTATAGTTGGACATAGGAATATTCGATGTTCCTCCCTTGTTGCTCATCAACGGCAATGAAATCCACATTTAAAAATAGTTCAATACTTTGATTATTGATCAAAGTGAGTGAATGTAGATTACACCCGATTATAATTGTTAACATACTGATTAGTATTTTCTTTTCTTGTAATTGATAAGCCAATGGGAGTTCAAAAGCCTTATACAGGCTCAAGTTGTTTATTTCTCTTTCTAAATTAACATTACGTCATTTTTCTCTTTCTTAACTCTCTTTTCTTTTTTATTCTTCATCTTTTCTTTTCTTCTCATAACGTGAAAGAATAAAATGAACATAAGACATACTTCATAGTCAATAAGAAGCAATGAGATTGAATTATGGACGTGGAAAAGTGAAAAGCGGATTTTTTATAGAAAAAATATAATTACTCCTTTCTTATAGAATAAAAATTTAAAAATCTGCCATCACTCACATCAGAAGAAAAAGCTACATCAAATCAAGTTAATTACCTACCTCAAATCATATTTTTTTAAAAATCCTTTAACATACCTACTATTTATTAAATGGCTCTTAACAAAAAATTGAGGAGCCGTAGGAAATATTCTATCAATGTTGGTATATATGAAAGCGTTACTTTGCTAATACAAAAATATACTGCTTATTTTGTTTTTGAGCTGTAGATATTTCCCTTCTTTTCTCCTTATTTTCGTTAATCTGGAATAGTTCTAACATTTACTGAATAATATTTTCGTAGTGGGGAAGAAATGCGTCATTACCAACTGACTTTGGGACTTTCTTCGGTTTCTTTTACATTATACAATTAAGTTAACGACGTGATACAGTTTGGGGTGGACTGTTAATTAATACTAATTTTGTCATTGATATAGTTATTTTTGACATTCTGATTCAATCATTCTTTGAGCAGAAAAAAATTATGAAAAACATTTGTTCATTTCATCATCATGAGTGAGTAAAAAGCCACAAGGCAGTGCATCTCAGATCTCTTAGATACTGAAGTTGAGGTGGAGAGGATTATAAGCATCCTACAAAATGATGGAGAACATCTCTTTTACAATTTAAAGAGGGAACCAGAGCTTCTGTCCATCTTGGAGAGAATGATTTAGGAGGACCCCTTCAAATCGATAAATCACCTCACCAACAACTTCTGATTGGTTGCCACGACCATCGGGATGATCGTAGAGGGAGATTTTGGGATCTTCCTCCTCATACATCCACCTTTAACAGAGGTCACAAAGGCCTGGAGTCTCGAGATCAATCCGGTATAAGATGAATACTCGGGCCAAAAATAGATAATCTCCGATAAATAAAGATATGAAAACTTTCTGGAAATTACATCAGCCAATAGGTACTTTATTGTGTATATTTTTTACACTGATGTTCGGGATTCAAGTCTTATCCCGACCCATCTCTAATAGTAGCAGTATTCATATCTCAGATCCAGATCATATCCAAGATTAGCTATTTTTATAATGTTTTATTATTGATAGTAAACAAGAGCAGAGTGACGAAGGATTTCTGACCCCTCCTACTCCCCATGCAACAGCCATTTTCTAGGAGGTGTCAAATTGATACATTTCTCCACGTGAAATAAAGAAATAAAAAGCAACACCCAAATGCAGGCTTTTATTAATAAATAAATAAAATCAAAAGTATTTTGTAAAAAAAGAAATAAGTAAACACACGATCAAAACTATTATCATAATAAATCAGCTTTCAGGAATCCCAATATAGTCAGACAACTTGGCCGTAAATTGTCCTTATAATGATTTCATACGCTTATTTCAAAATCTAAGGGCCCGATATATCTTTATTGAGTCCCAGGACATATAAATTGCAACGAATCTCTCTGTATAAAGATAACTTTCTACTTTTCAATTAATTTAAAAACTCGAATCGTGAAAATTTATAGTTTTGTGTTGTAATATTTAACTATTCTACTAAACTATTTGGGGATCCTATTTCTTTAAAATGGGATTTTTTTGTGAGCTACGGGATTGTGGCTGACGTTTTGTACAAGGATTATTAAAAATATTTTTCTTTCAATTTTTTTTTTTCAGAAACTCCTCAATGGCGATTTCATATTTGCATTAATTTGTGCCCGAAGTTGTGTGATTTCAATAAAATAAGGTACTTTATTCAGACTCTCAAAATCCAAGGATTTTATAAAGCCTAATTGGTTGTTGAGTACTCTAAGTGAGCATTTGATTGGTTTGTTTCAGAATTTTACCTTAAAAGCTCTTCTTAATCAATATAAATATATATATGTACATAAATATAAATGATATTTTGTGAGAGCAACTCTTCTCCGGATATAATTTGTATATCTCTATTTATACCTATATACATTTATACATGTACTCGAACGATAGATGAGGTAACCCGCTTTAAAGGAAGTAAGTTCTTAATTTATTTTACAAATTGATGTTAAGAAAAGACAAAACAAAATTGTGACAGGCTCTATCTTTTTCTTTAAATAACTACTCAAGACGTTTGGAGTGAGATCACTCTATTCCATTTTTTATAAAGTTCACAAATTGTGTAATATGGAAATTTCCGGGAAATCCTACATTTAGTTAAAATAAAATTCATTTAATCATATTAAAAATGAGTAGATCCTTATTTGAATCGACTTGAATAAACATATCTTTCTCAGTGAGTTTTTCTTTGATTTTGGAAAAGGTTTTGACGTTAGTTCCTCCTTGTATCTTGTGAGAGTTGATTTTCCAGGTATTTGAGTTTTAAAATATTTGTCTATAAATTCAATAAAAGATGGATGCTTCACCTTTTGTAGAGGAAGGTTGAACAATATCATCATTTTTGTTCGATCCCAGGGAAGGGAAACCATTTAAGTGTAGTGATCAACTTTCATTTCAGAACCTCGCCTTTATCCATTAACTTGAGTCTTGTGTCTCAATAAATATTAATGTACAGTGATGCATTATACAGGGTCGTTCAGGTAAATCTGGATTATCTTTAACGTTTATTTCTTCCTTTACTTCATAAGTAGTTTCCCTTATTATCAAATTATGTGTACATTATATTTTGACACTCCACATAAAAGTCATTTAAGATAAAATTTAGGGGTGTCACTTATTTGACTCAATTTGAAGGTCAGTACAGTGTTTTAGATCGTTTAAATATGCAAAGTAGTTTGTTGAGCTACAATTGCTGTTTCTTTAAAATGGTGGCCTATTTTTTCTCTCATCAAAATACTACCGAGATATACACTGGACAAGTTGTGCTAAAATTGGTTTTGCTCATATTCATAAATTAACAGAAGTAATATTTTAATCGAAATAACTTAAATGGATTGTAGGGATGCATGAGTTCACTTTTAATCCAGGGCTTGAGTGATGTATTTCTCAATATTACAAAATACACATGCACTAAAAATTTAGCTTGTCTAGTTTACATGTTTAAAATTTTTTCATTCAATATAAAAATTAATACTTGAATTTCTGATCATTTACCCTTTATGTACGGGATGATGCAATTTGAAAATTTGTTTTCTCTGGATTTTTCTCTCAAAGGCAATTTATAGGAAAATGAGAAACCCTAGTATGAACAAAGTATCCTCCAGTTTTTTTATAAAAGAAGAAAATCAACTTCCCCCCTTTTATTCTTAACTCATTGCTACTTAAGATTAACTTAGAGTTTTAATTTATTGCTTCTATATACTTGTATATATCAACAAGAGCTAAGCATTTTTTTTTCCAAATGATATCTCACCTCTTAGTTTTTATTAATAATCATTAGTTTTGTGAAGTACCCCAGTACCCTCGAATTTAAAACGGAACTCTACTCCAATATGGGTAAAATGTAGAGAAATATAATAGTTTTAAGATTAAAAAAGAAAAAGAGTTGGAGTTATCATTCTTTTTCTTTTTTGTTCGTTTTTTAATAGATCCTCGCCATTTTTAATGCTAAAGATTCTCTTCTTAGTAGTAGTGATACAATTTTTACCTGCAAAATCATATAAGGGCAACTAAGGTTAACAAGGTATTAATTCAGGTGTACCATCTGTCTTGCTCCCGTCTTTTCCTTGCACTCAAAAAAATGACCATCCCTGAATATAGTAGACCAGGACTCGGCAACCTATGGCACGCCTGCCACTGCTAGCATGCAGGCATATTCACTGACACGGGCAAATTCGAACATATTCTCAAAGTTTGTGTGTGTTTTTAACCAAATATTGTTTATAGTGGCACACTCATTGATTATAAATGTTGAAGTTGGTACTCCATGGCTCAAAGGTTGTCTAACCCTGTACTAGACTGATATTGGGAGAGTTAGTTAAATTGGCCCAACGATGATGTACCACTTACAATTCCTCCCCCCCCCAAACCAAGCTAACAATTAAAATATTGAAGGATGTATCTTAATGGACAACACGATTGGGATAATTTATTCATGTATTTTTTTTTTTTTTTTTGATCGAGGGTCTGTATAAAATTCAAAAATAATCCTTTTGGAAAAAGAAATTAATAATTAAATTTTTAATATCAATTTTTTTTTCCAAAAAAAATCATAAAATTTTTGGATTTTTTTCCAAAAAAATCCCAAAAACTATGTCTTCTTCCCCCCTCAAAATATAATCCTGCGGAGGTTCTTCATAGCAAAGTGGTATGTTTTAACTATTATTTAAAATATTAAGGAATCGGTATTGTCATCAGAATTGGGAATTTTTACCTAAATCGCATCGGAATGTCCATTAGGATTTTGATTTTTTTTTTAATCGTCCCATTACTCAATCGTATTTTGCCGAAATAACCATATATTTAATTGACTGATTTTTTCTCTTCGTATTTTAACTTAATATCTAATAGATAAAAAATAATAGCTTTATAAAACTTCTAAGGAACAGAATATTTATACTCTATCTGTCTGTCTAAGTCAAGTGCCCGCGTATAAATCCTTATACCTTCTATATACATATTTCTCTATAGAGTGAACATAATTTACTCACACGTGCCTACATTAATTATTGCTATGTAAGCCGTAGAAAACGAAAAATACCATTTAAACCTACAACAGACATAAGTTTGACCTTTTAAGCCTGTTAAAAAGATAAAAATATTTTTAGAGTATAATTTTGGATTCAAAGGCATAATTACACGTGAAAGAACTATATAGATGAAAATAAAATTTAAAATCAATTGACAGATAAATGATATATAATGTTATCTTGATTATAAGGTTTGATAAAATGTGTTTAATCATCCAAAAAAAAAAAACAAGTAAAATGAAAGATCTTTTTTATGAAAGGTAATGTTTGTTTAATATTTTTTTTTGTATTACTTTATATTTTTATTAAAATTAAAGAAACACCTCTATTGTATATTACAACTTGAAATTATTTGGTGAAGAAAAAAAAATCGATTTTTTTATTTTTTTCTGTTCAGCTTTTAATTTTTGAAAGAAAAGATTAATAAATATGTCATGTAAGGTTGTGTAAAAATTGTACAAAATAAACTAATATTAAATAGATATACCTTTGGCCACCTACGAACCTGTGGGTGAGTGAGAAATCACGTTGTGCTCCCTATGTAGGGAGGGATGGTTTCCAGAAAAAACTGAATATACTCAATATGGGACAGGCTTGAACTACCTCTGCGTGTAGCGAGGGCAGGAATAAAAAATACTCACAAAAATGAGCAAAGTATAGAATAACATTTATTTACATATTATGTATAGATGATAAATTTATTTCAAATTGTTCATATTATTTTATTTGACAAAAAGTATTTGTACGAATGTTTATAAATAAAGTAATATTAATATTTTAGAGGTAAAGAGACTCTTCCTAATTTAAGTTTGTTGTATATCCAATGTATTTGATTTATGTTTATGAATTTAGTCGTCTAACCGACTTGTTTATATTCACTAGATATTTATTTTATTAAAATAATAAAAGCAAATAAATCAATCAAAATCGACTTATTTTTTTACAGCAAACCTTTTTAACTTTCAATATAAGATTTATTAATTAGTTTTAGATATAATCTTAAGTAATTCTTTATAAAATCCTTCTGTAGAATGATTTTTGTAGAACTATACAATTTTTTGGAAATTGTAATCCCAATAAACTAGTAAATCATTCATTTTTCATTTGCTGCAATGATTTTAGCTATTATTTTCATCTATGTAATTGTGGCGTGTCGTTTGTGAACGTAAGGGCTCTATGAGCAGACTCTTTGAAGTAAGCGAAGGGAGCCAGTTCACCTTAAATGATGGATTTTTTGCCTTTTTATTAAAAAAAATTTTGTCAGGATGAAATTTGAAGCGAAAATAGGAGGAATTTTTTTTTCTTTGTATTGAGCCGAGCCGAAAGAGCCAGTTTTTTAAAAAGAACCATTATTCCCATCAAAACTATGTAGTTTTACACGTGGAAATATGGCTCTGAATCGGAATTAAACTCTAAAAATGTGATTAAGAAAAGACTTTTAAAGTCAGATTCATTTATTGAAGGTTTTAATGATCATTGCTGTGTTCTAAGACTTTAAAAAAACAATAATAAATGTAAATTTCAGCTGATGGTCGTCTTTTGAATACTTGAATTTTACTGTATAGTGCTCTAATATCAACGTTCTTATTCCCTATTTTTATTGACTTAAAAAATATACAAATGATGTGACCCAGAAGCTAGTGATGGGGCGATTAATCGGAATGGGAGAATCGGATTTACTATTCCAATTCTATTTATTACTTTTCTAAGTTGTATATATATATATATATAAATAGCCAACTGTTGGACCCGGTAATAGTAGGAAAATGATCACAATTTGAACAAGAAATAATCAAAATTCTACAACACATTTTTTTTGTTAGTTAAACTTTTATTATGTTTTGCCATACATACATAAAATAAAATTGTACAAATAGAAGACAACAAACACGACCACACAAAGGGATATTTGTGATACTACGGCAGATTCTAAAACCTAGTTTACATTAAAATTTTGTTCAATAATTATTTTTATTTTTTTACCCTTCAAAAATTTACAAATACGAAAGTCTTCCTTTTCCTCATTCATTGCTTGATGTCTCTCGTAAGATAGGATGGGACATCTATTGATGAGATGGTCGTCACTTTGCAATTCTGTCATACAAACATTGCACGTTGAGCTGATGTCTTTCCACTTGCTTAGGTGGCCTAGAAAAGGGTCATGTCCAATGTAGGCTTCTACAAACAGTTTCAATTTTTCTCCTCCGATTCTACAACCCATTATTATCCATGTTTTATCTTTCAACCTTTCCTCCAAGGATGAATATGAGTAAGGAATATGGATGGGGCGTGGGATATGTCTTATGTATAGAGTAGAACATGACGTCTTGCTTGGTAACAACTTATTGATTTATAAATAGTTTATTCTCTACAGTCCGCCATATTTGCCAACTTCTATATTTTCCTTCTCTTCATCATCACAGCTGCTACTATTTTGGATAATAAATGCATAAAGTTAAATAAATATTCGTTTTTTTAACTTTTTTAAGTATATATTGCTAAAATATCAGCTGTAATGTTGTAGTAACTAAAACTTCAGTGAAGTATTTGCACTACAATTTTTAGGAAAGTAACAGAGAGTGAACAAATTCACTCCAAATACAGGGTCGACGCAGTATTTTGTAGAGATGTCAAAAAGATTACAAAGCAATGCTTAAAATCTTTAATAATATATTAAATTAAAAAATCACAAAACTATTTAAAAGGTCTAAATTCTGGCTTAAAATTATACTGAAAGTAGGCACCTTCTGTGGTGATGACCTTATCCAGCCTGTACCTGAACTTGTTTCTGGATGGCTCAACCTGGTCCCAAAACAACTTGTTGAAAATCACGATGATGTGCTGCTTTAACTGGGCCACCGTGTTGCACGAGGTTCGGCTGGTTTCCTGTTCAACTGCACCCCACTTGTAGAAGTAACAGGGGATTGCAGACAGGGATATTGGGAGGCCAGATGTTGGGGTCAGTGTAGTCCTCAAAGTTCTTGGACAGCCACATCTGGGACTTGTCGGCTAAAAATAAAATCAAAAATGGCTCTGATGGTCTTCACTGTGTTCCTCACCATGCAGGCACCCTTATTGATGTCACAGTCCTTAAAAACGGTACGAATCCTCATAAATGGGGTTATTCTTTTCCACTGGTTGGACGGGTTAAAGTTTACGTGCAAAAATTTATACACTGCTGAAGAAGAAGTAGTTTCTACAAAAACGTTCAGAACATTGATACAGTTCAGAGAAATAGCCAAATTGACAGCTGACAAGAAAATTCAATGCCCATTTTTCTGTTAGTGAGGGTAGCGCCGTAATAGATGATTGCATAAGAGTTACTACGATACATTAACAGCCAGAAAGACCTGACTAGTCATTCTTTCATTTCTACTGTTTAGCTATCTTTTAATTTCTTCCCTCCTAGCCAGGATTGCAGAATATTAAATGGAAGAAAATAATAAATGAATGGGTAGAACGAATAATACTAAGGTATTATCCACCAATCATTCATGCAAAATTCTTTTGAAAGATCCTAACAAATAAAAGTTGCATGATAGTATTGTATTAGTCCATGGATCATTTTCATACAACTGCATCCAGCTTCTCTCTTTTGAATTGATTCCTGTCGCCCCCTATGAGTAAGGGTGATAATTTTGGTAAGAATAGAAAAGCGTGCGAGGAGAAGAGAAAAAATACTTATGGCATCATTGATTAAATAATATACATCTTCTTCTATCATCAAGAACGTTATCATTCCCATCTTTATTACTCAATATTTATATTATATTAGATGCTGATAGTCAATAGAGAACTGAATGAAATGCCTAAAATAACGTCGTGGATTTCTAAAAATGGAGGCCCAGGAATTTGGAAAATACTTACCGGATGAGAAACAGATGGTTTGTCGGATATGTCGTTATAAATGTGCCTTTAGTCCCCTGTCTAGAATTCCAAACCACTCATTATTCTCATCTCATATCAAGAGCATGGATATTCATCTAAAAAATCAAGTTAATGATGAATACATCATGTCAGACTTTAACTCTGATCTCACAAAGATGCTTATTGCATGTAATATAACCTTATCCATTGCTAATCATCTATGTTCAAAAAATTTATGGAGAAATACACGGGTAAACCTATCCCTTCCCGAGAAACCATCATTAAATTAATGGAGGATGTTGGTACTGATGTCATTTATAGAAATACATATATAAATGTTTTGAGTCATCCACACCAAATGACGATCAAGTTATTAGTAAAAGTATAAAATATTTACTAATTTCGAAATGGAACTCTGAATTTTGTACTATTTAACAGTAAGTATTCAATTTTTTTAAATCTAACCCTAAAATATGATTCTATTTTAGCTAAACATATCAAGAATTATGATACACAACTCATTAAATAGCAAAAACAACTGCTTAAATGGTCACACCAACGGGGGTAGTAGCTTTGGATGGTTCGCAACTAGTTTGTCTGAGACTAGTTTCTTCACTTAAAGACTTGGGTATGATCATTAGGTTTTCCAATATTACATAGTGAATAAATATTACTTTTTTATTACTTAAGGCCTAGCTATTGTTGATAGGCTCCAAGAAATGGTGTTCATAAAGCTCATAAAAGGCAAAAACAACTGCTTAAATGGTCACAACAACGGGGGTAGTTACGTTGGGTGTATCATCATAATTAGCAATTGTGTATATCCTTCATGATAATAGCATGTTGTTATATAAGCATAAATAACGGGGAAAAAAATCTTTTTTGATGCTCTTAATAAGGAATAATATCGCCGGACATTACTACATAATTAGCTTTTGCTCTAAATCTTTAAGATGGATTTATTTCTAACATTTTTTGATTAGTATATTTATTGTCTAATTTTATGATTTTGACATTTACTTTATTATTAATAATTAGTTATGTCTCATCGGTAGAGAGATATCTATCCTGTGCACAATTGTATATAGCAACTTCCACATGAAGAAGAGGGGTGATTATCTTTTTGACTACAACTCCCCGTCTCGCTTGTGTTTTGCAACCTAAAGTTATGACATATTTAACTGGATCCCGATGTCAGAACAAGAAAATATTATTTGGATTAATCTATTATTTCAAAATTCTGTATATATAATTTATTGTTATTAGTTATATGATTCCAATTGTTTAATTTTGTATATTTAACATAAATGTATGATGGTATATTTGTTATTATATTTAATTAAAACCTTCTTTTTTAAACTTGGAACTTCAAATATATTTCGAAATACTCTAGTTTGTCGTTTCATTAGCTATTATTCTGAGAATAAGGTTCATAATGAATTACAATTTTATGGAGTGTGACGTTATAAAATCTACTGTAACAGATAAAAAACGTCTAAGTCAATAATAATACGTTGTATATCTTGATTAAACATTTTGCTAATAATCCCCCTTCTCCTTGCACGCGTTTTTCTCTACGATATTATTAACTTTAGGTATAAGATCTTAGAATTCTTGGGGGTACCTTCATAACCTTGACGACACCTGGGGGCTCAACACTTCCATCATCACCTTAAACTTAACAGTCACGATAGGATTCCTGAACCTATAACTTATAGCCTCTAAGTATTGTATCTTAGCTATCTTTCAATACTGAAAACAATGACTAATCAATTTTAAAAACAAGGCGTACCTTGGAGCCGGCCCGCTTTTTTATTCATCTGGATGTAGTCCAGATAGCTCTAAATGTTCATGCTCAAAGTTCTTGCTCAAACTTTTACGTACCTTCTCGCCTATATGGTTTTGATATTTATTTATCCATGGCTAAAACTAAACGACTCTCTTTAGCTAAAACTAATCCATACGTCATATCGATAAAAATAAATAAAAGACGGTGATTCATAACAAAAAGTATGACTTTGTGGATCCATTAGCAGGAGCTCACCCTATAATAATTGACCCTTTTACGAGTCACCTGAAGACTCCATTTTTAGACAGCTGAACTTAACTCTTCAATACATGAATTTTAATTTTTATCTGAAAAAAAATTATTTTTTTAAAATTATACTAACTTCATAATTGATCCACTATGTTATGAGGAAAAACTGATACGTAGTTGTTATTTTGTAAAGCTCAAACCAAGCACTTACGACATATTTGGCTAAAATTCATGTATTGAAGGGTTAAAAGTAACGAACACATCGAGGGAGCTTTTTTAGCCATAACTCAATGAGTATATTATGTAGAGGACTGTTATGTATAACATTATGGACCAATATGACTATTACGTTCATCCGTCAATCCATCAATAATATTATGGTTTATAGATGGTTATGGAAGCTGTGAAGAGCTATTTTTCCCGAATTATTATTCCCAAATTGTGCTTTTATAATGGGTTGATCTCTGGATACAAACATTCTGCTTTTAAAGCCTTGTGTTAATCCATAGTTATTCTTGACATTTAAAATGTCTTCCAAATATGGTAAACAAATTAAAAATTTGGACTGCTTTATGTATTCGAATCACAATCTATGAGTCATTTTTTTATATTTATTGAGTATGTGGTTGATTGTTTAAATTCATTATGTATCTAATCTAAATTGTTGTAATCTTTACATTTTTCTAAATGATATTAGATTTGTTGGTTATTAGATGTAATCATTTAATTCAAGGATGTTACTTTTATATATCTTAAAGTATACTCTTTTTTATCACTTAAACTTATAATTACTTTAAACATACATACATCGAAAAAATAAACAGAACAAACTTCAATTATTGTCTAATCCTACGTCGGAACTTATTCGAGTAATTGCGATAGATAACGTCATAACGCAATTAATCAAGGTTGTGCCGGTTCAGGTTTAGCGGTTCTATTGGTCCCGGTTTAGGTTATTTTTATACAGGCTCAGTTTGGTAACAGGCACTTATAACAAAGGGGTCATTAAAAAATTCAGACCAAGGAATGATATTAGACAGGGTAGCAGCTACCTTATACGCAGACTGCGTCGTACCCCAAATTCCAGCAACCTTTTAATTGAGTGATATGATTATAGACTAAAAATTAAGCGTCAAAATAACTTAATTATAATGATAATTCATTCCTTAATCGAGTTCATTGATGAATGATGTCCAAGAAGAAAAAGGAAGAGATGGATTCGCACGTTGTGACTACAGCATAAAGTAGTTCTGAAAGTAATTATACCACATTGTAAACTTGGTCAGCTATTTTCAGTCTCATCTAGTCTTCGTTTCGTTTCGTCTTTGTCAGTCATTAGCCTTCGTAAGGGTTTCGTCTGCGTCATAATATTGTCTTCGTCAGACATCGTCATTGTTTCGTCATAGTTATCTTTTTTCGTCTTCCTCATGATTTTGTTAGATTTTTGTCTTCGTCGGAATTTCGTCGTTGTTAGAGTTTCCTCTGCATTGCAAACAATTTTTCTAGTTTCATTTATATTTTCTTAGCAATAAATAACGTTTGAAAAATAGGGTCTTAAAGTACAAAAAAATATGTCAATATGGCCGGAGTAGGTTCATAACTCACAACCAAATCATTATAATTGGAAAAAGAACCCCTTATTCGAGACTCTATTTACTTTTTTCTGCCCACTGGTTGTGCAATATACCAGTAGCGCACGTTGTGGGCTCATAACCCAACGCAAATTCACTGTTTTTTGATATGACCACTGGAGTTTCACTAAATTTTTTTACTTATATGATCTATTTGACTTCCTACTGGGTATGCAAAGGTGGTAACAGGTGCCTCCATAGGGGTTGGACGGGAGGGGCTCTGACCCTCTCCAAATTAAGGGTTTTTTTTGTTTTTTTATAAGAAATTTGTTTCCGTCATTCTAGCAAATTATACAGCAGAGCAAAAAATTTGTTTATTTATTTTTTTTGCAAAAAATTTAATTCCCTCTGTGTAGCTAAGAATTTTCAAAAAATGTAATATTTGAAATTAAATTTTATGGGAACAGCTATGGATTTTTGAATTTTTTTTCCAAAAAATTTAATATTTGAATTTTGTTTCCAATAAAAATTCTTTTTTGTGAATTGCTATGGATTTTTGAAATTCTTCCGAAAAATATTAATTTTACTAAAATTTAAAGGATTTTGAATAATTTAAATTCACCAAGTGCTATTTTGGAATTTATAGTTATTGCTCTTAAACGTTTCTAAGCCTGAGCCCTCCATTCTTGATGCTGGCCGCCTTTGCAAGCCTAGTAGGAAGTCAAATACATCATATAAGTAAAAAATTTAGTGAAACTCCAGTGGTCATATAAAAAAACAGTGAATTTGCGTTGGGTTATGAGCCCACAACGTGCTCCATTGAAAAAGTAAATACAGTCCTGCATAAGGGGTGCATTCGCCAATTACAACGATTTGGCAGTGGGTTATGAACCTACTCCGGGCCATACTGATATATTGTACAACTTGTGGGCTGATGAAATGTATATCTTACAGGCAATGTGGAAAATCGGCATCTTGCGAAATGCCGGGTCAATTTATAAAATTTCCAATATTGTGTGGCCATTTTACGTTCATTAACAGTGTCAGGTATTATGATTGTGGGTAATTTGATTATTAAACAATTCATTGCAAGCAATTTGATCATCAAGGATTTTATTAAGGTACAATTTTGTTGCAAGCAATTTGGTAATCCAGTGCAGGGATGCCCAAACTGTGTACTGTGGCCCACTACTCATTTTCACTTCAAGTAGCATTTTTTTTCAGCAAAATTGTTGCAGTATCATAAAAATGCGTGGAACGCGAATGACACGTACAACAATTGACAAATATTTGACGGTATCTTATGTTTTCTGGGAATCTAACAGGGTTGCCAGATTAGCTTTTTTAAGCAGTTTAGCCTTGAAGAATTAGATTTGGCCTTTTTTTACATTTCGTCTAAAAATTGAATTAAATTTGTACTTAATAGTTTGTTTTTTTATTAGACATTTTCAAGAAATTTAACTTAATAGGTTCTGAGGCCGAAGTATATTTTGCAAAATAGATTTGAGTCTTTCGTGACAATTTCTTATCATACAATAGTTAGTTTGATTATGTGTACACTATGTATATAAATTTCTACGAAAATTTACCGAAATATCAAATTCATAGCAATCAAGTTGTATCATAATCAAGTCCTTAACGATCAAATTAATTGTTTGGCATTGAATTTTTTAACAATCAAATTACCCACAATCCTTTCCCCTGACAATGTGAATGAAGTTAAAATGACCATTGCCGACTGTTTTGGAAATTTTATAGATCCAGACATTTTGCCTACTCTAACGTGCATTTTCCACATTGCCGGTAATACATAAATACATATTACACACACACTTAATCATTAATTAAATTTAGTATGCCTTAAAAAAAGTTTTGTGTTATGAGTTTGTTGTGAGACCATGGGAGTATGTCGCACGAACCATAAACATCAGTAATTGCATTGATATTTTGTGGGTTTGTAATCGTAAGTCATTAGTTTTTGTCAGAGTTTCATCAGTGTCATAATAATAATCTTCGTCAGAAATTGTCATTGTTTCAGCGTAGTTATTTTTTATTTCGTCTTCGTCATGATTTTTGTCAGATCTGTGTCTCGGCTTTGTCATGATTTTTTTAGATTTTGTCTTCGTCAGGAAAAAAAGTTTCGTTAACGAAATGATTTCGTCTCGTCAGGCTTGACAAAGTTAACACTGTTATACCGTCATGATAGATATAAGGAAGAGCCGTGGCACAGGACATGATGGCTGCAACCCAAAGAGAAACGATCAAATTCACCTCCGGATTCATCCTTAGTCTGTAGCTCGATCCCTCTCTGATACTGCATAAGAGTCAAACTCACAAGTATATTATTCCTAAGGGTGATAATTTTGGTAAGAATAGAAAAGCGAGCGAGGAGAAAAGAAGAATTACTTATGGCATCATTGATTAAATAATATACATCTTCTTCTATCAATCATGAACGTTATCATTCCCGCCTTTATTATTCAATATTAATATAATATGAGATGGTGATAGTCGATAGAGAACTGAATAAAATCCCTAAAATGACGTCGCCTTCTGTCTGGATTTATGAAAATGGAGGCCCAGGAATTTGGAAAATACTTACCGGATGAGAAACAGATGGTTTGTCGGATTTGTCGATATAAATGTGCCTTTAGTCCCCTGTCTAGAATTACACGCCACTCAATATCCTCATCTCATAACAAGATTCATCTATAAAATCAAGTTTACGATGAATACATCAAGTCAGACTTTAACTTTGATCTCACAACGATGCTTATTGCATGTAATATAACCTTATCCATTGCTAATCATCTACGTTCAAAAAATTTATGGAGAAATACAAGGGTAAACATATCCCTTCCCGAGGAACAATCATTAAATTAATGGAGGACGTTGGTTCTGATGTCATATATAGAAATACATATAAAAATGTTTTGAGTCATCCACACCAAATGACGATCAAGTTATCAGTAAAAAGTATTTACGAATATCGAAATGGAACTCTGAATTTTGTACTATATCACAGTAAGTATTCAATTTTTTTTTAAATCTAACCATAAAATATGATTCTATTTTAGCTAAACATATCAAGAATTATGATACACAACTCAGTAAAGGGCAAAAACAACTGCTTAAATGGTCACAACAACGGGGGTAGTAGCTTTGGATGGTTTGCAACTAGTTTGTCTGAGACTACTTACTTCGCTTTAAGACTTGGGTATGATAATTAGGTTTTCCAATATTACATAGTCAATAAATATTACTTTTTTATCACTAAAGGCTTAGCTATGGTTGATGGGCTCCAAGAAATGGTGTTCAGAAAACTCATAAAAGGCAAAAACAACTGTTTAAATGGTCACAACAACGAGGGTAGTTACATTGGGTGTTGCATTATAATTAACAATTGTGTATATCCATCATGATAATAGTATGTTGTTATATAAGCATACCTAAATAACGGGGAAAAATCTTTTTTGATGCTCTTAATAAGGAGTAATATCGCCGGACATTACTACATAATTAACTTTTGCTCTAAATCTTTACGATGAATGTATTTCTAACACTTTTTTATATATATATTTATTGTCTAATTTTATGATTTTGACATTTACTTTATTATTAATAATTAGTTATGTCTCATCGGTAGAGATATATCTATCCTGTGCACAATTGTATATAGCAACTTCCACATGAAGAAGAGGGGTGATTATCTTTTTGATTAAACTCCACGTCTCGCTTGTGTATTGCAACCTAAAGTTATGACATATTTAACTGAATTCCGATGTTAAAACAAGAAAAAATTATCTGGATCAATCTATTATTTCAATATTCTGTATTTATAATTTATTATTATTAATAGTTATATGATTTTAATTGTTTAATTTTGTATATTTAACTTAAATGTTTAATGGTATATTTTTTATTATGTAGATTATATTTAATTAAAGCCTTCTTTTTTAAACTTGGAACTTCAAATATATTTCGAAATACTCTTATTTTGTCGTTTTATTAGTTATTTTTCTGAGAATATGGTTCACAATAAATTACTATTTCATGGAGTGTGACGTTTCCAAATCTACTGTAACGGATAAAAATCGTATAAGTCAATTATACGTAGTATATCTTCATTAAACATTTTGCTAATAAATACATTCGTTATACCCTCAAAAATCATAATAAAGCAGGCAGATGATAATCACATCAGTATTTTAAACAATGATACCATATGTCTTTTTTCCCCCTCCTCCTTGCACGCGTTTTTCTCTACAATATTATCAACTATAATTATTCCTATCGCTTCGCATAGCAAGAAATGTATATACATATATGGTGTTTCAACATAAATGCCATATTGAACAAAAATCAAGAAAAAGGTGAAAATCCCAATTTATTTTTTACTTCATATATTATTCGTACATGTCACTATTTCACAGATATATTTGGCTCACGTATAGGCTTTATATTTAAATCTGAGGATGGTCTAAGATACCCAATCATTTTACCTATAGTTAAGAACTTTTATTTGATTTGAGAGACTTATATGAGTCCCAATATGGCCGTTCAAATCAAATTTATCATCTCCTTATTCTTTTATTGTGAAGTTTGAATTTTTCTCTAATTTAAGTGCCTTCGAAGGGTTAATCAATATAATTTTAAGATAGAAATTAAGAAAAATTTGTATAGGAATACAAAATATGTAATCCACATTCAATTTTGAGAAGTATTATCCCGGCTTATTTTTGTGTTGACGGGCCACATATATTTCAATAAAGTACACATTATTCAGTGTTTCGATAAAAAAAAGTATAGAGGGTTATTTATTACTTTATCCAAATTAATAAATAAGGTAGGCTTATAAAAAAGAATATTGAAATAACGGATTTTTATCTACATGAAAAGTAGATAGGAATCCGAATACAAAGTACTTGTTCAACAAAAATAACTTATCAGGGATCCGGTATTTAATTCCTTGTATTTAATTTTTTTTAGGAAAAATCCATCAGTTAGAATAAGAAATCATCATGTCTGAACAAGGAAGGAGTAATTATACCAACCTTGAGTTAAACGCAATAGTTGGTCTTATGGAGAAGTATTCAAGCATAATTGAGTGTAAAAAAACGGACCCCACGACAAGAACAGCAAAAGAAAAGGCTTGGCACCAATTGCGTAGCTGCTACAATACTCACCAAGGTATGGAAATTCAAAGATCTGTGTCCGAACTAAAAGCTTGTTGGAAAAATTTAAAATTCAAAGCCCTTAAGGACCCATGTTCCTCACAATTAATTGAGAGAATCAAACGTATATTATCGCCGTCCACTAATCCAGGAGATTCAAGTAAGTTCTTTTAATTCATCAACAAAATTGTAAAATGTACTATTATTTTTAAATATTATTTTAGATATTGATAATCCTAAATCAACTCAAAAGGCTTCTTCAGAAACGGAAAAAATAAGTTTGGCGAACGAAGAATTGAAGAAAAAAAATTCGGGATTAGAAAATAATTTTTATTATTTGAAGAACCAACATTTAGAATTAAGAGTAGCATGTTTAGAAAAACAAATTAGAGAAATACAAAATTATAGATAAATAAGATTCCATATTTTTTATCATTTCATTAGCATTCGTTGCTGGCGTTAATTTACTCTAATTTTTACTGTAAAATGTAAAAGTCTACGAGGTAGATAATATACTTTGCTCACAAATCCCAAGTCTTTGAATATTTGATGGAATCCTCGGATTTCGAGTTAATTCCATGTCAATAATTATATAAGACTATCCCCAGAATGTATTTTCAAGTTGTGTGAGATATTTGACAATTTTGACGATATGGGTTTTTAAATATAAATACCAAATTTGAGACAAACGTCCATTTTAGAATAATTTGAACGAATAATCTTTTTCAAGACAAATAGTAAAAAAAACAATACAATTTTGACTTTGAAAATTAGTAGAGTATAATGGATTTTTAAGTGGTATTACTTAATCACTCTATCAAAAATGTGGGGCGGGGATGGGCAATGTCACCGATGGGCTATGATATGCCTCTGATATGGACCATGGTATTGAGTATTTTTTTAGAATTTGGTAGCATTCATGTGCTAGTCTAGTAAAGAGTCTTAGCTATCGAGTGTATCAAAGTCAAGTCATTGATTGTGAGATGAAGTCAAGTTTCAATTCTTCAAAATATGGACTCAATTCTACGTATAGTGGCACGTATCGAATCCAACTTCACACTTCGATGTCTAACTATAACATTTCTGATGTAAAAGTTTATTGAATTATAATTATTCCCAAAGTTAAACTAGGGTATTATAATAACTTGTATACAAGCCTTGTTGTTCATCAACCGCAATGAAATGTTACCTATATATAATATCTGATATACCAAGATTGGTTAATTATTTAATATTTACGGATGATCACCCCCGACGAAAGCTCTGAAGCTCACCTTTATTTAGTTACTCAAAAGTGAATAGTTGATTGATGATTGCTGTTGTGATGCTTTGGACTTCTGATAATGCCATTCTTTAATGGACATTAATTAAGGCTACTGTATTAATGTCATATTTTATTAAAAGTATAGCTTTACATTTCCAATTCCGTTCTGTTTTGTGACTCGTAAAAAGTAAAGGTATATATTTCTGAACAGCTACAAATCTTCAAGAGTCCTTAAGTCTCACCCAAATCATGAGGCGGATAAGCATTTCCTCCATTGTCGTCATTTGGGATTCAAGATAGCAAATTTTTTTCGAGACAACAAGTGTATTTTCTTATAGTGGTAGAGGATACTGGATATCCCCCTCCATGAGGTTATCGAGGAAGAGTTATCAGCATAAGCGTAATTATATATAGGGATATATCATATAGGAGTTTTTTTTGCCAGATTAAAGACACTATCATACTAGAAGAATATCGACGATGATTTGGATCCAGAGTAGCTAGCTTCAGCTGTTGCACTATAAACAAAATCTTGTCATCTTGTATTTCTTGCACCAATCCATGTATGAATTATAATATAAATATAACTTTAAATACTTAATTTATATTGTTTTCATATTTTGACTACAAAAAATTTAGAAAAAAAAAATTAGAGAAACTCTAAAAAAAATTTCCCGTAAATTTTTTCAGCCTGCAAAAAAAAATTCTTGAATTGGGGTGACGCTCTATAGAAGTGGTTCCCAACCGATTTTAACCCATGCCCCACCAATGCTTCTCTTAATGCACCGGGATATTTGATTTACGGTGTTTAAAAATTAACTGTTATTCACAGTAAGGAAGTTTAATAAACCATTAACTTGTCTCTAAAGAAAATTCCAAAGAACATAGCATCCATGAAGAGAAAAATATAAAACGATAGAAGAGTTAAATAAATAAAGATTCCAAACATACGATAAATTGGAACTATCTTAAAATTCAACCTGCTTGATAAAAATGGAATTTGGAGTATATTTGTTAATATGAAAAAGTAACACATGATATTAAACAATAAATTTATTCAACATGTCCTCCCTCAGCAGCCACCATCTTCTCCATCCTGCCCCTAAAGGATTTGCATGCCCTGATGACTTCCGCAGAATCGACAGCATTCCACTCCTCGTAATGGATCCCTTCAGGGCCACGATGCTCTTATGGCTGACTTTGCACACCTCCCTCTCCAACTTCCCCTACCAGTAGTAATCACACGGATTGAGGTCGGGTGAGTTGGAGGGCCAGGTGTTGCGATCCCAGAAAAGTGATGTCGTGGGAGTTGAAGAGATTAGTGGTCCTCATGGCGATGTGTGCGCGCGCTGAGTCTTGTTGGAACATGAACTCCTTCCCAGCGGCCGTATCCTTCATCCAGGGGATGACACATTACCTGTGTGCATAATTAATCATTAGTGCTGGATCTTTTTTACCATTCGATGATCCAAAGTATCTTTTCATTTTCTTCGCTCCCACCAAGGATTGAAGAATATAAAAAGAAGAAAAAAATAACGTAAACTTTTCAAGTTTTCTTATCTGAATATTTAATACCAGTTTGACTGTATATATACATATATACAGTCCAGAGGAAGGACGTAATTGATACATCCTACATATTCAAAAATAAACTTTTTGACCTTCCTCCTCCTCCTCCGTTTTTTCTGCCTAGCAACATTTTTTGTACTACACTCTACATTTAAAAATTAGAATGGAAGGGGAGATTGTATAAGCCAGTTAATTCGTCTTGGATTTGTTGCAATTTAAATGAACACTTATTAGATTTCAATCTGTTTAATAATTTTTCAGGTAGTAACATAAAGGTGATATTTCATTAACCATTTAATTCGTCTTAGATTTCTGCAATTTAAATGAACACTTATGTAAATTTAATTTATTCAATAAAGCCAAATAGTGATATTATATAAGTAATATTTTGAAGTACCTATGGCCCATAGGCATTCCATTGAAGTACTGGATATTACTCAGGATACTAATTTATTTGGAGGTAAAGTAATTATGAAGTTTTTTTTTTTTTTGTAAAGATTTTTTTAAACCGACCTTCACTTTAGCAATTTAGAAATAGGTTAGTTTATTGACATCACATCACCCTTTCATTATCCTCCCCCATGCGTAAGTGAAGCGGGCAGGCTCATACTAGTATATATGTACATAATAACTATTGTTTAAACTGAATTATAACGACATTTACTAATATTACAAATATACAGTCAAAAACTATTTATTGAAACGTTAAATTAAAAGCTTCATAAAAAGTAAAAGGATTAAAAAAACACCATACAAAAGATACTGTGTCAAGCATTTCCTAAAATTCTTTCTTTATTAAAAATCCTTCCTTTGTTAGAAAATGACAGAAGTAAACAAATTTTAGCCCTCTTGATTGAGATTATGTGTTTGTGATTGGTTTTACTTAGAAAAACATGAAAATAAACTTTACAGGCCAAAATATCTGCGTTTGTGGCCTACAGAGAGCAACATTTCATATACTATAAATAAACCTTCATAGTATAATAAATTTACAAAAATATTTTTTCAGGGGATATAAAAATTCAACTTTTTTAAAAAAAATTAAATTTTTTGGAATTTATTTTTTTTAAAATACACAGCTGTTCACAAAAATTTAAAAATAATATTTTTAATTCTGTCGAAAAAAAAATTAAAAAACCACAGCTATTCACAAAGCGTTAAATTTTTGGATATTTTCTTGAAAAATTGACAGCTTTTTTGAAAAAAATTCAAATATTTAATTTGTTTGAAATTAAATTAAAAATTTAAATATTAAATTTTTTGAAATTTTTTTTTTTAAATATTAAAAATTTTACATAAAATTTTCAAAAATTTTACTTATTGGAAAAATATTTAAAATATTCACGGCTATTCAAGGAATTAAATTTCTAATATTTGAAATTTATTTTAATTTTTTCATTTTTTTCCAAAAATTTTATTTTGTTGGAAAAGCTGTTAATTTTTTTTAAAGCAAAATTATCTTAATTTAAGGGGACTACCGCCCTACCAGCCCACCCACTGCAGACGCCCTGTGTGTAATTGGGAAATTGTCGAACAACAGGAATTGATTAGTTAAGTCTCATATAATGAAAGGCATTTCCCTCTTATTTTTGAAAGAAAGGTTGAGAGATACAACTTTTTGACTTATGGACTTACGAAAAAAATACAAATATCTTATATAGCTGTGTTTTCGACATTATTATGGAATATGATGTACTTAGTAAAAATAGCCTATAAGCACAATTATAATCTCTTAAGTAGTTAATAAAGTAAGAGAAGAAAAAGGTAAAAAAGTATCAAAAAATACATTAAGAAAAGTTGCAAAGAAAGCTTATTGAGGGGGGAAAATAAATAATATGAAATAATTTTAATTTCATCAACTATAATTTTGGGAAAACCATAAAAAGAAAGTTTATGTAGACTTCTTCATTATTATGTACCAATATAGTTTTAGAACAAATGCAATAAATAGATAGAAACCAAACATGTGGTAACCCTTATTATTTAAAGATTATTTGAGGTGAGAGCTGTGTAGTTTTCACGACGTTTTATTGGATTCCCTACAAATAGCTATGAGAGAATTGGAATCAACACACATCCCCCAATAATATATTTTTTAAGGATATATCCAGAGGCTTACACAGGATTTTATACAGGTTGGAACTATTAAATCGGCTGCTGCAACTGTGTAGAACCACCACAGTCATATATTTTGTATTGGCACTCATTTTTCTGTGGCTAAGGGTACTCGTGGTATTGGGTTAGTTTCAAACAAAGCATAGTGACAACAACATCTCTATCAGGGGAAAAAAATGACTATATTTGCAATGAGAGAAATCGAAAATGCACCACTATTCCACTTATGCTTAGTGATGATCCAACTTTTAAAAACAAAGAGATTTCTTATATTATGAAAATGCCAGAACGAACCGTTAGAAGCATCAGAGTGAACCTTAAGGAGTGTGACAAGCCCTTTGATGCCGTGGGAAGGAAGGCGCACAAGCTGGAAGGCTGCAGGAAGGTCAGGAACAAGGAGTTCATCAGCAATGTCCAGGAGATCATTGATGCAGATCCCACGACCACTACGCGGCAAATTGCCGCGGCTTTGGACACATCACACACAACCATCATCCATTGTGTCAAGAACGAGTTGAAGTGCCGGTCCTACAGGCGTCAGAATGACCAGTTGCTTACTGAAAATACCAAGGGCTTCAGGTTAGTGAAATCTGTGAGATTGCTGAAGAAGATTAAGCACGCCAAAAACTCCAACATGCTGTGTTTTTTTCAGATTAAAGTAACTTTTGTTAATACCAGATCCCCACCATCCAGAACCATTGATGGATAGCCAGCAACAACTGCGATATCCCGATGGTCATGAATACAAAGTTCCCGGCAACAGTGATAGTGGTTGGAGTAATCTCCAGTGAAGGCCATATCATACCTCCTCATATCTTCGAAGTTGTGCTCAGAGTAAACACTGGTCTACTTGAAGGTTCTCAAGGAGGTAGTATTCCCGTGGATACAGAAGGTGGCCGTCAAGAGGCCATAGGTATGTTAGCAGGACTCCGCACACCCCATAAGGTCAATGCCACCAAGGAGAGGCTGAAAGGGAATGCGTTTGACTTCGTACCGTAATCAAATTGACCCCCCTTCTCCTTTTTTTTAACCAGATTTGAACCCCTTTGACTCCTGGTTGTGTTCCTACGTGGAGAATAACTCCAACATGATTCCCCACAATACCCAGGACAGCCTGATAGATGTCACAAATTCGCTTTTCTCCGGCTGGTACAAGTTCAAAAGGCGAACTCTCGTTTCTGCACCCGTATTGAGGTGATTTTGGAGGTGTAAGCTGGTTTCATTGAATAAATGTATTTTCTATAAACTAATAAATATGTGTGTTTTCTTGATTTAAATAAATATTAAAAAATAAAACAGTAGGTACATTTCTTTGGCGTGGCAGATTTTATCGTTCCTCCCTGTAGGTATATATATTTGTGGGCTTGGTTGAATTTGGTAGTTAGCAAGTAAGTCAATCATACCAACTGCCCTTTATATCTTATATACTCGCACACTATGACGGTCATATTGTTTCTTCACCATTTTTAAAATAAATACATATTATTAAAATCTATATAATATTTTATTCGATACTGTATTATAATATTACTTAGTAATATTTGATTAAGAGAGTAGTTATTATTATAATTCTATAAAGAAATAGCCAAAATTTATTCATATAAATAATAAAATGGCCAATATATGTATTGTATAAACGACGAGGGATCAACAAGAAATTGTATTCCTGTGCTATTGGAAACAGAGCATACGTATACAATAACTTATGACTTTGTGTACTTATGAAAAATAAGAAATTATGAAATAGCCATGAGGTATCAAGGGAGAAGAGGGAATCGACAGCTGACAACAAAATACATAGAGTATTTTTGTGTTAGCAAGATAACGCACTGTTGTATCATACTCTATGCATTAATTATTAAATCCTCTATTTGAACAGTTTAACAATTTTTTTAAAAAAAATCTCACCTAGAATTATGATAGGCTTAAATTTGTTTACTGCACTAAGTAAATCATTTGTCGTATTGTAAAGCGTAAGGCATTTTAAACATTAAGAACCAAGACCTCTAAAATTAAAATAGTACGCTGATAATTGACAATTGAACAATTTTTTGCGGGAGGAAAAGCATTTTAGAAGTCAAGCTTTTTAATTAAATTAGCTGCAATCACCTGTGAGGGAAAGGAAATGTACTCAAGTCCCACTCTGAATCAAGCAAGGAGATAGGCAGGAATGACTTCATTTTTAATTATGAACTCTACTCCGAGTCTAACACGAAACTCTTTCTATTCTTCTTCTTCTTCACTTATGAGAAGAAGAACATTGTGGTTTCTTTCTACTATGAAGTACTCTCTTCAATAACTAAGTCTTAATTTAAAAAAATACTGGATAGATTGCCAACAAAAACAAAACTCACAGATTAAATGCTTAGACTAAAGATTAATTTTTGGAGTAGGACAGCGAACAATTCTCCTAGTTGGACTTTGTAGATATATTTTACTCCTTCTTAGGAACCTTTCCAATTGTAACTCATTGTAATATTTATAAATAAAAGAAGTATATAATCGGACAATTAAATATTTTAATTAAAAGAAAGAAAGTAAACAATGATAAGGTAGTGGTTGGTGTTTCCTCACGATTTACCATTTAATCATGCTCCCCTGGTGTTGAATTTCCAAATCCACTCTCCCTCTTTGGTCAATCTAATCACCTCTGTATTTGGATTCACTTTTTCAATTATTTGTACTTTCATATCATCCATCTTGTGGGTACTGGTGAAATGTAATCCAATAGCTTCTTCTCCTTTATTGATGTAATTTATATGTTCTCTCTCTGTTTCTTTTAATATTTTTCCTGTTTGGCTTATATATTGATCTCTACAGTTAGGGATTGAACAAATAATATTACTCTAGTTGTCTCAGAGTCAATCAAATGACAAATATGTACAACAGTTTTTGATTGAGTTGCACAGACTTCTTTATTAATATCCCGAAATGGCCATCATTTTTTGAGCCCCACATTTAAGCTGGTGAGTCTATCGTTTGAAAGTTCTGGAACTTTGGCATTGCTAATCATAGCTTTGACATTTCCTGGTTGTTTAAATGGAACCATTGGTGGAAATGGGAAGATTTTGTTTCATTAGATTTTTTTTCGGGGAAAAAAACAACGCTTTTAGGATCCCTCACTAATGTGTTCCAGTGTTTCTGAATTATCTGTGAAATACTTGATAACTGTGGGTAAAATGTGATGGTAAATACAACTAGATTACACTCCACTTTAACACTGGGTTTGAGTGATTCTTCTCTTGGTATGCCCATGGCTCTGTTCAGACAGTCATCAACAACTCTCCCAGAGTAACTTCTACTCATCAAAATTTCCTTCAGTTCCACCATCGTTTGCTTTATTTGTTGAGAGTCAATGACAGTTCACTTCTTCCTGCGCTCTCCAAAAGTGAACATCCACAGTGGATGTATATTTGTACTCCATTCTATGTGTATAGGTTGAGTGGTTATTATTTTTACTATTGTTCCGTGTAAGGAATTATTAGATTTGTATTTATTGTGTAAAATGTAAGACCTATTTTTCATATATATTAAATCATAAAATATCCTCTCAATCGTATCTGTCTCTCTAAGAAAATCAACGACGGATTACACAAAACATTTATTATTATTATAGAAGTAGCGTAAATGTAGATTTGTTGATCGACATCGGAGTAATTCTTGCCAATGGCTTTGTTTATTTACTCCTGTCCCTCCTCCCTTGTCACTGCAGATTGTAGCTGATCGAATGAAACGTCATAATAGCTCTCTTTTATACACTATACATTGCCATACTTTTTATGCGATTTCCTCAGGTGTGTTATTTACATAACTGCAATTTAGCCAATATTCACATCCCTAGTGATAAATTATTCCTCGCCTACAGTTTTCTACGGAGGGTATTGCTCGTATGTACAACATGCCTACACAATGACTTTGATAAATAATTTGTACATTAAAGCTTTATGTTAACATTTAAGTATATAATTAATGCATGTTGTACTTGTATATGCATAATTTAAGTCTTAATATCCCTTTAATTTTTTATTATTAAATCCTAAAATATTTAACAATGGTTTTAATAGAGTAATTTAATTGTGCACTGTATGGATATCAGACATATGAGGTTGGGAAAAAAGTAATTTCGCATTTTCCGCTTTATTTTAATGCTATGTTAAGAAGTGTTATAATCATCTGATTTAATTCAAGTATGCCCTATTCTGTTCAATAACTTGTTGCCCAGTCGAATACACCTTCATAATGTCTTTCTCGCGAAAGTCCTTGTCTCTATTGCCAAAAACTCTGACAATTAATTGTCACATACATCTATTTAGGCCAAATTTTTTACTGACAAGCGCGTTGACCCTAGAAAAAAAGCAGTAGTCTCTTGGTGCCAGGTTCGGACTGTAGTGTGGATACATAAGAACTTCCCATCCGAGCTTCCGGACGACCTTCTGGTGCGTCATATAATATGCGTGAAGTATATCGTTATCTTGATGAAACGCCATTAATCTCCTATTCTAGTTTTGTTTTTGTATCCAGCCTTCTGCAAATGGTTCAGAATGGTTTTATGTTTGATGTTATGATTGAGGCGAAGATAAGACTGCTAACATGGCGGGCTATTTCGATATTTTGCATGATTTTATCGACATTTTCGAAGACATACCTGTTAGTGCGTGACATGAATTCATCCACCTACACTAAACCTGAACGAAATTGCTCGTACCACTGTTGTGCAACATGCACCAAAAAAGTATAATTCGCTTGATAATTCACGTCTGAATCGACCAAGCGCAATTCTGTCCCAAAAAGTGTTTGTAGTATTAAAGCACACCTTTACAACGCCTTATGTGACGAATAATGAACAAGATATACTTAGTTAAAACGATTGTACTTTTTTCCCCTACATATTGTTATGTTTGTAAATAATTAAAATTCTTAAATGTCGTATCTACATGTATTTATGATTGTAACTAAGTACACATTTATATCTGCAAACGAAGTTGAACAGAGTTATATTTTCGCCACAGTTTGTTTATAAGGAGGATTACAAAAAAAGTTGAGAATCGATTTGGGTGCAGCATTGTAGGATGGTTATAAATATATGTATATATGTTAATAGTAAGCGACCATGACATTTTGAGAGTTTTGAAAATAATTAATAACACATAATTGACCATAACATTTGAGCCAATGCAAATATATGACTCAAATGAATGTTAATTTTTAAACAAAATATTTTAGTTGGAGGTTTGGGCTCTACCGAGTGTCCATTCTAGTTACATCATATTTATGATTTTATCAGTGTTGTTCGGTATTGGGGCTGACTAAGATTATCCTTCCGGGTAAGTTGTCCTTGAGGCAGATCCGTGGATATATTCTTTTAAATTTAGGGATCCCAAGAAAAAAAGGGATCTCGTAAGTAAATCATAAAAACTATGAAATTTACGTATTTATTTTTATATTTTAATTAGAGATAATTAATTATGTACTAGTTCCACACATCCTATCAATTCTCAATTCATCATTTCTCACTAATAATGCGCGGATTAATTCGATTTACCTCGAGGAATTGTAGATAAAGAAGTTTCTTAAAAACATAATAATACGTGGAAGAGAGATTGGACCAAAGGATCATTTTTTATTTCATAAGGGGACTAGGAATTCGACAGATTCGGAGATTACAAGTCCTTGAAACTAATAGAAGACAAAATATATATAAGATTTAAAAAAAAAAATTAAAAAATGAGAGTCTATAGGCGAGAAGACTTCTGTTTAGAGAATATTATATTCTACAAATTGTAAAAGACTGGACTTTTCTACGTATTAGTTCATTTACAAAACCATAATAAATATTTTAACCTGTGGAAACATTTATGGAAACATTCTGGAGGAGAGACAATGTTTTTTCTGGAAAAATGTGTAAGGGTACTGAAAGGATTAGGAGTCGAGTGTCAGATATATTGTATGAGAGATACTGAGTTCATTAAAGGTAAATCCTTTTTGTTTTATCGATATTTGCCCCATATAGCAGCGTACCTTATAAATTTTAGAGGTACGAGGACTCTTTTACCATGCAATATTTTAGATTTTGTAAATAAGATTTGTGGTATGTATATATTTACAATTACTGAATGACGTTGCTCAATGCGGAATAAATTGTTCACTTGAACGCAATATGCGTAGGTTGGCGTCTTGGTCGTTTCTAGAGCAGAAAATATGATTCATGTATGTGGACTTCAAAGAAAATTCTCAGACTAATTGCAATACTATGATGTTAATTTATATTAAGTGAGTGCAACCCCATCCGACCAATTAAAGGAACATTATAGTAATAAATAAAAACATGTAATTTTTTTAAATGAATAATTTAATGTAGGTAAATTTCTTATATTAAATAATTAAGAAAAAATCAATAAGTTATATCTAATTACAAACAAAATAAAAAAATATTTGCAGCTCCTTTATCCTGTAACCCGATGCAACCTGCAATAAAAAATTAAAGTGGCAAGTGATAAACAAGCTACTATACTGCATCATTTGCAAAGCATAAATAAAAAAACACTTTAATCCGAGTGAATTTCTTTTCCTTTTTTCTAATCAATAATGACTTTTTTCAACACTTCTAAAATTGCATTAAAAAAAACAACAACTATATAATGATAACTTGACTAGTTATAGATAATACATAAAAACTAGTCAAAACCTCTGACCCTAAGCAGGATGGAAGACTATGCAGCAGTTGATCATTGACTCCATCCGTAAACAAAACAAAGGTTATTTTTTCGCCAAGCTTTTCCAAAAGATAAAGCCCTTACCTGACTAACGTATGGATGTTGTTAGAACCTGGATTATTTGAGTGAGCAGAGTAAAGGACAAGTAGGAACTTGAGTAATGATTAGTTCAATTTTGTTAAAGTTTTCATAGGAAGGACATGCTCTCACCAGCCCAAGAGTCTAGGAGAGCACAATTTGAGACAAAGCCCCCCAAGAGAAGCCCCACAGTCATGTTAACAACGTGATTCACTCTCGAAGTGATTCTTCATTTTATATGTATTCAATGTTTAATTTAATGAATTGTATAACATAAATAAATAAATCAGGGAAAATTATGAATAAATTATGAAATGAAAAAAATAAGGCTTATTTACCAAACTTAAAACCTATTATAGAATAAGTCGAGTAATAAAAGTTTCCATATTTTGAAAGAAAAATAAAATCAAACTAATTCAAACTTTTGTTCTCAAGTGGGTCCAAAAACTAGTTTGAATCTTGCTTTTTTCATGAATAATTAATTAGCTAATAACAGGAATCGAAGTAATATTAAATTAACTCGTAAAAAAATATCTTTCGGGATGAAGGCATACAAGGATGACTAAGGCAAATACAGGATATTAAGATCAAATCAGTGTATTTTTATAAAATCTTTAAATTGTAACTGAGGCCAGATTTATCAGTGGATCAGATCTACTTGAAAATTGACTTGAATTGTATATATGAATGTTGTAAAGAGCTCATTTAATGTATCCGTCTCTAGTGTCTATCACAGCCTTGATCCGGGTCCAGAAGGAGAGCAGGCGTTGACGAGGTAGTTCCTTGCTATGTTGGGGATTGTTTCCTTGATGGAGGCAATCCGAGACTCATGAAAGTTCCATGTTCGATTTGCTTTAGATCAATGTAGCCTCAGACAAAATAATCCTCAAGTTGAGATCTGGACTGCTCGGAAAACATATTTCCTTTCCGATGCAGTGCTCACTTGGCCACATCAGTGATTGAGCAGTTTCAATCATGTAGCTCTTGCATGTCAAGTCCTCCAACACCCAGGCTCTCAGGGTCACATTACTGGTCCCCAACTCCTAAGCAATGGAGTTGAAGTTCTTGGATGAGTCATTATTGATCCTGGTCTGAACTTTTGTGATGGATTCCCTTGTCATGACTTTCCTGGTCGACTTTTTTGCAAATGATGACGGATATGGGGTCATCAGTCTCCAAAAGAGCCTTACAAATCTTTTACAGGCACGCCAGTCACATTTGAGACCTCTGGATATGGTTTTAACGCCATTGATCTAGACAATATTATTCGGGCAGTAAATTGTCTCATATTTTCGGGTCAAATGGAACATAGCTATCAATATCTGAAGTGGAATTACGTCATACAAAGTTGACCTGCCGATGACATGTAAATTGCCCATAATGACATTTTTGTTGCATATTTTTAATTGAAAAATGTATCGACAAATGTAGAAATACAAAGATAACGATAGCAAATTATTTGTCTAAAGTTGTCTAAGGAAAATAATTAAAGTTCCACTCTTTGATTGTAACAGAATGTATTTTTTTCTACGACCCCTTAATGATTAAAGAAAGTTTTTTTACAATATTTGAGTGATTTTGTCTATTACCCTTTGGTTTACTTGAATTACCTGAATTTGTTTCTCTTAATGTGGAGGAGGAAAATGCTCATACCTTAGAGGCAACCATTTTGTTCGTCTTGCGGAGAAAGGTGAAAAAGCTACTCAGATCAGGTAACACATTTTTCTTTTTTGAGCGCCAATATTGCCAATATGTTTCCAATCCAATTCATAAAGAACAATTGATTGCAATTTTGCCCCGAGCAGCTAGATATGCTATTCGCTTTTAACACCGAGGATGGGCTTAATTCCTAGAATCATTTTCTTCACATTTTCAAATACAAAATTGTTAGATTCAGCAAGGTAGATTACTCATTTAAAATAGTTGTTCGTAAGTATGAACGCTTTCATCTTGAGAGACCAATGAATTGATTACCATGTTCTCAAATATTTAGTATGTGATTCTTTTATATTATTTGTGGGCGTCTTATTCGAATGCTTGATTGTTTTTAGGTGTAGGTCTGGGATAGGAGGTCTAACTTCAAACTAAAATGCTTATTAATGTAACAAAATTCCTTCTTGCAATTCATATTATATTATTTTTATTTTTTGTATATATATATATGTCAACATGCATGATATGAATAAAGATAAAAAAATTACAGATATCGTAATAATACTTGTTTAGACAAGTAATGGCAACATGGAATCAAGTCTGAAGTTCGAAAAATTGAGCCATAAATCAGCGGGGGTTGCAGGATTTCATTTTGGAAAGTGTTTTTTTTTTTTAAGATACAAGACTATAAAGTTTTCAACATGTTAATTTTTATATAACAAAATTTTTATGTAGTTATGAAGATTTAAAAAAAATATCTAGCCCCTCCATCCCCCCGCCTAGACCCCTAGAGACTCTCCTTTGGCTTGAGTTATAAATCAAAACTTGGACTGTAAAGTAAAACTCCGTATTCAAGGTACGCTTTCTCGGGGAAAAACTCAAAACGAATAGATAAAAAATTATGTTACGCCCCTAAGCTACAGACTGTCATACCACCTTGCAGAGGATATATATTTTTTTGTTTCCTCATACCCTATTCCCATTTTCCAATTTTATCATTCATTATTTCTTATTCTGCATGGATTGTTCCGACTCGCAAAAACATAACTGAAATAAATTTTTTTGAACGAGTTGAGGCTTTTATATTTGTATAATACATAGATTCCTCAAACGCAATTAAATGAAGCTTATATTATAAAATATTCTAACGTAACAATTTTTGTGAGTTTCCTGTAATTGTCAAACCCCAAAAAATATCGGAAACACTAACCCTTTTGTAATCGGCTATTCGTATTTGTAGTAATACTAGAGTAAATGAAAGTAATTCATTTGTGAAAGAGGATTTGTATCCCCTGGTTGTAGTTCCTATGATTAGGAGTTGATATTTATGAGAGTGAGAGGGAAATGTGGGGATCATGTTAATAGCAGCTGCCTACTATATGATTATTTTATGGGCGAGGGGATTGAGTAAATGAATTATTGCTTTAAAGAGGATAACCTTAAACATTTATAGAAGTATTAGTTCAGGGAAAATATGGTAAAGTTACATTGAAACATATATTTATTTAAAAATTACATTAAAAATACATAAATCGTCGATTTATTTCAGAATATTTCCATATTAAGTGGAAATTCATTCTAAATAACCCTTTAACTTATATAATTTCCATCCATCTATTGAAAAAAAAGTACACACTATAGTCATTTGACAAATTCATATCAAGAATAATAAAAAGTCAACTGTTTTAAGCCAATACATAAAAAGAAAGCTTAGAAAAATACAAATGGACTTTGATTATATACGTTATCTACAATCAATCCCTCATTTCAAGTAAACAAGTTGCTTTCTATTTATATTAGCTATAAACGAATACTCAACTTTATTTTTGAAATAATATAAAAAGATCCTTAATTTTTCTTTTGTTAAATGATTGTATTTGTCTTCTTTCAAATAAAATATTTCCTTTATTTAACACATCAGTGTTTTTGTTAATTTTGTATTTAGATTTTATTTTGTGAGTTGTCAATTTTTTTTTTTTTTTTTTCTAAATCAGTGTTTTCTTAATATTGATTGTTTTATATGAATGGATTCTTTTTAAGTTATTTTGCACTATTCCCAACGATTTTTTGAATAATAGTTCCATGGTTAAAAAAAATGGACAACTAGAAGCTACTGATTTTGGGAATTTTCCTTTTAACATACAGATTTTGCGATGCAATAAGGGTCATGACGTATAATATGCATAGAAATTGCTAATTTATATTAAAAAAAAAAAAAAAAGAAGACAGATATGAAGAAAATAGTTTAAATTTTACATCCTATAATATAGGTGTAATGTAATTAGCATTCTCTATACCTTTGACGGATTATTATCTTTAATATATACAGGGATATATGTATATTTATATATTATAAGATTCTTCTTATTAAGTCACAAAATTGGACGTGCTTTTTAATCTTTTTTTTTTTTCATGAAAACTTTGTCTTCGATATACCTCGTCTTTAGTTATCCTGAATGTAACCAGTCTTCTTGTTCTGTTTTGTAACAATAAATATATTTAGATCACTACGTATTGAATAACTCTTGATGATTAGAAAGTCGAGATGTTATACGGAATAAATAAAATTCATTCAAATATACTAGCAGTAACTGTGGACAGTTGCAACAATATTTGTATTTGACTCAATTAACCAGAGATGGTTTGACTCTAACACACCAAAATTAACCCAAGATATCTATATAAAATGTCTGTTATTTTTTGAATATATTTAATGGCTATATTAGCTGGTAGTTTATTCACAAATTGAATTTCAATGTGATCAGTCAAATCTTGCTACTGTCACTGTATAAGGAAAAAAAGTAATGACGACCGGAAATGACGTAGGTATTTCATTAAATACCTACGTCATTTACACACAAATGTAAATGGCAACACCAAAAAACATTAAATTATAGTATAATTTCACATTGAAATCTACGTATGCTCAATAACTATCAAAATTATGGGCACACTCTATAAATTTGCCAAAACATCATACTTTTTTTCCTATCTTTAAATGGGAGACAATAACAGCGGGAAGTTGAATTACAATTCAGCGTAACCTTTTAATTATAAGGGCATGACTTTACTAAGAGAGACGAAGTCTCTGGGGTATGTCCTGTGGGGGGTGGGGGGATGGGTTTTCGGAATCGATCCGTGGACTGAGGGATGAGGCACTAATACTTTTTCTTACTTCAGAAAATGAATCACAGCTCAGTTCAAAGGCGTCCGCAGGGGATGGACTTAAATGGCAATAGCCCCCAAAATTAAGAAATTTTGGTTTGTTTAAAAAAAAACTTAATTTTTTTTGTGAACGGCTGTGGATTTTTGAAACTTGTTTCAAAAAATTTAATTCATCGTGAATAGTTATGGGATTTTTGATACTTTTTTTCAAAAAAAAAAAAAAAAAAAAAAAAAAATTAAAATGTTTGAAAATATAAACATTAAAGATATTAATTTTTTATTTAAACTTTTTTTTTTCCTAAAAATTTATTTTTTCTAAATAGATCTGGATTTTTGAAAAAAAAAAAAATCCAAATAAATCAATATTTGGACTTTTTTTTCAAATTTTTTTTCCAAAAATCCAAGTGGACGCCCTGCAGGATTGGATGTAAATCCCAAAATGTCAAAACACTCAGAAATTTAATAGACATGAGTTATTGTAGGACACGTTGATGTTTTTTATCCACTCGGAGCCACTGAAAAAAAAGGGAAAAGAAACAATAAAGTAAAAAAGACAAAACCATAGAGTATATAGACTTTTTTATTGTTCTTATTGCCAGCTGTTAATTAATGTGGCCAGATTTATTACTTAGATATTATCATAGGAAAAAAAATATTACTCTATTATACTCAATATACATTGAATTGAAGTTCCTTGATGTATATAAATTAATACAAGATAAACATCCTTTCAACTGCCTTTCTTTAGTTCATAATATATAAAGTCCGTTCCTTGAAATCATATAAGAAAAGTACACCATAGAGATACAATACATAGTGTAGCAAAAGCAAATTAAATTTTTTGAAGCCAAAAGTTAGTTGACCAAAATAATGAAATACATAGTAATTTATACATCCATTCCTGAAAAATTCAATAAAGAAAAATATCATTTAGTGTAAATTACATTTAGGATCGAACAAAGAAATATTTGAAGCTCTCTTATTGTTGTTAGATACCTTATACTATCTATAGGCAGGGGTAGGCAACCTTTGAGCCATGGAGTGCCAACTTCAACATTTCTAATCAATGAGTGTGCCACTATCAAATTAAATTAGTGTTGGATTGGTCAGCACAAATAGAAAGACTGCAAGTCCTCTCAGTCCGGCCCTAATAATTTTGTCTGTCGTAGGACCGATCTTTATCGGTATTTAAATAATATGTCATTTTATCTATGAAAGTTTCGTCAATAGTTGCGTTCATGAACCATTGTTCATGACGAAGAAATTGGTTTATAATACGCATTATTAACATTATTTTTATTATACAACCTTTCATACGATTAGAAACAGAAAAAAAGTCATCCGATGTCTTCCATCAACTTCACGTACTCATCGAAATATTTTGAAAGGGTGTTGAGAAATTATAACAAATGTTTATTTTGATTGTTAATTTCCATGTTTACTGTTATTTTTAAAAAAAATTGATTTTTGGAATATTATTTGAAATTCTACTTTAATTCTCTAATTACAACTTTCTAAACATTAGATAAATTTAAAGATGACTCAGGCCTAAGAGTAAATCTCGGCAAAACAGAGGTCCTTACGTCTGATGAGGATGTATTCAGAACTAGTTTTCCACATCTGAAGATCTCGCAATTTTCTCTCTTTTGGGCTTAAAGATTGACATCTCAGGGACAGATGCTGCCATAGAAAGAAAACGAGACACAAATCATTTTAAAATTTGAACATTTGCAGAATTTTTACTTATCCTTCCAGTTGATTATCATAGACAAAGTAAGGTTTGGAATACAATTATTATTCCAAAGGTTGCACATCTGCTGGTGCTTGTCGAAAAATAGATCGTATTCGTGAGGACTTCTTCCGGAGTAAAATAAGACTATACATATCAAAATGCAGACTTGAGGCATCCACTCCCGATTGGAGGTTAGGATGTTTTAACAATGAATCCCTATGGAAATCCTTAAACTTTTCCTGGTTTTCATGGCTGTTGAAAAGCGAGGACCATTGTGATCGAAGGATAAAAAATGACTTATTTATACGGACAGGATATCAGCTGAATGAAAGAACTCATGTGGGTCCATTAGAACACACAAAAACAATAAAGACATTGGACTCCTTCTGGGTGAAAATGATGCGCTCTTGGAATTCCGTTTTCCCGTCGGCCCTTCCTTTATTACGTCCATACGAGCCCCTAAATTATAATATAAGGATACATAGTAATGATGAACTATACATATCAGATCAACTCACACCATTCGGACAATTAAAGGGTAGGAAGCCCTCTTTGACTTCCTACAACTTCTTAGTGAGTGGTGTGTGATTAAGCAACGACGTGGCACACATTGGGACTACCTGAAATTGGGTCTCTACTATTGCCGGGTATTATTGCTCTGTCGACATTGAGCATCAGCAAAGTCAGGAGAGCCTTTTCTGGAAGGCTCCTGGAGAATAATCCAAGATATTTAATAAAAAGATAACGTAGTTAGGTATCTCCCCCGATCCAACCCTATTCTAAATAATGCAGGATGCATTCTTCAAAATCCCTTCACAAACTCGAAACAAAAAGGGGTTCGCTATAAATTAGCTACTGGTTCATTATTTACAAATAATAAGACCACGAACCCACTGGAGAAATACTTTACATTCTGTAAAATCGAAATACAGGGTGTCCACGATAAATTGGAACCATCTTAAAATTCAACCTGCTTGATAAAAATGGAATTTGGAGTGTATTTGTTAATATGAAAAGTTTGACATGATATTAAACAATAAATTTATTCAACATGTCCTCCCTCAGCAGCCACCCTCTTCTCCATCCTGTCCCTAAGGATTTGCATGCCATAATGACTTCCGCGGATCGACAGCATTCCACTCCCTCGTAATGGAGCCCTTCAGGGCCGCGATGTTCTTGTGGCTGACCTTGCACACCTCCTTTTCCAACTTCCCCTACCAGTAGTAATCACACGGATTGAGGTCGGGTGAGTTGGAGGGCCAGGTGTTACGATCCCAGAAAGTGATGTCGTGGGAGTTGAAGAGGTTAGTGGTCCTCATGGCGATGTGTTCGCACGCTGAGTCTTGTTGGAATATGAACTCCCTCCCAGCGGCCGTATCCTTCATCCAGGGAATGACGAACTCCTCCATGACTTCGCAGTACCTTATCGCGTTAACCCTTTCCTTGAGATTGAAGAAGAAAGGAGGCATCACCTCACCGGTGCTGCAGATGACACCCAGAGGCCGGGAACTTTGTGGGGAAGAACGCAGGGACCTCTTCTCTCTCCTTGGTAAGCCACCTGTCATTCTGGACGTTGTAGCTTCTGTCGACAGTCCAGTTCTTCTCGTCGGAGAAGAAGATGATTCTTCCTCCATGGCTCTTCAGGTCATTGAGGAGACGCTTACAGTTGGTGAGCCTGGTGGCCTTCATGGATGCTGTGAGGATGTGTTGTTTGGCCATTCGGTATGACCTGTACCCGAGGTCCTCATTAACAGCCTTGGAGACCAGCTGCTTGCTCATTCCACGGTTCTTAGCCAACCTGGACAAGGAAGTCCCCGGCGAAGCCTTGATGGACTTCCATAGACCTACAAAGAAGCGGAGAGTGCGGATTCAGTCACTTCTCATGTTGTGGGCCTTGCGACAGACCTTCCCCTCAACCTCCCAGGCATTGAAGGCCCGGTACACCGTGGTCTTGGGTAGTTAAGAAGCTTGTAGATAGCAGAGGGCTTGTATCCCGCGCGAGCCAATTCGAGGATGGCGTCTCTCCTTGCTTGTTCCATGATGATTATTGTTTGTTGTCAAAACAATTGTAGTGGAAGTTATAGTGTATTGTTCACGCAACCGTTTATATTAGTATGATTTAACCCCGAATATCCACATTATGGATCTGGATGAAGTTTAAAGTAGTTCCAATTTATCGAGGACACTCTGTAGAGTCCTCTCGCCATCTATTCTATAGTTGCCCTAGGGTAGTCCCCTTCCATAAGGCAGCGTAAGGTAGGGGGTTCAGCACTTTTGGAGTGATGTTTTCGGAGAGCGACTGGTTCATAATGATGAACCCAGAATTGGGGAAAAATATGAAGTGGGAGATCATCATAACAGACTTCCTAATTTATGAACATAAGCAGAGAAGCAGTTGTCTCAGCCCACTCTTAGTAAACACATTAGAAAATTATATTAACATGATGACCCTTCCTCGATGCAGATCGCTTGTTATGTCGTCTGATTAATTTTATAATGTTTATTTTACACTCACTCGCTAGGCTTCTCATACGCTACCTGTTGTTTCATACTTATGTTTTTTTATGTTATTATCTCACACGGGAGTCTTTGAAGTTTTTAAAGTAATGACGTATGAAATTACTATTGTATTTCCACTTTTAATATATTTATAATTGTTCTATTCTTATTTTATAATTATTAATTCATTATAATTGTTTTATATCAAGTTAAAGATGTACCTAAATAAATTCTTCTCTTGTAAGAAAAATACAAAAGAAAAAAAACACACACACATAATCCTAGGACCAATCCTACATTAATTAAAAAGTCAAATACAAAATAACATATTATGTACATATATGAATATTAAAATCAAATTAATAAAAGAGAAATTACCCACAAGATCAAGCAAGAACCACAAAAAAAAGCTTACAATAAAAATTCAAGTAAATGCATACGATGTCTATTTTCAATTCTTTTCCCCATATTTTCTTAACAAACAATGATTTATATTTAATCTTGGAGAAAGCTGTGAATCATATTTAAAATAAAAATAAAAGATTTATTGACTAATTCATTCTATTTTGCTCCCATTTCTCAAAAAATAGAAAAAATAATTTTTTTTTGTTAGTAACTGATGTGTTATATCTCCCACAAATCAAATAATATATATTAAGTTTGGGAAAAAGTTATTTCTCAAAGGAAGAAATTCGCCATATTTTACATTTTTGCTTCCTAAAAGGGAAAAACGCTTATAAAGGGATTGAGAAAATTTATGATGTATACGGAGGCAATACTCTTTTGTTTCGTGTTGCACAAAAACGGTTCGCATGAATTTTTTTCCGTGCTCAATTCTTTCTTCTACTGTGAACAACTCGACCGTTTGAAGCTGGTGATCGAACAGAATCGGCCAGCATTGGTGAATTGGAGACAACAAGACATTATCAAGACAACACTGGACCACATAAACTTTGTATGACGCACCAGGAGCTCAGATGGGAAGTTCTTATATATTTACTCTATAGTCCGGACCTGACCCCAAGCGACTACCACATTTTCCTGTCTATAGTCAACGCGCTTTGGGACACAAATTTGACCATATTTTGACTCAAGAGATTTACAAACATTGATTCTAAACGTTCATGAGTTTTTTCTTAAGCCCCATCCATAAAATAAGTCAATTTTTAATTACTTCAATTTAACCCCTAAGTGTGTGACCCAACATAGCCCCAAATGGCGGTACTGAGAACGCGCCTCTCGGATCCTCCTCATACACAAACAATATAATTGATGATCGACAACTGAATAATTTCATACTTTTGTCCTATAACGAGTGGGACTTGCAGAACTGTGGCCAGTGTTAGGCTTATTAAAACTATTTCTTACTTTTGACAGAATATGTTTGTGTTATCACGTAGACAGCTATATTGAAAAAATATTCGTCATGTTAGAGAACATGACGAATATTTTTCGTTTCGCTTCGACTACGAAAACATCAAAACTTTTTATCTTTTGTGCATAACTATTGTTATGCCTAATTATTATTTGAAGTAATTTTTCTCTAAGTAAATAAAATCATTTGTAGTATTTTCTATTTTGATTTACACCTGAGAATTAATAGACTTTATATTTAACTTTTTATTCATATAAATAAGTAGCTTATAATCCTAAATATTTAATTCAGTGAACTTTTTTGAGAAAGTTTTTTTTTTAGCTCTGTGAGGTTGTTCCATAAAATTATATTTGGTACTATGCTTTTATAACTCTCATAATATAATTCTTGACGATCCATAAAAATAAATATTTCCTACTTTTTCGATTAAATGAACTTCTTTCCATTAAAAAAAAAACAAACCCAATATTTTAATCTTCTTTAAAAACCAAAAAAAAAAAAAAAAGAAGAAAAAATAAACTCTTTTATTATTAAAATATTTGCTAATTAATTTAAAATAAAGGCTTTATATAGACTCGACCCTATTTTTAGTTTGATTATTTTTGTTATGATTGTTAATAAAATATACCAAAGTATAGTGCTTTTGATATTGTTATTGATTAAATAAATCTTAAATCTTTCAAAAATATATTGTTTTGGTTTGAAAGCACTTTAAAAGTTGTCCATCAAACAGTTTTAAATTAGTTAACACTTATGTACATTGATACAGTCGTACAAAATATGACCTGAAGCAAGGGCGATTTGTTTTGTGGTTGCCACATGACTTTCATTTTATTGTGTATTTTTTTATGTTAATGACAGGTCCTAATTTTTAAATTAAAGCATGGATCTACCTAAATTGACACTGGTACTAGGTAACTTATGAGTCACTCCAGATGATAACATTCATCGTTATAACAACTTATTTTTTTATGTATATCAGGGTATAGGATATATTAAGTAAATATGTATTAGTAAAGTGTTTGTCGATCATATTATATAGGAGTTGTGCATTTTTTTATATTCTTGATGAAGTATTTACTAGTGTATTTCAGATTTTTTTTCAAATCAAAAAATAAATATTCTAATTTTGAATTCAATTTTGGAGTCCTCATGTTTCAAAATAGTTAAGTACCAAATTTCATTATGTAAGGTCTTTTGGAAAGAAAAAATATACATGCCACAGTAGTGGCAATAATACATTAAAGCGACGTAAAAAATTTTGATCCAAAAAGGAACTGAGAGGAGTATCTATATCTCACAAAAAACTCAGAGTTATGTGCCAAACTTTGGCACACTTAATTTACTCATGAATTTGAGGTTGTGAGCCAAAAATTATCAAAAATCTGCCGGGGTTGGTTGTATGCCCTGGTTAATTGGACATGGAATGACTCAATAGCTAGTCTTCTATATTTTCATTGTTGCCAACTGTTAGTTATTATTTAGAGAATAGTTATTTACTAGTATATACATGGAATTGAATTGATAACATCAGGGAACACTCATTTTGTACAAATGAATTCAAGCCAAAAAAGGAATTTATCTTTGAGTGATAAAATCCAAAACTGATCCCAGTTTTTCTCTCTGTCATCTGAATTCTGAAATATCTGGGAATGTAGTAATTTTGGACTATTATCGTTCAGAGTAATATTTTACCCTTACAAAAATCCACAAATTAAAAGTAGGATTAATAAAACTTATGTAAAAGTATTTTGATCGATTCTGTAACTTGTTCTGAACTCGATATATTTCCGTTTTTAGGCTGAAAAATGATGAAAAACGCCACTCTTCTTTAGACCCTTATAACTCATTCATAATACATAGGGATGAGGAATTTCAAAGCTTAGATTATAGAAAAATATTCAATGTATAATCTAAAAAAAGTTAATCTAAAATGTATGCAGTTCCAAATTTTTTTGTTCCATTTTGTATTTTTTAAGAAATCCCATTTTGAAATATTAAAATTATTTCCTCATTTTTGATTGTTTCAATCCTGAGATCTAATTCCCAATGAAGGATTCCAATTTACTTCCTTATGACGTCTAGTAGTTTTACTCAGATGAACTCTACTCCCGTCGTTCCTCGTGGAATTTGGAATCCAGATTCGAACATCTATTGAGATGAATGATCAAGTTCGAAGTATCTTACTTCGATTGTCTCGATCTTCCTTTTACAGGGCATGACGTCATGAAATTAGCATCTTTTATCGGAGAAAAATTTGCTGGTAGACCCCCCCATAAAAAATGATGAAAAAATGAAACTGTTTCTAGCAATTATATTGGTAGGAATTATTATAATGTCGATCCTCAGTAGCCCATAACATCTTCAGTGGGTTACTTTCCATTATTCATGAGCATACGCACGTGTGATTACTATAAATGAAAATCGTGTGTATAATTGACACGTTCAAAAAACACAAATCAACATAGTAATCCAAAGAGTTGTAAGAATGTCTTGAACGAGATCAGCTACAATCAGCTGTGACAAGGGAAGAGAGGGAGAAGGAAAAAAACAAGGACATTGGTACGACGTAAATCCTCAAGTTTACTCTGAGTCCAATAAAGTCTTACAATTATTACTCCACAACAAATCATTCAGCTTACTCTCCGTCTTCAATGTTCAATCAGGTTTTGAATATAATTGAATCTATTTGGGAAAGAAAGTTCACTACTCAGGAACTAAATAATAATGAAAATTGCTTAGGAAAAGAAAATTCATTCTTTAGATTACCCCTCTCCAAAAAACAGGTCAGCTAAATAATACACACGATATATAACACTAATGATGAATTCATACATAGTGAGGAGAATCCTTTGTACAATGACCATTAAAACAAAATCAACATTCAACCTTGACAATTTGAAAAATGTTTAGGAGTAGAAAAATAATATGACGCTCATGACATTTCCTATAATCAGTTACAATCAGCTGTGACAAGGTAAAAAGGAGAGAAGGAAATTAACAAGCGCATTTGCTAGAAATACTCTGATGGCAATCCCCAATTCTACTCTAACTTTTGCTAAAAAATGTGTTAGATTTACAACCCTATTTATGGACCAACATCCATAATAATGCCCCCAAGTTGTAGATATGCCTTATTTAACAAATTTTATAATTACATACAATGAAGAAGAAATGATTATCCGTATCAAAAGCATACTTTTAAGTTGAATAATCAAGTTTCACTGACTATGTGTGCCTAAAAGGGGGATTTCTTTATTTCCTTAATACACAAATATCTCTTGAAGTGAAAATAATATTAAAATATTTTTTTTGAATAGATCAAAGGGTTAAAGGCACTCAATGAATAATAAAAATTGTAAAGCAGATTTTAAAATGGGGAAATTATTACGAAAAAAAGAATTTATAGTCTGTTCAATAAACTGCTTTCATATTTACAAGAAGATATACATTATTAGGATGGTAGATTCTAAATAGTTTTTAGCGTACGGAGTTTTTTGTTTTCAACCTAAACTGTGTTTTTTTTTAAATTTACTAAGCTGTTATCATTATCATTTTTTGTTAAAGAGATAACCTATGGTATAAGTAATTATACAAGACGAAGAGTAAAACAAAGGATCTTTTTGGAATCGGAGTAGAATTGAGGATCCACATCTGAGTAATTCCTGTGCGTCTCCTTGCTGTACATTTGTTTATTTCCTGTCTCTTATAGTTATAGTTACTTGCAGTCAATTTAAAGAAACGTTATGACAGCTAAACTTCTCTCCTACCAAACATTCTTGAAATTGTCTAGGCCCAAAATGCTCCCGATTACCATAACTGATTCTTATTCTATTTTTTCTGGAATAATGCTATTTTAAATGTAGAAAATTCTCCTCTTTATATAAGTCATTCTCTTTCTTCCCCCAAAAATCAGGCAGTTGATATTAACAGGTAAATATGGGAGTATATTTTATATGAAATCATTCAATCCAGAGAAAATGCAATTTAAAGGACTTTTTTTAAAAAAGAAGCAGCACCTTGTTTTGTCGTATGTGTGTTAATGAAATGAGATCTATTTAAAGTGTGAGTAATTGATGTTTGATTTCAAATAAATAATACTGATTCTAAGTAATTTGTTTAATGTAAAAATTGGTCAAGATTAAGTGCTATAATTTTGAATATGAACTCTCAGGAACGGGTTAATGAAAAATTAAAATGATTTTATTTATATTTAGCTTAGTTATGTTCAAATTCTAGGCTATAATTATATAATAGGTAAATTTCTATTGTGAAACCTCTATCCATACAATATTTTTTGTTGTTTTTGTCCATTTGATGTAAATATAATCAAACTTACGCCCCTTTTGACACTTTTGAATATGCAACATATAATTGATCATGTGAAAATAATGATATTGATAAATATAAAGTAATTTTTCAAATGTTTGACCTTGGGATTCATTTATTATCATTGCCAAAGCTAATTTGCTATGTTCCTTCTTCAACCAATATGAAGATTGAAGATTCATATTATAATTAACTCATCTTCTTTCTAATTCCCCCTTTTTAATTCTTATTCAATATACGTTCTTCATTTTTCTGTTAGAGCAATAATTCGTTTTTGGATTTTTAATTTTTTTTGGTGCATTTTCGAATTGACAACATATACATAAAAAAAAACTTAGAGACACGGGGAATCGATCTTGTTTTATGAAAAAGATCAACTCATTTGCGAAAAATCAAACATATCCGCCAGAGCTCAGGAATATAGTCTAATTAGAATAAAACATAACTTAACATACATAACTCAAAATTCTAAACAACTTTTATTTTATGTTTAATGCCTGTATCGGTCTTCGTTTTTTAAATAAATGGGTTTTTATCTTTGTTTTTCAATGTTGCACAGAGACACATAAATGATTTTAACACTATATAGCATATACAAATATTACTAGACAAACAATTCATTAAACAAGGTCGTGCACTACCATTGGAACAAACTTTAACTTAACCTAGAACCTGAACAAATGCATTATGACGATTTTTCAGGTCGTGTGATACCTTTTCAAGCTGTTAGTATTTTTGACATTTTACCATATTTCAACTCAATTAAAAATTGCATTTGTATAAATTTATGAAGTAAAAAAGGTCGTAACCATTTTACTTCATAAATAATTTTTTTTTTAATCTTCCCTAAACGATCCCAAACTTGTTTCAATTATCCAATCTATATCAATTGCATTAATTTGGAATTAGTGAAGAACAGGGAATAAGGCGGCACCAAGTATGACACTGTAAAAGAATCAATTTTGGACGTGTGGGCATTCAAACAGTTTTGGAACTTTCAAATTAGCAAATCACTACTTGATGAATCATCGTGCTTCTCCATATTGATAATTGAGTCTAAAAGAAAAACAAACAAACAGTAATTTACTTTATTAGTCACCTAAGCTCTTTTATGAGCAGGGAAAAATCGGTTGTGATGCATTCATACGGTTTTTGAACGAGGTCAAAAAAATCCCAATTGTAGTGCACGGACCTTTATATATGGGTCATTCCAGATCTTTTCAATGATGAAAGTTTCTTGTAAAGGATCCATATATCGAGTGATTGTTGTCTCAATGACATTAAAGTTGTATTAATGCTAAAATATTTTTTTTTAAATCAGTAAATTATTTAAACTGACATAAATAATAGGGAGGTATATGTACAAGTCAAGTGTGGGATGATGGTTCAATTTGCTTAAGATAAATCGTTAAATCTTTAGTTTTCTTTCATGTTGTTGAAGAAAAGTTTTAGTTAAAATCACAAACAGCTCTTTACAATGCTTACATTCACATTATACGCCGAGTGTTTCTAACAGCCATTAAATAAAATCCTATTCAAAAAATAAGTAACGAAATGGATCACATTAATATATTTTGTATATTAATTAAAAATACAAAGAATTTTAGAGGTTTTTGACATTTAATAGATATTAAAAACAGTCGACAATTGATTGGATTTGACAGAAAATTATTTAATCCTTCAATTCTACAACTTTTTGAATTGATAATTAAAATTTTTTATTTCTTTTTGGTTAGTACGCGTAGATATAAAAATACAATTGCTTTGTCTATCCCAATAAAATAAAACTAATGTAGTCCATGACTACTAATTATTTCTTACTCACTTTATTTTCACAACTTTTGTTTGCAAAATTTATGGATGAAGAGCTTTTTTATTTTTAGCCGTGACGTAGCATGTATTTCACTTATACAAACCAATAATAACTTTATACAGATCTCCTTAATTAATAAATGTATGGGATCTGTTACGGACGAACCCCTCATTGTGCATTCCAAATTCAATTTTTATCGATTATCAAATATATAATCTTATTATGTTGGTACACATGCCCTTTCCATTTGACAAAAATACAAAAAAAAAAAAATACGGTCTAATATGAATTGAATTTAAAATTAGGAAAAAAAAAAAATCATTTTGATTAGAGGTGTACAATTGATTGATCTCCTTTTAGAGGATTAATAAAATATAATTTAAGGACAACACCATATGGGTAGATTAAAACACACAAAACGGCCCAACATTCCTTTAAAAAAACTAAGAAAATGTTTCTAATACACGCTAAAAATTTCGAAATCGTTAAGAACTTTGGTTGGTAAGGATTTTTTAAAAGCCTCCTTAGCACACTTTGCTCTTGAAATCATTGCCTTTTAAAAATAGTTGCACTAAAACCATAGAGTTTCTCGTCTGTAGGTGAATCCTTATGGTTACTTTTCTTACTTAATGAGCAGACACACTGTATATTGAGATGAATTAAATACTATTGATAACAGCTTTGGAAAATAAGTAACACTTCTCAGATTACATACTAGAAAAAATATCTTTCATACGTTGAGGTCATATTTTATACAATTCTACTGATAGTTATTTCCTGTCTGTGAAGTACTGTCTGAAGAAGACTGAGAACTTTATGTATGACTGCTTTTAATCTATGAGAGTGTTAAAAATGGACGTATCATATGTTTGTTGGTGCTTCTAATGTTCAGGCGAGGTTTTTATCGCTTCTTTCTGATTTTGTATGATAATTCCTCTTTTCAGGTAAATATTTGTATCTCTGCACAAATAATGTTTTTCCTGGGGACCATCAAAAGCTAAGTTTGCTAAAGTTTGAGGCCTCTTATATAATTTTTAACGTGTTACAGGTTATTTTAATTAAAAAAAAAGCACACACAAAAAAAAAACGCCCAAATATGATCCATTGAGTCAAAAGTTGTTTTTTTATAATATTAGGAATTTATTTATATGTAAAAAATATTATGCACCTTGTTTTGAATCATGTAAGGGGTGGTCATCGATGTGTTCAATGATTTGCTGTTTTATCAAATATGTCATAGAAAAAAGTAATCCTATTCATGTGATAGTTGTAATAGAAAAGATAAGTACGTTATCTTTTTCTTAAAATAAGGAAACTGGTTTAGTACAAAGAAAGGACGAAATACCCTTGAAAATCAATGTTCTTAAAAGAAATATTGGCTCATATATTATGCATAATATATGCTGCGTACAAGGTAGAATTTTGTAAAAGTTGTGGCTTCAACACACGGATAGATCAAGTGATGATTCATAGGTCTTATTTCGTTTGATATAATGATACCATTAGTCATTTTAATTATCTACTATTAACATTCCGTTTTGACATTATTTATTTATTATAAATTTACGAGAAATTATATAATAGCACAGAATAGCAATCAATTAATAGTTTTCATTAGAAAGGTCAAAAATTACTTCCTAAACAATTTGAGAATGTATTAGAACTTATATAATTACATTATACTTATCAAAAGTAACCGTTAAATTATTTATTAAAATAGAAGGTTATGGGACGACTGTTTGTCTACGAGGTAGTTGAGGTTGCCCTCAATTACTTTATAATTAAATACATGACCTTCATAAAATTAATTTGTTAATTTTATTAAGAAGATGAATTTTAGAAGGATATTGCTCATTTGTTATGATGTAAATCCGGTGTGTTTCTTAGCGTGCCCGTTAATTTGTAATTGGTAATATAAAGAAGGAGTTCTCTTTTCCTTAGCAGCTGTCATTGTTATTTAATTCCTGATTGGTGAACATTCTTTCCTAAATAGATTCAAATAATTGAACATTTGTGTTTACCCATAAATGGCATGGCCTAACCCTGAGGCTTTCTTGCAGAGTTATATTTGTGAGTATTTATTGGACTCAGATTAAAATTGAGGATTAACATAGAAGCAATTTTTGCCAATGTCCTTGTTTGGCTCCTTCTCCTAAGTTCCCATATCAAAGCAGATTGTAGATGATCTCCTCCCAAGCATTCTTTAAATTGTCAGGGTTACCATGTTGATTTTAAGTTTCTTTTTTTTTTTAAATTACCCATTCTACAGTGGATTTTCATAATTATTAATTTGTATACCTTGTGAAGAAAAGGAAAGAGTTACGTCATCTGTGTTTGTGACGTACCTGAATATACGTACCTCAAAAGGGATATCTTAGAGTTCGTGAAGAGTTTTCTATCAGTCAAGGAACATAATTATTGCTGAGACTCACTTAAATCTAAAGTGATTTTTTCTGGACAGCTTCAGACCAATGACCAATTTCCTACCCATCCCTTATGTACGACTTGCACACTGATCTTGGACTACAAGACTAAAATACCCAACACGAATAATTAAAAAAAATAATCTCAATTTTGGGGATCAAACAAATCTTTTTGATGCTCTAATATGATTTCTCGTCACTTTGATTCATTAGTTCTCATGCTAATCAAAAGTTTTTCATGATTAGTACAATTGTATGTACAAATACTTATTTTTAAAGTGTACAGTTTTATTTGAAAGTGATAAGCTCAACATGAATCTTGAATTAAATATGTTCGTATACTTCATTAAATATTAATTTCATAAATAAAATGATATGGCGTTAGCTTCAGGATTGAACATTACTCATCGCATGACACATATACTCTTTTATTTCATTTCTCCTCTATTGCTTATGAATTATATATACTCTTATTTTTGTTTTTTTTATCTATTCTCTTCTAATATGTGGCATATCAATACAAAAACTTGCTGGAATGACTTTTCTCACAATTCTGTGTATATTGCATTTCTATTTATAGACAAATTATTGTCAATTTCTATCAACAAATTGTTCTAAACCCATTTAGGTGTGACAAAAATTGTATTCAAGTAACTAAAATTGATCGTCACAATAAAATAAAAATGATTAATTGGTGGATTTTATTAAAAAGGCTACATCAGGGCTAATATTTAATCAAATCTAAGCCCTAAACTATAGCTTAAATTCTTAAGTATCTTAGCTTATCCCTCAAATTTGGATAGAAAGCCTAAAATTGACTCATATATGTCGATAAAAAATCAAGATTGTTTTTAGGTTAATACACCATATATGTAATATATAAATTAACTACAGTTATAATTTATATTCCTTGACCTAATTAATAATAATAGTCAATTCAAGCATCAAGTATATATACAGGGTAGAGTAGAAAAATGTGGGCTGTTAATGTTTATTTTATCATTACTATGAAAAGGTTTAGTGTTTTTTTATTGATATTCTGTTTCTGCCGTCCTTTTTACATAAAAAAACTATACAAATCATTTAGTAATTTAATCATCATGAGTGAGTAATAACCAAAAAAGCAGCACAAATCCGATCTTCAAGATTCTATAGTTGATCTGATGAAGATTACAGACATTGTTAAGTGTTCACGGAGCCTGAATTTTAAATTGGCCAATATAAAAAAAATGGAGAAGGCCTCTCAAGGATGTCAAGAAGTGGACGGCATAAATTAACGAGGGAAATAAAGTTCTTGTTAAGTTTGGAGAAGAATATAAAGGAGGATCTCGGCAAGTCGATGAATCGCCTAGCCAAAAACTTCTCTTTGGTTCGGAGGACCATCAAAAGGGCTATAAAACACAACTAGGGATTAATTTCTTTTACAAAGACCCCATGCCGCCTTTTGACAGAGGGCATGAAAGCCAGGAGGCTCAATAAGTGCAAGAGAAAATTTTACATGGATCAACGTAAATGGGACAATTCTGAAATTTTTTCGTGGGCACAGGACTAACACGTCTGCCAAGTGCGTAAACTTCTGCGCAGATAACATGGCTCAATTCTGGTCCTGAGAGATATGCCCCCTTCCTCGCCATATGGGGTACTTTGGAAAGGGAACCAAACAGGTAGTGATGAAAATTGGGTCTATTTTTTAATGTACCTAATGAGCTCTACAAATAAATTTGTACTTTATATTTTTTAAGTGTATATAAAGATTTAACCTTATATTTTAATGTGAAGAATTTTTGTTACTGTAAAAACTTTTTTATTATATTAATTTCACATGAAAAGTATTTATGTATAAAAATGTTTTTTACATCTTATTTCAAGCTTGCAAAAATGCTTTGGAAGTTGATTTAAAAAATAATGAAATAAAAATATTGTTTTGGGAATGAAAGTTTTTTATTTAATGGGTCATTATGCACATAATAAATAAAAATTAGTGTAATGAAAATTACTCAAAAATTTTATAAATACACATTTCATTATTTTTAAATTATGATTCCCATAAAAACATGTCACATTATAAATTGATAAAGTCCCGTAAAAATCAAGTAAGTTTTACGAACATCACTTGAAAAAGAGTAGCCGTTTAAGTAGTTATACTATGTGTCTTTGAGTCAACTTAATCAAAAAATGTTTTATGTAATCATTTTATTTGAATATGATGAGTCATAAAATCAATTTCCAACCCGTAAATTATAACCTAAGGGTTATAAAAAACAACACATAAACTATTTCACGAATAATTTTAAATATAACAATCTAATAATATCTTACATGCGGTAAATATGTACAATTATTGAGTAAGATAAATCAATTGATAAAAAATTATATTCTACTAATGAGTATCCTTTCTAATTTTTATCCTTCTAAAAAATACAGACTACAATTAGAACACAAAAGTACTTCATAAATCATTCTTCGACTTTTAAGGAGGAATAACTCATGGACTGTGTGGGCATAATGAGTTATGTTTTACAAGATAGTCCTAATCAAAATCTACAAAAACAAAGTTTGTAGTCCTTTCTGTTCGTAGATGTCTCATTTTTGAGTGTGGGCTTATTACTTTAGAACTACGTGACTTCTTCATATTAGAAATAAAAATGTAGCAACAAGCATGTGCAGCTAAATATCAGCCCATCATATAAAAAAGAAAAGAAATGGGAGTTTAGAAAATGTCTGGAATATTAAAGCAAAGTTTGTCTGTTTGTAAAGAGTGGCCCACAAAACTTTTTTCTTTTGATATCGCTATAAAAAAAAGACGAATGAATATTTTTCAATAACTTTTTATTTATTTGAAACCCTCAACATTTCGGTTAATGATTGAACACCATTTTGTTCATATGGCCGCCGTGGGTGGCCTTATAGTAACCCATTCTGTCGACCCTATTTTCCAATACATTTTTTATTGTGTGACCTTCAATGGCTGCAATGGCGACTCCAATTTCGTGTTTCAAATCGTCAATCGTCTCTAGATGGTTGGCGTAACATTTATCCTTGACGGTTCCCCACAAAAAATAGTCAAACGGAGGCCAATCGCAGCTATGAGGTGGGCAGTTGACGTTACCGTTTTGGCTTATGATGCGATTGTCGAAGACAGTGCGCAAAAGATCCACTTTAACGTTGGCTGTGTGGCACGTAGCGCCATCTTGTTGGAACCAAATGTCGTCGATGTCTTCCTTTTCTATTTGGGGAAACAAAAAATCTTCCAACATGGCCCGATAGCGCTCACCATTGACCGTAACGGCAGCTCCTTGCTCGTATTTTTGCTTTCGGCAACAGCAGCAATGTTTTCGATTGAGTGCACTGGACGAACACGGGAACGCGTTGTTTTATCCATTAACGAACCAGTTTCGCGCACACGCTTGACAAATTTATCCACAAACTGCCTGGAAGGCGCTTTATTTCGACCGACGTAATTTTCTTGCAATTTCGTTTGAAGACTCCCCAGTTTGGAAGTAAGTCTTCGGTATTTCCCAATTTTTTGCAAGCGTAAACATAACTATTTCGTAAATCGGAGATCTTTTACAAAATATTAGGCACAATGACAATGTTCCTACAGCTGTCAGACGTAAAAAAGTGGTAGTTTAAAATGCAACTGCTAGATGGGCCACCCGTTAGAGGCGTAATGACGTGTACTCCTGCCATAGGATTAAGCTAGTGTACATGAATATTTCATGTCTTCTACATTCCAATATATTTTTATAAGTGAAGGAGGATTATTTGATACTCTATACGCACCCTAAAGACGTCTAGAGTTTTTATAATTACTGGACAGACACCTTTTAGAATTAATATTTAGTCCAAAGTAAAACACTAGATATGATTATGTAACATAAAAACGTACTTGAACAAAAATCAAAAAATGTTGAGATACCGATTATTTGGTACAACCAACATATTTTGATAAATTATAAGGTTCAAGTTGTCCTGAATAAAAACAATACTTTATTAGCACCAACAGTTTGCGCGGTAAAATTGTGGACTAGAACTGAAATTAATTTGGATTACTTTAGGGCGATGTAAAAAAATAAATAGGTTGGGGTATTAAAAGTAGGGACTATGTCAGTTGATAAACAATAAGATCAACGGTTGTCAGCATGGAGGCGAAAAGGCAAAGGGTGTCTGATTTTTCTACACGCCCAAGTGAGCCTTGAGGAGCTCATGAAAGTTGTAGGGTGCTCCCTTGTTTACAAGTTATAAAGCATGGTGACTTATGGTCAGAGCATTGAGAAGTCTCATGGGAGCGGTAAATTCCAGAAAATCAGCATCATTGAGGAAGTGGACACTGCGATCACCATAATTCTGGGCAATGCTATCAATATCAGTGATTTGACTGTGTGGGGGTATGTGAAGGATTTGGGGAAGGCATCTCATGTACAAAGACATCATCAACTGGTTTCAACATCAACCAGAACAACGGGGATAAGAGAGACCAGAAATTATTAACTTTGTTAAAGAATAATGGTTAAATTTGGCTGTTCTCCTCCGCGGACTGGTCTCCTATCGGCTTTGCCCTTTGGGGTGGTAGCAGAGAAGAAAGCCTGTACTACCCCTCACCAAAATTTGGATGACACCAAGGCCTCAGTCGAGCAGAAATTAGGGATCATTTTCGAGGCCATTCTCAATAATGCTTTTGCGTGTTTAGGCTCAGGTGGGAGGCCATGGTAGCAGTCAAAGGTAATCATTTTAAGAATAGAAAGATATAAAGAAGTATATGATAAAGCCTCAATGACAAAATCCTATTCTTTCCCTTGCTGTTCTTTATGAAAAAGTCCATAATTTTACCTCGCACACAGTGTATCAAACCTTTAATACCTATGGCAATGTAGCAATCATTTGATTAGTTTATATACAAGTTTTGCTAGCTACGAGAGTACTTTGTGTATGGTGGGAGCTCTGAGAACGCCGTCAATTACTCTAAAACTAAATTTTATAGCCTTCATAAATGTATGCTGCTAATTGAATTGAAAAAAAAGTAACTCTTTGAAGAGAAAAAAATGTTGCATACATCACAAAGGAAAATTGACTATTTAAATGATGTCCTTTGTATTTGTCACGCATCTAATTACATCAGAAGTGACATGTTGCAGAGAGAAAGGTTTCATCAGTTTCTTTTATTTAATCTCACTCCAACCAACATTATTTGGAGCATGTATAATTCCTAAAGGCAGAATAATATGAAGCACATTTTCGTAAATGTGCTTTATTTCCTTAGTGACATGCTCAAGATTTATAGGTTTGCTATAAATAAAAAAATGTGTTTGCTTATGTTAGTTTTGAATAATAATAATTCAAATCTATGTTCAATGTGGGTATGTTCAATACTCATTCATCCGTACTTTGTATAGGAGTAAGTTGTAATAATAACATGCTGTAAAATTTATGAGAGTAATCTAATAACTGTTTTATATGAGGGATGGTCTGCCAATTTAACATTTAGCGCAAAATGCTTTCATTTGAGATGTTTTTAATGTTATTTATGAGGATAATCACGCCCTCTATAGGTATGTGAGGTGTTTGTGGGAACGTAGAGAGGCTGTGGGTTATGAAAATATGATTTATGTACCTATATCCTATCTAGATAAGTATAAAATGAATGAAAGTATGTCCAGGACTTTTTGGACATCTCTTTCTGGAAATAATTTCTTAAGAAGGCCTTTTGAGACCTTTTCAAGCTTAGAACTGCGTGCATACTCGATTTAAGAATAACAATGTAGCATCGAGCGTGTGCATCTAAAGCTCGAGGTTGTCAGATATATATATAAAGGTGAGTATAGATCATTTCCATATTATTAAAGAAAAGCTTGTCTCTTAACAATCTGGCTAATCCAGCTAGTATTTCATATGATTAAGATCTGGACTACTATGAGGCTATATCATTCTTCCATCCCAGTCATGTTGTTAAAGTTCTCTTGATCACATCTCGAAGATGTTTGTGCCTGCAAGGCCTTTACAAACCTCTGTAGGTTATCAAGGGTACATATGCGATTGCTGTCCAAAGGTATACAAAGCTTATTAAGGCCTAGGTACATCACTTAATCAAAATAAGAAGCTCATATTTCAAGGAATTGCCTTATGCTATGAGGTCAACATTTAAAAAAAAAACCACTTTTTCGAAAGTATTACATTTAAAAAGAAATATAATAAATGGCGCACTGAAACTCCCTGACACTTGGGACAGATCTCTATATTTAGCTCAATATCTTCAGGGACTCAAATGTTAATAATCTACTCAACCCATTATAGATGAGCCATTTCGGGGTCTACTAGTCAAATACAGACATAATTATTCATGTTAACACTCGTATATGATTAGTTAAACTTAATTATAGCTACAAAATAGAATAAAGAAATAATATTTTTTTATTAATTAAACTTCAGCTTGTTATCACACTCAATTTTCTTCTATTTCTTCGATCATATAGTATTTTTTCTAACACATTAATACTTTTTCTTCATATGTCAATATGTCTATTCTTATCATTTAATTAGTGTTACGAATGTTGATTTTTGTAAATCAAATTATATTTTGAATGAGTAGTAAATAAAGCATTTTGTATATGAGGTCAGCATTGTTGAAGTTGGTCATTTTAGCAGCCTAAACAACAAAGATTTACAAGAAAAAACAACTTTTTCCATTACAATTAAATAAAATAGTGAACTGTTGGATTTGAAAATGGGACCAACAAATTTAAGGTTTTAAATTCTACTGTCTATCAAAATTATATCCTTCTGATGGTTAGTTTTATTAAATATCTGATCCTAAAATGCATTAAAAATATGTTATTACATCGTTCTACCTATAATCTTATTTTCATAGTGTAGACAATAAATTAACTATTACAATGAAGTAAATAATATATATTTCGCCTATTATCCTTCTTTTCTTGTCCCAAATCGATCCCAATTTTAAGATTACAAGCTTAGACATTTCATTTGGATTTTCAGTACATACTACTGTGATTTGATTCAAATACCGGTGTTACTATTGGAATCTAGTAGTATTCAATCCTAGTGTTACGTTATGCTAAGTAATGCTAGTCGTAAAAATATCACCTATGAGCCCCCAAGATAGAGTAGCGTTCAATTTTGATGTAATTTATTGCATCAATGAGAACAATCTATAGTCTTTAATAAATTGGAAGATATTTCAACTGTCGTAGATAATGACGTAATTGGCTGGTACGTGGACAAAACGTCAACCGTCAAAACATCGACTGATAGAGCAGCTGGCTCCAAAAATGGGATGAACCCCACCACCACTATTTAAACAACCACTAAGAGGCCCTCAAAAATCCTAATTTACACCACACATGTTGGGACATTTTTCGGGTGCCGCTGGGCCCAAAATGGGATGAAACCCCCCGCCACTACTTACATTTATCCCCCATTAACACCTTCAAGGGCCTCAATTTGAGGATGTTTCGGGTTTCATCTCGTTTTGGGAATTGGCAGTACTTAAAAGCATCCCTAACTTCCTAAATATAAATTGAGGTGTTGGGAGTGGCCTTTTAAGGTAACTTATCGGACGGTAGTGGGTTTCATCCCTTCTTCGGACCTGGTTATACATTAAAATGTCCCGACTCTCGTGGTAAATATAGGTGGCCTGAGGGGCCGATACCTTTTGTTTATGTAGGGGGTGGGGATTTATCAGTGGGAAATTTCTGCAATGTAAATATTGCAGCACCTGAAAAAAGAATATTATAAAATTTATGGAGCCATCCATTTTTCGGCCCTTCTAATATCTCAATATTTAATTCAAAATGCGGGTTTGACGCAATGACAGCACACGGTCTAAATGGGGGTTTGTGAGGGTTTATGTAGGGGTGGGGGAGTAAATATCTGGGGCAAGAAATGTCTGGAGTGAAATGTTTTAGAAACTGTTTTTCGTATTTTGAAACGTAATATTTTCCAGTCGACGTTTTGAACTGTCGACGTTTTGTCCATTTGCCATTTTGTCGTTCGACGTTCTGCCGGCTAACGATTTGTCCGTCAATGTTTTTACTTACTACCTAATTGGCTTACTATCATTTCATTTTGGAGCTTGATTCCCTACCTTAATTGGAGAAGGAAAAGTTGAGAAATGATCCAATGAAGATTTCGATGTTGGCATTGAAAAGTTATATGCTCAAAAATTTGATCTTACCTAGTGTAAAGAGAACATAAATTTAAATTATACGGTCAAATGCAGGCTCCCTACACAGTTTTTTAAAGTGGAGGATCCTATAACAGTAATTCTTTTATAAATTTGTTTTGGTGCTATATGTAGGGTGGCCAACTGTGCTCATTTACATGGGAATTTCCTCTTTTTTCATAAAGTCAAGAGTTTCACGGGAACTTAATAATAAATTCATGAACCATCTGATTTTTTAAAACTGACACAAATTGCGCTAAAGGACCTTTACTTTTGAAATCAAAGTATGGTCACCCTAGGCATTGATAACTGTACATTCTCAAAAGTAGGCTGGCCATAGCCTTCCTGTTGCACGATCCTTAAAATGTGATATATATTTGCATTGTACCCCTGCTACAAATACAAAAGGAAAAAAAAAATCCTTTCATTCAAATAATTTATGAAAGGCCTCTTAAAGAAAACAAAAATTGTAATATTTAATTAAATATAGTTATTATAAAATAAACAAGAAGTTCTCAAAAGAATAATTTACAAAGAATCCTAATTCAATATTTCAAACAATTTGGACCTTTCAAAATATAATTGATTTTGAAGCAACTAAATGAAGCTTTAAATAATTTAATAATGTTACTAAAAAAATATTCCCAAACGATTACTTTCAAAAAATTGAATCAAATTGTTTTTTATTGTTGTAAATAAATATATATGTAATTAATTTTTGAAGACCACTTTTTGTATCTCGTAATTATATCCAAATAGCAATTAGTTTTGTACAGTGTGGCCCAGTATTAGAGTCCTATAAAAAAGTTACTCACAGAATATGACTTGTATTAATACTATTTTACAGATTTAAATTGTTATATAATAAGGACCGGTACCACATGTGCGTGACACGCGCCCATATATAATTCAGGTTAAAAAAAAGGGATTTTAGTTGAAAAAGTTGTGCTATTTATGTATGAAACAATTAAATGCCACTCCTAAAAAAAGTTCTTTTGTATTTCAGTGGGAAAATTTGAAAAATAATACCACTCAAGGAAAAATCCTAGGTCCTGCTCTGCCTATAAATATTTCATTCAATGTGTTTGGCCTTTTTCTAAGGAAATTGGTGGATAAGCCTTCTCACAGACTTTCAGCTAGTACACACTACGTCTTCTGGAATTTCTTCCTACGAAGCTACCATGACGTAGTTCCTTTCTAAGCCTGGGGAATACATTGGCCTCTCCCTCTCCCTTACCTTTAAGGGATTACGATCAGATGAATAAGGAGGCTAAAACTGTCTTTGCACTTCCCTTGCAATATTTTTTTTCACTGATCGCTTTGCGATATTTCTGACTGGGATAACAAAAATATCTACACTGCATACTCTTAATACAATTTGGTTAAAGTTAATGGAAATATAATTCTGAACCACGCTGTATAGAGCAACCATCCATTCCAATTTTATTTCCCCATTATTTACTCAGCATTTGCATATGGATCATTTCATGGAAAATTTACATTTGAATGTTTACTTCCATCCGATTTAAATAAAATTTGCGATGTTGAATTTAGAATCCTACTATCATATTTGAACTAACTCACATATAACAATCACTCGTATAAATGACTATTGTTTGAATTAAAGTCAATGGTTCAATTCAACCATTGGTTGAATTAACAAATATATATACAATTAAATGATGTCACCTCTTAATAACAAACCAATTTATACATAACAATTTGAAGATAGAAACAGTATGAGAGGTTTCATTTGTTTACGTAAATAAAACTTTGCAGGTGAAATGCTTATAAATTATGTTTAACCTTAAAATTATACTCTTTGAATCTCTTTGTTATTTCCTATTAATTTTCCTTAGAATGACCCAAATCAATTAAGTTACTTGATTAGAAACTAACTTAGGGAGCTTCACGGCTACTAAATTCAAAATATTTGAACAGGTTTACTGATACAAATCAAACCTACTCAATAAAATATTTTGAAATCGATTTTACGGACTCACCATTTTAATCGAGTTAATAAATCATTGACTGTAGTAGATTTGAATTGAGTGGATACAACACTAGTAAAATCTACATGAATATAAATTATCTGGATAAGAGCTGTTTTAATTTTGCAACCCATAAATAATAAAGTATGTATAAAGAGATATGTATATGTAATATGTATTAAAACATATTTTTTTAACATATTTCTTGTATAAAATTATCCTCTCTACTGCCTATAATAACCATATAGCATAGAAGAGTTGTATAAAATTTAACACACCGGTAAGCATAAAAAATAGAAACCAAAAATTATAATAATAACCCTGAGCAATTTAAAGAATCTTTAGAAGAAGATAACCTAAGCTGTCATGACGTTTTTTTTTAGTTGTGTGCAAGGAGCTATGAGGTGAAAGCAATCAACCCAAATCCCACTCCATTATATCCAACAAAGACATAGGCAGGAATTACTCCGATTTTGAATCTGAATTTTACTCAGAGTCGAACAAGGACATAGTCTTATAACTCCACCATAATTCCTCAGTGTTAATTTCCCATTTTCATGGTCACGCGTTCCACTCATTACTAGGGATGATACTTTTGTAGTGCGCGAGGAGAAGGTGGGCTAAGGCTTATGGTACAATTGAAATGATATCCTTGTTACATCAGATCCTGTTATAGGATCGGGAAAAGGAGGGTGAGAAAATAAATACTGCAATAAAGAGGAGAAACTCTCACATTTAAGTTAGTATTATTGCGAACAAAATTTTATAATTATGTTTAAATACATATATAGTTCAGTGAGAGATTTTAAGACATGCCAACTGTTTTTCTTTTTCTAATATATAAAATGTATTTTCTTCTACAAAAATAACATCATTAATAATTACTTTAATTTTAGAAGTTATCTCTATAAGAATATATGAATAATGATAACTACGTCAGAAAAAAAACTTTTCTGATATTCTAAGTTCATATTATATACAACTCTTAAGATATTAGATTGCATGGCTGCAATAATTTCATCATGGAGTTAGATAGTAATTTTTGTTAAATTAAACTTACGAAGAAAAAAAATGAAAAAAATGGCTGCTTATATTTTCTTGAGTGGACCCAAAATTTAATTATCAAGTAATTGAATTAATGCAAAGTGATTATTAAAAAGAATTGAGTTTTCTATCCATTACATTTTTCTTCGAACCAAGGAGTTACCTTTATTTGTAAAATTTATGGATATGTTTCTAATTATACATAGAGTCAAACCCAGTCTAACGGCTGCCTGATGGAAAGATGTAAATGCTCTTTTTTTTCAAATTTTGTATTGTTACAAAATAGGAAAGCTCATTTAATAGGATATATGCTCTAAGTTTCCTTTGCTTGACAGCTTAATAAAAGTGTTAGTCTAGTTAGATTTATGTTTGTATAAACAAAACAAAAATAAACCTATAAAATCAAGGCTGAGCAAAACTATGGCCTTAGGTCACATCTGCTTTGTCAATACTTTTCTAAGGCCCACCCAAAAGCTTCCATGTAAAAATTATTATTAATGCGATTGGAGGGAAATTCTACATTTAAATATTTTTAAATATACAGTAATGGAACAAATATTTATAATAACTTTTCATTCTTTCTTTCTCCATAATTAAGAAAGTAAAGAACGCAGAAACTAATCATTTTCTCAACTGCATGAATAATTCTTAATTTATTAGTAGATAATTATTCCCAGTAAAAATTAATTCAAGTTCAAAAATTCAACGTACAAATACTAATATATAGAAAGTTAGAATTTAAAACATATTTATATCAAAAAATTAAGTTATTTATTGTAGTTTGTCCAATAAATATTTTGAAAATAGAAAGGTATAAAAAATCAGCCTTAGTTAGTTAAATAAAGGAAGAAAAAAAAAAAAGTATAAGCTCCTTGTATATAATATTTTTTTGACAAGTGTAATTAGGTCAAAGTATATAATTATAATTGTAGTTACTTTATTTATTAAATTAATGTTACATCAATCTAAAAACAATCATATGTAAAACTCCCAATTATTTTTTTCCCTTCATACATCAATAACGTCCAAGGCTTAGAAATAAAACGACGTTTACTTTTCAAAATTCGAGTTTCATTTTCAAAATAGTATCCTTCAAGAGCAATACAATTAGTCCAGCGCTTCTCTAACATTTCGATGCCATTTTTATGGTACGATTTGTCAAGTCCCTCAAAATAGATTTCAGTTTCGGCAATCATCTCATCGTTCCATCATTATCTTTTTCCTTGGAGCATTTTTTGAGTTCTGAGAATGCCAGTAGCCTCGGGGGGACAGATCTGGAGAATGCGGTGGGTGGGTCATCAATTGGAAGCGCAATTCGTGTATTTTTGCCATCGTTTCCCCCACATTTTAGGCCGTTTTTCCACAATCTCTTCCTTCAAACGCACCAATAATTCTTCCTTTCTCAAGGTAGTTAATGAACAAAATACCCTGAGTATCCCAAAATACGGAGGCCAAAACCTGAGTAGCTTATCTATGGGCTTTTGCTCGCTTTGGACCACTTTCTTCAGATGATGTCACTCAGCTGACCATCGATGTTGCTCTGGTGTGTAGTGGTGGATCCAAGTTTAATCTATTATCACATAACGCATAAAAAATTCTTTTCATTCCGGTTAAACAGCTTCAAAGAGCTCTCAGAATCATCGACACGTTGTTACTTTTGGTTCACTGTGAGTAAACGCGGTACCCATTATGAAATTAGCTTTTTCATGGACAAATGTTCATCTTTAAGATGTCAACTATATCATGCAACCTCATTTACAGCTTGCCAAAATCATTTTGGGGACTTTTTTTTTATGTTTTCCAGTATAATCGCCTCATTTGGACGTCCAGAGCGTTCAGGATCACTGGTGCTTGTTCGGCCACGTTTGAAGTCAGCAAACCAATGTTTCGATGTTGCTCTCGATGTAGTATACACCGGATAAAACTTATCAAGTCAAGTTTTTGCTGTGACGGTATTTTTTCCTTTCAAAAAGCAATGCTTTATCAAAACACAAAATTCAGTTTTTTCCATATTTTTTGCCAAATAAAAAAAGTAACGTTACTTTAAACATTGTAATTTGTACACAAATGATCAGATTATCTTAAAATTTTGACACATGACGTTTGAAGGATGGATCTTTCCAGAAATAATATGCATTTTTTATTAGTAGTGCCATCTAGATTGCCCCACTGACTACATATAGCCTTACATATATTTCTTACACATGAGTCTTTGTATCCAAATTTGCAGAATCAGGTAAGATATGCAAGAAATTTAACAACAGTTTAAAACTTTTATTTGATTTAAAAGACTTATATTACACTGGATATGTCTTTTATATAAAAAAATTTTATCGATGGGCAGGATATGTAATATTTTTTATGAATATAACTTGTAACAAAAATGAGATTTTCAAAATGCGGCCCTTAAAAAATTAAAATGTATTTATCCTCAAAAGTTTTCTCATCCCCCTAATGCAAAACCTTGTTTTAAAAGGTTTTTAAACAAACATTGAGGGAAAGGATGGGAAATTTTATTTTTAATATTACTTTAAAACAGTAACATATGTAGCAATCTCTCAGAAAAAATATTTATTGAGTTTTTAGCAGAAAATAAATCCTAGTCCTATAAGGGTGTAGAACTTATTATTTTTATTTCTGATTATAATTTATACTCACATACCTAATGCATGTTACAACGATATTGAAGCAAAATCACGACATTAAAGGTCTTTAAGGAAAGAGTGATCATGAATATCCTACGTAGAGTTGTATAAAATAGGGATAGAACGTGGGTTTTTTCTGGTTGGCAATTTGAAGTTTATTTTTCATTTTCTAAAGCTGTTTCCACCATTAGTTACAAGTTACATTAGCTACTCAATTTTTGGGTTTTTCCCCCCTTCGCACACCAATAGGTCCTACTTTATTGAATTATAACGATACGTGGAGTGATTATTTTTTTCTTTTCTCTGATGAGCTTCAAATTGTCATTTCCGGATTAGGATAACAATAATTTCCTATTTTTAAAAATAAATGTCTAAGTTAAAAAATGATTCTTAATAGTACTATTAAAAATTTTAGAAAATTTAAAAAAATTGTGAAAAAATATTTAGAAACAGTTTTAAATTTTTGAAAAAATTCAGTTTTTTAAATAAAACTGAGCATTTGCTTGAATACTGCCCATGTACTTCAGCATTCAATAAATTTACAATTAATGTATGTATATTTTATAATTATTTCGATAACAAAATTTATAATTAATTGTCCAAAATAACAACAATTGAAATTTAGCTCATGACCCCTCTTTTGTTTCCTGTGCATATTCCAACCCAATTATTTGATTGATAAATATCAAATTTTGAAACTACGTTTAGTTTTCAATAAATTCAGCAAATAAATATGGTCTTAATGACCTTTTTATTACCTTTCACACGGAGAGATACCATTTTAACTCTATTTAAAAACATAAAACCAGGAATAACAAATCTAGGTAAGATGATACTAAATAATAAATGTCTTGGATACATTCTTATCCTTAAATGTGATGATTTAAAATCTGGAGTTCAGATTGTTTCCCTTCTAGAGGATACTCTGTCAAGGCAAAATTTAATTCCTTAATAAAATTTGAAAAACTATTTAAATGTGGATTGAAAAAGTTCCGATTTATTTAATCTTATGTTCCATATATTATAATGTCTATCTCTATACTTTTGACTGATTAGAATATAAATTTTCATCCTTTTTTTTCATATATTTCACTGTTTAATTGGTAAAAAAAGATAAATAATGTATGAAATGCTAATAAATCATCCATTTTCTGACTAGAGCTGTAAATTATAATTATTTTCTATTTGTAAAAACATACAGAAAAGTAAACAAGGGCAAACATATTTTGAAGAAAAGTAGTTTAGCTCTCATAACACTTTATTTGATTAACTATAATTAGCTAACAGCTATGGAGCAAAGAAATTAATACGAACCATACACTAGCAAGGACAGGGGAGATAATTATGTCAAAGTCGATCCTCAATTATTCTCTGATTCAAACAAGGACTCTGCAATAAACTCTTAGTGATAGTTACTATCTTTCATGAGTAGATTTTTCACACATTAAGAATGGAAAAATAATGAATATAGCATTAGAAAATAAAAAACACTGTTTCAATTATCCAATTTTTTTAATTCCGGACAACAAAAAAATACTATCACGCTTTCAAAATACTTAGAATTTACAGTTCTTTCTGTATGACTCAACTTGTACGCTTGTCACTTTATATGCCAAATATCTATTCATCCATTTTTATTTGTTATCATGCTAGGATTCATATTTTAGTGGAAAAAAAATAAATTATGAATGGAACCTCTACTTTTTTGATTTTGATTTTTTGACATTGATGGATGGTAACAACAGAATAAAAAATTGTTCAAATTTGTGTTAATTAAATTTGTCTCAAGGATGTTAGATGTATGTAAACTGCGCTTAAGTGAAACATCTAACCATGTTGTTTTGTAAAATATATATATATTTAAAAAAAAAAAATAAAGTGTTGATAAATATAAAATTTTGAAATTAGAAAAGGAAAAATGTTTGGTGTGTAATCTCTTTTTTTTTCAAACTTTAATTGACTGTCGTGCTGTTAATATCTCTATCTCTGCATCGTCACTTATCCCCAATATATAGTGTATTTTAAAGGAAAAAATGCATAATACATATATATTTATAACGGAAAGTTTATCTGTATGTATGTTAGATGAAAAACAGTCATTTTTGATGTAAGAAATAAGAATATATTTCATATTAAGGAAATACATATATTGTCATGTAGCATTGAGTGTGTATACAGGGTGCACTGTATAGGGTTGATATTAAATATTGATACACATGATCTTTTCTTAATCCGGAATGACATTTGTGCAAAATCACGGTGTAGGATAACAAGAAATCTTATTTCTGAACAGAGCACGCTGAGACGGTTGGAAAAAACAAAGAAGATTTTAAATTTTCTCAAAGCCAACAAAAATTTGGGAAAAGTTTTGCTCTTTTCTAATATAATTTTTTTCACTGTTGATGTCCCTGTGAATCAGCAAAACAGCCACTACCGCACAACCAAACAGACAATGTCTCAATTTCAGTGAGAGATGTCTTCAGAACAAAAAATCCAGCCGGAACAGTGGTCTTGGGCGTTGTGGAGTCTGTCCTCCCATTTTTGTGGAGAGGAAGACACGGCTCAATGCCGATGCTTATATCAAACTTATGAACAAGAACGTGCTACATTGGGCCAGAAAAAAGTTTGGGACCATTTTTTTCTCGCTCTGTGGCATTGTGCCGCTAAAACTCAGGCCTTCCTAAGAGACAACTTTTCGGACTTTCGGGACCTCAACTTGTGGCCACCCTTATTTATTGACACAAATCCCTTGTACTACTCTATTTATACACGTTTGGACGAAAGGGTGTTTTGCTGTTCTTCACAGGAGTGTCCACTTCTCTAGAGGGTTCCATCAAGAATGAGTGGACCAAGGTCGAGTCTAACTACATAGTCAAGAACTGCAAGGGATTTAAGCCTCTTTTTGACACAATTATAGAGCCGAGGGCTCACATATCGAATAAAACTTGTGCCAAGGACTATTTTCAGATGATTTTGTTAATGAAACCTCCACACAAAACCTTTTGTTTAAATTTTTATTCTTGACAAAAAAAAAAATGTACCATTAGATAAGATCAATTTGTTCATTTTATTTAGCACGTTACAATATTATACATAAGTATTGAATAAGTGCTTTTACATAATACATTGAAGAGCCATGAGTCAGAGGCTTTTTCATGATGTGTAATTATGAATTTGGTTTCAAATAAATAGTTTGTCAATATAGCCTGGAAATTGCCCGCAGAAAATTGCTTTAAAGTCAAGCTACCCATGGAGAAAATTTATCTTCATTTACTGAAAGTTTCAGACTGGATAATACTTTTATACATAAATAAACAAGAATTGAATAATTTTAAAAGCCTTCAAGTTTTTATTTGCTTTTGTCCTTAATTTTGAAACACACAAAAGTAGATTTAAAATGTTTTCCTTCTTTGTTAGAGCCTTACTTGAAAGAAATACCCTACAACATTCAATTTGAAAAAATTCTTATATTTTTCTTAGCTTTACATTTTAAACCTTAAAGTTGAGTATACTAACATATATTTGTCTAATTTTTAGAGTAGAATGACAAGGTATTTCTTTCAAAAATATGTAATTTTTACGGATATTAGTGGTGTAGCTAATGAAGTCGTAAAAATTAGCTCAAATATAGTTACGTAACATGAGGCTCATATAAAAAATCTTTTCTAAATCCAATTTTGGATCATATAGATATTAATTAATCGATGCTATTTCTATTGATGTAATATCGGTATTGTTTGGAATGATTATACGTCCAAAAACAGACAAAGCTTACTTTGAAAATATACTATTTTTTTCTTTTTTATGTGTCGTACTGAGTTTTAGTTACTCCTGCTCTTTTTTTTATTTAACATATTTTTATCTCCTTTTTTTTTCATATGAGGCACTGAGCTTTATATACACACGCTCGTTTTTAAAGATGAATCCTTTACAGGCCAACACGCAACAAATAACAGACACTAAACATTATCTTTATCTTTCAAGGTTATCCAATCTGAAAATTTGGGTAAATGACGGGTAATTTTTCACACTAGAATTTTACCCTAAAACCAAAAGCATCTAATTTGTTAAAGTTTTTCTGATAATTGTTTTGCAGAACCTTGATCCCTCTTTTCTGTAATAAAATTTATCATGAATACCGACATCATTTTTCTAAAGATAATGCTTGCATTTTTACGAAAATGCAAAAACAAAACAAAAAAATCAGAAAAAATGTCATGTACCTTTTTAAGTCGGAAATTTTTCAGAACATCCATGTATTTATTAATAATATCTGGTCATAGTTAAAAAAGTATAACTTAACTTTTTTTTTACCAGTATAATCCAAAATATTTTGTTCTTACATGGTTTTAGAACAATTATTTATTTTGTCAAATAGTTTAGAGTACAAATTTGACAAACACAATCCCTTAATTTAAAGAAATAATTCCTGGGATCCGGCTTCACGACCATTTTCCGAGAAATACCAAAATATCTTTCTAATTTAACAACACCACTTGCAGCTCTTTTATCTTTAAACAGCAGTTACCTCCCATTAATCTAATTATGAATTTAAATTATAACATTAAGTTGAACACGTGTAGGTACAATATATGTATGTATAACGTATTCATCATTTTAAATAAAAGCTTAACAAAGTAATTAGTCATATTAGGAAAAAGTAAAATTTTCTGCCAGAGGAAATTATTTTTTTTTTGTTTCCTTTCCTTTCTTTTTGTGTAGGTCTGCTTTTGAACTATTCTCTTGAGAATAGTTTAGTAGGTATCGAAAAGGTACTTCATCATGTACTGTAGTATGTTTTAAATAACACTTATACATGAATATATAGCTTATATCATTCATGAATTTCAGATAATGGAGCCCCAATAGGTACTTCATAATAAATTATTAAAATGTCAGCTAGGTAGTAAAGCGAATATTTCATTTATTCATGTTTTAGAGAAGTAGTCACATCTGTTTCTAAATATTTTTGCTCTCAGTAACATATTATGTAGGTTTTCCCTCCGGAGAATTCTCGAGGTATTACAACTAGGAGATATTCCACGCATTTCGACAGCAAATCTTCTTCCCCTCTATTATAATTATCCTATGTAAGTAGTTCTATAATTTCTAAAAAACACAGGAGGAGAAGATAATTAATTGAGTAAATCCACACAACTTTAATGACCTAAAAGACAGCTTTTTTAACAGCAATTTTCAGCAAATGCACAAAGCATAACCACAGAGCCGTAGCTCATATGTTAGTGGTTATTCAAGCAAGGGTAATTCCATGTCAAATCGATCAATCAAGAAAAGAAATATGTAACCTGACCCTCCCAGATTTGGATGATTTTTGGTACACAATCTCAAATTTATGAGTAGATCAAGTGGGCCAAATTTAGGCTCAGAAACTCGTCCAAGTCTTATTTTTTTGTTTAGCATCGCTTCAATATATTTTTACCGCACGGTACTATTTCTTATATATTTTTTTATCCAAGAGAGCTTACCCCTTGAAATTTGGTACTTGACTGTATTCTCAATTATGTTTACAATACCCATGTTATATGGGTAATAACAGGACCAACAACAGGACGACAGCTGTAACTCTCAAAAATTATGAACACAATTTTCAAAATCCTATTTATCTGAATAAACATTGAGATATTATAGTCTACTCATATTGTGTGAAATTTGTCAACTTCTAATCAATATTATGAATGACTGTACTTTACTTTTCTTTTGTATGTTAATTTAAATCCTAAAATAAGTTTCGGAAATAAACACGTACGTAAAATTGACACAATTTACTGGGAAAACTTTGAGATCCCGCACCAAGAGATATGATATAAAAGCCAATCGGATTTTTAGTACAGAGATATCTCTACATATGTAAAGATATGCTGTCAAAGTATCATTTTCATTAGATCTGGGCATTTGTTAAAGTTATTGATCAAGTATTTCATTGTATTTCAGATTTTTTTTATTTTATTTAATTTTTAAATCGAAATGGAGGTGTTAATATATTTAAGTATTCTGCGTTTAACTTCAATATTTGTAATACGCATATATTATAAAAGACAAGCACCCAATTTTGAAAGATACGCTCTCTTTGATAAAAAAAAAATTACAAGAAATAAGTTTGTCAAGTAATAAAACATTGAAGCAAGGCTAAAAATTTAGGGGGAAAAATACACTGTATCTCATGAACCACTAAGATTTATCTGCTAAAATATGGCACACATGATCTACTCATGAATGTCAGCATGTGTGCTAAAATTTATTCAAATCTGAGACGATCTGGTTACACGCCTTGCTTGATTTGACATTGACCTCGAAGGCAAATAGTTTGGACCATGCACCAACTACATACTTTCTCAAGATATAAAAACTGATTTAAAAATTCAATGATAATGTTCTTTAAATAACTCATTGTAGTAAAAACATTTAACGACTGTTTTTGTGTATGTAGTACATTGGAATGAAATCAAGAAATGAACTTTTTCTTAAAAGTAATTTCCTGGGGAAACTCAGGATACCAGGTTTTAACAAAGTTTTTTTATGGGAAAAAAAGCTACAAATAATTAAGATATAAAATAAGTCAAAAAGCATTTTTTTAATGCTAAATACTAATAAAGTGATATCATTGTTACTCTATCTTGATCATGAACATGTACACTTGTGATTACTTTATCCCTAGATGTTCTCTTACATGAATTAAATAACCCTCTCTACCTAAATGTCCCCCCCCTAAAGAGTTAAAGAATAACCATAACGACATTATAAAATAAAAACAATTTCCAGGTTTATAATTACAAAAAACTTATATGACAATTTTTTTTAGGATTTACAACACTTTTAATTTGTTTTTTGTTTATTAATTTTCAACTCATAAAGAGTTTTTTTCTTATTTACGTTTAAATGAATGAAATCAACATCTACATACTTAATACAAACACATATTTTCTTTTTTTATTGTATGCAAATATGCAATAGCATTATTTAAGCATATGTGTTAGGTAAAATTCTAAGTAATGATAAGTTTTAAATATGCAAATAGTTGCAAAGATACCACTTAGAGAGTACAGTGTTCGAGTTAAATATGTTAATCAAGAAAAGAATAATCTATTAAAAAAATCCTCTATATGCACTTTTTTTTTTAAAAAAGGTTGTTTGTAAAAAACAAAATAAAATCCTTTTTTAAAAAAAAAAGAAAAAATATTATGTGTTCTATAAAATGTTTTCTACTTTTATTCGATTATGAGTATTTGACAATACATGAAAATATTCGATATTTGATTTTGTTCTTTTTTTAAATAAAAAACAGAACAAAATATCATTTTTTTCCCACCTTTTGAGTAGGCTGATATGTTTTTAATTGATATTACCACAAGAAAAATGAAAATGGGCATCACAATCCCGAAAATATAGGTTTATTGCCTTCAAAGTGTTGTTTTTTTTGAAAATATTTTTTTTTTACAACATCTACATGATTTAGTGTTCTTGTAAGTCCAGAAATAGGACGAAAAGTTAACTCCATCTTTGAAAGTTTAATAAATTTATAATTAAAAATCACAACAATAAACATTAAAGTTTGTCTCAAAGTAAATACATTTTACTCATAAAAAAAAATAGGAAAAAAAAAAAAAAATTCTCAATTTGAATCCAAAAACAAAAATTTGTGGACAAGTGTAATTATTACCCTTTTGCAGTTGTGTTAAAGTTACAAGAAATGCCTACTGACAAAGTCAAAGACAAGACTTAATTAAGATTACAAGAAAATTTTGAAAAATTTATTAATGAAATAAATTCAAATAAACACAATCGCAATCAGTTAATAAAATTTCACAGTAACAAGTGGATTAAAACTTATAGTACTACAACAACTATCAGTAATATTTGCCTGTATCTAATTAATTATTCCTATTTATTGCAGAAATAAATAAATGGATTTAGAGATAATATGTATATACCAAGTATAATATTACAAAAAGTATGAAAACGTATTTTCTACTACATAATTATCTAAATTTTTTGTCCATTGTTTAATATATGTCGTGGTGTTAACAACTCCTTCTGAAACAAGGATTATTGCAGTTTTAATTTAAATTAACTAACAAATGCCTAATAAAATAAATATATATGTTTTTATATATAATTATAATGTTTTCCTCCAAGTAAGGCAATTTCATAATTATGAGTTAATCAAATGTTTCAAATTTTAGCACATCATTTTGATTCATTCATGAGATATAGATCCTCATCTCGGAGTCTTTTTGGACGAAAATTTTCAAAGTCACTTTTTTATGTCTTATTACCAGACGTTTTTTGAAAGAATATATATACACATTTTTTGAAATTTGTCACCTACAAATCCATATTATGAATGACTGTAGTTTAGTTTTCGTTTCTCAGTCTATATAAATTATAAAATAGTTTAAGATATAAACATTTAACACATACGTAAAATTGACCAAATTTCCAGAGAAAAGTAACTTAACTTTGAGATCCTACCCCGGAAGCTACGATAACAAATCCGACACAATTTTTGGCGAAGTGATACCCCTAAATATAAAGAACATGTTGCCAAAGTTTCATATTCATAAGAGTTGGGAATTCTTTTTATTGTTGATCAAGTACTTGCTTGTGTATTTCAGATTTTTTGTTGTATTTAAATCAAAATTGATGACATGATCAGTTTAAATATTCTACTTCTCACTTCAATTTTGGAATAATACTTGTACTTCAAAATAGTCTACTACCAAATTTCAAGAGGTAATAAAACTTTAAATCGAGGTTGAAAGTTTTAATCCAAAAAGTCACTTACACGAGTGTCTAAATATCACAAAGGACTCAGAATTATATCCTGAAATTTTACACACTTACTCTACTCATGAATTTGAGCTTATGTGCTCAAAATCATCCAAATCTGCGAGGGTTGGGTGACATTGTAATTCTATTTTGGTCGGTTTGACATGGAATGAACCGACAGCTTAACTGCTCCTCTCAAAACATTCTTCAAATTGTTAGAGTTTCCACGTCATTTTGTAATTTATTTTTTTAACATACAAACGTGTCATATTTTATGCAACTCTTCTATAGTATATCATTAATTATAGACTGTAGAGAGTATTGTTTTTGTAACTTTGGGGAATTTAACATTTACCCTGCACCAAGGTTAATAGAAGTACAAGGTTAGACCATCATATAATCGGGCTTGCTATAATTTTCAATTTGATGTATCGTACCGACTACTGGGCAAGAGAGGCAGATTTTTACAAAACACGCAACCGCTCATAGTGCTTGACGTCACTATTGCTAGAATGTTCAATTTAATTTACGTACCGACTGCTGGGCAAGAAAAACAAATATTGAGAAAACACACAACCACTAATACACTATGACGTCACTAATAAAACTGTGACTGAAGTCAAACATCAGTAGTACACGCGTTATGGTATAACCTTGTATTTCTATTAACCATACCCTACGCTAATGCTAAATTAAATGGAGAAGGTTATCTTATTTATAGCAGTAATTTATTTTTGCTCCTGCCTACTTTTTGCACTCTACAAAAATCCCATCCCTAAATTTAGCTACACAGTAGTTGGATAATATATTTTTGGCACTACAGATTATTTGTACTGTAGTATCAATAATTAAAATCTTTAATTCTTCCTCAACATGTACTCAACTTATATTTATGTATTGAATTACATATATCAAACTTAGATTATGAATACGAGAGAATTTATTGTAGGTATAACAAAAGTATTTTTCATATTTTAAACACGTTTCTATGTATATTACCTGCATAAGCCTTGTGTAGACTGGGGAATTATAGTTCATTAGTTGTAGGTCCGTTTTGAATTAAACACAGGCGGACTACATAATGAGGGTAATATTTCAGGATTTGTTTAAGCAACCAAGGATTTAAATGGGATTCAATGTTTGCCTTTATATATAAATATAAGCCCCTAATATTTAATGCAATGCAAAAAACTTTTCTAACATTTCAATTCATCACATCTATATTTTATATGTATGCATGTCCTATAACATCATGGAATCTATTAAAAAGGCTTTGTAATTTATGAAGATAAAATACTTTACAATTTCCTGCAGTAAATAGTGTTTTCATGTAACGTCATCATTGTTAAAATTGGTCATTTTGAAGCCCCATTCAAACAAATTTTATAACAATAAAATTTAATTTGTTTAAATTTAAGGATTTTATTGAAATTTCCATTACATATTCCTCTAATTGAATTCAAATAAAACTTTTTATCATTGGCATCAAGTAATATTCAATGTAGGTGCATTTCTATATTCTTAAAACCATTTAAAGAAGTTCCAAGAAGATTAATTGAAAATTCGTTCATTTTATGTAGTTAAAAATATCAACTATGAGACTCCAAAATGGTATCATCTTCAATTATAATGCCCTTTATGTTGACTCAGTGACAACACTAGATTATTTTTTGAAGAAATAATTTTTTGAAATACGTCGTTACATTTTCCCTCCTACAAATTTAGATATATTTTTTTTGTAATAAGATACAAAGGTATTTATTGTAAATTTTTAAACCAGAAGTGGCTCTTCCTCTATTAATTAATTTATTAACCATTGAAATCTTGGTACTTTTCGTTAGATATGTCTAAATGAAAAATATCGTTGATACCAAAAATTATTTCTTTTTGCTCGTCTGGAACAAACTTAGCTTAAGCAAACCTGAATTATTCTAAGTCAACAAGGAGTTAAATGACGCCCAAAGTATGCAAATAATTTTATTTTGAGTAAGATACATATAGATTTGGTTGTATTTATTTACAGAATAAATACTGCACAGTGCTTTGGTATGATTTATTTTTATTTAAGAGCAAGAACTAGTCTTCTAACTTATTTTGAATAAACTCCTTAAGAAGATTTCATGTTTTAGCCTATAGTTTCTCTTTATAAATGGAAACCTTACCAATAGTAATATTCAAATGAATAAGTTTTTAACACTGTCAAGTCAAGTAAACCGGTTCAAGAGCCGATTCTTGAGAATGAATAACAAAAACTGGTGTTAAGTCATGGAAATTTTAGCAAGGAAAATATCTTGCACCAAGACAATAACTGCCAATCTTCCCCAATCTGTTCAAAATTGGTTAGCTTTAGTGGACCGGCGAATCTAGAAGATTAGGGTTTAGTGGACAAACGAAAAATTAGCAGGCATCTACATCTGGTCCTTAGACATGTCGGTAGGATGTGCAAATTTTCCTTTAGGTGTTTTTTTTTTACAAATATATAGTTTTTTGCTGATAATGTTTAATCAATCCCCTTTGAAGTTAAAGTGAGAGAAAGTTGATAGAGTCCGTTCAACATGTCAATAAGCAAGATTACTAGGAAAAAATAAAATAAAGTTTTTAATTAATGTTTTAATAAACTTTTTTGCTTTTGAAAAAATATTATCATTAATTCGGGGAAAAAATATGTTGTTAAAACATGTTTCTAGCCTAACTTATACACAAAAGCTAATTATTATATAAAATAGAATTTTATCTATTTTGATATCATGAATGACTTCAAAATTGTCTCACATTTTTTTGTCTTTATTGAATAGGTAGTCGTAGTGGTAACTTATTTATTTGAAATAAGCATTCTTGTCTATCTTTTGTCTCAATTATTTTAAAAATGTCTTATACAATATATAAATTTGATTTTAAATAGTTTACATGCACTAATGCTATTTAAAATTAGATTCATTTTGCCCCTCTAAATCATATAACAGGCAGCTGATATTAACAAGTGTTTTAATTCAGTAAAATCATATGTTTCACCCCACCTTCTCCTCGTGTTTTTACGAAAAACCATCTCTAGTTATAACATAAATTTAAGAGAGAAAAAAATCATATTTTGTCTCTCCTTAATAATTTTGTAATGTGACGAAAATATGTTTTCATTCTAAAGCAGTGATATACATGCATTTTATAAGTATAACAAAGCAATTCTACGTAGCTTCAATAAACATCAAGTCGTTTATCGTTTAAAATCCTTTTTTTATGTTCCTTTAGTTGGTCAAATGGAGTTACACTGATTAAGTATAAGTAAACATTATAGTATTACAATTACTCCATCTAACCTAGGAATCTTCTTTGAGGTTCATATACATAAAGAATATATTTCTTTCTCTAGGAATAATCGGAGTGCGAACCTACATAAATTAAGCTCAATAGATTAATTTATCCTGAGATGTTGTCCATGTGATACAGCAATTCCATAATAATACATTTATTTAATATACATAGAACATAAAACAGTTTTGTTTTTGAAAGCCATAACATGAAGTTTCCATGAGTCCTTTTTTTAAATTAAATGTATCTATTTTATTTAAAACTAAGTAACGGAGTTTTTAGGCGTCAACAAACGGACAAAGTTTGTTTTAATAGTATTGAAGAAAAGTTTCAAAAGATTCTCGTAGTTATGCTTCATTTCTCCCAGTTAGTTACTCAATATATGGATTTTTTTCCCTAAGGAATATAAAAATAATAATAACAGATGGATAATTTAAAAAAAAATGATTTGACGTTGCAAGGAAATAATTTAGCTTTCGTTGATAAATCTCAATTCAAAGTCACATTCTTTTTTATGTATAGTACTTCTAATTTTAATTTTGTTTTGTATATTTTTAATATTTCATTCAATTTACATACAAAAAGAAAAAATATAAATTGAGTATTTCTTCTTTTTTCCATACATTTTTTATGCAATTATACAAATACTCTTTTTTTTTTTTTCAATATGATGCACATGTTCGAAAACAAACCTTTTTCTTAGATAAAGTATCTACAATCAAAAATGACTTACTTTCAACATGGATACATACAAACTTTCTTTTATTAATATTAATTACTAGTATACTTTCTACAGAACATCACTTTTGGCTTATTTTTAGGGATTTGACTTTTGGAGAACGCGAGGAGAAGGCAGGACCAAGACTTATCATATTTCTGAATTAAACTCCTTGTTAACATCCGTAGTCTGTTGTATTATTTTGGGGGGAGAAACTTAATTACTGTTATAAAGAAGATATCTTTTTACATTTAAAATAATATTAGTGTGGGAAAATATCTCATTAATTGTAATTAAATTCATAAATATTATATTTATTGAATTATTCATTTTTTTAAAACAGTTTACAGCAAAGATAGACAATAATTCGTCTTTCAGAGAGTCATGTTAACACCACGACAATCTATTACAAAATGAGAAAAAAGAAAAACGAGCAAACGCACCAACTATTCTTCCTTTATTACGTAATTTGTGACGTCAGGAAATATTCATTTTACATAAAAAAATGTTTAATTAAAGAATCATTATTGCAATATCAACTTATAAAGCTTATGATATGAATAAGATTTTTTGATTTTTATATAACTCTAAAGAATTCACAAAGAATTCACTGAGGCAATATTAATTAACCTGTGAGTATGAAGGTATTTTGCAAACATATATTATTGCTTTATCATCATCAGAGGTAGTGGAGGCATTCAATCTTAATAAATGAAAAAATCTTGATGCTAAAGATAAATTATAATAATGATTGATAAAATATGTGATCTATATTGACTCTCTTAACGTCTAGACCGAAATAATCAATTGGTACGTTGCAACTTTTACTCAACTGATGCACTAATGATGGATTTCAGGTTTTAAATTTAGATAAGAGTAGTTTCAGATAGGTTTTTTTAGGTAATTTGCATATTTTTTTGGTTCTTGGTGATTGATGTTGAAGTCCTCTTTTATGAGTCGTGACTCGCATTAAAAACTTCAAACTCCCTCATGTTCCTTAGATGAGACGATATAATTTTGAATGAAAAAATGATTAAATCTCCAAATTGGGACAATAACAATAGTTAATTGATTTTTCTTTTAACTTTTTTATAAATTTGACAAGCTTTGAGTCAAGGGGTGGTTAAGTAAGTTTTAGTACTGCCAATCGACCCTTGTAGTCATTGACGCAATTTAGTGTCAAAATTGCGATTATGAACCACAGTTATATAGAACCGTAACCGAGTTTTGATTCTGCTATATATCCGATATTCATAATTATACTAAACTATTTTTTTAATAAGGAAACTGTTTACAGCTTAAAAGGAACAAATATAGGCTAAAACTATTTAATACATTAAAAATAATTCAGTGTAAAAGTGGAAGAAAAGTCAACATCTGAAAGTGAAGTTCAGTCTGAATATCTACGTTATTGGCATAACATAGAGTAAAAAGTATCCATAACATTAAAAATTTGCTGAAATTTATGATATGTTAGTCTGAAAAGAATAGTTTTTAATTCGTACAATTACATTTAAATGAAAAGGGTTTTAATAATTTATTCTAGCATTGAAGCTTAAGGTACAAATATGTCAAAATTTGTCGTATAACAAACTAATTAAAACATTTTGGCTCCTCCCCTTTTGTTAATGTTTATGTACGGGTATGTCATGTGTCAGACACATTCTTAATTCTTTCAAAGCATAGGAATGAAATGTCATTCTAAGAATGAAGCATAAAGATATATTTATTTTAGAGAAAACTTTTTTCATCTCTAATTGTTTTTTCTAATCTTTTTACTTTACAATTAAAATAAAAAGGAAGTTGCCTCTAATTGCTCATAAGATAAATTAAGAGTCATTTATTAGTGTCTACTATAATATTTAAATAGACTTTATTTTAACTTACTTTTAAGAGAAAATAAAATATTATTAATGTGAACCATGGTTCCACCATTGGAAATCCATGTTACTAGCTGTTCTATAACAAAATTTGGAATAGTTTTATAAGGTGTTGTGCTTTTTGTTCATCTGTGGCAATAAAATAATAAGCATCGCGGTTTCTTAAAGTTTTTTAACCATTGATGAGCAAAAAGCGTGTGATTAAAAAATAATTCTATAAAGAAAAATGTAATAATGGAAGGAATTTCCGTTTAAGATAATGTTTAGAAGTATTTGATCATTCTGAAGGACGACATATCTGCTAACAGGGATCACTATTGTGATCCATATCTATTAATGACGCTTCCTAATCGGAGAATACTAGCAAATAAAAACACTAGCATGTTAATAATACTTTCTTTTTTAAAATAATGAGAGATTGGAGAGGTGGGATTATTTGCTTGAATTGCAATTGAATGTCTAATTTCTTTTTATTATCACAAGGTTGTAATATACCTTTGGCAGTCCATGTCCATTAGTTGAAAATCTCTGCGCTAGTTTATTATAAAAGATTCCAACGAAATCTTTACTAATCGTTGGATAACAATTTTTATATATATTATTGTAAGTTTCGTAAAAATATCAGAGTTTTGGTTCTTAAAAAGACTAAATTTTTCATTCAATCCATCAATAAAATTGTTAATTTTGATTAGTTTTGCTATGTAAAATAAAAGATAACCCAATATTAAACATGATAGCCCTGATAATTTGAGTAATGTTAAGAGGAAAACATCTTCGCTGTCATGAATTTTCCTAATATTAGCTACAAGCAGCTGTGAGATGAAGGAGATTAACAACCATATTAGTCCCTCAAGGACTTACATTCATAAATATGGTTGTAAATTATAAGTATTTTGTAGACTTTGAATTTTTTTGTTGTTGGCAAATTTAACAGTGTTTTTTAAGCTGTTATCATTGATATTCTTTCATTCTTGAGAAGATAATATCTAGGTAAAAAAGTGTATCAAATATGGTGTGTGTGTGTTCATGAAAGACAGGGGGAAATGCGTAGGATTTGTAAGGGAGTTATAGGCTTAATTCCTTATTGGACTCAATGTAGAATTAAAGATCGATATCAAAGTGATTTATGCATATACCTTTTCATGATAGAGTGTAGGATTTTGTTTGGTTCCTTCATCTCATAGCTGCTTGGAGCTAATTTAATGAAAATTCATCCTCTCTTCCAAAACATTTTTCAAAATGGTAGGATTATCAAATTAATTTTCGGTTTCCTTTTATGTTACACTCCAAAAAACAGCTTACAAACTTACACAAAACTACAGGAAATCCTCAGTGTTAAGCTCAGTATCATGTGAGGGTATATTTAAATCACTGGTACTTATAAAACATAGTGTATAAAGTAAAAAGTAGAAGTTACATACATAATTTAGATTATATTTTATTAAATTGACTACTTTGATATTATGAATAGCTATTCCAACATATTTCATAATATGTAGCTTGAGGTATAAAGTAACAATCTGTTTGCAGTTCTTTCGCAAAGTGATATACTTATAGAGCTCATTTGCTATGGTAAAGGATATATATTGAAATTTTTAGAGTTTTTAATGATTGTACCAAGGAATATATTAAAATGCCACTCTGTTTTCCTTTCCTTTTCTTTCTTTCTCTAATGTTCCTCTAATTGGTCAGATGGAGTTGCACTGATTATGTATAAGTAATAATGATAGTATTTCATTTATTCCATCTTATCTAAGAATATCATTTGAGGTCCTAATACTTAAAGTATATTCCCTTCTCCAGGAACGACTGAGGCACGAGCCTACCCACATTGACCTCAAGAGAATAATTTCTTCTGAGCGTGTTGTCCATTGTGCTGCATCATTCCATTCTTTTTTCCATCTAATTACTACTTATTCTATTTCACTATTAGTTCTGTGGTTATGAAATGAAAGATGATTAAAAAAATCCAGTAATGAATGTATTAAAACAATTAACCCTTTCGTTCGTGAAACGGGATTTTCTGCACCCCAAATTTGATAAAAATCTGTTTAAAATAGATTTGAATTCTGAAAATTGTTAATATGCTCCTGAAGCATCTTTCAGAATAAATGCAACTTTTGTTGTTGCAAAAATGCATTTTCTTGAAACTATTCCCAATTTTACAATTTTTAATCCAGGTTTGGTTCATTTGATTAATCTCTTCCCTTTTAGGTCTTTTTTTTTTCTTTGCTATATTCATTTTATCAACTTAAGGTATACACGTTGCTACACATGTATTATCAGCTGTTATTTCATATATCATACTCAATTCTATCAAAGTGCAGCAGTACATTTTTAAACGTAAAAGTTCGTTAAAAGTAATTACTATTTGTTCAAAGTTTTTAATGAAATTAAAATTATATTATTTCAAATGTATACCTGGTGAATGCCCAAATCTAATGTTGTTCTAATGAACTAGTGTAATTTTGAGTCCATCTGAACTGTTTATCAATAAATAAAATTCGCTTAATATTTGGGTAAAGGTTTAATCCAGGTATATTAATTTTGTGAAAAAAAAGGATTTATTTATTCATTATTATTTTGTGAATATGTGTACAAAAAATATTTTAATTCCTTATAACTTTATAGTCATTTCATATAATTCATGTTGAGGGGATGTCAATGTAATAAAATAACTGTAAATATAATATTCGGCCAAAAAATCAAAACAATATAGGACAATTAGTCCCTTAACAATTTTTTAATGAGAAAAAATCAATTTATCTGCATAAGGGAATATGTAAATATTAGATAACGGTATTTGGGATTAAGATGATTGAATAGTTCAATTTAGATTATGAAATTGGGTAATTGAACTTTTTTTAGATATTTTTATGTCAGACCCGTCTCATTGTCAACTTGTAGAATCATTTTTGGCTAGAATGACAAAGAAATGACATTATGTGTGACAAAAATGAGGGAAAATAAGCTCTTTTTTCACACACTATTTGATCTCGGAGATTTATAGACAGTCAACATGACATTCTTAAGCAAATAAATTCATAAGACCATTTAGAAAGAAAACCTCTCTATTAAAGGAGTATTTCTAATCTGTGTATAACTTTCATGTGTTGATTTATTCATACCTTAAAGTCTTTTTGAAAGCACATCCATCCTTTTCATTAGTAGCGAGTAAATGGAGATTGCATGTTATTTCAAGCAAAATATGTTTATTTATTTCCTATAACAAGGTAGGCATACTTGTTTAATAAAGTAATGTATTAATATAAAGGTTTACAATGTATAATATTTCAAATTTTGCATAGGAGATTAATTGTCAAAACTTTAATAAATTCTTTATATATATATTCCATATATTTAGTTATGAATTATTGAAACATAAATCTTATTATTTGAAGCATTCTCTACATGATATGTTATGTACGGATATTATATATATCTGGTCTGTCAACACATAAGCGAGCTAGAAATATTTGTCACAAATTTGAGTCTGGATTATATTAGTCTTCTTTGACAAATGATCGTCTATTTTTCTCAAGAAAAGGATTCTGATTATTTCTTTGAAGGTACTACATTGCAACTTGCAAAGTAAAAAATATTATAAGGATGAAGTTGAAAATATATCCATGAAATCTGTTTGTATTTATTAAATCTACATAGTCACAGGGTTCTAGATATAAAAAAATTGTAATTGTAACCCTATACCCAAAGAAGTTAGCCAAAAATAAAGGATTTAGATTTTCTTCACATAAATTATTCAAACCTTATGTATTATTTATAATAATAGCGTACTTAAGTGCATTTATTTTCTGTTTTAGTATATTCTTCACGAACATACTAATCCTTTTAACAAGTTTATATAGACATTACCACGTAATTAATTTTACTTTCATAAGCTGCAGATTCCTTTAACAGATTACAAAACAGAATTACTTATTAATCATTGCCATTTGCCAATCACAAAGTAAATCTTTTTATCATTGTTATAGAAAAGTTATGGCATACAATTAAGGTTCTCATGCTGAGAACCTTTGTAAGCTCTGCTTGGCATGTCTTAGAAAATATCATTAACCAGCATCGGAGACATAAATAGATTTTATCCAAAATTAATTGTTCAAATTCTATACCAAATTAGCAAATTTACTTCTAACTGGAATTTACTCCGTATGTCGATTGAAATTTGCAGTGGCACAGAAAAATGTCTCCTTTGCACCGTCTACTCTTAATTACAAAAAACATGTGGATCATCTTTTTTCAACCATTGCCACCTATAACCAGATAGCACAATGATTGTCGCATTTCAATAATAAAAGGTACTCTGCCCTTAATTAGTGAGTATATTTTAAGTGGAATACAACGAAAAGGTAGTCATCTACTCAAGAAAAACGAATTTTCAAGGCCTTCCCCCCCCCCATTCATTGAATATTATAATTTTTTAATATAACTCGTAAAGTTAAAACCCACGTACGCTCGACGCTACAAGTAGTCACAACGTTCTAGGATATTGGGAGAACGCTCAAAATCAAGGCATCGCCAAACATCCAGACATTGGTTTAATTAGATTAGCTACACCAACTGACTCCATTTTTGATCCTCAAGTCCACTTTGATACTTATATAACTCCTTAACTAATCTTCAGTATGACTCTCCGTCATTTATGAAGCCAGAGACTATATACATAGATGTTTTCTCTTCCAGAATGAAAGAAGTATTATAACATCATTAGAAAAATAAAAATAAACCAACAACAGCAACAAAACTCCAGTCTAAAAAATGTTTTGGATTTAAATCCCAACAAATAACTTTATCCATATATTTATTGTAGTTTATGAATTGAAAGAAAACAAAATAATATAAATTTGGAAGCTTTCTCACATTACATGTTTATTACTAGGGGTTTTTCAATAAACAAAATTTATGTAAGGGCTTTAATAACAAGTAACAAGATATATATATAGGGATATATGAGTAAAACTTCTTCATCTCCCCCTTCCCCCCCATACCTATTCACAATATGTAAGTACTTTTTTAAAACAAAGCAACTTTCAATGCTACACATTAGGGTAAGTCTATTTGACCATGTTTGAAAAAGTATTAACAAAGAGTTCCGAAGAACTCAAAAGACTCATTCAAAAGAGTCTTGTAACAGAGGAGATAAGTTTATTTAATTGTCGGCGTCTTAAGTGTCCTCTCCATCCGTTTAAGGCTCTTTCCATGCACTTTTAGACAGTCTGGTATGAAACCCTGAGATCTTTTGCATGGGCCCTCCTGGCTGTTTTCTTTAACTCCTCCTTGTCCATTTTGGCCTTTTGGCCAGAGCTCTTTCTCCTCTCCAACGTTTCCTACATGCTGACAGAGTAGATTGCTTCAAGTTTGGGAATGGAAATTTGCAGATTACTTTCAAGTGTCATTTTCTCGAATTGTACGTCAGCTAGAGAGGTCTGGTTTGCTTTGTTTTGTAACTAATTGCTTATGCTTTAATTTATCCAAATATGAAGTAATTGGAAGAAATGTGTTTTTAAGCTGGACGTACATCACACAAGCACACATACGCATAAATTATTTAAACACTATGTAAAGGGAGCGGGGATCAAATTGTCGTCAAAATATTTTTCTACAAAAAACAACACAAAATATACATTTTTTAACTTTTTTATTGAAAATCAAAACTATGACGAGCATATAGGTATAGAGTAGCCATTCATTCGATATAATCACCGTTGGCATCAATAACAGCCGCAATACGGCCTCTGAACCGGCCGCAGGCTCTTCTGATCATCTCATTGTCCATGTTGCCGAATACCTCCTTGATGGAGTCCATCAGGCTGGCCTTGGTGCTATGGGGATGTCTGTTGGTATGTCTCTCGACATAGCCCCAGACAAAATAGTCCAAAGGATTAAGGTCGGGAGAGTTAGGAGGCCACAAATCCTTGGTTACGACGTCATAACAGTTCTCGGTTAACCACTGCATGGAGATTTTGGACACATGGCAGGGTGCTGAGTCCTGTTGCCACACCCAGGGCCCTCACCATGGCCTTTATGGACCTGGTAGGGCCATCCGCAACCATCTTCTTCACTTTGTCGACAAAGTCAGAGTCCCTGACCTTCCTGTTGGCCCCTCCTCCTTGGGTGCCCTCTTTAGGGTGGTATCAACATCCCAGGTGTCCTCTAGCTTCTTACAGATACGCTGAACAGTCCGTAAATTCACTCCTAAGGTTGAAGCAATAGTTGAATTGGAGATTTCACCTCCATTATTAACCAATGCCATGCCTACGGCGGACCTCGACAGCTCCTCGTTCCACTTATAGCTCTTTATCTCCTCATATGATGACGGCATGATGCTAACTGAACTACGTATCGTCAGCTGACAAGAATAGCTTTCCTATTTGGTAACCGGTTTTTTATTTGATAATGTCGTCTTCAAGTTATCAAGGTTTAATGTAGGGGACAATTTGATCCCCGCTCCCTGTAGGATTATATCCTATACTTTCCATGTTACACGTACCTCATATCCACAAATATGGTTTCCACATTTTTACATAAAAATTCCCAATTTTCCTACTTCCTTTACCCATCCATTCATTGCTCTATACGTTGATTTGTTGTACTTCAATTAACTGTTGTTAATGTGCTCTGAACCATTCCCAAAATGTATTGAATAGATTTTGCAATGTTGGGAAGAATGGACTAACTACAAATTAATTATAGGCCCTTTTTATGTTACTTTTTGGAAGAAAGTTGATGAGATACAATGGAAGTAAAGGCAACTTAAAACATCTATCATGCATGTGTATATACAATTATGAAAATCGTAAGCAAATAACAGAAAATCAATATGGTAAGAATATTTTGGATGAGAACAGCTTAGCTGTCATCTCGATTTATTACATCAGCTGTGAGCACAAACTTCATTCTGCATAAAGCAAGGACATATAAGGATGAATTACTGCGATGTCGATCCTCAATAATACCCTGAGTCCAACAAGTACTTAGGCAAATAACTTCTCAATCAATCCTCCAGGTCACACTCCATTTTTTATGAGCAATCTGGTTTTGTAAATAATTGTATGTCGGGTTCACAGACGCATGGGGAGGAGGACGGATTTGAACATAAAATGCTGGCGGTCAAATGATTTAAAAATTCAAATAGATAACGTTATTTATAACTTATGTTTGTCCATTTAAATCGAATGTAAAAGTACCTAATTTATTCCAGAACAATAATTTAAAAAACCCGATTATATTTATCAATAAAACCCAGAAAAGAAGCAAAACCCAAGTTAAAAATTTGACTGGGTGGCCTCCTAGTTTTGACAATAATTTCTTTTTAGTTCGTCACAATTACTCCTGAACGGTTATTATGTACGGCTTTACTCCCACAGTTACGCCTGCTTTAAAGATGACCGAACAAATTTGTACTCACACGTGAACCACTTTAAAATTGAAAATGCCAAGATACAAATTGCTAAAGTTTGGTAAATCAATAGTCAGTAACAGTAAACAATCAACAGATTCCTACGTAAGAATCCTCTCAGTATGTTGCTAAACCAAATTTATGATTAATGAATTGTTTGATTTTTGTTGATGTTTCTTTTTTTTTTTTTACAAATAAAAAATTTATTTTATTACAATATATTATAATAACCTTTGTTTACTAATGTATTGTAAATTAAACCCAGTTCAATCTAATGTAACTCAACTAACTTTACTTTATTGAACAGGTTGAATTCTCATAAATATTGATTGGGATCTGTTCTACCACCTTTAATAAGATAGAAACAATCTCCGACGAACTAACTGGTTAATGCAATCTTCCCTTCCCTTCTAATTTTAAACAGTAGAATGTTGAACAAACATTTTTACTACCTGAAAAAACAGCACAACAGCAGGGGAAAAAGATAAAATGTTTATTTTTGTAAATGTTGTTTACAAGTTACAATTTCGTACAAGTTGTAACGATTAGCACCACTGTATATATATTCATGTATTAACTCTAGTGAGTTGATTAATGGAAGTCTCCGTGAGACAAACTTTTCTGTCAATATCCGTCTATATTACATATTATATTATAGTCTATATTATCTTCCTAATCCAGCATAAATTGTGTGAACACGAACTATAAATGTGGTAACCTACTTTCACTATGTGTGACAGGATTTAAAAAACAAACAACTTTATTAGTGATAACAAAGTAAAATGACTGATTTTATTAACTAAATGTATTGAAAATTTAATTATTAACTAAATAATTAAAGTTTCAAAGTTTTGTTTTTTTAACAATTGAATTATTAGTATACCTCATATAAGAATAAAACTTTGTTGAAAACGAGGTGATGTCCGGATTTAAATATCTTTTCAAAAATAAAGAAATCAAAATAGCTATTTACTTTTTTTAACATACAACATACGTATTTTGCAACTAAATGCACTTGTTAGCCGCCCTTTTTCGGCTTCTTTTTCCCAAAAGAAATGCTTTAAACTGAACTTAAATTTAATGTGTTAAGTAGTAAATGATTTCTTATTATTAAATGAAGAATAGTCCAAGGGTAATTAGGAAGAATGTGCTTGTTAGAAACTGAATTCGGGACATGAAATATATACCTTATTCACGGAAATTAGGTTGCAAAATATTTATAAAAGTCATATCGTGTTCAAAACATTTGATTAGTTGATAAACCGATAGAAAAACAATTTATTCAGTTTTCTTAATGATTTACAATTATTTTAGAGATTAATGTTATTATATATATATACATGTATTTATTTTTTTAAAAACCATGTTATTATAAAAATAATACAAGTCCTTGATTGATAATATTATGTCATCTATTTTGTTATTTCTAAGCTCAAAATTGTAATTGAGGGCCAAGAAAAATAGATTAAAAGGACTTGCCAAGGTTTTATTTATTTATAATTCGCCCTAGTACTGCATACTGTCACACCACCTTGTAGATAATATGTTTATTTATTTTAGTCTCATAGTGCCCTTATACATTTCAATCCTATGCTTCATTAGTGAATCAATAACACTTAATTATTACGACTTCATATTCATTTGAATTCTGTTGATTATGAATACTTATATAAGAAACTAGTATAAAGTCCGTTCATTAGTGGTATAAAAGCTCTACCTAATTAAACATATATGGTCTGTTAATAGGTAGACAAAGAAATACATGAGAAATTATCTTAATAATTGGAATAATTTTATTGTTTATTGTCTAAAAATATGAAAAGAGTAATTCACTTCTAAAGTAAAAGCTATACCAAAGAAGATGTTGTAAAAATCTCTTTCTGTACATTTTGTATTATGATTTTTCCTGTAGTTGTATAAAATATGATCAAACAGAACCCTAAAAAAGAAAGGTAAAATTAAAATGGGTATTCTGACAGTTTAAAGAATGTTTTTGAGTAGATCAGCTAAACTGTCATGATGTTTCATTAGATTAGCCGCCATCAGCTATGGAATCAAGGAAACAAAACTAATCCCACAACGTATCCTCCAAGGACATAAACAGGAATTACACTTTCGTCGATCCTCAATACCACTCTGAGTACAACAGAGACTTACTTTTATAATTGTTCAACAAATCCTCGGTGTTACTTTTTGTCTTACATACACTAGTGATCACTTTGTACTTATATGTTCTCTCATAAAAGGATGCAAATAAAAAAAATAAACTCTTCTTATAAGAAGGTGTGTATTGTAGTTATTTAGATAAATTCTGGATTAGTCTAAACTCCTTATAAATTTTGTATTCCGAATTTTTTTTTCAAACGGCCCGTGTTTTATTTTTTGATAAAATAAGTATCCAAATTTTGTATATATTTAGTCAATCCATACTTGGTATTATTAGAAAAAAACAGCATATCCAGTTGCAGAAGAAATAAACTATTTTTTCCACGTTAATTCTATGAATAATTGGCTGTCTACATTTTACCTTATTGGCAAAAAGAGCATTGGCGCTCAAAAGAGCGAAATGTATTGCTCTATTTACAGAGAATTTTTGCTTATGCTTTGTCCACAGGATAAAATATTACCTTTAAGGTATGAACATTTCCCCTCTCCATATTTAGTCAAATATCAGGTAAAAAGAAAATTGAGGGGCCCTCGACAAAATCATTCAAAAACACTGTGAAAAAACATTCTTCAATCCTTACAGGGATAATAGAAAAACTACATTCTGTCGAGATCTGTAATTAAGCTGTAAGTTTTCTTGATTCGACAACTCCACACAAAAGAATTCCCTATCGTGTTAGCTCAAGACTCCAGGAGTTATAAATTTCTTTCGAAATTTTATATATCTTGTTAGATACATCAGCAAATGAAAGTAAAATCCTCATCCCTAAGTAACAGATGTAAATGATGTCTCGGAGATTTTGTATGCGGAAAACAGTATTTTCCATTATTTAACAAATTAATTATTTTTTTGCTGCAAGTATGAAACAAAGCAACAGAAGGGCTCTTTCATAATACTCAAGGAACAGGTGACAAACTGAAATGTAAGTATTTTCGATGTCTTAAACGAGGCAGTTGTCTGTTTTAAAAACATAAGCTTTTATAATACAGTCATTATAATAGTATTAATTGTTTTATGGTTTTCTAGTATAATATAATTATTTTAATGCATTTATTGCACTGTTTTTTATTACATATGACAAATTTTATGCTTCTTTCTGATATTACTAATGTGCAACAGAATCAATTAGCGGTATAATTTCATCTTTCTTACTTTATAAATGTATGTTCAAGACAAAGTTATTCGATTCAAAAATCATTTACAAACTTTTTATATATTTTGTATGATACATCCTCACATGAAGGCGAAATCCTCATTCTTAAGTGGCCATGAATATAAATGATGTCTTACATAGACTTTTTTGAATTGTCGTTTTGTACCCCGAATGTTGGAGATGTTTTCTGATACCACTGATACTTAAGTAACTGCTAAGAGGCCCTCACAATCCCATCCCATTGTAACCCGAATGTTGGGGGTGTTTTGGGTACCAATTCTTTTGCATGCAGTTGCATATGAGCCTGGAGTGGCTCATCTCTGGCACTAAAGAAGAGTTACAACACCAAGCAAAGTCAGCTAACAATCAGCCAGGGGAAAACAATATCATTTATTATTTAACAGGGAGTTTGTGCTGGGGTTCAGTTAATGAAAAGTAATTATACCACATTACTTGCCTTCATTTTTACATCCCTAACTCCTTTGAAAACTATTTTTTACATTCATTTTGTCTCCACTGTTGATATAGAAACAAAGACAGAATCCCCTTGCCATATAATTATTTAAACAGCTGCCTAAGTTTGATAAATATATTTAAAAAAACTGTTTGATAGGTCAGAGCTGAGAATAATCCAAGAATGTATACTATAATTACAGACAGTCCATCTCCATTCAAGATCTGGTTTAGTAGACTTATCAATTGAATATTTCTAATATACATTCCGGGTAAAACTCTGCTTAAAAGTACCGATACATCACCAATATGCTTTCTGAGTCTTGAATATAAGTCTTGTGAAAGTGATACAAAAACCATTTGCTCTTTTTTTTATTGCCAAATCTGCCTATGATAGTAGAACTGATGCCTTATATTGGACTAAAGGAATGTTTTATTAAAGTCAATAGGCATCTAGAGATTCAAACCTCGACTAAAGTAAAAGTACAAAGTTGTTCATTGATACTACAGTAAATCATTTTTTTTAAATCAAAAAGATATGTTCCTAATGTACATAGATAGAGTAAAATTGAAATTGGGTCATTCTGCGGCAAAAAGACCAAAAAATTTAACCAAATAGATCCGAATTAGCAATATATTTAAACATAACTATGATAATATTTTGGTATGAACATACTAAAAAGTCTAAAGACATCTAAATTTAGCAAATCAAATATATTATCCTAAAAAAAGACCCTTAAATTTAACTACTCTAACTTCCACATTAATAACTAATTAATTTTTTTAAGCCTTCCTTTAATTGGTATGATGGAGTTGCATTGATTAAGTATACGTAAACATTATAATAGGCTGGAAAAAGTAATTTCGTATTTTCCATCTTTTTTTTAAATAACTATATCTTGTTCATTATTCGTCATATCGGATCACGTGATAAAATGTTGTAAAGGTGTGACCAAATACTACAAACACTATTTTTACAGTATTACGCTTGACCGGTTCAGTCGTGAATTATTGAGCATAGAGTATGGAGGTATCAAAGGAAGAAATTCGCCATATTTTACATTTTTACTACGTATATATTACTATGTATAAGGGGCTGATATTTTTCAGTTCGTGTTACTCAACAGTAGTTCAAACAATAATGTTTGGTGAAGGATGTACTAATGATGGCTTTAGTTTATATTATTTTAGTAATAATCATATTGAAATATAACAAGTGATTCGAAAAGTTTGTATTTCAATAAATTTGATCAAATTCTGAGTAATTAAATGAGAGGATCCTTGATAAAGATAAAAAATTAGAGACGACAAGTTATTTTTTAGGTTTAAAATACATTAAGTTCTTCTATTCTGACCACTTAAAATAGGGTTGACTGTAGTTAGAAATACCCATCTTTGTATCTTTGCAAAACATAAAAGTTAATTTAGAAAAATCATTAAATCAGTGCATTTGTTGATCAGTGTTATATTATGATATATTTTCTACAAAAATGTCGTGTTCTTAAAACATAAAATTGTTAATAAATTTGTCGAAAATCAATTTATATCGTTAATAACGAAATAAAACTTGATTTGATTGTTTTTTTGCACAATGAAAATACCATTTCTGGAGTGGGGAAAAAAAAAATCCCATTTTCTGAATAGGAGAATTAGATTTATAACAGGAACAGTCTGACAGTTGTAAAGGTAATTTATTTACTCCACAAAAATTATACAATATGTTGTTGTTCACGATTTATTTTGTAGACTTTCTTCTTTTATTTTGTGTTTCTGTGTGTGAATAATAGAATGAATGCATGAAAAAAACCTAATTATTTTTTTATATTTATAAATTTTAATTTAACTTTGTGATATATGTAAGTTTCCTTAAACAGAACAAAAATATAGTCTAAAATCGACAATGTGTCGAGAAAAGAATTAATTCAAACTTTTCATGTATACACAAAGAAAAGAAAAAGAAATACAGGGTGTTACAGGGAAATTAGAACACTTTTTAATTATAACTTGAAAACCAAATAAGAGGCAAATCTACAAATCTTCTCGAAGCAGTACTCTTCGGAGACAATGATGGTCTTCATCTGACGTCTAGAGACTGCAAACCTATTACAGATAGTCTCCTCCCTCATGCTCTCCTAGTGCTCATTGAGATACACCTTTAGGTGGTGATGTTGGACTCACAGATTGTGTAGGCCTTTTACTGTAAGTGCGATCAGAACGTACAGTCAAGCTGGTTCTTGTCAGGACTGTAGTCGGACAACGTTGACTTGGGCCAGAAGTCCAGCCAGTAGCTGTTTTCACGAAGGAACTCTTGTGCGGTATTTGCTATTATCACTGCTAACAACCGTTATTTGACGCAGTAGACTTTGTTTGTTTTAGACCTTGAGCTAGTCAAAAAACCTCTGGGAGTTATTTCTGCCTAGAAAAATGGAGATATCTTGATCTGAAAGTATCTTTCTGTACTCATTTTTACCGTGAGAGTGATGTACAAAGCAAGAAAACAAACATATACTAAGACAGGGGCGGCCGTATGGGGTGGGTGGCAGGGGCTGTACTCCAAGCCCCTAATCCAAGAAATCTTTGATTATTACTAAAAAATTAAAAAAATTGAAATTTAGGTTAATTTTTCAAAAAAAAATCCAAAAAATGTAATGTTCTGTGAAAAGCTATGGATTTTCGAAATTTTTCTCTAAAAAAATTTATGTGTCAAATATTTTTCCAGAAAATTAAAATTTTTATGCAGAATTGTAGATTTTTATCTATTATTTTAATTTTTTGTGAAGAGTTGTAGATTTTTGAAATTAAAAAAAATGATAGTTTAAATTTTTTTCCTTAAAAAATAATTTTTTGTAACAAAATTGGAATTGTAAATTTTTCGAGAATAAGTATAGAATTTTGAAATCGTTTTCCAAAAAATTTAATTCTTTTTGTGTAGCTCTGGATTTTGGAATTTTTTTCTAAAAAAAGAAATATTTAAAAAACACAGGATTATATTTTGGAAGATCCTTGGAAAAAACAACTTTCTTTAAAAATATAATCCCGTGGACGCCCCTGTAAGCAGTTCCTGACGCAATTTCAAGCTCAGCTTCGAGTTATAAGAGATAACATGCTAACAACTTCTCCTCTGTTGATTTCTTACCAGCGTCAAAAAGTGCACAGATCGAAATTCGTTGGTCACGTTCAAATGGTATTTTCTTGGCTTCTAAGACACTTAGGAATATCTATTTTTTTGTTTTTTATTATCTGAGCAGAACAATTTCACTGCATTTACAAAAACCTTGATTGATGTAGCAAAAACGAAGTGAAAAGATTTTTTTGGTGCAGCCATTACGAGGAATTTTGGTTTCGTAGATTCCGTTCCAGTAGTTTTGATGTAAAATATGCACTGCGCTTTGGAAGGCCAACCATCAAAAATGTAGATAGAATAATGGAAATTGATGGAATTATCTGACCATTATGTAAACACTGTTTTTGATTCTCATTCATCGGGACTCAATCAATTACAAATATTGTATTTATTTTAACTTTGTATATTAATATTGAATTAACTCATGATAACTTTCTGTTATATAATTTTAGAGAAATAATCATCAAATGCACGATAACAATTTTTGAATCTATAAATAGTGACTCCACGCCTTTCTTCACTAATAATTACCTGAATATTTAATTGGCATAGTTACGTTGGTCTTTATGTTCATTATATTATAACACCCAGGAATGTTGACTACATTCTAAAGCAGTCATTTCCAACCTAGCTAAGTTTTGTGTTGAAGATTCCCGCATATAGTATTTAATTGATCATTAGAGTATGAAAGTTACACTTATATTTAATTAAAAATTGCCTCAATATTTGCACTTATAATTAAATTGAAGGAGAGGGCTTATGATAAAAATATCAATATAATTGAAACGAAGGAAAATATGGTGAAAGTGTAAAATTTATGTTATAATAATTATATTTATATATAAATAAATATAATAACTGCCTTAATAGTTTCAAAATAACCCATTATTTTTTTCGATGCCTTGTTTAAGTTACTTTTATTAGCAAATGATAAAAAAAAACTTGGGAAAAAAAGAAAAAGTTAATTATGAAAATAATTATATTCTCAACAAGTCGTTATCTTTATTGTGTACCCCTTTCTTGCAAAAATAAACAAGGAAAAAGTATAAAATCACTGTGTAATTATAAGGCAGATCTTCCAAGAAAGTAAGGAATTATTACAGAGAATTGATTAGAACTTCACAAGGGCTCATTCGAATAGAACCACTCAACGTTCAGAACACGAATGAAGAGAAAGGAAATAGAAACATCGACAGCTGACGTCAAATATATTTCAGATATGGTCTACGAGGGGATTTTTTGGTTCGGTCTTCAAGGATTTTTATCTAACTATGATTTGAACATATATTTGGGTCAAGAAGGTTGCGTGATCCTATTATTGAATTCAATTCAATAAAAATATTCTTTTAAGGAAAAAAATTGTCTTACTTTATATGCGTTTGTTTTCTCTTATTTCAAAAATATATTTTGCTGATATTAGTTTGACTTTATCGTAGGTATTTGATTAATTCATAAGCTTAAATTTATATAACTTACTTATACACTTAGGATTTTCTTAAATACGTAATCCCAGAAGAGAAAGAAGGGCAAAATGTCCAATCAGTTCCTGCGGCACACTGTACTAAAGCCCTTATTAATAATAAGCTTAAAGAGGGTATGAGAAACCAAAACCTCATGTTGTTTAAACGAGGAAAAACCATATCAGCGCTTTTAATAATAAAGAAACTAACCAGTTACCAAAACCCCCAATTAACACAGGCATTATTACTGTGAATAAAATAATAATAGAAGCGTGAGCTGTCACAATAACATTATAAACTTGAGAATCCCTTAAATACCTCCTGGCAGAGATATCTCTAACCGAATAATGATCCCTATACAAAGCCCGACCAATCCAGACGAAAGCCCTCTTAGTATGGTTAATGTCTACGGCTACCTATGCCTTTAGTTAGGTTAAATATATAGCTATGTGAGGTTAAGTTGTCTTCACATAACTAAATCGATTTTCTATTCTCTATAAAATCCATTTATATTACACAAGTAGGCCGATTTTATGTGAGCTGAGAAGTGGTCAAATGTCAATCATTAGGCTTTTACAGTATAAACTTGCAAACGTGCCTCTGTGCAGGTTTATTTGGTATCTCCTTCCAGGTTAATAGAAGGCGATTTTAAATTTAACAGGAGCGTTGTCTTACTTTACAGGTGAAAATTGATCAAATATGATTAATTACCAGAACATTTTCAACTGATTATTTAAATTGTTAATATTCATAAAAATGACAGTCTACACGAGAAATATAGTGACAAATATATTAAATACATTTAATCATGATTTCCATTCAAGTTACCCTGATTTTTAACTAATTGCTACGAATTGAATGATTAAGTGTTCATTAATTAATAATTAATGGATTCATTTTATCGAAAAGTTGCTTCAACCGTTAGCTCGAACCGCTATTAGAACCGTTATAACAAAAACCAATCGTCCATGACCTTTACTCACTAACACAAAAATATAGAGTGTATTTTGTTATCGGCTATCGATGTTTGGATTTACTGAATGAATATTTTTCTTATTACTTTTTGCAAAGACTTGTTTAGTGAAAGTTCAAATGACAATCACATATTGATAGCTATTGAGTCAGAGACGATAACTATGTAATTAATTAACTACATATTATAAACCATTATTAAATATTTTTATCATTTTTTTCGGAAAAATGTTTGTTCGGTAATATGGTCATTTGGAAAAGTGTACATTTAGCAAAGTGTTCATTCGCCAAGAGGCTTTCAATAGGATGTATTAGAACCATTAAAATATATTAAGTTAATTCTATATTACTGTTTAAAATATAAGTCTAAGAAAAATATTTGGGTTTATTCAAATTATACGCAGAAGAACATTCAAGAAATATTCTTTGAATAAGCATCTAACAAAAAAAATAACACTTTTATCTATTTTCTTTTTTAAATTCACTATAAAAGCAAGTACAATGTTAATTATTTTGATAGAAATTAGTTGATATTTATAAAATGGTTTGGAGGAAAAGTAATTTTATATTTTTGCTTTCATTCAATACTTTATAAGAAGTGTTTACAATCATCCGATGTAAGGCAATTATACCATGTTCTGTTTGATAACTTGTTAGCAACGAGAATCCAACATCATAATGCCCTTTTCGTAGATGTTTTGGTTCTTATTATCAAATAACTGGTACCCTAAACGCGTTGGCCATAGACCATGTGCCAGGTCTGAACTGTAGGATGTATGCATAAAAACTTTCCATCGATGCTCCTAAAGCTTCTGACACGTCATCAAATATGTGTGTGGGGTGGCGTTATCATGATCTTGTCTTGTTGTCTCCTATTCACCCTTGTTGAGGGCTTTTGTTCGATCGCCAGCTTCAAACGGTCCAGTTCTTTATAGTAGAGGGTAGAATTGACCTAAAAAAGCGTTCGAATCACGGTTTGTGTAACACCCACCGAATGAGTATCGGCCCCGTAGTCATTGCAAACTTTCTTGATCGCTTTCGACTCGTTTTCCCTTTCAAGTTGTAGAAATTTTAAAATACTACGTATTTCTTCCTTTGAGACCTCTATACTCGACACATGATAATTCACGACTGAATCGGCTAATCCCTATACTATAGTAAAAGCGTTTGTAGTGTATAATCACACCTTAACAACTTTTTATTTTAGGATAAGATGTAACGAAGAATCACCAAGATATACTTGTTTAAAAAAAGAGCGGGAAATACGAAATTACTTTTTCCCCAACCTAACAGAATAAGTTAAAGCACTATCAAATTTTATTTTTTTAGTAAATGATTGGAAATTTTCTCTAACGCAATTTTCCTAAGGGGAATTTTTGTGAATTTGAATGTATAGTTTCATATAAGTTTTTTTACAAAATAATTCTCCATTCATCTGTCCCTTCTTGAAATGTATGAAAAAAATACCTCAATAAACATTTGAATGTTCTTTCATTTGTATTATCCACTAGAATGATTTTCCCTAAAAATGACTTTAGGTTACATTTTGAATCTTCAACAAATTACACTGATGAAGAAAGTTTCAATTTTTTACCCTTTGATTCAAAATTGCTTTTGGTTTCTTTTATTCCAAGGAACATAAAAATAATCCCTATAATCCATTATTTTTTTCTAATATCTACATTAATCAGTGTTATTTTTATCCTTGAAATATTTAAGCAAGAAAGAAAACCCAAAGAATATAGTTTGTAGGTGCATATTTTTAGATTCATAAAATTAATTTTGGTATTTTTGTATCTTTTCTGAAAGGGAGAAAATGAATGTATAAAAAACGAGGAAAAATTAATCATTTCTTCGTAATCTTCATTTTTTAATAACAATGACAAAAGTCATTGTTTTTTTTTTTCTAAAGAGCACCTTAAAAAATTAAAATTCCAAAAGTTATTAAAGATTTGTTACTTTAAAACATATTTTCAAGTATATTTATTAAGCTATTATTGCTTATCGACCTTAAGAGAAGTATCTCTCTGTAGACCACAAAAAAAGAAGGTATTTTTGGCTATAAAGGCTATTTTTTTTTTTTTTTTGAAGTAGAAGCAATCAAGAACACACCATCTCAATCTAAGTACAAAAATTTGCTGCCTAGTCTTATCACTCTTTTTTAGCAATATATAATTATGATTAATCCTTTCGAGGGGTCGCAGATTGCACTTAAATTATTAAAAAAGAAATAATCTGTAATGCAATGATAAAGGAGCTATACCTGGGACCCAAATAAATTATCATAAATCAAGTGAAAGTGATAAAAAAAAATATGGTGTACGTTTTGGGATATCTCAAATCATACCCGAAATTGGAATAAAGAACCTGTAATTCATCAAACTATGTACATTGTACAGGGTGGTCTAAATAAATTGGGGAAATCTTTAAGGGCATATAACGAACGAACAGGATTAGCTGGAACGATATTATTTGAGAGGTACATTTCATGTCATTCAATTATTTATAATGAGATTCGCCTTTCTTGATAACCTCGGCCATACGGCGTTGCAAGCTTTGACAGACCTGTGGTCCTCGTGCAGATCCAGCTTTGCTATTGTAATGCAATTCTTTAGGGCCTCAATGGAGTACTCATACTTGGCACTGGTCTCATGCTATACCCTCCCCCAGAGATAGAAATCGCATTGGTTCAGGTCTGGGCTGTTTACAGACCAAAAATCCAGGCTCAAAAAGTGAAGAAATTTTGTGGCCAAGACATTCTGCACTTTTTTGGCCTTATGGGCCGGTGCACCGTCTTTTTGGAAGGTGTAATTTCTTCCTTGGAAAAAAAACCATCCATCCAGAGAATGTACATTAAAAGTGCAAAACTCGAAGAACCAGCAATATGGCGATTCTTGATTCACACGAGTAGGTTTCAAATAGTTTATAAAATACTTATTTGGACCAGGCTGTACATATATACATATGATGTCAATAAATAAACCAGGCATTTATTGCATTTTAGAATTTTCGTTGGATATTTTTTTAAGCTAATTCCTCACATAAATCCTTATTGTTGTATTTCACACTGATGCATATTGTGATATCTGTCAATTCATGGGATGATAAGAAAAATACAACGATTTATACAGATGTATGGTTCTACATTATTACTCTATAATATATTGCTCACTGCAATCACATTGTTACTTGTGGAACAAGGCCTTATTTAAACTATTCTTCATTTGACTAAAATACTTATCTACACTTGGTAACATGACTCGACAAAATTTGCTATACATTAACAATTTTTTTATTTATATGGGGATATATTCAGCGTAGGAGAGAACAAGCCCTATGTATTGCCTAATTTAAATATGCTTTGAGCTGCCATCATACCAGCGTGGTAGGCACTAGACACGTCCTTCATCGTCAAAAGCTACCAATCTGGTCTCTGGCATGTCGAGACTGTCATTGTTTCTAAAGGACGACACACTGAATAAAAAATATAGCTAGACAAATTATTTAAACAAATCACAAATTAGTGTGGGTTTTTCTTTATTTGATTCAATATGATCCGGTTTTTGTTATTTAGTCATGCTACTGAATGTTTTGGGTTCCCACTTTATGGGTACTTACTAGTGTTGAGACTCAGTTCGAGGCCAATTTTTTTTCCAGTTCGGTCGTATTTTTTCTAAGCTAGTCTGGACCAATATTTCGACACCATGAACCAAAATTTAACCCCAAAAATTTCTTTCCCTGGGCCCTTTTTTTTGTGTGTAGTACAAAATTTACTACGAAGCCGTTTCAGAACATTCTTGGTTGGAATAAGTTTCAAACCGAAAGCAAAACAAGAGAACTTACATATATATTTACATAATATAATAACTTTATCTAATATTCACATACAAAACACAAACTCAAAGTTAGGTTATTACTAAATATCCGGTTCCTTTGTTTCTTTTGAAATTTGTTCAGCATTTGTAGCAATCAAAAAACCATAGACTAGGTTTATTTATGAGTATAATTTAAATATACCCAGAGATAACTACAACAATTCTACAGCATTTGAAATATGAATGTACATATATGTGATGATAACAAGAAATGATAATGCAAAAAAAAAAAAAAAATAGAAGGAAAGGAAAAAAGTTAAGTTTGTTTCATAAGAAAGAAAATGAAAGATTTTGCTACTTTTGCTCAAAAATTTCACAAAAACAGGACATGTTATTACTGAATAGAATCTTTAGTTTAATTTAAATAGATATTTAAAAAATATGGTTTCTAAAAAAATTTAAGACCCATGAACATAGAGAACTGTATATGTAAAATATTTTTATATGTTTTAGCCCTTGTGTCGTTTTAAAATAAATTTTCCCCCCAACTCAGTATGATTTATAAATTACAAACGAATCGATGGCGTTCCTTTTACGTTACACGCCATTTTAGAATCATCTGGCGATATTTCCTTGATGGCAGTTGATTTTACCAAAACGTTTGTCACGCTTTCCCACAAATTTATAATCCATTCATTATATCGAAAAGGCTAGGACGACTACATTATTCGAATGGTTGGAGTTCTGCTTGCAAAATCTCAGACAATAATCCAATATGGAAGTCAAAGTGCAAAGTTCCCCAACATAAGAGGTTTTTGCCATGGAGAACCATCGTGAGCCTTACTTTTCATTATAGATGTTGACCCTTTCATTCGGAAAATATCCGCGGAAGATAATATTGTTGTGTTTTCCTCCCTTCCATCTCATCCTCAAATGTATTTGTCACACCGACGACTTGAACATGATTTTTACTGGCAGTCCATTTTAAACTTTAAATCTCTGCTTTTATTAGATGATTTTTCGAAATGGGTTTTAAACATTTCGAAGTAATTTTCGGTAAGTTTGTACAGGTTCCCAGACCTGCGGTGCCTTATCAATTTCAATTAACATCTACGACTGCTTCTGCACTGAGGAAAAACAATCAAATATAAACATTAACTCCTCTCATCAGCTATTTAGATCGAAGGAAAAAAAAAACTCCTCGTCTTGAAAGGTCTGAATGTTCTGAAAACTTCGTTTTTGTCTTTAGGAGAGAAATGACTTAAGTACTGGATTCTTTCTGGTACTTTAGAGGTAGAAACCAACTTTTTTATAGGGAAAAAAACGAACATGTTCTGTCTGTTGAATCGATGATGAATAATGTGACCATTTTTCATTTGATTACACCACCTTTGAACCTTTTTACAAAGCCGTTGGATATAATCTACCCGAACATTACGACTTTTTATAATTTGAAGATACCCATTTTATAGCCTTTTACAGTAGAAATGAGGAAAAACTTATAAACGCTATTATCATAAACGTTTACCAAATTTTATACACAAAGCAGAGCTTCTTCAACAAGTGAAGCTACACATAAATCTTATAAAAAAGATAAAATGTATTTAGTTGCTTCTATAATAACAATTACTAACAATGTTGGTCATATTTGTTATAATCATTCTCAAGAATTGGGATTGTTACTCAGAGGATCTCTAAAAACTAAACCTTTGGTCATTGAATGTCAATGAAAGTATTAACAAGCACTTGCACAATGACCAAACGGAAGCTTATAAATTTATTAGAAGGTATAACTTATCATTTTCCGTTGCTTTATATTTAAGATTTTAATCTACTTGCTTTTTATTATAAGGCACGACATGTATCTTTGATAGCACTAATACGAAACTATCTTTTGATCCGGATCAAGAACTTCCAGATGAATCAGAAAGTGATGTGTTTCAATCACGAGAAATAAAAATGAAGTACTTTTCATATAATGGATGTTATTTCAATAGTAAATATTTGAAAAAGAAGATCAAAACATGTAGATATTATACACATTGTATAAAAAACAATACAAAAATCGTTATATAAATTTATTTTTACTATATAAGTCATAATCTATATAAGAACTGGTAAAATTATTCCTGTTTGAGGTTATTTTGTTGTCTACCTCCTGCATTTACAATAATTTGATATGTAAAAGAATTCATTATAAAAGTATATGTTTATATTTATAGTTGATAATAAACCAGATATTTATTTTTGTTTATTATTAAATTTTTGTTTTAATGTTAATATATTATCTATATTAAATAAATAATTTTGTTCTGTATTTTTTAGTCTATTTCAATTATAGTTCTATATATAAAAAGTAGGGAAGATTAAACTAACAATCCTTATTTCTTACATTCAATTCCATAATGTTTAATTATGTAAATCGAAACCAAGCATGACCATTATTTACTGTTAAAATAGAGCCTATATACTTTGTTTAGTAATTGATAATAATAAAATAATTATATTTTTCAAGCAAACAGCTAAATCATTTTATAAAGGAATAAAATAGTGTATAATAATAAATATCGTATTATCTAAACTAAAAGTAAATGTTGATCAATAGGATTGATAACTTTTTACTTCAAATTATAAGACTATCTACTTCTAATATTCCCAATCCTTCTGGAATGTGATCCTCTAATTTAACTAATACATACTGCAATTATTTGATACAAGTTTCATGTCCTGATGTGGTAAGTCAGTAGATTTGTATTTAAAAAAAGAAAGATATTAACCAAATTAAATAGTTTGTACTCATTGGTAAGATATGTAGATGAAAAAAACATTTTCTGAACCTCCAAATTTGCTAATAAGCGAAATTCATACCTAATTAGGATCCCGTCATTTAAGTTAAAAATATATCTCATCAAACATTACACAAAAAATTATCAACTCTCAATTTACAAATCTATAGATAACGAATGGAAGACTAAAATTATTTATGAATTGAACTCGGAAAGCTAAACTATATTTTAGAAGTACGTAATGGCTGTACATAAATACAATAACATGCATTGAAAAACTAAACATTTTAAATTATAAATATTGTAAATAGTTTCAAATCTTGGGCCAAAAAGTTTTAATTTATGGAAATTCTGTTATTATTACATTATTTATCAGAGAAAAAGTTCGAATATTAGTATTTTGTAATCCAAGAGAAGAGGATAATTGCGGATCTTTGACTCTGAGATCAAGTCGAGTTGCAAGTCTTTAAAATATGGACTCAAGTCGAACTCGAGTCCCAGGTGTCCCCCTCTGGTATTCAATCAATTTACAAATAAATGAAAAAACACAAATTAAAAAAAAAAATGAATAATGGATTTGAGTTTCGGTGGAGATTCAGTTTTTTCTCTTGTTATTATTTCTGAAGCTTTTTTATTCCTCGCACTTAAAGACACGCCCCCTATCAAATGTGAGAGTACCAATTACCATAGCATAATTTTTATCTATCGAAATCTTTTCATAATAATTAGCCTTAAATATCCGGTCGTACAGTTGAATAATTGAAATATTTCTCTAATAAAAATTGTCAAGCAATAAACAATTAATATAAAACTGATCATGCTTTATTTTTACAGAAAAAAATCGTATAATATTTGATTGTATTCATCCCACGTATGAATCTTTTGGTTTCATTATTACTTTGAAATACATTAAAACATAAAACTATTTGTGCTGGATTGAAAAAAAAAATATTAGCATTGTTTAAAATATGACACAGAACGTATGCTTTACTTTTTCTAGTTGCAATATCAAAGCTCTTATCATTATTCGTATATTCCTAAATAGAGAGCATCTAAGTATGAAGTAGTCAATGACAGAAGTAACAATGAGGATTTGTTAACGATCCCCGATGGACTCAAAATAGAATTGAGGATGGATATCGGAGTAATTCCTGTCTTTGCTCAAGATTATCCCTCCCCCTCGTCACGGCTGCAAGTAGCTGATGTAATGAAACATTCTGAAAGCCTAGCTACTCTCCTTCAAAACATTCTTCAAGTTATCGGAGTTACCATGTTGATTTTCAGTAATTTTTTTTTTTTTTGACATCTGTGAAGTGATTAGGATTTACAACACGACACGTGTCTTCTAAAGCCCTGCCAACAAAAAATGATGTTTCATCAAGCTGTTGCACGTTTTTATTTCTTCATTCTTCTTGGCATCAAGGGGATAACTAATGCTAATTTTTATGATTATTTTATCGCCCGTTTTTTTTAGTAGACACACTAAGGAGTGTATTTCTTTTCTAAGTTGTGATCATTACTTCTGAATTCCTTTTCTTCTGTGAACCATTATTTACAAAATCGGATTGAATATCGGAATCATGTGCTTATAGAAACCGAGTGTAACTGTGAGGATTGGTTTCAGTCTAATAAGTGTAAGTAGCTGTCGTACTAATAGTAGAATTGAGGATCAACTTCAGGGGTAGCTCCTTCCTATGTTCTTGCTAAATACATTGTGGAATTTGTGTAGAATTTCCTTTGTCTTCGAACTGCATGCAGCTAATTTATTAAAATGTTATGACATCTCAGCTCCTCTGTCCTGAAATATTCTCATAATTTCCAGAGAATAAATGTCTATTTTAGGGTTTTTTAGCATTCCGATATAATTCAATCTCATTTTTTTATCACTGAGGAGACAGACTAAACATTTGTCACAGTTTCGTAACGTATTGTACGATCACATAGTTACTAATAAATATTGGCTTATTAGTGCTCATAATGCAAAATAAAAATTAGATAAATAATGAATGCCTTGTAAGCTTTATTATTATACCTTTTTTTTCTTTATTTTTTTCCTTTTCAATTTATCAACTTAGCTCGGTTCCACACGATTTAAGTCAAATCAACACTAAATATTATACTACGGCTCTTTTTATTATAAAAAACATTAAGTATATTCACACATATGAGAGACTATTTCATTTTTATGAAATTATTTAAGGCAATAACCCAAAAAGTAAAAGAAAATTATGTTTTGCAAACTTTATAGAATTATTTTCTAACGACCTCTTTTATTTTGATACTTGCTATTGCTCAAAATGCCAACCTTTACGTAATACACAAATTTCTTTATACTGCAAGTCCAAGTCCAATCTCATGTATTTACTCTTTAGTTCAAGTCAAGCTCTTGAATAATTTATTAAGTCAAGTTCATATCCTCAAATTTATTTTTAGTTCATTTGAAGTCCATAAATAGATTTTCAATCACATTGTTACTCACATTAATGAAATGTCTTTCTTGTTATCTTTCAAAAGAGATATTGAAAACAAATATATCTTAATTTTAGACAAAAGATGGTACCAACAAGACTGGATATTGCAACTTTGTTCTGACACCTTGAACATTGTTAAGCAGCTCGGGGCATCCGTCACACCATCTACTACGTTTGCGAGCGCCTAGAAGATTGCCTCGGCCTCAAGGATAGTCCTTGCAGCGATAGATAAGTCAATCTAACCTCTGAAGCTGCCATGTACTCATTTTAAGGCCAATCTAGTCATATCCATGACCAAATTTGCAAAAAATGAAGTTCCTATACTGCTCAACAGTGTCAAAGGTGGCCAACCCTGCTAGACAGAAGTCCAACAGGTTTGAAGAGAGACCCTTCTTGACTTAAAAGCATCAACAAATCCGTATGAAACATTGTAGGAGTCTTTTATATAACTTCTTAACTAACTTCTCTGCACCCTAGAGCCCAGATCTCAAACCGCTGGACTACAACATTTGGTAGCTTGTCGATTTCAAGGTGTGCCAAGTCTGCTAAAGGAACATTGACGAATTGTCAATAAAGAGTGGAAGAACATGGTCATAATTAGATGCCACAATTGTGTGCAGCCAACTTGGAGGCTTTCATTACTGCATTCGGAGGCCAAGTTCCCATACCTGTTTCTATATAGTATATATTTATGGAAAAAATTTATCTTTGATTTCTACAATGTCCATGTTTATTTGAAATAATGCAGATTAAAATGAATTGCAAAGAGTAGTGATGAAAGACTTATTAACTATCTGGTAGGATCAATAGTGTTAAGGAGTTTCGTCTATTAATTGTAAAATAACTTTCGCGTCCAAGTAAAATCACGACTCTTAAATATCCAATTCAAGCCGTAAATCTTCGATTTTGAGATGAACTCGAGTCGCAAGTTTCGAATACAAGTCACCATCTCTGATATAATCTTCTATCGCCTGTTTTTATCAGTGGATTATTTTATAGCTAGTTGACTTTAAAGCTATTAATAAAATAACAAAACGCACCTGTTACCTTGAAGTTACTTTTTTTATCACAAGTTAGTGTATTATTTTTCCACGTGATGTATGCAATAAGGCATGTGTACACTAAAACAACATCAATTTCTACGAAGTGGTGCATATGCACTATGTTGTCGTAATGTACAATTAATGATAGAAACTACGAAAATACAAACAATAAACGCAAAATGGTGCTACTATTTTTGGCTATATAAACAAATTACTAATAAGTAAACAACGCTAATGCACCATTTTGTCTTCTCTTGATATAATTTACTTTGTTCATAAAAACGGTCTGTCTCATACAAAAAGTATTGTTCAATAACATCACCATTCATGGATATTAGCAAGTAACGTCAGCATTCATCTATGTTCACTAAATTGAAGATATAATTTAGCTTCTATTATTTGTAACATTAATAAATACTGAATTAATCCAAAATTACAAATAATGGAAAACTATCTCACATGTATGAAAGATAATTAAAGTTTTACTCAACGAGTTAAGTTGATAAACTGAAACACATTCATATACTATTGTGAAGTTATAAAGATGACTTGTAGAGATTGCTTTCTAATTGGTAATGCTTTTAAAGGGTTTTATAACAGGTAGTTGACTGATTTATGGTGTTGAGCCAAGGAAAAAAAACTGTTAAATATATTGCAAGAAACCAAAATGACATTTGTTAACTCTTATTTGATAAGTATAAATATGAATAATTCAGCTTGTCTAATTTTATTTATTCATCATTTCTCTGAGTAAATGGTCTTAGCACTACGAGTGTAATGTTTTTAAAATGGGTAGTTAAAGTATAGAAGTTTGATTCATTTTAGCCCCAGGAAAATAATTAGGATATCAAACAGAGTTAAATCTATGGATGTAAACAAATCAATTATGAAGAAAATATCAAAATGTCAGGAGGACTAAAATCAAAGGAAGGTTTAATGATTAAGAGGGATGATATCAATTTAAAGTCCCCAATTAAAAACACATTTTTACTGAAGGATATAATCGTTTGTGCTTATTTTTTATTACGTTTGTGCTTATTGATCTCAATGATGATTGGTTGAATTTGAATAAGAACGTTTTCAACAACCGACAGCCGGGACAGGACCAATTTGAAGTCAAATATTTGAAGCAATATAACCGTAATATTAATACTAATTCGCTTGCCTCAAGATATCTTAGCATGCCATAACTGGAGATGTAAAAATTATGGCCTTATGCGTGTTAAATATTTTGTAGCTGCAATCTGAACAGTTTTTTATTATTTTCCAAGGCTGTTATCATTATTTTTTAATTGTTGGGGGAAAAAACATCAAATTATGTATAAAGTAATCACGGATGCCTACACTCATGACAGACGGAGAGAACCACTGAGGAATTGTTGGGGAGGTATAAGTCTAAGTCTTTTAGGAATAGAGTATCGACCATGGAAAGAGAGCCAGACAAACTTTGCTTTATGAGTAAAGATTCAAATGTTTAATATCCTGCTGAATAAATTATATTATTATACCATCACAGAAAAATTATTATTTCAGATCCCACCTATAAAATATATCAATTTGTATAATAATTTATTATAACAAAAAACTTTTTGTAATTTTATTCCGTATTTATGTATCTAAATACTAAATACACAGGTTTTGTGAAAGTTTTATCTCGTAGACAAATAAAAAACACTTGTTAATGGTTTTACTGAGAATACAATAATATTCTTTTCTTTAGGTATCTGGTGTTGCATGCACACACAAAAAAAAGTTTTTATGTAGGGATTTTCTATTTCTAGAAAAAAATTGTCAAATATATTAAACAAAATAAATTAGGAATAAAAATATGTTCGACTTATTGCGTTTATATACCATTGCAGGTGTTTATATGAAGTGAAAATATGCACATCCGCAGAATAGGAATTCATATTTTGTTATCCCGGGTGAGTGAGCGAGAGAGAGAGAGAGTCGTTTGTTAAACTCAAGAGTCAAAACTTTTAAAAAGTTTTTGGAAGTATATTTATAATTCTTTAGTGTTACTCTCATAAGTTGCATTGATTTCTTTTCTTTTTTTGTTTATTTAACTTAAATTGGATGTTTTTGTATTAGATTGTTTCTGTTCAAAATAAATTTTATAATAAATTTGAATAAATTTTAAAGATTTCGTAATCTGAACTGGACCGGTACTAAACTGGATGGGACACTTGGCTTCAGTCCTAAATAAGGAGCGAAACAGGACTAATTGAATAAAAAGAATAAAAAAGAATCATTCTTAAATTGAATAAGATTCGTGAGTATGCTTTGAACTTGGGTCCATGAATCCTCGAATTTTTACGGTTTCCCCGATGATATACCTTTATATATGGGATTTTTTTGGAAGTAAACGTTAGTAAACACTCTATACTATAATTATCTTATCTGTTGTCTCGACGTCAGAGAATTCCCCTTGATATGGCCGCGTATCATCACTCTATATATACTATAGTTAGGTATATTACTTCGTTACTTTGATAGTATCATGCAATCTTTTATTAAAAAAAAGAAACCTACATATTAGGTCCAAAATTAGTTCGTAGTCTTCAACCCATTTTTTTCCAAATTATATCATAATAGTACAATTATTATAAAATTAGTTCGTAGTCTTCAACCCATTTTTTCCAAATTAGAATTGTGTACAGCTTCAAAAGAAAAAATTAGAGTTCAACTAATCAATGTTCAGAACACTGATGATAAGAAAATATCGGCAGTTGTCAACAAATACAATGTATATTTTTGTGTAAGCGAGGTAAGGCCGTGATATTAGAAAAAAAATATGCCCCTTTTTTCTAGAGTAAAAAAATGTTCAACATTTTATAATATTTTTTTTTCAAAAATCATTTTTTATGACTACTATTTCTCTTGATATTTTCTTTAATTTCAATCATAAATAAAGCATTAAAGGGTTAACATTAATGCAACAAATTTGGTCTAGACTTTGCTCAATCGAATTAATTAGATTTGTATTTCATTTTGAAGTGTGTATATTTTAATGATATTTGATTTATTTTTTTCTCATTTTGAAAACCGAATATTGGGAATAGTTGTGGAATACTATATAAATAATTTTTGTAAAATATGGGCTTGACGGAATGGGGTTTAAAATTTGTTTACAAATTTTTTTATAAATTTAATTACTTCTGTGAGGATGACTAACATCATCCCTTTATCCTTAAGACAAGATTTGGGCATTGATGATGATGAACAATGAATTATTATGTTATAAAAAAATTGAAATATAGTTGCTTTGTTCTTGATGCATAAAGATGAAAATAACACCATTTTATTGTTAATTAGCAGAAAGTACAAAATTTGATTTGTTGAACATATAATTTTTTTCAATAAGAACGAAATTTGAAGCATTGTATTAGTATATATTTAAAATAATTATTGTAGCTGAAACTTCCAACTATTATTGCTCCCAAAATTTGCCCTGAAATAATCATTCATGGTATAGCCAAATTTCGATTACACCACATCATCGTTTTTTAAAATTCTGATTTTCGACCTAATCTAATGCCTTGTGCCTACTGCAAATTTAATATTTCGAAAATAACAAAAATATTGACTGTGTACTTTGATTCTATGATGTTTTTTACTTATAAAAAAATGAACTTAAACGTCTTAAAAAACTGTGGGAGTTGTACAAAATATTTGATTTATTGTGAGATCCTTAGTTTTGTATATAAAATATATAATATACTTGGTTTATGGTATCAAAGACTTACTCCTAACAGAGCCTTTTTATATTTCTAATGCATGATATCACTTATCCCATTTCTACATGTCCAATAGACATGTATATTTTCAACTTTTTTCGAATTTCGATTTCTGTTAGAGCAGAAAAGTTGTCATATGGTATGAAAATTAATTATGCATCTTTAGGTTGCACGTCTTGTTTAAAGTTTGAAAGGAGATCAAAGTTACTTATTTTTTTTCCTAATATTCCCAAGTTTTTTCGCTTTTTTTTTTTGTTCAATCGGTCTATTTTAGAAAAAAAAACAATTTAAACACTTTTTATGTTTAAAAAAAGTTCTATCAAAATTATTTTTGTCAAATTAACAAAAAATATCCTTTTAATATCTATATAGACTAAGTAAAGGGTGTTTACCTTTTTTCATAATTTGATCCAGATGAGCCACCTAAAGATGACCCCATAGGATAATAAAATTTTGCATAGGTCATTTGCATACCATGTGACAACTTTTTCGACCTATTTGTAATCGAAATTTTAAAAAAAAAAGGAACAAAATCAAAGCGGTCTAATGTCCAATAAGTTTAAAAAAATGGTTGAAGAATCCCAAAAGTGCAGTTTTATCCGAGATAAATAAGTACATATGGAAAGCATGGAAACGGGAATGGATAGAAAAAACAACGTGCCGACAAGCCAAACTCTTTTTGGAGGGCCTAGTTTGTAAGGAGACTTCTTAAACATAGGAGAGCATCTATAAACATCATAATTGTCTTCATTACAGGGTATATTACCTTAAGGAAGCATCTAAAGGTAATGGGAATGGTGAAAGATGTATCATGCAGATTGTGTAGATATACAACTCAGAGTCTAATTCATTTATGGGTAGTGTGTGATACCTTGGAGGGAGAGTATAAGGAGGGAAATATGGAAGAATGGGCCTAATAATAAAAATTACTCTACGTTAAAGCCGTTAAGAAGAATTTTAATGACGCTTTATAAATCGGTTTTGTTATTTTTATAGAATGTTTTATGGCCTTGTTATGGTTTTATAAATTTTTGTTGCAAAAGATTTGATTTTAGTATATAAATATATCCCAGTCTAATTGGGGATTCCGTGGATTTAGCAGGAGGTGATTATCCTCTAAACGTACCCTTAAGTCGTGTAATAGTAAAAAATAGTTTAGAAAACAGAAATTAATGGAAAAACATTTACAATTAAATATTCAAAAAAAAAATTTACAAAGGGACCATACATTCTTGAAATTTTTTCATAAGAGTACACCTTAAGGGTACTCTTCTTTAAAAGTATCAAGGCAAATTGTTAAAAGGATTCCAAAAAATGGCTTTCAATTATTTTTTTCTTTGAAAGTAAATATAATTATGTTTTTACAATTAGTTATAGGGTGTGGCAACATAACTTCATTTTTTATACCCAGGGCAATCATGCTGTAGAATAGTAGAATAGTGGGCGTGGTTTCATTCTAGAGGTGAGATTTTAAAAGTGTTTTTTTTTTCTTTTCTGATTATTGGTCTAGGGAAGTTACTTACACAAAAAAATATATAAATAAACATTATAGTTTAGAATTAAATCCCTAAACTAAAAAGATATAATTACTATTAACATGGTTTACAGATAATGTACATTATTACATGTATTTTCTCAAAAAAAAGATTGATAAAATATGTCCATAGTTATAAAAAAAATATTAAATTAATCCCTAAAATTCAAATTCAAATATTTATAATAAAAAAAGAGAAAAGGAGCTATAGTTTCAATGGCAATAAAAAAAGACGACTATTGGACTTTTGAGGGACATAACTTTTTACACTGTCTATGAATGCATATCAAGAGACGTAGAAACTTCCTATTGTTTTTGAACTTGAAGAGTAGTAGCAAGTAAGAGCTCTGCATATTTCCACAATAGACCATTTAGATCAGGGATTTTGATTGTGAATGCTGAAAACCTTGTAGTGGTCGCAATAGAAATAGCTTTCAGTTCTTCCTTTCTGACTGGTTCGCCTTCAATGAACATCCCAGTTATTCTCCTTTTACACCTCGAGAGCACAAACTCCAAGACACATGTCTTTGTAAGAGCTTTGGTGACATTTGACGCAACCTTGAATAATAGCAGAGGAGGAGTTACGAACTTATTGCGTAGTCCAGATATGTTAAGAAAAATAAAATCCTTCACAATACAAGGAATAGGACAGCCAGCAAAAGCTGGCATTGCTGTATGCAATAATATTGAACAATCTTTACAAGAAGCATTAAAAAATAGACATCATGTGGAGATTTGAAATTGAGAAGTACAACTTTTTCCACCATTAATTTTCGCAATTAAGCTCATAGTTATCTTTTTCCATCATATCCGTAGGCTTAAAACTTTTAAAAACTCGTAGATAATTTCTTCATCATCTTACACAAAAATTAGATTCGAACGACATTCTCAAATACCATGGAATGGGCATTAGATGAAATTCTGCGGCTTTCATGAGTGGGTTAACAGATTTACCACTGTCGAAGATTGAGTTGTTCCCCAAATCGTGAATCGAAACAATGTTATTTCATATAGACAACCATTCCAATTTCCTGGGTTCTACAAGGGTTTTAAAATGAAACTTCCTATTGCAATTTTGTCTCACCACGATGAATGAGGAAGGTGTTTCTTTTTAAACTTTTTCAAATCCTTTGAATTGCTGCTAAAAATGGTGAAAATTTATCTATATGATTATTTATGAAATTTGTTCCAAGGCTAAGCCAAGTGTAATACGGACTTGATGAGATAGTGGATCGACACTCAACGTTCGGATGTCACGTAAGATCAAGTAAAACTGTTTGGTATATTTTGGGGATTATTCTTTCGAGTAAAGATAGTCCCCCTCCAATGAGAGATGAGGGTCTTTTTATTGAAGGTATATGAAATCTTTAAAACATACGATTAAGCCTGCTAGATTTAAAAAAAAATATAGTTAATGGTTATCATGCTTTGAAATAGTAAGGAACTTGCATATTCGAAAATAAATATTGCCAAAAATGGTTTGACGAAATAATTTATAAAACTATAGTAATTTCAAACTAACTTTTGAGTTTTTATTGGTGTGACTAATGTGTAAAAACTGACATGAAACTGTTGTTATTTTGATGTTTCATCTCCAAAGCCACTTTTATTTAATCCATTTGAGCATATCACTACGAGAATGAAGTAAGAATTTATTTCTTTTTAAAATGTGTATTTGCGGCATTTTTCACTGCAAAAGACATCATGTAAGCATTTAAAAAAATAAGTTTTTAGACGTAGATAATGTCAAAATACACTTATTTAACAAATGTGTCTTCTACGATAATTAAAAATTAATGTGTTACTTTAAAATGAAGAAATATATACTACAACGAACCAACAAACATGATTTTAGAAAGGTTACACTCGCAATTTCCATACCTCAATGTTGTAATTTGTAATAGAGAAGTCATTAATAGAGATGTGAAAACTACTGGTATCCTACTGTGTGCATATTCTCTTATTGGTAACCTTCGAAATATGTGTTTCTTTATGATGATATTTGAAGATTTAAATATCATCAGGAGACAAGGAGCACTATCATGATTTCTGCAAGCAGATATGACGTTTCTAATAGTGTTTTTATGGCAATATATCCGGTCGAACAAAGAACTCACACTTATAATTCCCCTAAAAATCATAAGTGTTACACTCCAGCTTTTATAAGGACGCACAAACATAGTATCTTTATGCGGATATTTTCTCTTGTATCTTCTCAATAATTAAAGTAAAAAGATAATTGCTTGGAAAAATATAATACATAGGTCTGATTTCCTAAGACAAAAATAAGGTACTCATGTTTTTTACAACTTTAATTATAATTAGGAGCAGGAGGAGGAAAATGTCAAAATCCTGTTGAGGTCAAAAATCAAGCATGAAAAAAATTAAGGTAAGTTTGAAAGAGGATATATGTGCTGAAAGAGATCACTTTAAACTATAGTCATCCTCCCTTGTTAATATATTTAAATTTTCAAAGCAAGGATCACTAATATCTTGCAGGTATCCGTTATATAATTTTTTTTTTTTTAAATCTATACTCATCGGGGTTTTCGTACATTTCCCATCCCTTTTTGTTAGTTGCAACTAGAAAAAGGAAAAAAAAGCTCATTCGGAGAGTAAAGATTAACTGTTCTCTTAACTTTTCAAAACAATGGTATCTTTGCATGCTAAAAATGCATGCATTTTCACTTCTCATTTCTTAAGGCCCTCTATTATTTACGAAAGAGTCACTCAAATGAGATTCGTTTAAATGAATACACGCCCATTAATAGGTGTAAATAAACATTTACGTTGGTTCTCTGAGCAATTAAAAAGTAATTATTCATGTAAAAGCCTATTTTTGAGAAATTAGATCCTTTAATGGATGTTCAATGTGCAAAAAGTATTCGTAAATTTTTCCTTTGTTTTCCTAATGAATATATCTCATCCATCTCTTTAATATAAATTCAATTTCATGGATGATTGTACGTGACAAAATATAGTTTTACTTAACGACATCCACTCAATGATTACGTAGATATCAACTTACATTAATAATTGAAAATAAATTATAAGTGCATATAGAAACCAATCGATACATGAGTGTCACTCATAATGATTACTTGAAATATATATATGTATAATAAGTTTATCTCAAAATGAAATATTTACAGTCCAAGACAAATTAAGATCCTTTACAAATACATAAAAAATATTCAACACAATTACGGTAGGTGTTTACATACGTGTAGTTTGACTCGAGAAATTATGATGTAGGCTTGTAGCAGTGCATATTATGGCACATAAACACGATCCTATCTCTGTTATGGGTAGTTGAAGAACGTCTCAAGTTTTAGAGTGTCCTCTACAAGTTGAGAGCTTATCAATTTTAATTTGTTACGATTGCACTTTTAATTATATTTCATGCAGGATAACAGTCTTTCATTATTCTTAATTAAGGCCTAAGTATTTTTTTTTATTCAGAGTGGATCTTGATAGTTGAGATTTAGCCATGATGACGTCATCTTGCAATGATAATTATATTGGACGACTTTTACGTCCAATTTGAACGCTTCTTTAAGATTTAAAACATCTTCGGGCTACAATTTTTTTTTGTTTGCTACACCTCTATTACTGACTTTGAGTAAATTATCAAATTTAAAAGTTCAGAGTCGACTGAAGTCCTAATTTTTTTCTTGAATTACCCTTGAGTTTTACATTTTATGATCCTTTGTAATTCTTTTAATATTAAGATGATACCTCAATTCTTTCGTTGACATTTATCACTTTTTTCAATATATTTTCAATAAGGTTAAAGCAAAACAATATACTGTGCATTGACAATATTATAGGGACTACCAAAACTAAATTTTTGCCATCATAACCGGACGAGTACAAACAAGTAATATACTTCATAGTTCCTACACTATATATTCAACTGAATTGTATTTCTCAATTATGAAATTACAAATGACTTCTAAAAAAATAGTTTTCAAGTACTTATTTGTCCCAAAGATAATTTCGAGTTCTCATAGCCTAAAAATATATATTCGGTTAAACAACGATGACTGACAAATTTTGAAAAAGTTTTAGAGATCACATAACACACCTAAAATTGACTGTTTTTCGAAAATTTTGTCCTCTTCATTTATTATTTTCCAACCAGCAAAAAGATATGATTTGATTTAAAACGGAATAAGAGTGAAGGACATTTTTAATCTATATCTTACAGTTCTTTTTATCTATCTCTTTTCTAATCAAACAGTCACATTTTTAAAGTAAAATAACACCATATTAAAGGAAGGAGAATGATCCTTCATTTAAGGTTGATTATTGGAATATTAAAAAATAACCATGCCATTGATTGGAAGAGTTCTTTTTATATTATGCTGTTAATAAAGTAACTACTTTTTTTTTTAAATTGTTATATTACGACCTCACATATTTATAACAGTTAAATTTAAACAAAGAATTCGGAAGTAATTGCAGTATTGACAAGGGGTCCAACCAGAGATTTCTGGTTACAAGAAACCGAAATAACTAATGCAAGGTTACCATCAAGAAAGCAAGTTATTGATTGTTAATATTTTTTTTTTTTGGGGGGGATTAAGCTGGAATACCTGTGCGTTCTAAATATCATGGTATTATATTGGAAGATTTGTTCGACATGACACATAGAAATGCACACATTCTCATTAAAAATCCTGATAACAGATACTTTCTTTGGGCACAGAGAGAGAAAGAATGTCGAAGCTATATAAGCAAAGAGCCAAGAGGCGGATTCCCAAAGGCTAAAAAAACCAAGAACATGCACTCAAGTAATGAATTGGTTGTTTACCATGATAGTGACGAAAAAAAAGTATTTTAAGCTCTGAATTGGCTGAATCGATAGACAGAGTATAGTTATCTGATCAAGATACGACCTTTTTACTTACATCAACTGTACAAGTATCCACACCAACCTTAAATGCTTCAACATACAGAAAGTAAGTATACATTAGAGAGAGAGAAGATCTAAAATAACTTGCAAGGCAAATTTGGTGCTAAATCTCTGTTAATTCTACATTAGGATGGCATATTAAGGACCTGACAAAAAAAAAAAAAAAAAACTGGTCGATTGCGTACCTGTGAATATATCTGAATTCTGGGTGTTCCTAAGTTATTCTGTGGAACTGGTAAGGCCCAGGCAAAATCTATATACCAGCTGCTAGGAGATTGGATATCAAACATTTGGTGAGAGCACTATGTTTGTATATAACAATTTGCAACACTAGTCAGATCAATGGTCTAAGTACATAGCTTGAGTCAAAATTGGAAATGAATTTTATATATTTAGCGTGTATATATCATGTATTTGAATTGGTTTTAGCATGTGTATGGGTCCCTCATCTAGACCTGATATTCAAGTTTTTAAAAGGTTTCAGATGGAGGGTGGAAAGATCTACAAAACTGACTTTAAGTCAATCATGTTCAATGATTTAAAAGTAATTGTTCATTTGTAGACTAATATAATTGACTTTGTGTATATATATGTTCAATATGTTCCAGTAAGTTAGAACTCAGTTTCATTTTTCTTGGAGGTAATCCTCCTCAAAGTATAAACTTTATTTCACATGAAGCTATGTACCGTGTTCATTGGATGAGTTGGGATTGACCTCATATACACTCCAAAATAGAAATGGGCAATAATAGGTCAAGTAACAAGATTGGGGAGCACTAAATATGTATATATATATGTTTATTTTGCAAAAGAGCAGATATCAGAAGTAATCTATTACTTATGGTTCGTTCATTTTTTTTTTTTTTATAAGACAAAAAAAATTCTAATATTTTTGTTATAATAAAAAAAGTATTACATGTTGTACAGCATACAAAGTTCAATTTCCTAATCCATTATAAGAGTCATTTTGACATTGTGCACGTGTTGTTAAGATTTATTGATTTACTATTCATACAGTTAATATTTTCTGTTATAATCACTGTTGTTAAATTATTCCGAGGCACTAATTTTTATAATAATTCAGCATGATTTATGACGTCATTTTTATTAAAAGAAAGAAGACAGCAACAGACAAGCAACAATATTTGCAATGCATTTTCCGTGACCCTCTATTGTCAGTCAAACTTCCTCATCAAAGTAATACTCTCTTCAATAAAAGTTTCGAACCTTATAGGTACAGCGTAAACTATGTTTAAAACACGTGTAATTAAAATGTCTATATTTAAAAATAAGTTGTATGTTGACTCGAGGTAGTGATCCTCCTGTGCACTTATTTAATGATCGAACGTATCCTTGAATTAAAATCCATATTGCATGGTATGGCTAACCCAGACTCACAATATGTAGTTATTGTTGGAGACACATAATTTACAAAAAGTTAGAATCGGAGTAGAATAATCCACATAAGTCTATTCGGAGATGGAGTCACACAAAAATCATCCACAATTCTGCTTAATATGTCCAATTTAGTTGCCATAGTACTGCGTTAGTTATAGAGCTATTGAAAAATTATCAAATTAATTATTAAAGTTTGTAAGAATATTTTGCATGATGCCTTCATATTATGAATCTAGTCCAACGATGAATATGAAAAATGGAGATGAAAGAGGATTGATATATCTTCTACATTCAAATATATATATATTATTCTCTTCAACTAGACTTTTAGATGATAAATTAACAGGTAAAATATTCAATTTACTCACTAATGATTAAGTAACATCTACTTAGGACAAATGAAGTTGTATATCTGGTGGTATAACACTCCAAGAAAGTATTATCGTTTATAAAGGGTGAAAGTGTATGTAAGTTATTCACCTTCAAAATAAAAACCCTTTTTTATGGGAAATGTTGTATTTGGACGTCATAATGAAATTAACAAAAAAAAAAAAAAAACTTATATATTTACGTCTATCAAAAATGATAGACGTATTACCTACGGTTCTATTATATATCAGACCTTATAATGTATTAAGAATATGTTATTACTCAATATTTTTCATCTTTATAGTTATATTTTTATTTCTGCAATGAAACCAGTAAATTATCTTTATATTTTGCAAGAATAATATACTTTTCCCCAAAATATCAAACTTTTCCAGTACCAAAACGATCTAAAAACAAAATTAATTGTACTAAATACACAAATTTCATATGGTTATAAGTTGGAGAGATCGGAATACATAGAAGCTTTTTGTTTTTCACTCATTTACAAAGAGTTGGTGTGCCTTACAGGTTAGATAGATAACAAAGTTGTATATAACACCACTGAGAATGACACTTCTAGGCATTTAATTCATTAATTGTTAGTTTATATTAATTATTACAAATTCATACAACTTGAATAAAAGGATGAAAATAAAAACTATAATGTTATGTTAATAATAGATTACAGAAATTTACAAAAATTAAAGATTAAATTTCAAAAATCATCAATTATAAAAAAAAGATTAGGATTTTTTTTTTAAATCCCCCGCTGTTCACAACAAACAAATTTTTTTCGGAAAAAAATTTATACAAAAAATCGAATTTAAAATTTTGAGGGAAAAAATTTAAAGTTATTAATAACAATTTAACTTTTTTTTTTTTAAATAAAAAAATACATTATAAATAATAAATTTTTGGAATTTTTTTTTTCAAAAATCAATAGTTATTTACAAAAAAAAATGGATTTTTTTTTTGGAAATTTGGATATTTGTGGTTGGTTTACAGCCCTCAGTCCCATCTTTGCGGAAGCCCGAGGACATGCTTGCTGTGAAGTATGGATAAATATGGTATCCAGTTCCCTCTCGGTTCGGTCCAATTCAGTAATCCATATCAGTCCTAAAAATGATAAAATGCAGTCTTTGATGCAGTCACGCAACTTTATTTCGTCTTTTTTAATCATTCTAGTACTGAGAGTCAAAAAGACCAGCTCTAAAGGTGAACTGGACTAGACCAAATAAATCAGAACTGACACAACTCCATCAGTATATATAAAAAAAATAGTAAAAATTATGCAATACAAATATATTGTAGCACGTCATACAATATCTCAAAACTTCCACAAAATGATCAATGCATATTGAATCTAAATAATGTTATATAAACCGATAGCGAAAGAATCAATATTTCAAATGATATCACCTAGATCAAAAACAATTAAAAAATTAATACATTATTACAAAATTATTCATTCTTCAACAAGTTACATTCAACTCTTAGAATTAGTTTTTATTCAATATTTCGAAGAAAAATGGACGGTAATTATTGTTTCTTCACATCCATCGGCATTATATTTTTAAATATCATCTAAGTTTTATGACCTTTGCTTGATTCGATAATTTTATCAATATAATCTCCTAACAAGGCATTGCTTTCTGTATTAACGATGAAATCAGGAACGTTAGTGAAAGAAAATGAACCAATCAAATTGGTCTATTTATCAAGTACTGTACACATTAAAAAAGAGCGTAGCGTTTCCAAGGCCTATATACTAATGTCTAGTTAATAGAAAAGAAAACAGTAATTGAAGTATGAAACTACGAGCATATTTAAAATGAAATTCTGCTGAATATTAATCAGGAATATATTTAACAAAATATAATTTTGGAGAGATTAACACCAATTTTCAAATATGTTTCCAACTTGAAACCCTTGTGACGTCATTGTTTAGTAATGCAGCTAAAATGTATGTCTTAATTTTTAGCTTCCCCAGATCTTGGGCTGTTCTTTATTGATGTTTGATTTGGATCTTTATTTCAGTAATAGTTAACCCTATTAGCTATAATTAGGATACATAAAGACAATATATATTCCTAGAGGCGACAAGGTGTGCGAGTGATCGAGCAAAGATATCAGCTGACAAAAATAATATCATGTGAAATACATTTTTTTTATTTTTCTTACAGTAATAAACGGTAATTCTAATAAATAAACTGATTTTCAATTTTAATTGACATTGATAGACAAATACATAGTTTACCAATAAACAATTTATTATTCAATTAGTTGACCTTTGAATTATAGTACATCTTTATACCCAGATATAAAATAATATACAACAACTACTTGACGTACAAGATTCATTTTTTCCGGGATGGGGCTCATAAGTCAAAGCAATTTACACCAAAAAAATAACTACAAGACAATTAAACTCGAAGTGAATTTGAATCTGGAACAGACTTACTTTCTTTCTGTATGAGTATATCAGTAATTATTTTTCTAAAACGCCAGGTAGACATGACACAAAGAAGATATATTCAATTTATCTTCTCTTTCCCCTGTGTTGACACATCGTTACCCTTATTGTAACACGCAACCTTTCCTCAAAAAAGAAAGAGAAAAAAAGCATATTATTTCTTCACCATTTTTAAAATGAATTAAATATTATAAAAATCTGAATAGTATTTTATACGTTACTGTATTATTCTATTGGTCAGTTATATTTCATTAACAAGTTAGTTATGTGTAGTTATTATATTATTTCTATGAAGAAATAGCTAAAATTTCTTCATAGAAATAATAAAATGGCCAATATATATATATTATATAAACGACGAGGGATCAAAAAGAACTTGAATTCCTGTTCTTTTGGAAATGGAGCATATGTATAGAATAACTTGTCATTTTGTGTATTTATGAAAAAGAATAAATTATGAAATAGCCATGACGTATCAAGGGAGAAGAGGGGATCAACAGTTGTCAACAAAAGATATAGGTATTTTTGTGTTATCGAGGTAACGCAGTGTTGAGTGTTCGCTGGTGGGCGACATATGCAGTCTGTTTCTTGTGTTTGTAAGATTGATACTCATGACATCACAAAATCGACCAATCTCAGTATCTTTAATATACATTGTCTCTAGGTATACAAGTTATAAAATGATTCGGGCAAGAAGAATTGTCTTTTTGCCTTCTTCATCATTGAATACTATAGCTAATCAATTTAGTATTATGAATAAATGGAATGATGAAAAACGATTTTAGAGTCTTTAATATTCACCAGGGGTAATTTATGTTACAAAATGAACAAAATATGTACATATAAACACATTATTTAATCGGTGAAAAATGACTTTCATATTGAGGAAGGAAAACTATTTTTTATTATACAATGAATAAAACAATAATTTAATTTATTCTTTTTGATTTAATTTTCATGAAATATGTATCTTATAAATGCTAAAATAGCTTCAGCTTTGATCTTTTAAAAAGAAGTGGGGATATCTTATAATTTTTGTACATATATTTACAAGTTATTATGTAGATATTTCTCATATTTTTTCATATTTCTTACTTATTATGATTGCTAACCCATTCGATTTGAAGAATATTTAGGAGAAAGCAGTTTAATTGTCATAACGTTTTATCAAATTATCTACACGCGGCATTTATGAAAAGAGAAACAAATCCCATTATGTATCTAGACAAGACATATGTTGTTCTTACTTCCCTGTTAATCATCAATTCTAATCTGAGTCCAATAAGGACTGAGCCTTATAACTCTCTAATACATCCTCAGGATTACTAGTTTATCTTTCATAGACACACTCGCAAGCAGCTCTCCAAGAATGAAAAGATAATAGAAGAAGCTTTGGAAAATTATAAAAAGGAAGATATATAAATTTTGACCCATATTGGTCAATGCTTAGAACAAGGGTCATTAACCTTTTTAAAAGTAAGAACCTAACCGTTATCGCTGCGGAATCATGGTGAAAAATCATGTTCATGAATATATAGTTGATTTTTTGGGTGTTTAGAGAAAACAAGGATTCAATATAATTTTATTTAAACAATACGCTTATTTTTTTACTACAGGAATTATAATAAAGAAGTGAAATATACATACAATATAAAAGAATCCTCTTTTAAATTGTAATAAATTTAAAAAATAAAGACAAATGGAGCCCTATCACTTAATCTATATTTGACTTTCCTTATCTGCACTCTCCAAGTGCAAAATGGGCAAATTTCTGAAGGCTCTCTACTTTCATTTTGGATACTAGTATAAATTTAGATGATTGTCTATGATACGATGGTGGACCGGTCAAAATTCACTCACGGGCTAGGGGTTACCAGCCTTGTACGCTTTAAAATTCAATATTTTTAGAGAGAAAAAATAACACTTTTAACAGTAAATAGTCGAAATAAAGAAATTTAAAACAAATAACTTTACAGATTTAAAAAAATTCAATACTTTTGTATAGCATTATCATAAAATGATTATTTCTTTTGTTTAGAATGATGAATATATTATCATTGTACCGCATATAGCGCGCACTTTTTCATCTTTTTAAATAACATAATAACCAAACTTTTTTATAATAAAATGGATATTACTGCCAATTCTTGTATTGATACAAGTAGAACTTACTATAGTTATTCATATATAAATTAAATATATAAGGTCATTATAAAGTTTATTCCGTCTAATTAAAAACTAAACTTTTTGATAGAAATACATTATCAAATATATCAGGTCATTATAAGATTTATTCCGTCTAATTAAAAACTAAACTTTTTGATAGAAATAAATTATCGACATGAAATTCTTTTAAACTTTCTTTCCCAAACATATCTACCTATTAAATATTTTTATTCCTAACTTATGCTTGATTTTTTCCAATACAAAGTATATGATAATGGTTCCTTAGACATATTTATGGTTATATATTAGACTGAAAATATTAAAGTAATATTTTTACTGAAGTAAATTAAATGATGGACAAATAAAAAATCATTACTCCTTCCTGATGTGTGTAGAGATATACAATGAAACACGGTCTAACAGCCCTCTGTTTTAAGTGTGTCATCGGACTAAGCGCCCATATTTAGTTTATAAATTTATAATTTTTACAAAATAGCAAACCTAGTTTGAGAGGTCACCTGTAGCAAGCGGTTGATTTTTCATTTTCCCTTCCCTGACTCCTTAATAGCGGTTTGACTATATGTATATATTTTTTTCTATTAATTACTTTATTTGTATATTCAACGTGTGCTTCTTTATAATCAATTTATTCATTAAAAAAGTAATTATGTGTCAAGATAAACGGTTTGGATTTGTTGATACGTATACAATATATACATTTACAGAATAATATAAACACAGAAAAACAATTGAAAGGTGACAGTTTATCCCTACAAATTTGTGAATGGATTGGATTGATCTATGAGCTCATTTTTTGTCTCATGCTTTTGGCTTCTGAGAAATTTGAATCTATAGTAATTTTGGAATAATATCGTTCAGAAGCATTTTAACCACTAAGAAAATCAAACAATTAACGATTTCCACAAATGAAACTTAGATAAAAGAGTATTAATCTTGTTGACGTACCTTTTTGGAACAAAGACGTTAAAACAATAGAGCAAAACAGAATTGTAAAGACTTGTAAATAAAAGTTAAGCCCCTCTATAGTATCTTACAGCATAGATAACTTTTTTTTCTAAGCCAAGTGCAAGAACATTTACAAGACAAAGATTTTTTTACAAAGAAAATAGTACTAAAACGTCCATTGTATAGCGCAAAATTGCTCAAAAACTAAACGCCTCGCCGTGAAAAAGTTTGTTTTACACTCCTGAGGACTCCTCATTTCAATATAAATCTAGTTTATAATAAGGATTCGTACTTAAGTTCAGATATCTGGTACATGTACTTGACTGATAAATCATTAGTACAAAGTTATCCTCTGTGAGTTTATGCCTAAAAGCCTTCAGACATGGTAATAATATCGTTGTTTCCTGCATTTCACTTAGGGAAAGATAAGACCCGACTTTTTGTTTAACAATCACGTAGACAACTAATATAAAATGAAATTTTAGTTTGGAGGGAAGGGCTGCAGACTAAATTTTGTATAAAAATAACACTTAAAATGTGTGCAAAAGAGTTTTTTATTTTTATTTTGGAAAGCTTTTATAGAACTCTTATAAAAAATCTTGAAGAGATAACCTCCCTGTATAAAGTTGTGGGTGCCTATGAATGTTAGAGAGTTATACTGATAATTTGTAGGGAAGTTATGAGTGTAAGTCTTTGTTAGACCCAGAGTAGAATTGAAGATCCATATCCGAGTAAATCCTTCCTATATCATTGCTCGATACGGAGTAGGGTGCATGTTTATTTCTTTCCTCTGATAGCTGCACACAGTTGATCTAATAAAGGGTCATGACGGTACGTGGACAAAATGCCGAATAGGCAAAATGTCGAATAGACAAAGCATCGACCAGGCAAAATGTCGACCAACAGAACGTTGACCACAGAACATTAATTAAGGGCTCCTCCAAATGATATTGCAATATATCCCATTCAGACATTTCCTGCCTGAAACAACCCCCACCACCATATATAAACTACCAGTAAGGCCCCCTCCAACCCCCTTGTACCACCCGAATATTAAGGATGTTTGCAGGTACCGCCTTGTCCAAAAATGGTATGAAACCTATCGCAACTATTTAAGCAACCACTAAGAGCCCATTATAAGACCCAATTTACCCTCTCAAATGTTGGGGCTATTTCCGGGTACGGACTGGCCCCAAAATTGGAGGAAACCCACTGTCACTATTTAAGCAAACACTAATAGCCCCTCAAAGTCCCTCATTTACATCCCAAAAGCTGGACCTGATGGGGGTTGCCACCGAGCACAAAATGGGATGAAACCCACCGCCATTACTTCCATTTACCCTCGATTTACACCAGAAGGTCCACGAAAATTTGAGGGTCTTTCAGATTTCATCTCGTTTAGTGAACCGGTGGGTCCGAAATCAGCCCCAACATCCTGGATATAAATTGAGGTGGTGTTGGGAGTGGCCTTTGAAGGTAACTTATCTGGCGGTGGTGTGGTTTCATACCTTTTTGGTACCTGGTGACACATGTAAACATCCCAACTTTTGTGGGTATTAAAGAGGGGGGGCATTACTGTTGTTTATGTAGGGGGTGGGGTCAAGGGTGGGAAAAGTCAGCTGAGTAAATGTATGTGTAGAGTGAAAAAAGAATATCCTAAAATATATTTTGCATCATCCCAAAAAGTATGAAAATGTTAATAAAAATTATCTAATGGCTTTAATAAATATGAAAATATGGATATTTTAGAGTATGCATACTGCATTGGTCAGAATGTATTATTTTACATTTCCTATTTTATATGTATAAAAAAATAATTGAATAAATAAGAATACTTAACATGAAGTAACGTTATAACTATTAATTTTCGTAAAATAAATTGGGGTGTTGAAAGGGACCCTTAAAAGTAATTTAATTAATAGCAGTAGGTTTTATCTCATTTTGGGGCCTGGGGGTACCCGAAATAGCAACAAATTTCGAGTTATAAATGGGGGCTTGTGAGGGCTCCTGACTGTTGGTTTATGTAGGGGTGGTGAGTAAATATCGGGGGTGGGAAAGGTCTGGAGTAAAAGGTTTTAGAAACTGTTTTCCATAGTTGGAAATGTAATATTTTCCCTTCGACGTTTTGTCTATTTGACATTTGTCGGTTGATATTTTGACCTACTACTCTCATGACAAATGAACCGTTCTTCGCCTACACATCCATTAAATTATTTTTGTTATCATGTTAATTTTCCGTTTCTTTTTTATAAACTAGCCAGTCATTTTTTATACGACTCTACTACAACCTCTAAATATATTTCTCTGTGGAGATGCATGTATATATCAAAATGATATCACAGTTTGTATTTGGTTTTGTTCAATGCAGGTTGAATCCTTTGTTTTTGCGGGTTTTTTTATTATCTATAGAATATTGATTTATCCCGTCTTTATATCAATTTATCTTCATATTTTTTTCACTTTATATGTCTTGCTACACTTTCAAAGAGAAATATTTTAATTTGATCAAACAATATGTGTGTTTATAGTAGAGAACGTCACTCAATGCAAGAAAAGTAAACTTCTTCATATACTTACAATCCTCATAGTATCAATTCAAGCCATTTATCTTTTTATTGTGTCGCTCAAATAAAAGATTTTTCAAATATGTAGATCAAAAGTAATAAAATGTTACTTTTGATTTTCACAAAATTGTATCTATTTGATTAAAGTAAATATTTATATTGTTTAACATTTACATACCCCACCATAGATGAAAAAAAAAAAACACTGGGGAGAAAAAGCGTATCCAAAATCGAGTACATCTGACAAAAGGAGTATTTCAAAGCATCCATAATTTTTTTTCCGAATACTATTTATACAGATATTATTTGTTTGAATAAAAAATACTTTAATAATTTCGAGCATAACTAGTTACTCGCTTGAATACTCGTTACTCGCCTGAATACTCGATACTCACACCGACAATAGTGGCTATAGAGCGATAAGGTAGTGCGTTGTCATCAAGGAATATTACCTTATGTTGCCTGGTTTTATATGTTGGGCGTTTATGGCGTATAGCATGGTTCAAATCGGCCAATTGTTGTTGGTAGCAATCACCATTAATGGTTTGACTAGGTTTTAGCCATCATATTCATCCAACAATGCATGCAATTCGGCGTCTTTAAACTTTTTCGGTGGCCTGCCGTGCTTTTCATTTCTGACGTCCAAATCATCACTTTGGAATTTTTCAAACAACATGAAATACTATGATCTGCTTAGAGCATGTCCACTGTAAGCTTCCAAAAGCATTTGATGGGTTTGAGAAGGGTTTTTCTTCAATGGGTAACAGATAATCAATGATGCCCGCACATCGTAGTTCGTAGGCCCAAAATGAAACATTTTTACGAGCGAAAAAAGTGTGTTGTTGAATTTAAACTATACAAACATTGAATTAAGTATGGTTGACACATGTCGAAATAAGCATTTAGATTTTTGGACTGGTTTATAATGTCTAACTGGCGACACATAGGGACCAATAGACGAAAATCTCATTTCATAGGTGCATACCTAGTATACTAGAATTAATCTAAGATTTTCGTAATTTATTTCCACGGATTAATCTAAAAATTCGTTGAACTTTTTTGAATCGTGATCATAAGCGTAATTCAACAGTTTATATATGTTGTTAATAAATCAATAAATTTTTATAGACTTGTTTTAACTTGTAACAAATATGTATTTTACATATATTGTGATTTAGAAAATACAAAGTGAACATCAATTTTCCGCCAAAAATAAACAATAAGACTTATACGATGACTCGTGCTGCTAATTTCCTACAACAAGGCCCATCAATCCCCTTCTTTATAGGTATTGGTTCAGTGGAAAGGAAAATAAAATCATTACCGAAAAACAAATAAAATCATTTCCAAGCTTGTTATTGGTAAGACGCCGGAAGAAGCTTAATATGGAAGAAGAAGCAATCAATCCAAGAATATTACAGCCAAACCCATTTACAGCATGGTTACAGAAGTGTCTTATGTACAGCCTGGTGACATCCTCGATATACAACAGCAAGTCAAATAAAATGGAAAGTGGATGTGTTTTTCTGTAAAAAAGTAGTAGAATCTTCGTTCTACTTATTTTATTTCTATGACCGAGTGAGACCTCTATTGTTGATGGTAGAGAAAATAATTACTGCTAGGTTGAACATAACTCTAAAGGTATCAGACTGCCATTAGTTGCATAGACCCTCACAATTATATACGCTTGTAGAGCAAAAATGATCTCCTCTTCCTGCAGGTCTAAACAATCACAAGATATGTTGAAACAATGGACTGTTAAACCGAACAAAGTTTATATTTTAGTTTATAAAGGGGATTGTTACCCCCTCCTTTTCATAAATTTAGAATCTTTGATGCTGTCTTAAATAGCTTGAGAAAACTTTGTTTTCTTTAAAGACTTGTTTTTATAATATAAAATATTGATCTTTAGAGGGAATTTTACATATCTGAAAGGATAATAATGAAAATTAAAAAAAAGACTTATAAACTTAATTCATTTAAGGGAAAATGTCTTTGGAAAAATAGTTTTAGGCCAAATTACGGGACATATGTCTTTAGAGACCGAGGGTACTTAATTTCTTTATTATGTATCTCTATCCGACCTGTAACATTTAAAATAAATAAGGGATGCACAGCTAATTTTAGGTGGATTATCTATGTATTAAATCTGAATATATGTTTGTATTAGGGGGATCATGGGAGCCCAAATTGACTATAATATAAGCTATGACCCATTTTGACCCCTCAAAAGTTGAGAATGGTAAATAGAAATCCGTTTTACTAAAAAAATTTACCCCCCTTGTGTCGGGAAAGGTTTTTGTATGAATTAAAAAAAAAAAATTATGTAATAAACTTCTTTTTTCTTATTTTTAAAAAAGCTTTATGTGCTTTAAAAAATAATATTCCACGCTCTGTAAATCTCTTACTTCTATAGAGAGATAAACGTTGCACACCCCAGGATTTAGTGGAAAATAGACGAAAAAGATAAAAATTACTTATGAAAGAAAGAAAATTCTGCTAATATATATATTTTTTTAAATTCTATACAAGTTACTATATAATAAATATGGATAGTATAAATGCTTAAATGTTTGTAAAGTACTTTGTACATTTGGAACAAAGAAATCAAAATTTAACATTCTTTATTATTGCCTCTTTGTATTTTGAAAAATAGAGTTATTAATATGTTCTTTTATAAAACAACTTCAAATCAAACCATTGTTCAAGAGTACTTAATTATTAATGCGATGCAAGTGATTTTTCACCAAGTAGTATTCAAAATGAAACAACAATGGCAACAAGAAGTTTAACTCTGTTTTTCCTTATTGGTCAGCCCAGTGGTCTAAATCCAGCAATCCTCCCATCTATAGAGGATGTCTATAAATCCCTTTCTCGTCCTTGTAAATGGTTTAAAAGAGAGGATTATTTAACAACTACTGATTTAGTTTTGTCAATATGCGAACAATTCAGCATTCCTGCAATGAAAAAATACTTTGTTGCTGGTAAAATTCAAAAAATAGACGAAAAGTTGATAGGATTTCTAAAAATGGGTTGAAAACTGATAATCCTTTGGTCAAAAAGTTTGTTAAGGAATGTGAGGAAATGTTTGATATTGCTTCATGTCAATGCTATGATAATAAAAATTCCCAAGAGATAAATGCAAATATCAAAGAAAGATCAAGTGGTAGATATATTAATGTTGTTAGGACCCATTGATTATGTTACTACCAGAAAAAATTTGGATATTGCCAGCAGGAGAGAATGTCAAATTGAGCGCGAAAATAACAAAAAGAAACGGCTAATGGACTAAAATTCTTATAATCAGTCCTTAACAAATTTTTCAGATGTGGAAGATTTCCCTATGTCTGAAAATGCTGATGAGAACTTGGACTTTGAAGCAGAATCTGAGAGGCAATTCAAAAAATCTGACCACAATGGTGGACATATTTCGGTTGTCAGATACAGCAGTAGCTGCTATATGTAATTATCTTTCAGAAGATATGGAATTAATTGTGCCAGCAAATATATTAGATTGGCAAAAAGTTAAAAGGGAAAGACAGAAGTAGAATTAAATTCATGCAAACCCGTCAAAAGAAGAATCAATGAAAATCAAATGCATTGGTGTTGATGGCAAGGTTGACCTTACAAAAAAGGTTAAACTTGTTGAACATCAAGAGAGAAGCAATGGCAGCTTCCTACCTATACTTTGGGCTCCTGTGATATCCCCTAGTGCGTATGTCCTTCAATCACGGCCAAACCAATGGATGGACTTTGCTGAAATTTTTCATGTAGGTTCATATGGCTCCAGAAATGGTTCTGGTAGCATTTTTGTGGGTCCTTAGGGCAATGGAGGCCAATAAATTGCACTTTTAGTACTTCACCTGTACAACCTGAGGGCCAGGGTATTTCGGATACTATACGGGTTCTTTGATAATTAGGGAAGCGGTGGTGGAGAAATTTAACGTGCCTCAGGTACCAGCAGCTCCCAACCCGTAAGCAGAGGTGTATTCTAGCATATTTGAAGGGGTTATTGGTACTTAGAAACACGGCGGCGGTAAAGTTTAAACTGTATTTCGGTCCAGCACTTCACCTGTACAACCTGAGGGCCGGGTGTATTTTGGGATATTAAGAGGGTTAGTTGATGCTCAGGAAGAGGCGGTGGATAGATTTAACTTGCATCGGCCTCAGCAGTTAACCTATATAACTCGTGGACTGGGGTATATTTTAGAAAATTAGAAGGGTTCCTTGGTGCCTAGAGAAGCGGCGGCGGTAGTGTTTACACTTTAATTTTGCTCAGTATTTCTCCTGGTCAACATGAGAGCAAGGGTTTATTTTGTGATATTATAAGGGCTCTTTGATGCTCAAGAAGGGGCGGTAAGACTGCAAGTTTGGGGTCTGACCCAGAAATAGCAACTACTTTGTCATGGCGCGAAAGAATAGTGCCTATATATTATGAGTATAGTCACACTCAAACTATTCAACTGATAAATGTCCTGGGCAACGCCTAGCAAATCTACTCTAGTATATAATTAAATGCAAAGGATACTGAAAAAGTGACCGCCAAGGCTCAAAAGTTGAAAATAGTGGATAAAATAATGCAATTAAGGATACAATTTATGTTAGGAAAGTATAACCCCCTTCCCCCCAGAGAATACTCATTCTCAGATGAAGAAGAAGAAAAACAGAAAATGTGGGGAAAACATTATTTTTTGTGCATTATTAATTTATTAACTCACCAAGAGAGGATCAATAAGTATATTGCCGGTCTTTATTTTAAAACACAGCAGTCTATGTAAGCTTAACAAGTCAGCCTTAAAAGCAAGTTAATCTATGAACCTTTCAATAGATGTACAGATGGGGCCAATGATGTATTAAAATGGGGTGCTATTTATATCTACAACACCAAGGGATCCCAAAAGTATGAAAACTATAATTCGAATTGCCACTCAAGATGTTGTTTGCATATTCCCATTTATTTACTCTGGAATAACTTACAATGAATGTAACGGATGTGGCCAATAATTGGTTAAAATTTGTGCAAATATTACTTTAATAATGGTTTTATTTACTTAACAAACAAAATGAGTAGAAAAATATATTATTAATAGGTTTTGTAAAAAAAAAAAGAAGAAAAGGACTTCTTCTATGACGTCATTTTGCCTTGTCTCATCGGTTGAAAGGAACGTCTTTGCACTACGTATTATGTCCGCTTAATTCAAGTAACCGTTAGTACAGGTTTGACTATATGATGGAATAACTATTTACGAGTTTTCCCCAGAAATTTAGTCGAAGTGTAAACCCCCGGGAAATCACGGGATCTCGAGAGAGAAACCATAATAGTTACATATATATATATATCAGAAATGAAAAGCCAAAAAGAGTTTTTTTAATATATATGCATAGTTCTGGTGCCAAGTATATATATATATACATATATTGTGGGTATAGTCATTGTACTTCATTCCATAAGTATTCCTCATTGTATAATAAATATTCAAGTTGGTTTATATATGTACATATATGTAGTCACCATATAAATAGATTCATTCATATATATATAATTTATACAATTAGTTCATTCCCTTTCTATGACTTGAAACTTGACAAAACGGAAGATAAAATTTGATAAGGGAATGAAATATTTTCCCTTTAAGGTCTTCATATCCCATATAAATAAGCATAATCCTTTTCTAATAAAGCAAATAATTGAGTTATTTAAAGTGATACATATCATGAGACTATTAGGATATATCGTATCGCAAAAGGCCGGATTTAGAGTTAGCAGGGCTTAAGGCAAAAGATAAAAATGCTACGCTCTTTAAGGACGTTACAAGAATTGTTAAATGTTTGAGAAAGACCGAAATCCTCCTGATAGTAAATTTTTAAAAAAGTACGTGTTAATAATCTTGCAAAATATTAGTGCTTATACTTAAAGTTTTATAAAGTATGATCTTTATGCTTAAAAAAAACATGGTAATTTTGACCATGTGAAGAATGTTTTGGAAAAGAGTAGTTAGCTCACATGATGTTTCATTAGATCACCTATGAGAAGAAATAAATAAATATAAGTCCTACTCCATATCCTTTATTTGGGAGGGGGTTATAGGTCCTCCTCAAGCCCCCCTCTGTAGAGCCTCTGGAAATAATTTCCTTATGAATAAAAAAAAACAGTAATTAAAAGAACAATCATAACAGCATTGGAAAATAAAAATAAAACTGATCTTTTTGAAATTACAAAAAGTATCACACTCATATAAGCTCATATTTTTTACAACTTTAATTGTAGTTGGTAGACTTATCTCTGTAGACAAACATGTCGTCACCCAAAGTTATCAACATATAGCTAGTAATTTGAACACATTTCCATCTTTTTTACATCGCTAAGGAGTGTACTTTGGTTCTTTTTTTTTGTATTTGACATTTTTTTCAATTACTTTTTTTTTTGTTTTATTAAAAAAATTTGATATGTTTTGCGAATTTGACATTTTCGATGGAATTACCTATAAAAAATTATGAATTATGTTTTTATGGTGGATCCCTACTTTTTTTTTATTTTTTTGTTCAATCGCAGGACGTCGAAAAAATGCCTCCTGAAACTGGCAATAAACATAACGTCATCCTCTAAATTCAAATGACTTGGAATCCAATCATTTTTTTAAAAAGAAATTTGATTCAAAGTCTGCTTTAGAAATAAAGTACATAAAAACTACATCCCTGCATACAGATAAGGGCTTTCCGATTCCTCATATGGTTCACACTAAGCCAAAAAGCGAACTGGTCAATTCTTGAAAGGGCTCTAGAAGTCCACCAAAGCAAATCGGGGTATATGTTTGGAGGAGGTCCATCAAAAGGAGGACGGTGACCAGGGCCATCAATGACGACATTGGCTTTAGTTCCGATTAGAGGGGAAGGCGCCACCTTCTGTCCACGAAGATGAAGGACATCAGGTAGCAAAGAGGCGAGAAACTCCGCCAATTTTTTAATGAAATCCACGCATCATAAAACAATTCTGTGATGGCTCAAACTTCACCTTGGACGCTGCTTACAATCCAAAAAATGACTGTTGACTTGATAACCATTGATGGGAATGTTATGCCGTGCCACATTTTTGACAACGGACTCAAGTAGACCCCCTCAGTGCCTTGCACCTTCTTAAGAATACTGTGGCTGATCCATATACCCTCCAGATGTAAGGTTCAATTTTTTTTTTTTTTTGTTCAGTATATATTAAGTTATTCAAGAGTTTTTGCATTACAAAATATTTTTTTTTATGAATAATAAACTCTTAAGATTATTTAAAGAACCTTGTATTATCTTGAAAGACGTACAGCTCATGTCAAAACAGTACATAATCCATCAAAAAGTATTATTAATGTTATATTTAATTACTACAAATAGCATCTTACCATATGTACTTATTATAAAAACTGTCAGAAACATTTTTTTAGGACGGGAAAACCCCACATAAAATATTCCCACATATTTTACTAAATATGCACTATTTTCAATAAGAAATTTTGATTATTTTTATATACATAACTTGGGTCAAACCTATAAAAGGATTAAAAGTATTCAAAAAATTAAATTATCGAAAACCAGATGTAATGCAAAAAAATTATTTACAAATTTATAATCCACCCTTCAAGTGCTACTATAATTGAATATACAATGGTAAATACTTTTCTTTGCTGCTTGTGTAACCCTTTAGAGTCCAACGTTCCCATTTTGGGAACATGATTTTCTAAGGCTATATCTTTTTTCCATTTGGTTGGAAAAAAATAATTATTTTGTCTAATCGGTTTATTAATACTTAGAAAATACATCCATATTAATAAATAGTTTAAAAATATATATTAACGTGCTGCTATGTTTGCATGAAGATGAAAGTAAATTCAAAATTTTATGTACTATTTTTGATTTATTTTTTTGAGTAGTAAAAAGTTATAGATATCAAATTTACTTATCCATTTTTTTAAATAAGTAAATACAATAGCATTTCCCACAATGTTTAATAATTTATAAATTTGGAACTTGTTAAAAATAACATTAGAATCTGTTGTTCCCAAAATGGGAACGTTGGACATTTATAGTACTGAAAGATAAATAATAAATTAGAACAAAGGAAATTTTCTGTTTCAACACGTCTCCATTTTTGTTACTTTCATTGCCTTGCAGTAATTAGAGGTAGTAAATGCCCCCATAGAGACAACATCTGTCAGTAATGGACACCAAATCTTTCTATGGAAAATCGATTTTTAGCAACAGCAAGAGATTTAATTGAAGAGAATGCTGGTGATGATTTGCATATAGTTGTGCTTCCTCCTGAGTAGCGGACCAAGGTAAGGATATTTTTTACATAATTACTTTGAAATTGTTATCGAAGTTTATAATTACATTTGAGACAAAAATTACCCCAGGTAATATTAATGTGTATACTAACATTCAGGTAACGAGAGTGATGAAGAGCGTTATGATAATATTCTTGATAACGATTACATAGCTTATGAAATTGCTGGTGAGGTTGAGATACATGGAGAAGATTCAGAAGAGGAAAACAATGCAGAACATGGAGATGATGATGATGTTACGAATACAATTAGTAAAAGATGGAGAAAAAATGGAAAAACATTTTTTGGTAAACTTGACCCAATTCTAAAAAGTGAGGTTATTAGTGAACATGCAGAAGAAAGTATGCATGCCATATGGCCATTAATTTTCACAGATGATATGATATCACTAATTGTGGAATAAACAAATATGTATGCACAAAGAGACAAGAATGTACCGACATTCTCAGTAGATGCTAGCGAAATGAGAAAGTTTTTAGATTTATTGATTATTAGCGGCTATCACTGTCTTCCGTCAGAAAAAGACTATCGGAGCACTGCAGATCACATGGAAGCACCTATTTTCTCAAAAGTAATGAGCAGAGATCGTTTCCGTATTATAAAAAATATCTACATATTTTTGACAATTTTCTGCCCCATTCGAAAGTAGAAAAAAAATTCTCCCTCTATTTGAAAATGTTAAGACATAATTGTCAGCAATTTGGAGTATTTTATGAATAATTGAGCATTGATGAATCTATGCTTCTGTACCACGGTCTTCATAGTGCAAAGCAATTTATAAAAAGTAAACCTGTCAGGTTTGGATACAAACTGTGGATGCTCTGTAGCTCTGATTGTTTTCCTTACAACTTTGATATTTACTCTGGCAGAGATTCTAGCCGAAAGATTCCTTTAGGATCGCACGTTGTGAAAAATATGTTTACTCCGGTTTCAAACAAAAATCAACATGTTGTCTTCTTTGACAATTTTTTTACGAGTCATCAACTTCTTACTAATCTTGCAGAAGAAAAAATTAGGACATGTGGTACTCTAAGAGATAATAGGAATGGTCACTGTCCACTACTATCAAAGAAAGAATGCAAAAGGAACCCAAGGGGAACATATGCTTTTCGGTCAGATGGAACTGTTGTTTGCGTCAAATGGGATGATAACTGTCCAGTTACTGTTGCAAGCAACTGTTACGGAGTGTTTCCCATACAAAAAGTTGAAAAAAGAGTTAAACATGAGCACAAGAAAACAGTTGATCAACCGTATCTGATAAAAATGTATAATCAAGGAATGGGAGGCGTAGACATCTGTGATTGACTTCTTGCTTCATCTCGACCACGGCTTGGATAAAAGAAATGGTGGTGGAATTTGTTTGCACATGTAATAAACCTATCCATTGTTACTGCTTACAGATTCTATAAACATGTGAACAAAACAAACACAACTCATTTGCAATTTAGGAGAGAAATCACAAAAGCATTAGTGAAGTCGGAAAATATCAGAAAGCGCCAAGGAGGACCAACTGCTCCACCTAGCGTGGCTGTAAGATATGATGGAGTCAACCATTTCCTAGTGAAATGTAAACAAGGTAGATGACTGATGCGTCAAAAAAACATAAGACTGAAATGCACAAAATGTGTAAAAAAACTTCACAAAGGATGCAGTCCTAATTATCATGACCAAAAGTAAAGATAGTAGTAATTGATGTTTCTACCAAATATGGTAATTATTGTAAATGGAAATATATTATATTTTTTATATATGTGTTAACTAGTACTCATATATTATGTGTAAAGAGTTATCTATATATGTCAGTTGTAACGTTTGCTTATCAGGAGTTAAAATAAAGTTATGTTTGAATTGGACTATTCTTTATACCTTGAACGTCCCAACGTTCCCATTTTGGGAACATAGCAAAAAACCATGAAAATACCATTTAAAACAAAAAATGAATAAACACAATTCTTAGTGGGGTCAACACCTATGCAATACCCAAAATTCAAGTTACTAGATCAATCATTTCTATGTGCTGTTCTTAAAAAGTTAACTCATAACATTTTCTAAAATATTCCAGAAAAAGTAAAAAAAATATAGATATATATAAAATAATATAGATAAATTGAGAATTTCCATTAAAAATTTAGAAAAAAATTGTGAAAAGGAAAATTGTCACTTTTTTATAAGCAATTACCCAAAAAAAAAACCCTGAAAATTAAGTATCTCAATTTGTTACTTTTCTGTTTATTTAACGACATATCTACGGTATGTTTCAATATCACTCGGACAATTTTTTTTTTTTTGTAAATTAATAATTTAAAAACTTTTTAAAATAATTTAACATAATTCATTATAAAAAAATGTTAAAATATATATATATATAGAGGTATTAAGTTCCCCCAAAAAGCCGTTCTATCCAGAAATATATTTTTTCTAATACTTTTCTAAGCCACTATCGATCGACAATGCCATTTTGGCCCAGTGATTATCCACTGAGGTCTTCAGGCTGATTATATTTGGATGGTAAGTATCACAGGCATTTTTCTCAATGGTGGTATACAACGAGTAGTCTAGAGGGTGGTTAAGTTTTGGTGATGACGGAAGCCAAAGCTTATATCAGTAAAACCCTGCTGACCCTGGGTCTTTTAAAGTAGGATTGAACTTTGACTTTTGAAACATCAAATAATATGTGTTTAAATAATTTTGAGGTTTTTGGATATAGAATAACAATTAAAACAAATTATCAAATATTTTGACTCAATATTGTACATATATATATATAAACACATGATTTATGAGAGTTATTCATCATATACATTTTTTGATATTTTATGAATAGCAATTTATTATATTATACATAAATATGAAAGCAATTTAAAAAGAAATATTCACTATTTTGAAATCGATGCATAAAACATCTGTAAAACAGTTTGTTTTATGAAAGATATTTTAAAAAATATCATTTGAGGATTAATTAATTATGTAGACATTCGTTGAGTTGTGGAAAATATGTAGTTACTGTATGCTAAAAAATAAACGGACAAATGATATGGCAATCATGACAATTTGAAGAATTTTAAAGAGAAGATCAGTTTAGCTGTCATGATATTCATTTGATCAGCTTTGATAGCTATGAGAGGAAGCAATTGTTAGAGTTGTAGAAATTATGACCTGCCTCTACGTAAGAAAACAGACGAAAGTGTACGTAGTAATCTGGACAATTTGGATAATGTTTGGGAGAAGAGCTACTTAGAAGTCATGAGCAGCTGTTATATGAACGAAATAAACAAAAATTCACCTATGTATGAAGCATGGACACAGACAGGAATTACTCCGATTAAGATACGAAATTATAGTTCAAAAAGAACTCCCACTTATAGTTCTCCAACAAATCATCAATATTACTCTTCGTCTTTACTTCGTCGTACACACTCTCAAGTAGTTACTATACACTTAGATGTTTTCTCCTATTAATAAAAAAATAATGATAATTATAAAAAGACTTGAGATTGTTTAAGTTAACAATTTGTACAACTTTGGGGATTATACACAAAATCTCACTCAGTATTGACATAGCCAGAAATTACTGCGATGTCAGCCTTCAATTCTTCTTTGAGTAAAAAAAAACACTTACCTTTATGATAACTTTCCAATAAATCCTGAATGTTAATATTTGTTTTTCATGAACACACGGACAAGTGAATCCTTTATGTTTAAAAATTATCTCTTCAATAATAATAAAAACCATCGAAGAACTTTTCTCAGATTGCCAACTAAAAAAACTCTGACAAGCGTTTTAGGTCATATTTCCTGCAACTCTAAGTATGCATCAAAAAATAAATTGCAGTGAATAAAACACGTTTCTATTAGATCTTAATTGCCACGATCGAAGAACTGCTGATTACGTTAAAAGGATGTAGGTATCTATTTATGTACAGTCATCATTTTATACCTATTGTATATACACTTAAGGCAAATATGGGCTCTTTAAAGAGGTAAAAGATTTAATTTAATTGCAGGATATTTAAATTGCATAATCCTTATAGCATTTAACTCTAGCATAGAACCATTTAAATGGAAATTTATCATATGGAAAGCTCAACATTTTATAAAAGAAATATATCTACAAATTCAGTAATCTATAATGTAGTGATGCAATTTGACCGATTATCCATCAATTGACGGTTTATTTATTATTTTCTTTAATAAAGGCTAAATACAATTAAAACAATCCAAAAAACTGTAGCAATACTTATAACATTGTGAAATATAATTGGTAGCTCTGGCAAATCCACATGCTATCATTTGTTTTGAGTAACTATTCAACAATGGAAAGCACTTGTTACATATACGGAAATTGTTAACCTTTTGAAGAAATGAATGATGAAGCAACCAAAAGAAAAACCACTTCTTCTATGATAAATCCAACAATTTAAACTATGAACTTATTTTTATCAAGAATTAAGAGAAGCATTGCCCAAAATTTCATTGTAACCACAGTAGAAAATGTCAACGAAAAGTGTCCGTCATCTAAACACCCAGAGCCTCAAACATTAAAAGCACATTTGAAGAAACTTTTTTTTTATAAAAATAAATAACTTATACATACATTTAACAATGACTCCCCAAAAAATTGATGTAAGTATACATCCTCAACTTTTTTATTCTTTTAGAGTAGATTGTTGATTGTTTTTTGTTTTGTTTTTTCAATATTTTTATGACGTTGCAAGCACCAGTGAGTTCAAATACAAATTTAGTATACTAATGATTTATCTCGGTATCACTATTCATATACCAAACAATACAAATATGAAAAATTACCATTTTCAACCCTCTGGTACGTAGTTAAATTTAATCCGAACCAAATATTTTTCATTTGAAAGTATTGATATCTTTTTATTTATATTAGTTTTTCCGTAGTTGCAACATTGAGTACAGTATTGTATTGATATTGGACTTTTATTACACCAATCACTTTTGTTGATATTATTTATAGACAAATTACACGGATTCATAACAAATTAATTACAATTATTAAATACTTTTTACTTTGTGTTTGAATAATTCCATTTATATTCTTAGTAGGGATCCGATTATTATTTATTATTATTATTTAACTATTCATTATTTTTCTAAGTGATGAAAAAAAAATAGCCTGCGCCCCCCTCCCAAATTAAGGATAATAGTACATTTATTTTTACAAAAAATTTAATATTTTATATTTAATTTAATTTTTAAACTTTTCTTTCCACAAAATTTTATTTTCTAGGAATAACTATGTTGTTTTTTATATTTTTTTTAATATTTGAAATTTGTTGGCATAATATGTATTTTTTTGTAAATAGCTGTCGATTTTTGAATTTTTTTTTCCCAAAAAATGAAATTTTTTGTGACCAACTATTGATTTTTGAAATTTTTTGTGATCAACTATGGATTTTTGAAATTTTTTGTGATCAACTATTGATTTTTTTGAAATTTTTTGTGATCAACTATGGATTTTTGAAATTTTTTGCGATCAACTATGGATTTTTGAAAAATTTTGTGATCAACTATGGATTTTTGAAATTTTTTGAGAATAGCCATGGGTTTTTAATTTTTTTTTCCTAAAAACCAAAAAAATATATACATATATATAATCATGTGGATGACCATGATAGCAAAATCGTATTTTTTAACTATTATTTAAAATATTAAAGAATCGGTATCGGGATTTTTCTTTAATAGTCCCATCACTAATTCTTAGCTATTGATAAAACATAATTATAAATAAAGACGATAAGTTGATTCTTATTCATGATGATAAAGAAGTAACTATAAATATTTAAATTATTCTGTTATATTTGTATAGTACTTAATATTTCAAACTTTTAATAAAAGTGACCCATATTGGAATTATTCCATTATGAGTCATTTTTGACACAGATATGAATAATTGTATGAATGAGTCACGTATGCATTAGGGGTTAAAAGAAATTTCATATTTTATTGCTCGATCAAAATATTTAAAGTTCTGCATGAAAAATCTCTTGAATAGTTCTACAAATTACACTATGCAACAACATTTTTAACCACATTTATTATTGTGATTTAAGTAATAGAACACGGAAATGACCAATTTGAAAGATTATTTTTATATTTTATGGCTTCAATCACAATTATAAATGTTGTTTTGAGTCGGTGGTCATTCCTATATTTTGATTTTGTAGTATAGTATAATGAATTCAACACAAAAATAGTTGAAAAAGAGCCTTTACATTAAGGGATATCATATAGCTATTTTTTGCTATAATGGGATATATTAAATAGTTTCACATACACCTGTATATAAAATTTAAGTTTGGCAATTAAAAATTAGAATTTAGAGTACACTTTACGCAGGTGAAAAAATTCAATGTTGAGATTATCATAAATTTACATTTTAATGATCCAAATAACCTTTATGGTATGTAGTGGTAAAAAGAAATTACATTGATCATTTTTGGGGTTATTTTTATCCGTTCTACATAAATCCATTCAAAACAGAAAAAAAGAATAAAAAAATAAAAACCGTGCCATTAATTAAATTGTCCTCAGGCTCTAAAAGATCCTTTGTCACTGAATTATCCTTTTCATCACTATACTGTTCCATACTTGTGTGCTCAATAAGGCCACAAGGCATTCTCAGTAAAAAAAATCTCGAGATTAATTTTTAAATAAAACTTTTTAATTTGTTATTTTTTTACTCGTATGACATACTAAAATGGTTTATGCAAATACATTATAGTTGTTTTAAAAAAAATAACTATATGGTTATAATTTTATGCTTTGGTATCACTTGATTAATAAAATTGATCTAAAAGGTAACATTGGATTTGGATCTATTCTCATTAGATTAATTAGGTAATTGAAAAGTTTTTAGTCATCAGACACTTCAAACAAAAAATGTAGTTAACAAAAGTACATTAATTTTCCGATAGATGGCTTTAGTAATGTGAATATCGCATTATATAAGTACAATCGGCTTACGCTAGATGTCAGTAGAAAGATAAGATTTCGTAATAAAAAAATTCCTAATAATTTCTTAGGCAGTTTTGTGATTATTTGTCTTAATATAGTTTGAGTGTGCGTCAAAGTTGGACACTAGCAAAGAGAAAATACACCCTATTTTACAATTCTTATTAGATAACTTGGCGAAAACGCAAGGCAAGTGCCTGAAAATGTGTATGGCGTTAATGATCTGGATACTGTAACAGGCAATTACTAGCAATTTCAGTCTCTTCAATTCCATTCCAACAATTTATATTTCAAAGATGCAAGGCCAATTGTCGAAAATATGGATAAACTAATGGAAATCGTCGATTCCGACCATCATGAAAGCACTGTTTTATTGCCAAGGAGATAAATATTAATATGATATTTCTTTAAATCCATTAACAATAATGAATTTCTCTTTATTACTGCTAATATACAAGGTTAATTGATGCTAAGATACTTTAGGAGAAATCTATTAAGGAAGTCTTTTTTCAGTATTTCAGGGTTCTAAAAATCATCCCACTTAAAAAGAAACAAATAAGATATTGTAAGGTTGATATTTTAAAGAAAGTAAACACAATCAAATGTGGTCTAATGCCCACATTTTTTAAGCATGTCACCGCACTAAACTGTCAAATTTAAAATTTTCCTTAATCAAATTTAATTAATTGCCTTGCCCTTTAATACAGGTTTGACTCAAATTAATTAAATGATTAATTTATTTTTCCTATTGTAATCATTAAAGAGTTAATTTAGAGGAATAAAAATAATTAATTAGTTTTATGCGTACAGGCAACAATGCTTATATAGGTTTTAATTGAATAAAAAGTATTCACCCTTCGATTTTCTCTATATTCACGTGAATGTATACTGCTCATATTTAAATAACATTCAGTATTTTTCGTATAATTAGTAAATGGTTTATTTACTTGATATTCTGTAGATTAATAAAGGATTTGTTATTTCTTTATTTTGTAAACAGCTTACTCATAAAGCTCTTACATTATTATATATTATTTTGTATAAAATCAAAGAAATTTCATGCTAAAACATTAATAACTGCTATTTTTTTGGAGCATGAGGAAAGAAGTTTAAGGATACAATTTTTTTTCAAGCTCAACATAATCTCAAAAAGTAAAAGTTCAGGGAGAACTTTAGTATGCTCCCTGAATAGTATCCAGGAGCGGGGAAGAGAAGAAGAATCGGTTCAATACAAGAAAGGCATTATCCATGGAATAGTCACTATTTTCCTTTTTTCCTCGCTAGGGTAAGATTCATCTTTTATTCTCCCTCTTATTAAGTGCATCATCAATCAACATCCATTTTGAACTTCTAAACGGTGTGAGTTGTATTATTATCATGATTGAAGTGAAACTAAGCAATCCCAAGTCTCCACCCACCGGATCCCAAAGGGTCCTATCAGAAAGTGCAAATAGATTGCTCCCATTACGAAAGTACGAGACCATTACGATTATAACAAACATTCAAAAGAAAGTTATAAAGGTTTGTTCCCTTCATTTTCAACCTGATAACTTGACGTATGAGTCCAAAGATTCAAATCCCAGACGGAAGAAAAAGGAAAAGCAAAATGGAAGGGTTAAAGAGTCTCGATTAAAAGAGGATGCCGTTCCTTGAATCTATCCACACTTGTCTCGCTATATCTCAGCCCCTCTATCATCAAGACGCTCAACAACAGCGGCTACGTCTACACATCGCTTCCAGAAAGAGAGAGAAAGGCAAGAATCGGCTTGTGAAGCTTTTTTCGAAGCTGAAATATCCCTCCGTTTAAAACTGGCAGCTCCTTGTTGAAAGGTAACTGCCCAACTCACATCTCATACATAATTATATACATTTAATGCCTAGATCGTTATTTATAATCTGTATTGTCCTTTTGAAAATAATTTTACTCATCTCACTTCAGAAGAAAAACTTTATATACCTTGTGGTTTTAAAGTTCTTCAAATCAAGTCCGGGACCATTGATATTCTCCTATTTTGTGAGAGTGAAAATGGACCCCATTGGTGGAACGAGGGATCCCTATTAAGGACGATTATACCTTCAGAGCTTTCATTAACGGCTCCATAGTACCTTTTTATTAACTCAAACACATTGTTAACAAAAAGGAATACTTACGAAGACTCTGCAGATCCCTAACATCTTGTCTCTGGTGAAAAGCATCAAAATAGATAAAGAAAAATTTCCAATAAGGGAGGCTATCAAAAACTTACAAGAAAAAATTAAACACAGTGTTCTTCCCGATGACAAAAATATGAAAATGGAATTTGCGATCGGGCATTGCAGTTTGACTCTCGGAGCTCGAATATATTCACCGAGCTTGTTATGTGTATTAGCAGTACTTAAATTAACTTCCTCTGCATGCTATATAACTCTTGTTAATGAACCATTTTTGAGTTTTCCATCTCCCGGAAACCTTAACCAATGGATGCAACCTTTCAATGTTGGAACAGGGTTTCATATTCATACGAAGACCTACCCCAAGTGCAGAGCCCAAGACCTGAATGAACGAGAGTGTGTGGTAATTCCCCTCCTTGATGAAGTTTATTGTGATCAAAGAGTCGAGTTTTCGGGAGGAAAAGTCAACGGATTAAGTGAATGTTACAAAGTGACGAAGACAAAATTTTGTGGGAAGATAAGTTATCTTGGCGGTTCCTTTCATGATATTTGTTATATTCAAGAGAGCCACGCCTTGAATAGTGACAAAATAAAATATATAGTTGTACATTGACTCGAGACCTTGAATATATTGGATTTCACGTTGTGGCTTGTGGAGTCGATAATCATGCAACTAATTACAGTTATGTCAAAAAGGAATGTTCTGCTAACAGGATATTCTCTCATCCTAATAGCACTGAACGGAAATTTTTCAGAATCTTTGACCCAACTCATCTTTTCAAATCTATTTATAATAATTGGATGGTTGCAGTAATGTTTCTTTTCCCACGGTTTGTTTCTCAGAATATGTGGTCTCCAAAGTTTGCTCACATCCGACAATTATACAATATCGAAATTAAAAAAAGGGACCTAAATTTTTTGGCTTTTACTGAAAAATGTCCAACACCACAAAAGTACGGTGGCTGGTTTAGAGTGGTATGCAGATCACGGTTATCCTCATTTTTGTCAGACCGCCCCTTTTATACGCGTTATTCGACAATGGTGGAACTGCTTGAATATTAAGGAGTTGAGTGTTGCTGTAAGACTTCGAGATCCTTCAAGAGAAGCGATTTTGGGTGAAATTTATTCTACCATTTCTTTTCTTCAAGATTTTTCTACCTTCTTTAGTGATTGGGAAGAAATGACCAAGGAGGTTGAAAAAAAAAAGACAATTACAAGTGTTCATTAACTCCTCAAACATTTTACTCCGTGCATCATTCAATTAAAGAAGTACCGGCATTGGCACTTTATTTGATAAATGTCTGGAACCTTGATTTTGTTCTCACTGGAAAATTCCAGTCTGATTACATCTAACAAAGATTTGGACGTTATCGAATGATGGCTGGGGCAAATTACTACATTTCAATCAGACAACTTCTCCAAGCTGAAAAAGCTCTTCGTTTGAGAGCCTTTTTTAAGTACACAAAGGTTCCAATCACGGAGCTGTCAAATATATTTGAAGAAGCTAACGACCTAAAATATGAGAAAGACTGGGATTTTGCTTATGAGTTCTGCAAAGAAATATGCAACTCCGAAATGGGATGGATTTGCTAACGAAGATAACGCTTTGAATACGACTCTTTATTATATCGGTGGTTTTATTGCAAGATCTGTTTCAAAAAAAATCTCTTGTTCTGGTTGCTGGAGTATCTTAGTTGAAGAAAGCTCTTTCAACTTGACAAGTATCCAAGCCACAATGGAAGAAGAAGCCGATAAAATAAGTCTCAATGATTTGGTAAATAGAGGAGGGCTGATTACTCCGTCGAACTTGCTTTTTTTTGACAATTTTCTTCTTTGCATTATGAAGCGGCAAAATTTAAAAGAAAAATTGTACGACTCTTCCTCCGCTACCAATCTATTCAATTGTGTCGTGTATCAAAGAATAATTCGCGACAAAAATGTTTTTCCAATTCAAAATAAGGAATGCGAATCGGGGTACAAGTTCCAGGACTTATTCACCAAGATTTCAAGCAAAGTTTTCAATGTTAACATCCGAAACTTTGTGAGGTCTAAAAATGATGATATCCGCTTTAACCTCAAACGAAAAAAAGAAAAATCACATGGTAATCAAAGAAAAGCTGCTAAATTATCCTGTGAATCTTTTGGCAAATATTTTTTTTTTTTTATTTTCTTTATAATCTCTACTTAGTCTGAAAAGTAAAAGGTGGCCCATCTAGCGGTTGTATTTTAAACTACCACTTTCTTGACACCTGACAGCTGTAGTAACATTCTCATTGTGTCTAATATTTTGTAAAAGGTCTCCGGCTTACAAAATGGTTAAGTTTACGCTCGAAGAAAATTGGGAAATACTGAAGACTTACTTCCAAAATGGAGAGTCTTCAAACGAAACTGCAAGAAAATTACGTCGGTCGAAATAAAGCGCCTTCCAGGCAGTTTGTGGATAAATTTGTGAAGCATGTGCGCAAAACTGGTTCGTTAATGGATAAAACAACGCCTTCCCGTGTTCGTCCAGTGCACTCAATCGAAAACATTGCTGCTGTTGCCGAAAGCGAAAAAACGAGCAAGGAGCTGCCGTTACGGTAAATGGTGAGCCCTATCGAGACATGTTGGAAGATTTTTTGTTTCCCCAAATGGAAAAAGAAGCCATCGACGACATTTGGTTCCAACAGGATGGCACTACGTGCCACACAGCCAACGTTACAGTGGATCTTTGGCGCACAGTCTTCGACAATGGCTTCATAAGCCAAAACGGCAACGTCAACTGGCCACCTCGTAGCTGCAATTTGACTCCGTTGGACTATTTTTTGTGGGGAACCGTCAAGGATAAATTTTACGCCAACCATCCAGAGATGATTGACGATTTGAAAAACGAAATTGGAGTCGCCATTGCAGCTATTGAAGCTCACACAATCGCAAATGTATTGAAAAATTGGGTCAACAGAATGGACTACTGTAAGGCCAGCCACGACGGCTATATGAATAAAGTGGTGTTCCACCATTAACCGGAATGTTGAGGCTTTCAAATAAAAAAAATTATTGAAAAATATCCATCCGTCTTTTTTTTATAGCGATATCAAAAGAAAAAAGTTTCGTGGGCCACTCTTTACATATTATTATTATTAACTTATTAAATAATATGTTGTTCAAGTTGAATTAATTAATTATATAAAATACTTATGTATATACCTATATCATCCATATTTTGTTATTTATTACTCTATTAGTGCTTCAACTCTAAATTCACTTTAATAAGCATATTCTCTTTTAGGATTTACACTCGTACAGGTAAAAATCGGTGTCCATTCCATGGATGTAGCCTTTTTGGTTAAATATTTGGTATCAAGGCTTGGGATTGTGCACCTTCTCTTCCCTCCTATTGCATGACCGGATGGCCTTTGCTCCTTTTATTTTTTCCCGCCTTTTTCCTTTTACATATATTCAGTAAAAATGTAAAAAATAGTTAAGTACATTAGTTCTATTAAAAAAACTATCTTAATAACTTTAATTAATGACGGGAAATTATTTTTTATAAGACTATAAAATATTAGAAATGAAAATGAGCTTTTTTTTTAAAGAAATGTTTGTTTTTATTGCTGTATCAGTTGATATTAAAGAAAAAATCGGTCAATTATTTATTAAGTCGATAAAAACTTTGCAAAGGTTATTCTCGATCCGCTGGGACACACATTTTAGACATGGGTTACTATTGATTAAATACCTTTATTAACATCAACTACTTTTTTATGATTTTGTGTAGGAAGCTTTAAATCAAAGTATCGAAACAAAAAGAGTGTGATCAATATTTTTACAAGGTAGTAATTCTAGCGTTTTTGTACAATTACTCCATAACTAACTTTGTAGCTTCGATGAATTAACCCTTTTTCATTGAATTAATTAGTTAAATGCTGCATAAGGAAGAATAGTGACTGAAAGGGACTGAAAATGATTTGGGGACGTCATCTGTAGTATCATAAAAAGTGACATCTTGGGTGGAGAGAGAAACGCAATAATATCTACCCACATAATTTCATAAATGTAATTAATCTAGAAAGAGTCACCCAAAATCATTCCCTTGTCAAACTATCAACTACTTTTTTTGCGTTCTTTGAGAAGTATGTAAAAAATATTCATTATAACATAATCCTAGAATCCGAGGATCAATCACTGACTCATCCCTAAAATATCCCAAATAAAACATCGTCTTAAATGGCAAACTCTACCTAGAACAAACTATATAAATCACATGAGCTCTGAAAGGTAAATAAAGTTAAATAATTATTAACTTGATTATAGAGTTTTTCAATCAAAGCAAACATTTAACTTTGGTTGGTTCAAACTATGCACTAACGTGTGAATGGATTTACTCTTGTACATGGTTATATTTGATTATAGCAAAAATAAATGGATTAAATGCAAGTATTGAGAACTCTAATATTTTTATATATTTTTGCTAACTAAGTGAATTTATAATAATAATTTACTTATTAATAAAAAAGTTTGTAGTTGTAAGTATAATTATATATTATTATTTTAGAATTTCTGCTTAAATAGCGTGTTTCCCATACTTATCTAATCAAGGTTAGGTAAATTACTCTCAATTTGTTGTCTATAGCCCCATCAACGCCGAAAAGTATTTATTAAAGATTTTTTAACGACATTTTTTATTTATGTAAAATCTATAAAAATAATAGGTAATTTTTTTTCCCCCACGTAAATAGATGTCTTTAGTTGAGTAAAGAAACTGTGTTCACATGATCATACTAAGCGAATATGAATACATTTTAAATATATTTTATATTATCTTTTGTTAATTTTTTCTAGATTTGTGAATAATTCAACCTAAACTATAAAATCAGTGTAGAAAAATTGATAATAATTATGAAAAGTGTAATGGTAAACTGTTCAAATTTATCACACAATTACTATGTGAAGATTATAAAGCGTGATGATATCAAATATTTTCAAATTAAGGAGAAAAGATTAATATGGGAAAGATTTAAGTGTATAGAGAATTGCTGTGTTGATATGATTTTGATAGGCATTAATAGATTAAAATGGACATTCGTTTATAGCGGGCTTTTATGAATGTACTGAATGAGTTATTTAACTTAGTATATAATTAGAGTTGTAGAAAATATGTCCTGCAAGTATGCTAAATAACGATAATCAAAAACCCTGACCGTTTGAAGTATATTTTTAGAATTGCAACTTAGTACCAAGATGTTTTATTATATTAGCAACTATGCGAGGAAGAAGACAGACACAAGGCTCACACTATATCTAGCATGGTCGGACATGAGCTGCAATTAATCTACTCGTAGTCTAATAAGATGTACACTTACATCTCTCCATCAAATCCTTAGTATAATTCTTCATCATCCATTTACAGACAGACTGGTGATTACTTTCTACTTTTATTAGTATCTCCTTACAATTTAAATAATAATTATGATAGGTTTGGAAGAGCGGCCTAAGGCAGAAGAAGCATCGTGTTTGGTTTTAGGAATTATTTCTTACAACTTTCTATATAATCATGTATAAGGATTATGGTTGTATAAAATATGACGACTGTAATACTATTAATATTTGTAACATGAACAGGGTCTTTTTTTATTTTTTCGAAGGTACCCTTCATTGAATTAGTTGTGAGTAGCTATCAGATGAAGGAAATAAATCAAATGTCACTCTGTATCTAGCAATGTGATATAAACAGGAATAACTGTGATGGCAATCATCAATTCTTCCCCTAATCTAAGAAGGACATACTGTCATAACTCCCTCTCAAATCCTAAGTGTTACTCATTTGGCTTTCATGCAGAATAGATTATTTTATTTTCTTGTAGTTTTCTCTGAAGAATGATCTTCTTTTTTCTTTTTTTTTAATCTTTACTTATTATTCCAAGCAAACAAAGAAAAAACCGCCTTACCTGGACATAAGGTGATGAGAGTGAATATAATAGGTGGAAAGAGAAAACGGACGAATCCTTCCGAGCTGCACATGGATCAACAACTAATTGACAATTCGAAAGGGGGAAAACATAAACAGTATTATCCTATTTTCTTTTTTTCTTTACTCGACGTACGATTTTTCAAAGAGGAGCGAGAAGAAGAAGAAAAAAAGTAAAAGAGGGGAGGGAGGGTAACCAAGATAGGTATTTACATTTCTACTAGTGATACATCGAATAACTAAAAACACAGATGAAACTTTTTGATGCGAATATAAAAGCTCGCGGAATATTAACAATTTATAGAACAAAGTTGTTTCGATTTGTAACCCTCTGTTACTTCAATTGTTGTAGCTCATGGACAAACCGCTCGGTAGAAATTATTCGCTTGAATTCAATGTGTGTAGGTTCGCGCCCCGGTCATTCCTAGAGAAGGAAATATATTATATGTATGTAAATGAAACGTCAAAGAACATTCATAGTTCATATTGAATCCAAAGGTGAATATTTATCTCGGGTGTTTTGCCGTCCCAAGTATATTTGTACTTCGTACCTGTTGCAAATCATTGGAGCAATAAGCATTAGTTACTAAATTGAATACTTTTTTAGTATCTATTTTTTACTTGTGAATTCATAATCTATAATAGTAACTAAAATGGGCACTAGGTAGAGGGTAAACTTCCACCTATGGTCATTTTTTCCAATATAAAATATTTCTTCATTGATTAAAGTCAAAAATGTGCTGGAGAGTTCCGATATGAATAGAAAAGGAATTGTTTTATAGTTGTTGATTTTTTAATTTAACTAGCAGATTTTCGTTATGATATTATGATCTTTTTTCATTTAAACATGCTTATTTTTTGATTTTTTTTGTTTGAACAATGCATAACAAATGATTGTCACTATTGGTTTATTAATTAATCAATATTATTTCATGATGAAGTTGCGATGTGTTTTTGGAATGAATAGATATAGGAAATGAATGTACAGGGAATAAAGTAATTATGTAATTTTAAAAAAGTGCCATGTTGCATTTATTCATTTATTGAAACTTAATATATACTGCATTCATACTGTAATTTGTTATATATACCACATATTGTGCAGCACAAAGAGATGATTTCAGCTCTGTAACTCAATTTGTCATCAATGATGAGAGAATTTGCCCTTCCGAACTTTTGTGTAACTTGAAATCCTGCCCTTGGAATTTTTTTTGTATATGAAGCATTTTTAATAAACCTACATAATGACACCAATTTGAGCTCTGTACCTCAATATTTTCCAAAGTTATTGCCTATTACATATTTTCACGTTTTGTGCTACCTTGACATCTCAAAATTTAATTGTCTCTTATTGTGACCATATACAGGGTCGACACAATATTTTTGAAACATAATATTATTGCACAAAACGACTGTTAGGTAGCAGTAAATTACTCTAGCATTTTCCAAAATATTGGGCTAGTACTTGAGAAAACTTGGTGCTGACAACAATGGAATCCAACGACTTTAACCCGTCCAACCAGTGGAAACAAATAACCGAGGTTAGGATGATTTGCGCTGGTTTTAAGGACTGTGACATAATGAACAGAAACACATTGAAGACCATCAGGGTCATTTGTCATTTATTTAGCCCACAAGTCCCAGTTTTGGCTGTCTAAGAACTTCGAGGACTACACTAGCTCCAACATTTGGCGTCCCAACAGCCCTGAATACAATCCCTGTGACTTCTATCTGGGGGTGCAGTTGAACGTGAAACCCACCGAACCTCGTCTGGAGTGGCCAATTTAAAGCAACGCATCTCTGTGATTTTCAACAAGTTGCCCAGGTCCAGGCTGGAGAAGGTCATCACCACTGAGAGTGCCTTGTTTGAGTAGAATTTGCCCTAAATCCACACCTTTCAAATAGTTTTTGAATTAATAAATTATTAAAGAATTTCATCATTATTTTGTAAGTTCTTTGAAAAGTGTCAAAAAAATCGAGTCGACCCTATACGATGTCAGTAACAAGTTGGATCAAAATCGATCGGAAACTGTTGCTGTAATCCTGGTGACCAACAATCAAACTAACCAACAGAAGCAAAAATATCATTGGAGGGGGGTAATTGGAGAAAATACTATTATAGTTTGTAAACTGTAACAGAAAGATAATACTAGTCAACGCATTTTTTCGCCACGGATTGAAATGGCGAGTTTCTGATTGTTTTTACTTCAAGAAACATAAAAAATTATATATATAATTCAAAATTTCTGGTTTTCTGGCTTACAGAGAGCAACTTTTCATATAATATAAATTGCCCATTATAGTTTTATGAATAATCAAGTAAAAAACTTTAAATAACGTTAGGAATGTAAATTTTTCGATGTTTTTTTATATTATTATGAAGTTGCATGTTCTTAAATTACGACAAACTATGATTTTTACCATTATCGTCAAAAATGAGGATTTTATTAGACTTCAAAGGAAAGGATTTCAAAAAGCTAACAAATTTTAATTGACCCCGTTACTTAGGATGAAGTAAAGTATTTATTTGCAAAATTGATTGGTTTTGCCTGATCGTTTTCTTATCCAGAATAAAAAATTGTGATTACATATATACATAAACGGGTTTTATTGAAATAGTGATAACGTAGTGTCTTTGGAAAAGGGGGGCACCATTTTCACAAAGGGGGATTTTGAATGTCTTGTTCTTTCACGAACCTAAAATTTGATGCTTTTTAGAATACTTAGTGGCCCCTCCCCCTTTAATAATGGGTTGTAGCTTTGGATTTGTATGAAAAGTTTTGAATACATTTTGCTTTTCGCATGAACAAAATGTATTTTATGCTTTTTTCATTTATTTAAATCTTTTACGTAATTTTGATAAGGATATCCTTTTGAAAATATCTCTATGTAGGCCACAAAACCAAAAAATGTGTATTAAAAGGTTATTTCATGTTTTCAAGATAAAAACAATCTGGAACAACTCATTTCAATCCAAAGGCAAAATTATTTTTTTGATAATTGTAATATGTAACATTGGTCGATTACCATTCTATTTATGTATGGATAGACTAGTAGTTAAAATTACACATTATTCTCGACAATTTGTATAACATTAAGAAAAATAATTATTCATTAAATACAAAGATAGAAAATATACACCCAAGTAAATCAGAAGAAGTAAATAAAAATCAAAAGTGAGTAAATTTTGATTATCAACGTGCTTAAAATTGGATTTAACCCTAAATTTTTTTAAGTGAGTCATTTTTTGTTATTACTAAATATGAATATGTCCATTAATTATTACTTATTATTCAAACTTTCATTCACAAAAATAAATGAATTAAATGTATTTATTGATCCAAATTTTGTGCTGTTTGACTTTCATTGCTTTTTACGTCATTTCTTCTGACTATATCGTCTATGTACATATAAAGTAAGACTTAGATGGACTTTTCTCATTTACATCTACGGAGCTTAACAGGGTGTACCATATCACTCGTTAAAATGTTTTTAGCCTACAATAAAGGATTTTTTCTAGAAACTTGAAAAATTAATTGAAGAAGGTACATTTAAGCAACTATTTGTATTTAAAAAATTCGTCAGATCATAGATGTCTGAAGAACACGACAAAATAATCCGTTTTGAAACATTTATCCACGAAGGATCTACTTCTTCAGAGTTTGAAAGGCGAGTAGGAACAATCAAGGCGAGTGTTGACAATGTAAAAAAGAAAATGAAAGCAGAAGAAGACATGGACAAGCTGGCTTTGACAGGAAGTCTAAATTGGACGCTAATGTTGTGAAGGAGGTTTTCAAGTCCATCCCACTAAAAAGTCTATGCATGCATGCAAGTGACTTCAATTTTTGCAAGATGCCAATGTCTAGTAGCATAAAAAAACAGGGGTTAGGTCTTGTAGCAATATGGTTTCCTGGTCTACACCTCTGTAGTGACCCAGAAGTGTTAAATATATTTTCTTATACCCACAAAGTTCTGTTTTTGCTTCTGTTTCCTTGTCTGTTGGTTCACAGGACGAAGGAAAAGTTACAAATCGGTTTGGTACAAAGATTATATATGGACAGATGCCCTGGTCAAAGTTTAAAGTAGTACAAAATGTTAAAAATACATACCTTTGGTACATATGGAGGCTCATAGTTCAATTTTGTGTCCGTATGCAGGTTTAATAAAGATGCTTCCTTTAGCAAAACATCCAATTAATGGAAAAAATACACTAGGTGCAGGTTTTTGATCTACCGAGTAGCACTCTAGTTGTTATATAAATTCTCAATTTCAATGAACTTATCTTTACGGCATATTTTGTCTTGATAAAGTCAGAGTGTCAAAAAAATTCCGTAACACCCAGTACTGTGTAACTTTTTTCAATTACATTCATATTTCTTCTAATAAGATTTCTTCATTGCTTCATCACTTTTAGTGACGAGTAATTACAACTAGGTTGATGTATTTATATACCTACATATACGTGTATATAAGTCCATTAATGTTTATTTATATTATGACTACAACCATCAGAAATGCCATGACCTTTAAAGGTAGCTTTCTTCAAATTAAGTTTATGTAAGTAGACATGTGTTATTATATAGTCATTTATTTAATGGTGACCTTTTAATGACTTTCCTCTGAAATTGATCATTTCATTCAATTTTAACACATAAATTAAGAAATAAAAATCTAAGTAATCCCAACTGAATATAGTACCTTCAATTTTTTTTTTAATTAGACTGTATTTCTGTTCTTTTTTCTATATGATGTAGCAAATAAATTATGAGTGAGTTTTAAATTAAATGAAGAGCAAATAAATATTTATTAAACTAAAGCAATTTGTTTTGACACTATAAGTTCAAATACCGGCTACAAAAATGGCCAAAAACTTATACCCTTTGCTTGAAGACACAATGTAATGGAATTAGTTATTGAAACTATTTTCCAAGTGTTTTATGAGTGTCACATCGTCACCAGATATTCCTTTGTTTCAAACAAAATTGGTCATTGATCAACAAAACTAACTATAAACCTGGAAATGCAGATGAACAGGAGGTCAGTCTTTTGAAAAGGCATGTGGGATTGGACTATTTAATTTGCAAGAAATAATTTTAAAAAAGATGTTAAAGAGACGGAAACAAATAATTATAAAAACTATTAATTATATTTCTTGGTGATGCCCCTGAGTGTGGAGTTAAGTTCATGTCGCCTGATGCAATTCACTGTGTCTATTTGCTTTCAAAAGTGAGTCTCAAAACTGGGATATTGATATTATAATTCAATTGGGTATGAGGGAAGAACGCAGATTACGTGATATTTGTATTTTCATAGTAAGAGTATGTATCAAAGCTTGAATCAATGCATCTCAGGCCTATAATTCTCCTTTGAACGATCTAATGAAGTTGTTAATCGAATATTCTTCAATTAATAGACATATTTACAAATCTCCCTCTTTTTCATATTCTCTATACATTTATGGTATTTGTCAAAAGAACTCGTTCGACTCACTTTCTTCGATTATAAAGTAAGTTTAACTACAAAAAGAAAAATGATTAATTCTCTAAAAGTTAAGCACAGGAGGACAAAAAACTTAAGCAATGATTTTCATACATAAAAATAAATTTAATAATTTGTAACGAAGAAGTAAAAAAAAAAATTTTGGAAATTTTGGAGCTGCCTTATAGTTTTTAGAAGTTGACCCAGCACTTTGGAATGGTAGGGAAGACTAAATGGAGGCATTGGAAAAAGTTGAGTCGCTCTACGTATACAATGATCTTGCTGAAATTGGAGTGGCCCTCATCACAGAATATAGTGGGTTAATGGCAAATGACTATTCACAGCTTCCATGTCTTCTACAAGTCGTGTCAGACCATGGAAAGATCTACCACAACACCAATAAGAAAATACTTGTCAAAAGTAATTAGTGTTTGTTTAAAACTTATTTAAGAAATTACTTATATCTATTATATTATAAAAAAATATAAATAAACTGGTTAGAAAGTAAAATACATCAATAATTTAATAATTTATAGTGAATAAATGTTGTGTCTAAAAAAGTAAGTACTTGTTCATTTATTTGATATTTGATCAAGAATAAAGATGTATCCAAATAATTGTATTTTTTTGCTGGTTTTATGTGTTAAAATTGAATTAAAATGTCAGTTTTTTGAAAAGGTCATTAAAAGGTCACTAAGGTCATGGTTAATACAAGTGTTTTTTTTTTTTGGTTGATGTTAATATGATATAAACGTGATAGTAAATTTTCATGTTTATGAGTGAAACAGTAGGGTTATAATTAGGTCAGGAAATAAAAAAGGGTCATGTGCTAAATTTCAATCAACTTCAACTGACGTTATTTTGAACATATAAACAATATTTTTGTTGAAATAATTATTAAAATATATTTTATTGTAAATTTAGTAAGCTCAATTTATTGTTTTTACAAAAAAACAGCTTTAATTTGAAGTATGTGAACAGCATTCAAGAAAATACTCTGTTTTTTCTTTGAAAATGTAAATTTTCAAAACTTTAGCATACACTAGGGCCATTGAGCTACCTCTAAATATTTTTCAAAACTGTAAAATTAGGAGCTATTTTTTAACATAAACCACTAACTTTTCCAAAAAAATGGATTTTATTGTCAGCCTAATGTATGCAATAGCTCCTGTTTATTTATATATGTTTGTTTTTTATAATATATAAACCAATTAAAATAAATAAAAAGTTCCAGGATATTAAGTTGTAGAAGAATTAAAACCATAATAAACACATGCAAGTATTTACGAACATAATTCACCATACTCAAATATTAATTAATTTACATAAAAATGTAATTTATAAAAAGTAGTCTTAAATTCATCTAATACTCGAACTCAATAATAAAACTCAACATATAGTTGAATGAAAAACTATTTCTTATACATCTTAGTAGAAAATTATTGAAAACTCAACCCAGTTAGAACTAAAGAGACTCAAAGAAAAAAATAATCACGTACAGCGTCTGGGCGCTGTTTAACGACAAATTTTGAGCGTCTGTGAAAGGTGTACTTTGTTTATTTTTTTGCGGATAGACAGAATTGTTTGGGTTCAATTAAAAAAATACGATGGATCAACCTAGTATTTTTTCCATAATCGTGGAAAAGGCAGTGTCCTTATTGTAATCTACGTCGGACAAGACAATGTTGTAAATCCAAACGTCTTAAACCTGGAGACCCAGGAAGAAAATGTAAGAGTCTGGAGGTGATTATAAAATAATAAGAAAGCGTGTTCCAAAGTAAACGTTAATTTGGTTGTCGTAATTATTATTTTTAACTTTGTTGCACCCAATGTTTTGCCTCCAAGCTCGCAGGAACTCAACCCCATGGACTTCTATGTGTAAAACAAACCAATAGATCCTCTTGCAACAGAAAATCAGAGATGATGTTCAGGATCCAGGAGGAATTCCGGAATCTGTCAAACGAAATTGCCAGCAGACCGGCTCCTGTTTCTGAAGCTGAGTCGAGTCCGTTAATGACGTCGAAGGGTATTATATTGATTAATGTATTTTTTATTCAGTTTTTGTTTATTAAAATCAGATGATTAGTTTAAAAGAAAATTTATTTAAAGAAAAGAAAAAAAAAACGTGTTGGTAGTTAAATAGAGGTTCATTTATTTTCCTACAGAAAGAAATAATACCCTTTATGAATGTATGGATTTAATCAGTAGATGCCTAGACTCCATTTAAATGTAATTAAAGGAACTTATAAAATTAAGTGTAACTTAACAATTAAAGGAACTTAAAAAAAAAAATTAAAAGGAACTTTTAAAAAAACATTAAAGGAACTTTAAAAACAAAACATTAAAGATGTGAATATTGTCTAAATTGCAGTGAATGTAAATTTAAAAAAGGCCTATATATGTTGGTAATCTTGATAGATATGAATCCTCTTTTAAATTATTATTATCTATTTTGAAAGTTGTAATGTATCAGCGAGAAAGAAGCACTACAGTGTATTGTAATCTATGTCAGCGGATATGTCGTCAATACAAGTCGCAAAATTTTTATGATCCTATTCTTAGGCTTGTTTTTTACACTCACGTCAATTTAGCCAATATTCACATCCCTCATAATTTTTCTCTACAACAATTCCATCTCTAACAATAACGCTAGTCAAAAGATGAACTCAACACAGTAAAAAAAAAATTAAAATGATGTTTTTTTAGGGAGAAAGCTTGCTCAGTCATTTGATGGTGTTATAAAAGACAACTCTTAAATTTGCTTTGTTATATAAAGGATAATTTCCTCATTTAAATTTTTTGGAGGGTTATTACATTATCAAAATAATTTTTGGTGACAAGCACTGTAAGAACAGGCTCAAATATCAATTTAGTATAGTATTGTTTTTAATGTGTCAGAATTATAGTACCGGTTTACCCAATAGCGAATTACACAAATAGCTTCCTGAATTGTCACACCAGGGATTCTTAATTTTTTAATTAAGATATGTAATTAAGAATTAAAATTTGAGTACATTAATTAACTTTTCTATTTTATTATTTTATATGAACATACACCATGCAATAAATAAAAGTAGGATTCTACAAGATCTTCGAATTAAGATTATAAGAAGAGATGGATTGAATTATAATATTATTGTTCTATTAAAATAGTTATCGTTCCATTTTGTATATATGTATATCATTTACTAAAAAATTTGAATATACATTTTTTTTAACTTTTTATGTTAATCATGTATTGTGTTTATTAATAATTATTTGGATCTGTCTAGTTGGACCTATTTCATATTTAATCCTATCTTTTCAAAATTGAACTACAAATACGTATATATTTGCAATTATATTTTTTGTTATTTCATTAATAATGCACTGGGAATCAAGTTCATGATTAATTATATACCATAGAGTATATTTATAATATTAAAATTATTTAGGAAATGATTTTATTTATACTCTCCAAAATGATAAAAATAATCAAAAATAAACCATTTCAATCTAAGTGCAAAAATGTAATGACTAGTGCAACTATTTAAGGACCTACAAAATTGAAAATTTTAACACTCGAAACAGTTTTAATTCTAATATACTTACAGAAGAATATGTAAATATATCTTTTGTATAAGTTAATAGATCCTTTTTTTTTTAAATTAAAGTTTACGCAAAATATCAATGGAAGTATAAAGATAGTTACTTCCCAAAATGGTACTTAATACAATTATTCGAAAACATGTGCAGAGTAAAATCTATAGAAAAGATTACAAATGCATTTGTTTAAAGATATTTTCTCGTACTCAAGTTGTAGATACCAATAACCAAAAAGAAAGCAAATTACATATATTTTTGAGTATAGCAGTATACATATACCTATTTCTATAAGAAGTGGAGATATCATATGCAATGTACATATGTCTATTTAGTGAGTATGTGTATTTTTCATGTCTATATACTTAGTACTTGAATGAGTTGTCATGCAGCCTTATAACTAACCATATTTTCATGTAATCAATACCTTCCAAACATTGTATGTTTGAGTTTGTCTAAATAAAAAAAAACTATATGCACTGCATATCTCTCTGGTCAATTCTGATTTTTTTCTACTTTTTTTTTTTTTTTTACAACTCTAAGCTATAAATTAACTTTTTAATACAATCGAATTCGATTCATATAATTAACATTCTATACTCTAATCGGGGGAGGAATAGAATAAAAAATGGACAGTTCATGAAGATATAACATTTAATTTTTCATATTATGGGAAATACGTCACCATAAAAAGAAATAATAGTTTATTCAAAATGAATCTTGTTAAGAAGTTTAATTACCAATTGACAATCCTTTAGTAAGCATAAGATTTTTTGAAAAAAAAAATTTTTTGAAAAAAAATCCAAAAATTAAGATTTTTTCGAAAACAATAGAAAAATTAAATTTTTCAGAAAACAAATTGTAAAATAAAAATTTTTTGTAAAAAAATTAATATAAAAAAAAAATTGAAAAACCAAAGAAAAAAATTTGAAAAAAAATTGAAAATTAAAATTTTGGGAAATAATTTCAAATATTAAATTTTTCGGAAAAAAATTTCAGAATCCATAGTTATTCTCAAAAAAATTTCAAAAATGTAGAGCTGTTCACAAAATAAAAGTTTTTTTTTTTTTTTTCAAAAATCCGTAGCTGTTGTCAAGAAAGTTCAAAAATCCAGAGCTGTTCAGAAAAATTGGACTTTTTTAGAAAAAAATTTGTAAAAATATAATTTCCAGAGAAAAATTTCAAAAATCCATACTTATTAAAAAAAATAATTGAGTTTTTTGAAAAAAAAAAAAATAAATCAAATATTACATTTTCTTGTAACAATAAAATATTCCTTCATTTGGTGATGGGGGGGGCTACAGCCCCCTCTAGCCCTTCCCCTGCAGGCCCTTGATAATGAGCTAGACATTAACAATTAGGATATGTATTGTTTACAATAGTTATCAAGCTTTATTATTTTATAACACACACAGCACAGCTGATTCTGGTTCTTTCCCCTTGCCACAATTCTTAAACGTTGAGGGGGTGATCTTTAATTAGCTGCTGTTTAGCTGAGAATAAACAACTTACAATAGTGATTAAATACTAATTCCATAGTTGCAATAGTTCCTTATATAGTTCAGATGAACTAGCACTGATTAAGTATGTGTAAACATACAATTTACAGTTACAGTGTATTACAGTTACTCCATCGGACATTTGACAATTATCTTTTAAGACCATATACATCCCTAATGTATGTTTCCTTCTCTAGAAGAGAATGGGAATCGAACCTACGCACATGGACCTCAATAATTTCTCCTCATCGTGTTGTGCAATGAGCTACGTTGCTTCATTTTAAAACTTTTCAAACAAATGGGCAAAACACGGCTGTTAGATTGAGCAGATTCTTCATCACAACTTTTTTTCCAAGTAAGAAGTTGCTTTTTATAATAACCCAAATGACGTCACCTTGTCATTGTACGTTATTTCTCTTCGTGACGTATGCAACTTGTTCTTTGCCTTGTTAATTAAGGTACGAATTCATGGAGTCTATGTTGTTAGTTATAGAGTAATAAAAAAGTTTTGCTAAACCACATTTTTGTACACAATATTGATCACGTGGTCACGTTTAGCCACTTGATTTATGGCTTAGAAAAGAATTGGCTAACTGCTATGAAATGATTTTCTGCTTCTTTTAGGAGGAAGAAAGGTTGCAAGATCCAAAAATGTAACGACAAATATTTATATAAATGTGATCTATTATATTTTACACATATGAATAATCATTGTTATAATTTACAAATGTATTGACACCATTAATATAGAGATGTGTCACTTTATTTACAATTATCAAACCTATAACAACTCCCTTTTAGATTTGATCGGTATTTGGGTTTGACTAACCTCTGATTTCTCAAATACATACGTCCACTTTCGCCCTTGGCATCCCCAATTGGGCTTCATCAAGTCCTTCGAGAACTTTGGGACAAATTTTCCTTTGCATTATAGTTCTACAATTGTTCACTAATATTAATCTTCCTCTAGCTTCTTTTTAAACGGATAAACGGTTCCACATTTTCTTGTAAAGATGCGATGGAGGGTTTGGTGGTAATTTCCTGACGTCCTTTCCTTCTAGTAATGACTGGCATACCATTATATAATCTTCGTCTTCTTCTGCTGCGTCAATCATTTCATCTAATTCTTTGTCTTCTTTCAATATTTTATAACAAATGGATTTGCATATTTCGCTTCCCTCAATTTATTCTTCCACAGGTTTCTCAATTGGAGCTCTGCTCAATGCATCTGCGATAAAATGAGTCTTCCCCTTTGTCCATTCTATGTGGAAGATGTATGGGCTAATTTTCAATAAATCTCTGTATACGTGAGTTATTGATTGCTCCCATATCAGTTCCATTAATAATACCAATCAACGGTTTGTGATCCGTCTTGAATTTAAATTATCTTGCTTAAAGATAGATTTTGCATTTGTCAATAGCCCAAAGTATAGCAAGTAGTCCAATTAATGAGTGGCGTATCTTGATTCACTCTCACTTATAAATCTTGACCCGCAGAGTACCAATTGTTGAAATCCTTCTTCTCCTCGCATAAGTGTATATCCTAATCCATGTAGTCTTGATGCATCGGTCATTAATGTTACTTGCTTCTTTGGATCATAGTGAGTTAGGATTGGTGACGTACACACCCTATTTTTTACTTCTTCAAACACCTTTGAGTGATCAGGTAACCATTGGAATACATTTTTGGAACTTATTAATCCCCATAATTGAATTCCTAGGAAGTACAACATACTTTAAAACTGAGTTAATTGGTTTATCAAACCAAAAATACTTTGAAGCTGTGAAATATTCTTGGGTTCAGAGAATTTAATTATTCCTTCAATTTTACACGGATCCACTTTAACACCGTTTTTTCCTATTATGAGACCCGTAAATTTAACTTCTTCTCCAATTTTGATCTTATTTGGATTCAACCTCATCACATTTTCTTCCCATGTCTCAACTATTTTATGCATGTTTTTTATACCACTCATTGCAGAATCACCTCGGCGGCAATATTCATCTCCTGAAGCATTTAAACCCATTGGAGCTCTAGTGAATTGTTTTCTTCCCCAAGAAGTTAGGAATGTGGTTAAAGCTTTGCTTTCTTCATCCAAAGGAACTTGTCAGTATCCTTTTGATGCATCCAAAGTAAAAAATATCTTTGCATTTGGGGGGATGGTATTTGCTACTTGATTTGGTGTAGGATAAGGGAGAATCGGCCCATCTACAAATTTGCTCAATCCTCTATAATCCACCACAATTCTCACCTCGCCCAGAGTATCTAAATATCCTCATCCAACCGTAATTTTGACATTAAATTCGAAGAATAGAATCTATGGAAAGCCTTCATCTAGTTCTTGAATTCTATAAGACTATCGTTCACTTCTAGAGGTTCTGGTTTTAATGAAACATCTATTCGGGTTCTTCTCCGCGACTCTGTAGTAATATGTTGAAAATCATTCTTCCTATTTTTAACATTATGGTTTAATTCCAAAAATGTTTCGCGATGGATTTGAATAGATTTTTGTAATTTAACACACTTCTTGTAATTTTGAGATTCTAAAAGATATTCTATTCACATATCCTCCCATTCTGCACACTCCTCTATGAGGTCCTTGCATTTATTTAATTTAGAGTCAGCCTCACTAAGTCCATGCTTATAAACAGCTAATTTAGCTTGCATACCCGGATCTGTAATTGGGATTCTTGTAACCTCACTATTAATTTCTTTAAGACTCGCAATGGAGTCGATGAAGAGTTTTGATAGATTTGGACCTTTGGTCGTCCATCCTTGAATTCTTCGCTTCTTCTCCAACCATAATTATTCTTATTTAATCTATAATTAAATAATAACACAAATTCTCTGAATTTTTAATAATAAATCCTTTTCGACTGCACTATGTGGTATATTTTATATTATATGAATAATCAATGTTATTATTAATATAGAGATGTGTCCCTTTATTTACACTTATCAAACCTATAGCAATATATAAACCTTATTATGTAGTTTTTTAAAATGTGGGTACAAGTTGTAACTTGTACAAAAAGTATATGGTTCCAGTTGAGAGTGGTATAATGCGTACCTTGTGATGAGGATAATGTAATTATTAAAGCTCCATTAGATGATTTACATACTAAGAAAGAGTGATCATTTACTTTTTTGAGAAAAATTATTAAGTGCCCATAAATCTGTACCAGCTGAAAAAAAGTAATTATTTTTGCAGATTAAAAAAAATAACACATTATAGTATTAAATTTATAACCGTCGTAATGACTACTTTTATAAGTTTTGGAGAGATAAATGATGCTGAAAGGATCATCACCACAACAAGAAAGCCTGCCCCCCCCCCTAATTTAGGACTTTGAGACATCGAATGGGATTGTGGCACCCTTAACTTGGTTTCTTTGGGGCTACAGGCTGAATGGTAATGACTATATTGAAGTGTTTCACGACAAACTGCTTCCTTGGGTGGGAAAAACCTTCTCTGAAGGTCTTCCAGCAGGATTGACCTTCTACCCACGACCAAAATGACCCAATCATTCTTGGTCTATAAACAAAATTAATTTCTGGGAGAGAATAAAGTTACCCCCCAACAGCCGAGACGCTAACCCAACTTTCTAGCTGTATGCTGAGATGAAGGCATGTAAAAAGCAATATGGCAGTGTGATGACCATGAATACAGTTTTAAATAAGGCCTTGATTATTATAAATTCGGACAAACTTTCATCGCTTTACGAAAATCATAGTCTTGGTCACCAGCTGATCATGTTAGAATTTAATATAAATATACTAGGCATCCTTTTAAACAATTTTGTTATGAAATATTTTTTGTAATATGAAGCAATTATGTGGGAGATAAAGGAATGTTTTTATTTGGTTCAATTTAGATTCATTACAAAATACAAAATTACAAAATTGATTAGTTTATACTAGTTATTAATTAATTAAGCTTATGTGCCTTCACAAAGTCTCAAACAATGACACAGCTTTTTAGAAAACAAAATTGGCTTTCTCATTTCGTTGTATCAAACCATTATATTATGTTAGTCAGAAATGTAGGCAAAAATGATTGATTTTTTTCTAAATTAATATTATAAATCAATATCCTTTTTATGAATGATGATTAATGATCATAGCTATTGATAAAACATAAATAGCTGAAATGACGTAATAGTACTAACTAACCAAAAAAGATCAATTTTAAAATTAATCAGGACAGGACTGAAAGAACTACAGTCGTTATAGTTTTTTAAGAATAATCCAACATTAGTACAACATATTGTACTATAGAGTAAATTTTGTGATTAATTATAGTTTTTGGATGTTAGAGAAAAATAACCTCTTGCTACCAGGGGGGAAAAGAGGCCTTTAACTTCCACCACATCTCATTTTGAATAAAAACAACGAAAAGTTGTATTATTATGGTCCGTGCTGTGTTAAGGAGAGGAAACATTTGGAGCACTTTCCCCAGACCCTGCTTTTTAACACACAAAATAAGGGCTCCGCACATTATATAAAAGTGTTATGCTTATAAATTTCAGAAAAATAATTAAGAGACGTCGTGAAAATGCTTAATATTTTATAACTAATTAAAAAAAGTACATATTTCCAAATAAAGAAACGTTTGTCTGTCTAGTCAATCCTCATTTTTGAGGGTGTGCTTAGTATCTTGAAATTGTACGCCTATTTGTTATGCTCAACTGTCCCCGATTGAATGATTAATGAGCATTGGATTTTGGAGATAAAAATATATATGTATGTAACAATACTTGTGTTTACCCTAGAAATGATTGTAGTACATAAAAAACAACCTCATACGTTTTCATTTTTTATTTTTTACTACTAGCTAACAAAAAAAAATAACAAGGGTATTTATAATGTCCGGTATTTTCGCCTTAAGGTATTTTGACTCAGGCCATTTTGCCTCTGGATATTTCGCTTAATATATATTTTATGCAAAAATGAGGTTCATACGTCGGTAGTGTTTATTTTTTGTTTAAATTTATGTAACTTTTATTCCCATAAACGTATTAAATGATTGTTTTCTGTTTGAAAATGATGGAGTTATACTTTTGCTTCATAGTATGCGTATTTGTCAATCCACGAGTATTTTCTGACATGAATATTCTATCATCTCTTTTGATAATTGATAACCGAGAAGTGATAAGTACTTTTTTCGTTCAAATCGTTGTTGCGTCTGTTTATTTTTATTACCTATTTTGTGTCTGGTTTGAAGTCATTACATTGTCAGATTTTGATAGTATTTATTAGGGCTGGGACGGCACACTGAGCCCACAATACGAAATATAAGTATGTTATGTAATATTATCATTCATGAGTCTATATTTTTTTAGCCAAAATATCAGCTTATCTATATTTCCCGTTAATAAACAATACCGATTAGCAGTCACAATATCTCCGGATGTTGGAAAAATTATTCTGCTTGATATCGTGAATCTAACTTGGAAAATATTGGGGAAGTTATTTATATTAACCTGTAACATTCCATTGGGGTTTCGTCAACTGAGATGTGTTTTATAATATTGTAAGCCATTATCTCTAGTTTTGATACAAAAAATGTTTATAATATCAAAAGATGCTTATTGATGAAAATCTTAGCTCACTATCTCAATCTATTTAAAAAAAAATAACAAAATTTTATCATATCAAAATATTTAATACGTGATTATATATATATATATATATATGTACAACTCCAAGAATAAAAACGTACCAAACTGTGGTATAACCCTGTACAGTAATATCCCGAATTTGTGGCATAATTCTATTATTATTCCAACGGAAAACAACCCTATAATCCGTTTTCAAGTAATAAACTTAACATATTTTGATTAAAAAGTTCAAAGGAAATATCAATTTGAACCAAAAACAAATAATCACAACGTATAAACCTCATTTATTCATATTTTAAGGGAAATTTCCTTGAGGAAAATGGCTTGAAACCAAAGTACCTAGGACCATATTTATCGGCTGTAGGAAAATTGTCTGTCATACTTCAATAAATAAAAGATGAATTAGCTTTAAAAGGATCCAATATAGTATTTCCTTTTGTGATGAATTTGATCCTACTTTTGAGTGAAATTTGAATATTCCCTCATATTTTATTAAAATATTTCCGGGTATTCCATAGAAATTTAAACACTTACGTATTCGAAAATTAATGAAGGCTGAGTGATTGAAATTAATTAATAGTTCAATATATTAGAGCATACACAATTAGTTACAAAACAAAACAAACTTGAGCTTTTAGCTGAAGTACAAGTCGAGAAAATGACACTTGAAAGTGATTGACAAAGGTCCATTCGTGGACTCAATGTAATTGGGCATCTCCAGGAACATCGTCTACGCCGTCTGCAAGTCTGAAACGTTGGAGAGGAAGAAGGGCTCTGTCAGAAATGCCAAACTGGATCCGGAGGAGTTAAAGAAAACAGCCCAGGCCAATCCCTCTAGTCCCCGAGGGGCCATACAAGAAATATCGGGGTTTCACACCATTCTCTCCTGAGAGCTATCAAAAAAAGTACTTTGTGAGTGTAAAAATGCCACTTTTGACACTAGCAATGAAAGAAACCCATCTCCTCCGTTCAAAAGACTCATTTGAATGAGTCTTTTGAACTATTTTTGACACTTTTTGCCCCCTACAGCCCTGGTACCAAATCCTTCGACGACACCTTTTGGATCCATGTCGAAGAGAAGACCTGCAGTGTCCGTCATCCAAACACCGAGGCCCTCAAAGTTGTTTTTCAGCCAGTAATATGATGCAATGACAGAGGACTACATCTGCAGAGTGTGACAGGCTCTCAACCGTAGCCGGTAATCCATCATTTTGCTAAGGAAGGCTACATCAATGATTAAGATAACTCAGGCATACATCTATTTATAGTATTAATTTACTTGAAATTTATTGATAATTAATAAATTATATCTTGTTGAAGTTTAAAATCAAGAGTGTTCCAATGTTAATGAAACACTTGGTAACTAAATTTACGTCTTTTTTTTTTTTACTTTTGTTTCCTAAATCAAATTTTGATGATATCAGTTTGACTTGATAGTATTTGTAAAGTTATAGTACTCATACATACAAACGTAAATTGATAGGTATATTCTTTGAGTAAGTATTTCACAAAGAAATAAAACATTCTCATTTATTTTTGGGTTTTTAAAATCACAACAAGGAGTAATCACAATGTTGGATCCTTTTAAAAGTAATTATTTATCATTTGGTGTGGAAAAATAGTAATTATAATAATGATCAAGTCCAATAATGAGCGTTGGAAAATTGATTATTTCAAGACAATTCATTATCTTATTTTCAAAGTACTAAAGATATGTAAATAAAGTGTATTCTCTCGCAGTTATAGCTTCATGATCCATCCAAAACAGATAACATTAACTTACTCCCTTTGACACTGCCACACCTAATTGGTGCTATCTAGTTCCTGAAATGAGGCACTTTTTCTCCTATTTTAAAATATATTAGACTTGAATTTTTTCTTGTTATTGATTATTTATTTGATATGAAAGAAAAAAATAATATATATATATCATCAATGCACCTGCTAGCTTGAGTTGATTTATTGTCTTTCCAAGATCTTTTTCCAACGCAACATATCGTTTTTTATGATACCACAAATGACGTTTATCGTATTGTTGATATTCATTTTCCCTTATGCCCTATGCAACTTCTTCTTCCCGTTTGCCGAATTAGCTTTGTGTATTTAGTTACAAAAGTCAAATTCATGAAGGCTACGTAGTTCCTTAAGGAGCAATATTCAATGCTCCTGAAAAATAAATAAGTGTTGCTATTTCGGACAAATATTAATGACCTTATCCTTATATTGCAACTAGGTTTATAACTATGATGACAACAAATTTATAGTTGACTCCAGAAAATCCTTAACACTCAAATCCAGAAATAAATAGTTAATATTATGGACTTGGAATGAGGGCAAATGGAATCTGAGGATTTTAACACGACTCGATTAATAAAAATTCAAGGACTTGGGCTACACTCAAGAATCGATACCAAAAACTGTGTAGGAAGATTTTCAAACGTCTGAGAAACATTTGGTTTACTCATGAATACGATCACTTCGTATCCGTTCTGTGCCATCTTGTAGATCACTACTTTTCATGCTCAGAATATCCCAAATACATGGGGATATACTTTTTTCAACGAGTTGGAGTCCTTACGATTTCTACTTTCGTATTTTAGCGAAAGCCAAATATTAAAATTTAGAAATTCAATTCTAAATGTTTTATTTCTTTGAAAATGAGATTTTAGAAATTGTCTTCTGTATATTTATAAAAGAGAGATGGGATGTGTGTATGAGTCTTTTATACGTTCCCACACGGTTGAACCTAGGCGGCTGAAGATTTGCATGGTTCTCTCTTTTGAGGTTGGACAGGCTAAAACTGGGGTGTCGATTTTGGGGAAGTCATATAAGGGGGATTTATTCTATACCCAAAACCCAAAAACCTTTGCATCTCAAGGAGACTATATAGGGGGTTAAGTTATTTATCAATAAATGTTTGGCGTTTAAAAATAAAAAAAACTATACGTTTTCTAAATTTATTCAAAATAAAAAAGTAATGGGCTAAAAAGAAATCGGTGAAAATTGCAATTTCGTTTATTTCATGAGCAAAAAAATGAACTTCCAATAGAGTATGGGATTAGTAAATGCAATAAAGTTTTTAGTAATTTCTCTGGAGATTCGTTTTCATCATATAAATTTGCACAATAAAAATTGAAGTTTAACTGTAATATTTGTCATTTTTTGAATAATTGTTCACTTTTTTGCATTTTTTCTCTCTTTTTTTTCCATTTTTTCATCAAACTTCAATTTAAGTTTTTTTAAGAAGAAATGCCAAAAGACGGTGTTTTTGTTTAAAAAATGCCGACGCATAATTTCACTTGGAGTAATTTCAATTTCCAGAAGATTTTATAACATAATTTCAGCAATATTGCCAAAAATGAAACAGTTATGGAGTGTTATTTTTTCCACAGGATTATTCTTCTTTTTGTTTTTGTAAGTACGAAAAAAATATTGGTTGGCTTGTGTTTTTTTACATTTCCAATAAATACTATTAAATTTTTTGTGTGTGCAAAATTTGCGCAAAAAAGTGTTTTGCAATTTTCTTTGCGAATTTCCATTTGGGAGTTTTTTGAAGAAAATAAACAATGTACTTCTCACCTACATAATTTTTAGATACATTTTGAAGGTGATCAAACAAGGCGGGCTTATTCTATACTCGAAAGGCAAAAAATGTTTTTTGGAGCTCAACGAGGTTAGATAAGGTGTTGAATTATTAATCAAAAGGAGACGACCGTCTTAAAAGACAACTATACGAATAATGACGTTTTCTAAATTTATTCATGATCAAAAGAAAAATTATGAGGAAAAATGAAATCGGTGAAAATTGCAGTGTTTTTTTTTTTTTTTTTTTTTTGTTTGACGTTCAAAAAAATGGATTTCCAATAGAATATTGGATTCGTAAATAAAATAAAGTGTGTAGAAATTTGTCTGTAAACTAACATAAAATGGATGTGTAACTGAAATATTTGTCATTTTCTTAATATTTTTTTCTCTTACTCAATCAAACGTCAATTTACAAGAAGAAATGCCTCAGACTAAAAGTTATCAACATTAAAACAACATTGTATTTTCTGAACATTTTATCAAATAATTTTTGCAATACTTGCAAAAATCAACCAGTTATCGTGGGTAATTATTCTCTATAACTTTTTTGTATTTGTAAGTAAGAAATGGATTTGGGTAGGCTTGTGTTTCTCTTTACAATGGCAATACATGCTGTTTATTACTTTTATTTTGCAAAATTAGTGGATAAAAGTTATTTTCAATTTTCTTCCCAAATTTCGATTTGGATTTTTTTTTTCTAAAATAAAATATAGACTATTCATCTAGACAATTTCTTCATGCATTTATATTGATATGTTATTTAAAGCTTATAACATAATTTTAAAAAAAAATCATAGTTATACATTTCATCTAAAATACAAGCTCTATATTATAATTTTCCCCAGCACCGAAAAAAACAAAAAAACATTGACCATTGTCAGTGGGATTCCCAGTTCCCTCCTTTGGCTGGGTAACCCCTTGCTAGAAGCATATATTTTGAAGCGCTAACTTACTTAATAAATAATATTCCATTTGAATTTGCAATAGAAGGACTTTCTCTTTTTTTCCTAATATCCCATAACTAGTCTCCTTATCACAATGAACATTGGATTTGAGAAAATATTCGTTTTATTAAGCTTGTTAATATTTTATCTGATTGGTATTTGATACCATTCTACGTAATAAATATAGGATTATTATCCAATGATAGGGATATTTTTGTGTCTCTATAAACGACAATAAAGTTGAAGAGATATTACCATGAATACATAATAATCCACATTACTAATACCTACATTAGGATAAGGCTGATGCCCAAGGAATTCTTAAAATTTGACGAATAATTTTTATAGTACTTTGTATAGACCTAATGAAAGTAAATAAATGTGCACATTAGGTCCATAAACAGTGCCAAAAAGACGGTTAAGCTCAGATATTTACAGACAAGGTATATCAGTAGTCATATTTTGAGCCATGCTAGGCAGATCTAACAAAAAGAATATACATAAGTTGATTGTTTTGAGTATTTGAGAGCCAAAGACTCTATTTTTGTGTATACAAATGAGCGTGAGGTGAAGAGAAAAGGATTTTGGAATGAACCATTTTCCTTTTTTTAATTTCTAAACATATTTTTCATTACACAAATGATATCCTTACCGATCGCCAATCGTCATTGAAGTCTTAACGCACTTAATAGGCGATAAACGTCTTGTGTTCCTTCTCTTTTATTTGTAAGACGGATATTGTATAGATTTTACAACAACAATTTTTAGCATGCTTCTCAATCATTTTTCATACAAAAGTGTCTCGAATATAACTTGCCTCAAAGTATCTTGGTGTTAAGAAAGTCGGACATAAGCTTCACCGTACTCTATGGTATATCAGAGTAAGTTCTAAGATGTAAATGGATAAATATACATATCTTATTGCACATCAAATCAAATAGTTTTTGATAAAAGTGACTTCAGTCACATATAGAACAAGACAATTCTATGTTCTTCTGAAGGGTACCTCAGGATAGCTGGAACTCATAATCGAGTTTGTTATGGTAAAGCGAACTTATTCTCAAACTTTAGGCGAGCACTGTTGGTATGAAAAAGTAAAAGAAACCTACATAAACATTGTAACCTTGACCGTTTGAATAATGTTTGGAATAAAAAAAGCTTACTTGTCATCATAACTTATAATTAGAATAGCTGCAAGCATCTTAGGGAGAAAGGAAATAAAGACAAATCCTATTACCTATCAAGCAAGGACATATGCTTAAATTACTCTGATGTTGAACATTAAGTTTACACTGTGTCCAACAAGTACTTAAACTGAACTCCCCAGCAAATACTCAGGCTTACAAGAGCCTCTTTTATAAGTACAGTCACACAAGGTTGTTCAAGAATGAACAAATAAGGAACGTAGCTATTGAAAATATAAAAAAAAAACACTGGTTAGATTGCCAATTTAAAACAAAATAAAACACAGACGTTGAAAAATGTTAGGATTTACAATTTTACTTAAATTTACAAAGACGGCGTTGATCATTACCTTTCACCCTTTAACGATAAAAATGAGTTGGTTTTTATGATCCAATTTATTCTCCATGAATTGTCTCTTTAATTAAATTAATAGCATATTATGTTAGTAAAGTTATGTAAGGTACACACATTACATATACATAGATAGGAATAGAATGATGATGACACCATTAAATAAATGACTCTATATAACAACACATGTCTACTTACATCAACATAATTTGAAGAAAGCTACCTTTAAAGGTCATGGTATTTCTGATGGTTGTAGTCATAATATAAATAAGACATTAATGGACTTATATACACGTATATGTAGGTATATAAATACATCAACCTAGTTGTAATTACTCGTCACTAAAAGTGATGAAGCAATGAAGAAATCTTATTAGAAGAAATATGAATGTAATTGAAAAAAGTTATACAGTACTGGGTGTTGCGGAAATTTTTTGACACTCTGACTTTATCTGCCGTAAAGATAAGTTCATTGAAATTGAGAATTTATATAACAACTACAGTGCCACTCGGTAGATCAAAAACCTGCACCTAGTGTATTCTTTCCATTAATTGGATGTTTTGCTAAATGAAGCATCTTTATTAAACCTGCATACGGACACAAAATTGAGCTATGAGCCTCCATATGTACCAAAGGTATGTATTTTTAACATTTTGTGCTACTTTAAACTTTGACCAGGGCATCTGTCCATATATAATCTTCGTACCAAACCGATTTGTAACTTTTCCTTCGTCCTGCGAACCAACAGACAAGGAAACAGAGGCAAAAGCAGAATTTTGTGGGCGTAAGAAAATATATTTAACACTTCTGGGTCACTACAGAGGTGTAGACCAGGAGACCATATTGCTACAAGACCTAAGCCCTGTTTTTTTAAGCTACTAGACTTTGGCATCCTGCAAAAATTGAAGTCACTTGCATGCATGCATAGACTTTTTAGTGGGATGGACTTGAAAACCTCCTTCACAACATTAGCGTCCAATTTAGACTTCCTATCAAAGCCAGCTTGTCTCTTCTTCTGCTTTCATTTTCTTTTTTACATTTTCAACACTCGCCTTGATTGTTCCTACTCGCCTTTCAAACTCTGAAGAAGTAGATCCTTCGTGGATAAATGTTTCAAAACGGATTATTTTGTCGTGTTCTTCAGACATCTATGATCTGACGAATTTTTTAAATACAAATTGTTGCTTAAATGTACCATCTTCAATTAATTTTTCAATTATATCTTTGGAGACGATACGATTCACTTAAATAGTAAAAAATACATCTCTCATCGGAAAGTATAAAAGTAGTCATTCCATTAACTTATTTAGCTATAACTTTTCCTTCATGAATTATTTTTTTAACAGCAAGGCCAGAAAATCATTCTTTCTTTTAAATAAATGTATTAAATCTTCTGCAAGGAGATCCAACTCAACTTTTTTGCCTCTACAGCTTCAAAAATTTATAGAATCTACAAAATATGTGCGTCCAAGATAGATCCATTATTGAGAACATTATCAACTTGACTTGTGAAAGACATTGTTTTCTTCTTATTTTCCAAAATAAACAGTGAAGTCAAGGAATCAATTACTTTTATGAGCCTTTGTGCCACTTGGTTGGATGAAAAATAATCATTAAAACCTCATAACATTAATTGTTTGATTTATCGTCTTCTATCAACTATTTTGGTATTTTTAATTGAGAACTTTTATAAAGTTTCTGTAATTCTTTGCAAACCAATTTACGATCAGAAAAAAGTTAAGGCTTATTAATTTATTTTTCTACCATATTAGTCAAAGTAGGATAAATCAAAGACAAGTCTATTCTGGAAGATTTATTCCTCTCATTCAAAAAATAATTTCTTCAATGCTGACTTTTTTTTTAGTAAAGTCAACGATTTTGAACTAAAGAATTATATTTTGTAGAGCTGTAAGATTTGGATGGTGTGAATAAAATTTATGGAGATCAACATTTAAATCTCCAATTAGCAGGAACGGAGTTGATTCCTTTATTTGGTTATTGAAAGTTGCTTTAAAAAAAAGAAGTAGATTTTTCATTCGGTTCATTCGGTATTTATTAAACTAAAAACTCATCCCAATTTTATGGCAATTGCTTTTGTGGAAGAACTCTTTAACTTAAGAAACATTTTTTATTTTCTTTGACTCAATACTCCTTTATTATATCTTTTTCCACTAAAAAAATTAACGAAATATTTTAGGTAAGCAAATGATACCGCTATTACTGCATGAAGAAGAGTTTCCGATTTAATATCTTGAAGACAAACGATCTCTGTGCGTGTCTAGGTCTTCTATCTCTACCCCCTCTCGTATTTAAAGAAATTATTCTATTGATGCCCATATTCAATTTGAGTTCATTGGAAATTTTGTTAGGAAAGAAGTTCAAAATTTTGGTCTATACTTTTTGTCTGAAAGTTTCATTTTTTTAAATGTAAAATAAGGCATAGGAGCGCTCAACCGACAATCAAGAAGCATCAAACTCAGGGTTCTTTGCAAGTTTCTTCCCTTTTACAGAGGAAATATCCGTATCTGGTTTACTTATTTTTGCAACAAAAGAAGCATTATACGTTTGATACACAAATATTTCCTGCAGCTTCTGTCTATATATTCATCTCTAAAAGAGAACATTCATTTTCATTATTCGAATAATCTGTCTGTATTTTTTCAACAACATTACTTATCCGATCATTGTTAACTCCGGAAGACTTATTTTCATATTTTTCTTCTAAAATTTGGTTATTACAAACATCTTCACTTTCTTTTTCGGATGGAAGACGTTTATCAATTCTGGAAGACTTATATTATTTTTTGTCTTCTACAAATTGAGCCTCTTAATTCTCTTCAATTTTTACTTTAGATGGAAGACGTTATTATATTATTTTTTTAAGAGCCCTTTCATATTCAAAAGTTTCAAATTGGCTTTCCAAATCATGCTTCATGTTTCTAAAATTAACGGATATTTGTCATAGAAGTTTCACTACAGAAAAATTCAGCTTAATAATTATCACCCGCAATTTCATGTTCATTAAAACCATATTTCAATCTTATGTCGTAAATATCAACGTGTTTAACATTTTCTCTTCTATAGCTTTCTGTATTTTTCTTTGTAAACACAAAAGCCTTCCATATATAGTTAACACCCAGGTTCACACGAATTGCTGCATCTCTATAAATGCTGTTATTTTCATTTGAGTAACCTCTTTCATTAATCTTTGATGAGTTCCAGGTATTATCATCAAGAATAGCTTTTGAAGCAATTTTAACCAAAAGGTACATCAAACTTGATTTTAAAAGTGATTTGATCAAAAAACATCTCACTTGAAATTATTTTAATTTTTGTTATATACTTATACTATTACATGTATAGTTTATGATATAAAAATGATATCATCTTTATTATAATAAAAATTTAAGAATAATATAAATTCAAAACCATTAGACTCTTCAAGAGTCCAAATTAGTTGTTATACAATCCCCAGATATTATAAATATCAAGGATAAGCATAACATGAATCAGGATCAAAGCAAACAGTTTTGTTAACCACAATGGAAGCCAAGAGAGAGGCTATAATCAAAAACTACCTGAAGGAATAATCTCGAAAAGCCATCTTGAGGAACTTGAAGAACATTAAGGTCAACCCCATTCTCATTAAGAGAAGCATTGAGAGGTACGGGGAGACTCAATCTATCAAGGACAGACCCAGATCAGGCAGACCAAGCTAAAAAAGGATATCCGAAGTCGTCCAAGTAGTCAAGGGAAGTATTGCGGCCAGAAATCGCAGGAGGAACCTCATCAACATGGCCAAGGATTTCAGCATGGATGCGACAACAATGGGAGACATTATTTGATATGACCTTGGGATGTACCCCTACAAATTGAAGAGGGAGCAGCACATGTCAAGCAAGGTAAAGGCTACAAGACTTGATACAAGCAATGCCATTCTTCAGAAACTGAGGACTTGCACAGCTCCTAAAATTGTTTTTAGTGATGATAAGATTTTCAGTGTGGAACAGGCTTTCAATCCCATAAATGATTGGATTCTGGCAAAAATAGGTGAGCTTGGTGACCATTGAGTCAACAGAGTGCAGTAGCCACAGTTTATATGGTTTGGGCAGACTTGGCTGAGACAGGGAAGTCCTCCTTAGTGTTTGTGCAGGCCAGGTTGAAAATCAATAACAAGGAGTACATCAGCACGATCCTGTAGGAAAGTCTTGTTCCCTGGGCCCAACAGCACTTCCAGAATGAGCTATAGACCTTCTTACAGAATGGTGCCCCCACACACACACTCAACCATAGAGGTGGTGTGAGGGCAATTTGAGTGGATTCAACGACAAGACAGTCTGCCCCCCTCCAGTCCCGACCTAAACGTCAAGGATTACTTCTTGTTGTCCATTCTTGAGAGCAGAGCCTGTGTGACCCCCAGAAAGAATTTGGACGACCTGAATTCCAGACTGGTAGCTGCCTGGGACTCCATTCTGTAGGCATGATTCAGGTAGCATACAATTCCTTTCAAGAGAGACTGCAGATTGTAGTCAAGGCTAAGGATGACCATTTCGAGTGAAAGTTATGTCACATGTTTTGAATCTTGTATCGACCTATGTCTATCATTATATGCAAATTATGTAATTAGTTATATCATAGGGCTTTTCTAAACATTCAATTGAACTTTCTGTGGAGCCTGTATATGCTGAAATATTATGGTAATACGATTTTTAATAAATTTATATAAGTTATCATTATTAAAGTAGTTTATAGGTTTTAGTTCATACATTGTCATTACAGAAGATTAGTTTCTGAAAAAAAGTAATTACCCTAATGTACATATATTTATAAGCTTATTAAATGTATTTTCCTATGGATTAGGTTCTAATAAAAATATGGTTACAAGAACACAGTATTTTTTGCAAATAATAGGAAATTAGGAACAACAAAAAAATATATATAATGTCTTTTCACATGACATCACCATTCTGGAAGTATGTAATCTTGAAATATGCCTTGTTTCTACATAAAGCACAAGTAAAGGGAAATGTTGACAACATATAGATGGAAAAAAATAACCTTGAATTAATTATGATAGAAGTCATATACCGGCTGCGGCGAAAAAATCTTTACACTTTCATCTACAACTTTATCAAGATGTATTTCAGCAACTAGTTGTAATAGGACATGTCAATAAATGTCTCGGCTACCCTAATCATCGATGTATCCCCCATGACAGCAATGATAGCTTCCAGGTGGCCACAGAAGGTTTTGCACCCATTGCAGATGTAGTCCTCAGACATGGCATACCAGTGCTGGTTGACAGTGTCCTTGAAATTGTTGATAAATGGGTAACGGATGGTGCAGGCCTTGGGCTCAACATGCACCCAAAAAGTGAAGTCCAATAGGTTGGCATTGGTGAGTAGGGGGGCTACATTTTATTTGGGCAGAAAGGCAAGTTGTAATCCAACCACTTTTAGGTATTTTTGGACTTGTGTGTCGGTGCACCATCCTGCCGTAACATCACGTTCATGTCCGGATAGTTGGTGTGGACTCATGGTAACAATACAATATCCCTTGGTTTCTTGCCAGCGTTCAAAAGTGCACGGACCGAAATTCGTTAGTCACGTTCAAATGGCTTTTTCTCGGCTTCTAAGACAATTGGGAAGATCTAGTTTGGTTTTTTTTTCTTCATTTCATTTTAGTATTTGACCGGAACAATCTTACAGGATTCACAAAAACCTTGATTTATCTTGCAAAAAAGAAGTATAAAGATTTTTACGGCGCACGCAGTACGTATTTGACTAGATTTGTAGATAATAGAACCTTATACGAGTATGAGCCTTTTTGTAGCCGCAAACCAAACAGCATTTCTTATTTTCCAAAGCTGTTATCATTCTTATTTCATTCTTGAGGAGGGAACATCTATGTATAAAGTGAGACTGAGTATTTTTTTTTTTTTGAAGTTATAAGTGAAATTCCTTCTTGGACTCCGAGTATAATTGAGGATTGGCAATGCAGTAATTCCTGCTTAGGCAATTGCTGGATACGGAGTTGGGGTTTACGTTTATTTCTGTAATTTCATTGCCACTGGTAGCTAATTTATTGAAATGCCGGAATAGCTAAGCTGATTTTCTCCCAAAGGTAATTATATTAATTTTCAGATTCTTTCATTTTAGCAAACCGACAGATCATATTTTCTACAACCTTATAAATGACGTCCAAATAAGGAAACTGACATAATATGATATTTCATGATGGATGGGATTTTTTTGTTGTTTCATTGAAATTTTTACTGTATATAAAAAAAAAATTATAATGCATTGTATTCTAATTAACTTGTAAGTACTGTATTTATCTTAACTCTTATTAATGATAGACTGATTGTCCCAGTGCGTAACCTTCTTAAAGTAAACTTGTAGAGTGGGAATGAAAGAAAATAACTTAATTACATGTTTTTTTTTTTTTATTATAATTACAACCGGCTTGTTTCTTTGTCCTTGGAGTCTTTTTGGTACAGCTATAAGCTTTGTAAAAAAAGCCTTTTAGAAATAAGTGATATTGGTCTTTAATATAGGACATAAAATCACTTCAGTTCCGCATTTTGTCTAATCCACCCCGTCTTGTCCTTGGTATTGGTCCTTGAAAATGTAACAAATTTTGTCTAAAGTCAATGTTTTTAATAATATTATAGTAAACTTCCTCAATTTAATAATTGGATTAATTTAGCCCTACTTACACTATTTATTAGAATGATGAGTTTGAATGGTCGAAATTGATTGAAGATGACGTTTCTGTGAAATGTCTTTGGTGACGTGATTAAGCAAGAAATATTCCATGGAATGACTTCTACATCTAAATCGGAGGCACCCTCAAGATTTAGGACGTGAACTGACACAAAATTAGATTAGATAAATACAGTTTACTTAAGTAATATTGAGAATTTGTCCATTAATTAAATTATAAAACCTTGATGTATGTATACTAAGGGATTTGCAGATAAATTGGGGATTTACTCTTTGCAGATAATAATATTTATAGCATGAGCATTTATTGACCATATCTAATTAAAATTTGTGAAGTTGTTGCCTATGCTTTGATTTAATTATTGTGACCTCCTCCAGCTTCTAGAACCTGTGTGATCCTTGATCTGAATCGTGCTGAAGCCTTGATTACATGATAACCTGGAAACATCTTGCAGTTCTGGGTAATGCGAGCCTTTAGAGATGTAACACTGCTGTAGGAGCGTTTGTTGAGCTGTTCTTGAAGGATGATCTTTATATATTAATGGAGAATGTTCAAATGTGGATTACTACTAGATCAGATGTGTTGATCTTAAGTCCAGCCTCGATTAAATGTGGAGAATGTTCAAATGTGGATTTTACAAGATCAGATGTGTTGTTTTTAAGTCCAGCTTCAATTAAATGTGGTGGCATGATGGAACCACAGCTTCAAAAATTATGATTCTGCCAGATTCTTGCACTTCAAAACTGGTGGCACTCTTGTAGGATCATAGGCGATGACTCTTGCATTTTGACGATAAACTTATGCATCAACCAAAAGCGTTGTCTCATTGATGTGCACAATGACTATTGAAGCCCCCTTTGTGCTTCAAGTTGTTCAAAAGCTTTGGACAGCAATCAGTTCTTATGGCCTTGGCTTTCTCTGTAAACAAAGTCACATAATTTAAAAAAATCAGCCGGTCACATCAGAGTAGTTTTTAGAGCGAAATACCAGGTGGGAGCCGAGATATAGCAATTTGAAACAAATACTTATTTTATCCTAATGGAATTGCATTTGTTTTATACTGCAATCTGTGACGTCAGTAAAAGCACTTCAATTTTTGATGAAAGAGCCATTTTGAACCTTAATAAATCATTACAAACGTTGTAAAAATAATTGATATTATACTATCATTTTGGTAATATGTGATTCTATGAAGGCATTATTATATGATGTGATCCTGATTCTATCTCTGAACTTTTCCTTTATAAACAAAATAAAAAGACCAAAATCAGTTGGACCATTCTTCAATAACAGTAAGGTATTATATTTAAACCATAATATTTAAACAAATAAGAATAGAACGACTCTCGCAACCTATTTTCTCTTAACCACATAAAAAAAATGCAACCCTTATCATGACACAACATTTATAAATCAATAATATTGAATAAGTTTAACTGAGAATACATAAATATTACTCATCTAATGCTCTAAACTGTTTATTATATTCTTCTAACAAACCACTTATAATACACTCTAAAAACTATTATGGGAAACATTTTATTATAGGCAGTTAATACTAATTTATTTGTGTTGAGATATTAGATTCTCACAAGGGTAATATTCAAGAAGTTTATTCATTGAGTAAATAATTTCCGATCCACAAATTTATGAAAGTACAATGGCAATCAGATTATTCAATTGAAGCCTACTGAGGTAAACAGGTCACTTATATTTTCTCTATCACAAGTCATGTAACAGTTTCCAAGAACGTGAACATGAATTTAATGGCTGAAAAAATTATCTTTGTAGATCAAAATATCTTTGTGAGTCTGGGATAGTCTTACACTTTTTTAAATTACAGTAGGTTGTCACAAGTAGTACATGAATTAGGAATAAGGTTTGAAGTGTCCATCTCGAAGTAATTGATGCAAAAAAAAGTTTTACAACTGTCAACGGTATCCCTTATTATAACTTCAAAGAAGTTACAGCATCTTATTTCCTTCTCAATACAAGATGACTGTGTGCATAAAACGCATTTACTGCCGTCATAACAAAAATAATTGTGACGTGTTGTGACCTACAGATACAATCCATGTCGAATGCTAGGCAAAATTAATATTATTCTTATCACTACTTTTTTATAATAATATTCTGAATACATGGAAAAAATAACAATATATTGTGTAGCTTTAATTTATTTCTTCGATATTATATTCCAAAAAAAAAAAGTAACCCTTATTAATAATGACATACTTTCCCCTGGAACTATTTCATTGAGTTCGAAATAGTTTTAGTTTTTTTTTTCCAAAATTGTTACATGACTGTAAAATAATTGTATTATTCGATATGGGCACCCTCAGCCTTAATCATGGCCTCCAACTCCTTCTAAAGCCTTTGCACACCTTGATAATATAGTCTCAAGTCCCTCAACCTGAGCCTAAATTTTGTAGTCCAATGGGCTCAATTCGGGGGAGCTGGGATGACACATGTCCTTGGATCAAAAGAGTTCATATTTTTGGAGAGCGAATCCTGGTTTTTTTTTGGCGGTGTGGTATGGAACACTATCCTGTTGGTAGACATATAGCTCCAAACAATTCATCAATCCAGGGTTTGACATGAGTCTCTAAGAGATTGATGTAATGGGCTGCATCGATTTTTTTTTTTCATTGTTACTCATAAAAATTTTTCTCGATCCCAGCTTTGACAGCTAAAACTCTAGACTTTGCCCAAACTGACTTCGTCCTTACCGATCCTTTCTTCCTTTGGACTGTCACACGCTCCTCAAATAGTTTTTGGATGGCATAAATTTCCTTTCGACTCATTCCCACAGCTTTAGAGATATTAGTTACCGTTATTCAGCGCGATGACATGTCAACCACAATTTGGTGTTTCACGTCCATGTCGTCCAGATTTTTTTTTTTTAAAGTGAAAAGTAAACAAATATGACTGATCTGCGTTATAAATCACTCAACCTCGTCAATTAATCAGTTTTTTTATTCAAAGCCATTCATATAAATGTTACCTTTTTTTTAGAACATTGGCTAGTGGTAGAGTTGTATTAAATATGATCTAAACGTGTTTGAAATTATTTTTTGGTTTGTAATCAGAAAAGGTTTTTTTATTATTCTTTATTTGTTAGATAGAGCTGCACTGATTAAGTATAAGTAAACATTATAGTAAAAAATTTACTTCCATTTAACCATCTTTTGTTGAATTCCATATACATGAACTATATTTCTTTCTCTAGGAATCACCTGGGCGCGAACGTACACGCACTGAATTCAAGAGAATAACTTCTCCCAAGCGCGTTGTTCATAAGCTACGGCGATTTGATTCTTTCATTCTTGAAAAGAGAGTATCAAAGTATAAATTAATCAATATTCAGGGTGCTCATGAAAGATAAAGAGTTACACTGAGGATTTGTTTGGAAGTTATAAATGTAAATAAATGAAAAAAATAATAAATCATGTTTTTATTGTTAGAAAATTAATTTGAATTTAATTTTGGTTACTTTGTCGTCCTACAAAAAATCCGGATCTACCAATCTATATTAGGTATACAAAATAAAGAGGAATAATAATACACTTTTTCATATATTTACGTCAATTATTTCAGGTCCACATTTAAAATTGAAGAAATTTGATTCTCTACTTTAAGACAATATGATGTCTACTGATTAAAAGAGAAAATTGAGAATGTCCATTATTATTTAATAAGAAAATAAATAATAATCATAGAATATTAATGAAGTGTTAATTAATTAGATATTTATTATTTAGATTACACTGTTGTTAAATTGTGAGTAGGATAGTTTAATCATGATAACTTTAGTTTATACTATTAAAGGGATAATCATATTGAAATATACTACGTGATCCAAAAGGATTTTTATTCACTCTACATCAGAACACCTTCCTACTTCAAAATATATTGCAGCAATAAACATTTTATTCACAATTCTGTGCGCCATCAGAACGTACCACATTCGAAGAAGAATAAATAATTTATGTTTAAAAACTCTGCAAATAAACCAAAAAACAAATATTTTTTATCCTCAAACCTCAACAATAGACTTTCTCAAAATAAAAATGTTTCTGTGAACGCCAACGTTTCTTATTGGTAGGAGAGGAAATACCACAAAAAAGTATATCTTTTAGCAATTGTATGTTACTTTTTTGACGTATTTTAGCTTCTACAAAAGAATTAGAACATGGATTCCATCTTGATATTGATTGTAGTTAGTTTAACATGAACATTTGAAGATGGGCAGATGAGGATTATATGGACAAGACTAGCATCAAATTCATTCATTCTTCTTAAAGTATAAAAATAAATTTTCCAGGATATGGAAGCTTAAAAAAATATTTCCTTTGATACTGTTCAATGACAATTTCCCAGGAAATGAGGAATCTTAGTCTAACAGTGGTGATATTAACACGTGTCTTACTCTCTCCTTTTTGTCACAGTCGACCCAAATCGCCACTTTTGATAGTGTTAATACGACGATGAATATCTATATCTCGGTATTGATACGATAATAATATCATATCACTCTATTGTGCGTATTATTGTATAATTTGAACTAGTGCAGACCAATCAATTTTTGCTCGATATATGAGATATTCGAGGTATTAAAAATGAAGCAAAGAAATTTCACTATTACTATTAAATTTAATAAATACATATTTTCCTAGTTCTTCCAATAATTTATTTCATTTATTGGATTTTATTCTGAGGAATCTATCAGTTACAGTAAAGATAAAAAAAAGTATAATCATATATTTACAATGATGAATAATAATCCGTAGAGTCTTGTACACTTTTTCATAACAACTGATCGAATGAATATTTTCTCCCCAATTAATTTTAAACAAAAATATGTACAGTCAAGGCTAAACTTGGTTATCATGCAAATTCTCGTTTCGTATTTTAGAACTATACAAAAGTTGAAATAATAAAAGATAACATTTTCATTTGGGCAGTAATTGCATAACTAAGGTTGTAAATCGTAAGCATTTTTACTATGTAAAAAATATAGAAATCGGAACTGAACATGGAATTCCTGAAAATTTAAAGAATTTTTTAGATAAGAGGATCTTCATTTTCATGAAATTAGCAGCTTGGAGCAGCTGTAAGATGAATGAAATACACACAAGTTCTAGTCTGTATTATTTATAACTCCCAAGCAGATTGATTTCTCTCTGTCATTCATGAGCAAACACACCCGTGATTAATCTTCATACTTAGATATTTTCTTTTCAATAATGAAAGAATAACGATAACAGCTTTGGAAAATAAAAAAAAACTGTTCAGGTTGCCAACGATAAAAGAATTTGCACCTTTAAAGACATTTGAAAATTTATAATATGAAAATTAAAAATATCTAAAAAAATTGGGAAGATGCACTTACAAAAATATAATTAAACATCACACATTAAAATTTATTCACCAGATTAAAGCCTACAAACATTAGCAACTAAAATGCATAAAATACAAACATATAATGTTAAGGACAAATTTGCTTTTTAACTAAAAACTACATCGTTGTGTTTTGTTTTTTTTCCTTTCTAAAAATTGTTTTCTGCAGAGTACGAAAATGTTTTGATGTGTTTGGTGAAGGATATCTAATTCAAGCACAGTTTATCGCCCTATGAATCTTCAATTTGAACGTTCCATATCTTCCCGCCGCCGAAATTAAAATAGCACGAATATCCTCCTCACCCACAGGTTCTCCTAAAGGTATATTCTTTGCTAGGTGACTCTAGACATTTAAAAATTATTCCCTATCGACTTAGCTATAGGATTACTTTTTTTAAGATACGCCGAATAGAATTATCGCCGTAATCCTCCAGACCTCTCAGGTTTAAACTAATAAATGAGTACCTCAAAGTTTGGTTTTTTTCGAAGAATTCTCAAACGTCAATAATACATATTTCATAAATCTAATGAGTCTCTTCTTAAACCCAAAATCTGAGCAGGATTACCCATGTATTCTTAAGGTCAAAACCTATTAGGTTTGCCCATTAGAGTAATTATATGAGTTGGTCAAGAAATACCACCAAATGTTTCAAAATCAATTGAATCCAATTCCAATCGCAAATCAGTAACTTTATTATTTCAATTCAACTCCTAAAGAATTAATTACGAGCTCTACTTCACATAATTCATAATGAACCCTTTGTATTTGTATATCCTTCTTGTTCGAGGATGAATACTTTAAGGCAGAAACAATGTAAGTAAACAGAAAGGGTATTCTCACATTGGAGTAAGTATCACAAATTTTAACAGGGTTTCTATGGGAGTTAGGGGCTTTAACGCCATTCTAGGAACACGATAAATCCTTATACAAGTAATAAGTGTGAGCTCATTTTTTAAGCAGATTAATACTTCAACAATAAACTACACCCTCATTAGGTCCAAGTTTGTCAAAACTTGAAAGTATGGCCGGCCAACTTCTATTGGCATGTGGACCTCATTGCTGGATTTATATGGTAAATCAGCTATATCTACCAACAAATAAGCATTATACAGTTTAACGTAATAATTGATAACATAAGGAACGTTCAGGATTTTGGGGTGGAACACACCTTGAATGAAAACTTAACTACAGAAATTCACAGTTTTATTTACAGCACTCATGCCATGATTTTAAAACATCTGCAACTGCTTCCTAGTGAGTGAATGCCTTCAAATATGAACCACAAAGACTAGAAATAATTCACAAGAGAAAAAACATTTTTGTTCTTACAGAAAACTATAAAGTTAAAATGATGCCTTAATTAATTATGAAATTATTTGACGGATATCAGGGCATAGAAGAGTATTTGAGTATGTCCATCAGGATTGGGAGGACTTTTAGACGTATTTTGAGGTCATCCTATTCACTATTAATTTAGAGTCAATTATAGAAGAAGTTCTTATATGGAGGAACGTGTGCCCCTTGGGGTACTTGAACCATCACTGAAAAAGGTTGGTAATCCGTGAATTAGAGTATCTGAATAATATTTTATTATATTACTTTAATTGGTCTGATGCCAAAATCAGATTGCATGTTTTAGCTGTCTATATCGCCATTTTCCCTTGATACATGCTAAATCTGGAAATATACCCATCCATATCAGCTCTAGTCCATATTTTATACCTACATTTGATTGGTTTCATATAATTTTGTTTTTTATTGAGCTACATCCTTTGAACAATATCATACTTTCATCAATGCTGATATCCTCACTTATATGAAAGATCATCATAGAATAGTTATTGATTGCATTTATAAAGGTCCTTACTTTATAAAGCTTATCTTAAGTATCTTTGAGATAGTTTGAACATCATTGAGATGTAAATTTCGTAAAATTTGAAACAATCTATTCTTTGAAAGGCAGTTTGACAAATTGAAACGCTTACATCCATATCAGAAGACCAACAATGTATTATGGATGGTAATTTATGGTATCCCATCAATAAATTGATTCTTAAAAAAGCAAATAGTCCCTCTGGAGTTATAGATGATATTTTATATTTTTTTTTTTGATTGATTTATATCGACATTTGATTCTTCCTTATCTAAATCCTCTTCTTTGTCCGTATCATCCGAATAGTTGTCAGGTAGACTAATAAGCATTTGGACAACTTCTTCTTTGAAAAATAATTTTTTGGGCAATTTTCTAGATATAAAATAAGCAAAATAGCCAATAGAAAATATACCTAAAACACATACTTAAAATAGCCTTACGGAACACAAGAGTCCCGAATGAACTTTTCATATTTACTCGAGAAAAAAAAGCATATTATTAATAAATATGAAAAATATAAGTATATTACACAAATCCAGTAAAAAAAATATAAAATATTTCACTTTTTTGAAATACAATTATAGCTACAAACTAAATTTTGAGTCAAAAACGATGATTACTACGGCAACGCAAAGAGAGTTAGTTTAACTGAATGAATATGCAAAGAAATAAAAAAAAACAAGTGGAAAAATATATTTTTCCTTCTTTTTGGAACCAGTAGAGACTTATGGATGTAATCCACAAGAATTATTTACATATTTATTGAGTCATCGTGTACTAAATATAATTTAAGGAGTTGGGACTCTCATGTCCCTTCGGTCTTGATAGGGCCAAAAACTAACGGAAGAACGTATCCCTAAATTATTAATAAAGCAAAGTCTATCTGTATATATGTATAAAAAGCAGTCACATTTAGTACTGCATATACTGCTCCTTATGTATATAATATACCAATACAGTATCAAGAAGAGGATAAAAGGAATTATAATATATAGGGACCACTCTATAAAATGGATTTAATCTCGCAGACATTTACTTCAATTCATATTAAAAAAGAAAAAAAACAGGTAGTACTTTATATTAAATTTAAAAAAGAATGTGCCTTTAGTTGAGAATTAGCAACGAGCTAAAGTATTTCCTGGTTAATCATATCATATTATTTATTTATTTTGAAGCTGTTTCTATTATTTTTGTATTCTTGAGGAGAGAACATCTAAGTATTAAATGATTCCTACGTGTGCTCGTTAAAAAGGAAGGGTAACACCAAGAGTTTGTTGAGGAGATATCTTCTTTATTATTATGTTCTTCGACCCCTAAAAACTTCTGACAATGCCCGGTACTACGACCTGTGTTTTATAAAATATTAATTTAAGAAAACTTTCTCCAATTGCCATGGCACTTATCCCTCTACAATTAAAAAATATTCACAGAATCATAATCACTGTACCATTGAAAATAATTTGACTACTAAATCATAAAGTAATAAATGACTTACTTATTTTGATAAAAAGTTTCTTTAGGCAAATACAATTTGAACTATTTTCTCTTTCATGAATTATTGAAATATGTTTGTGGGTAGCTCTTCGATTCTGCCTTAATTAAAAAAATATGAAGAACAATTGTAGCCTTGACATGTACAATCAATCTTTGGCCTTGCTGTGCACTAGTGATCGAAAATTATCCACCTAAGAGAGTATTGTTAGTTTTAATTTAAAATAAGTATCTCCAACATAATGTATTTTTTATAAGGCTTTTAGCTTTAAAAAGACTGTAATTAAAAGTTTATATTTATACAGTCAAGTTATCATTCTGTGTAAGGCCAAAATGGATTTGGCTTTAATGGTAAAGCTTCATCACTTAAAAACAATAATGAATTATCATTGATATTTGTCTTTGGTAGGTATTTTGAAAATTACCATCTAATCTTGGCCAAATTCTGTTTTTTTTAAGAATTCAGCCAATATTTCTACCAAAGTCTTCAAAATCTAGAATTATAATCCTACAGAGTAAAATTAAATGAGAAATGAATACTTCCAGAACTCCTGGATATATAAAGAAATAAAATATTACTCGTAGTTTGCCTTGAATATCGTCATTAGTAGAATTAAATGGCTCCCCTTCTAATCATAATAAGTAAAACCCATTTTTCGGAGCTTTTATATTACTGTGCTTTCGATCAATTGCACACAAAAAAATTATATAACATAGATACATATATACATGTATATTTAACATATACATACAGCTTCGGTATTCCATATTTTATGAGCCTGTAAATCATTTCAGATTACTTTACTACTCTCAACTAATTATTTTATTAATTGTACTTCTAACAATCTTAAGTTGGAATGATAATTCTGCCTATGATATTTTAAGTATTTGTAAGACGTAATGACACTTAAGTAACGTAAGGAAATGCTCTTTAGAGTCGCAACGTACTTTAATGTTATAGATAGTTTCTAAGCTGCTAAAATCTGCAACCTCTGAGAACTGAAAATACTTCTGGATGTGATTTTGGAGACACTCATAATTTTTTTTTAAAGGTATTCAAATAAATAGATTAAATCTCACCAGGGAGAGGAGATAGTCGAACAAAATCATTGTTCTTTCTCTAATATCACTGATAAAAAAAAGGTTCATCAGCCATCAATTCCAATAAAAAAAGTGGTAATGGTTTAATGTTGACTGGTCCCAGATTAGAGGTCGCACCAACAATTTCCTTGTTTTGAGAAACTTAATTAATATTTTATGACTCTGAGCCCGATGAAGTAGACTACATTTAAACTATTTCAAGATGTATCCTAACTAATTGAAGTCAAAAATGTCTATAAACTAGATGGAGAGTACACAGAACTACTTTAAGATGTCTCTGAACCAGATGAGAGGACTCACAACTATAAGAAGATGACTCCAATCTAAATTGAGGTAACTCCGATTGATGAATGACATTCATGGGAATTATAATATGACTCTCTATCTAATATCAATGTCACTCTCAATCATAAAATCGCCACTAATCATTTGAATTATTCTGTATATAAAGGACGCATTGATTCAAAATAAAGTGAGAATTAAAGTAACTACCATTCTCTTCACAACTGCTGTGTCCGGATCCTACACTTACAATGTTAATATTTTATTTAAATAAAATCAAGTATGGAATTATAACAGAATGGGAGAAAAATTAATTTTGTATTTTTCGTTTTATTTCAATGCTTTATAAGAAATGTTACCAACTAAGACAAATCCGATTATCCCACAAATATGGCATCTTCTGTTAAATAACTTGTTACCAACGAGAATCCAAATTCATAATGCCCTTCTTGAAGATTACCTTATCCCTAATGGCAAAAAACTCGTCAACCAATTTTCAAAGGTCTCCATTGAGGCCACTTTTGTACAGTGACAAAAGTTCCAGGTCCAGACTGTAGGGTGGATGCATAAGAACTTCCCATCTGAGCTCCTGGAGCTTCTGGCGCGTCTTCAAAGATGTGTGCGTTGACTTGAAGATGTACTGTTGTCTCTATTTGCCAATGCTGGAAGAAGTGGTTTTGGCTGCATAAGCATAGAGAATTAAGGGTATTGCCACTGTCAATTACCAACTTAATTTAAAATATTTCAAATATAGGCTAAAATTGTTAGTATATCCTAGGATCTATTCAATGTATATAGGAGTAATCATTGTTTTAATACCACCACATGATGAAGCATGATAGCATCCAACTATAAGATAAAGTATTAAAGAGAGTTTTTTGTTTGTTTCACATTTCTGTCCTCTTTTTCATCACGCATCTCTCATCATGCCCAACAAATTTTCTATTTCTAAGTGCAGTTTTGGGTATAAAAGAAAATTGTGTGTCTGTGTGTATTTTAAAATCTTCCAAAAAATATGTCAACGCATAAATGTATCAGATCAACTTCCGAATAGACTTGATCCGATTGGATATCAAATGAAAATCTATTATTTAAGCAAAAGAATACACTTAAGGATTTTAGTCAGACAGAAGAATTATCTGGATAAGTAACTCTCAAAGTATTATTGTACATATGTACTTATTCTTCTCCTACTCAAGACATCGATAATGTTATAAAAAAATGCATTGCCTGAGCTAGAATCTTATCTGCAGAAAAACCTAATCATTATTACTGGGCAAATTGTGTGAATGAGCTCCCCTAAAGAAAAGACGTTACTCACGTTAAAAGCTTTACTATTTGAAGCACTTTGTAATATTAAGGGAATATTTCAATAACCTTCACGAAAAAAATGTTTTTGGCATTAAAGTGAAGGAGATTATTAATGATCAATATCTATTTGAAGAGCTAACAATAATTCATACTAATCGGCATAAAATTTCCAAGGTCATCACTGTTTTAAAAGGAAGATTACATTTACGTGTTGGTAAGCTCATCGTTGAGCTGCTGCGACATAATATCAAGCTAGAGTCATTCCATACTTAATTGACGAAATCCCTATATGAAAATCCAGCATATGAAGAATTGCAAGATCTAACAAGTGTTGAAGATTCAATATATAGTAACACTCCTATTCTAAATTACAATTTAGAGATAATCTTCAGCATGTTGAGAGCCATCCATACCGATCTGCAATCAAGGCTTACAATACAAAGTATTAAAAAAATTTAATTATCAAATGGAACTTTGAAATTTCTGGTTTGTAAGAGTAATTATTCATCATAAAACATGATTATATGTATACACAATCAATATTACTTTTACACTACTTTAGAATTAGCAATGGCGCATAGCATCCAAGAAATCGGGTTATGAAAACTAAATAAAGGCAAGAAAGACTGCCTAAATCGTCTCAACAATAGAGTATTAGCTTTAGACGTAGCTATTAATTAGCTATTACTTTTCATACCAACAGTATTATGTTACAAGCCTAAATAAAGGGTGGAACCTTAATGGTCTTAATAAGGATTCTTATCTTCGGGCTTAACTATATAATTACATATTTTCGTCAATTTCCACGATGACATATTAGGAAACTCCATTAAATTAAGATCAGCTGCTTAAATTGTCACACCAGGGATATATATAAGATAAGTAATTAAGAATTAAAATTAGAATACATTAATTAACTTTTCTCTTTTATTTTATGAGATGAACATACGCCATGCAAGAAATAAAAATAGGATTCTACAAGCTGCTTGAATTAAGATTATAAGAAGAAATGGTTTAAATTATATTTAACTTAAATTTGTAATTAATAATTTATAAAATTATTTCTTGTTTAATCCTTACTTTTTAAACTTGAACTACAAGTACATATACTTCAAATTCATATACTTTGTTGTTTCATTAGTAATTTAGTAATGATATGGGAATATAGTACATGATTAATTATATAGAGTATAACGTTATTTGTACTTCAATTAAAAATATGTAACTTATTCATCAAATAATCTTATTTATACCTTCAAAAATAATAACACAGAAGGCAGGAGATTATCACAAAATTGCTTTAATAAATACAGTTTTACTTCCCAAATCTTCTCGAGCTCTAACGTACATCTCATTTTCATCTCATCTCAATTTTTGATAAGAGAATGTCTATGCATTGAGTGAGTAGGTACATGTGAGTGTGACCATGAAAAACAGAGGGTAACCACACCAAGGATTTGTGAGGTTTCTATAGAATTAAAGCAAATTATGACAAAACTAATATGTCCTTCCACTCTATCTTACAATTAATAATTATTACATTTTGTATAATGTGATGAGATATTGACGCTTTTTACAGATCAATACTTTTAATTTAATTAGTATTCATGCTAGGAGTAACTCAATTATAATTATGTTTTATTGATGTTCAGTTAGAATGAATAATATAAGTACAAAACAACATGTCCTCCTCTCAATTGAGTCTCATATTCCATCATGTCCCTTTTTTTTTATTACTTACAATACAGTATTATCATATCTCAGCTTCTATAGTGGATATATACAAAATCTAGAAACATTATTAAGAATTTTTTCTGATATAAAATACTTTAATACATATTTTTAAAAAGCTTAAATTCAATTTTAATATATATATATTAAGGCAAAAGGATTATTTTAGAGGCCAATTTTGTGACAGATTTCAATGTACAAAATTATGAGTATTTTAGTCGATAGAATAGAAATTATACAATAAGATTTGAAGTTATAATTATAGATCAAATGATAAATAGCAGATTAGATGTATACACATATATGGACTTGTTATCCTTGATTATGAGGTCAATGCCTTTTTTTACCATAATATGTCCATATAAAATTTTGCCTTGTACAACCCACTCCTAATTTGAGCTGGATTATTTAATGGGAGTGTTATCTTAGCGACATTAAATTTGAGCGAGATTCTTTTCAGTGGAGTTAGTTTCAACCACATTTTAAGATACATTTAGTTATCAACAAAGTCAAAAATGGTTCCTGTATGAAAGATTTACATTTACCTCATTGACAACAAGACAGATAAGAGAAAGTGTAACCTTTTTTTCTTATTCCTACTTAACAAAGACCTAACGATCGAAGTGTTTGGACGTAATTATACTCGATAAGTTTTTTTTATTCATCCCACCAAAAAAGCTTACTGAGTTGAGTGTCTTGACAAAAGCCTCAGTTTTTCCTAGAATACTTTTCTTATTTGATTTTAGACACATTGATTAATTAATTATTATTTAATTTTTTTAAAGTATTTTTGGCTTACAATTTTATCAAAAATATACCTAATATTTTTGTGTGTACAATTCCTACTTAAAAATTAAATATTAAAAAATTATCATAATGATAAATGCCTTCAAATCAGACCTTTAAAGATACATAGTACATTATCACTGAAGAAAATCCTGTGAATTTTTAAACTGGCCTGTTTTTTTGTTGTTTTTTTAATTGGTAATCGGAAGAATGAATATTATTTTCCTTAGCAGTTGTCATTATTATTTAATTCCTGAGTATTGAACATCTTTTTCTAAATAAATTCAATTATATTCAAAACACATTACACACGATTTTTATCAGTAGTGACTATGTTATTATTATATAAAACAAAATTAATTAATAATATTCACTAAAGAAAAGGAAAATGCTACGCACACAATACTGTCTATGAAAATATTAATATTGTTAATCAATTAATCATCATTCGATTATCCCTTCGCTACTCTCTTTTCTTTTTACTAAAGATTTAGGTTACATTAATTGTACAATCTTTGCGAAAAAAATTGTTACTAAACTTTTGCAGATAAAATGTTCCATTTAAACTTAATTTTGGTAAATTTTTTATACCTAATAGACTTTCAAAAAAATGTAAAAGATCATATCTGTCTCACTTTTATGTTGCAGAACTTACTCTAACTAAGTTTTTTTTTATCAAAAACTTTGATTAAGAAAACTATAAAAATGTTGAGTTCATCAAAGATATATTAATTGAGTTCGTGACTTCATATTTATGTATTCTTTAATCCTGATGAAATAAAAGGGAGAAATATTTTTCAAACTAAATAACAGTTACTTTTTCACTCCAGATCTAGCAAGAGTATAGGTAAGAATTACTCTGATGTTAATCTTCAATTATACTCCAAGTCCAATAGGGGTTTACACAAATAAGTCCTCAATAAATCATTACTCTTAATTTGTGAGATACAATAAGGATAAAGACGTCATAAATAAATCAGATAAAAACATTATTATCGTTGATATTTTCAATATGACACAATGGATATTGAAGTATGCAATATGTTTTGAAATCATTTTATCAATAATTCGATATCGTATTTGAAATCCACCATCAAAGAAATATGAAGTCTTTTCTTTAAAAAATACACAAGTATGTTCATAAATTTTAAAAACATGTACTTGTTAGTTAAGTTTTTCCTTTTGATTTTGTGCATATTGCAACTTGTATAAGGAGATTGTACAAGTAACGATTTGTTATTCTCATAATGAATCTTATTTAATAACAACTTCAGTCATTTTAATTATTAATGGATGACATTGTTTCATTTAGGTCAGTTCTAATTAAACCTAAATTTATTGGGTATTCACGAAAAAAATATAAATATGGTCATTCCAAAATTATGATGTGCCACAAAATTTATACGTCACCTGTCAACATAAAACAGCCTGGGAGAAAACAAAAACCCTTATTTTAACAACATACTATTTCTTTGCACGGAGTTATAATATCACAGCTTTATAATAATGCTCCACATTTAAAATTTTAGGCCTAAGCACGTACTTACCTTCATTATATATAGCAACCTTTCTTCCTAAAAGAGATAAGGAAAAAAAGACTCAAAATCAGTTAGTAGATATTTTACCAATTCTTCCCAATTATGAAATTATTATTTTAAGAACTAATTAAGATAAATGGATGATGAAAACATAAAAATGTAGTGGATGGATGAATCAACAAATTGTATTTAGGGAAAGAAAAATACAAAATAATAATATGTAATATAGTCAAATAACTTTTTGTCGATTTAAAATTTTGTTTTGTAGTATCTAAACAAGATAAACTTGAGTCTTAAATACATCCCAAATTAAATTTTAAAGAATGTGTATTAAACAGAACATTGGAACATTGGAAATCCTCACTTTCATGATTATATTATTATACACTCATAGATAAATGATACTATTTACACTTCTCATCCCTTCAGGGTGCCACCTCTATTTTACAAGCAATATGATTTTTTTTAAATGGATTTTCTCCTAAACTAATCATCCGATTTTAATAAAACCTATGTCAAATGAGAGCAGATAGTAATAAAAAAAAATATTCTTAATATAATCGTCTTTGGCGTTAATTAAGGCCTCTACTTGATCTCTGAAACGGGAGGAGATCTTGATGACACTCTCATTTGTCAGATTCCGGAGTCCCTCCTAGTTCCTCAACATCATGTCGTATTTTGTAGTTGAGAAGGATCTGCTGGCGCGTTGAAGAACTACACTCCACAAAAATAAGTCTATGCGGTTGAGGTCCAGTGAGCTTGGAGGCCAAACTCTAGGTACAACAAACTCAACAAAAATTCCGAAAAACAGATCAACGTTTTCTTTGCAGTGTGGCAGAGAGAAAATCCTTGATGACACTTCCAGACTCTTCCGGTTCCAATCCTGACTCCCCAGACAAAGGACCTATTCAGGTTTAAGAAGTTTACAATCTCAACATTGTCATGTCCGACTCAGATTGCAACTAGGACAATCTGCCTTTTCCACGAATGTGGAATAATTTATTCGTTGATCGATGCTATTTTTTTTAACCTAGGCCAAACACTTTTGGATAGCCCACAAAACAACAAATAACATTCGAGCTGCACATACGTAAATATCATAGGTGTTCAAAGTTCGTTGTTAACCAACAGCTGTATTTTTTGAACATCTTGAGAAAAGTAGCCTAATTGAATGTCTTTATTTCCGTAACTACTTTTATAGGAGCAACAATATACCATTTTTTTTTAATTTGTATCTTGAATTACATCAGAACCATATCTTTTCATAAATTTACTTTTTATATGTCTTTTTTAAGAGTGTATGTCAGTAGTTAGCCACGTCTGCAACTCTGTGAAATCTGTTTCTGATTCAAGTTTAATATGTGTACATGATTCAAGGTTATATTGGTTTACTTCCTGAGCCATAAGGAATAAACAAACAAATAGGGAAGTACTTTGTGTAGAGAAGTTTATGATGACTAGGCTAATATCCAGTATTCGTATTTGAATGTATCTCTTAACTACATATAATTCATCAGTTACTACCTACAATTCAACCTCATGGCTCAAATAAAGTGGGTTGCCCTTACTTATCTATTTTACAATCTTTCTAAATTCAATTTTTGACAAATTGTGTAACCTTGTTTTGTGCACACAATTTTGGAAAATTTTAGTCATTTCGTACAGTGTTTAAGAGAAACATTCATCTCACGATTTGACTAAAATTAAGAGGGATTTCATTAAGTCCCCTAACATGTAACATACTGTTTTAATGTTGACGCAAATAATATGCAATATAATACTCTTAAACCTTTTTATATTATTATGATTTTTATCAAACAGGCAATTATTATCGATTCCATGACTTTCCCAGTCTAAGCTGTTCTTGAAAAAAGTTTGGGGAGTTATCACGTTAATTTTCTGTTCCTTTTTTTTTCACCTTCAAAGAAAAAGAAAACTCATTTAATGTGAATAAAAAACATTGATTCTATAAAAAATAAAACAGTTTTTTTTTAAAGATAAATTCGGTCTAACAGGTATGTTAATTGTTATGAATATAATTTCCTTTTGTCTTATTATGCAAAATGTGAAGTCTAGGATTTATACTGACTTACAGTTTAAAGTCATATACAATAAATTAATTAATGGGATTCAAGTTGATTTTATAAATAAGAAAAAAGGATTTTGCAGATACGTAAATGGTGCTAAGCAAATACTGTTACTTTCTAATAAGTTTATCGTTACCTCCAAACCTGATAAATTAATTTCTTGAATGAAAGGCGTTTGCAGGATTATATTTAAATATATTTTTTTTTCAGGGAGGGGAGCTTGGATTTTGGAATTTTTTTGGAAAAAAAATATCAAAAATCTATTCATAAATTTTGCAAAAATTTCAAAAAATATTTGTTTGGGAAAAAAGTTCAAAAGTACATAGTTGTTTCTATGAAATTAAAATTTTGAAACTTTTTTCACAAAAAATTTAATTTTTCTAATTTTTTTTTTTTTTTTTTAAATTTTCTAAAAAAGCAATAGGTTGAAAATTTTTTATCAAATAATTATCTTTTTGTAAAGAAAAAATCAAAAATTAGTAGATATTGACCAACAATATATATTTTTTTTTGGGGGGGGTGGAGGTTGATTTTTTTTGTAAAAAGTATCGAAAATTTATTCATAAATTTTGAAAAAATTTCAAAAATATTTGTTTGCGAAAATTTCAAAAATCCATAGTAGTTTACAGAAAATAAAAATTTTAAATTTTTTTCTTTAATATTTTTTAAAATTTATTTTTCTGGAAGCAGAAATAAATTTCTGAATTTTTTTTTTATTTTTGTACAAGAATTAGAACAATTAAATTTTCAGAAAAACATTTCAAAAATTGATAGCTGTTTCCAGAAAATTAAATTTTTGTAAAAAATATTAAAAAAATTAAATTTTTTTTTGGAAAATAAATTTCAAAATTTTTATTTTCTGGAAACTACTATGAATTTTTAAATTAATTTTTCCAAAAAAATAATTTTTTGCCCTACATCCCCCTCCTCCTTCAACCTGTTCTAGACAATTCCGGGCAAATTTTTGATGTACATAGGGCTCTGTGTTGTGCAAGCAAACTCCATGATGGTGTTTCCCTGGTTTCATAAATTGTAAATACTTGTCTTGAATTAAAAGTTGCGCAAATAACTTAAAGCTAAGGCTCAACCACTTATTTTACAATTGAAATAACCGATTTTAATTATTTCTTTATTCTTCAGGATGTAGTTAATAATGGTCCAGATTTACCTGAACGACCGTGTACTGATAAAATTTTGTTAATTAGATTATTATCAGTCTAACAAAATAAAATTTTATCAAATTTCAGATTGAAAATCTTGTTTTTTAGAGCCCTTAAGCTGTTAAGCAAAGAATTTTTTGAAATGTTTTTTCCACAAATTTAATTCTTCTAATTTTTTTACTAACATTAAATTTTTTGGAAAAAAAAAATCAAAAATCTATAGTTGTTTCCAAAAATTAAATTTTTTGTAAAAAAAACTTAGCAAAATTAAATTTTTTGGGAAAAAAATTAGAAAAATTGAATTTTGGAAAAAAAATGAACAATCAATAGCTAATCACAAAAAACTAAAATTTTTAGTAAAAAAATCAAAATTAATGGCTAATGACGAAAAATATTTTTTTGTATGTAAAAAAGGTTCTAGTAAAAAGCTAAAATTACTTAATTTGGGTTGGAAGGCCTACAGCCACTCTATCCCACCCCTTGAGGACGCCACAATGGATATCTAAACACCCTTTTCAAACATTTAGAAAATAAAGATCGTGATACAAATGTATGCAAATATTAGGTTGATTCATATCTTATTTTTATTTGTCAGTTTTGTCATAGTATTTAGATCATTATTAAATAATTATTATTTTCAAACATGTTAAAATTTAGAAAAAGTCAATATTTATTATAAAGTAATATTTTGTAATTATTTAATATTTTGTCTTTATTTGATATTTGTGTCATTTAAAGGAATAATGCATTAGGTTTATTTAGAAATATGGGCATGTAATTTGTTTTTTTTTTTGATAAATATCATTTACTTAAGGACAAAATTAAGTCCTGGGTAAATGTTTCAATTTATTAGTAAAGATACCTGCAATCTACATACGACATAAAAATACAGCGTGGCTCATTAAAATGTAAATATATTATATGACTTTATTATTGACACTTTGGGGAGAAAAAAATTATTTTATGTTTTTGCCATTATTGACAATAATTCGCTCAATCCGAGGCCCAAGGGATTTTCAGCCCTTGACTACGTCTAACGGAGAAGCTTTGTTCCGTTATTTGATGATGAAGGCCCTCAGGGTGTGGATGTTGTTGTGTGAAACAATAGAGGTCTTCTGTAATGTATGCGTATTTCCTTCCCCCTTCTTCTCGTCTCTTATTTTCTTGTATATATATATATTAAAATACAGTGTTTTCCCTAGTATAAATAGTATTTTATGGATTTATTAGAGTAGGTTTTTGTATTATAAAGAATACATATGTTCCTTTAAATAAGTATTGTCTTATTCCTCAACGACATTCCTTCTTATCATTTCTCTCGGTCATCTTGGACTCCACCTTATAAATAGTTTGTGTCTCCTCTCCCTCGTCAAGATACAACATCTTCCTCTCTAACTCCTCCTAAAAGAAGGAATCCATGGGAATAGAAGGAGTTATCAGGCTAGGTGTGGTGATATCAAAATAACACCTTCTCTTCTTTAAACAAATTTTGGCTCTTGTGGGGCTGGTAATAAGGGATTGAGTCTTGTTGAAACAGAAACTTGACACCTTTGGCATTGGTTTTCATCCACGGTATAACTCAGTCAGACAGTTGTCACAGTACCTGGTGGCACACACACTCTCCTTTTTTTCTCTGATAAAAGACTACTTATATTAATAGCAGTAAGGGGATTTTCTAGTGTTTGGTATCTGTTCTTCGTTTTAATTTTTTGAATCCCTTGTAAATGTATCTTAGAGTGAGTAATAAATTAGCACTCAGCATGTTCACAAGTGAGTTTCTTTTTGAGGTTTCTAAGGACACTACATTGGTGACCCTGACTAAACGAATTACGACGGTGGATAGTATCCCTAAAGACAGTGAAGTGAGTAAACTTAGTCACGTGTCAGTGAAACTACCATCTTTTACCTCCGTACAGCTGACTGAATAAGTCCACCGCATTGAAGCTCAATTTGAGTTGGCTATAATAACTCAGGAAAGGACTAAATATAATTATCTGTTGAGTGCAATTCCGTAAGAGTTATTGTACAAAGTCCCGGATTATTCTCTAAACAAGTGTCTGGAGTAACAACAGCCTTCATTGGACTTAAATGATTTTTTAACGAGACTGTATGTAGGGTCTAAGCAACAACTTACCAACGAGTTTGTGAACCTCATATCAAACAAGGACAGCATATTTGTTTGTGAAATGTAATCGAAGGCATTGGACCTCATTAATGAAATCTCTATGGGCAGGACGGATTTTAAGGAGACCCTAGTGAAACACAGTGTTTTTAATTGCATTCCCACATCATCGTATCAACAACCCACACCAGACTTCAGTGGTTTATCCTATGAGCAATTCATAAGGTGTGCGAGAACTGAGGAGAATGTAAGTACTCTAAAACTCAGTTGTTTTCTGGAAGAGGAGCATGATGTAGATGCAGAAGTTAATATTGTCGAAAGGAATACTCACCAATGTCTGCGTTTATGCGTAACAATAATACACACGCCCAATACAATTACTTTAATAAAAATACTTATTCAACTTGTTTTTCTTTTTCCCTCACGAATAATAATATAATATCTTGTGTATTTTTCATAACAGATTCGGCAAGAGATCATATCAATGTCTTTCTCCCAACATTTGTTTTGATATTTGAAAATTCAAATAAAAGAAACTTATAAGGCGTCGGGATTTTCGAAGCAAAAAGATCAATTTCAATGCATTAATTGTGAAAACATTGGAAATATTTCCCAAACTTATATAAAACAAAAAAATCTACAAATCTTATATTCAAACTACAAAACTATTTCAAATCCAGTCCTACATTACTGATTCCTTTACTATAGCAACTAATCCTATAATATTTTTAGGTAATACTGGTGCTGAACACTTTTTGATACCCTTTTCCTAATCCATTCGGATTGTAGATTATAAAGTTAGATTATTAGCAGCGAATAATAAAGCCCTAAAAAGTTATGGAAGTTCTACTCAAAGAATGGAGTTACACCATTTGAAAACATATGCTTAGAATTTCATCGTGTCAGATATAAAATTTGGGGTATTGGTATATGATTTTCTGAAGCACAATAATTTTTTGGTAGATTTTTATAGTAATAAACTAATTATAAAAGGCCGACCTTTATTAACAACCTATATTAATAAGGCATTGCTCACTTAGATAATATCCTTTATATTCGCAGTCAATTTTGCAAAAATGATAATGAACTTCCGGGGTTCAAAATCTCAAATGGGGTCCCATTGAATCTAAGTTAACTTCTTTAAAACTGTTTGAGAAGCCAATGAATGTTAAAAGAATGAAAAAGTTGATTGGGTTTGATAATATTACAAAAGATACATCCCCAATCTGGAAAAACTATTACACCCCTTTTATCATGCAAGTCAAGAATAAGAAAAAAATTATCGCCAATATCATCAGACACTACCCTGGAGAGGCTTACATGGATTTTAAAAGTGGGTAGAACAAGGTTACCACTCTTGCTAACTATGTTCCAAATGAAGCATTAAGACTTTGTGTGGATGCTTCCAACTATGGCCTTGGCGCAGTGCTCGAACAAGGGGAAGGTCGTTAACTTAGCCAATTAGCTTTGTACATTTGGGGTTTGAATAACAGAGAAGTGAACGAGGGTACTTTGTCTCGTCAGCTTCTGTCAGTATAAGAAGCTATAAGATATTTTGAATATTTTATTGAGGGTAAGAGTGTTTCTTGCTACACTGATCATTTATTGGCGGCCTAATTCACTAAGAATTCCAAATGACCAATGAAGTATTATCGATATTTCGCAGATATTTTTTAAATTTCATGGACTAGGAGCAGTGGCTGAGAGACAAATTGAAGGAAAAGGTGCAAGCTGCTTATCCCTGGGTAGAGTGGATTGAAATTGATCGGCACAGTATCTTTTGTGATGTTAGAACCAAGTCTGTGAGGCCTGTCGTGCCCAAATATGTAGTTCCCGAATTATTAAAAACGTTCCACAATGAGTCACACGGGGATGAAAAACGCATTCAGAAAAAAATAAGGCCTTTATTTTTGGACTCCGATGTCTTCGATATAAGGGACTACATAATCTTTTGTGGTGTTAGCAGCAAATCAAAGAAAATGGGATTAGCCTATTTACCGTTTGAAAAAATCAAGTCCCCAACAAAAAAATGTAACCATATCCACTTTGACTAAATTCGGCCATTTCAAAAAAGTAGAGGGCAAACATTGGATTTTAAACAGGGCAGCAATGTGGTTGGAAATTCATCCTTTACCAAATGGGAGCAAAGAAAACTTAATTAACAATTGTAGTAGAAAGAACTGGTTTTGTCGATTAGGCTATCCTAAAATCATAACAACTGACCGAAGAGGTCAGTTTGGGGCATTAGTTTTTGTAGAACCTGATGAATGGTTTTACTATCCAAAATATAAAGACAACCCCATATCATCTCGAAGCGAATGGGCTAATAGAACGTGAGCATCAAACCTGGAAGGCAGGCTATGCAATGCAATATATTGGAAACAGGTAGTGGTTGGGTTGTTGTTGTTCTACCAGATATTGTTGGATTTAAGAATCACCCCTAAATCTTGCCAAAACTATTCCCCTGCAAGATTGATTTTGGAGAGAGAATATTCGATCATTTGGTTTTTACAAAATCACGAGAAGAGCGTTCCAAAACAAATAAATACCGCCCATAATTACAGCAACACAAAGAAAAATATTTCCAATTCTGTTTACAAAAATTTAATGAATTTAACTCACGTATATGTTTCGAATCTTCCTTTTAAATCTTCCAGGGAACATAACTTTAGCATACTTTAAAAAGTCGTTCGAAGGTTTAAAAAAAGTTTTATTATTAAGCGGAATGGTAAAACCAAATCTATTTCAATATATATGTATCTTTTATTAATATCAGCAAGTGGATTTTCTGGTTGTTGTTTTTTTATCCCTTATAATTGTATCTGAAAGTCATTCATAAATTAGCACTCAGCATGTTTACAAGTGAGTTTCTTTTTTGAGGTGTCTAAGGACACTGCATATATCTAATTCATTCTATAAATTGTGATAAAATAATAAGACAATGATAGTCAGTTGATTTTTGGCTTTTCTCTATTTCTTTTATGGGAAAGTTTTCGTGATACAATAAAGGTAACGACTTAAAGACTTTCGATCTTATTTGTTTTAAGTAAAAGACAAATTCGGATCTACGACCCTTTCTTTTTTAAGAGGCATTCAATTTCAAGTTTTGAATGTATTTATTATTATTTACACAGTAGATTTGGCAATTAAGTCAATAATGTCTTGTAATGCATTTTGTATTAATATTTGAAACATTATGTCTAGAAGGATAGATAAAAACTGTAAATTATACAAAAATTATTGGTATAAAGGCAATTTTGTTTTATATCAAATTAAAGTTCATATTTAAAATAGAAAAACACATATTTCAAAAATTATTCAAGAAAACCTTTACCTGTTGATTTTCTGTTTTTTTGTTTGTTTGTTTTTTTGTTAAAATATCCAACTAAAAATATTTGTAAATATAATATATTTACAAATCTTTTTTTTAGTAATATAATTTGATGATCTCAACATTTTCGGATAAATAAAAAGTTTTAAACAAACAAACAATATTAGTACCTACCTACTTATACATATATTTAGAAAATAAAATAAATATAAAACTTACTCAAACTATTTACTTATGTCTTTTTGCATTTCTTCATATCTTTCCCCGTACATTCACAGAGCAAAACAAACATAACATCCATATTTTTTTCAAAAACTTGATTAATTAGTGTGTACAAGTACAAATCTGTAGGTCCGGAAACATAGGCCCCCGGTTACATTTTGATTAGTATCAGCCTACCAAATGATGTACTTATCTTCAAAATTTTAAACGTCAAAACTATCAACATAAAAAAATGTCATTTGTTTAAATTTAATCGCTTCTAAAAAATGTCAACTCAATTTTTTTACAAAATTAGACAAAAAGCTTTATTTCAAAATGGCGCCTGATGACGTCACTATTATATGTTTTTGCCCCACTTACAAATACACTCTTGTGCGGCTATTAATAAGGGTGAGAGTGCTCCAAGAGCGATATTATTTTTTCGGTTCTGTCCAAGGTACATAGGTTTTTTCATTTCTGTGGAAACATATTTTTAAATTACGGGATTCTTAGAAACATTGCAATCTGGCTTGTAAATAATAAATAGTTTGACATTAAAGTATTTCTTTTTATATAATATTGGTAGATTATACTTACTTAATTGAATCCTTTATTAAGAAATAATTAAAAAATAAATACTGTCTGGGGAATTTACACTATGTGTAAACCCCCCAGAAATCCCGGGAGAATAACCCTAGTGTATATATATTAAATGTAATTAAAATTCCCGCTCATGATTTGAAAATTTGTGATAACATTACATACAAGTATAATGGTTGTACAAATTAGTATTTACAATGAGGCAGGAGCATTGTTTCTTTATATTCCTTTCTAAATAAAGCGTCAGATAGTGGCTCCGTCTTGCGGGAAAATAATGCAACACAACTTCTTTTTTTTAAATTAAAATGTTCTATTTTATTTATTCTTTCTCTATAAATATATAATTTAAATATAAATGATGTGGATGATATAGTACTAAAATTCAAATGCGCGTGAGAATACCACAAAGGTCATTTAAATAGTCATGTCTTAATAGGCAAGGGCAAAAAATAAATAATAACTGTTTAAAATTGTGCCTACAACATTTAAATTTTAACTACACTCCTCAAAAGTATGCCTTTTGTACTTTTTGGAGCAGACACATCGTTAACGTGTTGTATAGTATAGCGTAAGTTGTTCATAAGGATCCCAACACTAGATTTTTCTTCATCTCTTATTCCGGCCTTCAAGTTGTGACTATCAAGCATTTTAACCCATATATTAGCCATCAAAATAAGAGTATCCAGAGCTCTTTGTGTCTTTGAGGGAGCATCTTCTCTAGCAATGTAATATTTGACACAAGAGTTAATACTTTTGAGCATAGGAGCAGCATGACCAAAAAACGGAGACATTAGTGCAGCCATATCAATATTAAGAAAGTGATCCCTATTTTTAGGTTTCTGTGTCGTGCCTTTATAGTACGCAAAGTCATTTAGTAACGCTAGATTGACAAGTTTAAGTTCGTCAAATAATGCAACTTCTTGAATTATGATTTTTTTATATAAAATATAGCTGGTATGTCGATCCTTATGTACTCGGTTCATTCCAGCCTTAGAACCGTCTCTTAAGACTGTTAGTACTACAATTTATTAAAGGAAGAAGAAATCAAGCTAAGTGACGTCATCAAACAACGAACTGTATAAGTTTTTCAAACCAATATGATAGGACTGAACTGGACTGAACTGCAGTGTTCAGTTCTAAATCAGGACCGGCATAGCACTAATGTTACTTACATAGAGGGCGCTCTGAAAATTATTTGCAGCATTGTAAGATTTTTTTTTTCAACAACCAATTTAAATAACAAGGTACAGGATCTCACACAACCTCACATATATATATATATATATTATTTTTTTGCTCGTGCCCTATTATTGCTCTCTTCATTAAATATCGAAACCTTTCCTCCTCCAAAAAGTAACTAAAAAAATAGGCCCAAAATCATTTGGTCATAGTATTACCAGATCCTGTAAAATTAAAATTTGTTTCCCTAAATACAAAATACAATTACAATATTTCTCTGGAAATGAGAAACCCTATATTTGAAGGGAAAAAAAAAGTACATTTCTCCTTACTTTTTACTCAATATTATTTTTGTAAGTTAATTACCCTTTATTTATCGAATATACCTTTTTGCAGTCAAATGGGATGTATGTACAAAGTTGTAAAGTAATGTTGAGATATATCTATATAAATCATAATTCCATGACTTTAGAACTCCGCACTTGTTTTTAAAGATAAATAAGTGTTCTTTATAGAAGATAGTTAAAATTATCACACAAATATGGACATATTTAACTTTTTTTACATTATAAAAATCTAAAAAGTATATCAGTAAAGTTTTGTATAATTAACTGATAGCTTTTCAAAAATGTATTATACTTATCATGACTTTGGTTTACGATATGTTACTATTCAAATATTATTCAAAATCCTAATTTTTTTTTTCTTAAGGCCTCATTACTCAGAGTTGGATTGAGTTACAGATTTTGATTTTTTAGCTGGTGTACTGTCATACCATATACAAAGTTTGTGTCAAAACAGTTTCCTCGTGAAAATTTATCATGGAATCTTTTTGATTATTTCTTCAATAAAATTAAAAACAAATCCTAAACAGCAGTTTCAGTGCAAAATATATTTGCAATAGCAAACTTTTGTGGCCTCATTATTATATTAGGAATAAGTTTTTCATCAAAACTTTTAAATAATGTTGCTATGTTTTATATAATAGCAGATAAGATAACCAGATGGCATCTTCTTGTCTAATAAATTGTAGCATGATGAGATCTTTATTTTTTAATGATTTTTCTTTAAGAGCCACGGAATTTTGGTAGACATTTGAATAAAAATTACTAAAACAATTTTTGTTTCGAAAAATCTTTGAGACAAAGTAATAAATAGTGATTTTAAATCTGCATTAATTTATGAAAAATGGCATGATTTTGATCATAGGTGTTAGTACAAAAAAAAATCAATTATTTTACAAATAGATGGCTTGAGTAATGTATACATCGTGTTCATTTTTGTGATTAGTTTATTAATGAGGCATTGTTGGTGCATGCCTCTTAATGAACACCAGCAAAGAGAAAATATGGCATTATTCACTTTTTTCCACGATAAAAGGGAAAATGAAAGCCAGACGGCTGAAAATCTGAGTAGTATATATGGTCCTGATAAATTTACAACTAACTACGTGCAATTTTAGGTACTTCGATTATATTCCAAATATTTTCATCTCAAAGAATAGTTTATGTATTTACCGCATGCGGTCATCAATCTTCAGTTCACATTGAATTACATTTTTAAAGTGATTTAGGTGCTTTTATTTTGATTGGTTTTGTGACAGTCTGCTCAATAGGACTCATTTCATCTGTGTTGGATCTGGACAGTTTCATCCGATTATCTTATTATTAAATAAGAAGGTAATTGTGATCCCTACGATCTATTGCATCACATCATACGTCTTCAAAAAGGTGAGTAAAGAAGTTATTTTATTGATATATGTTCAAAAAATCCCGCTAAGAATGTCTGGGAGCCTGCTATACTTTATTCAAGAGCTGTGGGGAAATGAAATAGTTTGAGGGGGAATGAAGAAAAGACTATTAACCGGGAAAGATGATATGAAAAGGAGATATTGGTTATTCTACTTGAAGATGATGCAGATAAATACCTTTCGTTTTGAAGGATTAAAACACATTGATGTTTATGATTTGGTGATATTTTTTTTATTCAAAGAGCACGAAATTGCCGGAGCAAATCTGCAATTTGGTTTAAATCAAGCCGGATTTTATACAAAGTTGCCTATTGATATAAGAAGATGGATTGAAGACCTTAAGAAAGTGCACTCTTTTAGAGTTAAAAACATGGAGGGGACCTTTATATATGTAAATATCGAATTAAAAAGAATTGACAAAATGAATGTTATTACAAAAAGAAGGGTAATCATCACAATGGTTAACAGCTTTAAAAGGGTTGATGAATATAAATCAGTTGAATGGTTCAAAAAAATTGGAGAAGTAGTTGGGCATTGCCCAAAGAAGAATCCAGCCAATGAAGAGGCTGAGCGCAAATTCAAAGAATGTAAACACGAATGGAGAGATAGTGATTACTTTAATGAAATTATTACTGACGCTTCCAACATATCACAGACAGTTCAATTGCAAGGATGCCTCATTAAGTTGAAATTTAAAGGAGCAGAATTGCAGTGTCAAAAATGTTTTGGCTTTGGACATAAAAAATATGGGTGTAACAACGCAAGGTTAAATGTTCAAGAGTACGCCAATGTGGTAAAACAAGCAATTGCGAAAGCAAGGCAAATGACTCCCTGTTAAGTTCACCACCTATTTTGAATGAAAAAATTCCTCAAGAGGAGATGATTTCTAAGGCCACAGTTTGATTAGAATCATCAAGTCTCGAAAAACTAGTACATATGGCTATTGAAAACTTTGATAAGGTCCCAGGAATGACATGCGAGGACGATATTAGTATAGACACCAAGGAGGGCCCTAAAAAATGATCCACTTATGAAGAAAATCATCCTTTACTTGATGAAAATAACATTGTTCCCTCTAAGATAATGGTAGAGAATATTGTTTCCATTGACTCCTCATCAGCGAATACAGTTGAAGAAATTATAGCACCTTCGTGTGTTAAAAAGGAAGACAGAAGTAAAATTTTAAAGGAAAATAATAAGGACTCATCAACCATTGCATGCAAGCTAAAAAAACACATCTAAATCCCCATCTCATTTTAGTGTCTTTGACGAGGTCTGCTTCGGTTTCAAAAAGATATTCTTCAACTTCCAGTCTCTCTCCACAGAAAGAAAAAACTCCAAATAAGCTCCCAAAGAATTAATTTTACCTTATCTTCAAATAAACTCATAATTTATTTTAAGAAGCAGAACCAAAATCGACGATTTTTTCAAGCTACCGATTTCTAGGTATCAAAATATTAATATGGGAGTCGGTAAAATACATTCACTGAAGACTAGGAGTAGAAGAGTTTCTCGACATTCTCTTATGAAAAGTCTACTCTATGCAAAACGGGATATCATCTGCCTCCAAGATGTGAGGTACCCTACTTCCAAGTCTTGCTGACTTAAGTGCCAGTTTTGTATTCCAAAAAACTACCATCCCTTATGCACAGTAGATGGTACACATCGGGGAATACTTTCTTTGGTCTCAAAGACTATCAATAACCTCAAGTGCGTAAAAGAATTGTCTAGTGGGGGAAGGGGGGAATGACATAAAATATTTATTTCAACAGTAAGTGGTGGTTTTTATTTAGTCAAGGCATTGGACCGAATATTAAATGTCTTGCCTTCTTTTCAGGGATCAAATTAAGAATATTGTTTGTAGAGATTTCCTTACCCAAAATGAGAAATATTACAACAGCAAAATGTGGTCGTCATTTCATTAAAACAATGTGAATCAACTACTGAACGGATTTTTTTTTTTTTTTCAAAAATGAACGAATCAACAGAAAAATAGAGAACCCCAGCGCCATTTGCCAAATTTCTGGAATACGTTTTACCTAGTAGATGCACGTCAATGACAAGAGGTCTCGATTAAAATGTTCAAAACATGGGCAAGTACATTGAATGAGAGAGTGATCAAATTTAGGACAAATTTTAACCTTTAAAATATTATTAATACATATTCCAATACAAACTTTAGTTTGTGAGTAGTTTAATTTGTTTGATTCTGCTCTTTTCTGGACTACCCTCTATTAAAATGTAGCGTTGTATGAACAACACGAGACAAGATCATAAGAATATGATCTTTTTATTATATATAAATAAAGCAAAGATCAATTCTAATTTTTTTTAAAGCAGTGTATTGTATTGTAGTGTCATAAATATATACCATATACAATGTAGACATGACAGGCGGCTATGGAAGCTTGCTAGGGATCATTTATCTTTCATTCGTCTTGAAATATTCCCTTGAGATATGGAGGTTGATAAAATTATCTTTGTACAATCATGTCTTCGGCTACATACAAACTAATTTTTCGATTCACTTATTATTTATAAAACTAAATAACAAAAGTAACAACATAAAACAATGATGTATTTTCCTCATTAATTTTTGAGACATTGAGTACTAGCGGTAAACTCACGCGTAGCTACTCACTCAATACTTAGACGTTCTCTCCTCAAGAATTATGAAAATACTAATAAGATCTGGAGAATTTTTTTAAAACTATAATTGGATGAACGAGCGAGTACTTTATGTCGTTAATCTATCTCATTTAAAGTCATGTTCATTTATATATATATATATAAAGTACTTCCCGTTTTTGTTTTTGTTTTTAAATCCTGTATCCTGTGCTCACTTTTTTTATTTATACTGTATATAATATACATCAAGGAGCACTATATTCAGTGCACTCAGTAACTGTTTTGGTTGTGTACTACCACGAGTATATACATAAGGGAGTAATAACAAAAACAAACCAGGTGCTACAAAGGGAAATTAATTTTAAACTAAAATGAATATTTATGTTTTTTTATAAAACAAATATCATTTATTTTATCTATTGAATGGCCTGTATTTTATAATATTAAATGGAATAAAGACCTCGCTGAAGAAAAATAGAAACAGTGCTATTCGATGCTAGATGACCTTTCAGTATTTTATAAATATGAGTACCTTGTTATTTCTTACCTCAAAATATGTTTATGATATACATCGGGGAGCACTATATACCCCTGTGATTGTATTTTATACATACGTACAGATAAAATTTGTTTCACTAATAAGATTTAAATACATATATGTATGTAACATGTAAGTAACTATTGGTATATAAGAAGCTATTAATGCCATAATATATTATATTATGTATGTGGCCTGTTAACATAAAAACAAGCTGTGACGATTTTTCTCAAAAGTAAGACTGGATTATATTTTGAATTTGAATTTAATTACCTTACATTTGTACAACTAAACTATTTTGATAAATTATTAAGAAAGACTGTAAATTACACATCAATTTGATTTTTTAAAGGCTTTAGAGGCCAACCTTGTAGAGGTTGAGAGTTTTAATGGTTATTTTTGTGTTCTACGGCTTTAATAACAATGATAATTGTGGGTTTCAGGCTGCGGGAATTCCAAGACCTTCATTTTGTTGCATAGTGTTATACTTGAAAGGCCATAACGGAGCTAAACAAAGGCTCACATATCAATTGTATGCTCTGAGCTATAGTTCTTATTGCTAGTTAACTCAATCCATCCCAGAAATTTGAATACAAATACTGATATTGACTGAAAAAGTTAATTAAATAATATACCACTTATATTTAGGAATTTAATGAATAAATTGGGAATTAGTCTTACTTTGAAATGTTGTACATAATTTTTTTTGCGTTGCCACATCATATATGTAGGTACCGACATACAAAGTATATCACGCAAAATTTAATATATATAACAGGGAGCATTTATTGTTAAAAACTATAAATGTTTTCATATCAAAGAAAAACTCTTTTCTTTTTAAAAGTTAAGCATTTTTCATGTAAAAATAACATAGAATATTAAGTTGTGAAAACCAATTCTAAAATAAATGCTGACAGAATGCTTTGTTTCTTTGATTATCCCTAATATAGATAAGTTTCATTTGTATATGTCATTAACAAAAAGTTATTCCATAGATTGTTAGAATATATAAGTTCATGTCAAGTAGATTGAAGTTACACTAATTAGTTTAATCCTCCTTTCTAAAATAAAAACTAAGAGTAAAAAAACACGTTTTTTATTGATAAATACTTAATAATATGAATTGAACGGAACTTTTCTACTTTTTTATATATTGCAACAACCTTTTCAAAAATAATTTGTAGTTAGCTGGCCGTGCAACAAATATAGGGGAGACCAAGACAGTTGCAACAATGTTTGTTTTTTGCTCAATTACTCCGACTTGGGTTCACATAGACTTGCCAATTTTTAACATTTTAGCATGCATACAAATGGTATTCCACAAATTACATTTGAGTGCAATTCCAATACTGTTTGTAATTGTCCTTTTTGTACTGAGTGTTACAATTTCTCTTCACTGAGGGAATTTCGATATTATACAATTTGTATGTAAGTTTTATAGGGTACTCCATACTATTGTTTTGTCTCTCCTTATTTAGGACCGAGAAACGCGGTGCAGCCCAGTCCAACCCCACTTGTCGGTCCCTAAAGAACGTAAAATTGATCCCTTGTGACGTCAACGTGCTTCCTCTTTTAATTATTTCCCTATATATAATAATAAATTATGTAACCAAGTAACAATGTAAAATCTTCGTATTATGATGAGATATGTGCTATTATCTTAATAAACATTTAATATATCTTATTTGGCTTATAAGCCATCGATATTTTTATCAAAAATTCCAAGAACCGACAGTTAAGGACCGGTCCCAAGTACCGACGGTTTCAAGTCTCATAGTGTGGAAGAAGTTGTGAATTTGTCTCTTTCAGAGTATTCGGGGGGAGTTGTCTCGGAGTCCATCCTTTACTGAGAGATGAGGCCGGAGGAAATCATATCCAATTATGTAAGGCATTACGACTTTTTATTATATCTACCATAAGTCATGACAATAGAATTACTTTTAGGAATACTTTGAATGGAAGTCTTAGTGTGCAAATTCGTACTGGTGTTTTTTTCTTGACATTGATGAACTTGGATAAGAGTGAATTCAAAGCCAAGTCGAATTATTTTTACCCTTAGTTTACAGTCTGTAATCATGGTACTTATTCAAAATTAAATAATTATTATCTAATAATAAGTCTTCATATTATATTAAATTTGTTAGTCAATAAATTTTTATATATTTATCAATATACCTAATGTTTTTAACTTAAATTAGAATGCTTCTTTTCTGTATATAAGTATACCCTTCCACACAATGAGACCTTCCATAGACTTACTTTCGTGATCCTTTGAAGTGTTAATTAACGGAATAACTCGAAAAAGTCGAGAACCTTCTCCTCTTCCTCAGTCAATATATTCTTCGCCGCCTCACTTTGTTGTCCCTAACACTTGACTTACCGAAGTTATCTCATTACTATTAAAAGGATGCAAAGATTGAATTTCTACTATCGTCTTAGGGGTGTTCGCAGGGGGAGGGCTGGAGGGGATGTAGCCCCTCCCCCAAATTAAGGATTTTTTTTTTTAATTAGAAAATGTAATATTTGACTTTTTTTTCTTCAAGATATTTGATTAAATTTTGTAAATAATTTTCCAAAGATTTTAATTTTCTGTAAATATATCTGGATTTTTGAAATTTTCGGAGAAAAATTTTATATTTGAAATTTTAATTTCAAAGTTACATTTTTTTTAACAGCTCTTGAATTTGTTTTCCAAAAATTCTATTTTTTGAGAATTGCTAGTAATATTTAAAAAATTTCTCCAAAAATTAAATATTTGAAATTTTTTTCGGAAAATTTTTATATCTAAAATTTAATTTTATAGCTTTTTTTGTTAAAAAGTTCTTTTTTTATAAACAGTTCTGGATTTTTGAAATTTTTTGAAACAAGCTATGGATTTTTTAAACTTTTTAAGAGCAGCTATGGATTTTTGAAAATAAAATTTTCAAAAACTAAATTTTGTGTGAGTAGTTGTGAATTTTTGAAATTTTTTTAAGCAAAGTTTATTTTTTCAAATTTTTTTGCCGAAAAAATTCCAAAAATCCAGCTCTCCCCTTAAAAAATATAATTCTGCAGACTGTGGCTCTCTTTTCTATTTCGATATAGAAAGAAAAAAGTATGATGTGCGGGCAAACTTGTTAAGGGTAAAAAATGGGACTGTTGTAACTCCAGCACCCCCCCCACCCCCGGTCTCCCCTACATACATAATATAACTACATTTTGAAGTAAGATGCCAAAAAATCTTAAATTTGTGAAAATCTAAGTAAGTACAACAGGGATTTTATTATTATTCATAATCTCGAACAATAAAAAGCATTTCTCAAATTCTTTTTTCTTTTTTTTAAGAATGAGAGGAAAAAATGTCCTACAGAATTATTCAAGGCCAAATTTCCCTCATTAATTATTTCTTCATTTATTAGTAAAACGGAATACGAAAAGGATTAGCTATATACAAATCAATTCATATTAATACAGATACAAGAATTGGTTTTAGTATTTTTTTTTTAAATAATTGAAAAAATAAGTTTTTAGAAAAAAAAATTTCAGAAATCAACAGCTATTTGAAAAAAATTAAATTCTTTGGAAATAAATTTAAAATACTATCATTTTTGGGGAAAAAATCAATAATCCATAGCTATTCTCAAAAAATTAAATTTTTTGGAAAAAAATCAAAAAAAAACAGAGCTCAATATACAAAAATATATTTTTTAGAGAAAAAAATCAAAGTTGTTCTGAAAAAATTAATTTTTTTTGGGAAAATAATTTTTAATATTAATTTTAAAAAATTCGAAATTCACAGCTATTCACTAAAATTGAATTTTATGGAAAAAAATAAAAATATATAATTTTTTGAAATAAGAATTCAAATATTAAATTTTTTGGAGAAAAAGTACAAAAATTCATAGTTTTGTATACAAAATTAATTTTTTGGAAAAAAAATTGAAAAGATAAGTTGAAATTCAAATATTATATTATTTGAAATATATATATATATTAAATCATATAGTAAAAAGTAAACATTTCTTAACCTGGGGGAGTTAAGGCCTCTCCAGTCCACATCCTTCGGACCCCCTTGAGCTAGTAATCTCCATTGCACCTGACAATCTTCCATTCTCTAAAAGGAGAAAGAAAAAAGGTTCCAAATTATCTTGTAGTTGACCAAAGATGCTCCATACTACCATTCCAAACTATTGGGTACATTTTTATTTAATATTTAGTAGGGACAATATCTTCACAGCATAACGAAACATAATTATAATTCAACATATCAACAAAAATAAATCAGGAACAGACCATCCCAATCCAAGAGCAAAAATTTATTGGCTGGATCCAACGATGAACACAAAGAAAGGCTACCAAAAAAGTAATGTTGACCCCTACTTTTTAACTTTTATCATGTGGGACGTTATGACAATATAGTTGATATAATTAGAGATGGTATTTTTGTAAGAGCACAAGGAGAAGACAGGAGCGAGACATATGGTACTACTGAATTAACACCCTTGTTACTATCACTTGCCTATTATATAATTTTGGGAGGAGAAAATAAATTACTTTTAGTAGGTATTTAATATACTTAAAATAAGATTTGTTGCAGGAAAAATATTATAATTATATTTAAATTTGTAAATATTGTTTTTATTATGGATTTCTAAAATAATTTACACCAAAGATAGTCGAAAATGCTTATTTCAGAGGGAGACGATAACTTCACGACGACCTATCAAAGAATGAACCAAAAGAAGAAAGAGCACACGCAACAACCGGTTTTCCTTTGTTAATTTATATACATAGTTTTTTCCTTTCAAAAATGTCAACACATCACTCATCCCTAACCTTCAAATTCCATTATAAAAAGATGCAACTGAGTAAGAATATTACTAATTATTAGGGATGCAAGATTAGTTGAGAGGAGTGAGCAGGCTTGCAATTATTATCTGGCTCCTTTGCTTCGATCCATCAGCTACTTGAATACCTCTTATAAAGGACTGAAGTGAATCTGAAAGCCAACTACGAGAGATTAGAGTATAAAACAGAACACTTGAAATGGTTGAAGAAAACGTTCTTTAAGTATAACAAGGTATCCTGCAACTATAAGCTATTTTGTCCACTGACAGTCCCAATCCTCAAAAGAAAAAAAACTAAAGATTTTTTCATTTAAAGCTCTTTTTGGAACTTGAAAAAATTATCATGGTATAACTGTCAACTTTTGCCATACTAAAGTATCTTTAAAAATTCTTAAGCCCGTATTAAGGGAAACCCAACCAGGTATCTTGAAGTCTCTCCCACTGCACTGAATAAAACAGATGTAAAACTTAGTATTGTTAGAAATGCCTATCCTTACGAACAGCATGAAAAAAAAACATCTTTAACCTGACTAAGGACAATTTAATAACCTTAAATCTGCACCAACAAAAGAGTGGTCTTTTATTATGATGAAAAAAATATTAATTTGACCCAGTTTTTAACCGTCGTAGTTACCATAATATAAGTTTTGGGGAGTTAAATGATGCTGACAGGATCATCACCACCACAAAAAAACCTGCATTAGCCATGGTCTTCAGCTTTGTTGTATTAAATGGGATTTTGGTAATCTTCATTTGGTTCTCTCGGGCCTACAGGCTAAATGCTAATGACTATATTAAAGTCCTTTAAGACAAATTGCTTATTTTGGTGGCAAAAAAATCCTCTGAAGGTAATATTGTCTTCGAACAGGAAGAGGGAACTCTTGTATACTGATAATATGAGAATTGAATAAGTAGGTATATACCAGGCATCCTTTTGAATATTTTTTTATTATCCTACATACTAGTAAAATAATTTATGTGTGTATGTGTGTGATATACGTCCGCTTAGAATAACAATGATAAAAACGCATTTATTTAAAAAACAGACACAGATACAGACTTTAAACATAAAATAAAAGTTTTTCAGTATTTTGAGTTACGTACGTAAGGCGATGTTTAATTCTGATCAGACCAGATTCTTGTACTCTAGAGGAAAATTTTGATTTTTTGCTAACAAGATCGAATCCACGAGTCTGAAGTTTTTTTTAAGGTATTGGTTGTCCTTTCAAAATGCATAAAAATGAATCGAATTATTGTACTAACAGAACAAGGGAGAAAGTAAATTAAATACGAATGAAAAAGGGAATTGGGAAGAGTATGAACGAGTTAATCTTAGTATGTATCTTCAGTATAGTTGAAGAAGGAACATGGCAAATTAGGAATGACAACGGCAATAAATAAATCCCAAGGTCCAACATTTAAAAAAACAGCTTTGTATTTACTTAAATCAGTATTTTCATATGGTCAATTATATGTTGCATTTTAAAGAGTGTCAAAAGGGGAGGGGATATGTTGGATTATATTTACATCAAATGGACATAAAACAACAATAAAAAGCTGTATACAAGGAGGTTTTACAATATAAGTTTTGAAGTTGTAATCTGTTAAAAGATCAAGTTTTCCTCAGGTATATCAAGAGCATTTTTTAGATATTCGATCTAAAGTCTCTGAACTTTGTATTTGTAATAAAAGACAGAAATCTTCTTAATCTTGCTTCCTCCTCCCTTTATTATTGTAATTGTTTTTATGTTTGTTGCTCAGACAATACCTCTTAATATCATGATTAATATCTTCACACCCTCTCCTGACCGTAATTTTGAAAAAGTTAATGGCTTCATCATAACTTAAACACAAAATATTCTAGGTGAAAAGTTACAAGAAAGCAGCTTAATTATTTTTAGCCTGCCCGACAATAAGCAACACCACCTATACGCACATACTATGTAATAAATATTAGAGGAAACAACCTCAATCCCAATTGTCTCCTTAGTACATTGTACATATTCAGTTTATTTTGACGTGAACAAAAATAATTATAGTTAAATTTATAATTATTAGAATATTAACTTATTTTTTGATAATAATCTCTACCCTCCAAACGATTGAACTATGACTTTTTGGCAAGAAAACTACGCTTTTATTAAGGATGTCTACGACGCAAGAGCTGAAAAAATGGTGGACCTCATGGATAAAACGGACAAGTCCATTGCAAATGTCGTAAAGGATGTGATTTACACTTCAGCTGAATTTAAAAAAGTCAAGGAGAATTTTGTGGTAAGAATTTGACGTCTCCATAATATAATAACTATTTTATAGGTATAATTAATCAAAAGATTACAAAATTATTTGGAAAATGTCAATCTTTTTTTTGAGATCATGACATTAACTTTCTAATGAGCTGATGCTTTAGTATTCTTATGATAGATGCATTTTTAACATAGTTTAACTGATTACCTGACAAATCGTTTTATTTGATCAGAGTTTTTAACTTTATTTTTCCGTCCATGCGAACTATAGCTAATCAACTAGAATCAGTTGATACTGGTATGAAAGTATATATATATCAAAGTCCTGTTCTTCTGGGTAAACTTGAATAAAATCGAACTGAACAGTCTGAAATTTGGAAAGCACATACTTGGTTGAGCTATTGGCAACCATGTAAATATACAAATTGCCCTATTTTTGCAATACACCCCTGAAAATAGAAATGTAACTTATTTTTTAACAATAAACCAATTTTTTTATTAAATCAAGAATGAAAAACTAAATATCTAATGAATACCACTTTATATCCGAGTGAGCCCTAGGAGGCTGTTAGAAACAAAATTATTTTACATGTGAAAAAGTTGTCCACTTATCTATATGAAAAAAAGGACAAGGAGTATTTAAAGCAACAAAATGGGCCGAAAAGTATAATTTATTTATTATAATTAAAAAATCGGAAGAAATTGATTTAAATATAAATAATAAATGGGACGTAGATATTGAAAATCGTACAAACTACATATATGTACAATTTTCAACTTGTACGCAGTTTATAAGTATACGAGTATGTAAGTTTTGAAATAGGCATAATCCTTTGGGTTGTAGATGTATGTACGACATTCCAACTTGTTTTGTTTTTTTAAATATGTAGGTATGTACTTAAAGAAAGCAAATGCCCCAAAATATATATATATGTAAATGAGTTTACCTCCCCGATATATACAGTATTTATGTTGGATATTTACTTTTCCGAAATAAGTACACTTTAAAAGTTTTATTACAGGGATGATTTAAAAAAATAGATAATTGAATGTATATGTAATCCAACTTATACTAGTAATATTGTTAACAATTAGAATTGTACAAAATATGCCTGGAAAGACGTAAAAAACAAGAAAATGAACGTGGGCCCCTGACACTTTTGAAGAATGTTTAGGAGAAGCAGAAATTAAGACGTTTCATTAAATGAGCTACAGGCAGCTGAGTGACAAATGAAAAAATACCATATCTAGCATGGCCAGACCTAAGCAGCAATTACTCCGATGTCGATCGTACAATTCTACTCTGAGTCCAACAAGGACCTACATTTATAACTACCGAAGGAAAAACGTAAAAAAAAATGATTTTTTAGATTCTAAAAAGGAAAATACGGATGAACCACCGTTCCTTTCACTATATTTGCTTATTCTTTAATCAATCATTCCACTCTGAATGATGAATTTCTGCTTAATTTTGATGTATTTTATTTTTTTTAATCCTTAATACAATAATTATATCTATGTAAAATTAAAATTTTACGATACTTTTCATGCATCAATGTTATTTTAAATGTTGATCGCTCTCCTCTTTAAAGTAGTAGTACATCTTATCCTTTTAAAATCATATAACAAGCAGCTGATGATAGCAAAGGTCTGGATTCAGATATGCCACAAATCTTACTCCTCCCATTTCCTTGCACTCTACGAAATGCCCATGCCTAATTATAACTCCTTACCAATCCTACAGATTAATCTCTGTTTTCATAGACAAACACACAATAATTACTTTTAGAAGTGAAGACTACTGAAAAATGATTTGGAAAATAAAAAACACCTTTCAGGCTGCAACTACAATTGCACGCGTTCTAGGTCATATTTTATAAATCTCTATAGTAACAGTAAATTAAAATTAGAATTGGAAATTTACATGGGCATATTCATTATTAGATATAATGTCAATGACATACCTTGGCACATTATACATACATTTACCTAAGTATTAGATTTGCCAATATGCAAATATAAATAATTTTTTATCAAAAATGTATTTTTTTAAATAGTCATTATAGTTTGAAAACATTGTATAGATTTCTAACTATCTCAGTTAATAGTTACATATTGTACAATGTTCTGTTTAGCACTATAAAGACTACTATTTTCTAATAGGAGAGATCCAGGATGACCGAGAGAAATGAGGAGAAGAAATGACGTGGAGGAATAAAGCTACACAGTTTATATGCTCATGTGTATTCTAACTATACTCTAATATATTTACAAAAGGGCGTTTTGAATACATTTAGGTTATAGTTATCCCTAGTAGAGTCCAGATTTTTCGGGTGCAAAATTTTCATTTTCATTAGATTTTTTAGTGATAGGGGTCATACATAAATGAGATCTGACTAAAAGTTCCAAAATTTTAGTCCTCATTCCTCCTGTATTTTTTTTTTTTGTCCTGAAACTGAGAAAAGGTAAATGTAACGTCTTTCACAAATTTTCAGTTGACCTTTTTTTACAATTTTTTTATACTTAAAAAAATTTCAAATATCAATAACAAATTTCACATAAGCAAGCCAAAAAAAATTATTATCTGCAATATGGTATTCCAGTATATAGTTTGTGGTGGAACATATATGGACTAAAAAATTGATTGCTTTTTAATTTATTTTTCTAGCACCCCAAATACATTTTGAATTTACAAATAATAAATATTTTCATACATCAAATAATATTACCATTCAGGGAATGGTAATATTTTGCTGCATGATGGTACAACTCTCGACGATTTTGTAAATTTTTTGAACCCCCTACCCTTCTCTGGATATGATATATTTATATAGTTCCATACAAAAATGTAAAAACCTTTGTATTTCGAATCATCTGTTCTGGTGTATAAGGGTTCATTTCATTAGGCAGGACTTAACGAAATTGATTAGTTATTTATGAATTTTGTATTACACTGAAGAGACGGTGGAAACAAAACTAAACTGGATGAAATGTGATGCAACGAGATTAATATCTACAAGTTGATGAATCAAAAATTTGAATCTTCTTTGAGGCCGTCTAGCCTTAGTTCTAAAAGTCTGACAATTTTGTACTTAGTGCCATTCAAAAGAAGTAACAAAAAGCTATAATTTGATGTTTGCTTTGTTTTTTTGCAATCAAAAATTTTCTAGCAACAAGCAAAACAGTAGAGGCGCACGAGTCGATCTTCGACAAGAAGATCTTATTAGTGGATGCCGATCTGGACAGGAGAAATTATCGCTTCTAGACTGAATCAAGAGATCAGGTCGAGATAACCCTCAGAACCAAACAGCTCAGATCATGGTCCTCAGCGTCGTGGCGTCCGACGGGAGCAAGATGCCCCCTACTTCTTCAAAGCCAACGAGAAAATCACCACAGATGTCTACTACAAGGTCCTCAGGTATCATGTCTTGTCATAGTTGAAGAGCAGTTTCGCTAGGGACAACTATGTGTGTACCAAAGACAGTACCCCGGTACACACGTCCAAGAAGGTGCAGCATTTTTGCAGGGAGACATGGCTGCCTTCTGGCCGGCAGACTTCTGGTTTCTGTCCTAATCCGACGTGAACCCTTTGGTCTTCGCTGTGCAGTGTGTCTCGGAGGGCAATACAAACAAATCTTATCAGCCGAATGTCGATACCCTGAAGGCCGTGGTCACAGAGAGGTGGATCAACTTATGCACGGACTTCATTAAGGCCGCCTGTGCTTCTGTTCGTCCCCGTATTGAAGCCATCATTCAGAATGGAGGGGGACATATTCAATAAAAGCTGTAGAAAATTGTTGAATAACCAACTTTTAATTCAAAAGTTTTCCATAAAAATTGCACAAAATAAAAATATGTAGAAGTGATAATAATGTTTCATTCTTATACAGTCAAACCTTGTCAAACAGCTACTTATTTTAACGTGTCACCATCCTAGGCGTTTATATTTAGTTTTGAACAAGAATTAAGAAAAAATTTAATGTCCAATTTTTTTTAACATCATATATTAAACAGTTGGCCTATTTTAGTCAATTTTAATCTCTATTTGACAGAAAATCATTTTTTTTATTATTTAAATTTCTAAAATGAGTTTATATAAGACTTTATTCGATTTATTACATTTAATTTGGTCCCCTTTCAATATAAATCTATCAATTTTTAATTATTTTATTGGAGCAATGATTTTTTTTCTTCATCAAAACATTTATTAGAATAATTTGTCGGTAGAAATTGAGGGAAATTGTCGAAAAACATACATATAATACAGGCTCAATTTTGCAATAAATCCCTTTAGCTTCATTTTGTGTTGATATGGGAAATAGGTAAATTCGTATTAGAATGTTCAATGAATTATTAATTATAATGTATTATGAAATGAAGGTAAAACGATGTAGTCGATCAATTAAATTAAAAGCCTAAATTATTTAATGCTTATGGGTATATTAAACATTTTTTATGGTTGCTATCAATAAGAAATAATTGATTGATGTATCAATGTACTTAGATAGGTATAGATCGATTTGTAAATCACAAGCATTTTCTAGTTATAATATATATATATCTATATAATCGAAAATTTACATGGTGACCGTGACAATTAGAATAATGTTTCAGAATTAGGAGCTAATTTTTGATGAAGTTTCATGTACTGAAAAAGCAACTTCTTAAAGCAGATGATCAGTATCATTAATTTGTCATAAAGTTTCATAAAATCAGCTGTGAGAGGATGTAAAAAGAAGGAAATAATCACACATACTACTTTGCATAAAGTAAGGATATGGTCAGTCCGTTTTCGATCCTTTATTCGACTCTAAGTCCAACTAGACTTAAAGATATAAATCCTTAAAGAATTATCAGTCTTACTCTACTTCTTTCAAGAGCACACACACTGGCTATTACTTTATACTTAGAAGTTATCTCCTTTAAAAAGAAAAATATAATGATAAGATCATTGAAAAATAAAGACGGAGAGAGTAAGACCGCATATTTTTTTGGGAATTATATTATGGATAAGTCCCTATTGAATTGAAAAGTAGAACTGAGGAACGACATCGAAGTAATAGATATAGAAATATATAGATACCTATAACCATATAGTAGGGGTATGAATCCAAGAAAATGAAGTTTTAAAAAAATAAAATGTAATGGTTAGAGAGATAAATGAAAGTATGATTGATGGTTTGTTCATAGTTTTTGAAACAAGTTAACAATTTTTAATAGTACTTTTTCCTATTTCGTCTGTTTATTTTTGTGGAAATAATAAGTATAATTTGCTCAACAAAATAAAAGTACATAATATTTAAAAGCAGGTTAATTTATTTACTTACAGGCAGCCATTAGAAAATAAAATAAAGTATTACAAAGTAATGTAGGTATGTAAACATACAATCCTCTAAGTATACCTACATCCTCCTGTTACATGCATAATTGATGCCCTAAAACATCCATGTGTTATGCATTGAAACTTTCTTAAAGACAATCCGTATTTTGTTGTTTTATCTTATCTTGAATTTGGAGACTGCGTATAAATGGGTTAGCGCGTCTATCATCCATCTACACGTAATATGTGTAAAGACAAAATATACATAATAACTTTGTAAATTATAATCTTCAATAATCAACTCCACTCTCTTTCAAAATTATGAGACTTTGGGATTTAAAATGTGCTTTGGTTGTTGGAGTGAAAATATGTACTTCAACTCCCTGAATTATTTAATATAAAATATAGGTATGTTACTCTGGCGAAAAAGAAGATAAATAAGTTGTGTGCTCAAGAGCCGTATGGGACACTCAACCCACACCACTGTTGAAATACAGATTTGTGCAAAATCACGAATAAGGGCAACAAAACATCTTATCTTTGAAGAGAGGAGGCTGAGACTGTTGGAAAGAGCAAAGAAGATTCTAAATTTTTTCTATGCCAACAAAAATTCGGTTATAGTTTTGTTCTTTTCTGATGAAAACAATTTCACCGTGGATGCCACTGTGAATGTACAGAACATCCTCTACGTCACAACCAAACATCCAAACCATGTCTCAGCTTCAGTAAGACATGTCTTCAAGATAAAAAGTCCCTCCGGAACCATGGTCTTGGGAGTTGTAGGGTCTACCCTCCCATTTCTGTGGAGAGGAAGAAGCGGCTCAATACAGATGCTTACTTTGAACTTCTCTGGATAAAAAAAGTGCTACCTTGGGACACAGAAAAGTTCGGGGGAATTTTCCTGAGAGGCAATTTTCTGTTCTTTTGGTACCTCAACATGTGGCCACCCTCCCTTCCATAAGTGCAACCCTTGGACTACTCTATCTAGAAGTGTGTGGAAGAGAGTGTGTGCTACTCCTCCGAAGTGTATCCAGTCTCTAAAGGCTCCAATCAAGAAGGAGTGGACCAAGCTCGAGTCCGACTACATAATCAAAGTCTGCAAGGGATTTAGGCCTCGTACTGAGGCAATTTAGTAGAGCTGAATGCTCATATCTTAAATAAAACTTGTGCCGAGTACTATTTTCAGATTTTTTTTGTAAAAAAAATATCCTCAAAAAAATGTGTAGATCTAGATAAGATCAACCACGTATAGTGTTGTTTTATCATATATTTATTACGTTAAAAAATTGTGCGTGCTTTTCAATCTTTCTTTTTTATCAAAAAAGTGTCTTCCATATACTTGGACCCGAAGTATATTACCCATAATTGGACCTTCCATCTCCTTTCAAAATCAGTCAAAGTGCTTACCGTGTGAATAACTCAAATAATTGTGATCCCTTGGTTACTTCGAATAACCAAGTTATTTCCGTATCCTTAAAAGGTTGCGATCATTGAATTTAAACCTTCCCTGACAATGTCAAAGAGGAAATTTGATGTGTGACAAAATTATAGAATACCAGGGGCTTTAAGGAGATATACCTACTGAAGTGTTCACAGTATTGTTGGTGGAGGCCTCAGTCCTTCTCAGAAATTAGATGACGTTGTTTTTAAAAACACAATTTTAATATATTCCCCAGCTCATAATTTTTTGTTTTTCTTAGGATGGGGGAGATGAGTCAAATATTATTATCTCGTAATGTACCGTTACTAATACTAATGGTATATCGTGCTGTTTAAATTGTGTCAATACCCCGGTACTATAAACAATAATTTGTACCATGGGTATTAAGAAAACTGCTCTGAGGAAAATTGCCCAAGGAAGATTGTCCTGGAGAAAATTGTCAGTTAGAAAAATTGGCCGCATTTGGCTCAAACTTCATGATGAAATGAATTGAGAGGATTGGTAAGGAGAGGGGGTATAAATAATTTAGAGCCTCTTCAAATATGGTTGAATACCCTCCACCCCTCGGATTGGCCCAGGGGTCGTATGGGATTACTAAAAACCACCATCAATTCATCCAAAACACCCAAAAAAAAAACTAAAAAGTTTAAATACATGGTTTGCAATTTAAAACCTGCATTTTTCTGTGTTTTTACGCCATTTAACTCTTTTTTTTTTTTATGGATGCTACGTGACATGCAAATAACATTATTTGTATTTGAGTAGTCATATGAATCATCCTTATTTCTTTAATTTTGTATTGAGTGCACTCATTTTTAAATTACTTTTTTGTTTTTCTTTTTGGAAAGGTTAGAGTATCTAAATGATTTCTGTTGGAAATAATTTATCTAATCCTATGAGTCAACGGTAAATAAAATATTATTTTAATCATTTTAATTTTACATAAGTATACATTGAACTAACATAACCTATAAGATTTTAATTTTTTTTAGTGAATTTGAGACATGCAGATTGTTGATTCGGCCCATGACACTTGGTTTTTAAAACTACCAAGACTTCCACTCCCAACCCAAAGGTTTGAAGCTGTTTTTGGGTATTAGAGGGGTTCCTTGGATATATTGGCAGTGGTTTTTAAGGATCCAGGGCACTCCCTTTGGGGGATGGAACATAGAAATATGTTTAGATATTTCTCATAAATAATATTAAGCGAATTTATAATGTATTATTGTTCATTATGAAGTTTGAGCAAAATAAGGGCAATTTTCTCGCAGGTAATTTTCCTAACTGACAATTTTCCTTCTTGGCAATTTTCTCCCTTGCAATTTTGCCCAAGGCAGTTTCCCCCGCACGTGTACAATGTACATAATATACTACACACCACTTAATTTAAATAAATGAACGAACATGCCCACATATATTATGGGTATGATAATAAATTATGCATAATGTAATATAATTTAGTGGGTTTTAAGTCTGTTTTTATTTTTTTTTATTTCCCCCTTCCCCGAATTGTACCATTATATTACATGGAATATCAGAATTTATGTTATTAGAATCAATTATCCTTAGTTATTCCTCTTTTATCTAAAGGATATTAGAGCCTCATTTAATGAAAATGTCCCTTCATTTCACGACTCATTATACATAATGTGTGCCATTGGTAAACAAATATAGTTTATATAACAATTAACAGATGTAGGGATTTGAAATTGAGACTTGCGATTGGTCTCAAAATGAAAGACTCGACACGGGACTTGAACTCCAAAGCCTTTTTATCACACTAACACAAGAAACCCCTTAGGACTATGGACCCAATATTAGAATTTTGGATTTGAAATAAACTCAAAAGATATCTGAGGACTCAAACGTGACTCGATTAAAATATTGAAGGACTATGATGGAGTTGTGAGTAAAAACTCGAGACTCGAGCATATAACATAAAATTACGTGTAATGAACCAATTTATGTTCACATTAGCCTCAATTAATATTAGTTGGTGCCATTGATGAACAAAAGTATTTTTCAAATAATTAACAGAGGGTAGGGTCTGGGATTCGAGACTTGCGACTTGAGTTGGACTCGATAGCTACATATTTTATACGGAACTCAAAAAAAGTATAAGTACTATGGACTTTACCTCATAATTCAAGACTCGACACTTGACTTGGACTCGATAGCTAAGACTCCTGACTTGAAAGTTATTTTAGTATACTGAACTCTTGAAAAGCCTTAATAATATTGGTTTTAAATGTGCTCAAAAGTAATATGAAGGCTCTTTGGAGTTTTTATAAAAATATTCAAGGATTTGGATTTATAATAATACATCAGATTGTTTTTTTTTTTAAACTAATAGTTATGAATGATTCATGAAGGAAGTTTGAGACTATGCTCAGCATTTTCCCAACTTTTATCATTAATTACAGTATTTTATAGAACACCAATAAAATAATCATTTATTAACAACTTTTACACTAAATTGTTTTTGTGTCTTTGTTGAGTATTGCTTTTATGGTTTGGGTGGATTCTTTTCAATGAGTTTACTTTTTGGGAAAGTTCCATTGAATATATATTATTACGTATACAAAGTTTACACACACAAAAAAAAGTTATACAGCTAATAGCTAATTCTATGCAGGGTTGGTCAGTAAAACGTGGACTCAAAAGGGTGCATTAGAAATACTTTTTTTTTTTAAATATTTTAAATAATAACAGTTTCAACGCAACTTGTAAGCAAGGTATTTGCAAACTTAGTCAACGAATATGGACACCTTCAGCATCAATCACAGGGTACACAAGTCACCAAAAGTCCATGCAGGAATTGATGACAAACTCCTTAGAAAAGTCGTTCCACGCAGCCACTGTTGCAGCTTCAGTGAGTCTGCATTTGGATGTGGAGTTTTGTTGGTTTCCTTCTCTATGGTGTTCCACATAACAAAGTCCACCTGGTTCAAATCCCGCGAGGAAGGGGCCACATCTCTTTGGACCAGAATCCAAAAAATAATTTATTTTAATTTGATATATTATTAAATTTTCGCCCCTACTTCCTGTTTTCCTTGATAGGTATTTCCCATCATTCTTCATCTTGGCTACCTTAAAAACTAGGCTCTTGGAACACTTCACAATGCCCACAATCCTCACCACCTCAAGTTTAGCATCCAAGAGATCTGAGTTGCCCTTTCTTTTGGCTCTTTGCTCAATCGTGATCACGAAATATGTCTTAAAGTTCGTTAATACACAAAGGATAGATGAGCCATAATGTTGAAAAAAAATCAATAAACCTTCCTACATTAATGAAAAATTAACATTAATTAACAGTCAAAGTGTTGCTACCCAACCATGTATATCTTAGCATCAACACTAAACCAAATGAGAACTTTTTTCTCTCAACTGAGTCTAGATTACTCTCCGACGAATTATCATCAATTTACATCAACCAATTATTATAATCAATCCTTTGAAGGTGCTTAAATTAGCAAAACTTTATCGTCCAAATGAAATAACTATATATTAACTGTTTTTATTTAAAAAGACATATTTGAGCTCAATTAAGTCCTATAAAAGAAATAATGTTACTAAATTATTGTTAACCCTCTTGTATATCTCAAATTATAGCAGAAATTTGAAATCAAAGCCTATAATTCAGCTAACTATGTTCATGATATATTGGCCTGTATATATATATATTTGATTAGAGTTTATATTTTTCTAAAGAATGAGCTAAGTTTAGAAAATAGAAAAGGAAAAACGGTTGTTATGCGTGTGCTCGCTCTATTTATTTTCTATTTTGTTTCTTATTTAATCAATCGTGGGGATGTTAGAACAATTATCGGTTATCTTCGATGTAAATTGTTTTAAAAAAATGCATAATGAAATAAATCAATTGGAATTTAAATTTAATTAGAATATTGTTCCCTGCACGAAGACTATTTTAAATGTACATGGGGCTCCACTTTATCGCAGTAAAGATGATTTTTTCCGCCCAGGACAAGTGTACCATATGTCTCCCTCCCACCTTCTCATTTTTTTTTTCTTACAAAAATGTCTACTCTATACATATATGTATGTTGGACATCATATTTCTTTTTTCCTTGATTTTTGCTGATGACTATTTTCGTGTTAATTAAATCAAATATGTTTTTATCAAGAAGTTAGAACAGAAAAGCTCATTGCAATAAAAGTGCAATATTTATTTGAGGATGTAATATTCTATAAAATTTTACCGCATAAATAATTTTGTCTACACTTTTAAAACGTTGAGGGAGGTAGAAAGAGTAAAAAATGGAGTTTGCAGAGAATGTTTAATATATATGGAATACATGATATATATAGACCTTGAAAGCAGATATTTTAATATATTAAATTTAAGTTTATTTAGAATAACTCCGTTCCCTCCCCCCCCCTTCCTTTCTTTAAAGAAAGTAGATAGTTAGGCAAGTACTCTGTTCTTGTAATAATACTTATGTTTGTTTGGAGAATGTATACAACAAGTATTGTTTGTCATGTCAAAAGGTGTCTGCAGATAGAAGGAGAGTAATTTTTAGAGTTGTACAAAATATATCTAATCTATCAGTATGTTAAAAAAACCTTGGTAACCAGTACAATTTAAATAACGTTTGCGGGAAGAAAAGCTAAGCTCTCATTACGTTTCATTAAATTAGCTTGGACCAACTGCATGATGAAGGAATTAAAGACAAACCCAACTCTGTATCTAGGAGGACATTTTATGGGATTACTGTATTTTATATTCTCAATTTTACCTGTAGTCTTAGAGGAACTTTTCTAATAACTCTTTCACAAATCACCAGTGTCAATATCCGTCAGTCATGAGCATTAAAATTTTTGCTCAAGAAGCATAGATTGAACAAATTTGTCTTCTTTCAGAGCGATAATTAAATCCTCCTTACAGACGCCTCTTAACTTTATCTTTAGAAGTTTTCTCTTCAAGAACTAAATAATAATTATAGTTCAGCTCTAATAGATCAAAAAACACTCTTCAGGATAGCAACGATGTACAAACAATTCTTTGATGCGTTTAGATTAGGTCAAGGTTAATGGAAATACAAGGTTATAACATAACGCGTGTACAATTGATGTTTGACTTCGATCACGCTCTTTAACATTGACGTCATAGTGTATTAGTGGTTGCTAATTTTCTGAAAATCTATTTTTCTTACACAACAGTCGGTGCGATACATTAAATTGAAAATTCTAGCAATAGTGACGTCATAGACAATGAGTGGTTGCATATTTTGTCAAAATCTGCCTGTCCTGCCCAGCAGTCGGTAGGATACATCAAATTGAAAATTCTAGCAAGTCCAATTACATGATGGTTTAACCTTGTATTTCTATTAACTTTGAGGTTATGTATATTATTTTATAAAACACTTAAATAAACTTTTTGATACTTTTTTTTTTATTTAAAGCCAATACCTAGATATGCAATTATAGAGTTTTATACATAAGATCTGCCAGTGTGTAAAAAGAAATCAAACGGAAAACCTGGTAATTTGAAGAATGTTTATTAATTATATTGTATCTTGTAGCCTTTCCATCAAAAAGGCATAGAAAAAGGGACCAAAATTCAGATAATAGCTATCCAATTCTTCCAACTATTGAATTCTTCATAAATAATTGTTTAAGCAGAATAAGAGGTAATTCAAATTCAACCAAACATGGTTGAGTACTCTGATAAGAAGAAAAGAAACAGTAAAATCGACAGTTGACAACAAAATACAATGTATTTTTTTATGTTAGTGAAGTAAAGCCCTGATCAATTACATAAATAGAGATTAAATAGATTGTTTGTTGATTATCAAATTTATTAATTTAACGGAAATTAAATTTATTAGAATAAAAGCTAAAACTATTTCCCTTTTTAAAAAGCTTTCTTTTTTTCTATTTTTTTTTTTACATATTATTATTATGAAATATTATGAATATTATACCGTTGCAGAAAGAATAACACAATTGCTTTAAAAGAGTTCTTAAATGTTATCCAATTAAGTTTTAATGACTGCCGATTTATTATCTGTCCATATATAGATTGCTGAAATATTTTCCTGTGAATGACATATGTAGGTTAGACTCAAATCAGCGCAAAGTTGGATACGGTGTTTTTGTGGAAAATTGCGTCTTATTCTATTATTTTCTGGATATATTTTTTAACCTAAATTTCATTTTCAACAAATGACGTTCATATTTATTTTATTTTTCCATTCAATTTGCTCAATTGATGCCTACCCTTTTTTCCGCACCAGTTCCGGTTTTTATATGGGTATCGGTATTTCCGTACTTTCTATACTTTTACGATTAAAAATATTGATAATGGAAAATGACATGTACTTATAGAGTTGTATAAAATATTACCTCGTGGTATGTAAAAGGAAAAAAACCAAAAACATGATCATCCTAACAGTTGAAATAAGGTTTAAATTACTCCAACGTCGATCCTCAATTATAATATGATTCTAAGCACAGACTTACCCTTATAACTCCAAATAAATCATCAGTAGTCTTTCACTAGTAGTTCCTTTATACTTAGATATTCTCTCCTCAAGAATGACATAATAATGATAGCGGATTTATAACGTAAAAACGTTCTTCCGATTATCAGCTATTTTTACAAAATTATCACATGTGCTTAGATTTTATTTTATTTACCCCTATACACTTTAATAGATGACGTCTACCTAATTCATGATTAGGGGGAGGCTAGCTCAAAAATTTGATAACGTTTTTAATATAAGAAAATTTATAATTTTTGCTTTGTTTCATAAAGAATAATTTCATTTGAGATGAGGTTCCGAAATTTGAGGGGTTACGTGATCGGCTGTAGTGGAGTTACACGTACCGATAAAAATATCAGTTGAACAGTGTAAATCCCCCGGTATCACTATATAGAGAACAACACTAATCTTCTTCTTTTTTGTTTTTTTAAATCCATCACTACAGCCCATATTTACATATATCCAAATATAGGCATATACATATAAGTGCCTGAAAAACTGTCTTTCTATTTTTATCTCATTATTTTTCTTTTTGAAATAATACTTTCCATAATTTTTTTTTCTTTAAGTTAAAAGACAACTTTTTGTTTTGTTTCACCTTGAGGATATACTTATATGTAAGCCTTATTCAAGTTTTTTTTTTTTTTTCATGGATAAAATATCGCAATTTTTACTTTAAATGAAGTAAAATTAAATTAAACAAACTTCAAAATGAAATCTTTAAAAAAAAACATTTTTTTTTCATCTTTAAAATGTATCTATCTAAGTCATAGTTTAAACTATTGCTCAAATTACAGAAATTGTATATTGTTTCATGGGACATATTGTTTATCAATAATATTGTAGCACAAACATAAATGTATACCGTAACGACAAAAGTTGGGAATTGAATATCAATATGATATTTTAATTTTGCATTTTATTCCTTTGAATAAGAAAATACTTCTCAAATGTCACAAAAAATTATTTTTTATGGATGTATTTTGATTTGAAAATCCATACTGACTGTTTCTTGTTCCTTTTAAAATTATTGAGATATATGATTTTTATTTAATCATTAATTATAATTAACTATATAAAAGTATATCTTCAAGCAATATTATAACAATATTGCTCTAATTTTCCTCATGTTATGAGTATTTTAGCGCCAAAAATGCAAATAAATAAATATGTGGTCCATCAGCATAAAAGTAAGCTAGAATGATAGTTATCATAATTGAGAGTGGATTACATACGCATTCTTCTACGAACTATCGTCAATTTGTACAAACAAATTATTCCCATTGCAGCTGTCGGAAAATGTATAAGCTACAAGGTTACTACAATTAAAGGATTATAAATTGATAAATTTCGTATGAAAGGCCATATTGGGGCCAATATTTGTATCCTAAATAAAATATAGGTTCTAAACATAGTTTATATTCTTGGGTATCTTAACTCATCTATATATTTGAATACTAAGCCTATAATTGACTCAAATATGCCTATGAAACATTGGGCTGTAAATATTTATGAAGTGAAATATGTTTTTCGTTTTCTTTAGTCAATATTGTTTTTAAGTTGATGCACCACATTTACCTGCTTTGTACCGCGTATAACGTGCAAATATTTTAATGGTTTTTCATTATTTTTACTACAAAATTTGCATTTTTGGAAAAAAAAAAAAAGTATGAAATATTATTCTTCATCTACCGGTAGTTGCATAAATACGCAGACTAATTTTTAAACGCTTGTATCTCGAGGTTCTGTGACCAGAAATAAAAAATTCCACACAAGTAATTCGGTAAATCTTTTGGCTTTGTTTTTGTTTTTCTTACTCGCATTAAACAAAGTCGTTTACGATGAATGACGAGGGCAAACGTCATATGGTTGCCACTCTCCTCCGCGCCGGTAGGTCTGTCAAGGAGATAATCAAGGACACTGGACTATCCAGGACTACTGTGTTCAAGGTCCAGAAGCTTTTCAAGGAGGGAAAAGATCTGAAAGACCTGCCCATACCTCTGGAATGACTCAAGATTGGCTCGCTGCCAACATGCCATTTTGGAACAAAAACATTTGGCCACCTCAATCACCTGATTTGAATACCCTTGACTACAGTGTGTGGTGACAAATTGGGAAGAAGACCTGTGCTACACGCCATCCGAATTTGCACTCATTGAAGGCCAGCGTCAATGAGCAGCCATGGAAGACCATTACATCATCAATGTGGGCAAAGCCTTCCGCGGGCCCTTGGAGGGTGGCATAGCAGCTGAGGGTGGTTATATTCAGTAATTATATTAAATTTTATACCAGAATAAATTCTCTATTATATAATTCTCAAAAAAAATACGTCATACGAATTTTATTACACATTTACTTATTTGCCACAAATAGTCCACATATTTATGCAACTACCAGTATCTCAAATACCTGAAAATGATATTATGGCGTATTATGGACCTTTACCCTTTAAATTTGACCTTATGGATCAAATATTATCTTTTTCATCAAACCAGACTTATTTTTTTAGTAGCATTGAATGTATTCAATAATATATTACTATATGATTTTAATATAGATATTAATCATTTTATGCAAACAAAAAAGAATTAACTATTTAACTCTTAAAAATACGACCTTTATCTGTCATTATAGTAGACTCAATGTATACATGATATAATATTGAATTACCGGAACGAAAGATTTAAAAATGAAGGCAGTGTCTATTTACGTATATTTATTTATCTTAATCATCCATCCGTAAAAAATTCAGAGATTTTTTTAATAATATTAAGTATAATTAATTCCTTTTGCAAGTTGTGAAAGTAATTTTTTTTTTACCTCTTTATAAAAACAATTTTGCATTCAAAGATATATTTGCTAATTTAAATGACGTCACAGATTGCATAATAACCCAAAAGCGACACCATCTTAAATAAACGTAATATGTAGTCCATCCATTTGAAAACCATTCAGATCAAAAATCAAGAAAAAGACGAAAATCCAAAATTATTTATTTACTTCCTATATACATACAGGCCAGTATTTTATTGACATATTTGAGTTAATTATAGGCCGTATACTCAAATTTGTGGGATGACTAAACATACTCAAGAATATTAGTTATAGTTTAAAACCTTTATTTGATTTAATAGACTGATATTGACACCGATATGACATTTCAAATAAAATCTGTTAATTTCTACTTTTTTTAATTGTGACGATCAATTTTGACGACATTAAGATTTATATTTGCAACAACACGCCCGCCCAAAGGCTTAATAAGAATAATTTGCTATTGAAATTTGATGATAATTTATTGAAGAATATAAATCTAATCCATACTCAATTTTTAGATAAATCATTTTAGCTTACTTTTGTTTTGACGGGTCACTTTTGTAGTTGATGTAGACTTACTAAACAAAATGCACAAATTTTCTCCCAAAAATCTAAAGGAAACTCTATCATCACTTACTTATAATTTAATTTTTGATTGGAATAAGGAATTTAAAAAAGTAACTCCTCCAGGCTCTAAAAAAACCTACGCACTATGATTATGATAAAAATGAAGAAAATGGTAATTGAAAAAAATGAGTAAGATTCCCTTAAAATCTTCTTAAAATATAATAAGAAATATTTCTATTTCACAGTAGTTATTATTTACTAATGGAATACCGTATTTTAAAAATGTATTTAACATGATCCCGGGAAAAAAAAGATCAAGACTAAACCAAATTTCAAATATTCAAGTCTTCTTATTTCTGAAATAAAGTAATTATCGAACTTATTTTGATGCTAGTCCGTTTTGGGGCATCATTCCCCCTCTGACCGTGGATCAAGTTTTATCTTGTTTGCCAAATTTGATTCATTTTTTAAGGCTCTGAATGTCATTTATAATGCAGTTTTTATCCTTTCCGATTATGAGATGTTAAGATGAAAATCTGTGGGGGATTTCATGAGGAATACCCCAAATTTAAGTTTGTTTGACAGGCTCAAAGCTCTAATTAACGTACGTTTCCTAGATTTACTTAAAAGTATTTTATACTCATCAAAAAATTAAAGTAAATGTATTGCATTATTTGTAAGTGGATACAAAGTAGACTGCAATAATATTATTGTTGTTTTACTTAGCCTCAAATCCGAAGGTCAATCTGCTTCAAAAATCGAATTTTTGGGGTATAAATATGTAAATTGTTTATCATTCATGGGGGGGAGTTATTTGTATACCTCTTTTAGGGGGGCGTAGGGGGGCGGTATTCAAATATGTATTTGACATTTTTTACTCATAAATTTACTAGTAGGTATGTCAGTTGGGGATGAAGGACACTCCCTAATTACATACATAGATATGCACATCATAGATCATTGCAAATACACTATGCAATGTGCATACATCATACCCTTTGGTAAACGTCATGAACTTTACTACTTTTAAGCAGCGTTGAATATACAATCGAAATGAGAAAAGCAACGAATTTATTTTCAATTAAAAGTTGTCAATTTTCACACTAACAAATTAAAGATGTGAAAAGTGTCGAAATAGTTTTGAACAGAAAGTTAAAAACATAAACTTATGGTACTAGGAAAAATTGTTCTGGGGAAAATTGCCCGTGGAAGATTACCCTGAAGAAAATTGTCAATTAGCGAAATTATCCATAATTGAGTTCAAACTTCATTATGAATAATAACACATTATAAATTCATTTAATATTATATTTGATAATTAGGTATCCAAATATATTTATTTGGTCCATTCTCCAAGGGAGTACTTTCAAGTGTGGGTAATATTATTGCAAAATAATTTCCTTGAAATTTTTTAACTCAATCAAATCTTATAAGAAATGGATGGAGATGATTGGTAAGGGGGGGGGGATAATTAGCTTAGGTCCTCTTAAAATATGGTTGAATACCCCCTCTCCCCTAAGATTAGCCCGGGGATCATGTGGGATTGCTAAAAACCACCACCAATTCATCCAATACCTCCAAAAAACACCTTTAATACAAAAAAAATAATAGTTCCAAGACATCAGGTTGCGTGGGGTACTTGGGGATACCCCTGAATCCTTAAAAACAACTGATATTCATCCAATATTCATCAAGTATTCTACCGTATTTTAAGAGACCCAAAGCTATTTACCATCCCACCACACACACACACACCCAATCCTCCTCCTATAGTGAGTAATAATATTACTCACAGTTGAAAGTACTCCCTTGGAGGGGATAGAACCAACAAATATGTTTATATGTTTGTCATATATAATATTAAGCAAATTCATAGTTTGCTATTATTCATCATGAGGTTTGAACAAAATACGGGCAATTTTCCTAACTGGCAATTTTCCTCCAGGGCAGTTTCCCGCGCTCGTCCATAAATGTATATGCTGCTAACTTTGAGAGACGACATATCTGCAAACAGATATCACCAAAGCTTTCAAGCCAAGTTTCAGAAGGAAGACTACAGGATTAATATTTGTACAAAGTAGTAGTACTAATAACACTTTTTTATTCATGAATACATAATTTTACCCAAGATTAATTCATATAAATGTAGAAAAAGTTTCATACGTAAAGAGGGAAATGATAAATTGACGTCATTTGGGCTATAATAAAAATTGACAGCTGACAACGTGAAAAAGATATCAGTAGGATCCGGAATATACTAGAGTTGAAAAAATATAACCTAAAACGTCTAAAATGCTTGAGGAGAGAACATCTAAGTGTAAAGTAAAGTGTTCTCGGAAGGATGAAGTATCAAAATGATGATTTGAGGAGAGTTATAAGTGTAAGGCCTTATTGGACTCAAAAACGAATTGGAGTTCGACATCGGAGAAATTCCTGCCCATGGTCTTGCTAGATATTAAGGAATGGGATTTGTGTTAATTTCCTTACACTCATAGGGAGGGATAATTAATAAAATCACTAATATCTTGCAGGTTACCAATATGTATATATATTTTTTAATATATGATCGTACAAATTTCGACTATTTTCACATCTCTATTCCTTCTCATTGTATTCATAGAGTCCATATTTCTCTGTATGGTCATTGAAAACACAGCAAAATAAATAAATTTTAGTCCTATTTGATTGTATGCTTTAATTTGCAGCAATACTTTACCAAAGTAAAAATATCCCGAGGTTTTTTTTTAAATACAAAAAAAAAAGGTGATGAATATAAAGTAAAATTGTTAAATAACTTATTTTATTTTTCCATTGTAATTTAATTTGTCAGTATGATTTATATTGGCTTGTCAATAACGATTGTGCTATCCAAATAGTTAATGCATTGCAAAATAATGATAAACAATAATACAATATTAAATTACTATAATTTTATAAAAGAAGACTCTCTTTCGTCAAATTAAATTCCCAAGATTGGGTGTACACAAATTAGCTATTGGAAAGCCCTCAATATCCCTATTATTAAATAGATAATAGTCCAACAGTTGGAGAGAATAATTACAAGGTCTAATAATTATTTTAAATTAAATAGATCCACTAAAAATTGCTCTAATTTAATTTTCCCATTTCTTTCATAACTATTCTACTCTACAAAGTACATCTTATTTGGTCAAAAAAAGAAAGGGGTAAAGTACAGTGCAAGGTATATTCATATAGTTTGAAATATTTTAGCCTATTGTTATTCATTTAGAATAAAATATCAACACTACTCATAAACTTTCAATTTGAACAATATATATTTTTGAATCATTATTATATTTGTATAGTTATACTAAGATTACTCTCTTATTATGGGCCATGAATGATGAATTTGTCATTCAATATAAGCACAAAAGAATAGTAGGCTAACTGAATGAATGAATTTCTTTCATCATGAGTTTGAATGTATATTAGGGTGTGATGTTTTTTAGAGGCTTGGAGCAACTTTTTAAACAATTTAAAAAGGGGTATTGGAAAAAGCTGTGTATAAGTATAAAAGTAATTTGTTCAAAATACACAATTGGGAGGGGGTCTCAGAGTTGTTTTTTTTACAATACCTATAGTACAATTTATAAATGTCTACTTTTTCATACAATGGACTTCTTTTGTGACTATGATATAACAAGATTACTCTATTTATGTTTATGAAGAGTAAATATTTATTAGGTGTCGATGATTATAATAATTATTGACACAATAATATTTAAGAAAAAATACAAAATTTCATTTGTTAAACCTATATATTTTTTTTTAATCAGAACTAAACTTAAACCATTTGATAATAGAGTTTAAAAAAATGGTCAAGTTTCTCCAGGAATCAAATTACTGACCATAATTGGTAATATCATATAAATATATATAAATTAAGTTTCAACTGAATTGGGGATCCTCCAAAACACGTTTAATTGTCCTCAAATTTGTCATGGAATAGGTTTTTATAGTATGACAAATTTCCATATACCCTCATCATTGATTTCTCAAATTCTGATTTTCAACCCACTCTAACGTACATATACATTATTTCTGACCTTTTTTTCAAGTATATTTTAGGCAGTATATTATACATCTTATGTATGCATTATATAAACGCTAAAGTGTCTTGGAACATCTATAATAAACATTATTATTTTCATTATTTCATTTCTTTTTTTTACACACATGTGTCTTAATTTAATGACTATTGTTCAAGGATGTTCAGACCCCTCAAATACATAATGCAATTTAAGGAATGTGTGACCGATGTATAAGATACGAGTATATGTAGAAGAATTGCAACTTTGGATTGTTTCAGAACGTGGATGACAGATATCAAATCTACACAGTGTTTAATTATCAATTTATGTATAGAGTACAAAACTATGATTTCTCATTTCCTGGTAAATTATATTTGAGACAGATTCTGGGAAATATCGTGATCCTATTAGTAAATAATAAATACTGTGAAATTTATATCTATGTTTTTAAATTTTAAGAAAGTCCTAAACCATATACCTATTTAGTCTTAATTCTAATATTCTTTATTTCTATCATTATTGCTACTAATAGTGGGCACGTTGGCTTTTAAAGGCTGTGAGTATAGCCTTTTTGAATTTCGTAACCAAACTGCAAAAATATATTTATAAAATAGTGAGTAATTTTTAAATGAGGGGATCTCTTTAATAAATATCAAATGTTGGGAAACTAAGTAATTGTTTTTATAGATTAAGAATAAATAAAAAGCTTTAAACAATCACAAAAAAGTTGATTTTTAGTGGATTATAAATCATTAAATGAAACTTATATTATATAATAATTAAATTCAGGATTTCCCATGGGTGGAAATCCCTAGAAATCCTATTATTTATTTTTTTTAAACAGCCTAAATAAAGTTAAGTTGACTAGGGTTGTTTTTTTTTGAAAATTTACAACTTAATTTTTTTTGAAGAAAGCTATAATTTTATAACCTTACCGATAAAAAAAACATACAGCCCCTCTATTGACCACCTCCCCTGCAGACACCCTTGCATTTAAATTTAGCCTTTGGCTTAAGGATTTCCTTATTTTTATACTGGCTCAAATCAAGAGGAAATTAGTTATAGTTTTTACTCCAAAAGTACAATTTCTTATCTATATACATATATATTAGTTTAGAATTACAAGAAGAACTTTGCTTAAGGATTTTACTTCAGTATTACAAAACATTGTGAATTATATTCACAAGAATTAAGATAAACGTTTAGTTAAGGTAATAAGCTGATATTTAGTTGTACCCCGGTACAAAAAAAACTATTTCATAATATAAGTTTGTAATATATCGGTATAAAATTTCAGTATATGAAATATAACATGTGTTTTTGAAACATTGGTAGGAAAAATGACATTTCACATGCTTCATATTGTACTAAAAAGGGTGATTGATTCTGTTTATGTGCGTGAACGACTTTTAGCCAACGGATTGGCTTTATATCTTACAATTATACAGCCCAAAACTTGATCAAAAATTAGGTCCTTCATCATTTTCTATTTAATATTTTTCTGTTACATGTGTGATTGGGTTACGGAATTTAAAAAAGCGGTGGGACTGGGCTCTAAAAAAACAACCTCTAATGTAAATAAATATTATTTTATGTACAAGATCCAGATATTTCCCAAAATCCCGCTAAAAGACTATTACCGGGGAATGAAGAACTATAGGTCTTACATTTTTAATGAATGAAAAATCCTAAAAAGCAATAAATCATGTGTGTCGTCATTTTGTTTACAAAATTCTCTTGACAAATATTTTTTTCAAATTTCCTTCAAAGATGAAAATAAAAGAAAAACTCATCAGTCAAACGAAAAAAATGAAAATGCTAAAATAACCTCTCATTTTTAGTATAGAGTACTACCCCCCTCCCCCCCCCCATTTATTCTATATTCAAATAGAATAAGTTTCGCTGCTGGAGTAAAGATATTTCATTTCAAGACAATTACAATATTATAATTCATCACTTACATACGAAAAAGATAAAACGTTAGTTTGTTTTTTAAAAAGATTTGTACACTACTCGAATCATAGAACTTCAATGAAATAAATATTTTTTGAAGTCTATAGACTCGAGTTTTATTATTCAAGTCTATAGACTTGAATCCTGGGACTCGAGTACATATACAGACAGCTGTCGCATGTAAAATTTATTTTATGTTATATTACATCAAATTAAAAATTTAGAGAAAAGAAAAAGATAGAGGAAAACATATTTTCAAAAAGGGCAACCAAGGCGCCCCCTATCAAATTAATTTGCAATTCTTAATAGGATTTGTAAACTGTAAGTACCAATAGGAAGTCGGTATTTCTGTCCAATAAATATAGGAAATATATCTTCATAATAAATACGTTCAACAGTAGATATAGATCCTACCAACAGCTATTTATCTAGGTATACGCGACAAAAAACGCCCTGGATCAGTCTGTAGTAATCTTTGGGCTGTGCACATAGTAATAAAATAAATTGAGGACTTACGCTGATTGAAAGCAAGGATTTATTTTAAGCCAAAAATTAGATGTACAAAAACATTCATATTCATTAAAATATGACGTATAAAACCAGGACTTAATAAACAAAACCAAGTAAAAAAAGTTGACGCCATACATAAGTTTAAACTGCTTGAGGGCGCTAGTGTCCCGTAAGTTCACATCAACTGTTATACTTATATATTATTTGAAAATCAAGAAAAAAAGAACATATTTTTTTATGGACTATTATTGCATAAATACCCCTACAACGGCTGACATCATCTCAAGTTGATAACAATAAAAAAACTGTCTCTCTATAGGGACTGTTTAACGTTTCGTATCGCAGCAAAACTCAATAGGATTTTAAACGATAATTTTGACTCAAAAGATTATTAAATGTGAAAAATCCAGGCTTTAAGTAATGTTTATATGACAAAAAAAAGGATACTACCGAATAATTTGAGTTAGTCGACATAAATTTGACTTCCTCATAGTGTTTAAAATGTGAGATTCTGTCAGGTTTTGATTGGGTAGATGGTCCCGTAATGGCTACAGACCTTATATATTCTCTATGGTTAATCCCCTAATATAGCAGTTTCAATGACGTGACAGGCAGCAACGGCCTATAATTGATTAAAACATCATCAAATGTCTTTAAAAAAAAGAAAGAATAATCACTGAATTATATTGAATACTACTTGATGACAGTGAATTAAATTATATTAGATACAAATATATGATCCTTGCAAATGTAAGAGTGAATGTCTTGTCTTCACTTTGTCAATTTGTTGTGATGCAATAACATATTTAGTACATGTTAGGGTCTGATATTTAAAACCCTTTCATTGACCTCATATTTTTAATCATAATTAAAATCTTGGAATCTTATTGTTGATATTTTTAGTACATAAAATGTACAAATTGTAATCAACCTTAATGAAACATCTTCAAATGGCTATAAGATTTTAAATTATACTTTACACCTGTATTGAATACTAAACGATATCAATGATAAATACTTTGATTATAATTTATTCAAAGTTAAAGTACACGAAATTTCTATAGTTTGGCTATATTTATAGCAAAAATTAATTAAGGAAACGACAAGAAAAGTAGGATAATTAAAGAAAAATATCTTATTCTTTCTATTGTTATTGTTAATTAACTATTATAATTCATTGTCTACACAGTGAAAATAAGATTTCATAACGATGTAATAACATATCCTTAATACATATTAGGCTCTGACATACAATAAAACGAGCCATTAAAGGTATATATTTTCAGTCTAATTCTTACATTCAAAGAGTTCACCATTTCCTTTTAATCTTAATGAAAAAAGGATTCTCATTCGTATGAAATTTGATTGTGTAGGCTCCAAAGACAGTCCACATTAAAAATATTACAGGGAATGAATATAATAACATTCATAGCTTTAATAGGGCGTAAGATCCTGATCCCAACTTGAAGAAACAAACAAGTAAACAGCTCTCATAGTAAAATATGAACGTTACTATCAAACATTCATAGACACAGGATGGCCCAGAAAACCCGGGACAATTAAAAATATTGTTACATTATAGAGTGTTTCAATGTGACGGACCAATATTATTGTTGTAGGGTATTTTGGGCGACTAAACAACCAAGTTTCATACGTAAAAACGTTTTTTTTAATTAATAATGAACTATTCCATGTCAAAATGGGACCAATAAATTAAAGGACTTAAATTTTACTTTTCTATCAAAAATTTACCCCTCTAATGCCTATTTGATTATAAATGGGTCCCTAAAAAGTATTTAAAATATGTTATTACATCGATAAACAATCTTATTTCCAAAGGTTAAACAATGCAATGGAGATAATAGGATATTTTTACTTATTTTTTAGATCTTTATTTAGACAGCAAATAATTTATAAAAATTAGAATTATCTAAAACTTTCTTGTGAAAATGCATTTACAAAAATATAATTCAACATTATAATTTAAAATTTCTTCACCAAATTAAGCCTTACAAAAATAGAATATTCATATATCTAATCCAACAACTAAAAAGTTTTAGTATTTTCAGCAAAGTTTGAAGATGTCTTGATGCGTTTGATGAATGATATCTAATCAATCCAGAGGTCATTCCCATTCACCCTCAATCCCCCTAGGGATCTTCAATTCAAACACTCTATATCTTGTCACCACCGAAATTAAAATAGTACAAATATCCTCCGCAACCACAGGTTCCCCATCAGTGTTATATTCTTTTCTAGGGCGCTCTTAACATTTATTAAAGCATTCCTTATCAGCCTAGCTTTAGGAGTACTATTTTTTATTTTTTTATGACACGCCGAATATAATTATCGCCGTAAATATATTAATGTTATTGTCCTCAAGACTCCTCAGGCTTAAACTAATAAATAATCTTAGAATATGTAATTGTGGACATTCCAAAAAAGCGTGTGTAATAGTGTTGAAAAATTTACCACAATTTTTACATGGAGTGCTGAAAAACAAATTCATTTGGCATTTTACTTATTATCCTACGTATCTTGTCCCTAATCGATCAAAAAAGTAAAATTGAATATATTCAGTTATGTTATAGGGATATTTCATACATGTTACTTCTTATATTTAATTTCAATATCACTGTTTATCACTGATATTATCATGTAGTATTCGTTGTGGGTCTTAAGTTTTTTGTTTCATTTTTAAATTCTCAAAGACATTTGATGAAGTTTTATCAAGATTTATTGGAAATTTGTCCATTTTACGCATTACAAATATCAACTATGAGCCTCCAAGATGGCAGAGCCTTCGATTATGACGTCAGTAAAAACGCTCTATTGTCCTCCAAATAGGGCTGACTGTATATTATGTCAACATAAAAAAAAATTGAAATCATTTCATTATTTATTTCTTAAATATGCATTTTCTTTGCTACAAAACCTAATGAACCGTAGAAATTGTAAATATTTTTAAAATATCCAAGATGGAGTTATTTTTGCTAATGAAGATATTTATACATTCATTGTATTACATGACGTTCAAAAACTACTCTGCCACTTAGAGGAGAACAAGTAAGGTCTGAGACCATGTTTCCCTTTGTTGAAAAAAGAAGGAGTCAACATGAACCCACGTAGAACTTAATAGTATGACAAATGGTGTAAATGACGTCATAGGGGGTACAAAAAAGTGAAAAATAGAAAAAGGGTAACCAAATTACTTTTTTGAAAAAGAGTGGCCTTTCCAAAAAACCAAGGTCATTTTAGAAATAAAAAGAAATATTTGTTCTCTAAAAAAACATTATTCTAGCTTTTAAAAATAGTTAAATCAATAAATGAAAAAAAACATTATTCTAGCTTTTAAAAATAGTTAAATCAATAAATGAAAAAAAACATTATTCTAGCTTTTAAAAAAAGTTAAATCAATAAATGAAATAAAACATTATTTTCTAACAAAAAAACATTTGATAAAATTAGAAAAAAAAAAAATTAATTTTAAAAAAAGGTCACAAAAGGATTCGTATTTTATTTTCAATTTTTTTTAAATTAGGGGGGACGGGAGGGGAGTAACAATAAAATCACGTCATTTTTGAATGACCTTCAATTCAATTATCAAAAAAAAAAACCTTTTACTATTAGGCCAAAAATTTTAATTTCTTTAGTAATTTCGTAATTTTTATGTATTAATAAACGTTTTATGTATTTTTAATCATACGATTAAAGTGAATTTTTTATGTAACACAATAAAATACGCATTAAAATGAGTTGTAATATATTATTTTGATACTTTTTTTCAAGTGAATATCCATTCATTAGTTTTCATATAAATCATTCAACTTCATTTTATGATCACAATTGTATTGTGTCTATATGTTTAAATTTCTACATAATAGAAAAATAACTTACAATTGGATTACAAAGGGCCTTTCATTTATATATTAAAGCAATGAGTACCTCAGTAAACTGTACCAATATAAAAAGGCTTTCTATAAATCTAGTTGTTTTTTTAAAGTGTATTAATATTCCTGATACTTATACACAGAATACAAGATGTGCAAGCTATCCGCGCCGTGAAAAGATTTTTTTTTAAAACAATTTTTTCTCCAACCAGCTTCAAATTAAAAAAAAAAACAAATTCTAAAAGGCTGATAGATTTCAATTTATTCAACTTATAATATCACTTCCAGCCTCCATTAGAGTCTCTCAACGAGACCAAAAGCGCAAGCAGGCCTTTGCCACTTTATACCTTGGCAAATCCTAGAATTTATTCTTGATCCGACTGATAAGTCAATGTTGGGTGTTTCAGGGAGTCCAGTTGGCTTATCGTTCAATTGCGCCTCACAAAAAATATCTTATAGATAACCCAAATGTGTCATGTCATCATCAATCAATCTTCATCAATTTGTATATGAATAATAAATAATTTAATTATATAAAAATAATGGCAAAATATTATTGTTCATAAAAGATACCGTGTGTTCATTGTGACGTCACTTAAAAAGTATCGCTGATTTTCGATCATAAGGGTATATCCTCTAGAAATCCAGATCTAAACCCTCCAATACATAGTAGGTACAAACGGTATTTGACTGCTTTTAATAGTGAACGGCATTTTTTTCTTTGAGTTGCAAGATAAACCAATTATAAATGATGCATATATTATTTTAATATAAATAGTAATTATCAAAATATCAATGATACAAAAAAAACTATTACACAACAAATCATTTAAACTAGACAATCCTGAAAAAAGTATGTTATAAATCATCCAAAGAAATTGAACCACAATTACGTAACCATTAGTAAATTCTTTTATATACAATTTTATATAACAATTAAAGTCTAACTTTTATATGTACCTCTATCAAGAATGCAAACGCTGTGAACATATGTATCAAAATAATATAAAAATAAATTGGAGAATCGAACGAAAATTGAATTCAGAATTAGAAAATAAGGGTTTATTTTCGATCAACCCTAACATTTCCTCAGATATTGAAAGGCACTAAAAGGAATCCGTGCTGCTTCAACAATTATACTTAAAAGGAAAATGTACAACGCGCTCGTGATAAATTATTCTTTTGAAATCAATGTTCGTAGATTCGCGCCCCGGTCGTTCCTAGAGATGGAAATATATTTTATGTAAATGAACATCAAGGAAGATTCATAGGTCGGAGGGAGTAAATGTATTACTACTATAACGTTTACTTATACTTAATCAGTGCAATTCCATCGGACCATTTAAAAGAACATTACAAAAATGGACGAAAGTACAATTTTTACCAGATATGTTATTGTAAATACAGTCATATCTTTTGACCTACAGCAAACATCCGTGATAAGGATCCACAACTGATTCAGAGTTTATTTACCAAGTAATTTGTGGGACTTCCGTGTGTTACTGTTGTGTTTCAGTCCTTGGGACTGGTCCTAAACTCTCGGTGTTTGGAATTTTTTCTAAAAATCTCGATGGTTTATTTAGCCAAATAAGATATACGAGAGATATATTCAGAGCATTCCATAAATTATTCATGTTTTCATTGTAATGCAACATATTATATTTTTACTTAGTTAACAGATAAATTCTTTTATATAACAGAATAATTAAATGGAAGGAAAATCAGAAAAATAACGTCTAAGGGATCCATTATGCCTTCTTTAGTGACCCTTATGTTGAACTGGACCGGACCCCGTTCCTTAATAAAGACCGACAGAACACCACCCTGAATTTTTATGATTTATTAAACGTCGACAAACAGACAAACTTTGAAGAATACATGTGTACCAAAATAATTTAGAATCGAATCAGAATTAAAATAGAAATTAGAGAAGAAGAGTTTCTTATTGATCAGATCTCGTATATGAAAGCTTGGCTGGCTACTTATATGTAATATGAACCCTTGTGTCTCTTCCATGTTAGGACTTGTTTTATTTCAAAAAGTGGTTAGGGGGAAATAAGAAAAGAAAGTATAGAATTTGTAATATTCTTTTGTATAGCTAAAAGTGTACATCCATACCTACTCGTTCCTTTTTCTCTTAGTCTTCAAAAAGAAAAACAATTCTTTATTCCATGTATGTGTACATATGTTCTTTAATAAGTATTTGTTGGAAGATAAAAGGTTGAAGAATTTATGTACATTCGTAGACATATGTATTAATATTATTATTATTATATAAAACATGCTTATGTTTTTTCAACTTTGTACCAAGAATTTTACTCCTGAATAAAATAGTAGATTGTATGTTGAAGAAATAGTATAAAAAATTCAAAAGTCATAAATAATCATTTTTTTTATTATGAAAAAAAATATATATATACTTAAATATGTTGATGCTTAGAGTTGTAAAACTTATGCAAATAGTAGGCAATCTGAACAGTGTTTTTATTTTATTGTCTAATAAACATATATATTTGGGATATAATGATTACAGAAATTGCAGTGAGTATTTAAAAAAGTATATGTTGGTAAGAGATTCCATATAACTTTTTGTTGTTGTTGTGTTGGCAGCCTGAACAGTTTTCTCCAAAGCTGTTATTCTTGAGATTAGAACATCTATGTATAAAGCGAGTAAAGGTGATTCTTTGTTGTGGAGATATAATTCTAAGTTCTTGTTAGACTCAGAGTAGAATTAAGCATCGAAAAAAGGAGTAATTTCTGCCTATGTCCTTGTTGGAATCAGAGTGGGACTTGATCTCATAATCTTGCAGCTAATCTAATGAATCCTTATGACAGCCAAGCTGCTCTTCCCCATAACAATTATTCAAATTATCAGGGTTACCATACTCAAGACCGAAAATTCTAATGATTTAAAATCCTAATTATAACTATTCAACGTTGGATAGTATCACTGATTATTCGTTGTGGAGTTATAAGTATAATTCCTTGTTGCTCTCTGACTTGAGGATCCACATAGCAATTTCTGACTATGCATTTACTGTAAAAGGAGTGGGATTTGTGTATATGTCCTTCCCCACTGTCTAATAGCTGCTTGAAGCTTATCTTATAAGTAGGAATAACCATTTTGTATAGCACGAGGAGAAATTGGGAGAGAGACGAAAGGTAACCCTGAATTAAAACCATTGTTAATATCAGCTGCCTTTTATATGATTTGGGGGGGGGAGGAGGGAAATGAATTACTTCAAGGAAGAGAATAATTTCTTACCTTTAACTTAGTGTTAACTCTCAACAACACAAATATATCCTTTGTGTTTTGTTGTCAGCTATCGATTCCCTCTTCTCCGTTAATACGTCATGGCTTTATCATAATTTATTCTTTTTCATAAATACACAAAGTAATAAGTTATTCTATACATGTGCTCTGTTTCCAAAAGAACAGGAGTGCAATTTCTTGTTGATCCCTCGTCGTTTATATAATTTATATATTGGCCATTTTATCATTTCTTTGAAGAAATTTTGCCTGTTATACACAATTACTAATGTATAACTTCACTTTTAATAAAATATTACAATACAGTATCGAATAAAATACTATGTAGATTTTAATAATATGTAATTCATTTTAAAAATGGTGAAGAAATAATATGACATTGATAGTCTGGGAGGATATAAGATATAAATAGCAGTTGGTATCATTAATTTATTTGGCTAACTACCAGATGATTTTGAGCCTTTTTTCTGTTTCTTTTTGGAATAAAGGTTGCGTGATACAATAAAGGAACGACGTCTTAAATTAAAATTATTGCAGGGAATTTTTTTGAAAGTCATACTCTTACCAAGTTTGTTTGAACAAATTAATTTTTTACTACAAAGAAGTTCAATATGAATATAAGATATTTTATTCTTAAAAGTCTTTTAATAGGAAGATTTTTTTTATGAAATCGTTATGTAAACTCGAATATTTTATTACGAAACTGAACATATGAAGAGAAAAAAAAAGAAAATCAGCCTGGATCGGTCACATAGAATGCTTATAAAAATTAATTCTAGATTGGTCTCACAAAAAGTATTGGTTAGTTGGTTTACCTACAGCCCACGGGTCCTGATTTTTTGAATTATGTAACCTGATGTGATCCTCAACAAAAAAGTTATAAGTGATGAATGAACTCATTTTTGGAGCATCTGGGGTTGTATAATTGTGAAATACACAGGACAACCTGAAGGGTCATATGTGAACTCACGTGTCATTAGAGACCATGTAGCTTTTTATATACAAAAAAAAAATATGATACATCTGAAATATCATACTTTACACTGATGCTTCAAAACCACATGTTATATTCCCATTACAGAACTCTTGCTTCAAATATAGAACAGTTTACAAAAGCATTTAAATGACACAAATAATGAGTGAATATACAAAATTATGACTATATTCTTTATGGAAGTCATTTGATCCAATGATAAAATCCATTATTTGAAATGACGTTTAGATAATTAAATCTATATATTTTTTAAAGAACATCACAAAGAAATAATATTTAAAAAATTATTTAAGATGTATTCCTTTAAAATATGCATTACCTTATAAATATTAAATAACCGATCCTTGTTTACAATATATGAAATGCATTTAAGACTTTGGGTTATGAAGGTCATTTTAATTTTTCTCGATATAAAAACAAAATATGCAGTATTTCAATTAGTGTTAATAGCATTTCTTTTGCAGAAATTGAGTTTATAAGATAAATTATACTCTTTTTAAATTTTAAATCTTTGAAAGGTTTATATACATGAAATAAAAATGTCAATTCTTTTTAATTTTAATTTTTTTTAAATAATTTTTTTTAGGAAAATGAACAATGATGACTCTAAATATGCCTAAAGTAGACAATTTTAATCAGTTAACGATATATCTGTCAAGCTCTAATATATAAAATGTATATTGTACGTATGGACTAGAAACAGTACTGGTTTTATAATGAGGGGGGCTTGGGGCAAGGATAAATGTGGGTCTCTTTTCTTTCTTTTTTTTAAATTTGCATTTTGTTAATTTGGAAAATTAGTTTCAAAAAAAGATCGCACAAATCTCTTTATATACCGGGTGGTCATTGAAATCTAAACACTTACTCTAATTCAATCTTTAACAAAGGTTGAGGGATTGCAATTAATTCAAATTGCAATATATAATAAAAACATAGCAAATAGTTACAAAACAAAACAAATCTGAGCTTTCTAGCTTGCGTATAAGTTGAGAAAATAACACTTGAACTTGACGAATTTCCATTCGCTTAGTACAAGCAGTTGGGCGTATCCAAAACGACCGTGACCGCCGTCAACAAGTTTGAAACGTTCGAGAGGAAGAAGGGCTCTATCAAAAAGGCAAAACTGGAGGGGGGAGTTGACAGCCCAGGCTAATCCATTCAAGTCCATGAAGGTCTTAGCAAGAGATCTAGGGGTTTCACACAAGAGGGTGGAAAGAGCCTTTTGAGGATGGAAAGGACACTTTTGAGACTAGCAATGAATCTAACCCATGTACTCTGTCGCAAGATTTATTTGAAGGAGTCTTTTGAGTTCTTTTGAACTCTTTTTTGACACTTTTTCCCCCCTCCCCCTCCTACTACCTGATGTCAACCCCCTCGACCCCACACTTTTGGATGCATGTTAAGGGGTAGGCCTCCAGTGTCCGTCATCCAAATACCGAAGCCCTCCAAACCACTGTCAGCAAGCACTGTTACGCTATGACAGAGGACTATTTCGCCTGTGTGTGCCAGGCTTTCTGCCACCGCCAGAAAGACATCATTGCGGCTAAAATGGGTACCATAATTGATTAAATGAGCTCAGACATACATACATTCATAGCTTTAATTTCGTTGAAATTCTAATGTTCATTATTAAATTATATCCTGTTAAATATTAAAATTAAAAGTGTTCAGATTTTAATGTACTGGTTGAATATATATAAAACAAGTATTTATATCATGAAATTGCAGTTCCATCCAGTTTACACATGAAATAGTGGCTCACTTTCCGTGACATAAGGAAGCGTCATGAATGAGTTCAGACTTTAAAGGACCAGTTGCTATAAATAAAATGTTGAACCTTTTTATTTATTGTTCTATACTGACTGACTTATACTATTAAGTCCTAGTACTCATGTACTAGGACTTTTTTAAACCAGTTTTATAAATCAAAAAAGTTTTTATTTTCTTTCATTATGATAGTACATATTTAAAGTATAGTTCTACATAGTTTTGAATATCCTATCAGATAGGTGAACAGAGTTACCACAGTTAATTGTAAAAAGTAGTCCAACTACTCACTACTCCTTCAAAAAGTAACTTTGTTAATTTATGGTTAACTTGATTTTCAAAGTAACTAAGTTAGGCGACAAGTTACTTTATTAGTAAAATTCAGCAGCTGGACCTGTTTCTGACCCTATGCATAGCCTTTCTCTCTACATAAGAGAAGAGACACGTGGCAATCATCTTTATTCTCTGAGAGTATTTCTGACAGATCCAAAAACGTGACCACATCATCAACTGTGGTGGATTCTTCCTCCTCCATCTCATCATTATACTCTGGACAGGCAGATAAACTTGAAATGCCTTGACAAAGTCAGATTCATCATCCGTTACTGTTGGAACTACTTTGTTGAGTATTCCATATGAAAAGTGAATGTTTTTTTTTATTTCTGTACCAATAACATCATACGTATGTCTACCGGGAATTCTCCTACATGTAAATCCAGCCTTGTGGCGTTATAATGTGGATATACCCATCCGGTGGAGCGTTACTTCCATGAATTTTCTATTTTAGCTGTCCAAATACCCACAGTAGTTGACACAAAGTCGACCTCATTCAGTGCCACCCTCAGATTTATCTCCATCTCTGCATACTCCTTCTCCAGTCAAGAAGAAGGATAAGTTATGTGAGGCAGCTCAAGGGTATTGATGGTAGGGATCTTGTTTATAATGACACAAAAGAAGTTCGAGTCAACCAGTCATTTCCTCACATTGACATACTACTCAACCTGATAATAAAATCACGAATATGCGCTTGGCGTAAAATTTAAAGGAGTGTTCAGTTTTAGACGCGCACACCTGTATAATCAAGCGTGGGACCAAGGTAAGTGTTCTCAATGCCCCCTTAAAACAGACGATGACAACAAGGGTGTCTTTAAGATTAACGTGATGGATATAGGCTTTATTTGAAATGAAAAAAAACACACACACATATATATAAAATACTTATATACACATAGGCAATATATTAATATAAGTATTTAATATGTAACTTTAAAATATATTCATATAAAATAATTAAAATAAAAACTAATATAAAAGTTTTATTAAAAAAATTAATATATTCAATTGCAATTATTTTCCTATATTTTATATAACTTAATATTATGCCAATCCTTCGTTTGGTTCTTTCAAAATATGTAGCTGCAGTATACAATAGACTGGTCTTTAAATTTCCTTTTTTTTTTCAAAAATAAAGAAATATATCATTTGAGACAAATTGATTAATATTTAGAGGTTGTGCATCGCCCTTAAAGTTTCTAAATCTTATTTATAGTCTTATATATATATAATTTTGAAGTAAAAATCTTATTAGTAAAGCAAAGTTTATCTGTATGAATGTCTGAAAAACAATCACAGGGTTCACTATACCTACTGCTCCCTGATGTATATCATATATATTTTTTTGTGATCTAAGAAATAAAAAGGAGTCGTACTTTTGAAACTTTGCAAAATTGTGTATATAGCATCAAAAGTGTATACAGGGTGCACTTGATATTGCTCCCTGATTTATATTTTAGATCTAAAAAAAACTTAAAATGTAGGTGTATTAATGTTTCTCCTTGTGACCACTCTGGAGACTAAAGTACTCATTCATCTTCCCATCACATAACAAAAAAAAATGAACAATTTTAAAAATGTATTATAACTCAATTTAATTCATAGGGAGAGACAACGTCATATGAATCGATTTAAGTATTGAGTAATTACATGTGAGTGTGATCATGAAAAATGGAGATTAAAATAGAGTTTTTTTGGGGATTATCTTTTATATTATATTATAGTGTGTCTTTTTGTTGACGTTTAATTACTCACGGCAATGCCTCGTACAACTATTATTAGTCAATATCAGTCAAAATAGAGCATTTTTAAAAGCATAACTATTTTTGATAAATAAAAAATCTTTCAAAAGGTTGAATGTAGATTTACCATATTTTTTTTTCTCAACAGAAAGGTTTTTATTCATAATTATTTATATGAATAGACGAATGAAAAAAAAATATATATATATACATACATAAAAGGAAAATTGCGTCGTTATAAACATAATGGAACATTATAGAACTGCAAATTTTAAAAAAGCAATCATATTCACACATACACTATTAAAATATTATAACCGACTTAGAAATGTATGAAGGAATCTTTTCTATAAGGTATAAGACATGAAAAATATAAGAACAATAAAAAAGCAAATAAAAAATAATTATCATTCTAGAATAAGTATCATACACTTCGAAATAAATTTTTATTGTAATGTTTTCTAAACTGTATTTTGATCAAATTTAAAGCTTTTAAATGTCTGACAGAGATTGATGAATAAAATTTCATTAAATTTGCGGCAAAATCCCAATTTTTTCCCTGTAACTGTGGAATTATGATGGTAAACATTGAATATCTTGCTGCTGTGGAGATCATTATTCCTCGAATATCGTATAGCTCGATAAATTTTTCTTCAGTTAATTTATGTGTTTCATAAGCTTTGACACTACTGATGGCGAGATTCAATGCCTTTTCTTCCTCAGTATAATTCAACTATCTAGAAGCAATGCCGAATAACATTGTAGCTCATAAAACATTGGACTGCATTTCCTTCAAATCCAATCCTAAAAACTTATTGACTATTCACAAAGAAGGAGAGTCACAAAAAACGAGAAGTGTATTATAAAATATTTTCCTATAGTCTATGTATTACTTAATATAACTTATGATATCATCCTTTGATATCTGTAACTGAGAGGTGAATTTCCTCCCGTCATGAATACCTTCCATTGAAAAGAGCATCTCTCAAGATGCTGGCAGATCTAGCAATGATATATACTTTTTACAAATGATTCCCGGTTCTGCAGACTTCACAACCCATAATGAAATTTCATATACCATGGCATCAATCGTACTATTATTAACCACTAGCATGATAGTACACTACTCCGGGATGGCTAAATTATGTATATTCTTTTTGATGGAGTACCGACCAAGAAAATCAAAGGAAGTAATTTAAAAAATTCAATAGCTATAACATGTCCTATTCGAATAAGAAGTACCCTTAAATATGCCTGAAATATGCAGTATAACACTACTTTGCTTATAATTTTTTTATTAAAATAATGATCATAGTAGATAAAAGCTATTAAAAAACTTTTACAGGGTTATTTATTATTAAAAAATAGTTATTAAGTATAAATTATTCCATTTTGACCATTTTTAGATAAAAATGATGAAATTTAAAAAACTAAAGGCCCTGCGCAACCTTTCATAATCAAACTATAGGGTGCAAACCTTATCATTCTTCCCTTTTTACATAGAAGAATATTTTCAGGACATGGCCTTTCAAAATTTCGAGAAAAAAAACACATTTAAGAGCCAGTCTAATATAGACCTAATGAAAAAAGATCGTAGGTGTAAAAACCCAAGAAATCCCGGTAAAATGGGACTCCTAGTATACATATATGTGTTCAAAATCTGAGCTCATATATTGAATATTTGTGATATAATGATTATACTAATTTTGATATAAAACGGACCCTAAATTAGTTTATAGTTAGGCAATTCTTCCAACTATTAAACTAAGTAATAAACAATATTTAACTTTTGATAAGTGTTCAAAGATTAAAAGGAGCGAATTCTAAATCCACAAATCAACTTTCAGTACACTGATTAGGATACAAGAAGCAAATATATCGACTGCTAAAATCAAAATATACTGTACATTTTTCTGTTAGTGAGGTAAGGCTGTATCCATAAAAATAAAATTGTTGTACAAACAGGGAAATATTCCAAGTCATTAAAATTATTTTTTATTAAGGTTTCAGGTGACATCTCTAGCTATGTTCCGATACATGTGGTGTTTTTTTTTTTTTTTTTGCTTATTGGACGAAAAATGAGTGAACAAGGAATAAAAAAGGCAAAGGGTTTCGGATCTTCTCGACGCGGAAGAGATCACCATCAGAAGGGCAGTTCTGACCTCGGCCCTAAGAACTTTGTCAGGACTCCAAGTCATCTGACTTGCCGACAAGATGAAGGCCTTAAGGCTTGAGAGATACAAAAAATATCCTTAATTACTTGAAGAGTCATCCATAGACTTTGAAGATCTTCTCAGACAAGAAGATCTTCAAAGTCGACCAGGCTTTGAACCTCAGAAACGACCGATTTATAGCAGCATCACCTGAAAAAGTCCAGGGCACCTTTAGGACAAAACATCGGGCCCAAACAATATGTATGGGAGTAATGGTCTCTGATGAGAAGAAAATGGTTCCATTCTTCTTGAAGCCCAATGAGAAAAATGGTGATGAGGCCTACGATAAGTTACTGAGGTAGAAAATATTGCCATGGCTGAAGGCTAACTATCATGAGAACAACTATATGTGTACCCAAGATAGTGCCCCCAAACATACAGTCTTGAAGACAAAGAACTTCTGCAAGGAGCACTTTGCTGACTTCTGGGATAAGACTTTGTTGCCCTCTTCCAGTCCGGATCTCAATCCCCTAGACTTCAGTTTGTGTGAAGCGCCTTAGAGAATAAGGTTTGGAAGACATCACACAGAAATGTGCAGGAGCTAAAGACCAGTCGCAAGAAGCAATGGGACAATATATCCCAGATTATACTGTGTCATCCTTAGGCCATATATTGAATCATTCATGCCAAGATTTATTGCTAACAGTTTTTCAATCACATTTTTCATTACACTTTTCTTTTAATAAGTTATTAAGGTTTTGCTTTTGCTTTTTGATTGCGGAAAATTTCCCTGTCGCAGTCTGTAAACAATTGTTGTTACCTTTATTATATCTTGCAGCCTTTCCTTCTCCAAAAACAAACAATATAAATAAGCCCTAAATCAGTTTTTAATAGTCAGCCTATTTCCCGTATGTGTAAAATTCCGAGAAATCCCGGGATCCTGCGAGAGAAACCCTAGTAATAAATTATTATTTTGGGTTGATTATACTATATAAGACAAGAATTATCGAATATGTAATATAATATATTCATTAGATTATCTCTATGAGAATTCCGATGATAAGAACTTTATTCGTAAAGTTATATTAATAAGACAAAGCTTATATAAATGTTCGTATGTACTCTGTACAATCATTTTGAGTGTATAATAGGACTGATTAGATACTTGAACCAAGAAATAACAGTGTATTCGAGCGTGCGCGTCATTTAGAAAATAAAAAGGAAGTACATTATTAAAATAAAAATAATGAATGTGAAATTAGATGAGGTTTAGCGGTTACAGGAAACTTCATCGCGCTCTTTTCACCCCCGGAAAGTTTACCTACCTCTTTTCATCCCAAGGAAAGTTCATCCCAAAACAAGTTTATCTCGAGGAACTAACATATTTTATATAATCTAAGTTATAATTGTTAGAGAAGGTAAAATGAGTGCTTTGTACTCTACTTTAGTAATATATCTATATTCAATTTAGGGATATAAAAATGGCATAATGTTATGTAGCAAATTTGTTGTGATCCGTGGTTTTTTCGTTAAGCTTAAGAAGTTCTTATTTCAATTAGGAACTTATTTACTAAGATAATGATTATATTACTGAATGAATAAATCCTTGAATTAAAAGTAGAATAATATACTACATCAAAGTAGACTTTTTTTCATTAAGATATATTCCAAATATGTGTATTGTTGGGGATGAATTATCCTCGGGATGGACTTGTCTTGGAAGGAACTTTCCTACCGATAAACTTCCTTTGTGATGAACTTGTTTTTGATGAGCTTTCCTTGCGATGAACTTGCTTCGGGATGTACTTACCTTGGGGTGAAAAGAGGCAGCTCAGTGCCTATTATTTATAAACAAAAGGGGAGCATCAACTCATATATTTGGTTGTAATTACGTGTGAGTGTGCTCATGAAAAAAGTAGAGTAATACTGAAGAATTGTTGGGGAGTTATCTTCTATAATATTGCAGGAGATCTATAGTATTAAAACAAATTGTGTCTGTTCGTCGATCCTTTATAACTACGGGTAATCCAGGTACTACGGCTAGTTTATTACAATATATATTCACTAAGGATAAAATGTACTATACATCAAGATGATCAAAATCGCCATTTCTACTAGGTAAAAACATTATTTCAAATGCCAAAAGTATTGATAAGAAACAATCCAAAAATTAAAGATAGTTTGCATAAATAATAAAATTATCAAATGCATTTTTATTTTTTGGCATTCACATTTGCTTTACTTTGAAAATCTTGAAGAAGATTTTATTATTCATATTGAACTTCCACTATCAATATTTCTACGAATCTAAAGGGGTAAAATCCATATTCTCAATTACTAAAATTAAGTAAAACAGGACATATTAAGTAATGATCAGAGTTCTTGCAATTCTACGTCTAAATGATTCAAAGTATCTGAGACGAGTTAGAGCCCACATCAGAGCAAGTCACTGACTCATAGTCCACAAAATTTAAAAATAAATAAAATGACTCCAGAACTACAAAATTACGGCAAATCCAAGATAATTATAGCAGGTTTTTGAAAAGTTGATGAAAGGCAATCTATACAATCTTTGGATGACGATAAAATTTGTAGAGCGGAACCAACAATTAAACCGTGAATTGGATATTGTAGTAATCCCAGGAATTTATATAATATTATGGTACCTGATGCTTTGCATTCTTTATCCTGCCGTAGTTGGAATTACGAGTAGGGGATAAGAATCTCTAGCTTTGTGTTCCCAGCTTATGATGGAGGTTTCATTTTCTATTTTTTTATTATAAAGTAACGGATTGGGGATTAATGTCTAGGGTTGGTTGCAGAGTTGGGCAAGTTAATGCAACTGAACTTAGCTTAGATAAGTTAATAAGTTAAGTTAATTATTTAAACAGCGTTATTTTAACATTTAACTTAACTAGTTAATTTTTTAAACTGATTTGTCTTAACTAATTAACTTAACTTGATTAAGTTAATTAGTTAAAGTTAAATGTATTTTTTTATTCTCAGTTGAAAAACTAAAAAAAACTTTCTTGAAATGAACTTTAGTTCCCCAATAATTTAGTTAAACACTGGGTCGACAGTATTTGTTTTTCAAACTTTGGAACTGGGTCATTCCACACCACATAGTTTTTATATTATCTCCTATATTTTTTTAATTTTACATATAGTTTAAAATTTAATAAAAACTCAGAAATTTAAAATTTTAGCTTTCTTTAACCTCCATTTAATTAGTTAATTTATCTTGCATTGTTTTTTCGCTTCGAGTTGGAATCTGTATTTTTTTCTGGATCCTTCAATTGGAAGTAGAGAAAATCCCAACCATAGAGACCGAAAGAATAATCGTTATTATAAAGGCCTTGATAAATTCAACAGTTCACATTAACTTAAATAGTTATTTTTTAATATCGTAATTAATTTTAACTGTACCAAGGTGGAGTGAGTTAATTTAACTTACAGCGCTCTAAAGTGATTTAACTTAAACTTACCTAGTTACAAAATTAAACTCGAAAATAACTTTAACTTAATTAGTTAATTTTCATATAAAATCGAAATTAACTTTAACTCAACTAGTTATTAAAAAAATAAAATAATAATTAACTTTAACTTAAGTAGAAAAAAAGATAAATTAAGTTGCCCATCACTGGGTGGTTGTCTTTATTATGTCATAATATAGCTTTATAAATAAGCCGCAAATATGTAAACGAGGATAGACCCATTAAGTTTCTTTGGCAATGTAATTTCTTATTCATCATATAATTATTTATTTATTTATCAAATGCTACACAAATAATGGATATTGGACACAATAGCAAGAACATACTAAATGTATAAAGTAATTTATTATTAAATCATCTAATTGAATATTCAATTTGAAAATCAAGGAGAAAAGACAGTTGATATCTCTAGAGTGCATAATGTAAATGCAAAACGTCTTTTGCACACGAGTTTATTTTAAAAGTTTTTTATTATATTTTATGTCATTTTTTTTTATTTTTTTTTAAATATGAGGAAACACAAATTTGAAAGACACATTTCTGACTTTTGTGACTTTTTCAATACACAATATTTGAGGCCTTGGGAATATTATTATGAATTAGAGGTGGGCGTTTCGGGTATTTTATTTTTTTAGAGCAAAGTTATTACATTTATATCTCAACACACGGGAATAATTACTTAAGTTACAAAAAACCTTCAAAAGTACAGAATATTACAGTAATGTAAATAACTTACAGATGATTGATGAGCATAGCCGCCTCAACAGCACTGCCACCTAACTTTTTAAATGCTGCCATAAAAATGGGATTTCATTTATATAGAACTGGACTCCTCCAACACTACAATGTTGATTTTGGGCATCTTGGTGACCTAAGCATAGATAAATATAGACTGATTGAGGACACTGTAGTCACATATGTCTAGATAAGCAGCTGTTTAAAGGTTTTTCTCTTCATTTTATTTTCTTTATTATTTTAATTTGTTGTAAAGGGGTTTCCAATAATTATATTTTTTGAGATAAATGATCGGATGCTTATTTCAATGTAAAGGTATGTCATTAATAATGAAAAACAATATCAGCCAAATGGCCGCCACAGCTACGCTTACAGAACCGTATCCTTTTTATCAAATTTTTCATCACTGATGAGTTAACATAAAAACAATCTTACACAAAAATAAAAAAAAAAATTTTGTACATCATATATCTCAATATTCATAGACATATTTCGATCAATTATAGGCCGTTTATTCAAAAGTTATCGAATGTATTGAGATACTCAAGAATTTTAACCATATTTCAAAAATTTAGTTGATTTATAATACTTAATTTAGTTCCAATATTGCCTTTATAAAATCAAACCTATGAATTTCGAAATATTTCCTTGTGACAATGCTTTTTTTTGTTCCTTGCAAAGTTTTGCAGGGCCTTTAAATGGAGTAATCAAATGAATGGTTGATAGAAATCAACAATAATTCGTTGAAAAATACAAAATGTAATCTATTCTCCATTTTGATTTAAATCATTGCAACATATTTATGTGTTAACGAGACGTATAATATTTATAATATGAATGAGAGGTTGTGTCAATTAAATTACACAAATCTTCCGTCTTAAAATACCTCTTATTTATTTATCTTTTTTATTTTTCAGAGCTGTGCTCGTAATTTAGAACAACCTGAAACTGCAGAATGGCTCTCATCAACAAAAGAAACTCTCATGACAGACAAAAGTGGCAAGGAACAAGATGAAGAGGCAAAAAAATTGAAATTTCTTCTGGAAAGGTTGTATTAACAAATATGTTTATAAGGATTTTTTTCTCTTTATATATAAGGTATAATGTCTAGAGTTGTCAATCACAAGCAATTTTGATATTTAAAAGAAAGAAACTGAAAACTAACATGGTAAACCTGTCATTATTGAAAAATCTCTGATAGAAGAGCAGTCCAACTGTCATTACGATTCACTTAATTAGTTGCAAGTAGCTGTGGGATGAAGGAACTAAACACAAATCCCACCCCATATCTACTAAAGATATTTAGAGGAATTACTCGGTTGTTGATCCTCAATTCTACTCCAAGTTCAATAATAACATATTTTTATAATTTTCCAACAAATATTTTGTCTTATTCTTTATTCATGAGCAATCTTTATACTTATATGTGTTCTCCTCAAGAATGCAAGAATAATGATAGTAGCTTTAGAAATTAAAAAGCAACATTCAGATTACCGGGAACTTTCTTAGGGAAGGGGAAATAGCCCCGCCCCTTCCCCCCTTCAGGAATTTTTGATTCTTTCTCGATATATTTTAATTTTATTTTTAAAATTAAATTTTTTCTGGATTTTTGAAATTAGTTTTCAAACAAATTTATATTTTAAATTTAATTTTCGAAATTTTTCCTAAAAAATCATTTTTTATAGACAAAAATGAATTTTTTAAATATTTTTTGTACAAATTTAACTTTTTGAGAATAGCTATAGATTTTTGAAATAAATCTTCGAAAATTTAATTAAATCTTATAATTGGTTTTTTTCAAAAAATTTTATAATTGAAATTTAATATTATATATTTTTTTGCGAAAAATTTAATTTTTGGAAAATATCTATAGATTTTTGAAATTTTTTTCCATATAATATTAAATTTTGAAACTTTTTTACCAAAAAATTGTAATTTTTGAAATTTTTCTCAGAAAAATTAGTTTTATAATTTTTTTTTTCATACAATTTTTTAATTGAACTTTAATTTTAAACATTTTTTCTAAAAAATTTAATTTTTTGATAATAACTAGATTTTTGAAGAAAAAAATTCCAGAAAATTAAATTTTGAAATTTTTTTACAAAAGTTGTCATTTTTTAATTTAAAAAAAAAAAAAAAAAACCAAGCCCCCTTCCCCCAAAAAATGTATTTACAATATATAATCGTACGGACGCCCCTGATTACCAACTAGAAAAAATTTAGCACGTTAAAAAATGCTTAGGATTTATAATACTGATGATTACATTTGTATACAATACTATCAAAAAGTGTAGAATACTTTTTGCAGTTGCAACCCGAGCAAAGTTTTTATAATTAATAAAATTGTTATCATATTTTTTTAATCTTGTGGATAGAAAATGTAAGTATAAAATGCATGATCTCATATATAATGTTGAGTAACACTAATTATTTGTTGGAGTAGTTTCTTGTTAGACTCGGAGGAGAACCTAGGATTGACATCGTAGTAATTATAGCCTATACACTTGTTTAATCTAGAGTGGGATTTGATTTTCTTTCCTTGCTCTTAAAGTTGTTTTAATTATCAAGGATTATCATTTTGATCTTTTGTTTACTTTTTTTTTTTTTATAGAGGCAGGTCATATTTTAAGCAACTCTACTAATGATCTCTATCTAGTCCTTCACCTAAAAATCTTGACATCAATGACACAATATTTAAAGATAAATTTATCTTCACTTCAGTGTGTTTGCCAATATTTTTGTGAATGAATACAATTCCTAATTTTATTATTGTTTATTTTAAATATTATGTTGAATAAATATGTCAAATATTGTACGAAGAAAATAAGAGTTTTTTTAGAAATAAGTATAATTTTTTACATGGATAATAAACGTTTTACCTATATATATAGATATGACACTTTGATACCTAAAATAGAAGATACGAAAAACGTCGTGGATTGTTTGTGGAAATCCTATCAATTCACAGATGATCTTGCTCCACTCATGGAATGGCTTGAAGACATGGTTAGTCGATCATCCAGAAGTATCAATACCAATTCTGCTTCCCAAACGGAAGACCACATTGAGAAACAAGAGAAAACATTGGATCAGTTAGATAAGAAAAGAAAGGTCGTCATGGAGAATCAAACCAAGGGTGAAAAAATCCTTTCAGATCCTAAATCTCCAGTGTTTCTCAAGGGGCATCTTGATAAACTAAAAGGACTATGGACGGATTCAAACAAATATGCCGAGGATCGCCTTCAAGATTTAAAAGGTATTGAATAAAGTAGGGTGATCAACCGATATCTTTTGCCAGGACATGTACTCTTTTTACATCCAATCCAGGTTTTTTTATAAATACATGAAATGTCGGGGTCTATGGGTTAAGACAAATTCAAATAACAGTCTTTTTTTTTTAAATAAAGAAAGAACAAAATAATTCTTGGATTAATAAAAACTACAAGATCAAGAAATAAAAATTAAAATATATTAATATTTTATTCATAAATTTACTTCTTTTTGTAAATCAAAATATGGTTACCCTGGAATATAAATAAATTACTTGTTTTTGAATGGTATGACAGGGGCGTCCGCAGGCAAAGGGCAGGAAGGGCTTTAGCCCCGCCTCCCCCAAAAAAATAATTAAGGATTTTTTTTATTCTTACTAGAAAATTTAATATAAATAAAAATTATATTTGAATTTTTTTTCAAGAAATTTAATATAAATAAAATTTATATTTGAATTTTTTTCAAGAAATTTAATATTTGAAATTTCATTAAATTTTTCAATTGCTTTTTGCGAAATATGTAATTCACTGTGAATAGCTTTTTTTTCTGAACAGCTCTGGATTTTTTAAATTTTTTGAGAATAGCTTTGGATTTAAAAAAAAAAAAAAATTTAAATATTAATTTATTGGTGAATGGCTATGAAGTTTTGAAATTTTTCTCCGACAAATTTAATATTTGAAATTTAGTTTTAGAAATTTTTTCCAAAAAATTTAATTTTTTGAAAATAGTTGTGAAATATTGAATTTTTGCCAAACAAAATTTATATTTGAAATGTTTTCCCAAAATATTTTATATTTGAAATTTAATTTTAAAATTTTTTTTTCCAGAAAATTTGATTTTTGTAAACAGTTCTGAGTTTTTGAAGTTTTTTTCCGAAAAAATTAAATTTTTCAATTTTTCATTGCAGTAAAATTTAATATTTAAAATGTTTTTTCCAAAAAATATACATAATCCTAGTTACGCTCCTGTATGATTAAGTACATATTCTAATCTCTATGCAGACAATTTGGCCGCTTGGGAACGATATGAAATGAGGCGGGATGAATTAGTTAATAAAATTGATGCAGCAGATTCGGAGTTCAATGACACGAAAAAAGTATTTTCTTTATCGGATGGGCCGACTGATCACGCCACAAGAACAAAAACTGCGGATTCTATGAGGAAGGACATTGAAGGAACTTTTAAAGTTGTGAATGATGCAAACAATATCCTTCAGAAGCTCCTAGATGATAACAAAATGGCTGAATTAAATGGAGAGGTAAACCATTTTATTTAATAAATATATACGTATAGCCAATGAGACTATAAGAGACAAAAAAAGAATTACTTCAATTAAGTTTACACATTAATGCAGCCTCGATCAATAATAAATAAAGGTGGATTCCCCCAAGGTTAATATTAACCAATGGTTTCCCCATAGATCGTCAGTGATGGGGAAGTTAATTTATCTTATTAACTAGTTAAGTTAAATTTTATTGTTATTTTATTTTTTAATAACTAATTGAGTTAAAGTTAATTTCGAGTTGTTGTTTTTTTAATTAGTTAAGTTAAAGTTAATTTTGAGTTTATTTATTGAGTAAACTTACTTTAGAGTAATTTAAGTTCAATTAACTTACCCAACATTGATGTAGTTAATGTTAATTTTGAAATTAAAAATGAAAATTATTCAGAAGGAAATATCTAATTATCTAGTATTAACTAATGGGTATGCCTATTGATGACGGAGAGTAATAATAAGGGTTTGCTCGGTAAGTCCTTGTTTGACTTAGAGCAGAATTAAGGTTAGAAATTGGGGTAATTTCAGCCTAAATGAAGAGAGGGATTTGTGATTATATTCTTCTTCGCATATCTCCTTTCAACTTATCTACTGAAACGCCATTACCATAATCAGGGGCATCCGCAGGGAGAGGGGTGGAGGGGTTGTTTTGATTAAGAATTTTTAGATTCTTCCGACAAAATTAAAAAAATTGAAATTTAATAAAATATTTCAATTTCTTTGCCAAAAAATTTAATTGTCTGTGAATAGCTATGGATTTTTGAAGTTTTTCTTCGAAAAATTTAGTATATGAAATTTAATTTCGGAAAGGTTTTTCCAAAAGATTTTATTTTTGAGAATAGCTTTGGAATTCTTAGATCAATTTCCCAAAAAAAATAATTTTTGAGAATGAATATGAATTTTTCAAATTTTTTCTATAATATTTAATATTGTAAAGTTAATTTAAGAAATAATTTTTCAAATTTTTTTTTTTTTTTGGAAAATAGCTTTAGACTTTTGAAATTTGTTTCCAAAAAATGTAATTGTGAGTGAAAAGCTATGAATTTTTGAAACTTTTCTTTAAAAAATTTAATATTCGAAATTTAATTTTGGAAATGTTTTTCTAAAAGATTCCATTTTTCGAGAATAACTTTGGAATTCTTAGATCAATTTCCCAAAAAAATAATTTTTGAAAATTAATATGGATTTTTCAAAAAAATATTCATAATATTTAATATTGTTAAGTTAATTTTAGAAATATTTTTCCAAAAAAAAAATTTTTTTTTTTTTTTTGCAAAATAGCTTTAGACTTTTGAAATTTGTTTCCAAAAAATTTAATTGTCAGTAAATATGAATTTTGAAATTTTTTCCGAAAAATTTAATAATTTAAATTTTTTCTAAATAATTTTATTCTTTAAATTTAATTTTAGAAATTCAAAAATAAAAATCATTTTTTGTAAACAGCTATGGATTTAGAAATTTTTTTCTGAACGATTTACTTCTTAAATTTTTTTTTAAACAAAATTGCAATTTTTTTTTTGAACAAAAATCCTAAAACCAAGCCCACCTCAAAATATCTGCACACGCCCCTGCTAATATCTCATGGAGTGTGGTTTTTACACACCGAGAATGTATCTTTTTCAATTCTCTACGAATTCATTTGAACTCTTAAAATCTACTTCCTTCTATAATAAACTATTAAAAAACTATTGAAACAGTGTTTGTTGCTTAAGTCCTATTACACTCTTGGAATTTCCCATACATGAACAAAGACTAGGAGATTGTACAATTGTAAATTATATCATTTCAGTCATTTTAATTGACTATGTGAAATATGACTTTTAAATATCGAAGGCAATTTCAAGAATTATCCTTCAGATCTTTAATTTAAATTAAAAAAAATAAATGTATTTTTAATAGTGTTGTTTTTTTGTTTTTTTTTTCGGCCGAACTAACTTAGTCCTCTAAAGAAGTTCGGCGTGGACCGGTCAAATAGAAAAATTCGGTCTTGACCGATCTTACAAAAATATCTAAGTATTTGTAACTTCCTAATTTTTATTTTAAACATAAAGTTTCCAATCATTTGTGGCACTCTACAAAAGTTATAAGTGATGAAATAGTTTATTTCAATGAAATTAACAACCACATTTGGGACTTTTTTTAAGCTTAATAACCATGAAGGTTTTTTTATACTCCCAAGATTACTATAATGATAATGACGGTCCTTTTGAAACCCTTAATACTTCAAAACATGTTCTAACTCTAATGTGTCATCCTATATATTTTTTTATTAGATATTTATGATTATGTTTTTTTGGCTAAGTCAAATGTAATATATTAGTTACCCGAATATTCCTTAGTTTTCCTTAAGCCGAAGGGAGGTGCAATTTGCAGTAATTTTGACTCTTAAATTATTTAACATTCTTTTTTATATATATAAATACACATATTTAAAAAGAAACTATGTTACTTTTTACAACAGTGCAAATATAAGAAGGCCACTCTGCAATAAAATCATATTTTTCACGTATCATACTGCCCAATTCATTAAAAAAAAAAATTAACAAATCACAACACATTATGACTAATTAACATAAACGTTTAAAAAATATTAAAAGAAATTCACATACCTTACAGTTTTGATTTAAAGATTTTTTTTTTTTTTTTTCATCGTTTCTCCTTTCACTTATAACACGGTTTTTTTTAGTGTAGAAAAGCATTGTACGATGATTTAAACGCTCAAGATAATATTGATAAATTCGTAAAAACATATTTTGACCTAAAATGTAATATTTGGATAAGAAAAAAGCAGTTTAATGTGTGGCAAGAAATCTTGCTACTCGACATTAATGGTTTATTTGCTAGATTATTGATAATTTTTCATCATTGGGGGTACAATTGCCCCCCCCCTTCCTTTTTATCTCAATCCCCTATTAATGGAGTTTTTATTTTTATTAGGCATATTAATTTACGGGCGGTTCTAATCATCCATGAGACAAAAAAATAAAGCAAATGCTACTCAAATTTGTTATTACAAAAAAAATAAATCACGTCTGGAAATTTAATTTGATGTTATTTCTTTAGGAAAAAAGATGTAACAGCTTATTTTAATAATATTTTCTACGTATATATATACACAGACATGATAAGTATACTTTTATTTTATTAGCTCATTAATCACCCCGGGTATACGTGCTTCAAATATCCCATTTTCTTAGATAATTGAACTACATTTTTAAATTACGAGTAAATAAATGCTGTTGTTTTTCTTAATGAGATTGAAGATTATTTTTTTAATCTGATTTTGCAATGAAAGTTTTTCTTTTTTTTGAATAAATTGAATAATTTGAGAAGATTTAGATAATTGAAATGGAGAAACTTGGTAAAAAATAAAGCTAGTAACTACCTACATTTTTGCTATCTATACCGTGTAGCATCTCCAATACTCCAGATATTTATTACTAAATTATCATTTACTAGTGAGAGTCGACACCATTACTCTGAGTTATAAGACGTCGAAAGATAATATTACCTATCCAGACAAAATTAGTCTTATTAATATAGAAATTTACAAAACAAAGTCTGTATGTTTGTTGAGGGCTCATTTTTGAGTGTGGACTTCATATCTTAAAGACTATTTGACGATTAATTTTGGAGTTAAACAACCCTACAATATTCCTACTTGGACCCAGGAGAAAAAACACAATTTTTACAAAAGAAATACATCATCTGACAATTTAAATTTGTCATTTTTTAAAGGAAACTGTGATACAGTAATGGTTGTAGTTTCCTCACGATTTCCTTTTTAATCATGCTCCCCCTGGCGTTGAATTTCCGAATCAACTCTCCCTCTCTGGTCAATCTAATCACTTCCGTATTTGGTGTCACTTTTGTACTTTCATCATTTTGGATTAACATCAGATCAGGGAAGAGTAGTGTGAAATGTACATTCGGTAAATTGTTCCTGGGCAAATTGTCCGTTCGGCGAATTATCCATTCGGTAAATTGTCCTTCGGCAAAATTGTCCTATAACTATCTACACTAGTTTGCTGACTGAGACTTAAAATTAATAAACCCCACGCTTGGGAATACATAAATTCCCTTCTTTACCCGCTTCTGACTTGGGGGGAATAGGGAGGGGAACTAAATCTACGTAAGTCAGTCATTCTAAAATCCTGGCCTCTGCATCATATTACGATCCATTCTATATAGAGCCTACGAGGTTGCTAGAACTTTTAGTTGGGTCCATTTTATGAACATTGGATGGATGCCCACAGATTAATGTATGTCAGTAAAGCCTTGTTTAGAGCTTATCCCCCTCCACATTTATAACTAAAGGTTTGTCAATTATATAATTTAGTGCCCGTTCTTATATCTTTTATCTTTTTCTCGATCTGCAAGTTCACACGCGTCAGACACAATGGTCGGATCTGCCCATAAAAATCATAATACCTCATTCGGGGTAACGTTAACTTCCCGTGCTTTTATTCCCCTCTGGCTCAGGTAGCTCACAATCATTCTTTGAATATGATTGTGTCTTTCTGTCCATGTATTTTTAATTTTGGACATGGCTTCCAGGCGGTGGCGGGAAAACCTGGGACCCACTGCGGATATATTCCTCTGTCATGGCGTCCCAGTGCTGGCTGACAGTGGCTTTGAGGGCATCGATGTTTGAATGAAGGTCATTGCAGACATTCTCCTCGACATAAACCCAGAAGGTGTAGTTAAACTGGTTGTCATCAGGACTTTAGGGGGGCAAAAGTGTCAAAAAGAGTTTTCTCAAACCCCCTCCCCCACCAAAAAAAACCATATAAGAGGCAGCTGATAGTAACAAGTGTATACATTCAGTAATATCATAAGTGTCGCTCGCGCTTTCTATTCGATCTTAGTTTTTTTAACAAAATGACATCCATCCATTTAATTTATTAAAATATACGTTTGCGGAAAACTGCCCTGGAGAAAATTGCCTGTGGAAGATTGCCACGGAGGAAAATAGTCAGTTAGGGAAGTTGCCCGTATTTTGTTCAAACTTCATGATGAATGATAACACTTTATAAATTTTTATAAATTATTTTTTTACAAATATCTAAACATATTTGTTTGTTCCATCTCCAAGGGAGAAACTTAAAGTGTGAGTAATATTATTGCTAACTATAGGAGGGGGGGGGGCCCTATGTATACTACCTCCCTTTAGTGATACTTTGACGGTAATTTTGAGGATCTATGGGTCCCCCAAACACCCCACGCAACCCGAGGCCTCGGAACTATTTTTTGATATTGGTTGAATTACCGTTGTTTTTTAGCAATACCACTCTACCCCCGGGCCAATCCGAGGGTTGAAGGTATGCAACCATATTTTAAGAGGCCCTGAGATACATATTTATCCCTCCCTCCTTCAAATCCTCTCGATTCTTTTCTTAGAAGAATAGATTAAATTTAAAAAAAACTCTTCTCTCAAACATTTTTCCCAATTTTAATTGTTTTTTTTTTAAATACAGTTATTCCATATTTTCTACAACTCTACAGATAATGAATCTCATTAGAATATGATGAAATTATACAGATGTTATAAATTTTGAGCCCCACAAGACGTCATCACCTCTATAAAATCGGCCTAGACCGAATTTTATATTTGACTGATTTATTTTGTGGTAAGGATCTAGATCGAATTTTTTTATGAGACAGATTCACAACATAATTTATTTAAATGACCCAATTAGTTAGATCCGTCCAAAATTATTACATCCTATGACTGGCCTATGCAGAACTTCAAGACCATAACTGGATACTAATTTTTCGATACTACCTAAATATGTCAATTTATATTTTAATATATTATCATATATTATTTAACAAACAGCCCAATATTTCGTAGACATACTGAAGTCAACTATACTGTAACAAATACCCAAGAAAGGTAACTGTAGTATAAAACCTTTATTTGATTTGATTTTTGTATGACGAAGATTTTTTCAGCGAGGCTCGATATAGCAAAGTTTTTTTTTATGTCCAAATTTATTTGAAGAGGTTTTTTTCCAGCTGGGATCTTTTCAGTGAGGTTTTAATGATAAAATATTATAATAGTGTGAACAGGAGAATGCCAATTGATGATTAATGACGTCATTTTATAAGAAGCTTCAAAATTATATTTTTTACAATTATGTACATATTTATAATTTTGTCGTCAATTTTACCCATCTTCCCCATGTATTCCATGTTTCGTACTTAAGAAATGAATATTCCCTATAATAAAGTAAAGAACATTCATCTGTTGGAGTAGGTCCACTTATAAATTATGAGTATCAAACATCATCATTAGTCCAAGAAGCTCATTTGAATTAAGTATCTGAACAAAATAATGAGTTTCATCGCTGAAAAAAAAAGACGTTCAAATAAATTTCAATAGAAAAAAGCTCCCTGTAATGTATGGCAGCCATTTGATTTATGCAACTTCATTTTGCCTCAATATTTCGCCGGCTTAAAATCAAATGAGCAAACTAAAAAGTATATATTATCCACTAGGTGGCGTGGGAGTATGATATTTAAGTAGATAAAATATTCCTTTTTAATTTATTTTTCTTGCACCCCAAATAAAATTAGGAATTTGGGTTCACAAGGAATAAATACACCACGTCGTTACCCTTATTGTATCACGCAACCTTTCATCTTAAAAGAAACCGGGGGAGAAACCTAAAATCATCTGGTAGTTAGCCAAATAAGCCAATCACACCAACTGCCATTTAAATCTTATATACTCGGAGACTATCACTGTCATATTATGTCTTCACCATTTTTAAAATGAATTACATATTATTAAAATCTACATAGTATTTTATTCGATACTGTATTGTAATATTTTATTAAAAGTGAAGTTATACATTATTAATTGTGTATGATAGCCAAAGTTTCTTCATAGAAATAATAGAATGGTCAATATATATACTATATAAACGGCCAGGGATCAACAAGAAATTGTATTTCTGTTCTTTTGGAAACTGAGTATATGTACAGAATAACATATTACTTTGTGTTTCTATGAAAAAGAATAAATTATGAAATAGCCATGACGTATGAAGGGAGATGAGGCAATCGACAGCTGTCAACAAAATGCATAGGGTATTTGTGTGTTGTCGAGGTACCATAGTTTCATTTACATCACTAGTTTATGATGTTACCGCCAGACGGCACCACTATCTATTGAACAAACAATTGTAAGTAAACAAATCTCTTACTCTATTAATTTTGTTATTGAAGCGTTATGTAATTTTATGGTTTGCTTATCAAAAAACTGCAAACATACCCCATCAATTATGGCATAATTGCTTCATAAGTATGTATGTGACAAAAATGTTTCTTCAGCTATTAGAGGGAGAAAAATATAAGTCATTATTTGCAGATGGAAAATATATACAAGAGTCCAAGTACATATTATATACTATGAAAATAGGAGCAATTTATTGATAAAAGTAGAGATATATATATAAATAGCTAAAATGCCTTATAAATTCCATATTCAATCACAGTACCCCTTTACGTGCAGATAATTGAATCTGTAATTAGTTTGTCGAATCAAATCTGGTTTTTAATCATTTTTAATTTGAATTTTTGAGTATTTAAATACTCTTTTTATTGGTTTGAGGCAACTGTTGATCAAGTATATTCCACATTACAATTAATCTATTTTTTGCAAAAAAGTTATATGAATTTTAAATACGAGTATTTAGTTATGTTTTATATGGGATCATCCAATCCCGAGAAAATTTAATTCAAGAGTTACAAAGAAATAACCAATTTTAAGGGTTTTGTTTGAAAAGGAATATTGCCTCAATTAAATAATAAGGATTTTCCTTCCCAAAAGAGTTTTTGGGTTTAAAAGGTCTAACTTAATACATTTTTATAACAATTTACACCAAAGATAGTCAATAATGCTTACTTCAGAGGTGAACACCACGACAACCTATTAAATAATGAATAATAAAAAGAACACACAACAACCGTTTTAATTTATAAGCTTATATTTTTCCTTAAAAAAATGACATTCTTGATTATATGTTGTACAATGCTCATAGCTTGAAATAACAACAATATTGAAAGACAAGGGTATATTGCATAGTGTCAGAGAAAATATCAAGATCTCCAAGTACAGACATTAACTGAAACTTTTTAAATTTGCCAATTTTTGGGCTGTTCTTCTTTTATAAAAAAAACTTCTTTGTTTGGAAAGAAAAAAATATTAGACTCTTTCATTTAATTGTACTTTTATGAAACTACCATATACTACAATTATCTTACTTTTCTAGATTGATGGACTGAAAGCCCGTATGGAAGTTTTAAATAGAATGGATGAAAAACTCAAATTCCTGAGTGAGTTCAACTCTACTATTAAGGTATTTGACGGAACATTAACGGAACTTGAAAACTGGTTGATTGAAGGAAAAAGGAGAAAGGATGAACTTCTCAACCCAACTGAAACCATTGAGCCTCAAGAAAGAGTAATGGCAACCATGGAGTTGCAATCTGATGTGGACACACAAATTGAAAAAACCAAAGCTGCAGCTGAGGAATGGGACAAGTTGAAGCCCACAGAGGCCGGGGAAGATACTCCCGAAGCTAAGGTATGTCACATCCTTCTTTTTTTCCAAGAAACTTTACAACTCTCTTTTGTCATATTTTGTAGAGCTTTGCCAGCAGACAAGATGCAATGTCAAGCACACTCTCCACGATGAATGATGAAGTCAGAGCAGAAGGAGCTAAATTTGGCGAAGATGTAAAATATTTGGCTGATTTTACAGCTGGTTGTAAAAGAGTTGATCCCTGGGTTAAAAAGGCAGAGGCGAAAAAAGCAATGGGTATGCCTAGACCTAATAATCTTGTGGAGGCCAAAGATTTCTTCAATCAAACTAAGGTTACCACTGCTTTTGATTTACATTTATTTGTTGTGGTATACGGTATCAGGATTTATGAGGATGTTGTGTACAAGTTGCGAAATGATGAATAAGTTGTATCGTATATAAGCAAGGGGTACAGGATTTTAGAATGGTTCAAAATACAATTTACCATTAAAAAAACATATATAGGTATATGTTTTTAAAAAAAGTAGGATTATAAACATTTTATATTTTAAATGCCTATAGTTATATAACTAATAGTAGGCACATAATAAATATGCAATTTTAATAGATCAAAATGAAGCTATAGCAAGCTAAAGCATCAATTGATAGTTGGTAATTGAAATGATTGATGTTGTAATTAAATAAAGTATTTTAAAACGTAGAAATTGCATCTTGCACGCAGTATATGTCTGTATAATATGTGTGTGGTTTTAAAGTCTCATCCGGAGGGAGTACATTTGTAAGTTCATAAAAATCTGTCAAGAAAGGGACATTATTATGTAGGGTACGTACATTTTTAGAGTGATGACTTTTTTTTTTTAAATTATGAATGCAACATTTCTAAGAATTGAAACAATATTTTTGACTTCTCTCAAAAACTCTTTCCAAAACTCACCATGGCCATTCAAGCCTCAAATTCAATTAATTTATTATTTTTTCATCATTAATTTATTTGTTATTGTTACACTTTTATGACGTCACGAATAAAAATGATCAAGGATTAGAGTTGGAGATGTCTTATAACTTATCTCATAGACAGTCCCCACCCGACTTTCAGTCGTTTTCTTATCGAACCGATCTTTCTTACCATTCAACGCTCATATGGACCGATTAATCAATTCTTTAGTCGTACGGTCCTAGCTATCTTTTAATTTTCTTCTTCAATCCTACTTTAAACTTAAGGTTTATTAACAGTTGAATTGACATAGTTAGTAACTACGTCATTTTAGCCGTTGGATTTACCATAAAAGACGGATAAGACTGAAAAATGTTATTAGGATTGGACACTGATAGGACTACAATGTTTTTATTTTCCAACAGTAGTAATGAATTACTAATACTAAAGACAACAGCTGACTCACCTTTGTATGCAGTCCTTGCCTTCAGTAGTCCTTGGATACACTAATAAGGGATGAAACAGCCCGACTAAACAATTACGTTAGTCGACATTACAAATAAAGCATAACCTTCACTAAATAAATAATTTAACTTTTTCCGAAATTTGAATCTATGGAAACTTTTCGAAAATTGAATCAATTACGATGTCGATAAGCATTTATAACAAATAAATAAAATAATGACAGTAAAATAAATAAAAACTTGTGAAAACAACATTAATAGAATATATATTTATTTAATAAATATTATGAGCTTGATCTTTAATATACTAAAAAATATTTATAAAATACCATTCAATTTTGATATGTTTTTTTAATCTTTCTTATCAAAGTGCTTATTACTTTGCTGTATATGATCTATCTTTTCTGTAACGAAACTTATCATTAATACAGATTGTATTTCCCCAGCATTGAGGTTTTCTTTGTTAGGGAAATCCCAAATCTACAGTTTTATTTGATATTATATTTACCTTCTCTGACCCAATTTGCCAAATTTGGCACATATGGAAAAATAACTTATAAATCAAATAGCTGTGAATGCATCTGTTAGAAACTTCTCATACCGATTAAGACCACGTTTGGAAAAACTCTGAGGCTGTGTACTGCGCAAAAACATGTGTGGTATTTCAGCTATATTATAATCCTTCAATAGATGTGCAAGTGTTTTTGAAAATTTAAAAATCTAATTCGAAAATGATTTGGCTCCTAGAGGGTTAAGTCTTCCAACTCCATTTTCTGAGTAGTTGGAGCAGCAAATGAAGATTGATTGCTTTCTGAATTTATGATTAATTTTTGAAGGATGGGATTTTTTTAAATGCGATCATAGAATTGCTTACTAATAAAACTACTTTTATATAACATTTTTGATGAGGCAAGGAGGCCACTCATCTCTATTATATATTTTAAGATATTCAAGATTATACATATATTTTTTCCCCATTTGAAGGATAAACTTAATCGACCCTACTTTTTTATGGTCTTTTTTGGATGGTACATCTTTCTTATTGAGAGAAATAGATAGGGAACTTATGCGAACATAATATATTCTCCTTTTTTTCATAGCACGGATGACCTGTTTTACTTTCAGGTAAAATTCAAAAATCTGGTATTCTCACAAAACATAAAGTGTAATCAATTTTATGACAGAAATTGCTTTTTAAAATTAATATATTAGCTAATCAATTCATTGTACATTCAAAGGAATAAGTATATTAAGTTATAGAAAGGAATCTGGGAAATATTATGTAGGCTAAAGTATAGCACGCAGAAAAAATAGTTTTTTTTGTACTGATCCTTTTCTTGTGTAATCTATATTTCAACAATACTTCACTATGTTGATGAGATACTGCAACTTAGTCATTGCTCACATAAATTACAAAATAACCAATATTATCAGAAACTTTTATAACTGATTGGGTTTCAATTTTATTTGAAGTACACTAAATGCTTCTTTCTTCACACTTTTTAAAGTTTATGATGGAATTTTCCATACTTTGTGAATATTCGATTTGTTTTGGGAACGGATTATCTTTATTTTGCAAAGGTAATTACTTTGGAAAATAACAATTTTATAGATTATCCCAGCCTCATACTAAATAAAACTAGTTACATATTATAAGATGGTTTGGTGAGTTTTGAAAATACTTAGAGTGAATTCCAAACTATGTTTGTAACACCTGCCACATCAGGGGCGTCCACAGGGTTATAAATATATATATTTTTTTTAAGGTGTGGTTTTTGAAAAAAATATCAAAAATCCATAGCTATTCACAAAAAAATTCAAAAATTAAACTTTAAATATATATTTTTTTTTTAATTTGAAACAAAGAATTTTAAAGAATTAAAGAATTTATCTATACAAAAATTAATATTGGGGAAAAAATTTCAAAAATCTTTAGGTGTTCACAAAAAAAATTAATTTTTTGGTAAGAAGTTTCAAAAATTAAATTATAGATATTTAATTTTTTGAAAAAAATTTCAAATATTACATTTCTTGGAAAAAAAAATGTGAAAAATCCATAGCTATTTACCGAAAATTAAATTTTTTGTGAAAAAAAGTTTCAAGAATTGATTTTTTTTGAAAATTTAAGATAGAGCTACAGTACCTCCACCCCCACCCCAAGTGGACGTCCATACACATTCATACTTTAAATAGAGCACTTCGTACTATCTTATTTCAAAAATCTTAATCGCTCTAATGTAAAATGTTCTACATATAAATAAATATTCTTTATGAAAAATAACTGGGGTATGTTTAATAAATGATATCTTTAAGTATTATACTCTTTTTATCCGTAGTAATGTTTGTACTTTGGGAGAGTAGGACATTGATTAATTTGCACTACTAGATAGTTACTAGGGTTTTTCATTTTCGGGAAAATTGTAGTTAAGTGGGATCCCGGGAATTATTGGGATTCCGTTGGAAAATAATAAATACAGTGAAATTTACGTATTTATTAATATTACTCATTTATTCTAAATGTTTATTTTTCTCATGATCACTAATGTGGGAGCTTGTAGGGGCGTCCGCAGAGGGTGGATTATGCTTTTACAAGAAAATTTAAAATTTTATTTAAAAATTTTTTTTTTAAAATATATATTTTTCTTTAAATTTTCCTCCCAAAAATTTGATATTTGGAATTTTTTTTTATAAAATTTTAATTTTTTCGAACAACTGTGAATTTTTGAAAAAAAAAATTTCTAAAATTAATTTTTTTTTTTAAATATCTCTGAATTTTTGAAATTTTTTCCCAAAAAATTTAATATTTCTAATTTTTTGTGAACAACTGGATTTTGGAAATTTTTTTCCATAAATTAATTTTTTGATACTAACTATGGTTGTTTGATTTTTATCCAAAAAATATACATTTTACTAAATAAAGGTGGATTTTTGTTCCAAAAAAATTATTATTTGAAATTTCTTGATAACAGCTGTTGATTTTCGAATTTTTTTTCCAAAAATTTACTTTTTCATAAATAGATGTGAATTTTAGAAAGAAAATTAGAAAAAATTTATTTTTTCAAATTTTTTTGCAAGAATTTATTAATTTTTTTGCAAAAAAATTATTAATTTTTAAGTTTTTCTTTAAAAAAAAATCCAAAAAAACAAGTACCCCCTAAAAAATCCTGTGCTCGCCCCTTGGTGGTTTCTACATTTTTGAGATAGAACCCCCGGGTCCCCCTTTTTAAATTATGTTACCCAATGAATGGAATTATAAAGACATGAAGTAATCAGGCACGCAAGATTAACTTGTTGTTTTTTCCCCTTCTTCCCCTCGAACAAAGGAGCATAAAAAGAGGATCTTTTTATTTTTTTCAACCAATGACTCCTTTTAGAGTGCCTCATGTGGGATTATTCCATCTCCTATCCAACACACAAAAAAAGATTTAAATAGTATTTATTAACGAGGTAATTTTTGATGGAGCTGGGGATCGTTTAATGGTGAAATACAAAACAGGACTCATAAGCTAAAAGTCAACTTGCACTGTGCATATCCCTAGAATCGTAAAAGAGTGATTCTTCAATATTTATTCAACGTTAAATTTAATAATTATCATGTAATTAAATGAAATTTATACTATAAAATAACTAAATGCAGGATTTCCAGTAAAACGGTATCCCGGGAGATAAACCCTAGTATTTCAATAAGATGTGAAACATAAAATGAAGTAGTCATCAATTTGAAATAAAGTTTGACCAATATTGATCCATCTGTAGAGATTTTACAAATTTGTAGGGGAAATAATAGAATAATTACCTACAAAACAATAAACATAACTTAAAAAGGAGAAATGTATAAAGAAAAAGTTAAACGTTAAAAAAGTTAAACAACGATTATTTCTTTTAAAAACTGATAAATAAATTATTTATGTACCACATATAGCGCGCACTTTTTGTCCTATATCTATAACATAACATAAGATCTAAACTTTTATTGAAAGGCATTCTTCAAAGTGAATATTTTCTGTCTGTGGGTCACCAGGATTAAGGCAAAAGTCACAAATTGATTTTGAGCTATCCGGGTACGTGGATTATAAAGGGTCACAGAAAAAGGCCACTAAATTTTGAGAGATCCAGGTCAAGGTAGTATAAAACGTTTAAAACAGATATCGGGCATAACCTTAGAACATATTGAGGCACAGAGCTCAAATTGTTGTCATTGTGTAGGTCTCATAAAGAGGCTTTATATAGCGGAAAAAAAATTAAGGTCAAGATTCAAGGTCAAAGTAAAACAAAAGTTCAAAAAAGTCATATGGACCATCATTTCTGAAAACAAATCCTCTCTTTTGTGGTTCACAATACATTTATTAAAGTATGAATGCAATAGATATTAAATTTAACAAGTTTAACGTTAAACGGTTATAATTATACCATAGAGAAGAAACAATATTTCATAAAGGAAAGTAAGCATAGGTGAAGGTTTGCACTCTACAGAGTGCACATTGTAGTTATAATATGTGCTACTCGTATAATTAGAAGAAGAAGTATATTCTTTTATACATCTTACTTTAGTCAAAAATGCATTTTTTTGACAAAAAACCAAACTAATCTAAGAATCAGTCTAATGCACATTGTATAGACAAATACATGTATCTTTATTTGTAGGATTTGGCCATTTGTATGAATACAATTGATGTAGTGATGTGAAAAACAAGTTAAAGAGGCACTTGCATCCTTTGTTTGCTTTTATACCTAATCATTTCCGATGTTTTCACCTATTTAGCCAAGGAATACTCTATACATGGAACGTGCACTCTTTTTTTCAAACTAGAAGCTTTTTTTTTTTTTTTTTTTTAGTATAATGGTTATGAAATGAAAGGAGAAATTGTATTAAAAAATTATCAAATGATTGTCCTAAGAAATTAACATTAAATTATCTAGACGGCAATGTCTTTAAAACAATGTTGTATATCGTTTATTCAGATTCGAAAAGTTTTGCATTCACTCGAGGAAGAAATATGCTTCATCTCCTCCGGTTAAGAATTGGATGAATGATGTACCTAATAGGAATCTTATTATTAGAGAAGGGAAAATGAGCGCATTTGGAGTGTAAAAAATAACTTCTTCTCTTAATTTGTACAAGCAGATACCGTAAACGGTGTTGTTAAGTTACTTCACTCTAGAAGTTCTATTCAAAAAATATCGTTTTAGGTCTAACAATGAATGTGAATGCAAACCCAAAACGGATAAAGATTTTGCCTTTTCCTCAGAAAACGTTTCTGTTTGGTATTGACTTGATAAATTAGAAAAGGAATAAAATAAATAAATAAATAACTAAGCATAGCCACCGCCAATTTTGGCTGTTTTATTCTTTATCTAATTATTATTGCTAAAAAAATTATTTATTTAATAGACTGACTAAAGGCATTTACAAAAAGATAGTGATAAATATTGTTCATTTTCATATTTGACATAAATAAAAATACTATTTCTAGAGGTAGATTTCGAATGGTTAGCGGGGAACTGAATGGAGTTAGTGTGTGGTTGTGTGAACATTTACAAAAATCCCCCCTCCCCAAATTCTTCTTATATATAAACAATTGCATCTTATGACGAGTTTGAACCATATTGAGCAATATAAATAGGCCCAAAATTGTGATTAATTAGAAAATCACTTTAAGACAGTGTCATGAAAATCAAAATATTTGACGATTTTTAGTGATAAAAGTTAAGCTGACAAAATAAAAATGTGAAGTCAACTCTGGTTTTTCGGAATATTTGAAAATGGACTCACCATATCAGTTGAGTCAAAAAATAATCAACTCAAGTCGCGTGAACACATTATTAATTTATTTATAAACTAGTGTTAGTACATGTCATTGCCCAGACTAATTAGGCGTAGCCTAATAGAAAAATTTTACGCGTACGTCTTGGGGTACTCGGGGGGACTCCAAGGGGTACATGAGATTTTGAAAGAATATTTAACATGTAGGAAATAGCTCAAGGGCATCCGCAGGATGGGGGAGGGGGTGGAGGGCTGTAGTCCCCTACAAAATTAAGAAATTGAAATATTTGAAATTTTTCTCCAAAAAATTAAATATTTTTAATTTTCTCAAAAAAAATTAAATATTTGAAATTTTCTCAAAAAAGTTAAATATTTGAAATTTTCTCAAAAAAAATTTCCCAAAATTTTGAAATTGAAATTTTGTCCTAAAAAATTATATAATTTGTGAACAACTGTAGATTTTGATTTTATTTTTTTCCAAAAAACTTAACTTTTTGAGAATAAATATAGATTTTTGAAATTTTTTTTTCAAATCATTTAATTTTTGGATTTTTTTTTTTTTTTTTTAATCCAAAAAACAAGCCCCTGCTCCAGAATATAATCCTGCGGACGCCCGCCCCTGAAGCTAAAAATGCTTTGTGCTAGTACTTGAGTTTAATAAATATTTTACAAGGTTTACATCGCTAAAAAATGGTCAAGAATCCCTGCACTGTACCATTTATTGACAATTTGATTAACAAAACAACCCTTGCCAGGTAAAAAAAGAAGGAGGAGAAAAAAAAAGACTGCATGTTTCGTGTATAGATTGTTCCTTGATTCAGCTTTCTCTTTTATTAAATAGCAATTAGTATTATTTATTTTTTTCTTATTTATTTACAGATTTGGTTAGCGGATGCTGAGTCCTTAGATAATATTTTAGAGCAATCCAACGAATCAGCGAAAAAAATGACTCTTCACGAAGACTCTGACGTCAAATATAAGGCACTTAAAGAGCGATTGGCAGCTGTTCTTGTCATTGCAAAGGAATGGATTGAAAAGTATGATGGAATGATCAAGGTTTGGGACAAACAGGCTGAGACAGCTGCTAAAGTATCTGCTGCAATTTCTTCAAAACCAGGCGATGGCTCTGGATCAGAAATGAAATTGGAGGATTTAGAAAAACATTTGGATTCCTTGAAACTAATGTTTATAGAAAAACAAAAAATGATGGAGGGGTTGAGTCAAGAGGCAGCTAATGCCGCCATATTGGAAAGTAAGGAGGAAGCCGTACCTCCTGCTGCATAATATTTATTCATAACTTTTTACCCTACGTTTTAGTAATTTTTTAAAATGAATAAAAAAGGATTTTGAGCCCTTTTTTCTATTTTTTTCTCTTCTATTGGATCAATAAAGTATGTATAATTTCAATGTGTTATATTCAAAATGTTAAATGATCATATTTTCAAATGTCCATAAATATCTATATTATTTAAACAAATTAGAATTAGGTGTCATCTAAATAAAAAGATTTTTCAACTTATTGTATCAACATAATTAGAGCTGTAAAAAATATGACATAAAACAAATGCAAACGTTTTTCTAGTTGAAATCTGAAGAGTATTTTTATTTTTCCTTTTTCAAAGCTGTAATCATTATTAGGGATGTGAATATTGGCTAAATTGCAGTTCGCGTACATTAAGAAAAAAGTAGATAGTAATAAAAACAAAATATCTATTAACTTATTAGTTATTCCTAACGTTATTCTAACAGATCAGCGAACAAGAAGCAATAAAGCTTTAAAACAAAGTAGGGAAACTTGTCTGTTATTTCGGGAGATTCTGTGTCTTTTTATGGTTTATGATACCGCAGATTACGTCACTGTATCATTTTTTTGCCATTTTTTCGTATACCATATGCAAGTTTTTCTTTATCTTTGCAGAATTTACCTATTTAATTCAGTTAAAAATGTGAATTCATAGAATCTACGAATTTAATTATACAGAGTAGTAGTTCTCAAACTTTTTTGAGTTCGACTCTTAAAATATGTGGCGAGACAATTTATAATATTGTAGAATTTACCTTTTTAATTCAGTGTAAGTTTATTTCTTTAGTTCGACCCTTAAAATATGGGACTAGACAATGTGTAGCATTGCAGAATTTACCTTGTTAATTTTGTCAAAAATGTGAATCCATGGAATCTCCGTATTTTGTTATATAGAACAGAATTTCCCAAACTTTTTTTGAGTTCTACAAGGAACACTAATTTGTACAAATATTAATAACGTGGTCTTCGTTTGGCCACTTCGCCTATATTTTATAGCTTTGAGGAGTACTATAATTTATAGTGATCTCTGTCAGCATATATGTCATCCCTCAAATTTTGTACGCTCACCTTTATTCATTATAGATTATTCTTTCATTATTGCGAGAGAACATGTAAGTATTCAGTGCGGTTGCTCATGAATGCTAAATCTAGTAACACTGATGATTTGTTGAGAGAGGCATAAGTGCAAGCCCTGGTTGAACTCTTAGTAAAATTGAGATATGTGCAATACTGGCCTATGTTATAGGTTAATACGGAGTGCGACTTGTATTTATTTTATTCTTTTTATAGCTACTAACAGCGAATATTATGAAACATCTTGACTAGTGTTGGGTCAGTCCTAGAACTGATCGCTTTATGAGTCTTTTCCCCCGCCTCTTTCGTTCTTTTGTATTTATCTGTTCGATCTTTTTTACCATTCAACGGTTCTAAGGACTGATACATCGGTCTTTCCGTTCTACGGTCCTTCCTTTTTTTTAAATTCTTCACTCATAGCTGGTATTGAAGAATATAAGGACTAAGAAAATAATGAATGACAATTAAAACGTATGATCAAACGTTCTACTCACGTATCTCCTAATGATATCTTGTCTCCATAGATGCAAGGTTAGACCATCATGTCATCAGGCTTGCTAAAATTTTCAATCTGATGAATTGTACCGACTGCTAGGCAAGACAGGCAGATTTTAACAGAACATACAAACATTCATATTCTATACCGTCACTATTGATAGAATTTTCAATTTGATGTATCGTACCGACTGTTGGGAAGGAAAAACAGATTTTGACAAAACACGCAACCACTCATCTACTATGACGTCAATATTAAAAGTGTGGTGTAAGTCAAACATCAGTCGTAGAGGCGTTATAGTATTACCTTGTACATATTTATATTAACCTTGCATAGATGCTTGTCTATTTGAAAGAGGTAATGAATTAAGATATAACTTCAGCGACTCAAATGATGTAGTTAACTACGTAATTTGCCCATAAGGACTGGTCTCAGGACTGGCAAACCTTATTATGACCAGACTGATAGGACTGTAGTCTTTTTTAGTTTTTTTAGACCGATCCAACACCAGTCGTGACACCTAAGCTTCTCTCATTCCAAAACATTTTTCAAACTATCAAGGTTAACAAGCTGATTTTTGATTTCTTTTTTTTAACTTACTTTCAAATCGTATTTTATATAACTCTAGTAAAAGCCACCTCCTTTTTTGCTTTGATGATTTATAGAATATGAATTTTTAGCCAATAAATATTTTTCTTTTTTGTTCGATAATAGTCATAGACTTCGTATATAAGGCAAATCATAGCATGGAAATGAATGTTATACAATCAGATAAAATTATATAATGCTACAGGGATTTTGGATTTTTCGTTTAATATTACTATTGATTTGTAAATTAATTGATTATATTTGCTCAATTTGATCAATAGTAAGAATAAATCAATACCTTGGGTAATAAAGTCAGAACACTTTAATGACAATTTTCTTTGAAAGTTTCCAAAGAAAAATAGAAAAATTATTCTTCATATTAAAAAAAAAACAATAAATAAAATAGTTATTCAAAAGGATATTTTTCGTAGTCATATAAAATAGTATAATTGATTAACCAATTATGAACACTCATCTTTGATTTGTATTGGAAGAAAACAATACTAAAGATGTTTTTTGGAGTAAGACAAGCAATAATTCTCCTAGTTGGACATAGGAGAAAGAACACAGTTTCGTCAGTAAACAAAATATATTTATCCACCCCTTTTAAGCTTATTCAATTGTAATTGGAGTATTGTAATACTTGAAAAGTAAACACAAACTGGACATTAATTAAGTGGAGTACACTAAAGCAGATAATATCTCACTTTATTTTCAAAAAACAGGTCAAACAAGAAAGGTTAGAAAAAAGGAACTGGGATAAAGTGGTGGAAGTTATTCCATCATGATTTTCTATTTAGTCCTAATTGATTTGTGTTGAACTTCTGAATCAATTCTCCTACTTTGGCCAACCTCATGAGTTCTGTATTTGGGGTCACTTTTTCAACTATTTATACTTTCATATGATATACCGGGTGTCAAAAAGTAATGAGATCATCTAAGAATACAGTTTTGTATAAGTGCTACTGATTAAATCTTAATGGTTCGATTATTTTTGAATAGCTTAGAATCTAAGCCTTTGATTGATGTACATTTTGTAAACAAACATTTTGTATGTGTCGTGATGGAAATAAAAAGAGCCATCATAGGCAATTTAGTCTACGCCAAGAGGACCACCTCGGACATCATGAAGACCTAAACGTCAGCAAGGCCACAGTCTGTTGGTTTATTTTAACTAACAGTGGAGGATCATGAAAAAGACTACGTTGTCAATGTGTGCAAAGGGTTCCGGAGGGTATTGGAGGCTGTCATTGAGGTTGATAGTGGTCAGATCCATAATTAACGTGCATTGTTATAGTAAAAATATTATAACATAAAATTGTACATGTACAACATCATCCTGATCAATGATGAGTATATTAATAACTACTTAGAGGTAGGTCTCAGTACTTTTTCTACAGCTGGTATATCGTAGGCACCAGTGAAGTATAGTCAAGTAGGTTATTCTCCTCGCTTGAGGTAATACACATGTTCTTTCACTCTGTCTTTCAATCCTCTTCCTGTTTTCCCTATATATTGGGCTCAACATTTGGCTTGGAGCAAATAATGCAATAGACTACTCCACTTGTCTTACAGTCAACCAAATAACTAACATGTACAACAGCTTTTGACTCAGTGGTACATACTTCTTTGCTAATATCCATAAATGGGTAGTAGTTGCATTTTTCCTTTTTACTCTTTTTCATACCCACATTTGATCTGGTAGGTCTACTACTTGAAGGTTCCGGAACCTTGGTTCTACAAATAATTGCTTATATATTTTTAAGTTGTTTAAATGCAATCATTGGTGGAAGTGGGAAGACTTGTTCTATTATGGGACCCCTCACAAATGCGTTCCAGTATTTCAGAATAATCTGGGAAACCCTTGGAACTTTAGGTAAAATGTGATGGGAAATACAAACTTATTACACTTCACTTTCACAATAGGATTAAGTGTTTCTTGTCTTGGAGTGGCCATGGCTCTTTTTAGACAGTCTTCAAATATTCTTCCACAGTAGCTTTTGTTCATCAACACCTCTTTCCAGTCAACCATTCTTTTTTTTTTTTTTGTTCAGAATCACTGGATATCATAAAAATTCCGATGTTTTAGATGGCATGAGGTGGGTTCAAGGATGAAGCTATTTTAATGGTAACAGTAGTGTAAAGTAAGGTTGTGGATTTGCTCTGAAAGTTATATGAGCTAATGAATTTGATTGTGTGATGAAGTTAATTGATATTCTCCATGAATGCCTTGAATTTTTCTTACGTACCAATCCATATTAAGAAGATGTTATCGATGTATCTCTTGTAGATTCTAAGAGGTACTCTAAGAATAAGATTTGCCACTCCTTTGATGAGTTTGTCAATGAATATCATGAAGATATTGACATATGTGGATGAAACACTTGAATGAAAGACCACTTATTCAACTCCCATATGTTTCATCTGAGAACGAGGAACAAGAGCATCATGAGAACTGATGTAGGAATTGATTTGTCTTTTCTTGTACTCAATGTTTTTTCAAAGTATGGCATTCCCTATTCATGGGTTATGTTCGAATAACGGCCACTGACATCCACAGACACTGAAAATGCAATGCCAGGAAATGGTTCACTTTGATTGATTGAAAATGTCATCATTGTCTTTTATTTCGTTTAAGAAAATAGAAAAGACTTTTCATTCTTCTAAATATGGATTTTTTTTTTTTTTTACAAAATGCCGCTTTATGCAATGTTTAGGCTCATTATATATAATATACATGGATTATCGAGTTCTACATAGACATTATAATTGAGCTAAATAAATTTGAAATCTTATAATTTTTGTTCACTTAAAAAATATTTCATTATTTACTTTTAAAATTCGGTGATCCTGAATTATGACAGATTATATATTCAATCCTAAATTTTCTAAAAAATGTATAAAAATTCCCTTTATATATTATCTCCAAAACTGTTGACAATATTTTTTTAAAATTCTTGAATAGATAACATAGAAGTATAAAGTGTAACAATGATTTTTTGTGTTTATGTATAACGGAGAGTAGAAATAAGGATTAATTGTAGATTTTTAATTGCAACTTCTCCTTGGATTCATAGTAGGGTTAAGGATCGACAACGGAACCTATGTTCTTGCTTAATACATAGTGGGGCATGTGTTTATGTCCTTCCTGACTACTAAGCATTTTTACTTCCAAACATTGATTTTTTTTTTTTTAATTCGTTGATTATAATGATCGCAATAAGTGTTGAGGGCATTGTTTCAAAGGAGCCTATGTCCCCAAAATATGTATTTATTTTTATTCTCTTTTACTTTTTTAGGAAACAAATTGAGGCTCTTTCACAATGGTTTTAATAGCGGTTCGAGCCAACTGTTGAAATATCCTCATAATGAAATGAATTATCATTGTAAATGAACACTTAATGATTGTAATTCGTGGCAATTAGTTAACTTTTGATCTTCTCAAATTGGAATAACATGGATGGGCATCATAATTACTAGTGTTGGGTTTCGGCTGGAAAACAAAGCATTATAATTTCGCAAACTGTTCTCTGTTGGATGATAGTGTTAGTAAGATGTACCTGGAGAGCTGAAGCAAGCAATTTCCATGCACTTAGAATATCTTGCAAAGTCTCTCGAGGGATACTTCCCCACCTCAAGTTCATATCCACAAAATCGTACCATACCCTCTTATTGCAAAGAAAGCCCTGGAGATACTCATACCGTTTGTAACAACATATCTTTGTGAGAAATCCTTTTTGAGGATTGTATAGATAAAAACGAAGAAAATGAACAGACTCTGTTGAGAAAACGATATGAGAGTGGTACTTGCCAACCTGAAGCCACAAATCTCTGAACTTGTGTCTTAAAGGCACAGGCAAATATTCATTAGCTATGTTTTTGTGTGAAATTCATGTTTGGTTGGTTTTGTTCTTTAAACACAGTGGTTTTTGGGTGCATGGTTTATTTTGTACACTAATAAAATAAATACTTATGTTCTGAAGAAATCATAATTTATATTTCCAATCATGAAGGGGTTCGGTGAATGCACTGATAAAGCTTGAAGGGTTCAGTACCTCCAATAAGGTTAAGAACCACTGTCTACAATGTGAGACCGCGGTCTGGACCAAAAAATTGGTCTAGATAAAGCACTTAAGACCGAACCATATAAAAAGTCACAGCGGGACCGATTCCCATCGCTAATAATTACATAGTATTGGAACATTAGTTATCATGTAATGTATTTATAATTTTTTCGGCAAAGTGGTCATTCAGCAAAGAGTCTGCGCTTACAAAAAGGAGGATTCAACAGGCAAACTTTACTTTTTTAATATAGATTGTTTTTTGTTTTTTATTCAAAGTTTCATACATAATATATTTTTAAGAGACGATGAGTTTGAAAGTTTTTTCTTTTATACGATGAAATAAGTTAAATAAAATTCGGGAGTCCTTGTTTAAATTTCTCTTTTAATAACGAATTTATCACTAGGAAAACGCCACAAATAAAAAATAAAAGAATTCTATTCATCAGTGAAAAAAAAGAAGTAGAAATTGAAAGGATTTAATGAAAGAATATAACTAAACTAAATATTTATATATTCAATAGAACACAAAACACGACTTCATCAAAATATTATGAAGATAATAGACAACTTTTATGTATGTATCTCTGTATGAGTGTACGTTGATGTATATACGCATACTGCGTAAAAAATAAATATATCATATATCCCGTTGTTATCTTTATTATAACTCCAAAATTTTACTCCAATCGGAAACAGAAAATAAAGGACCAAAATCAATTAGTACATAATTAGTCAATTCTTCCCAATTATTATTATTAATTAAATTTTGAAAATTGTTAACATCCTAACAAAAACTAACTCGGATTCAACCAATTATAAAGGGGGAAATCAGCTGAAAATCGACAGCTTACAACAAACCACAATGTACATTATAATTTTATAGGGTAGGATCGTATTTACGAATATATATGTAGTCCACAGGTATATATATCTGAGGAGACTTTAAGGAAAGAGGCGAAATGCAATTATCATCCTGAATTCTTATAGGTTAAAAATCGTATAATTGCTCAATGTTCTCACCTTTTGACTCGAAACATTGTTAGGTATGGAATTTTGTAGGGTAATTTAACATTTTTATTATCATCGCGCTCTACAAAGTCTCCATATCTTCTCTTTTTTTTCTTTTTCTTTTTTTTGATCGAGGGTGTGTAAATTAGTGAACATAATTTAAATACTTTTTTGTTTTTTTGTTTATTATTATTTCAGCGGTCTTTTCTCTTATTTCCCTGGAGTATATCTATATCAATTATTAAGAGTGTCTTTACGTGACGTTATCCTTTTGAAATCTGACCATCTAGTATGAGATATAAACACAATGAGCTTTTTTATCCACTAGCAACCTTGTATTTGAAAAGGAAAAAATAATTTCAGGAAAAAAAAATGAATGTAACTATTAGTATTGGGTTTCTATCTGGAAATCCTAGACCAATTTGACACCGTAATAATTTTTTGTTGGACTGAATTAGTTCGGTTCAACAAAAAAGCTTGTCTGGACCGGTCTCAAAAAAATCGGTTTTTACCGATTTCACATATAATTTTTTATAACATTACATCATATATTTTTTCAAGTACAATGACGTTATACGAAGTTTAAACAGACATAGCTTGGATTAATTTTGATCCCGCCTTCTCTTATATGTATACAGAACTTATCGTGTACTTTTGAGATTTTTTTTGAAAAAAATGAAAAGTTGATCTAGAAAAAAAAAAATTGGTCTCTCATAATATATGAAACAAAAATAATCGGTACATAAACTGAGACCGAATAAAAAACGGTCTACAACGTGAGACCGAAAAAAGTCGATCTACCGTCTGAGACAGTGCTCTGCACCGGAAAATCAGTCTACGGTCTGAGAACGTGCTCTGGACCAAAAAATCGGTCTAGAAAATATCTCTTAAGGAAGAACCGAAAAAAAAATCCGTGCTGGACCGAGTCTCAACACTAGTAACTATGTCATGTTTTGGCTTGCTAAAGATTGCTTCATAACTTCCAAGCCACACGTTTTAAGTGGTGTTTCCCTCTTTTTGTTAATATTTTTTAAGGAATGATTTATGACAAATGGCTTTAGAACTATTCTAATGAACTTTTTACAGGGCCTCACTTAAAAAAATATATATTTCCTATGACGTCATAAAAAGGAAGATAATTCCCTGAACTGTTTTTTTGTTTTTCAAAGTGGACTTGTTCCTTGCCACAAATCACAAAACTTATGCTCTAATAAAAAATACAATTGACAAGAAAATAGTATATTAAAAACTTCAAAACTGTGTGTAGCATGCAAAGAAATCCAACTATCAAAACTTGATAATTTTATCATTGAAAGACATTGTAGATCAAAAATAAACGGTCATGAACGACATGATGAATTGAATGAAGAGGGTTTCTTTTGGATTTTGTGGCGATGAGTTTAACTTTAACAGGTACACCCAATACATGACAGGAAAAAGAGAAATGAACTTTCACATCTAAAATTAAATATTCATTTTTGATATAGTATCATGCTTTGATAATTCGAACTCAGATATAAGTTTGAATTTGTTCATGTCACTGTTTTTTATGGTATCCAATCAAAAACTACTCAAATGTTTGTTCATTCTTAACGCATAAAAATGAAACTGTTGTGTCATTTTGAAAAAAAATCCAATTTTTTTTTAAAGTACTGAATTTTTTTTTCGAAAAAATTTAATATTTGAAATTTTTGTCAATAACTTTTTTTTGCAAAAAAATAATTCTTTTATGGAATCGCCGTTTCTCATCGACAACGTGCTCGGGAGAAGTTATTCTCTTGAATTCAATGTGCGTTCGCGCCCCAGTGATTCCTAGAGAAAGAAATATACCTTCTGTATATGGATGGATTTCACCAAAAGATTCCTTGGTTAGTTGGAGTAATTGTAATACTATAATGTTCTCTTATACTTAATCAATGCAACTCCATTTAACCAATTAAAGGAACATTAAAAAAAAATATATTTTAATAATTATGGATTTTAAAAAAAAATAATTAATTTTTGTATTTTAAGCAACTAAGCTGCTCTTTACTCAAACATTCTTCAAATTGTCAGGCACATCATGTAGATTTTCGTTCGTTTTTTTTTTTAATATAATGATTACGATTTAAAACCCCATACATGTACACTAGAGTTTTTAAAGTTTACCAAATTCAAAATTATCATGAATCATGAGATGTGTTTAGGTGTTGGTAATGACCTCCTAAAAAAAATTTCTGCCCCCTCAAAAACCGTTACCCTCCATCCGGTCAAAGTTCCAGCGCGCCAAAAGTACTTTAAAATGAGGTCAAATTAAAAAAAGAAAAACATCTTTTATAATTTTTTTGAACTTGTTTAGTAATTTTTCTTACTGAATTATGTAGTCGATTTTCTAATTAAAAACTCATTAAGTAACTATTGACAACATACAAATATAAGCATTTTCATAATTTTATGGTGCGTGTATACTGTACACGCACCTTAAAAATTATGAAAACGTTTATTTTCGGTTTCCTTTTTTTTTAGTATATCGACGGATCATAATATTATTTTCTTCAGAGTTTAATTATTTATCTCAAAAATTGGTCCTAGGACTGATCGCCTTATCAGCCTTTTTTTTCACCCTTTTCACTCTATTTTTATCAGTCCGATCTTTTTTTACCATTCAACGGTCCCAAGGACTTATACATCGGTCTTTAAGTCCTACAATCTTAGCTATTTTTTAATTTCTTCACTCAAATGATAACTAGCATGTATAATAATACGTTCTAGCCACAAATCTCCTACAGGTATCTTGTCTCCATAGATGTTTGTCTTTTTGAAAGAGATAATGAATTAAGATATAACTTTAGCGACTCAAATGACGTAGTTAGTAGTAATTACGTCATTTCAGCTGATGTAGGTTCGATAAAGACACATAAGGCTCGGTCCTCGGACTGACACATTTTATTAGGACCGGGCTGATGGAACAGCAGTCTTTTTAGTTTTTGTAGGCCGATACAACACAAGTCTTTGGCAAAACAATAAAATAAAAATACAATAAGTTTCGTGATTAATATCTACTTACTTCTTGCGAATATTCAATTTCTAATATTCTATACATTATTAATTTTTTTAGTCTATGAAAATGTTTTAAATAATTAATCTTATTCATACAATATAAAAATTGAAAATAAATTATGTTCAAATGTGAGACAAATAGTTTATTAATAATATTTGTCCAATGCAAAATAGTATTTATAATTTTCTTTATTGCTAGCCAGTTTATTTCTAAGATTTTGAAATATGTTCTATTTGCCTCATGTGTGAAGATTATTTTATGAATCTCTTGACATGGTGAAATTAAACCATTTTATAAAACACTTGAATGGTTCATTTCCTTTTTGGCCATATTTGAATTATGCAAATTGCGAAACTTATTTTCCATCCATCGAACCCATACAATATTTGTCGATTTTTACATATTATTTACTATTAAGAATTGTGTATACAGCAAGTCTTTAGATTAGCTCCGTTTAGAGTATAAATATACTAATTATAAAATGAATTGACCCAATAAAATTTAATTAGTTTAATGGGTTGTGAGAAATTTCCGATTTTGTGAAATTAGAATCTTTGTCCATTTCTAAAAACAAAAATATGTGGCCTTCTAAATCGATATTTTTGAATTTTTGATTAGTTATAAATATATATTTAAATTCTAAGTAACTGACTCATTTTTCGTAATGATGCTTATAAACAAAATAATGATTTTCTCCTAACAAAAAAATCCAAAAAATTACAATATTTTTATAAAAAAATTTGAAAAATAAAATTTGTCAGAAGAAAAAAATTGAAAATAAATAAATTTTTCGGGAAAATATTTCAAAAATCCATAGCTAATAGCTATTTTCAAAGTTAAATTTAGGGGGAAAAAATGACACAAAATGAATTTTTTTGTATAAAAACTTCAATAATTAAATTTTGAATATAAAAATTTAAAAAAATTAAATAATTAATTTTTCGGAGAAAAATTTTAAAATCCATAACTATTCACAGACGATTAAATTTTTTGAAAAACATTTCAAAAATCCAAAGTTGTTGACAAAAAATGACATTTATCGGAAAAAACGTCTAAAATATATATCAAATATTTAAATTTTTGAAAAAATATTTCAAATATTTCATTTTTCTGAGAAAAATTTAAAAATTCAAGGCTATTCACAGACAATTAAATTTTTTGGAAAAAAAAACTGCCTCAGGGACCCAACAGCCCACAACCCGTCTCCACATGCCTATACCTCTATAAATTCAGTCAAAAAAGTACAAGTAAATGTTAATTTAAATTGCCCACACTGAACGAAATTTCATCTAGTGACACGTTGAAAATGTTTGAAAAAGCTGTTGGTGAATCAGTTTTATCAAAAAAACCCGTACATATGTGTGGTGCAAAGAGTTGAAGGAGGGGCGTGAGAAGTTGAAGAAAAAGTCTAGGTGATGCTCATTGTTTTATTTGTTTATATATGCGGTCTGGTGCATCATAAATTCGTTCCAAAGGGGCAAAGGGTCGTTTAGGAGTACTATTTGGGCGTACTAAGGCGTTTGCGTGAGAAAATCCGTCAAAAACGACCAGAATTATTGAAGAACAACTTGTAGATTTTACACTATGATAACGCGCCATGGAACAAAGACACGATTGTGCGCTAATTCAAAGCCAAATATGCAATAAATACCATCGATCAGCCACAATATTCACCTTATTTAGCTCCGTGTTACTTTTTTTGTTCCTCAAACTTAAAACACTCCATAGAACCCGTTTTAGAGTCTATTGAATCCATAAAACAAAATTCGTGGAAGGAGCTTAGGCCATGCCATAAAGTGCCTATAAAAAATGTTTCGAGGGCTGGAAAAAACGTTGGTTATAGATTTAATTATATAAATTCTTATTACAAAAAAAAATAGTCCACGTATTTATGCAACTATCGGTATATTCAGTACACGAATATTTGTACTAGAAGCTCTGTACTTAATCCTGTTCCAAGGCTTCATTTGATTGAGTGGTTACGGAATTTTCATGGAGGAGAAATTCATTTGAAGCATTACTTGATTCGTCAAATATGGATCCTTTATTGAAATTCTCAAATTTGAAGAGTTGTTTCAAGGGATAACTTTTGGTAATGTAGTATCACTACCTATCAATAAAAGGGTTTTTACTAGGCTATGAAGCCATTGGAACTTTTGCATGGTAGAAGCCGATCGGTTATCAGCAAGCACGTTCACGAATTCATTAATTTACCTGTTTGTAAAAATAATTAAAGAGTATCAGTAAATTTTATGACAATTTATGTTAAAAGATCTTTAGAGATAAATGATGTACTTATAGATGAAGAGAACGCTAAAAGATTTGTAATACCAATTTTAAAAAATAAACTCCCAAAAACATTGAGAGAAGGGTGGGAGCATCTTGTTAGCTCGAATGAATCTTCTTATTGCACGATTGAGAAGCTTATGGAAAAGGCTGCGTTATTGGAATTTCGCATAGATAATTATTTTATTTATATTACTCGCATTGTGATATCAAGAATCCTCCATTGGATAGATTCCACGGTGGTGTGGTATTGGCTACAAAAAGAACTGCGTGTTTGGACAGCATATGGCACTAATAGAACTCAGCAAATAAATGATAATATGACAAGCGCTGTGTGGCTACCCGTTTCTGGTCAAGAAAACTTTGCCGATTGGGCGAGTTGCAGAATGATTGCTGTAAATTTGTGAAGAGTTGCCTTTGGTCTAGGGGACCAAATTGGTTATGTCAACGTCAAAATAAATGGCACAAGGATTCCTGGCTTATGTGATCCACCTAGTTTTATTTTTTGTGAAAAATATACAAAACTAAAGACAGTGATTTGATCAGCATGTTTGTTAAATTTAATTTTTAAAGAGATTACGAAAAAAAAGAACTTATGCCAGATATAAGAGTCAGATAAGGTAATTTCATAATATTTTGATAGGAAGCTTAAATTGAAAAATTAGTTAACTGATGAGGTGATTAATTGAACGAAAATACAAAGAGGATTGTTTTAATTGAACTAAAATGAAGTGATGTGAACTGACTTTGGTATCTTATATATAGAGAAAAAAAAGAATATACAAGATTTAGAATGCAATCAATCGGAGTTCATCAGACCATTTGTGATAACTGATAACTAATTTAGGAAAGCAAGCTATTAAATCTTGTCGATGAGTAGGCTATTTAGAAAATGTATTGCTAATATCAGTATTCAATATTGTCAATCTTCATGTTATTTTTTGGACAAGAAATCCACGCTCCTAATTCTAGATGTGGAAAAAATAGATTGGTTACTCCCAATCTAGATGGAAATGATTGATGATGGAGTAGATTCAAGATTAGCAGAGGAGCTCGAGGTGGATAACTCCACAAAGAAATCTTCGATTGGTTTGTTAGAAGTGTACTTATCAGAGCTTCTAATGGTCGAACATTAACACGGGCAATATATAAAGTCACATTGGTTATACCTTCTGGATTAGTACTGATTTAATTAATCGTTAATTAATATGTATATTAATTATTATGCTCTTCTTTCCAGTATACTCCATGTAGCATTAGTATTTTCCTGTTAATTTATGTCTGCTTTGTGCGCCTTATATATATATATGATAAAGTAAATCCTATTTATATTACAATAAAGACACGTGTGGTCGAGCATAATTAAATATAATAGTGCTTTAATTATTTTGTCCCATATTGATGTGGTGGTAATTCATGTGGAAATAACAAAAACTAACAATGAAAAATTGGTGATGATTGCATTAAAATAAGGCAATCATTTTAATAAAACTGACTTTATCCTTTATGATTTGTTCATGTTTAAGAGTATGAAAGCGGTATAGGATCATAGAAATGAGAAAAAAACGACGTTCCTGGAGTGTTTAAAAACCTGTACTATATCTACATGCCCTATAGAATCAACAAAACCAAGTGACAAAACACAGACCACGTGAAGAGTGGCATTAAACATTAATTTATAACAAACTCGCAATCTCCACGAATTCTCCCTTTTAGTTGAATTAACAAGATAAATTCTGCAAAGAGAAGAAAACATTCCATATGCCATGAAGGAAAACGATAAAGTATCTCAAAATATTTTAAGGGGAAAAAATATTTTCTAAGCCAAAGAATCTACTAAAGCTAACAAATGTGTTTCGCCACCAATTTTATAGCTTTGGTTATGTTCCTGGTTAATTTTAACCTGAAGATTCTTATTGATACGAGTCCTCCAGGGTCGGTGTATTTAAAAAGCTTTATAAACTTGAATCATAGTCTTTAATTAAAGCCTATATCTTAGCAATGAAATAATCTATGAGCACAGACTGTTATGCCTCCTTCTCACTGGCTACACCACTACTCAGGAATTGTATGATTCTAGGGAAAATGATGATTTAAAGAATTGTCAATAGAATATGAACATTATTTCCCAAAAGCTCATTTGTGGGTTACCACATCTATCGTACGTGTACACGAATAAATATATATATATAATATCAGGAAATGAGATGTTGTCATGGAGACTTCCTTTGATCAACTTTCAATTGATTTAAGAAAGCAGAGTTGTTGTTTTTTTTAAATGTCCAAAACAGCAAAATTTATTTGTATCTAGTGGGTGTACTGGGTTCACTGTATTTTGATGTAAGAAATAACAATGTGGTCGTATTAATAAATATTGCAGATGTGTGCATGTAGCATCGAGCGTGTATACAGAGTGCACTGTATATAGTGCTTTCAGATGTATATCATTTACATATTTTCTATTTAAAAAATAACAATGTAGTCGTTTGAATGAAATATTGCGGGTGTGGGTATGTAGCGCTGTTTCTGTTTGTTTTTGTTATTTCTCTTCTTTATGTATATCATAATTCATATGCATTTGCAGGACTGGGGTTTCAAGGGGCTTTGCACGTTTTGTGACTTAATCAATCATGGCCATGATAGAGATCTTAGTGAAGTATGACTTATTTATTGTAAATACTTATTTTAATCTAACATGATTCAGTAGAATTTAATCATATTCAGTTACACTGACTTCAATAACACGCTCCTGGAGGCCCCTAAAGGCCTTGTACAATGTACACATTATGATGTACTTCTTTCTCAAGGACATTCATAATTTGTTCATAGATATTTTGAAGTAATCAATATTGATGTGTTAAATTATGAAGGCATTGAACTCCTCATGTCACCAAATGCTGTAATCCAGAGGTTTAAAGTCTTGGAACTCCAGGTGGGCTAGAAGTTGTTGGGTCGAAAGGACCAGAACTGTACCTTCTTTGTGGTATGGGCAAGTGCCCCATCTTGTTGGAAGAAGTATGGAGAATCTTTGGTGATCTTCATTATCTATGGTCTAACCTTTTTTGTCAAAAATCTCAAAGTAGTCCCGCCATTCAGGCTGAAGCCCTTCGGGAACCCCAATGACAGCATCTTGTCCTCAGTTGATGCCACGACTCCTAACATCATCATAGATGCTGGGTGTTTGGTGGGTTAAGACTATGGGTTATTGGGAGTTGATGGAATGTCGATGTGTAAGATCTGAGTGTAGGACAAAGACTGATTTATTTTACTTAAAAGTTATACGTACAACAACAGATAAAACGAAAACATATCAGCTTTATTACACATAAACCACCACAAGACTCTGCTGAGATCATAATCAGTCTTGTTGAAGCAAATGACCACATAATTCAGCTAACTGATCACTGGATCGACAGTGAAGGTCTTCGCTGTAGAGAAAATGAGAACTCGTCAACCATTGTGATTCAAGCAGTTTAGAAGGTACCTGTAACACTTCAACACTTCAGAAATGGAGAGAAATAGAAGAGTTTTTTCTGCAAGTCTGAGAGACTTATCACCAGGCTTTATCACCGTCCTGTACATTGTGGGCACCGACACCTTCTTCTTAAGGGCAAAAGTCATCATCTATATCTTTTAATTCACCCTTAAGGCTAATGCTACGTCCTTGGATCTTAAAATGGCTGTTCTGCCACTCCAGGGTCGGTCATTGAGGCCTTCACCATCTCTTAGACGTTTTTGAACGTTAAGCACGGTCCTTTTGGACACATTATTGATATTGATCAATGGAATGTCCGGCATAAAGTAAAGTCGTCATTTCAATTATTTTCTCTTTCATGAAGTTAAATTATTTGTTTTTGTTTTAAAAATGTGGAACATTCGTCCGCTCATAGACTGAATTTCCAAAAAATGTGCTGAATTTTACAATGGGTTTATTAGAAACATCATAATAATGTATTATTTAAATCAGTGCAAAGACTTTTGAAAAAGCCCGCAGACAGTTCTGTTAAATGTTTATTAAACTACTAATTATATAACTAATTACATGATTTGCAATTATAACTATAGGCCGAGACAAGTTTCAAAACATTACTTTCATTCGAAATGGTCACGTTTAGCCTTGACCACACCCAAAATCTTTTTGGAAAGGACTTACATTCTGCACACACCATGTCTACTAGGATGGAGTCCAAGGCAGCCACCATTTTGGCCTTCAGGTCGTCCAAATTCTTGTTGGGGTGACACAGGCTCTGTTCTCCAGAATGGACCGCATGGAGTAATCTATTATGTTTATGTCAGAGCTGGAGGAGGGGAGGGCAGACTGTCTTGTATTTGAAGCAACTCAAATTGTTCTCAACCCACCGCTGCGGCTCTCTAGATGTGTGGGAGGGGGCACCATCCTGTTGAAAGGTCATTATGGAAGTGTTGTTGGGCCCAGGGAACAAGATCTTCCTTCAGGATGGTGCTGATGTACTCCTTGGTGTTGCTTCACCTCAGCCAGCACAAACACCAGGGGGGATTTTCCTGTCTCAGTCTCGGCTGCCCAAGCCATCACAGACTGTGGCTTCTGCACTCTGTTGACTTCCTTGTCACCCAGCCAACCTTTTTTGGCCAGACTCCGGTCATTGTGGGTGTTAAAATCCTGTTCTGCAGTGAAATTATTATCATCACTAAACAAAATGCTGGGAGCCGTGCCAGTCCTCAGCTTCTGAAGAATGACATTGGTTCTCTCAAGTCTTTTAGCATTCACCTTGCATGACAGGTGATGTTGCCTCTTCAATTTGTAGGAATAGATCCCCAGGTCATCTCAGATAAGGTCTCTCATTGTTGTTACACCCATATTGAAATCCTTGGACATCTTGGTGAGGCTCCTACTGGGATTTCTCGCAAGCCTTACCTTGGCGAATCTGGGTATCCATTTTGATCTTGGTCTACCTGATGTTGGTATGTCCTTGATAGATTAAGTCTCTGCGTACCTGTAGTTGGTTCTCTTGATGAGCATGGGGTTGATCTCCAGGGTCTTCATGTTCCTCAAGATGGGTAGTCGAGATTTGCCCTTCATGTACTCTACTTAAGCACTTATGCTGTACGGATATATTTTTCTACCAACGCTTCTTCAATGGCATTTCATAGAGATATCAAATTATGATTGGAATGAACCTTAACCCTTGACTCTAGATAACTCTGCACAAAATAACCCAGAGGGTTGAGATCTGGACTCCAAGGAGACCATATCGATTTGTCACAAAATTGAATTATTTCTTACAACCATTTGAACTGCACAGGGTTTCCATATAAATTGGGAAAATATTTATAGCCTTATAACAAACGAAATAGATGTCGTATAATAATATTATTATTTTTTTAAATCTACATTTCATGACCCTGAAGAATCTATTACCCGTACAATGGCAATACTGGATCCGCACGAGGTCACCTAGGCCTCCCAAAGGTTTTGGAGCCATGTGGCCGAAGTTATCAAGAAAGGCGGATCTCATTATAAATAATTAAATGTCATTAAATGTAGCTTTCAAATAACTTTAAAAAATATGGCTCTGCCCTATTTAGTTAGTCTGTTATAAGCCTGTAAAGATTTCCCCAATTTATCTGGACCTCCTTGCAATATTCCAGCTTCATACGAAGACCCTTCCTAGAAAAACTAAAGGAAGCTTATCACCGGAGCTTGAAACTCCTTCCCAGACCATCAAAGATCGGTTTTTGAAACAGACATGGCATCACTTTTTTTTTGTTTCTTTTTGGAGAAAGGTTTCGAGAAACAGGATATGTATCTACGTGTTCAATATTATTATAACAATAATTCTAATACTAACTAATCATTATGTTTCAATAGTATTAACATACGGTTTCGGCGTTAGTAATCCGTCAAAATATAATCTGAATCTGGATACAATTTTATTACGTTCCTCATTTCAGGTAAAGTGCTCATAAAATTCAAGATATATACCGAGAAAATGTGGATCTGTCCTATCATTAAAGGCATTCAGAGTTCAACATAGTAGCATTGAGGATATTTGTGTTTTTCTTATTATGACCAAGAAGGTGTTGAGAGATAATTATTATTATTATTATTGATACAGATATCGCTTATACATTTTGCATCCTACTACAATATATGTATCTAAATAAATAAAAAGATACAGTAGCAAGATGTTGTGCATAAATGTCAGAATAGATATCTAATTTTGCAATATGAGAAGGTGTTTCAGTAGTTTAGCTAAATATTACATACAATCTATAACATACTATTATCTGAAAATTGTTGCTAGCAATCATGACTTTCTTCATATATGTATAAAGTACACAATTATGAACATATATTAGGACTAGGTTTTTCAACTTTTTCCAAATTTTGATTAACGTCATTGAAGAAAAGTGTTTCTGTGATAAAAAGAAAACAATCTAAGCAAAATTTCAATATTCTACGAAAATAAAGCCTTTCTTTATATTGCAAGAAATCATTTGAATAACTATTTTTTGAATCTATAAAAAAAGTATTTATAAAGGTTTTCTCTAATGTCATCCTATGGAGCAAAAAGATAGAAAAAATTAGAGGACATTTTGCTACTATCTTGTATATATATATATATATATATTTAGAAAGGAAATATTAAAATATACAGGGTGGACCCTAAATACTGTAAATAATGTTGAAGCTTATATAATTTGTAGAAGTTTTTAGAGATCGCTGTAAAACTTTCCGTGGTAAATAAATTAAAAGTAATGAAGATTAACAGAACCTTCATAAAAGGTATCGTAATTAGATACAAGGAGACAAATAGTGTCAAAGATCTTCCTCAAAGTAGTCAACCACGAACAACATAGACTACGAAGCACATCAAGATTATACGAGATACTATTCTGCAAAATTCAAAGAGGAGCCTCCGTAAGATGCCCATGGAGATAGGTATGGGACATACAACCATGAAAAACTTGTGAAGAAGTATTTAAAGATATTCCTTTACTATCATCTGAACAGACATCTCCTTTCGGTCAACCCCAAAGAAAAGAAAATTAAACGAAACAAAAACTCCTCACACTGTTGAAGTTGCATATGGCTACCAACATTATCATTAGTAATGAGAAAGTTTTTTAGGAGAGGCTGAATAAAACTCCCAATATAAGCGAGTTTTGGCTATAAAAGGATCTGATACGCCCTGTAGAATATATTGGACTCAAAAACTACAGTCATGGTGGTCTGGGGAGATCTGGAAAGGAACCCACTGTATTTTTACTCTCTGGAGTCAAAATTAACAGCTTGGAGTACGTCAACACTTTCCTAGAGAAAGGTTGTGTTTTTTTTCCATGGGCAAGATCCCACTTTAAAGAAGAGACTTAGACCTTTTAACAAGATGGTGATCCTTCTCCAACGCCCAATATGATGCAGGGGTGATGCAATACTAATCTCTTTAGCTTTTCGAGCCATATTTTTTGGTATCCATTTTGAACTCGATTGATTTTGGAATCTGGTACATTTTGGAGGCCACATTGCTAGAAACCTTATTTAAATTTGGATGTACTGAAAGCCTCCCTAACTCGAGAATTGGACAATATTTCCATGAAGATGGGCCGTTCCTGCTGGAAAACCTTCTCCAACAGACTCGAAGGTGTAATTTTTGGTAAAAAGAGACCATTTTGAATATATTTTTGTCTCTTATTTGTAAGATTGTAGGTAGTACTCATATAAAATTTTAGGTATCTAAATAATATATATAAATAAATTATATCCAATTATTGATTTTACAGTATCTAAGATCCACCCCGTATGTGTGGTGTGTCATGACAAAAGCAATTTTGAAAAAAAAAAACCGAAAAAAATGAGAAATTGCCAATTGATTCATTTACATACTTCCTTAATATAAATGGCGCATCATTTAATTATTTTTCTGGTCAATTATATTCTTAATATTTTTAGATTAAAAAAATCTCAAAATATTTGTTTTTTCGGGAAGAAATTCAAAAATCCATAGCTATTCTCAAAGAATTAAAATATGGGGGAAAAATTACAAAATCCCTAGCTATTCACAAAAAATTTCAAAAATCCATATTTATTCTGAAAAAATGGAATTTTATACAACTATTATAAAATTTTTAGAAAAAAAAATCAAATATTAAATTTTTTGTAGAAAAATTTTAATTAAATTATTTGGAGAAAAATTTAAAAATCCATAGCTTTTGACACAAAATAAAATTAAATTTCAAATATCCTTTTTTTTTTTTTTTGGGGTGTAGAGGGTACCCAAGGTGTATGGATACCACCATTTTGAGAACCACTTGTCTAGATTTCTCCCAAGATTTGGTTTATGGAGGTTACATTAGTGTTGAATGAAAATGTCAAAATCTAGAGACAATAATTAATTACTTTCTTTTGATTACATTAATTTTATCTACAAACTTTGTTTATCCAAAGCGTTAAAAGTTTACTACTCATTTAGTATTTTTCCATTCTTTTAAAACCTCTTCTCGTTTAGTCTTATATTAACTGTGGCTAAATAATTAATCAGAAGGAACTGTGGAATATGTTTGAACTGGCAGTCTCCTAAAGCTTTTATAACGTAACTTACATAGGAGAATGTTTATCAACAATACAAAAATAAGCTTAAACTCTTTACAGAAAAAGATTTTATACACTAATTAGAAGATATTATTAAATGTGAAGAAGAATTATATAATATAACTGATTCAAAGTGAGTGTCAATTGATATTTGTTAAACTATTATCATTTTCAAAGGATTTCAGCCTTGATTCCTGGGATTTGTAGGGGGGAAATCTAGGAATATTATTAAAATTTTGCACGAAAGCCTTCATTTGATATATGAGGCTTTGTTTGGTTCTCATATGGCCTTTCAAATGTAATCTGTTTTTCCTTTCATTTAACAAGGAGAAAACGCAAGCAAGGCGGCTGAAAATGAGAATAGTGTTTATGATTTTGATACTGTAATATATCATCACGTGCAGCTTTGTTGAGAATTGACAACGATGGATTTGATCCATGGGAGATCTTTGGTGTACAGAATTTTGAGGTACTCATAAACCTTCAGCCTGTATCCTAGAGGGAACTATACGGGATTCATGGCCTTCCAATTGGATGCAGCCAGGCCTAACATCATCACTGAAGCAGGGTGTTTGGTGGTGGAGACATACAGTGCTCCTCTGCGACATCCTCAAATGTCACAACTCTACTATTGTGACTGTTGAAGACAGGCACAATAATAAAGTTCTTATCATCAGAAACGATCACAATGAGTTTGTAGGTTCCCTTGAGGTGGTTCAGGATCTTTTTTGCAGGCTTTACACGGACTGTTCTCTCCTGTTCCATCAACAAAGGCTACGGAATACGCCAAAGAGACTTTCCTTCTGCCTTTTTAGAGCCCTGGAAACCGCTGATGAGGACTTTTTTACCTTTCCGTTCATGTCAGCAATTGAAGAATACGGCTTTTTCTGTAAACCCGACTTCAGGCGATTGAAGAACACGGAGGATTTCCTGCCTGCTCTTTGAGAGTGTCTGAGGTCCTCCCCGACCTTTGGCCGCATGAATACATTCTAATCGTCTTCCTTGAGGCCTTAGTATGCTCCCAGATGGCTTCCTGGACGATCTCACGCGGAGGAGCGCTACGATCTCGTTCTTCTTCTCGTACTGTGTGCTCATGGTGGCGACTAGGACAATGTTTTGCTTAGCAATCGAGAGCTAATTATGTGTTCTACAACATTGTTCATCGAAACATTGTAAAAAAAATACTCTTAACCTCTCAAAATTTGCGATTATAGAGATGATATAATAATTATATTTGGCCCGGTATATAGATCTTGCAACAATATCTACCTTGAATGAATCTTGATAACAATTTGTGTTTAAGGCAATCATTAATTAAAATATATAAGTATATAACAATGTATGCGATTCGTATTTAAGCCTTCACTCAATTTTTTTTTTTTTTTTTCTGCAAATATTAGAAAGGGGAAATAAATGTATAATACTTTCCTAAGAAAACAAAGTTCAGTTCTCATTCTTTGTTTTGTGAGAAAAAAAGTGAATTTAATGTTAGTGAAAATGAGGAAAGCTTAATTCAATTTTATTAAAATTTTGTATTTTTGCTATAATAATTAGTGAGTGCAGTTAATCAAGGATATACATACAAATAATGGGATGTAATACAAGTCGAAATAAATCCACTCTTGCAGAAAGGATAATGGAGTATGAGAGACAATCTCTTTCGTATCTCGGATCCCTCGAAAAAGAGCCAGCCACAATTAATCCAGAGAATTATGAGCATTACATTTCACTCACAGGGTTTTATAATTTAATTCACGCTGGCTTCTGTGGGCCCTATTTATCAAATCCAAATTATTTATTGATTGTAGATTTCAGGTAAAATATTAATTCAACATTATTTACTGTATGTATTGTATATGTGGTGAGTCAACACAAAAAAAATCTGGTAAAAAATTAAAAAAGCTTCAGATTTATTTTGTACAACATACATTCCAACATTTCATAGGCATATTTGTGTCAACTATAGGCCTGGTATTCAAATTTACATGATGAAATGAGATACCCAAGAATGTTAACTATAGTTTAAAATCTTAATTCCATTAATAAAGCTTAATTTGGCTCCAATACGGCCTTTTCAAATTAATAAAATCTATCAATTTTTCAGGGAATGTTTGCTAATTTAAGTGCAATTCGTTGAGCCAATATGGGATACTCAGCATAATTTCTTGATAAAAATTGACGATAGTTTGTTGAACAGTACAAATGTAATCCAGACACACATTAGAGAAAAAATTTATGGGTAGCTTTAACACAACCCACGTACATATTTAAAAAAATAATACTAATTAGAAAATGCAAAAATGCTATCCCTTTAGTCCGGGTTTTACAATGTCCCGTACAATTGTTTCATTGTATTGCCCTTCGAAAACTCCTCATATAGGACCGATAAATACGATTACAAGTACATGCTACATTTTTGGGAGAACCGGGGCAGCTGGTGATTCTGACACAGATTTATACATATTAAATGCAGTTAACCTATAGCTTTTATACAAGTACAAACATACCTGTAACTTGCTAAATGCTTTGACGTCATAATAATGTACATATTTATTTATTTTTAAATAATAATTTATGTTCCTTGATTCAAGGTTTTTCAAAATACATATTCTATTTTATGGCGTAATCCCAACAGTATGAAAATTTACCTACTTTGGCAGTTGTTGATTTATCTAATACTATTGTTAGTTCGTTATATTATATTCCACAAGGTACCATTCAATAGTATACAATTAATGTAGATTTCACCATATATTTCTTAAGCTGTAAATTCTTCTATTTACTCCTTCTTAATAGTATTCTGAACTTAAACTATTTGAACTAAAAGACTCTAACGAAAAAAGTCGACAAGCTTATCAATTGAGAAAAAATTATAATCTTGAATTCTGATGAGTTTAAAATTGCGTTAAGTTCATCTTTTGTCTCGCGTCTTTCTTAGGAATAGGAATTTTTGCAATGAGAAAATTAAAGTATTTTCTACTCGCGCTCTTAAAATTTTTTATTTCTAGCCATTTTTATTTTTTGATATAGATTGCGTGAATGGGTTAACATAATTTAGGTACATTTTTTTTGTATTTTTCATAAGAAACTCTCTAGGCTAAATTAAAATTAGTTATATCTAAGTATCTCACAATTTTCTGACTTTTAATGGCGAATAACTAAACAGTCGGGAAAAGTTTACCAATTGACAGCCAATTTTGGAACTTTTTTCATTTGCTTTTGTGAGGAAAAGTTGAGAGATAGAATGAAGATTACTATGTGTCCAATAGCATTAAAATGTATACTATATTCTTGGTCGAATGTCAATTTTATCATACTTGCACGGATGGTCTGAAAAACTTCTGACCTCAAAACGAAGATCGCAACACTCGGTAATAAAAACTTGTCACATCTATCTAGGATTAGTTGCAGCCATTTCTGACATCAAATATTTAATGACAGCTCGATACTCGATTTTATCTATTTCACAAAAACAAGAAGGGTCTCTTGAGTCTTTTACTAAAAATAACCAATGTTGTAAATAAGAGATACGTCAACATAAAAGTAAACTAGATTGATTTATCTCAAAATGGAGAGTGAATTACATTTGTATTTTTAAACAATCTATTGTCAAATTATTCTACAAAACCCTTCGAATCTGCAGCACACTCCACTTAAAGTAACAAAAAATTCATCGTCACTATAAAAGCATGAGAAATTTGATTTGAAAGGTCATACCGGAGCCAAATGAAGTTTCTTAAATAAAATAAAAGTGAGAAACTATAGTTAATACTTTTAGATATATTTATGCATCTTCCAAGTTTGAATACAAAGCCCATAATTGACTCAAACATGTATTTTAAAAATTGGACTGTAGGTACAAATATGTAAAGTTAAAAAAATACATTGGTATTTCTTGAATTTTGTTCAAGATTGTTTCTATGGTGACGGACAAAAGATGTAGAAGTTGTAACTCTTACACATTGATAATGCAAGTTAGAAGTCCATCAGAAATCCCAACATGGACACAACATCTATAAATGATTTTAATTGTAATTGGGTTTTTCATTTCCCGGAAAACAAATTTTGCAATTATAATTATCAGAAAATAATAATTACTGCAAAATTTAAGTATTTATTTTTATATAATGTGAAGAAATAATAAATTTTGAGCTAATTTTTTAATAATTGTGAAAGTTACAACCCGATCCGGGGGCTAAATGTCTACTCGCACATCCTTAGAATATATGTTACTCTATTTTCTTCATTTAATACATGTTCAACGTTTAATTTTATTAATTATACATAATTAAATGAAGTATATACTATTATTATACTATTATATGGTTAAATACGGGATTTGCTTGGAGAAGAAATATTTTTCGGGAATTTTGTTTTATGTGTAAACTCCCGGAAAGAAACTCTACTAACTATCAACTGATTTTGAGGGTATTTTACTCCTTGAGGAAGGAAGGGTTGAGAGATATACAATTAAGATAAAATTCTTATTTATATTCCTAGATTTGTAATTTATTTATTTTATGCAATTTTGTACTTAAATAACATTTATATTCTTTGAGACACTCTTTGTGGGAATTAAGCACTCTGCAAATTATTAAAATTGTATAAGAAACAACAAGAAATCAACTTTGAAAAAAGTATGTGAAAAGGAGAAAAACGGATTTTTCTATTTCGAGCTAATTTTGTTTCATAAGAAAAGAAAAAACCTATTCTAGCACCACGAAATTAGAATCCTTAGTCTAATTTGAATGCACTATTTAAAAGTATAATACTACAAAAAAGCCCCAATCGCCTATTTAATGACAACATACTATTAAGTTAGATTATAAGGATGAGTCAATATTGATGTTGGTAGAATTAGGTTTTTAACCCGCTGATCTCAAGTTATTATTATTTTCAATCTTATGATGCCATTATATATATTGATATAATAAATTTTTTGCCATGAATTTGTTCTTCATCTATTGACGATATCTTTGATACCCGAACTTCGAAGCAATGAGACGTCACATATCGTGATGTGGAATGCAGATGAAGGATGTTTAATTATTATGGATCTCGAAAATGATTGTACGTGTTTTGTATGACCATTAGATCCATTAGAAAACAAAACTCATTGTCTTATTTGGTTTGATTATGCATGTGTTTCTTTCGTCGATCTCAATGCTCTATTGAGTCATGAAGCCTATGTGTTTGGACATTTTGGTACTTTGGATTAGGAAGATCAAATTCACAATTAGTGAACGGATAGTTTGTCTTACAACTTTTTTTTTTTCCCCCTCATGGCTATGGCTAAATTTAGATTTCAAGAACTTTACACTCATTATTTGAAAAATGGATTCACATAAAAGCAACACAAGTTGACGGAAAATTGATCTAATAACCCGTACAATCGAAATGTTAATAAAACAAAAGAAGGTATTAAACATTTTCTGGAGAAACTAATAAAGGATCGTAGTATTTTTGTCCCTGGAAGAGTGGTATCTTATTATGATCTATAAACAATTTATTTCCCAAGTCATTGGAATAGGGAATTTGTATATAATAAGTATAAGGAATCATGGGTTCGATAAATATTGCTGTATATCCACTTTTATTTGTCATTGTACGACTGTGAGTCCCGAATTGGGTATTATTGGGTGGCGAAGCGAAGATTGCCATATTTGTTACGATCATTCTCAAGAATTGGCCTCATTATTCAGATAATCTAACAAAAAAAAAATCCTTTGGTTGATTGGATATTAAATGTTAGTGACAGTATTAAGGAACACATTCACCATGCCCAAAGTGAACGTAGAGATTACACTACGAGGGTTGAATACCTTAAAAATCATCAAAATCTGTTACGTTATTAGTGATATATTTTTCTTAAGTTAAATCAATTCCTTACTCGTCAATGCAAATACGAAAGACACATTTAATTGATCTTTATAAAGTTAACTTTTTGCTATTGAGAATGGAAGGAGAAGGAACATATATATTTTGATGAAACTGAGTAGTTACATTTTTATCTAATGTGTTCAGTCTTTTTAATCTTGTTCCAATAGTAGGAAACTATTAAGGTTCAAATTGTCTGGCATATATCATGAATTGTAGCGTGTAAGTGGGGTTCTGTGTCTTGAAATTCAATTTGATTATGTGGGTAAGAAAGTTGGAATAAGATAGGAAGCTCTACTTTTTTGGAATTGATTTCCTTTTCGGAGACGAGAATAAAAATTATATCATTATGGCTTTCATAGCATGCATGATAATTTGTGGTACATTTGAGTACAAGTTTCTATACACTTTCTTGTTAAAAATCATTTTAAAAAAATTTCGCCAGACAGCAGCTTCGATTTAATTTTTAAATCCGTCAATAATCCACAAAAAGTTGAAGATTTAATAAAAGTTGTCGTCAAGACATTTACTAAATTCAATATTATATCCTTGAGGAAGAGTGAATGGCCACAAATACATGAAATTTTTTAGATTTGTATTTTGGTATTATCAGACTCAACATTCTATTTTTATTGTGCAATTAACTTATCAATCCATTTTGATCCAGAACAAGGATTCACATAAATATGCAATTTATGTAATTAAATCCCATGGAAAAAGAAAGAAAATGTATTTTTTATGCAAAGGATGTGATTTACTCAGTAAATATTTGAAGAAGGAGATTAAAAAAGGTGGAGCTTGTAAACATTGCAGGAAAAAATATCTTATAAAATTCAGCAAAATATTTATATGTACGAAATACAACTGATAACCTTTGGATGGACTTGAATCTCGATCCTAGTGCTCCTCCACAAAGGATTGTCAGAGAAAGCTATATGGGAGAAGACTAACGCTTGTATGTATTCATGCGGTTGAAGATCGTGGAGGACCTCAGACACTCACGAAGAGGAGTTAGGAAATCCTTCGTGTTCTTCAGTCGCCTGAAGTCGGCCTCCAAGAAAAGCCGAATTCCTCCATTGCTTACATGGACAGTAAGATGAACAAGTCCTCGTCAGTGATGTACAGGGCTCTAAAAAAAAGGCAGGTTCTCTTTGGCGTATTCCGTGGCCTCTGTTGACAGAACAAGAGAGAAAAGTCCGGGTAGAGTGTACAAAAAAGATTCTGTGAACCATCTCAAGGGAACCTACAAACACATTGTGATCTTTTCTGATGAAAAGACCTTTACTGTTGACCCTGTCGACAAGAGGCAGAATAATCGAGTAGTGACATTTGAGGATGTCGCAGAGGAGCACTCTATGCCTCCACCACCAAACACCCTGCTTCAGTGTTGATGTTAGGCCTGGTTAAATCCAACATGAAGGTAATGAATGCCGTGTGGTTCCCTTTAGGATACAGGCTAAAGGCTGGTGAGTACGTCAAAATTCAGGAGACCAAAGTTATCCCATAGATCCACTCCATCGTTGGCAATTCTTCCTGGATACACAAGATGGAGCATCTGTCCACAACGTAAAGAAACCCCCAAGAGTGGCTCCGGGCCGAAATGTAATTCTAGGAAAAGGACTTCTGACCACCGCAGAGCCCAGACCTCAGCTCGTGTGAGGCGCATATTGAGTCCACATCTTGCAGGAGACGCCACAACAGCACCAGCGCCCTGGAAATCTCCGTCAATAAGGTACGGGCCTCCATGAGAGCCAAGTACGTCCAGAGGGGCTGCAGCAACTTCCACCACCACTTGGAGCTCGCCATCAATTCTGAGGGTGGATACATTGACCAAAATTTGTTCTTCGTGTTTCAATTAATAATTGATAAACTTGTTTCCAAATTCACCCAGGATCCTGCCATGGATTTCAATACTTTAATAACTGTTGCTCCGGTTTTGTGGTCGACGATATTGTTTGATATGAGGTAGTTTAGAAGTTATCAATAGGGCCTAAGGTAGTTCTATTAAAATACATGGAAAATTACCCCTAAATTTGGCTTCTAACAATTCATAAGATCCTAATTAACCCCATAATAGATTAATATTTGAAGAAATTATTTTAATTTTACTATTTTTAATAACAAATATGCAAAAAAGAAAACATTAAATAATGAATATCGAAGAAAATAAATATTTAATTTATATTTCTTTTATTATGAATTATTTATTTCTTTAAATCCATTTTGAGGTTCATACTTTAAGTAAATCGTAGCAATTCGGGATATGTTATTTTAGATTAAGGAATTAAATTGTGCAAGACGACTTCTGCAATTACTTTTTCCATTGTTATTCTTGTTGTGATGGCAACAATACGAAATTTTTAGCACATATTATAATAAATAAAATGCAATGACTCAGATAATACGAAAATTGATGATATCAGCCTAGGAAGGGGGATAATATTTCATTGTATGTGAAGTAATCCTTTACTGCATTGTGCTTTTTCTAATTAATTATTTTCGCAAATAATAAATTAAAATACATACATAAAATCATATTTTCTGTAAAACCCGCAAGCTTATTTAAAAAGAAATGCTATTAATTCGACACTATTAATTGATTATGGGCTGTAGCCCCCCAAATTAAGAATCTTTTTTTTTTTTTTTTAATTTAATATTTTTGTGAATATGTAGCCATAGATTTCTGGAAAAAATTAATAAAAAATTAAATTTTTTTGTGAATAACTTTAGAATTTTGACATTTTTTTCCAAGAATTTAAGTTTTGAAATTTTTTGTGAATAGCTATGGATTTTTGAATTTTTTCTAAAAACTTAATATTATATTAAATTAATATTTAATTTTTTCTTCCAATTCCAACACTTAGTTTTTGTAAATAACTATAGATATTTTTTTTAAATTTAATTTTTTGTCAGCAGCTTAGGATTTTATAATTTTTTCCCAACAAAATAAATTTTTTGAGTACAGTTACGAATTTTTTTTTTCAAAAAATTTAATTTTTTGTGAATAGCTATAAATTTTTGAATTTTTTTTCCAAAAAATTAAATGTATTGTCCACAACTGTGGATTTTTGATTTTTTTTTCCCCAAAAATGTTTAATTTTTGTGAATAGCAGTGAAATTTTGAAAATATTAAAAATATTTGTAATTTTTTTTTCGACATTTTTTGTAAAAAAATATAATTTTTCTAATTTTTTATCCAAAAAATTGTAATTTTTGGTGTTTTTTTTTTTGTCCATCTTCAATCTTAATATTGCACATCTATGATATTAAAGCAAAGTGTGTCTGTTCTTCGACCCCTAATAATATCCGGTGCAATCTCGGTTACTACCGCTAGTTTATAATAACTATAAATGTATTTATACCCACTTTTGTAGTATGGTAGTGTCTCAACGATATCCATAGCCAAAACTATCAAATAAAGTGCTGAAAGATGACTATTAGCTTGAGTAGATTCCTCGGTGTACGATAGAATAATTTTTGTAACAGGCTATGTACAAAAACGTTGTGGTAATATCGTTGTGAGACAAACACCGCCTCGAACCCCAGCAGTTCACCTACACAACCTCTGTGCGAAGTTGTATTATAGATTATTAGAAGGGTTATTTACAGTGGCGGCGGTGGAGTTTATACTTCCTTTGGGTCCTTAACTTTCCTTAGGCTATAACCTGATGTACTAACCCAGCAGTTAGCCTACACAACCCGTGGGCCAGGATGTATTAAAGCATATTAGAAGGGTTCTATCCTGGCATATATCTCCATTATCAGAGACGTCAGTAGGAAAAGGCTGTAGCTCCTTCTCAAATTAAGGATTTTTTTTATTCTTACCAGAAAATTTAATATTTCAAATTTCACTAAATTTTTGAACTTTTTTTTCTAAAAAAATTGAATTATCTGTAAACAGATATATATTTTCCGAAAAATTTAATAATTGATTTTTTTTTCCAAAAGATTTTATATTTGAAATTTAAATTTAGAATTTTTTTCATTTTTTTGAATAGCTCTGGTTTTTGAAATTCCTTTCCAAAAAATTCAATTTTTTATAATAAATAAGAAAAATTACAATTTTTCTTTAAAAAAATTGTAATTTTTGAACTTTTTTTTCCCACAAAATTCCAAAAATCAAGCCCCCTTAAATATAATCCTGTGGACGCCCCTGATTCTTCAACAGTTTAATTGTCCGAATATAATATAAATTGCAACGAAATTACACACGATAATATTGTCTTACAATGATATTACTTCAAGATGTCATTGTCCACAGTGTTTTTGTCCCCCAATGATAATGTACACAACAATATTAATACGCAACGATATTACACAATGTTTTGTCCGCAACCTTTTAACACAATCATTTTACAGTCGTACTGATATATTTTTTTCTTTGTAAAGTGTCCCTTTTTATTATTCCAAATGATGACGTCACGGTATATATATATACGTAAACAACTTTTTCTTGTTAATCGTTGAATTTACATTGTTAATTCAGATAAAAGGGATAAACTCCTCGGGGTTGCATAGTTCGTTTAAACGCAGAGCTTTCCAAACTATTTTAGACCATAGACAACTTGTAGATTTTTGTTTTCCGTAGATCACCTATTGAATTCTCTTTCTTGAAGTTTATTTGGACGGGGAAATCCAATTTCATAAAGCAAATTATCATGCTGATTAATTATTTTTGATAGTTTATTTGAAAAATGATGACACACATGACCATTTCATTCGGTTTGGTGATCATATTTAGAAGAAATACCCGTACCGTAGACACGGCTTTGAAAATAAACAGGGGATTTGTGTGGCCAGTATTATACTAAAATTGCCTTCATATATTTAAATATTTTATTTTTGTATCGGATAATACTATTTGTATAATTTTTGGAGAGGGCACAGGTATCTTATGGCACTGAATGTATTAAATAAAAACATAATAAAAGTTGTTTGTTTAATTAAAAATAGGTCAAAATATACATTAGCAAAAGAAATTTCTAAATCAAAATGATTTAAACACAATCTTTTCATCATAAAAATATTTTTTTACTTGTTATAACTAAATATATTTGTAATAACTAATTCGTAAATTGGCCATTTTTTTTTTTTTTTCCTCAATTTTACTTTAGTATTTTTGAGCTTAAGTTTGTAATTTAGGTACAACTCGTATTCTTGTCTTGTTGTTACAATAAAGATAATTAATCAATTCCTTTTGCCAACTAGAATAAAGTTCAACAAGAGGATCAGTCACACTCTTTTAAACGTTTCCACTTTTATCAGTGCCATCCTCATGAAGACTTTGAAATTCCTACAATTTATATTCAAACTGTTGGTAAAATATCAATAATGCCTCTTAAGGAATGAAAAGGCCTCCTCAAGAAACATGCATCGTTCAAGAATTAGTTGTTTGAACATAAAGTTCAGTGCCACTTGTATTCCATGGTCTGAGCAATCACTTTGAATTATAGAAGCTTCTTGTGGGAGCATTTCTCATCGCCACACCATGTATATAGTCACCTTGGATTCTCACTTTGATCGAATTATTTTCAAATTGGACAGTTGTAATAAAAAAGAAAAGAAAAAATAATTTTATTGAAAAAACGGAAAATCCAATAAAGATTGGAACGAAACAAATGAAAAAAAAGAAAACTATTACACACGTAAAATTGCAAGAAAATAATTATTCAATCGATTTAGTAAGAAGAATTGAAACCGCACTAAAGCCTCTTCTCACGAGGTATGAAGATGGAAAATCTATCAATAACTTTCTTGCAATAGCCCATGAAGTAGAATACGCAAAAGGGATTTCTGAACTATACCTTAAGTACTTCGTGTCATCGTATTCCCATCAGTCCTTCTTGTAACATGACATCTGCTTCTTCAATTTCATATTATGGGTTGATCATCCATGGTCCATAGTCAAAAAATCACCAAACCTGCTCCAAAAATCTTCATGCAGAACATTTAATTGTTGAACGTAGACCCAAACTTCATCATCCTGGACGTTTGTCGATGTCAAGTTGAAAATTCAAGCCTTCCATTATCTGCTTCATCAAATCAATTTTACCAAGAAAGGCTGCCACATAGCACTCACAAATAAAATATGCATTCAAATAATTCTATTAAATTTTATTAATATTTATGAATAAATATGCATAATGTAATTTTTATTTTGCTAACATAGACATTTAACAGCTCTATGTCAACTCCTAAATGAACACATTAGGAACCAGTATTTTGGAGTAATATTCAAGTATACTCGACGTCCTTAGTGGACAAAAAAGTAATCGCTTAGCACGGTGTTACCTCGCTAACAATCGTATACCCTTTGTATTTTGTTGTCAGCTGTCGATTCCTTCGTCGTGCTTTATACGTCATGACTATTTCATAATTCATTCTTTTTGATCAATAAACAAAGTAATAAGTTATTCTATACTTTTGCTCCGTTCCCAAAAGAGCAAGGATACAATTTCTTCTAAATCCCTTGTCGTTTATATAATATATATGTTACGGGCAATGTGGGAAATCGGATAATTTGCAAAATGCCCGTTAGAGTGGTCATGTTACGCTCATTTACATTGACAGATTAAAGGATTATGGGTAATTTGATTATTAAACAATTCATTGCGAGGAGTTTCATCATTAAAGGATTTGATTATAGTACAATTTGATAATCCAGTACAGATATGTCCAGCCTGTAGATCGCGGGCCGCATTTTGGGCCGCCTAATGTTTAGCTGTACTATTCATTCTCAATTCAAGTGGTATTTTTAGCAAAGTTCTCGAAGGAGAAGAGAGGTAGAGCAGAAGGTATGGCCACACTCAAGGCGCAGACCCCTTTTTGCAGTTTCCTGAGAAGTTAAGTAATTCAATTAAGTACACATGTCAATCTTTGAATTAAGTTCTATACTTTCCTTTTAAAGTAATTTAGCCTTTTATCCAAAGCTAGAACCTGTTTTTGATGTAGTCCAGATTCTTGAGACTCTAATAGACTGGCCAGATTAGCTTTTTTAAGCGGTTTGGCCTTGAAAAAATATATTTGGCTTTTTTTATGTATGGTCTATTATTGAAATAAATTTGTATTCAATGGTTTTGTTCTATAAACCCATTTATCAAGAAATTCAACTGCGGCCCATTAAAATATTTCAAGTGGCAATGCGCCCCATTATATTAAAAGGCTAGATACTCCTGATCTAGTACATTTTCATTGAAATTTATATTGTATTCAGACAACCAAACTATAATGTGATAAAAAATTATTCACAAGAGACTTCATTTTATTTTGCAAAATATAGCCCTGCCAACAGGTTTTGCAGGGGTATTATCCCAAGCTTCAAGGACCCCATTATAATATCCTATGATACATCCCCATCCAAGGGTTGTGAAAGTGAGCCAGGGCCGAAAAGGTGGGTCATTAGCCACTGCCACCGCTTCATTGTGCGTCAAGAACCGTCGTTATTCACACAACTCAAGGGATTGAAATTTATTTTGGTATTATACTTGGTGGGCTCTGTAAAGGTATGTGTAACTTTGGGTTAACAGGAGGATTCAGTTTTGTTTTATTTTTAATACTAAAATTTAATTCAAATATGTGAGCAATTTGAATGAACGTGATAAAATGTTGCTATATCAGGATGACTACAGCAACAATTAAAGATCTAATACAAAATTACATTAGAATTGTTGATCTTATATAATAATCTTCTAACTACAGGGCTGTATATTTCATATAAATTTTATTAGTTTCTTCAAAATAGATATGAACAAAAAACTTATTTAAATATACTTTTCAACATCAAATGTTATGATTTCAAAATAAATATCTATTTGAACATACCTAATATTACTTAATATTTTACCTTAATAATTTTACTTAATATATTCTAAACATAAACAAATTCACCAAATAAACTACTTTTTTAGCATGTTGTGCTATTATGGCATTTGCTATTACAGAGGTGTCCCTTTTTTTGTAGATGAACTTATTTGTTTGGGGTCTGTATAATTGCAATACTTAATGCTTTGTTCATTTCCATCTGAGAGAATTGATGCAGTCAGTCGCAATGTAACTTCCTTCTCTTTGAATCCTTCCTTTGATTTAAGAGACTTACATTGGCCCCGATTTGATTTTTCAACTAAAATGTAACAACTACTCATAATCTATTGTGACGATCAATTTTAGCTAAATGAAGGGCAATTTGGGACACATCCAAAAAATTAATAAGAATAAAAAATTGTCATCCCCGATCAATCATTATTTCTAGTTTACTTTTGTGTTGACGAACCAAATTTGTGTTCTCTCTTGTGTTATCCGATGGATCAAATTAACCCTTTTTCAACTTGAAATATGAAAAATAACTCTTATTGATATTTTTCAGACATGAAACTTCCTTACGTTTCCTAAATAGACCTCAACATTAGAGATAGTAAATCATTTTAACTTTGTATCATTAAACTTTTACTCAAAATGAATTTTGTACATTAATTGTCTTAGGGGAAATTTGGACCCAGTTATTATATATGATATTTTATGTTATAAAGATTCAAAATAAACATATGAAAACCTTGAAATATGAAATATTTATGGATATTCGTTCGTAGAATAAATATGACCATTTTCTGCAGAGATATGTATATCCAGAATAAGAGCACCGAAGAAACAAAAGATTTATAGCTACAAAAATGTATAAAACGACATATTTATATACATCAGCGTTACCTAAAAATATTGATCCAACAGAGGTAAACACATGCATATGAATTAGTATAAAGCCACATAATATCAAAGCAAAGTAAAAAATTACAAATGGAATCAAAAGTAACTCGATAAAATATCCTGGATTAAAATTATTCAGGATGAAGAATTTGAGGAAGATGTATTTGAAGAAAAAGGTGTGTGGACAAAAAGTCCACCGTCAAAACGTGGACAGGCAGAATGTCAACTGACAAAACGTGGAATGGACAAAAAGTTAAATATACAAAACGTTGACCAGACAAAACGTCGACCGTAGAATATATAATGAGGGACTCCTCCAAATGATGTTGCAACATAACCCATTCAGACATTTCCCACCTGAAACATAACACCCCACTACCACCACCACTCTTATATAAACTACCAGTAAGGGATCCTTCCAAACCCCTTATAAAACCCCAATGTTAGGCTGTTTTAGGGTACCCCTGTGTCTCAAAATGGGATGAAACCTAATGCCACTATTTAAGTAACCACTAAGAGCTCACCACAATACCTCATTCACACCTCAAATGTTGGGGCTCTTTTGGGGTGCTTCCGGACACCAAAATGAGATTAAACCCACCGCCACTACTTACATTTACCCCCGAAGTAAACCGAAATTGGAGGCAGTTTCGGGTTTCATCTCGTTTTAGGAACTGGCGGTATCCGAAAGCAGCCTCAACTTTCTGGATATAAATTGAGGGGTTGGAAGTGGCCCTTGGAGGTTACTTTTCTGACAGTGGTGGGTTTCATCCCTTTTTGGGACCTGGCGATACATGAAAACATCTCAACTTTCGGGTTATAAATGGGGTGTGAGGGCGGAGGGCCATTACTGCTTTTTATGTAAGGAGGGGCGGGAAATGTATGTGAGAAGTGAAAAAAGAATATCATAAAATATATTTTGCCATCCAAAAAGTATGAAAATGGGAATAAAAATTAGTTAATATCTTTAATAAATATGAAAATACGGATATTTTAAAAATATGAACATTGCATGGGTCAGAATTTATAATTTTACACTTCCTATTTTATATTCACAAGAAAATAATTGAATAAATAAGAATACTTAATATGAAGTAACGTTATAACTATTAATTTTTGCGGAATAAATTGGGTTGTTGAGAGGGGGCTTAAAAGTAATTTAATTAAGAGCAATGGGTTTCATCTCATTTTGGGGTCTGGGGGTACCCAAAATAGCACCAAATTTCGAGTTATAAATGGGGTTTGTGAGGGCTCCTTACTGTTGCTTTATGTAGGGGAGTGTTGAGTAAATATTGGGGGCGGGAAAGATCTGGAGTGAAAGGTTTTAGAAACTGTTTTTCATATTTGAAAATGTAATATCTTCCGGTTGACATTCTGTTGGTTGACATTTTATACGGTCGACGTTTTATTCATTCGATGCTGTGTTTATTCGACGTTTTGTCGCTTACAACTTAAAACGATTACTCCTGGTCCCAGAAAGTATGCCAAGCTATATTGACCGGCGTCGATCTATCCTGGGATGAGACAACATATAATCTTAGGGACGCGGAGAGTGGAAGGTATTTTTCATAATATTCATCGAATAAGTTATAGCTGGATGGTTTGAAAAGTTTCCCACCTCCACGTGAAGATGGCAGCACTCATCAATAAATGGAAGTCACATCTAGCTAGCATTTGTTGACAGTTACTCACCAAAATTTTAGCCATTTTGGACATACATCTGTTATGTGTAACTAATTAGGTATTACATAATTTATCCGAAACTTCAAATATACACGTTATTTTATGGGATATTTTTAAAAGCTGGTCATTTTGACCCTTGGTAACGGATGAGTATACAATGTACAGACCATACGAGGGTTAAAGAAAACTTTTTGTATGTTTTTCTTTCCTTCATTTAAAATGTTGTTGTTTTTTAAGTCGATCTTTAACATGCGCCAAGAAACTAAACATTTCATGAATTATAAAAAAAAAGTCCTGGGGTAGAATGTAAAAAGGAATATATCTGGGGGTCCATTATACATATTATGTGCTCCGTCAATACAAAAGCAAGCATGAATTATTTGAATTCATACAACTAGTTATGTAATAATATACTACTATAATTCATAGTTACCGTCCATATCTATGATTAATTATTCATAATACTCCTCTAAATACTCTCCAAATTACACATAAATCTCGCCGTTTATAATTAATTAAAAAAATCAAATAGATTGTACTGATTATAAGGTGACCAACTGTCCACTTTTTGCAGGACAATAATGTTAAAAGAGGATATGTCCGGTCAAAAACTGATAAATCTGAAATAAGGCAATTTAATACATGACCCCCCATCTTTGGTGTCGGGGTCAATACAATATAAACCCTTAAAATATCAGTATAAATTTGTTTTGTGACCTTTTTATGACTAATTTACAATGGTTAATCTGACAAACTCCTCTTTATACATATGAATAAATTTCAGAAAGGTCTTTAGGGGACAAAGTATCTTTTGTTGAAAAAGTCATCCATTTTTTTTAGATTTACAAAAAAAAGAAGCTGGGAATTAAGCAACTTTTGATTCTGTCAATATTTGATTATGATCTGTATGTCCTCATTATGGCTCACAAAGTATAATTAATCAAAGTAACTTTAAAAAATCCGAACAAGCTGCTGACAATACATTTTTTACAGACACTGTATGCCTGTTTTTGTATTGACGGAGCAAATAATATAATAGATTCAATTAGGTAATTAAAAAATAAAGATATCTACTGTATAAACGCATGATTATATATGGGAGAGAAAGACTGTACGGATTGAAATAGGTCAAAAAGTTTACTTGTATTTCATTTAACTTTATTTTTGTCCGTCTCTTTCTTTACTTTGAAACTTTGTATGACGACGTGTACAATATACATACATAGCTTGAAAAAATGTAGATAATTCAGGATAATTGCCAAGTGTGTAAATTTCATTATGTCTGTAAAGGAGTTGATCATTTACCGGGAAATTGCCTTGTGCCGGAATCCCGATAGTTAATAATATATTACATTTAAAGCTATTCTTATCTAAAGAAACTCTATAGGAAGACATGGTTCAAACACTCTCCATCAAAAAATGATTGGGGTTGGGGCTTTTGTAGAGCGCGAGGAGAATAAACAATCATATTTAACTACAAAAATTATCATCCCTAACAATAATAGGACTCAAAAGATGATGAACATAGCAGACTTGGATCATTTTAAAAATGAGAGTTAAAGCTGATAATTTTTTGTTACATTGTTTATATTTATTAGAATCCATCTAATCCGGGGATTTTCATTGAATCGCTTTAGTCCTTTTATTATCATCACTATTAGTTTACGCGTTGTTTTTAGAGCCAGGGGGTTCCAGCCTTTTTCAATTATGTAGCCTGGGATCTCTAAATAGAAACCCTAGTGTGTACGTCTTATACCGTAAAATGATGATAAATAGTATTGTTGATAAGCTATATATATCATATAAGATAAATTAATGAGTGTTTTTTTGCAGAATAATATTATTTTTAATTAATTAGATTCATTATTCAAACACAAAACAAACACTTGGCTGATATTTTGTTTATTCCTCAATACATGAGTAATTTCCAAAATGAATAATTCATTATGTCGAATGATGATGATTTGATAACGGAGAAGTGATTAACACTTCTTCAATTCGAATTGCTGTTGTATTTGTTTATTATTCATTTTATTTAAAGTACTACAACGCCAAAGATTCCAAATACATTCGAACCATATACAACTGTGTTGTGTTTATATATTGATCATTGTACATTCGGCAAATTGTCTTAAGGGGAAATTTCATTCGGCAAATTTGATTTTGGCCAATTGTCCATGTACAGTATTATACATATGTATTTAAAATTCGCGCTCACATTTGGAATATTTTTGATAACAGTACACTACATCCAAATATAATGGTCGTACAAATATTCTAATAAGTATTTGTACAATCCTCGCTACCTTTTTTATTCCTCGCAACTGTTTCTCTTCCAAAAAGAAACACTAAAAAAAGAGCTAAAATCAGTTGATAATAGTTGGCCGATTCCTCCCAGTTATGGAGTTATTATTCAATTAAAAGTTGCATGGAATTGTGTACAGCAGCACTTTACTCAGAGTTTATTGAAATTCAACCAATCAACAACGTTCTGAACACTGTTAGGCTAAAGGAAGCAGAAAGATCAGGACTGAGAACCAAAAAATAATTTATTTTTTGTTTTAGTGGTTAACACCGTCTGAATAATCCCCTTTATAATAGTTTTTTTTTTTTTAATAAAAAAAGTTTGGACATAACTTTAACATCCGACCTTGTGATTTTGATATCTTTATGTAGATACATAAAGATATCAAAATCAAATAAACAATGCCCAAGAATGTCAAAAATGCTGGCAATTAATTAATGATTTTTATATACCTACATACCTGATTTCCCATATGTTTATTGGTACTTTGATCGAGGGTACGACCTTTATTTAATAACCAACACGTTTTTCCTTGAAATGGATTTTCTTCTAAACTTCATCCGATTCTAATAATAACCAACGCCGATTAAAAGCTTAATCAAAACAAATATTATTATTATTTAATATAATCGCTTTTGGCGTCAATAACGGCCTCGACCCTACCTCGAAAATGGGTGCAGGTCTTGATGACAATCTCTCTTACCAAATTCCAGAATTTCTCTTGCATCCTGAAAATCAGTTTGGATTTTGTGTAGCAGGAATACCACTTAACTGCGCCCCACACAAAGAAGTACATGGGGTTGAGGAACAGGTGGCTTGTAGGGCAAAAACTGGGCCCAACAAAATATTAAAAAATTGATAACCAGGTAAACGTTTTCTTTGCAGTGTGGTATAGAGCAAAGTAATTATCACCTCCTGACCCTCTAGAGTCTAGGCAAAGGAACTGTCTAGGCTTAAAAAGTTTGCAATCTCTACATTTGCAACAAGGACACTCACCTTTTCCACCTTTGTGGATTAATTAATTCGTCGATCCATGCTATTTTTTTAAACTGATGCTAAACACTTCTGGCTCGCCACCAAAACAATCAACAACGTTCTACCTATGAATGTGAGGCTATCGCAGACTCTTAAAGTTCGTTGTTAAACAAGGGTCGCACGGTGTACATATGTCAAAATAGAGGGTTCGTAATGTATCCCTCCCCCCTCACTAACACAAAATGTACAACATTTTATCGTCAACTGTCGATATTTCCGCTTCTTTTCTTCTAATTAGTGGTCTGAACGTTGATTGGTTGGATTGTAATTCCCTCATATCAAGATGATGTAAACAATTATCCCAGTTTTTTTAAAACCATTGTTCTAAATAATAAAATGCACCATTTTAATCTTATATTTGCAGATTCATTGAAGAATACTTGGAGAGCCACGTGGTAACTGCAATTCATCATACCCAAGTGGATTGGTATTCAGCTATCGACGAGAGTCTTCGGAGCTACTCCTCTATTATTTTGTATGATGATGATGGAGCCTCGTCCGCAAACCTACGATCTTTCATCAAAAGGATAGCCAAAAAGCTTTCAGCACATCAAGTAGGTATTAAGCCGTGTACTTTATCACAACTGTGCACATGGAAATAAAGGAAAGTATCACTATTCCTTGTTAATTAGATAGAGGCCTTCTGTTTGCTAGGAGGTATTAAGTCCCTGAGTGAAGAGTTTCCACATCTTGTTATTCATCCTTCCTCAAATCCTATAGAAAGACAGTTAAACGAATCTGAAATTTATGCATCCAATTCTCTTCCCCAATTTCAAGAAAAACGGATTTTAGAGAGCAAATCAGTCTCATGGATGCCAACTATCATTTCATTTCCACGAAATTTCTCTCAATACGGAGTGGGCGAGAAGAGTAGAATATTTTTAGGCTCTTTGGAACAAGCAGATAATCCCAATGTTGCTCAGCATCTTGGAATCACTCATATTCTTAGTATTGGAAGGTATTTTTTAACAAATTTAATCAAACATCATTGGGATAAATGTACATTATTTTTTTTTCAGAGGTCCTGAAGTTCGAAGGAATCAAATATCTTACCTCGGTCTTGATGGAGAATTAAATTTCTTTCAAACTCTTATTGATGCATGTAAACTCATTAGAAAATTAGTAATGAAGGTAAAATGATATATAGCTGAAGTGGCGTAGTTAGATTTTCAGACCTGGAGGGACAATGATTTTTTTTCTTTGGGGGGTGATCACGCCCCAGGATTGACTGTAAAAAAGAAGAAAAAAGGGATTTTTGTAATTACAAAAAAAAGATTCAAGTTTATTATCTAAAAAAATCAAATTTAAAAAGAAAGAAAAGGCTTCAGGTCCCACCTACGTTAAAATCGGTCCTGGGAGGGTAGTTGAAGAGTGGATGATTTTTTTTTTTTTTTTTTTTGAGGGGATATTTTTAATTTAAATGATTTTTTTTTTAACTAAAGCTCTAATCTCTCTCAGTTTTAAGGTAGTGTCTGGCTAAATATTGAATCTTAAATGAGTTAAATTTAATATTCAATTGAGATTCATACTAATTAATCTTATAATTTTTAATAATGAAAAATTGTTTTGATCTTTCTTTAATTTTATACATTCATTTTCTATATTTAACATAAAATTGCTATTGTGATAAAATAATACTCGTGTAAGGGGGATCACTCATCAACTGTCCTCCTTTGTACAAACATGTACTCTTTCTTCATCCAGAAAATCGAATTAACCCATAAAAAAAAAAACATTTCTAAAAAAATTCCAGCAGATGGTCTGGAGAGGATATATTAAGAAAATATGTTCGGGTAAAAGTGAACATATGTATATCATCAGAAAAGTTTTATTTAAACTGCAATTATTGGACCTTTCTTTTCAAAAAGGGTGGACGGAGCCGGCATTCTCTCAGTTAAAATCCTTTGGCGGTGGATGAATCCCTCGTTCTTAGGAGTCTAAGCCCTTTTTATATCTAATAGATAAATAAAAGTTAGTGTTGGATCAGTCCTAGGGCTGATCGCCTTATCATACATTTTTCACCGCCCCTTTCAGTCTTTTTTTTTTTTTTTTTTTTTTTTTTTTTTAATCAGTCAGATCTTTTTGGTCCATTCAACGGTAGACAGGACTGATATATTCAATCTTTCAGTCCTACAATCCTAGCTATCTTTTTATTTTCTTCACTTATAGCTAGGATTGAAGAATATAACAACTAAGAAAATAAAGAATCATAGCTAAAAAGGATGATAACACGTTCTATATAGTCACACATCTCCTGCAGGTATCTTGTCTCTTTGAAAGAAGTAATGAATTATGATGTAACGTACGTGATTCAAATATGGTAGTTAGTATTCACTACGTAAATTCAACTGCTGTAGTTTCTACAAAAGACCGATAAGGATCCGTCCTAGGACTGACAAATTTATTAGAGCCGGACAGATAGAAATGCAGTCTTTTTTTTTTTTTTCTTTCTTTTTACCGTTCCAACAATAATAATACATCAATTTCTTTCAGAATGGACAAATATTAATTCACGGAATGGAAGGTTTGAACCGATCTGCAGCAGTTGTGATAGGCTATTTAATGATCTCCGGTCCATTTTTATTGGATGAAGCTTATTTTTACCTTCAAGTCCAAAGACCATTTTTATCGGTAAAAACATTTCTAAGTTATACAAATATTAGGGTAACCGCTGAACATATTTTGATTCCCAAAAAGTGTTCATGGAAAAAAAACGATTGCTCACCCTATTGTATACATGTTAAATAAAATGCAGTTTTATTTTACATTTGCAGATTGATGACGAAAGTCTTCGTTGTTTATCCGAATGGGAACGGTATATTTTTGGATCAGAGGTTACGGATCTGAATATGCTTTGGAAATGAATCGACATTAACTCTCCCAATACTTTTATTTATAAATAAAAAAACCACAAACTTAATATATAATTAAACTTGTCTTAGTCTTCAAACTCAAGAAATTACTTATGATGTGAATAAAAAGTCTTATTTGAATCCGAATTTGTTGTTCTTTACCTACTGGGATACTAACACATTTAAAACTGTACTATACTTAACTGATATTGGAATAGGTTGGGCTTGCAGCCCCACTACCTTATTAATAAAATTGGCATCGACCCACATAACCCTTCAAATCTTTGACCCCCACACGATGTTACCCCACTAACACAACACCGTTTCTTATTACAGCTGTCAATTTTTCTGCGCATTTCCTCATAATCAATGTTCTCAACGTTGATTGGTTACATGGGCTCCTGCTAAACTGTGAATAATTAACAACTATATTATCTACCAACCTATATATTAGGCTTTATTATTTTCCTGGAAATTGTCGATGAGTGGGATCCCGGGAAACAAATTCAAAAATTTATTGATCTCAGGAAATATAAATAATGTGAAATGAAAGTTTTTCTTTTTGTACTTTAAGTAGAAATACTAAATTTTAAAGAAGTCTTATTCGTAATTTTCATTTCTTCATTTGATCATTATTACTAATAGATAACTAAGCATTTTTGAATTATTTTTGAAAAAAATTATTTTTTTGTTAACAACTGTAAATTTTTTGTCAATAGTTGTGGATTTTTGAAAAAAAAATTAAATATAAAATTGTATATTTGAAATTTTTTTCCAAAAAATTTTAATTTTTTGATTTTCTTTCTTCCAAAAAATACAAAAACTAAGCCCCCTAAAACATTATCCTCTGAACGCCTTTTATAGCAAAATAGTATTTTTTAACTATTATTTAAAAATTTGAAGAATCTGCTCCGGGATTTATTTGTTTTAATCATCCCATAATAATTAAATGAAGATTACAGGTATTATTAAATAATTAAATACGGGATTTTCCGTAGGTGTAAAACCCCGGGAAAACAAAGATCCCGGGAGAGAAACCAGCCTAGACATGTATGTATTTTGTACATATACTTGTATCATCATCATCTGAGGTTAATATTTAATATTTCAATACATTATAACGTACGGCTACATAATATATTCTTGCATAGTCATATCATCAGAATCTTCAAGTTGTGTATCTTAATATTGTGCTGATCAAGCATCATCAGTTATGTGCATTCATCCATTTATACACACTCATATCCCTTGCTCCGTATTACTACATTAATTTAGCCACTCTTTGCTCTGTTGCTGTTGTTTTTGTCATTCAATTGGGAACCTGAATTGTATGTCCACGCCAACTCATGTAACTCCTAAGTAAAGTACAGCTGAACGAAAATAATTGTGGGTCATCGATTTTTTGGTATAAATAGTTCGTTCCTTTCTGATATTCCTCAGTGCAATCAGCATTCAATTATAGAAAACAGATTGCTCTCGTAACATGAAGCTTTTCGCATTTCTTTGTTTTATTGGTAAGGATGCCATGATTGATAATTATAATAGAATAATTATAATTTTACATTCTCGATATACATAACCGAATTTTAAAAAAAAAACCTCAATAACTGTTATCAAGAATACACATGATCATTTGTGCCTTTATCATTGATTCCTTATTTTTTTTATACCTTATAGGATTGGCAACTGCCACCTCCCCAAGCTGGCAATGGCAAGCAGGAAAGGAACATATTTTCCACTATACTGGTAGACTGTTATCTGGTATTCCTGGATTAAGACCCCATTTTTCGGGTATAGGAATTGAAACTGAAGTGCATCTTCAAGTAAAGAGTTTAGAAGATATTCGTCTCAACCTTCGCCAAGTGAATTACACTCAAGTCAATGGTCCATTATCTCCTGGTTTACCTCATGTTACTTCAAGCTATGAAGGTTCCAATTGGAGATACGTTCTCTTGCCTCAATTTACTCAAGCACCAATTGACATCAAGAAATTATTGAAAGTGCCAATTACTTTTGCTATCCATGATGGAGAAATTAAAACTATTACAGTCTCTGGAACTGAGCAAGAATGGTCTCTCAATTTCAAAAAAGCCTTAGTCGCTTTATTCCAAACAAAAATGGAAACCTCCACATTGGACTTAGAAATGAATACCGTAATGCCATTTACTATTATTTGAAAATAATTTGATTCTAATTTTTTCATTGATCTCTTTATCTATATAGATTGTCAAGGACTCAGACTCAACCAAAAATTACTGGAAGGTATCTGAGGAAACCATTGAAGGAGTCTGTGATGTCATCTACCAAGTAAATGAACTTCCAGAATATATTGTTAAGGAAAGGGCCCATTACTTCCCCCACTTAGAAGCCTGCACATCAAAGAAATTCTATGAAATCACAAAGACAAAGGAAATCGACTCTTGCAAGAAATCTGCAGTTTATACTTTCATGAAGCCAGCAGTCAAAGCAGAATCCTGCAATTCTTTCAAATGTTTGTCCAACACCTTTGGATCTGCATCATCAATGACTAGGTACTACGCTTGCGGACCAAGATCTAATTGGATCCTCCAAACAATTGTCAATGAAGGAGAAATCGTCCAAAGACCCGTAGGTGTAAAAAGTGAAACCATCACCACAGGAACAAGACAAGTTCTCAAATTGAGAACAATTCAACCCATTAGCAGTGAAGTCCCCAAACCACCTCAACCCAGAACCACTGAATCCATTATGTATGAATACATCAATGCTGGCCAAGTTAGCCGTCAACAAATTGGAATCATTCCTAAAATCCCTCAATCTGAATTAAAGAGTGGTGAAATTTATAAATATTTGCCACGTCACTTTAATCCTGCACCCTCTTCCACCGAATCAAAACAACATCTCAGTGCAACAAAGATCAAGGCTGAATTGAAAAGTTATATTATTTCAATCATTGATGATTTAAGCTCAGTTGAAGAACTTGCTCAAAAAGAAATCCCTCTTAGATTGACAACATTCATTAGAGGAATGACTCTCTTGAAAGTTGAGGACATTAAAAGTCTTTACACAGATTTGAAATCCACAGTTTACTCACCAGCTCACTCAAATCAAGAGAAAATTTCAATGTTCCACAATATTTTCTTCGATGCTGTAATGGTTTCTGGAACTACACCAGCTGTCCTTTTCTTGAAGGATATGATTAAATCCAAAGAAATACCTACCTATCAAGCTACATACCTTTTGATGCTTTTGCCTCACCACATCATCACACCAACCAAGGAAGTCTTTACATCTTTACTCGAAATCATTCAATCTGAAATAGTTATTAGCAACACCATCCTTTACAACACAGCTATCCTCTCAATGAGCAATTTAGTTGAGAAAGTAATTAGTTTTTAAATTATTTTTATCTCTAATCAAATATTTAAATCAAATGTATTTAACATGCATACTAATCACGATATAATTCTTGATTTCAGACTTGTTTGGATAAATCACGTCAAGTTACTTACCCTACCGCCGTTTTTGGCCAATTTTGTGATGCTCAAAGCGAGATTGTCACTGAGAAATGGATTCCTTACTTGACCAAAGCTGTTCAAACTGCACCAACTGCTGATAGACGTAATGCCATCATTATGGCTCTTGGAGCTCTCAAACACAAGGATATCATTCCTGCTTTACTCCCTCTTGTCGAGGGCCATGGACCTATCGAACAAGGAAGTGGAGTTGCATTTCCCAACATTTCTCGTACTTTAAGTATCTATGCTATTGGAAATGTTCGAGTACATCACCCTGAACTCGTCCTTCCAATTATTTTATCCGTCTACTCAAACCCAGCTGAGAACACTCAATTAAGAATCGCTGCATTTAATATGCTTGTTAACATGAACCCACCAATGAATATCATCCAAAAAATAGCTGCCATGACATGGTCAGAAAAAAACACAGAAGTTTTGAAAAAAACCTACACTGGATTTTACACTCTTAGCCGTAGTGTAGATATCTCCAACTTGGAAGACACAAGCCCTGAGAGTACTTTAGCTAAAAAGACTCAACTGGTAGTTCCCCTTATGAGAAAAACCAGTGGAGTACTTCAATCCACTAGTACACTCTATGAATCTAGTCATTTACCTCTCTTGGAAGCCGGATATATGAATATATTTTCCTGGATCAGCAATTACAGATCCGTTATCCCATCTGATGTCTTTATGAAAATTATTAACTCTATTGGAGAGTTCAATTATTCTCCCTTTGAAGGTGCTTTCAAATTGTATGGAGGAAATGATTTCATGGAAAAACTCAGCAACTTTAAGGATATGTCTGAATCAGAGCAAAAAGCTGCATTTGAATTATTCAGTAAACCTGGAAGCCCAACCGAAGGCCAAGTTTATGGAGGACGCTATACCTCTGAATCCCGTCGTCAATCCATGATGGAACATGAAACTCAATACTTAATGAAGACCGGTACACCTGGATTACTTGAAAGTACTATTCAAAGTGTGAAGAGCCAACTTCATGCTGAATGGATGAAGGTCGTTCAACAATTAAAGATTGAAACAAGAGAAGATGGTCCTCTTGCTACACTCGTTTACTTGAACTTTTTTGATGATGCTACATTCTTCACCTCTATCTCTGAAGTCACCGTCACTGCTCTCAGGGAAAAGATCCTTCCTTACTTAAAAGATGCTAAATCTAATAATTGGGCCCAAACTATTCAAAAAGTCAAATCCACAATCTGTGAAAAACAATTACCTGTCAATGGCCAAAAAATGGTGAATTTGGGCTCTGCCGAATTTTTGATTCCATCAGATATGGGTTTCCCCATCGTTATTGAACAAAATATGCCTGGTCTAGTCTCAATCAGAGGAAGTATGGAAATGAACTGCAATGTGCAAACTCCAACTATCAAGTTTGAAGCTCTTCCAATGTTATCTGTTCACCATCACGTCCATGTTGGAACTTACTCTCCATTCACAAAGAAATTAGTTGTCACTGGCTTGAAGCAAGATCTTACAGTTAATATCCCAACCAAAACTCATGTACTTTACAAAGTCAGTACAAATGAAGTTAAAATTATTCTTAAGCCTGTTGAAATGAAAAAGCCAACCGATTTACTTTACTTCTCCACAAAGCCTTTTACAACAGCACAATCCTATTTCTCATTGATGCCAAGATGTCATAGCTCAGATCTCAAATACATTAAATCTGAAGTTCCAATGAGAGCCGTATCCATTCCATCTGGAGGATCTGTCTTGGGATTAAGTCTCAGTGCTACTATTGAAACTGAAACACCTTTCTTGGATCTCCCATACGTCATGCAAATGGCTAAGATGTATAACTATAATCCAGTCAATATGATCAGATTCCTCTTTGCACCACACTCAGTAACTCAAAACGGACAACCTTCAATTCGCTACCACACCTTCAGAGTCAAATATGACGCACTTTCATCGTCAACAAAAGAAGCTGAATTTACTTTTTTGCCTGGATGTGCTGTAAAAAAAATGGGTCAAAAAGAACCACTTATCATGTCTGTTGCACCAAAAACCTCAGGACAAGGTGGCTCAACCTTGTGGTCATGGATGCCATATGGTGTCCAAGTGCATCCAATCTCTACAAAAGTTTTACCAGTTGTTCAAGAAACACTTAAATCAATTATGATGGAAAAAACACACATGAGTCATGGATTTGCCGCTGTTCTCCGATTGGAAGCAAAATTTAACGGAGGTCAACGTCCCCGCTTATTCACCTATCAAGCATCTATTGGAGGAGGAAAGGATCTTGCCAATGTTACTCGTTGGCATGGAACTTGGGAGACTGAACCAAACTCTCCATCCATGAGTCAAAAGATTTGTGTTGATGGACATGTTACCTTGCCCACAGTTCCAACTTGGGATATTGGAATGACCCGTAACATGAACATGAATTTATTAATCAAAAACACAATTGGCTTTGGAAGAACTTGCAATGAATCTCAAATCAAAACTTTCGTCACCTCAAGAGTATCTGAAAAGCAATTACAATGGAGCAGAGAATCCCCTGTTGCCAAGATATGTGAAAAATTCATCGAAAGACGTGTTCCTGGAGCCATGTCTACTCCTGAATGCCAAGAAACTCACTGGTTAGCAAGAATGTATGATGAAGTTGATATTAAATTCGAATCTATTAATGTTCCTACCACAATCAAAAATACCGTTGGAAAGGTTACAAGCTCTTTACAAAGATTATGGTGGCCTTATGTAACAGAAAATCATTCCTTCACTCATGTTACTGGACATTATCAACCAAAACGCGAATCCTCAATTCACTTAAGCTTCTGTAAATCTAGTGAAACAGTCAGCATGACTTTGAAAACTCCTGAAAGACACGTCAAATTCAGTAATATTCGCATTCCTTATGTATTCAGACCATTTTTACCTTTTGTAGCCGGAGAAAGCAATCTTATGAAGGCTGTCCAAATAACATCAGGTAGTAGAATGTTACCAACTTGCCGCATTGAAAAAGACTGGCTTAGAACATTTGATAATAAAAGTTTGCCTTTACATATGGATGATTGCTTCCATGTGATTGCCGGAGATTGTTCAACTACAATGCAATTCGGCATCCTCGCTCGTGTTGTTCCCCACACCGTTGCCAAGGAAATCAAAGTATACATGCAGAAAACCGAAGTTAAATTAATCCCTACTCCATCATATTCTCGTGGAAATAGAGATGTCAAAATTCAAATTAATGGATCTGAGTTTGTCATCCCAAGAGAAATTACCAAGACTTTCCCTGTTGGCTCTGTAACCCCAGTTGTTGAAATTTACAGATCTATTGATGATGTCTATCATCTTAAGGGTATTACCACTGGCATTACTATCAAAACTAATGGAGAACGTATCTCTGTTTCACCATCTCTATCAATGAAAGGTAGGCTTTGTGGTATTTGTGGAGATATGAATGACCAAGCTCTCGCTGATATTTCTGGACCAACAAGATGTGTCTACTCCTCTCCCTCTGTAGAAGTTGCTGCCTATAGAGTAAGCACACCTCAATGCTCTCCTATGGATACCAAAATCAAACAAATCTTGGACCTTGAAACTAACAATTGTGCAAGATTCCAAGAAATGCCAACTGAAGTCATTAAGACCTACGCCTCCATTGCAGGAAAGTGTACTCGTCAACAACACATGATCCTTGAACGTGGAAGTGAAACTTGCTTCTCAACTACCCCAGTTACCCAATGTGGAGCTCAATGTAGTCCAAAACCCAAGCAACTTGCTCACAAGAAGGTTGGATTTCACTGCATGAAGAGCGGCCGCCTTACTGAATTATACCGGGAAAAGGTTATTCAAGGTCTTGTCTTGCCAGAGCTTCAATCTCGTCCTATTACCTTCAGCACAGCAATTCTTGTCCCACAATCATGTAGCTCCATAGTTTCAGGACATCCCATTTTGTCTTTAATTTCTTCCAGCAACTCTAATGGAATTATGAATACAATTGATATGGGAGGAAGCTCTGGATCAAACGGAAGTATTGGATCTGGTTCCAGTAGATTGTAAAACTGCAATCTATAACATAGTCAACCGATTAACTTACCTTTTTAATGAATATGAAATTTAGTATTTTAATTAAGCGTGTACTAACACATTTATGTACTCATATTTTTTATCTACTTATTTTTACTGCAGAGGGAAAATAAACAAATTTTAATCTAACATTAAATCCACATATTCAAGCCTTATTTATTTTCATACATAACATATAATTAAGAAAGGAACATATGTTAACCCCCATAAAAATGTATTGAACACAGGATTTCACCATTGGTTGACCTCGGATGTTGGGACTTCATCCGTGCTGAATATAATTAAATAATAGTATCATGCATGGATTTAAATTTGGGATGAATATTAAAAAATAGCTAGTTCTAAGTAAATATATAAAAATTCGTAAGAGGGCGCTACGTTCTTGTACTGGGTTGGCTTGTACTTCTTCCATATTAGAACATAGAGCAAGTGAGGAAGAGAAGAAAAAAGAGAAAAGCAAAACGCACTCAGTGCATGCTTAGTAACTAGCGTAGTTCTTCTTACTAGTATGGGAGAATTGTATTGTATTGTATGTATTCATTGAAAAAGGCAAGCCTCAACGATTCCTTTGAATTCCTCATTGATTGAAAGTCAGACGGATTGGAGAAGGATTCATTATTCTGAATGCTCCCAGAATGGTGTCATCCATTATGGAGCATCATCATTTCCTTCACAATCATAATACAACCACTTCTTCAGATCCAGGATCTAGATTCGAAAAATCATTAGGACTTCTTACTACCAGATTCGTCAATCTGCTTCAAGATGCAGATGAGGGGATTTTGGATCTCAAAGTCGTAAGTCCATTTATTATTAATGTTGTAATGTGTATTTTGCTATATCCATTCATTAATGATGTATTTTATTATAGGCAGCCGATGCTCTGAATGTGAAGCAAAAGAGGAGGATCTACGATATTACCAATGTTTTGGAAGGGATCGGCCTCATTGAGAAAAAAAATAAAAATTGCATCCAGTGGAAGTAAGGGCCTGCTATTTCATTCATTAGTTTGAAATAGAAACTAATTCTTATAAATATGCATCTACCAAAAACTTTAAAAGTGTACGAATTTGACACATTCTACTTCTATAAGAAGTGCCGGTACTAGGGAAATTTCCTACAAAAATTATTATCATTTCTTCGGTAAAGAGATTAAATATATTTGTACAATTCATAATCCATTTATGAAACTCGATCAACCCAACACATTCTTACTCTCAATGATTAATATTCATGAGTTTAATTACAGATATTTCATTTCATATTGGTTACAAAGTATTAAGTTGTTTTTTTTTTGCTTTTTTTAAACAATTTAGATTGTTATGACATACTGATCCCCTCATTTGCATAAGGTATTGAGTGTCGATAAATAAGGCATATAATATGTGTATGCTGGATCAATTAAAGTTCTATAAATGAAATATGTGTTGGCCAAAACACAAGACATCTAGAAAATGATAAATTCCCTATTTATTGTTTTACTCCATGAATATAGACGCCCCAGTATTACATTGACTTATTTCAGTCAATTATGGCCTTAATATTATAATTTGTGGAATGAGTTGAGATATTATCTAAGAATATTAGATTTAGTCTAGAGCGTTCATTTGATACTTTTCGTAGTTCCAATATGGTTTTTATAATATAATCAATTTTATCTTTTTTCTATAACTGATCAAGAATTTGGACGATCTTTAAGTGCAATTTATGTATTAATAGTCATGTAAGATAATTAGATTAAGGTACAAACTCACTTTTGTATTCACGGGGCACAAATAGTCCCTACCACGAAAAAATATAATTTACTATTCAAAAGTACACTTTTGTCAACTATTAATTGATTTTGTACAATTTTCGAGGTATACCGAAAATATGATGTGGACTTGACTTATATATTTTTTTATGTTTATTTATAGGGGAGCAATTGCTGGAACAAATTCTCAAGAGGCTAATGATAGAATCTCTGTTTTAAGAGAGGAAATAACTCAATTGGATCTCTATGAAAAAAATATTGATTTACACAAACAATGGGTACAACAAAGTATAAAGAATATAACCGAGGACTTTTCGAATGATAATCTTGCTTATGTGACGCATGATGACATTTGTTCGACTTTTAAAGGAGATACCTTGCTTGCAATTCAAGCACCTAATGGAACAACTCTTGAAGTACCCATCCCTGACGTTCATAAACAGGGATACCAAATTCATTTAAAGTCAGAAGAAGGACAAATCTATGTCTTATTAGTCAATAAAGAATCTGAAAGCTCAAGTCCATTAGCAGTACAAGTTCCCCTTCCTCAAGAAATAGCAGATGCCATGAATAGGACTCAAGTGGTTCAAGAACCACCGAATGAGGAAGAGGTAGTTGTGGTGGAGGGTGCAGAAACATCTCTTGAAATACCTTGTAGCGATCGTGATCCTCGCATTGCTTCTGTTGAGCCCCCATCTACACGCTTAGCTATGAAAAGAATGCTTGCTGCTAATTCCTTCTCCTCTACTTCTTCTGTTTCATCGTCCTCTGCTATTAAAAAATTGAAATTGGGCGATGATGATACGGAAGAAGAAGAATCTACCTCTAATGAGGTTGAACGAATTTTACCGGATATCATACAATCCTCGGAGTCGAACCTTGTCTTCCCGGGTCTAGACGATATTATCAGTAATGATAGTAAGTGTTTTTTTCTTCTTATTCCTTTCTACTTAATCATTTAATGATAATGAATCCCTCTTCTTTTCTATTTTAATAGTATTTGGTCCATTATTACGCTTGAGTCCTCCACCGACTGAAAAAGACTATTGTTTTAATCTTGATGATAATGAAGGTGTCTGCGATTTATTTGACGTGCTGTGATTCTCTTCCAAATTAGTAAAGACACTAAAAAATAATTTTCAGAAGAAAAAAAAACACATTTGATCATCAGAAGCATATTATTCCCTTTATATTGGTTTGTGATGTCTCTTGGAGTATTCCACTAAATGAATAATTTTCTTCTACATCCCTTCATTTTTTTTCCGCCTCTTCCAATTTGGTCAGATTGGTTTATTATAGGACATTGATATCCCTTACTGCAATAATGATTCGCAATATTGATGACGATAATAGAAGTACAAAAATTCAAATCGGTTATAATCCATAATAATTGGGGCTTTTTAAATATATGTATTAAAAGATTAGATTGTATATTCTTTGTTTAGTATTGTTTGCAGTGAATAGAAATTGATTTGTGTTACAATAGGTAGTATTGCGTTACTCTTATTAAACATCATGACAATCAAGTACAGACAAATCCGAATAAGACCAATCCCTTCTTCGGTTCCAGAAAAAAATGTTGATATTATAATATATAGTGAAGAAAAAAATCACATTTTTATTATTACTTAAGCACATTGGGGACCTACACAATGAAATAAATCAATTTAGTATTAATTTCAATGTATGTTTATTCAATTAAGTCTTTTTTGGCTTAGGATGATTGATTGTTATAATTTTAAATTTCAGTGGGACTGTCGAGTCAATTATATTTAACAAATCTAATTTCGACATATTAATAGAATAGACAAATGGAGAAAAAAAAAAATAATAAAAAATACAGGGGGGTAATTAAATAATAATAATTGTATCTTTCTATTTTGGGAATTTTCACAGTAAAAATTAAATCCAAAAGTTGCACTTATTCGAATTTTTTAAAATCATTTTACTTTTATGCAAAGTAGTAAATGAGAAAAAGTATCTTATGTACGAATTTTTCTCTTATCCGGATTTGACTGTAATTTATTCATATTTACCTACCATTTAGATTAGGAAAACGTTTAAATATCTCGTGTTTATCGCAGTACTCCCGATTTTCATCGTCACTGCCACGGGCATTCTGTACATAGGCACACTAAATTCCTGTAATCCCTTTCCAGAACTTCATTATTCCATTGTAAGCCTTTAAAAAGGCGGAACTAATCGGATATAGCCCTGTACGTGAATAGTCCCATTATTCCTTTTTTATCGTTCTTTTTGTTTAAGAAATTATAATTTCCCAGCCTCGTTCATGTAGTAAGTGAGTCGAGAGATCAGATAATGCATTACTATCATGTATTAAGAACGAGTATGGAGTTATTAACAAATCGATTAGATGTAGGAACTGATCTTAGTGTCCTCTAAATATTTCGGAAGTATGATCAACAAACCACCTTTCAACTGCATAATTAATATTTTTGAGTCGAAGTATCTTACAGAAAAGTAGGAGGTGTTAAGTCATTTCCTAATAAAATCTTAATTTAAAGTAATAATCATACTCGAAATGTTACAGCTTCGAGTACAAAATAAGCAAAGATAATCTTTGATAGCGAACTACTTGGAGAGTATTGAAACTATATAGAGTTTGCTTGCATGGGAGAAGAGTCTAGGATATAAAGGCCAAGGTAGATGCTGACCCAACGACTAGCGTGAGGAGGCTAGCCAAGACCTCAGCATTGACCCCAATGTCATCAGGGTGGTAATCTAGGAAGACTTGGGCTTCAATTCCTATGTTCGAAGACCAAGGCACCTCAGCAAAATGTTAAAGCAGAAAAGACCTGAGAGGTGTAAGAAAATCCACCCAGACCTCAACCTCCTAGACTATTTCTGGTGGGGCGTCATCGAGAGGATGGCCAATGCGACCCCTAATCCCAATATGGACTCTCTCAAAGCTGCCATGGACAAGGAGTGGGCATACTACTCTGAACAGGATAACAAGGAGTGCGCCAGCTTAAGGGCCATAATCGAGGACATCATAAATGTGGATGTCATATTGAATGATTAAGCTCCTTTACTACACTTCTTAGTATCCAAAAAAAGTTTATAAAAAAATTCTAAAAAATAAAGACACATGAACGTAATTCTAAATTTCACTAACCGCTCATTTTTTGCCTCCCCACTCTATATATACGTATTTTGGGTAAGCTGGGATGATTAACAACAACATAACTAGAGCCTTCCAAGACTTAAAGCAGATAAATGACATATGCTAGAATTATCCATTGGTTAAAAAATATTATTTTTTGAGGAAATGCAATTAATTTACTTTAGTTTATTTCTTTAATACTCTTAATTAACAAGCTGTATATTATGGGTTTTTCTTGATAAAGGACTTAACAAAATATGAGAGTCAAATCTACAGATTGAAAATGACAATACCTAACATAACTTTTATTAATTAATAATAAATTATTAAAATGTGTGCATAGCCAAATAAAAGTAGTATAAACAAGCAAACTAAAGAACGGCGGAAACTTGAAGAAGGGTGGTATCAAATGAATAAATAAACTTTCGTGTCGTGTGTATATTTTTCTTCAAAAAGGCTTGCAGTCGTGATCAAGAGAGCATAACATATATGACCATCCTACAACAAAGAATATGATAAAAAGAAATAGAATAAACTTTGATAACATTTGTCATTGTTGTTTTGCAACAATTTCATTCGGTTCTTCGTCTTCATTCAAAGACAAGAGCTTAGTAGTAACTGAAGTGGCTGTGGGATGCTCCTCATAATTTTCAACTTTCATATCATTTAATCCTAGATCTTCATTTTGATCATTTGTCCTCTCATAATGAACAATATGGAGCTGAGGATCATCCTCTGGAGCATATAAATTTTGAATGTAGCTATTTCCAGCTGGATCATCCATAATGAAAGTATAAGGTGTGTTTCCAACAATGAAGTCATCGAGTCTTTCCTTGAATTTAGAAAGTTTTTTCTGAGTATCTTCTTGACTACTATCGCCATGTAGTACCCCACTCGATAATGGATTGTTTTCAATCTGATCCTTAATATTGTTCAATAGACCTTCTAAAGTTGTGAATTTGCCACCTAAAGAATAGCCCGTCATTTCAAATTCTAGCTCAGGGATGCTAATAGAACAAGTCTCAGATTTTAAAATGTCTCTGCAATTATCATAAGACTCTTTAACATTCAATGTTATCTTAGTTGCCTTGGCCTCAATACCACCACCCGATTTAACTTCATTCGTCTTATGCCCACAGTAATCACAGACCATGGCCATTATCACAACTTCTTTGAAATGAGGAATGTCCGTCATTTTCATGTTTGTTTCCGCAGGGGAATTACAATTTGGACAATTGGATGGGAAACAAAGAACCTCATTTTTTAGATCTTCATCAGGATCCGTCGTTTCCTCGTCCTGTAATGGAAAAATTCCGAGTTTTTCATCTTCACTTTTAGAGCGCTTAAAATGAACTTTGGATAGGAGAGGATCAGTTTGTGGGGCATTCTTATTCTCAATGAAACTTTGTCCGCTTATATCTTTTAAAAAAGTGATCAATTTATATATATAAAAAAATAGCTCATTTCAAAGTATATAAATACCTCGTATAATGATTTCCCATGGCTCAGCCACTTTGAGTAAATTATGAATTTTATCCACAAAGTCTTTAATTTGTTTAGCACCGTCCGGATCCATGATTTCTCTAGCAGGTTGCTCAGATATTAAACCTTCTTCCGTCCTATTGAGAATCCCTTCAATCGTCGTAATTTCGCCCTTTTGACTCTGGCTAGGAATTTCTAATTCAATGGATGGGATTTGAACTGAAGCCCAATCCGACTTTATAACTGTCCGACTAATGTCCGAAACGCTTGATACTTTCAAATGAAAGCTAATACCGACATCCTCAGCAAATTTCCCACCAGGTCGTATCTCGTTGTTGGATTCACCGCAACTGTCACAAGAAAATGAGACAATGACAACATCACCATAATGGGGAATTCGCGTAAGGAGAAGCTTTGTTAGTCCATTTTCATGGCAAGAGGGACACATGCTTTCTATCTCTGTGGGACCTTCTTCCAGTTCCCCATTGATATCCCGAAATATCATCGTATTGGGCTTTTCACCGTCCATGCTTCTAGAAAATATTATAGACGGAGCACGTTATATTAATAACAATGTGAATTTGGTCGGCAGCTACTAAGCTACTTTTTGGAGCTGTTGGCATGATATGCTAGCTGTACATCTCCAAACCTCTTAGAAGTGAGATTACGTATAAATTCATTGGGCAGTATATTATATAATAATAGGCTTACGTCGGTATAATTAATTAGGAGTATCCCTTTTTTTATTAAATAGTCAATCTATAGCGAGGATGGATGCATTTTATTACATTTAAATATTAATGTGTTAAAATCTGAATTCATTTATTGTCCCTCCACCAAAGTTGTTCATCAAAGAACAATTAAATAATTAGCAATTATGAAAAAAGATTTTGATAGAAAGAAGAGCAAGTATGTGCTACTATTTTTAGCAGACAATTCAATAGTGATAATGTCTCATATAATCACACATTTGTTCAAGTATAGCAATTACATGTACCCGAATAATTATCAGCGTTTCTTACTAATATGTTAAAAGTTGTACATATGATAAATAAATGTTCTATTAAAAGTAGGTAAATTGAGTCCATATTTTATCATAGAATGTTAAATGATAAGTTTGAAGTTATATATATACCTATATTTCATCATTAAATGTCTTAATTCACTAGGTATATGATTTTGAAATTTCCCACTACATTTATACTAAGTAAGAAAAGTATTGATTTAATGACTGTAGTGGGAATAGGCAATAGATTCAACTGAGTGGACTCTATATTTTTTCTTTATATAAATTATAATGTATATTATCAAATATGATCTGCACTTTGTATAATGTATGTATATAATATTTAAAGAATAAAACTATATTTATCTTTAATTTACTATAATAATTAATGACTAATGAGAGGGGATTAATATTAAGTCATTTCCTATGAATGCATAAGGGGAATATTATCTCGTTATGAATCTCCAGGTGAAGGTAGAATATAGTTAGCTATTAAGGATATTGATAATTAAATGATAACAATTTATGGCTTTTCTAGATGAGGGAGGATCGAGAGACTGTTTGGGGTGTGAGTAAGTTGGTTAAAGGAAGGAGTTATAAGTTATAACTAAGCCAGCTACGTATTATTTTTGTAGGTATCGAATTAAAGTGACAGCAAGTTAGCTGGGAGGATATGATTAGATTGTAAAGAGTCTACGCAGTTGTTTCTCCCTCAGATGTTAAATTAGGAGAGGAGAGCAGCTCACTGCTCAGTTGTCACGAGAGTGGAATTTCTCATTTTTTTATTATCATTCTATTTGACATAAGTAAGTTGTATAGAATCTACACTTGCAGGAGACTCCCCCTAACTCACCCACCATGATTGAAATTCGACAAAGTAAAATCGAGGAAATAATGGCTGTGACGCGGGATTACATCGCCCAACCGCGGATCACCTACAGAACTGTTTCGGGCGTCAATGGACCCCTCGTCATTCTTGAAGATGTCAAATTCCCCAAATTCGCGGAAATCGTGAACCTTAAGCTGCCCGACGGGTCTCACAGAGCTGGACAAGTGCTTGAAGTATCTGGCTCCAAAGCCGTTGTTCAGGTGTTTGAGGGAACATCAGGGATTGATGCTAGAAAAACTACTTGTGAGTTCACTGGAGATATTTTGAGAACTCCCGTTTCTGAGGATATGTTGGGACGAGTCTTTAACGGGTCTGGAAAGCCCATTGATAAAGGTTGTTGTTTTTTTCACTTCTTTTCCTTCTCATAGGAAATTAATTAAATGTTCTTTTTATTAGGACCTAATGTGATGGCGGAAGATTATCTGGATATACAAGGACAGCCCATTAACCCATATAGTCGTATTTACCCTGAGGAAATGGTACAAACTGGAATTTCTGCCATTGATGTTATGAACTCTATTGCTCGAGGACAAAAAATCCCAATCTTTTCTGCAAATGGTTTGCCTCACAATGAAATTGCTGCACAAATTTGTAGACAAGGATCTCTCGTAAGGCTTCCAGGAAAGTCTGTTTTAGATGATCATCAAGATAACTTTGCAATCGTTTTTGCAGCCATGGGAGTAAATATGGAAGCTGCAAGGTAAATTGTCTCTTGATGATTAAAGTAGGATTATTTTAAAACAAAGATAAATTCTTTCAGATTTTTCAAGCAAGATTTCGAAGAAAATGGTTCAATGGAAAACGTTTGCTTATTTTTAAACTTGGCTAATGATCCTACTATAGAGCGTATCATTACTCCTCGATTAGCCCTCACTACTGCTGAATTTTTAGCCTATCAATGTGAAAAGCATATGTTGGTCATTTTAACTGATATGTCATCATATGCTGAAGCTCTTCGTGAAGTTTCTGCTGCTCGTGAAGAAGTACCCGGACGTCGAGGCTTTCCAGGATACATGTACACAGATTTGGCTACAATATATGAACGAGCTGGTCGTGTTGAAGGCCGTAACGGCTCAATCACTCAAATTCCTATTTTAACTATGCCCAACGATGATATTACTCATCCCATTCCTGATTTAACTGGATATATTACAGAAGGGCAGATTTATGTTGATAGACAAATGCATAATAGACAAATTTATCCTCCAATTAACGTACTTCCATCTCTCAGTCGATTAATGAAGTCTGCTATTGGAGAAGGAATGACAAGAAAAGATCATTCCGATGTCTCTAATCAATTGTATGCCTGTTATGCTATCGGAAAAGACGTTCAAGCAATGAAGGCTGTTGTAGGAGAGGAAGCTCTTACTCCCGATGACCTCTTATATCTTGAATTCCTTACGAAATTTGAGAAAAACTTCATCGCTCAAGGAAACTACGAAAACCGAACGGTTTTTGAATCTCTAGATATTGGATGGCAACTTCTGCGTATCTTCCCCAAAGAGATGTTGAAGCGTATTCCAGCTTCAACTCTGGCTGAGTTCTATCCAAGGGATTCAAGGCATTAATTTTATTATTCGTTATCAGGAAGTCGTTTTGAAATTTTGAGTCTATCATTCCATTTCTCTAACTTATTACTTTATGATTTAAACAAAATGTTTACTATTATGGTTTTATTTATTTGATTATTGTTAGATCTTTACTTATTATTATTATATGAATGATTACAAATGATCACACCACCTTTTAGTAGGTTTATACGAATGTAGTTTATTGAGATCAAATAATTCATTTGCGTTTTATTCGTCATAGTTCAGTTTTTCCATCATCGCCCTTTTTGTTCAAAGCAATCTTGAGGCAAGATCTATCCTTGGATTTAAGAAATCTTTTTTCACACAAATAACTTTCTAGGGAGGCGTTTTCTTGATGCTTGAAATACCAATCCTCTATGTCCTCATCGTGTTTTTCCACCAAGGATTCACATTGAGTCTTAAGGTTTGAAATTTCCGCTGAAGGGTTTTTCCAAAGTTCATAAGGAATGCCGAGATCCACTTTGACACCCTTGGCTACTAACCCCTCTAAGGCTTGAAACGTTTGTGATGTACCTCTTGCAAATCTAGTCCAGTCCGTTCTTTCCTTGTGAATGTTGTATTTCATAAGTCTTTCACAAAGCCCCTCCATTGTTTCTATAAGTCTCAGCTCAGACTTTATATATTTAGTCTTTTTCCTTTTCTTTTCCACACTATAGCTACAATATAATAGAAATATGAATCATAATTATGACTTGACTTCACTCATGCAAAACTTACCCCGTCTCCAGGGTCTCGAATTTAGATGCTGACTCTGAAAGATATTCTGTAAACTCATTCGATACAATTTTACATACTTCACAATCATTTGCATACTTTACACCGTATTGCTCCTCGTCAAATTGGTCACAGTGAACAAGGCTTAGTAGTCCTATTATACAGATTAGAGGCACTCTCATACTAAGACCTGAAAAATAGGATAAAAACTATTTGCTTCAATATATATCTTCAAGTTTTGTCAGAGTTTTAAATTATTACAGTTATGTTTTTTATGCGTATAAGTAACATTTATTACTACATATGATCAGAGGTTACAGACTTTAATTCCGTCAAAAATGAAGCAAGACATTTATTGAATTCCTCACTTTCCACATTTAATTTAAGAGATTTAGAATACAAAAGTTTGCACCAGGTGTTGTCTCTATGTTTGGAATTCTTTTTCCCCAGAAGGATTTTATTTAGAGAGAGAAGAGCATGTTGAAGCCTTTGGACTAATATTTTAATTATTTTGAGCTTTTCTTTATCCAAGACCTCAACTTCTTCTGCCTTCAAATTTTCGAACATTACAATCGAACGAAACAGCACATCAAATATTTGTTTCACTACTTTTAATTTGGGTAATGTAGTTGTGGACTCCATTTGAAACTCAATCAGCCCAATTCTTTCAGCCATGATTTTGAGATATTCAACTTGATCTTCAAGAATGAGAAAGAGATTCTCGGCTTTTGAGTAATGCAACTCAGCAAGTTGTTTTAAATGATGACGTCGTGTTTCATTTTCAACGACATAATCACCTCTATAGCTTTTGTGATACATTGATGCAAGTCGATGATGAATTCTCCCGGCTTCATGTTGATATATTGGAAGTTTTGGACCTTTATTTTCCAAATCACAGTATTTAAGAGCTCTTACAAAATAGTCAGAAATTAATTTTTCCACCTCACTTTTAGGTTTAGTCGATAATGGAGCAAAATCTTGAAGCAAGCTTCCGACGGTGAAAAGTGTACTAGATAAATCCCATGATATGGAATCCCATATCAAAGGATTATTCTTTCGATTACCAACAGTTTTGAGAGCTATTTCGTAATGCTCAATAGCTTTAGAATATTGTTCAAACTCAAAGTCACTAAACTCAGTTCTATCGTCAATATTTCCACAGCCTCCATAGTACGCATAGAGACGGCAAAGACGTCCAATGTTTGAGTTTAAGAGAGATATGTTAGAAGAATCCTTTACTTTCTCAAAGTAGATAATTCCCTCTTCCAAATGCAAGAGACTTTTGCTGAATAGCTCTTTTATATGAGGTTCCAATGAAGACGTTGAGTTTTGGCATAAATTCGAAGCATGATTCATGTAAAATACGCCCACCTCATTTTCCACATTACCCAAACGCTTCAAAATACTAAGGTAATCGTCCATATATGATTCTTTGTCCCTTAAAATTTCCTCTGCCTTCTTAAAGCACTGAGCTGCAAGAAGCATGGCTTCTTCCATATCGATAGGAAATTTGACAATCCATTCTCTATGTTCACTCTCAATCCTTTCCGAAAGGCAATGATCTGCTTCATTATTGGAATTATATTGTTCATGATAGCCCACGAGGTCACTCCATTGCTTCACCATTGACATATAAGAATCTCCAGCCACTCCCCATGCGAAAGACGAAAAAGCTATATTTGGATCAGAGTTAAAATTTGAATGGGTTGAACTTTTCAATATCTTTCCTATTTCCAGAGCCCTTTTGATTCCCTTTAGCACACTTCCGTATCTCCCTTCAGAGAAATTCAACTCTGCTAAAGTGACGTAGACCAGAAAAGACTTTTTAAAGAGAATTGTTTTGAAGTGTTCATGCCAAACCGGTGGTTGCTCTTCATTCTTCACGTAGATTTGAATTTTCATGGATTTAGTGTTATTTTCAGACTTATCATAGTCATCAGTCTTACTATTATAGGGCATTGGAATAACTTCATTAGGATTACACATTTTGGGATTCTCTTCATTACTGGATTTGATGCCATTTTTATTTTCTTCTTGACTTATGATCACATCTAAATATTTGAAACCTTCTACGACATGAATCAAACTCTTCTTGCAACGAGCAACTGTCTCATGACCATCAGGTTTAATATTTTCATTTGGAATAGCTTTTATCTTTGAGGAGGAAGACTTTGAGTCCGTCAAGGATGGATTATTGTTTGACTGCATTAAAGTTCTAATATCAATATCACTTACGAATCTTCGTTCCTTTTCATCCGACTCATGGGTATCAATTTCAAAAACTGGAAAGTCTGGGTAGGCAGGATTGATTTCATCTGGTACGAGTAAGTCAGAGAGCATGTAATGAGCAGATGTTGCAATTTGTGGATATTTTTTGGAATCAAGAAGAGCCAAACAGTTTTTAAGAAGTCGACGCACAGTGCTCATTTCGAATTTGCGTTGATCACTTTGCATTAAATTGCGAGCTACTTTATACAAAAGCATTGAAACTGCTGTTTTAAAAGGGTTATTTCCATTTTCTTCTTGAGCATTTCTCAAAATATCAGATTCCTTATGCGATTCCTGATTTTCCCCACTATTCATAAACATTTTGGCTTTAAAATCTTCCCCAAGTGATGTTAAATCATATAACTTAACTACATCCTCATTTTGAGCTTTAAATAGCCAATAAGTATGGCCTTCTTGAGTCGCATTGGATCTTAGAAATGACAATATGTTCCGAGCCACATCTCTTACAACTGTCGGACTAAACTTACAACCTCCTAAGGAAGGTAAGTCTTCTGTTTTGTATAATTCATATCTTTGTACAATACCATCAACATGAAAACACATCAGTACCTCTGGTACTTGACACATCAGATTATCCAACCAATAATCCAATCCAGTAAGTATATTAATAGGATTTTTTGCATTCCGTAAACGCAACGATACACAAGGATGTTCTGCATCTCCAAAAATGGGCATGTCTGAGCCGATTAACATACGGATATCCTCAAAATTCCAAACAATATTCCTTGCAAAGGGATTTCTTCTTGGAACTTGTTCTTCCACAGAGGGCTCAGGCAGTGGAGGAAGTACTTTATGAGCATCCACTGTTCTACCCGTATCCGTGAGGGGCTTTGAACATGGTAAAAGTGCGTTTGTGCTCAAGGACTGTGAGAGGAATTGTAACAAAAGATTTCGCTCAAGAGGTGTTTCTGAAGTATTCCTTTGAAGCGCTTCAGGTTTCATTGCACTTAGTAGGACCTTTTTTAACCATTTCCAATCTGGATCCTGAGTAAGTAACAAATATTTAGCAATATCTAAATCATCAATGAGCAGAGATTTTCCAATGCGATGTACCACCATGGAGACAGTGGTTGAGGGATCGGCAAAGGGGATTTTGAGGAGTTTCTTAATATTTTCAGCATCTGAAATGACGTCCACTGAATGTACAAAATCCGGGAAGGCGGAAGAAATGGCAAATGAGGTAAATCCTGGATGCTGAGGTAAATTAAACTTAAATTCCTTTTGACGAGAAGAAGGGCCCAGATTCGTGGAAATGGAAAGGCGGTTAAAAGGTATGACTGGATACTGGCTTTGACTCATGTTCGAGCTGCAAGTCTCACTTGTTTGAGTTGCTGTGGACGTTGGAGCACTAATAGGTCTTTCCTCCTTGTCTTCTGCCCCTCCGACGGAATCTTCATTTCGGAGATCCTGACCTCTGTCGCTATCACTAGAACTCCAAGAGATTTCCATTGCATCTGACAACCTTTCCTTCAAAAAATAAACAAAATGGGCTTGACTTTTAATTAATTATTTAGGATTGACACTGAATCGAGAAAAAGAGAGCTATGAACAGTGATACTGATCTTGATAGATAAAACATTTGCTGCCGGTCTGTAAAAATAAAAGAAACCGAAAATGAACCTGGTAATCCTGAAAATTTGAAGAATCTTTAATTGATAGGAGAGCAGCTTAGCTGTTATGACGTTTCATAAATCAGCTGCAAGCAGGGGTGAGTGAGGAGGGGGAAATAAACAAAAATTCCACACCTGATATATCCTGGAATTACTACGAATCCAACAAGGACTTAGACTTATAACTCAAGAGCAAACTCTCAGTCTTTCATGAGAACATGCAATAGTTATTACTTTATAGATCAGCTATGAAAATTAAAATAAAATGTTGAGATTGCCAACTTGAAAAAGCTACTCCCGCTTTATAGGACATATTTTATACACTTCTACTAATGAGCGAAATAGATTGCAGTAATAATTAAATAAGGAGTGTGCATACTAGGTGTGAACTCAGGACTGTGCAAGGCTAGCTTATAGGCTATAACACGTAGGCAGTAGTTGCAAAGTGTTCATTGAATAATATTGGCTATTTCAGATAGCTGCGTCACAAATTCGATAACGCAATTTCTCAGCTGCTTCATGCCTCAATTGCAGCAATTGTTGAATGAAAGGAAAATTCTTTCAATATTAGACAGTTTTTACTTTATAAGTACAATATTTATCTTTATCTTATCTTTTGTTCTACTCAAAGGAAATTGTAATATATGTAAATATTATTGTACTACAGTAATGTAGGGCAGGATTTTAAAGTGAATTGAATTCAAGTTTTGCGTCTTTCATTTTCTCCTTTCCTTTTCTTCTGACTTTTCATCAGTCATCTGTGAGTTAAATTCTCTTCATACCACTTGACATTGTGACTAGCTCTAACCTTGAGACTGGACTGGAGAGTGGACTCAGTCTGTGTTCTTTTTTAATAGATATCACCGATCAGTTCCTCATCCCTGTATGGAACTAAAGGCGCTACACTTTTCCCTCCTTACAAGACAAATCGACAATGTACGGAACACGAATCCTTATTCGTGGTAAAAGGACGCTCTCTTACTCGCGAAGCTCTACTCTATCGGATGTTCACATCAAAAATATAGAAAAGTATTCCAGATATCGTCCCACACCCCTTACCATTCAGCGTTTCCTTGATTTTGGCCGTAATTTCACACCGGAATCGTCTTATAAATTTTTACAATTAGAGCTTCCCGTCCGTCTTGCCGGAATACTAAAGGAATTGGCATTTCTACCCGCTGAGTTACAATCTTTACCTCATTGTCAAGAAATTCATTCTCAGTATGTGTCCAGTTTGGATGACATCCTCAGGTTTGAGAAACAACCTCCTGAAAAAATTGAGGATTTTACTGAGACTCTCAAACAAGTCTATCGTCGACATGCGGATACGGTGACAACGATGGCTCATGCTGTGCTCACTGTAAAGGAATCCTATCTCTCATCAAGTGCTGCAGTTACAAAACTTCCCAAGTTTGAAAGAAATATTCAATATTTCTTAGATCGCTTGTACATGAGCAGAATTTCTACTCGAATGCTTATTAATCAACATGTTCTCTTTTGTGCAAGGGACAAAAATCCTATCTCGGATACAGAACTTGTTGGAACGATAGATCCATGCTGTAATATACTGGAAGTATTAGATCAAGCCTATAAAAATTCACGTTTCCTATGTGAACAATATTATATGAATGCACCCGAAATGCAAGTCCACACCCAGAATATTCTTCAACCAGATCAAGATGGAAAGATCGAAATTGTATATGTCCCTTCTCATCTCTATCACATCTTATTTGAATTAATTAAAAATGCAATGAGAGCCACAGTTGAGCATTCAGAAGGCAATGATACATATGACTTACCTCCTCTAATAGCTACTGTAGTTCGAAGTAAGGAAGACATTACCATCAAGCTTTCAGATAGAGGGGGTGGAATTCCACGCCGTCTCAGAGATAAAATTTTTCATTATTTATACACTACAGCTAATAACCCTGTTTTAACGTCCTCTTCACAAGATGCCGTAGCTTCACAACAACCTGAGATGGGCACTGGAGTACCATTAGCAGGCTATGGTTATGGTCTTCCACTCTCAAGATTGTATGCACGTTATTTTGCAGGCGATCTCCAAATTTATTCGTGTGATGGATATGGGACAGATGCTCTTGTTTATCTTCAGACTGAATCAGATCTAGCTAAAGAAAATCTACCCATCTACCATGAAGCAGGATCGAGAAAAATATATGAAGCGCACCTCACACCTAATGACTGGACTGTTGAGAGACCCTAATACCTCCAATAATTTATTAATTATAAACAAAGTCAGAATATCTATATGTAATCGAACTATGAAATCTGTCAAAATTAAAAAAAAATTGCACAAGCATCACGTTAGTTTAGTATTTGATTTAATAAAATTTGATCCCTGTAATGTAATGTTGATTAGGTGATTCTAAGCTATATAATTAAATAGTTGTAGATTCTCAGTCTGTCCTTAATTTAGTTTAAGACGTAATATATATAAAAAACCATAATCTCTCTTATTTGCTTTTTTAAATCGTATTTTTGGGTATTGAAAAGCAAAAACAAATCTGTAGAATGGGCATAAGATCTTTCCCAAGCACTTATATATATATCATGTAATAGTTTTTGAAACAAAAAAATAATAATAATTGATGCTATAAGTCTGATAGGAGTTGGCAATGAGTATAGATGAACAAGTAACCATTTCTCATGTTTTCGTCGCTTTTTACACTATCGAAGTTCCGTCTAAATACATTCATATCGTTATAGCGAAACCATGCCTTTCTATCGAACCTGAGCATTAAATATAAGTATATTATAATTAATTCATTATTAAATGGAAATGAAATCAAAGAAAAGGCTTGATTTTAATTAATTTACCTAAATACATCAGCAATATAATGGCCTGAAGAAGCGCTACTTCCTAAATGGCTGACTATAGAAGCTAATTGATAAGATATATTTATGGATTTCTTAGTGTCTAAATCACAGGTTTCACAAAAGCGCATATCCTCATTCGGACTTGGATCCAAAGGGGCATTAAATGAACCCTCTTTAGGGGAACCAGCCTCTTTCAAGGAATATCGTATGGCAAGAGCAAGTGAGTCCTCTTCATTTAACTTGCCAATTTGCTCCTTGGATAGATTTCTCAACTTTTCAGGAGTACCTAGAAGGTTTGAACTCGTGATTTCCTCTTCATCATCATCAGACCATAGTTCATCATTTTGAAAGATATAACTCTTCTTCTCAGGAAAAACGACGTCTTTAATTGTGAGTGAAGATAAGTTCAAGTTCTCAAAAATGCTAATTGCATTTTGTATCTTATGATTCTTGACATCACTGTGAGAGTCGTAATTTGAGCGTGGAACGTGAAGAATAAGAACGCGAGGTAGGGTTTTAAAAGAGCTAGTGAGAATGGCAGATCCATTTCTAATTCCACATTTTTCGCATGACCATTGATCAATCTTACTAGCAGAAAATGTATTTTCTAAAAGTCCGCCGATAGAAGTCCGTTTGTTATCATCCACTGGAGAACTTAGGGTACATATTAAATTTTTCGAAGTCATGGAGCTCTGTAGACCACAAGAGGAGCAAGTAACAATGGTCTCAACTTCATACTCAATATTTTCCGTAATGGGATCCGAAGCTTGAAGAGACTTACATTGTTCACGAAGAGTGTCACAAAACTTGAGTAGAAACTCGTCGGCGTCGTGCATGGAGTTTCCTATAACGACAAAAATGAGAGGGTATCAACAATTACCTATAAATTATAAGAAACATTAAAATGAACAACCTTTAAATGTGGAATCAAGATTAGAAAGGATATTTTTCAACTTGAGGATCTCTTTGGACACTAATGACTGATTTCCACATTCTTTGGCCTCAGCAAGAGCACAAAAACTCTTTAGGAGAGCAGGAACTCTCCCACTATACGTAGATTTGATGTCGAGTAGACCTTGTACAAAGCTGGGCTGCGACAACAAACATTGCAATATAGCATTTAAATAGCAGGTCTGATAAATGTTGGGAAATCCAATGCGATGAGAGGCTAAAATATTATTCTTTTTAGAGTCAGTTCTTTCTGGAGAAGAGTAATAGAGGCTTTTGGATGTGGCATAGGGCTTAGAAGGCGTGTTGTGAGCTCCAAGAGGAGAACTACGACATCTTCGAGGATATGTTTTAAATCGAGCTGTAAAAATTCAATGAGTGCATGATTAGGTTGTTCTGTATACATACGTCAATACAATATTAAATGAATAAATATCATACATTTACTCGGAGATTCGTAAAAGGAAGAGGTGGAATGAAATAGTTGTTTATTTCCATTGATTTCCTTGCATTGACTCTCGGGCGACTCAACAACAATTTCTGCTTTTTTGGGAGAATTATTTTCATCATTTTCCTTGATAGACTGAGGGCTTTCGAGGACTCTACGGAGGATTCCCGGCGATGAATTCCGAACACTTTCCTTCATTCCGAAGCTCCCTTCATCACATTTCCCTAACATGAATCACAAAACATATATTTAACAATCAAACAAGCTGTGACTGCTCAGTACTATGAATCGAGGAAAGTCTCTTTCTTCCTTTTTTCAGGGAGCAGTGAATGGAATAAGAAAACCGGGAAAAGAAAAAACACAAAAATATTATGTGTATGTAGTTTCTAAAACAAAACTTCTACATAACATAACATCATATGAAGGATATAACTAATAGTCTAAAATAAAATAATTTATATTATTCTGTAGCTTCTAGCTTTCTTAGGGTACTTAAAAGTACATAATATTATAAAATATTGTATGTTAACCTACTATCTACAAGTCAATAGACAATATTATGATGCTGAATTACAGTTATCTGTTTATTTTATGTGGACTGATAGTTAATATACCTAAGTAAATAATTATAAGAATAAGGTCAGGGGGAGGGGAATTCGATGAATGATTACGTCATTACATAATGTTTGATCAAACTGCGTTTTGCTATAAAAGTATTTACTTTGTTTAATACGATGTGAATGCATTTCTAAATAAGAGTTGATTGGTTCAAAATTAAGAGTATAAACATTTGGTTTTTAAGGCTTGCCATATCTGCGTGATCCAACTTTCTACGGGGTATTGCTCAAAAGCGTATTATTTGATAATAATTAATTTTATGTCATAGCGTAGCTTTACATTAGTGATAGTTTCTTCGTTGAGGGAACCATAGATATCTCTGGTTCTTAAAGAGGAGGCAAAGGACAAGACGCCACGGAACATATTATTTAGCAATTCTTCTTCTACAATCATTCCGTAAAATGATAAGAATGAGAAAAACTTCCCCGATGCTTCGTAGCTCGTGGAAGAAGTGAAGGGGAGACTGAATACGGAGGGGGATTGTAGGGACTTGGCAAAGTATATGGCTCTTAAGCTTCCTTTATTTCGGGAATTTTTGTAGTTCCTAAGAAAAATAATTATCGATGGAAAGATAATATTTATCGATTTAATGTTTTATGTTTCGCATTGACATTAGCACCAAGAATTTTCACTAAGCTTGTGAAACATGTGCCCACTGCCGTTGAGCAAGGCTCACTCGCCTCGTGTATAGTATTGATGGTATACACAATCCTTGGTTTCAAGATAAATTTGAATAAGAGTTCTTGGACCCCAAGAAAACAACTTATTCATCTGGGTTGTCATGGGACTCTTCGTCCATGATGATTTCGTCCTTCCTGAGAAGAAAGCGCGGAAAATCCGAGATCTTATCGCTAAATAAGGGAGACAAATGTATAGCTACGCTTTTAATAAGATGCGACATAAATATTGTAGACTTATTAGTTAATGTCTACTTTATAATTGGGCTACATACTTTAGGATATTTTTTGTATCCTATCTTTTACAGGGTGATTCAAAACGAGCGGTTTTTTCCAGTAGGGATTTTTTGACAGGCGCGCACGAGTTTTGTCAAATTGTTGTCTGGTAGGCCACGTATAGCTCGCAGCGTAGAAAATATTGCGGCTGTAGCCGAAGATCGTGAAGAATCGATTCGCCACCGCTTTCAACAACTTGGCTTGTCGTATGCAACAACCTGGCTTATTTTGAAGAAAGATTTGGGTTTAAAGGAATACAAAATATAGCTTGTGCAAGAATTGAAGCCGCCGGACCTTCGTTTGCGTCGTGTGTTCAGTGAATGGGCTCTTGAACGTATCCAAGAAAGAATCATCGGTCCATATTTTTTCAAAAACGCTGCCAGCCAACACGTTACCGTCAACGGCGAACGTTTTTGGACCATGGTAACAGACTTTTTGGTACCTCAAATTAAAGTGCATGGTCTCCACGATATTTGGTTCCAACAAGACGGTGCCACTTGCCACACAGCGCCCGTAAAAATGGACTTATTGGGACATCATTTTGGTGAGCAATTAATTTCACGTTTTGGCCCCGTGAATTGGCCACCAAGATCATGTGATATCACACATTTGGACTTTTTTCTTTGGGCTACGTAAAAGCAAAAGTCTATGTGGATAAACCAGCGACGATTGAAGCATTGGAAGCAAATATTGAGCGAGTTATTCGTGAGATTCTGGTCACAATGCTCGAACGCGTCATCGAAAATTGGCGCGAAAGAATAGACCATTTAAAGGCCTGTTGCGGCCAACATATCAAGGGGATTATTTTCTAGAAATAATTGTAAAGGATTGTTTTTTCGGGTCATAATAAAGTTTTGACCATAATATAATATTTTATGTGTTTTATTTCTACAATCCAAAAACCGCTCGTTTTGAATCACCTTTTACAATCCTATATATTTTATTATAACTTATTCTGTTATTGATTATTAATAGCCGTAAGGTTGATAATTTTGGTAAGAATACAAAAGCGTACGAGAGAAGGGAAGAAATACTTATGGCATCATTGATTAAATAATATACATCTTCTTCTATCAAGAATGTTATCATTCCCGCCTTAATTATTCAATATTAATATAATATTAGATGCTGATAGTCGATAGAGAACTGAATAAAATGCCTAAAATACCGTCGCCTTCTGTCTGGATTTCTAAAAATGGAGGGCCAGGAATTTGGAAAATACTTATCGGATGAGAAACATATGGCTTGTCGGATTTGTCGATATAAATGTGCCTTTAGTCCCTGTCTAGAATTACACGCCACTCATTATCCTCGTCTCATATCAATAGTAAGGATATTCATCTATAAAATCAAGTTAACGATGAATACATCAAGTCAGACTTTAACTTGATCTCACAAAGATGCTTATTGCATTTTAGATAACCTTATCCAAGGCTAATCATCCTACGTTCAAAAAATTTATGGAGAAATACACGGGTAAATTCTTCCCTTCCCAAGGAACCATCATTAATTAATGGAGGGTGTTGGTAATGATGTCATTTATAGAAATACCCCCATGGTAAATTGTGAAGTTAAGATAATTTTCAGCATGTTTAGAGGCATACATACGAAATTACGAAATGGAACTCTGAATTTTGTACCATCTAACAATAAGTACTCATTTTTTTTAAATCTAATCATAAAATATGATTGTATTTTAGCTAAAATTATCAAGAATTATAATACACAACTCATTAAATGGGAAAAACAAGTGCTTAAATGGTCACAACAACGGGGGTAGTAGCTTTGGATGGCCCGCAACTAGTTTGTCTGGCATTAATTTCTTCACTTAAAGACTTGGGTTTGCTCTTTAGGTTTCTAATATTACATAGTCAATAAATATTACTTTTTTATCACTTAAGGATTAGCTATGGTTCATAAGCTCCAAGAAATTGTGTTCAGAAAACACATAAAAGGCAAAACAACTGCTTAAATGGTCACAACAACAGGGGTAGTTACATTGGGTGTAGCATTATAATTAGCAATTGTGCGTATACTTCATGATAATAGTATGCTGTTAAGCAAGCATAAATAACGGGGGGAATCTTTTTTGATGCCTTTAATAAGGAGTAATATTGCCGGACATTACTACATAATTAGCTTTTGCACTAAATCTTTACGATGGATTTAATTCTAACATTTGTTGTATTAGTATATTTATTGTGTAATTTTATTAAACATTGCACAATTGTTTATAGCAACTTCCACATTAGGAAAAAAAGGGTGATAATCTTTTTGATTCAACTCCACGTCTGACTTGTGTTTAGCAACTTCAAGTTATGACATATTTAACTGAATTCATGTCAGAACAAGAAAATATTATTTGGATCAATCTATTATTTAAATATTCTATATTTATAATTTATTGTTATTATTAGTTATATGATTACAATTGTTTAATTTTGTATATTTAACTAAATGTATAATGGTATATTTTTTAGTATGTAGATTATATTTAATTAAAGCCTTCCTTTTTAAACCTGGAACTTCAAATATATTTCAAAATACTCTACTTTGTCGTTTCATTAGTTATTATTCTGAGAATATGGTTCATAATGAATTACAATTTCATGGAGTGTGACGTTTTCAAATCCACTGTACGTCAAAGTATACGTTGTATATCTTCATTAAACATTTTGCTAATAAATACTTTCGTTATACCCTTAAAAATCATAATAAAGCAGGCAGCTGATTATCACATCAGTATTTTAAACAATGACACCATAAGTCTTTCTCCCCCCTCCTTCTCCTTGCACTCGTTTTTCTCTACAGAATTATCAACTTTATTAGCCAGGGACGTGTCAGTAAAAAAAGAGTTTACGTTGGTAACCTGTAAAATCTTAGTGCTCATATTATATAATTTCTCCTTATTTTGAAAATGTCAAAAGTAATATCATTTATCAAGGAAGAAGCACGATAGTTTTTATTAAAGCATTTTTAGTTTTTATCTATGTTACTAGAGCAAGGCTAGGCATTAAGAAAAGGGCTGCGCAGGCACAGCATATTCATTAAATAAATCTGTTTCTATTTCTGGTGACGTCATTTGGCGAGTCTTGGTTTATTATTAAAAACCAAGAGATAATAACATATTAATCTTCTTTATCTTTGTCTATATCTTCTGTATATATATAAAAGGGAGATTGTGTGTGTATGTAGATGTCCTTTATACATTCCCACACCATTGAACCTAGGAGGCTGAAATTTTGCATGGGTCCCTCTATTGAGCTAGGACAGGCTACGATGGGGGTGAAAATTGCAATTTCGTTTGTTTGAGGTGAAACAAAAATGAACTTCCAATTAAATATTGGATAAGTAAATAGAATAAAGTTTCTAGAAATTTGTCTGGAAATTCGTTTGCATATAAATTTGACTCATAAAAATTGATGTATATAAAAAAGACCATTGTTAATATCAGCTCCCAGTTATATTATTGGGGGGGGAGAAAACTTCTCTAAAGAGGAGAATCTTCTTCATTAGGGCAGCGAAAATATTATAGTTATATTTAAATTCATAAATATTTATCGTATTAGAGTAGGGTTGCCAGGCGTTTTAAGAGACATTAAGAAATTAAAAATTAATTCAGAACTCTTCTGCTTAATATAAAACAAAAAATAAAGACGGTAAAATTTTAAGAATTATCCTCATGTTGGTTGTATGATATACTAATAATTAAACATTATATAATCATTCTTCTTCCACGCGATGAGGTAGTAGTTGCTTTATTCTGTGCCAGACGGGCAACTCGCAGCCGCTTCCTGGAGTATGAAGGAAACGTCCTTATATTCCAAAATAGATTGTGTATCAATGAAAGCTCTTGATATTCCCTAACAGGTTAAGCAGGTGAAGTATTGGACCAAAATACAGGTTAAACTCTACTGCCTTGGCGTTTCCTGGCAACAAGGAACCCTTATAATATGATGTAATATATATCCTCCAGGCTGTGCAGGTGATCTACTAGGTTCAAGTCAAGTTAAATTTATTCGCCGCCACTTCCCTGACCATCCAGAAACCCTTCTAATATCCCAAAATATACCCCGACTCTCAGGATGTACAGGTGAAGGACTGGGCCAAAATATAGTTTAAACTCTACCGCACTCGTGTTTCTAGACAAAAAGGAACCTCCCTAATATACCAAAAAAAATACCCCAGCTCTTAGGTTGTCCGGTGAAGTACTGGGCATAAAGGCAGTTTAAACTGCACCCCCGCCGCATTTCTAAGCACCGAGAACCCCTTCTAATATGATAGAATAAAATCCCCACCACCCCTACCACATTAAGAATGCAGTCCTAGGTCATACCAACTCTAAAAAATTTACTTTTTTTCGTTCTATTTATTAAAAAAAGAAATATTAAAACATTTATAATAAATGATATACAGGATATCAATTAAAAATTTATTTATTGTAATGATACTTCATGCAATCTATCAAAGATGACCTTCATTCCTGCCCACAATTCTTCACCACTTTCTTTAATCTGGCTTGGATCCAAATCGAAGCCAAATAATCCACCTTGTCTCAATTCAACAGTGTAAGCATAAGTTGATCCCAATACACCAAGATACCAATCATCTGATGCTCCAGAAGCAGGATCTAAGAAAATAATCAGGATATACTATGACTCGTTCAAATATTTTAGAGATAAAAGAGGGTCGTCCAGGGTCATTTTTTTTTTGGGGGGGGGGGTAATCTTTTTTAAAAAAATTGAAAAATTCTCAAGAAATTAATTTTTTTGGAAAAAAAATTCAAAAACTAAATTTTATAGTAAAAAGCAAATATTGCTTAATTTTGCTCCTCCAGCCCACCGCCTTGCGGACGCCCCTGTACATACATAAATTAGCTGAGTTGATAGCTTCAAATCCAGCATCATGAACTGCGTTCAATGCATTGACTGCCTTCTTTGCGAGTCCCATCTATAATACATATACAATGAAAATTATTATTTTCAATATAAATATGAAGCTTACAAGCTCATCGTAATTCTCAGGATATACATTGTAGGCGTATCCGTAGGGCACCAACCACAAATTTGCAGCACTATGAAGAGACAAGCTCATTAATGGAGTAGGTTGTAACTTTTCAACATATTGACGAATAGCGTCGGTTTCAGGTTCAGAGAATGGTTTTAATCCAGGGAAGATGTTAGTGCATGGATCATCACTCACACTAGATTCTACACATTATATCAAAAATATTATGTACATATATTATAATACAAGCTAAAAATATAACTACCATTCCAATGGAAGGCCCAATTTCTGTTGGGATCAACACCTCTGCATCTAGATCCTTGATTTATGCTTCTTGTCTTTCTCCAAAAACGTCTCTATTTAAAAAAATATATATATAAAGTTATATTCTAGATCAATCCTAAGTGGAAACTTTATATCTCACATGTTCTCTGCTAAATTCATAGCCATCGGGGTTAACGGAAGGCATGATGTGGAAATTGAATTGGTCAAGGTAACGAGCATTTTCAGGATCTTCTAGAAGACTATGAATAATGTATGTGCCCATTGCAGGTGCAATCCATTCACGTGCATGAATTCCAGCCTCAATGAAGATATTGGGAGCATTAGGTCCAGCCTTCATAATCTTGATGACCTTTAAGTCTCTACCTTCGTAGGATTTTCCATAGGTTTCAACTTCGACAAAGCCATTATCGGCTTCAAGCTCATGCAAATAAGAAAAGATCTGGAACAAGAGAAAGTGAGTTAGTGTGGAAAATCAAACTCATTTGTGTCTTTTACATCGTCTGAACTGTAGTAGTTTTCAAAGTCAATTGATCTGGATGAAGTTTTGATTTTTCTTAAAGCATTTTCAATGATGGAAAATCTTTGATTAGTACTATAAGAAGGATTTGACAATTAATCATGGACCGAGTAATGATACACATAAGCACAGTCGCAGGAATTGTGAGGGAGATTTGTCCTCCTGAGACTTTCATCTCTGCATAAATATGTTAAAAGCTATAAACTTACATTTCCACATCCTCAATCAAAAGAGTAGAGGCAATGGATTGCTCCTTCAAGAATTGTTCGAATTTAGAAACGTATCCAGGAGCAACCATTACCTTAGCATAAGAGCCCACACGTGGAGACACCCAGAAGTCATAGACTCCTTCATCTGCGGATTCGATGAATTTGATCAATTCAATAGCTTTTGCTTGAGAATGAATATCTTCGGTTTGAAACACTTTGTATCTATTCCATGATAATGATTAATTATAGCCAGAGTAAATGAAATAATATAGTTTCTTACCCAATATAGTTACAATTTGCAAGAGCAAATAAAAGTGTTAAACAAGTTAGTTTAGACCACATAATGGAGACTGATGCTCTAACTGAATTACATCGTCGTTTATAAAGGTCTCCAAACTATTATTAATTCTTGATAAGCATTTGCAAAACTAATTCATATCCTAATATTTAACTTTGTGCAATTTACATAGTGATAAAATTCAATTTAAAGAGATATTTGATTCAAGCAAAGTTAATTATCCGTCAATTAAACAACATTCGACATTTTATTAATGTCCATCTGATTATAATTCAAAAATAACTTTATTTTCTATAACCATTATTTGTTATAATCTTTAGTTAAATCGATATAAAATATATATTAATTAATATAGCATTTGATATTGTCCCTAGATCAGTGAGGGCAACTTTCTATATTTGACAATAAGACTTGTAGTAAATAATATTTATATAAAACGAATCTCTAGACAAATTTCTACAAACTTTATTTATCTATGGATCCAATATTCCATTGATAATAAAAAAAAATTGTACCTTTAAAAAAACAAAACAAAATGAAAGTATATATTTCAGTGATTTCCTTTTCTGCCCATAAATTTTTTGATTTTGAACAAATATAGAAAACTTACTTATTCGTATAGTTGTTTTTTGAGACGCCAGTCACTTTTTAATTTATAGCTAAACCCTCTATGGAGTACTATATAAATTTAAAAAGTAAACATTCAAATAAAGGTTATCATTATCATAAAAGTGGTTGCTCGATATTTTACTAAATATAAAGCCGAAAGTAAGCTTTTAAATTATTAAGACAACACAAGTTAATAAATAATCTACTATAATATAATATTATAGTAGATATGTCCACGGATTAGCAAGTTTGTTTTAGAATTCTTAGTATGTGCATAGTAAAATAATTTGTATTCAAATATATAATACGGGTACTTCCTTGTATGTTAAAATATTTTTTATTTTCCATGTATTTAATTTAATTAAGTAATTATAACTACAAGAGTCTATGCAGCGGTCATTCCTAAAACCCCAAGGGCCGTTTCATACCATCGTTTTCCGAAAAAAACTTTAAGAAGAAAGGCTTGAATTTTGGCTTCTGTTATGGATGAAAACATTGTCTCAGCTGCTCCCAAGAACGCGTTTCTTCTTGGAGCAAATAACATCCTTCTTGAGGATAAAGGTTTTCCTTGATTCCTGAGTTAGAATCCCTGTTGCCAATGAGGTAACGGCAAATAAATTGGAAACCTAAAGAAAGGTAATGTAAATGCTCAACATTTGATGCCATATAGTGGAGCTGTCAACTCAATTTAAAAAAAAAAGGACATAGATCGTCTTTTGAATATATATCAGATGGTACAGTTAATGACTCTAAAGGATGGAAATATTTCTGTCTATTTGCTTAGAGGATTAAATAAAGATGTTCGTTAAGTAAAAACCAAATGCATATAGGCAATTTTGCTTTAATTGCAACAGAGGTTTTGAAATTCAACCCAAGTGAAGTGTACAGCATTAATTGGGACAGACCTCATTGTCCTCTAATTATTACTCGAGAAAAAATTCAAATGGATAGAATCAGAAACGAGATTAGATTACCGGTTAAGATTGATCTTAAAGACGAAAATGACAATCTGTTCAAAGTTGCGTTGGATTGCCGCAAACTCATCCTTGCTAGAGATGGAGACCACATTTTTGACATAAAACTCAAGTACGGCTATGGAAAAGTATGAGAGAAGGCATTGTGATCTATGCTAGAACCTTTTTGTGAGGTCAACTCTTAGAGGTGATATTTATTCAATTTGTTTAAAGGAAATTGTACCCTATTTAGATAGTTTTGGTAACCATATGAAGAAGAGGAGCCTACTCCCCTGCGTCTCTCATACATGGTAGGATTTCTCTTATTCCAAAGATGGGAAATGGAACTTTGCCTAGACATTGGCGTCCCTTAACCATCATCTGCGAATCTTACAGAGTATTGCCCTGAGTTCTAGCAAAGCAAGTGGAGCCTTTCCTCAACAAAGGACAGTGAGTTGAGCAAAAAGGTTTTTTAAAACTGACAAGTCTCCGATATTTCTAGAAATATTCAAACTGTTCTGGACTCAACTAAGTAGATGAATGTCTATGCCGTCATAATTTCTATTGATTTCAGTAAAGCAGTTGATACTATACAAAACAATTTTCTTCTCAGAGCCGTAAAAAAACTGTTACCCAAACGTTTTTTCAACCCCATCCGAGCTCTATTATAGAACAGATTATCGACAATAGAGATTGATGTACATAAGAGCAATCTCATAAATCTAAGGTTAGAGTTGTAGTCAGGGATGCCCTGTACCCCCTTATTATTTTTTGCAGCTAAGGAGGTCATAAATTGTTTTCTACTTAGAAAATATAAAGGCTTCGGTAAGAACTTAGTAATTGAAAAACCTTTGTTAGATTTATACGCAGAAGAACTTACAATAATGGTGGAAGGAAACTCTGAAAGTCAACTTATAAAAAGAATCAAATGCATTTTAAATGTTTTAAAAAAATTTAGTAATATATCAGACCTAATTATAAACAATGAAATAACAACCATACTTCACATGGGCATGGGGAAACCGGCGATTTTAACCGTGTAGGGATGTTGTATAAAGGATGTTGTCAATGTTTTAGGAATTAAATGGACAAATAAAGGCCCTCATGACTCAAATCGGAAATTGTTAAACTCTCTTGGCAACATTAACTAATTTTGCAATATTTAGGATTTTAATTTTGGGATCAGATCTACCTAATTGTACCATCGGAGATATCTTAAGCGAAGGGGCGGCAGCTCACAGATTCATGTAAAGTAAGTCACTTAGCTACGACTTAAACAGTACTATGGATATTATAAGACACAAATATAAAAAAACTCCCTTTTACAAGAAATATTCTAGCACCTGATGAGTTAGATCGAATTGCATTGAGGGATGAAGTCATGACACTACATGATATGAGTCCATATAACATTTTTTTTTTTAATGGAAGGTTTATTTTTCCTCTGACAAGAAAGGCACCCTTGTCCCTTAGCATTTCAAATTTAATTTTAAGCCACTAGGATCTGTTAATGCAACTACGATATGCGACTATTATATTTACAAACTAAGAATACCACAAAAATGGAAAATAAGGTCATTACGTGGTATCTATGATGAAGAAAGTTTATCTCACAATTCCAGATTTTAACGGGAACAATTAAATTTTTTCATCCCTGTAAAGATTGCGGCAAATATTTAAAAACGAGGTGCATGCTTTTGTAGAGTGCCCTACATTGGAAATTTCAAGGGAACTGATAAGGTTAAATATAAAAATTACCGATAAAAGTAGCTTAAAGGTCACGGTGTTGTTTGGTTTTTCCTTCAGTTGTAACCGTTGCTCCAATGAGGAGGAGGCTTTAAGTAATTGCAAAGCTATTATAGCACAAAAACTAGCTGAGGGATCGATCATTTGTCGCATGGAATTGAGGAAGATTATTTAAAAAAATGCATCTGCATTCTCATTGAAGGTTCCGTAACTGCAGGACTCAGGGTGGGAATATGCCGATGATCTAATTAAATATTTTCCTTCTGCCTCAAAAAGACACTATAAAACCAATTTATTATCAGGCAATACAAAAAACATCGTAGCACAGTTAAGAAGTAATCACTTTTCTTTGGGGATTCTAGTAACTTTTTTGAATGACTGCATTAAGCTTATAAATGGAAATTTTGTGTCTGGGGCAACATCCTTGTCTTTTATGTTATTTCTATATGTTTACTTAAAAAAATTTTTTAAAGATAATTTTGCTTAGTGCTCCTGTTTTGTTAAATGCATCTATATAGATATATTTATATCATATATGTACTGCATGTCTTCGATTTTAGTTGTTGTCTCAACTATATACTAACTTTAAATCTGATAATATTTTATCAGTTGGATTTTCGTCGTAATCAATGTGTATTTTGTTGTGTTCTATTTTGCTATCAAGTCATATCTCTGATGAGCTGTTCATATTAAAGGTTATTACTAATAACTATTAGTTACTTTGTGAACGCCATAATTATTGTGTTTTGTAATTCCAATCATGCCTACCAAGTGTTGTGCTCCAGCGTGTAGAACGGGCTATGACAACGTGCCACAACATTCTGGTATTACGATCCATCTGTGGCCAAACACAAAGAGAAACGCCGGACTTCATACCGCCTGGCTGAGAGCTATTCCAAGAGAAACAGATCTGAAGAAGACAGATTAGGCACCATCCAAAAGTATAAAGCTGTGTTCCCTGCATTTCAACGACTCTGATTTCATCTGTGAGTCTAAAAGAAGTCAGACCCTTGGCAAGGCTCTAAAGAAGAGGTAAGACAGCTGTTCACTTTTATAACTGTTCTTCTTTTACAGGTACCTCAAACCAGACGTAGTACCATCCCTATGGACTAACTACCCCAACTACCTCTCAACTCCTAAAGCGTCATCAAGGGCAACTCAAGCTGCGACCACGTCACGTAGGGCTCAACAGTGACTCATTTTGACTAACTGGCAACCAGATGACCTCCAGGAACTAGCTTCCAAGGGAGAGAGTAATGCTCTCTACTTTGTTGCCGGGTATATTGGGTTTTCTTTGAAGAAGAAGATCACCTGTACATCATGGCAAGAGTTAATGGTCATTAGAGACACACCTCCTGACTCAATAACCTTCGATAGCCCAACCAATCAGCATGTAGACCTAAAAGAGTTCATCGACATAATGAGTAGAGGGGGTTGTCGACTCCATCCGACCTTCTCTACCTCTCCTGTCTTTATGCTCACTCCATGTTTTCTTACATCACAGCTACTCCTGAAGAGAAAAACAGTTTACTTGGCATCCCAAATCCTAGAGCTTCATTTGTTGCTCATTCATTGACAGTATGCAGGACAGTTTAAACTCTGACATTATTGCTGTTGTGGGAGTAAAGTGCGAGGAAGGACACTCCTGGTCAGCTTTTCTTCAAATAATTTCATTCGCTTTGTTTAATGTCATGAGTCATGACTCATGGGTAAAAATTTAAGTGCTAAACTGAATGATGACATCCGATTTTTAACAAAAAAGAGAATGGCAGCTAAGAATTGAGAAGCTAATAGACAAAAATCTAAATTTCAATCAAAATATTCTGACCTGTAGACTTGGACCAACTTTATACTTTTTGATAGTGCCTTTTCTTTTTTATATGTTTTCAATGTTTATTTTGATTAAAGTACTAATAAAATACCACTTCTATTAGAAATATATAGCCATCATTTTTATTATGTTGATGATGGCAAAATACTTTTAAAAACTCTTTATTTTGTAGCAAAACACTTTAAGAGAGACATTCCATATAGAATAAACTAAGACCCATATTGGAAACGCGTGAGTGCAGTGTCTTTTTCTACTTACAGGAGTCCTTGCTCCAGTCCAATAAATTGGGTTTTATAGTCATTTGAATGATCTCTGATAGCAAATATGTCGTCTGTCAATGTTGCCAACACATACATTTCTTTTTGATTTACACACATGAGGATTTATACAATTTTCATATCCTCAATCTAAGGAAAACTTTGATTAATATGGAACACGCACTTTTTTTATCTTGACGGAAGTGCAAAATAATTTTCTCATATTAATAAAGTAAATACTTTAAATTACCACTTTTTATAGAAAGTTAAATAACTATCATTTCAATGACATTGAATATATATATTTCTTTAATTAAAACCAATTTTTTGATTAAATACATATATTATGTCCAATATACACAATTGCACAATATGAATCCTAACCAATTTAAGCATATGAGTGAGAGCAAATCAAATATCAATATCAAAGAGTTATGGTATCAAAAAACTTCATGCAGTAGTAACCACCTACTCAACACTTTTTCAATCAAATTGTATCAAAATTATTCAATATCTGAGCTAAAATATTTTGTTTATGACATGGAAATTTAAAAAAAGTATAATTGTTTCAAAAAATTATTCAATTGCTAATTTTGTTTTAAAAGTTTGATTTACCTGTGAATTAGCTCCATTTTATCTTCCGTGTTAAAAGTGAATATGATTTTCATTATAAAAATGGAATAAATTAAAATATACAAGATAAATATTCTATTTATTAAAAATGATGGTTAAACTTTTTTTTCAATAAATTTTGAAATATGTAAGATATGAGCTTTTAAAGTTAAAATTTACTTTATTAGTATGAGAAAATTCTGTTGCTCTTCAGTCAAAATATGCGCACACCCAAAAAAAATATATCGTTCCATAAAAATTTCAGTGTTCCCCGCTTAATTACTATGGTACTTAATAGCCAGAAAAATGGCTAAAAGATAAATTGTAGCCGCGTAACACAGTAATATTGCTGATAAGCGTGCGCGTGGGGTTCTTCTTATAAACACGTTTTTCGTATAGAGAAATATAAACAATTTGTTCAAGAACCCAAGTAGTCCACGTTTCTTGACTGTGTGAATAGGAGTCGGATATATCGAAAGATGGCTGTTGCAGGTAATGTTGAGTAATTAAATAAATCATTAGAACCATTTACCAATGGTTCTCTTCTGTTGTCATTGGATATGTGGAGAGATGACACGGATTTAGACTGATTCCGTCCGTTCGCTAACCGATTTTATTTCTATAGGTTTTTCACCTAGAGGCCGCGGAGGTGGCCGTGGTGCTCCTCGTGGAGGAGGTTCCCGTGGAGGATTTGGTAGAGGAGGTGGACGTGGAGGTCGAGGCGGTTTCTCTCCTGGTGGTAGAGGAGGATTTTCTCCTGGAGGTAGGGGCCGTGGTGGCCCCGGTGGTCGTGGAGGTGCCCGAGGTCGCGGAGGAAGAGGTGGCCGTGGAGGTGCTGGTGGTGGAAAAACCGTTGTGGTTGAACCCCATCGGCATGAAGGAGTTTTCATTGCACGTGGAAAGGAAGATGCCCTCGTTACTCGTAATTTAGTGCCTGGAGAAGCCGTCTATGGCGAAAAACGTATCTCTGTGGATCAAGGAGGTGATGCAGGAAAGATAGAGTACCGTGTTTGGAATCCCTTCAGATCTAAGCTTGCTGCTGCCGTCCTTGGTGGTGTCGACAAAATTCACATGGCACCTGGATCTAAAGTATTATATCTTGGAGCTGCATCTGGGACATCTGTTTCCCACGTGTCAGATATTGTTGGACCTGTAAGTATATTTGATGAACCCTGTCTCTAATTCCAAGTGCAGCGTTTAATCGACGGGCGGACTTCATTCCTACCCGGCTTTGCAGCGGTGCTAGATTAAAAGGGATGCTAACCAGCTCAGTTTTCATGTGTATGATCATTGGTCTTGATAGCAACCTACAAATTTAATATAATATGATTTTTATTTAACTATCACTTGAGTACAACGTGCATTAACTAACTCTGGTTATTATTTATCATGATAGGAAGGTATGGTTTATGCTGTGGAATTTTCTCATCGGTCTGGTCGTGATCTCATTAATATGGCTAAAAAAAGAACGAATGTAGTTCCCATTGTCGAGGATGCTAGGCATCCACACAAATACCGTATGTTGGTCCCCATGGTTGATACCATTTTTGCTGATGTCGCCCAGCCGGATCAGGCTCGTATCGTAGCTCACAATGCTCATTACTTTTTGAAAAATGGAGGCAACTTCGTGATCTCTATTAAGGTATTTTAGTACATTAAGTTTCCTTTAACCAGGTTGAATCAATTATTGTTTCTATTCAGGCTAGTTGTATTGACTCAACTGCTGAAGCCGAGGCTGTGTTTGCTGGAGAAGTGAAGAAGATGCAAGGTGAAAAAATGAAACCTCAAGAGCAAGTAACCCTGGAACCATATGAACGGCATCACGCTGTTGTCGTTGGAACCTACAGACCTCCTCCCAAAAATGGCTAATCATGATCTCTGAAGTATTATTCTCCACTCTCCTATTTTAAGATTGTATATTAAAATGTCAATATTCCTACATGCTTACTTGTTATTACAACATAATTTTTGCGGTTCAAACTGCAGACACTATTTTAAATTATCTTATTCGTAGATATATGAATATATATTTAGCTATTAAAATTATCATACAAACGTTATTAGCATTTCTGGTCTGGATAATTATTTAAGAGCATTTTGGCGCGTCACCGCCATAATGGAATACAACCACCCTGCTGGCATCCTCGTCTCCAATTAAGGTTTTGTACTTACGTGATAATAAAAGATAAGAATTCTAACCTTAGTATCGCTCATTTTAAATCTTATTTAGGCTAGCCCGACTATATTTTTTTATTATATTAGTACTAATTTGAGTATTAAAAACAGATACTGAATATTGAAAATTTAATCTTTTTCGATTAATAATTGATAAATATAGTAAGCTTGTTCGAACATACAACTAGCGCTAGAATACAATATTAGGTTTTAAATCAGCTATCATTTACTCTGTGTCATTGTCATAAATGCGTGATAATACAATAACAGTAGATAATTGAAATAAAAAGACGTTTGAGGAGAAATGTGGCAAGATATTGATAAAAAATCTTGCGATATCTAAGTTGGAGGATTTTCGTTAATAATATGGAACTTTTTAAGTTAAATTTTCGAATAAATATATAAAATAATTGAAACTATATTTTTTACAAACATATTATTAGACCATAGGTTAAGATAAATAAAATGAAGACAGTAGACGTGAAAATATTTTCAGATTAAAAAGTTACATGTACCAATATCCTGTCAACGAAATCAGCATTTAGTAATATTGGTTGTGCTCTTAAAAAAAGTCACTACAAAACGGGTAGAGCCATAAAAAAATTAATAGCAAATTAGAAGGAAACACAAGAATGAGTGAATTTCATCATTTTTTGTTATGTATTTCATATTTCCTTTCTTGTTCTTATTTTCTTGTATGTTCTTTAGTGTATTAAAGTACTGTGTTTTACGTAGTATAAATAGTCTCGTATTGTGTAAATTGAATAGAGTATGGTTTTGTATTATATATAATACATATGATCTTATAAACAGTGTAGTCTTATTCCTCCACGCCATTTCATCTTCTCATTTGTCTCTCGGTCATCCTGGATCTCTCCACCTTATAAATAAGTTTGTGTCTCTCCCTCGTCAAGACGCAACACTTCTTAATTATATATTTGTTAGTTGAATTTTTACCGTTATATTTCAGCTTTGTGAAATTAGGGACAAAAAGTTGAAACAATGACAATTTCAAAACTTAATACGTAGCTTTCAAAGCATTGGGAAGGAATCACAGAATGCCATGTTCCGTTTGAAAGAATCAGTGGCATTCATTTACAATCCATTTCTTCATCAAAATGACATGAAGAGCTATTGAAGTCTCTACCTACATCAAGGATTGCACTAGAGTACAAGATCAAGATGGGGACCTCGTCCATGAAAGTCTACATCTATTTGTGATTATGATATATTTATATAATATATCAGCATACTTCATTCACATAACACTAGCATAGATTTTGCTTGCTCGCTTCGACTCTTCACTCGTGCTTCCCACCCTGTGCCTCGGGAGTAAATGATCTTGTTTGTTTATATCTTATGCGTATTTGTGATTCGATGCGGCAATAAATATATCTCTGATGGGCAAAATACTTACAAAGCGGACACGTTCAAGGCGAATCCTCCTGGCACGTACAAAAATATCATATTTAGTTTGGACTTGGCTGTCAATTCCCTCGTCTCACTTGGATAAGTCGTGGCTATTTCAGAGGAAAACATAAATTTTTTGAGTCACTAAGACTACTAACTATAGGATTAAACTAGTCTACAAAGTGGTTCAAATTCCCGGGGAAGATAGTTTTCAGTGGCTTTAGACAGTCAACTAAATCCATTTACAAGAGGGGAGAAGAAGCTACATGACTAAATTTCACTGGTGCCCATAAGATGCATTATATAAAAATGCAAGTCATTGTAAAAGTGACCCCAAATACAGAAGTGATGAGATTGACCAGAGTGAAGGGTGGATTTGGAAGTTCAACACAAAGACAGTGGGATCAAATAAGAAATTGTGAGGAAACTACGTCCACTACTGTATTCAAGTTTCCTTCTTTTTTTAAAGATTATCCTTCATGGACTGTTTAAAAAAATAAGAGTAAGATATTTGCTGGTTTGGTTTACTCTACTTAACTCCCGGATTGTGTGTTTTTATGTTACGATTGAAAAGGCTCTCAAGAAGGAGTGAAATATATTTTTGTATGCTGAAAAAGGTTTTTCTTTCTTCTAAATCCAACTAGGATAATTGTTGGTTATCCCTTATCACTTATCTTACACCAACAATGATCTTCAGATAATTAACTTGGGCTTTCAGATTCGAAACTTGGACATTCTCTATTTCCAGTGGTATTATGGATTTCTCCAAATCACGGATCTTCTCACGACTCTCATTAAGCGCCCTGGCAAGAAGCTTGTTGTTCTTCTTCATGAAGGATACATTCAGAGTGTTGGAGTTAGACATCACAGAATGTGTCCTCTGTGAGCCGCTTGATCTTCACGGACACAAATATCGAATGAGATTTTATTTTTCCGACTCTAATACTCAAATAGCGGAATCGTAACAACTTGGCGTTAAAAACATAGTAACTTTTTAGTAATTAAGTATCTCTAATTCTCATGAAGTAATAGGCATGGTTGATGAGTGAGCCGAGAGTCAGCAAAGTCACATGTATTTTTACCCACGGAGTCAAATATAATTGTAACATGGATAATATATGAATAGTTATCCATGAATTTTTCTTCCAGTATACATATAATTTTTTTTTGGCAATAATCATTGAATGTTTGAATAGAACATTAAATTTTACAAAGTATATCCTAGAAAGTCTTTTGGTTAGGATATCCCTTATCATGTTAAGTAGTCATTGGATTACTATTATTTTAGATATGAACAAAACAAACTATATTCGTAAAACATAACCAAAGAGTTTTACTAATGTTAGTAGAACTCATTGACTGAAATTATAGTTTGTGTAATAATACTTAATAAAATAATTTTAGATTTTAAATCATTGGCAAAATGGACATGCGCCTATAAAAAATCATTGGATACTGACATGTATACAATAAATAATTCCAGTTATTATTTATTTTTTTAAATGTATTTTTGGCATTGCATTTATTCAAAAAATATACCAAATACTGGGTATACATTTCATAATTTAAAATGAAATATTATAAAGTAGTTTTAATGATGAATAACTTAGAATCAGCCCTTCAAAGATGCATAGTAATTATAATATTAGTATATAATAAAAAAATTAATTAGTAAATAAATGAAAACGTTACGCACACAATAATGTTTTTTTAAAATATTAATATTGTTTGTTAATCAATTAATCATCCTTCGATCATCTCTCTTTCTTAATTATATATATCAAAGATTTACGTTATATATATTGTACATCCTTTGCCGAAAAGATGATTTCTTAACTTTAACGTATAAAATGTTCTATCTAAACTTCATTTTTTGTAATTTTTTTATAATTGATATGTAGAAAAATAATTAACCAGCGTAGCAATCCCATGTTGAAACACTTAAGCTCGGTTCACTGATGGCCCATCAGTGATGGGTACAAAGAAGTTTGTGCCTCTCTTCTTTGAATCACACCTAGTTGGGATAAATAAACCAAAAAACATAAACCTTTATTTTGACCTCCATATTTATATATATGTATACTCAAATTAAACAGTAAAGGTTATTGGTATGTAATTCAGTTTTGAATATTAATGTTTAATTATTACAATATAAATTTATATCTTTTTAAGATAATGTTAATTATATAATTAGTGAATTGAAAATGGCAAATATAGCGAGAACCTCCAATTATGACCTAGAAAAAAACCCCAGCCCATCATTTAAACGTAAACGGAAAAATGCTTTAAATCAATATATTTAAAAAAAAAATATATATTTTTGTTAGAAGAAATCCTCGAAAAGTTAACTTCATTATATGATAATTTAGTTTTGAACCACATGAATTGTTCCATAATTTCTTGCTATCATCACACATATAATACTCTTCAATAATAGATAATTCATCGGAATAAAATTATATGAATTCAATATATATAATACTAACTACTTTTACTCAATGAATGTAATTGAAATATATTGAATTTGAATGAACAGGAATGAACAGGAATGATATTTTTTTACGACAACTTATAAAATATCAAAAGAAAGTGCATATTCCTTCTACATAGCGGCGTTTATGCAGAGAATTTGGTTTTTAATTTTAGATTTATTACGTCATCAAAAACGTCATAACTTTGAAATATAAACACAATTATTTAAACACTTAATGGTTAATCTTATTAACTAATAATTTACAACTAATAGTAAATAACTAATACTTATAGCAATTATCAAGTAATTCAGCTAAGTCCAAATTAGATAATCATGAGAATCTATGATACGGAGTTCAGAAAAATCTTATTTGATACGACGATTAGTGGCAACGAATTTTCTCATGATGAGAGTAAATATTCATTCAAGTCAAGTCAGGTAAGTTAAAGTTATAATGTTTACACTTACTACTTCTTTTGATTGATTCAAATCATTACTATTCAATTGTTGTTGTATGTTTAATGTATATCAAAATCAATATTTTTAGCAGACTCTAATGTCCGGACTCGACCCGGATGAACATTTCTTTCTTCAATGTTTAAGTCAGAATGATTATGATGCATGTCTCGAAGTAGACTTTTTAAATGGCGGACGTCTTCCTGTACGTAGAATCCCTGAACTACGAAAAAAAACAATTCAAAAGATTCGTGCAAAAGTGAGAACATCCAGTACTTTAGTAAAGCTTTAAATCTAATTTCTAACTTGGATAGGGGGAGATTCCACCGCTTGGATTTTTGTACAAGTTAGATAAATGTAAAATCCTTAGTTTTGAGCAATTTTTGAGCGGGTATTATGTGATTAAAATATTTTATAAATAGTCACATCTCACTTTGAACATTTTTCAGTATCAATTGTTCTAAAGAAGTCTTCCTTGAAGCGTGGAAAAAAGAAAATGATGATATAATTTTGGTATCTTGGATGGAACGCCTCATTGTATTAGAAAGTCCTTTGATCATAACTCTTCTAGATTGGATTGTTCATCAATCGTGAGTATCTATCACGTTTCATTTATTCTAAAACACGACTGATATGGATTTTGCTGAGGTTGATACTATTTTTGTACAAAAAAAAAAAAAAAAAGAAGATTACCAATTAATCAGCTATTTTATTTCACAGATACATTGATTAAGTTATAATTTATACATATTACATATAATTCATCACCCAATAAATTTATTTAATAGGATACTGGAAAATGGATCTGCTTGTAACTTTTTTGAATCTCTAAATGACAAGTCAACTCTTGAAAGAGATGACCTTAAAAAATTCTACTCAAAAGTCATCAATATTTTTATTACTTGGAATCCTAATATTAAAGTGATAACAGCTCTTAATGAACAAGAAAACTGGAGAAACCTCATTATAAACTCATTGGAGCATGAGGTTCGAAGAAATCTCTTTATAGAAATGATAATCCCATTCAATGATCTGAGTGAAGTAATGAACATTTATAAAAAGATTTTGAAACGGAAAGAAGTCAATTGGTTTCATTGCCTAAGCTTATTAGCCTTAGTTCATTCATATGATAGAGTTGGTGTGACAAAGGAAGTCAATGGTATAATTGTCGTAATTCAAGCGTTTCCAATCAAATTAATACATTTTTTTCCTTCATTCCCATCCCATCTAGATTTAGTCATGTACTATTTGAATGCGGGATTTAATGAGAAAAATACAGAATATATGGTGACAGCATTTTTACTGATTCGTCAAGTATATTTACCAGACGCATCGAAATATGCTCGGTGGTTTGAAACAACATTCTCTGGGCAGTCGTCAAAAACCAATCTATCGCGGGCTAATTATGAGTTTTTTGTCATGTTCTTAACGTCACTTGTTCCTCACGAAAAATCTCATTACTTAAAAGCACACTTGTCCAAAACCCCTTCAGTTCCTAGTACCAATTTAAAGACTATATATGCAGACTATATAAATCTGGCTAAAACAAGACTCGCTGACATCTTAGACGAGAAGAAAAGAGAGGAAGAGAATATGCTTTTCTCGGATATTCCTCCTGAGATTGTAATAGAAGTGGATAATGATATTAAAGGAGCAATTAAGTCTTTAAACTCGACAGGCAAATTGCCTTCTAAACTGCTTCAAGCCAGTATTTTTAAAAAACCATATTTCAATCGTTATTTTTTGAATCGCCTTCTTCTGACTGTCGATAAAACCCAAGAAACAATTCACTTGGTTGAAGCCCTTGCGAAAAAAGGCAAAATTTCTAAAAATATGATTAAATTATTTGAGGAAAGAAAAAGTTGATTAAGATTTTAATTTTATCTCTTTTTATTAAGAAAATATGTGGAAATATATTTTTTCATAATATGAAATGATTGTAGAATGACTAATATATGATCTTACATTTTTTGAAATGATTATAAGAAAAGAAATGAGATGGTTTTGTTAAGTGATTATTTTGTCCATTTTGAACTATTCCTTTATAAATGAAAAGTTTCTTCGGTACAATTTATCCAATCAGAGGTTAGGTGATTAATTAGTTCTTGAATATTACGTTTTCTTTTTATAAATATTTTAAAACCAAATACATAATGGTAATTATTTTCAATTTGTAAATTGACCAATATAAAGTTTTTTAAAGAGATCATACAAATTATTAGGAGGCTGATCTTTTAGGGAAATAAATATTGCCATTAAAAAAGTTAAAATTAATCCCTTATTGAAATAAAAGTAACTACTGAAAATTTAAATAAGTAGATATCGTAGTTTTATATTGTAAATAAAATTTAAAGGACTCAATGGACCCTTGAATCCTTAAATAAAATTGAAATAGCTGCTACTCTAAAGCATATATTTTCTAGCCCATAGATCCCTTATCGATTTTTTGTTTTAATGAAATGAGAAGATATTTATTTATTTATAAAACATAAAATTCACTTAGTAACAAATCAAAAAGTAAGAATATTATTACCTATATGAAATTACAAGAAAATAATGTTTTAATCATAAATGGGAAGAGTGAGTTTGATGCTCTCATAACAATTTGTCAACATTTTTTACATCCCATTTATATTCCCATCAGTCCTTTTTGTAACATGACATCTGCTTCTTCAATTTCATTGTATGGGTTTATCATCCATGGTCCATAGTCAAAACTCATGAAACTTCGTTTCGAAAATATCACAAATAAATTAGGACCCTCGATAGTCTTATTAAACGCTATTAACATTTATGTATAAGTATGCAGAATATTCCAAATTTGTGTTTTGTGTAATTTCGTGTACTGGCTAAATAAGTATACCCTCAAATTTTCATTCTGCCAACATAGACCCCTGATATCTCTATATCGACCCATATTTAAATAATCACCTAGATCAACTTAATCATATATTAGTTCTTATTTTTTTTACCTGACTATTTTTATTGTTATTTTGACCAGGTTTGTATTCAGGATTTGTGACATTGATTTGACTCATGGGCGAATATAATGTGTCATCCTCTACTCAAATCATAAAATTCGATGGTAATAAAAAGTTTTTATATTCGATAACTGATTCTAATAGTGTTTTTTATACATGAATATAAAAAAGATTTTTAATGTTCCAATGAAGCGTGTGTACATTGTACAGTTTAATGGACATCATAATTACACATTTTTGGGATGGTGATTTTTATTGAAGTTATATTTTAAATTGATTAAGATCTCATAAAATTATTTAAATTGGTAATTTACTTTTTATTGATAACTTTAGCATTTTTTTGTATCTGGGTAGATTCTTGCTATAAGTGTCTTAATAAAAGGATTGAGAATCGGAATGATACTTATGTTTCAGCTCAATCAGAGTTGTATGAATAAAGAATAATGTGTCTTTTTTTTTTTAAAAGTTAAATTTCTATGCCGTAAGACCCTCAACAAAGTTGTATACCACCCAAATACAAAATATGGGAAATTTAGAAGATGCATCAGAACTAAAGTAAATTTAAACTCGTATCGTTATTAGTATGAGATTAGAGCGAATATTTGGGGGGGGATCGAGTTGACAAAATAACTGAATGCTTTTTTTATCAATACTAAATTTGACAGATAAAATTTTAGTGACAAAAGAAATAAATTCACTTTTTTTAGGAAAGAAAAATTGAATAATTTTTTGGTGGAAAAATTTGGCTTTTCCTACAAATATGAGAACTAGTGTTTGGTCGTGGAAATGTACCCCCCTCATACATACACCTCTTGGAGTCATGGGCCTCCTAGAGTAAGGGGCTTTCTATTATCGAAACTAGATTTAAGATGAATGATTTTTGTTGAAAATTGTAACTGTATTTCAAAGAATCATTATAATTCTTACTCTGGAGCAAATTTAGTACATAAAAGTTAAACACATATATGCTGAGTCATCTACAGAATTTTTGTTTAGAAGAGAGACAGGGTTGGTTTTACTCTGAGCAGGACCTAAATGTGCAGCCATTTTCTTTCCTTTTTTCTAAAAAATTATTTAGAATCTTATTTAAAGAAACTATTTTCAAATATTGGTTTCGTTGGAGGGCTTCGTTGTTTTGTTTTTTTCGAAAAATATTAAGATTTTTACCAGAATGCTGTTCTTTATTGATTGTTTTTTATTATAGAAAAATACATTTATTAATTTCTTTAAAATGACTATATAAAAAAGTAGACTGGGGCCACTTCTTCTTGTTTATAGGTTATAAACAAGCGCAGGAACTGGAAAATTGCCCTTCTTCAAATTGCCCATTGGAGGAGAGTGGACTAGCCCAGATTTTTGAAATAATAAAGACAATTTTTGGCGTGATGAGAGAGGGGCTAAAGCCCTCTATGAACGGCCCTGATATGATAATTATGTGTTGATACGTCATGTATATCTATCTCTTATACAATTTTAACCCTTAACATTACATTGTGTTACATGGTTGAGCCAAATTTTATGGAATCAACTCTTTTCTCCCAACATAAAGGGGGATTTTCCCTTTGTATCCAAGATGCATAATTTTAAGGACCTTTGAATATTTTATCGACAAAAAGAGGATGATTTTTTGTGAGATGCCTAAAGTGAATTGCTTATAAAAAGATAATTGTTATAATAAATAAATGTATAAAGAAAAATGTCAGTGACTGGTTTCAAAAATGTATTTCTTTTGATTGTTTCCTTACTTATGAGTAATGAGCATATTTATATCCCATTTACTATTAAAGAATTGGAAATAATCTTAATCATTGAGGGCCACATTAAAAAAACGAAAAACCAGGGGTATATGCATCTTTATAAATGTGCATTTCCTTTATACATACATCACAGCCGTTACCTTTATTCTACTACGCAAATTTTCTTTAAAAAAACAACAGAAAATAAGGCCCAAAATCAGTTTTTAGTTAATGAATTATTCGAAACAATATAATTATTATTCAATAATCTCTAGTACCGGGTGGTACATTGAAATCTGAAAACTTACTAATTCAATAATTAATGAAGGTTGAGTGATTGAAATTAATTCATATTTCGATATATTCAAGCAGAAACAATTAGTTACAAAACAAAACAAACTTCAGTATAAGCCAAAAAAATGACACTAGAACGTTATCGACGAATTTCTATTCGCGGACTCCAAGCAGTTGCACGTCTCCAGGACCACCGTCTACGCCGTTAGCAAGTCTGAAACGTTGGAGTCAAAGAAGGTCTCTCTCAAAAAGGCCAAACTCGACTCGGAGAAGTTAAAGAAAATAGCCCAGGCTAATCCCCTCAAGTCCATGAGGGCCCATGCAAAAGATCTCGAGGTTTCACACCAGAATGTCCAGAGAGCTATCAAAAGAGTGGGTGCAAAAAGCCTTGTGAGGAATGAGAGGCCTATTTTTATAAAGAAACGCATCTCTTCCTTTGCAGGACTCTTTTGAATGAGTCTTTTGAGTTCTTTTGAACTCTTTTTGACACTTTTTTGCTCCCTAAAAACCCTGATACATCCCCCTCGACTTTTGGGTACATATTTAGGAGAATGCCTGCAGTGTTAAGTCGTTCAAACGCCGAGCTCCTCAAAGCCACTGTCAGCGAACACTGGGACGCCATGACAGAGGACTACGTCTGCAGTGGATTCCATGTCTTCCGCATCTCGGAAGCCATCATTGCCGCTAAGGGCGGCTAAATTAATTATTATGAGAGCTCAGATACACATCTATCTTTAGTATTAATTTCGTTGAAATTCTATAGTTCATTAATAAATTATATCTTGTTGAATTTTAAAATTCAAAGAGTTCAGATTTTAATGGACCACTCGGTAATTGTTCACAGCTCAACAAGAGCTAATTAAATTCAACTAATCAACGTTCAGTACACTTATTATGAGAAAAGAAACAAAAAAATTTTTAACAAAATACAATGTGAATTTTTGGGTCAGCGAGGTAAAGCCGTGAATGATATTCTTAGCTCTTTGGTTTTTTGAAGGAATTCAAGTAGTGAATTGTGTTAATATTAGTTACATTAATTATGTTAACTTAATGTTATATTAAATTATGGTTAAGAGAAATATAGTTACAACTACTTAATAGTGTTATTATGTATCCATGTACCTCATTTAAGGGAGGATGAACCGCCCTCAAAAGTAAACTCTACCTCTTATCTCATTTTTTAGCAAAGTATTGCAACCAAAAATGAACATAGAAATATTGACGCCAATAAATTGTATTTAAATATTATGACATAATCTGATGTATTTTTAGATTTTAAATAGAGGTTATATATATTTATATCCATATATTGATAGGTAGGTAATAGAGTTTCATTCTGGTGAAACCAAGATCCTGTTTTCCCGAGATTTCTTGAGATTGTACGCATATACATAAAAAGAATTCAAGGGAATTATTTATTTTACTAGGAAATCCCACATTTAATTATTTCATAGTATAAAATTAATGCTTCAGTTTTTTTGTTTTTTTTTTTGTGAGTAGGATTGGAAATTCCAAAGAACTATCATTGATTTAAATCAAAATATTTTTTAAAATAAGAATCAATTATTTAAATCATACTTCTATAATGTATAAATAAAAAATAACATTTTGATGCCCAATAATTATTTTTTTAATACAGCGTAATTGAAGAAAAATGACCTACTTACACAACTGAAATAATTATTTATTGATTATGAATTAAGTATATTTTGTCCTTATTAACTAAATTTCTTCTGAGTTTACTGAAATAATTTCTACTGTGTTGTAAATTTAAAATATTTGTCGTTTTTAACTTTTTTTTGAGCTTTCTTACACAACCTAAATTATTATTCTTTAATTATAAATTAAATATATTGTCCTTTTAAGTTAAATTTCTTCTGAGTCTAACATATTTTTATGAAATATCCCTATCATGACTGTAAAGTTGATAATATTGTAGAGAAAAACGCGTGTAAGGAGAAGGGGGAAAAAAAGACATATGGTATCATTGTTTAAAATACTGATGTGATTATCATCTACCTGCTTTATTATGATTTTTAAGGGTATAATGAAAGTATTTATTAGCAAAATGTTTAATGAAGATATACTACGTATAATTGACTAAGACGTTTTTTATTCGTTACAGTAGATTTGAAAACGTCACACTCCATGAAATTGTAATTCATTATGAACTTTATTCTCAGAATAGCTAATGAAACGACAAAGTAGAGTATTTCGAAATATATTTGAAGTTCCAGGTTTAAAAAAGAAGGCTTTAATTAAATATAATCTACATACTAAACAATATACCATTATAAATTTATGTTAAATATACAAAATTAAACAATTGAAATCATATAACTAATAACAATAAATTATATATACATACAGAATATTGAAATAATAGATTGATACAAATAATATTTTCTTGTTTTGACATCGGAATCCAGTTAAATATGTCATAACTTTAGGTTGCAAGACACTAGCGAGACGTGGAGTTTAATCAAAAAGATAATCACCCCTCTTCTTCATGTGGAAGTTGCTATATACAATTGTGCACAGGATAGATATATCTCTACCGATGAAATCTAACTAATTATTAATAATAAAGTAAATGTCAAAAGCATAAAATTATACAATAAATATACTAATAAAAAAAATGGTAGAAATAAATCCATCTTAAAGATTTAGAGCAAAAGCTAACTATGTAGTAATATCCGGCGATATTATTTGATATATATTTGATTTGGATGACTCAAAACATTTTTATATGTATTTCTATAAATGACAATCCAGACAGAAGGCGACGGTATTTTAGGCATTTTATTCAGTTCTCTATTGACTATCAGCATCTAATATAATATTAATATTGAATAATAAAGGCGGGAATGATAACGTTCTTGATTGATAGAAAAATATGTATATTATTTAATCAATGATGCCATAAGTATTTCTTCTCTTCTCCTCGCACGCTTTTCTATTCTTTACAAAATTATCACCCTTCATCATGAGTTTATTCATGCAGACATGAATTAAAAAAGAAAAACATTACTTCATCTGAAATTAATTGGTTACAACATATTTTCAATTATGCATCATCCTCGTTGATTGAATTGTGTTCATTCATGGACTTGAAAAGAAAAACAAGTTTTGCTGCCTTCTTTGAACCAATGCGGTTCCTCAGCTTAGAATGTACTAGTCTAAAAGATGAGAAGACTCTTTTTAATCCAGATAACATGGATATGACACTTGATAAACTGTAGAAACAATTTCACTGCCGTGACTGCCTATAAAACCTGTTTGAGATTCCTACCGTTCAGTAGCTGAAATGGTCTAGGTCACATGTTCTGTAAACTTAAATGACTGAAAAAGAGGTGATCTTGCTTGAAACTTCATGATGATAGGAACAAGTGCTGGATATTTCTTATTTGCATATTCCATTGCCATATTCATCTCTTCTTCATTAAGTTCCTTCTCCTGCAGTGAAGGATCAGTCATGTTGGCAAGAAGATGAGCCTTGGTAATAAACTGTTTATACTTTTTTTCTCACCAGTTTTTCCACTTGCTGGTTGTTTTTGAGTTAGTAACATGAATCTTTCCTAGTATTGACTTCTTGATCAATAGTGTATTTGACCCTTTTTACCTGATCTAGAGCCTTAGCTATTGGCTGTAATAGAGTTAATAGCTTCTCAGCAGGGTGTTTGAGTCAAATATTGGATTCCCTCCTCCAGCCAATACCTAAATCCCTTGGAATTTGCTGTTTGGAGTGTCTTGGAGAAGAATATTTGCCGAACTTCTCATCCAAATTTCAATTTTTCTCTTCGCTGCCATCCTGAAAGCGTGGTATGCCATGGACTTGGCCTTCTGATCTGTCAATCTGTTCGCTGGCGTGTCGAGGCTGTTTTTGCTCGTAAAGGATGATATACTGAATAAAAAAATGTAGCTAAATATAGTATTTAAACATATCACAATTTGGCTGTGAGTTTTCTTTTTCAGATTCCATAAAAATCAGGTTTTTTTGTAATTCAGTCATGCTACTGAAAGTTTTGGGTTCCCTCTCTGTTATAACTGCGAGCAATCCCAGTTATTTCAACTAGATGATTAACATAGATTAAATTGTATATTTTTCATTTTTGACGAAAAGGAAAATTCTTGGACTATTTCTTCTTAACTTTGTAGGAAACAAAAAATAAAAAAGCAAAATTTATGAATATAATAGATAATAGTACATAAAATTTTTAATGGAGGCTTATATTTATTTTATCGTACATACTTTGTAGAATAATGAGTATATTTTCTTAAGATACATTTAAGGTCATTATATACGTATAAAGTAGTACTATTAAACAGTTGTTGGATATCTTTATATTTACTCAATTTACCTTATCAAGTTTAACAACTTAATAACATGAATGTTTTTCTTACTTTTAAATGTACAATTTGTCAGAATAATGTAGAATTTTGTAGAACAAGATATTGTTTCGTAAAATTATACTTGGTCAATCCTGTTGTGTTTTTATAAGAGTTTGTAAACATCAACACACATAATATAATTGTGCATAGAGTAAAACCTGAATTAAGCGTTCAGGCAAGGGAAACTGAAGAAAGTTGAAAATAGTGGATAAAAAAACGCAATAAAGGATACAGTTTAGGTCTGGACACTAATTGAACGACATTCCTTCTCTGACTGAGAGAGAGGGAGAGAGAGGGAAAGACAGAAATATGGGAAAAACTCATATTCATTGTATATATACACATATTATTTAGAAAGAGTCTATGCCCGTCTTTGATTTCTGAAGACTCCATATAATTTAAAAAAAGTGATTGTTAAAGGTAGGTTCATCTATGAACCTATGTGGTAGCTATGTAATAATTTGTTTGCTCACTGATCCGGGATTGGAGGGACACGCATAATTAGTGAGAAATTTTTTGTGTTTTTAATGGACTTGTTAAAAAAGCAAGAGCAACCGGAAATCAATATGGTAACCCTGATAATTACAAGAGAGGAGGAAGAGAAGAAAATGAACATGGACTTTAGCAAGAATTACTCCGATGTCGATCCCCAATTCTACCCTGAGTCCAACAAGATTAAGGAAATATTATAAAATATAATATTAAAAAATAACAAAGAAAAAAATGCTTCATAAATTGTTAAAGTGAGCCAAACTATAGGAACAATGATTGGAAAATTCCCATCGATTCAATAAAAAGCAAATTAAATGTTCTACTAAAGTACATATGTTAATATGATGACTAAAGATGAAACTCCAGTGTGGAATGGGCAACATGTTAACTCTGACAATTTGAAGAATGTTTTGCAGGAGAGAAAGAATAAGGCTCATGACGTTTAATTAGATCAGCTCACATTTGCTAGTATTAATTCGATTTCGATCCCCAATTCTACTCTGAGTTCAACAAGGAGTTATAATTATATCTCTGCAACAAATCCTCAGGGTTACGCTCCGACTTTTATGAGCACACACGAACGTTTAAACAGGCTTTTGAATATAATTGAATCTATTTAGAAAAGGATGTTTACTACTCAGAAATTAAATAATAATGACAACTGCTAAGGGAAATAAAATTGGTTCTTTATACTACCAATTACAAATTAACGGGCCAGCTAAAAAACACACCGGATTTACATGTATATGTATCATTCTAAAGTACCCACTAGTGTTGGGGTTCGGTCTGGAAATCCTAGATCGGTCTGAGATTGTTATATTTTTGTTGGACCGAATTAGTTCTGCCTAACAAAAAAATCGGTCTAGACCGATTTTACAGATAAATTGTTTATAACATGACATCATATGTATTTTCAAGTACAATGACGTCATACGAAGTTTAAACAGAGACGGCTCAGATTAATTTTGATACCGGCGTCTCTTATATATATATACAGTATTTGCTCTAGAACTTACCGTGTACTTTTGATATTTTTTTGAAAAAATTAATGACTAAAAAAAAAAATATGGTGATAAATAAAGTGAGAAAAAAACTGGTCTACAAAATCGGTTCACCATGTCAAATAATCATTTTATTAATAACTTGAGTACCTTTGGGAGGGAGCGATGGTACATGTACCCCAGATTTTATCTAACCCCAAAATGTCTCCCCTTATTAAGAACTTATCTTCTTAATATTAGTACATAAATATGTACTTAAATAGGTATACAGGAAGTCTGTTCTTTGTTTAAGTATAGCAACTATTAAAAGTTAAGGTGGGTTACTAGTTTGCACATCCATCATGTGCGTACACTATACACTACATTATATATGTATTTACGAAAAGTTTTATAAAATAATGATCCGTCATTCTGTAAAAAAGAAAAGAAAAACTAAACCAAAGTGTGATATGGTATTGTCAAGGAGACAACTTTGACGAATGTTTGGGAGGAGAGCTTTTCTATGTGAAGTTATATTAGATTAGGTGAAAGCAGGCTGAAAGGAGGAATTAAACACAAATCCCACTCCGTATTTAGAAAGGACATATGCGGTTATTACTCCGATGTTGATCATCATTTTCAACTCTGAACCCAACAAGGACTTAGACTAATAGCCTCTCAACAAATCATTAGTGCCACACTCCATTTTTCAAGAGCACACGCCAGCAGCGCCTGAATGTATTTGCAAGTGGGGAGCCAAATTATATAATGATGACGTCATAGTCATACAACCTTATAATTCTATTATACAAGTATTACACTTAGTACAAAGAAGTGGGGGCTAATAGTCTCTTGGCCCCTATGGTAGACACACTTGAAGTTACTCCATACTTTACATTGTCAACATTTTTTGGACAATTTATTTCATAGAATTTTGGATTTTATAATCTTTAAACATCAACAATTCTCCTTTTGAAAATGAAGAGGTTCTGGAATTTAACATGTGTCTTGTTTTATAGGACTATAAGGCCATGACAAATTATATTTTGAAAGCATGAAAATTACTAACGTGCCAAGGTTAATAGAAATAACTGCCTAGACCATCATGTAATCGGGCTTGCTAGAATTTTCAATTTGATGTATCGTACCGACTGCTGGGCAAGAAATCATATTTTGAGAAAACACGCAACCTCTCATATTCTATGACGTCTATTTTTAAAAGCGTGGTGGAATTCAAACATCAGTCGTACCTGGGTTATGGTATAACCTTGTATTTCTATTAAACTTTGCTAGCGTGCTATTTTCTCTCCCTCAAACTAGGCGAATTTTTAACCAAAGAAACCTCTTAATCTTGAAAAGGAGAATTGTTGAGGTTTGAAGAATATAACATACAAATCTTTTATTATTTAATATGTCGGGGGTGTGTTAATATCTCCCTCGAAAAGAAGAGTTATCGCCTATCTTTGATGTAAATTGTTTTAAAATGTATAATAAAATAAATATTAACAAGGTTCTTAATTCAGTCGTACCATATGTCTCGCTCTTCCTTCTCCTCTCCCTCTTACGAAAATCCCATCCCTAATGATGGATAGATGTTATAGTCCACATCTATTTGTTACTATTTCCATATTTGCAACAAAATAATTCATGGAGTGTCGCTTTAATTTCATGCTTTGTTGTGCAATGATGAAAAATTATATATAGGTGCAAAAGATTCCTTTGTTTTTGTGTCTATTGTCATATGAACTCATCAAAAAATGCGTACAAAAATGATAAGGATCGCTCTAAAATATTGTGTTTCCATAAATAGTACATTCTACATAATATTTTGTAGAGGTGTAAATAGGGAAATCAATCTAATTATAGACCACTTAATCCGTTATATCAAAATATATTTTGTCATTGCATATTTTGAACATATTTGATGTTTTTATCATGATTAATGACGTTCTTTTTGTTGAATCGCTCAACCCCTCTTCTTTCAAAAAAAGATAGACAAAACATTGAAAACCTTTTAGCAGTTAGCCTATTCTTTCCAATTACTATTGAACCATTTCAATCACATCAAGGCTTACAGGTTAGACCGTTATGTAATCCTGCTTGCTGGAATTTTCATTTTGTTGCATCGTACCGAATATTACATTGATATTAATTACTTTAGCACGAACACGTTATCTTTTTAGATCCTAGAAAATCAATTTAAAAAAAAAGGACATTTCATGAATTGATAAAAAAAGTCATCCAGACTCTTGAACAGGATATAAAAAGAAGACATGTCCTGGCAAATGAAGACAGTTGGTCACTCAAGACAATTATTTTCCCTTCCACTTTAAAAACGGTGCCTTTAGAATGAGTTGTATAAACGTTTGAAGGGAAGTTTAGTAGGCATTTATCCACCTACTATCAAGTCCTACAAGCCTAGATACTCATCATGAATTATCCAAATCAAGTTCCTCTTGATATAATAATACATTTTATTATTTTTTTTAATGATGTCGTTATTAATTATATTTTGAATTGGATCACAGTGCATTTTTGAATACATATGAGTCTATACACAATATATGTACATAGGTGTGGTACAAGTTAAATTATAATTAATAATGGAAATTGCAATATCATCATTGTATATTAACAAAAAAAAAAAAAAAAAAAAAGTGAAAGATTATCTTCTTCCTTTTTTCAAATTATACTGATATGATATTTTAAATTAAATTTGACGTCACTTGAATTGAATTCACATTTAATTAATGCCTTATGATGGGGAGACCCACAGAGGCAAACCTTTTTCTATCCAAATAGCTACCTACACCCTAAAAATTTATACAGTCAAACTTGATCTAACTGCCACTTGTTTTAAACCTGTCACTTCAACAAGTGGCCTTATCCAGTGATGAAATTGCTACGAAATAGGAAACATGGCTTAAGAGATAACCTGCACTAAGCGGCCCCTTCTTCATATTTGTTGCCTGATTGGATGATATAGGTTTGACTGTATAGGAGTGTCTCCAGAGGCTGTAGCCCCCCTCATTTAGAATTTTTGCATTTTACTCAATTATGCAGTATAGCAAAAAAATTAATTATACAAATTTTTTTCTGCCAAATTAAAATTTCTGTGAATAGCTATGGATTTTTGAAATTTTTTCTAAAAAATTTAATGTTTTGTGAATACTTATTGATTTTTGTTTTCTTTTTAAAAAAATCCAATCAACAAGCTCCACCATCCCCCACCACAATATATGTATATGTACCGGTAGCTTCATAAATACGCGGACTAATTTTTAAACGCTTATATCTCGAGGTTCCGTGACTGGAAATAAAAAAATCCAGCACAAGTAACTCGTTAAATCTTTTGGCTTTGTTTTGGTTTTTCTTACTCGCATCAAACAAAGTCGTTTACGATGAATGACGAGGCCAAATGTCATATGGTTGCCACTCCCCTCCACGCCGGTAGGTATATCTACTTGGAGATTTTGAATGAAAAGGTCCTTCCATAGGCCCTCAAGATCTCTAATGGGGCCCCTTTATCTTCCAGCAGGATGGGGCACCTGCCCATACCTCTGGAATGACTCAGGATTGGCTCGCTGCCAACATGCCATTTTGGAACAAAAACATTTGGCCACCTCAATCACCTGATTTGAATCCCCTTGACTACAGTGTGTGGTGGCAAATTGAGAAGAAGGCCTGTGCTACCCATCACCCGATTTTGCACTCATTGAAGACCAGCGTCAATGAGCAATGGGCAGCCATGGAAGACCATTACATCATCAATGTGTGCAAGGCCTTCCTCGGGCGCTTGGAGGGTGTCATAGGAGCTGATGGCGGTTATATTCAGTAATTATATTAAATTTTATACCAGAATAAATTCTCTATTTTATAATTCTCAAAAAAAAAAATACGTCATACGAATTTTATTACACATTTAATTATTTGCCACAAATAGTCTGCGTATTTATGCAACTGCCGGTATATATATAATCCTACGGACGCCCCTGCTGTATTACAATTGGGCATGAGGGTTGTTTGGTTATTAGTAGAGATGGGATTTTTGTAAGAGAGCTAAGAGAAGGAGGAATAATTAGTGATGTGCCATGAGCAAAACTCGTAAATTGGTACTCGAGTTTTATGAAGTAAAAAAAAAAAGACTCACAAAACTCTAATATATAGAAGTATTTTCTTAATATTTTCTTAATTTTCTCAATTAATTTGACTATTTTCAATGAGATTTCCTCTCCCTCTTTGGTCCGAGAAACGCTGAGTACACTTTTGCTGGTGAATATATATTTAAGATATTGTAATGCTCAAAAAACAAAACAAAATCTTTAATTACAACTATATTGATAATATTCATAATGCTTAAAGAAGTATCGATAATTATTAAGAAAATAATTGACACAAATAAGTGTTATATTCAAGTTTTTAGTGCCTTTTAATTGACATGTGTGCGGAATAATAGCAAAGCATGAAGGGTTTCATCTTCTTGTCGATTGCGAAGCATAGTTGAAAAATATTCAAGTCCCCGGTTTGGACAAACAAAGCCTTAGCTTTGTCAACTATTTTGTTAATGAATAATAAATTATAATTTACTTTAGTAGCGGTTTACCATGTGAAGAGATTGGAATCTCTTTCAGGAATTTTTTAAATAGCTTCTTCTATTAGAACCAAGGCTTCTAAAAATTATTCAAGTAGTTTTCTTCTTCATCCCTTTCGTCTAAATCCTCTTTGGTCTTATTTTCATCATCCTTGAAAAAAATTATACTTTCTGTTAGAATAACAATGAAAAAGTATGCTTTTTTGCTTCTTTTTTTTTTTTTTAACTGAATTTTGGTAAGAGTCAAAAGAGTTTCACATCCAAGCAATTCATTTCATAAAGATCTCTTTTAGTGTTGTTTATTTGGTTGACATATTTTTTAATCACTTTTGTGTTCTTCATAAATGTTTCGTCCATACCTATGTTGATTTCTAGCTTTTTTATACATATTAATTGAGTCCGGTTTTGTTGGAGTCTTTAGCCATTAAAATTTTGCCACAATACTTGCCTTTGTCCTGCTATATTTACCTATTTTGAGTAAAATGATCCCACTTTGCTATAATGAGTATTGTGCACATCCACAAAGTCCGACATTTTGCTTAGAACTGAGCGCCAATTGGATGAAACCATTATTTGAATTAGATTATAATCAAGTTAGGGAACCTTATTATAGATTGAGGATAACTACAGTACTAGAGATAAATACTTAAGTGGATAAATTTCCTGGGAATTAGAAAAAGATTTTCTGGAATGGATGGATTCCTTAAAATAATGAAATTGTTCCTTCAAAATAGCTGTAATATGTGCTACAAATTTCCTCATATTTCTTCGATATTATTACAAATTTATATTCAAATTTTCCTAGATCATTCCTGGGAATCAACAATAGCTGTAATATGTGCTACAAATTTCCTCATATTTCTTCGATATTATTACAAAATTTATACTAACATACACATCCTAATATAAATTGAAATTTGATAATTCAACAGTACAGATGGGCTTCTGGTATTTTTTTAGAACTGGCTTTTTAGAGGTTAAAACAAAAGTTAATATTTGAAACTCCATAGGATTTTGGAGTTAGAATTTTAATCGTGAATCCAATACCAGAGGAATCCATGGAACAGATATAATGTAATGACACCAGCAGGGGCGTTTAATAAACAAATTTATTTTTGTTTTTTGCTAGAAAATTTTATTTTTCTATTTATTTTTTTTCAAAAAAAATTAATTTAATTATGAATAGCTATGGATTTTTGAAAATTTTCTCCAAAAAAGTTAATATTTGAAATGTAATTTTTTTAATTTTTTGTGAACAGCTGGATATTTTTTTTGCATTTAGTAAATTTATTTATTTGGATTTTTGAAATATTAAATTTTTTGAGAACAGTAATGGATTTTTGAAATTTGTTTCCTAAAAAGTTATTATTTGAAATGTATATTTTACAATCTTTTGTGAACAGCTGGATATTTTTTAAATTTTTTTGCAAAAAAATTTATTAAATGAAATATATTTATAGCTTCATTTTGTGTGGTTTTTTTGAAATATTGAATTTTTGAGAGTAGCTATGGGTTTTTGAAATTTTTTTCAATTAAATTAAGTATCCCAATTTTATTTTTGAAATTTTTTTCCAAAAATTTGATTTTTTAATTCATCATTCAGAGCAAGACGTTAACACCAAATCAAAACTTTTATTTCTCTCTACGTTTTGCCCATGACGATATCATATTATATTATATGTTTCTCTTTTTAATTTATTTTTCTAAGTACTAAAATGCCTATAGTCTTAATAGGACATGTTCAAACTAAAAATAATATATATTATCCACCAGGGGTTATGACAGCCTGTAATTGGAGACATACCATAAATTTTACACAGTGAGTGATATCGTAACCGGTTATTTCATTCCCAGTAAATTTATACACCGTAAAATTCATGCCCGGATTTTTCCCACTTTAATATTTAATGACGTCATACTGTCAAAACTAGTTAGTAGTATTTAAGTATGTAGAGAGGCCCGGAGAGTCGGCACTGTAGATCACTTTTTATAACTTGTGATGGATGGGAAAGGAATATGAAGGATTTATGGGGTTTATCGATTAGAAATGACGTCATCATAAGTCGTTAATAGTAAGTAGGAATGGAATCCCGATCCATGGATATTGTTCATAACTTGGGAAGTAGCAGTAAATGACGTCATTACTCTTCCACTATTCCCTCATATCAATTTCGTCCTACCCTTTTCTCTTCTCACACTTCACATCTACGTAAATAATAAGCAAGTTTGCTTAAGCCCCTCACAATCTTCTCCAGAATCACTTACACTCACCTACGTTAAGTTTATCTCTGTATTGAAACCCGATGACGTCACTAAATATCCATCTTTAAAGTGGGAATGAAATGTTCGGGAATGAATTTTACAGGGTATGAATTGTCTGGGAATGAAAAGACAAGGAATGAAAGGGCCCAGCACCGAGTATGTGAATGATATTTCTATATTTTATATATAAAAATATTATCATTCAGAAAGTTGTATTATTTTGCTGCAAGACGACGGCACTCCCTAAATTAAGAAAACGACTCTCATGCCTAGAGTTGAGTAGTTTTGCGTATGAAAAAACTACCTCTAGAAATTGGAAAAGGAAAAACGGTTGTTGCATGGACTCTTTTTAATCGTTATGTCGTGTTTTTAACTTCTCTCTCGGACGTAACCATTCTAGCCTATCTTTAGTGTAAATTGTTTAGAAAATGCATACTAAATAAATATATAATTATAGCAGTAATTCATTTTCTACTTCCAAAATCATATAACAGGCTGCTGATATTAACAAAGGTCTTAACTCAGTAGTACCATATGTATCGCTCCCGCCTTCTCCTCGCTCTCTTTTTTTCGTTACAAACTACTCACCCCCCCCCTTAAAAAGAAACATTTAAAAGTACAGAATGATCAACTAACCAATGTGAATAGTGATGATTAGTATGACCTTTAAACCTTGGAGGAATGGGTCAAGGGCCAATCTACTTTTTGAAAGAATTTAACAAAGAAAAGTTGATTGATAATGTGGCATCAATAAATCTATGACGTAATTTTCATAAAGTTGGCTTCATCACATAACTTTTGAATTGGTTTCCAACGCCCCTGATTATAAATGAGAGCTCAAGAAATTAAATATTGTGTGTTCCATATAATGTACATTCTGTTCCAAGAGTACTGTGAATTGTTAATTTAATTTTTATTTGTTTAAATTTTTTTTTGGGTCGGCAGCACTATCTTTCATTATAATGCCAAGTTGGAGCGCGATCTGTAGATCAGTTTGCTTGTAAAAGATGGTTCAGCCAGTCTGCCTCAATAGTGCTCCACTATTTTTACATTGAATGAAATTGTTGAACAAAGAGTTTGCTTAAATTTTGTGTTGTGAACGAAATTTTATGTGCTGAGGCTTTGAAAAAGTTATAAAAAGAATTTTGTGAATCAGTTTTATAATAAAAATCTGTGGTTATGAGTGGTACCTTCGTCCTCACCGACCGGTATTGACAAACGGTCAATAAAGAGTACTATTTGGGCGTACTAAGGCGTTTGCATAAGAAAGTTCGCCATCAAAAATGACCAGAACTATGGAGAAAAAAATCCTGGGTTTTACAGGACGATAACGCGCCATCGACAAGAGCTACGATTGTGAGCAAATTCAAAGCCATACACGCAATAAATACCATCAAATCAACCACCATATTCCTCTGATTTAGATCCGTGTTACTTTTTTTCCCCGCAAACTTAAATTGCCACTCCGTGGAACCTGTTTTGAGTCTATTGAATCCTTAAAGCAAAATTCGAGGAAGGAGCTATAGATCATGCCAAAAAGTGTCTATAAAAATGTTTCGATGACTTGAAAAAAACATTGACATTTGTGTATTGCATCCAATGGAGATTACTTTGAAGGGAACAAAAAATTTTTTAATAATTAAATGTGAAATTTGTGTTTTATTTAATAAATATCGGTACTTTTTTGACAGAATGTATGTATGTATAGATATACAATATACATAAATATATATTTGCATAGGGATTTAACTATTTTTAAAGCAATATGTAGCATGTGTACGGAGCATGCGTATAAAAAAACTGCTTAGTCATGATCAGAGATTATTGCCATTTAGTATTTGTTCACAATATTATATAAACATTTGATCGAGAGTAGATTTGATGGAATTTGATGACACTCAAGATATCTATTAGGATTTCACATTTACCATGATTTTTTTTTTAAATTTCAGGATCTTGGATAAATATATATATTATATTATCTTAATTTTTTGTATAACTTGTTCAATTTGAAGAAGAAAATATAGTTTTTAAGATAGACTTCAATTTTATTTTCTTCATTTGTATCGTTAAAGTTATATTATAAAAAAACATTTGGGTGCTTCATTGGTCATCGATTTATTATCGATGTATAAATCTCAAGTTGTTAAAACTTTAAGCTGCAACGAATTTGAACGGAGGTTAGTTTGTTTATTAGTCAGCAGGATTAGAGCAAAAGTTACAGATCGATTTTAATCAAACTTTATAATAAGATTATATGTGATCACAGAAATAGGCCATTGAATACCTAATACCTGATGTCTATTAAATTACTAAAAATATTTTTTTAGTAAAAAATAATTCTTAATTGATACATTACTTTAATTAATATTTATATATTATTAATTATACACATATAGGTCTTGTGCTAAGGGCTTTTAAAGAGGAGGACAAGAACCAATATTTATTTTTTATATACACAAGTGGAATTAAGGATTTAATCCAAACAAGTTGATTATAAGTTTGAAATTTTATTTTATAAGAGTAGCATCATTTTCATATTGTTAATGATCAAAAGAAAATTATCAAGGTATTAAATTTTCTAGTAAAATAATAAAAAAAAAAAAAAAACATATTGGGGGGCAGACCTTCAAGCCTACCCCCTACGAACGTCCCTGTCCATTGTCGCGTTGTTTTGTCGATATATCGCAACCAATCATACAGCATATGATACACTTCGAAACAATTTTTCTTAATAACCCAACATCGATTGTAAATAATAATGGCTTGATGGAGTTTTAATTACAGACACCAGGAGAAAGACTTCATAAAATTGTGCTTTAAACCCCCAAGTATTCCCACTCCTCATTTCTTCTTGGAGCATGATTTATTTTGGCAAAGGCTATTTTTCTCCTTATATCGAGAATCAATTACATTAAGATTGATATGTTTTCCCTCAATATCAATCACATGTGAAATGAATGTACATAGATCTTGGACTAAATACAATTATATTTTATTATTTACTACCATTAATTTCACTTCACAAATTGATTTTCTTTAAAATAATGACTACGTGGATAAAAATGGGAGGATGAATAAATAACCTTTTTGTGTTTTTAAGGAAACATGTTTGGTTTTTGACCCACTTGTCCATCAGAGAAATGCATAAATTAAACAAAGAAACGAATATTAGAATTTGTTTGGAAATAAAAGCAGAGTGGAAACTTCTTATAAAAATATCATGGTGATTAAGATACATAAGATTTCAATAAAGAAAATTTAGTTTTCTTTGTCTTTGGTAATATTTTCCATTCATTTAAAAAAATCCACTAGTTGTCTGGAAATAAGAATCTTGAAAAACGAAATACTATTAGATTTGATGGAATTGTCAATAATCTACACTGTGCAGCTGTTGTTTAATAACAAGCTTTAAGCGTCTGCAACATCAGTCAGGGACGTCCGCAGGATTAAACTTCTTTTTTTTTTTTTGGGGGGGGACTTATTTTTTTTTTTGGAAAAAAATTCAGATATAGTTCCAATTCACAAAAAAAATAAAATTATAAGAGTTATATTTAAAAAATTAAATTTTTGGATAAAATTTTAAGAATTAAATTTCATATATTAATTTTTTTTGAAAAAAATTTAAAATATCCATAGCTATTCATAGAAAATTAAAAAATAGCACCGATCAACGAAGTATTTATTCCACAATGTATCCTTGTTCCAATCCTCGCTTGACGAGACAATGTTGAGATTGCAACCTTCTTAAACCTGAACAGTTCCTTTATCTAGAGTGTCAAGAAGAAACTGAAAGCCTCTGTAGTTGATCATGACTCTTTTCCATGCCACACAGCAAAGAAAACGGTAACCAGGTGGTCATAATTTATTTTTTGAGTTTGTTGGACCCAGTGTTTGACCTCCAAGCTCACTGGACCTCATCTACTACTTAGTGTGGGGCGAATTGATCAAAACAACAACTGATCCTCCTGACGTTATTGACGCCAAAGGCGATTATGTTGAACTATAAAATTTTTGTCAATTTAGATTGGCGTTACTTTTAATTAAAATCGGATAATTAGTTTAGGCGAAAATCAATTTTTTTTTGTTTGTTGTTAAATAGAGGTTGCACCCTGTAAATATTTGGAATAGGAATGTGAAAAAAAAAGATGATTCTTCTATTCCTTTTTTCACCCAATCCCTTCTTTTATGTTCTCCTCATATGGGAATATCAATCTGCGTGATTATTCCAGGTCTCTAGAATTCCACAGGGTAGCTTACCTTTTTCTTCATACTATGTGGGCATGTCTTAAAAACACACACACACACAAAAAGGAAATACTTTTTTGTTACAAGTTCAAACGTGTAACTATTTACATTCACTCAGAGGGGCGGGGATAGACTGAAAATGGAATACCGTTTCAAGGGAATAGAACATGGATTTGCTTTCTTCATTCTCAAGTTATTAAAATAATAAATTTGACTAATTATGATTCACATTTATACATAAAATCATGTTCAAACATTTGTTGCAAATAATACTAACTTGAATATTGAATAATTTCCCTTAAAAACAAAAATCGGGAAGGATAAAAAATCTGCAGTTTTTTTGCATCTCTAAAATATAATATAGATTGGCCTATAAACTCGTTTGTCCCCGGATTCAATCAGTTTGGTCTTTCTAAATGTATTTAGGTCAATTATTTCAATGACCCTATTAGTGATTTGGGTGATCATATTTTAGGGGCGTCTGCATGATTATATATATTTTTTGCTTGTTTGGAAGAGGGCTTGGTTTTTGCATTTTTTTCTTGAAAAAAAACTAAAAATTAAAATATTTTGGTTAAAAATTTCAAAAATTAAACTTCAAGGATTATATATTTTGGGGAAAAAAAATTTTTTTTTTAGAAAGAAACACAAATGGTAAATTTTTTTTGGGTAAAAATTTCAAAAATTTACAAAAATATTCACAACTAACCAAATTTTTTTGCAAAAAAATTTCAAAAATTAAAATTTTTGTAGGAAAATTAAATTATCCAAAGCTGTTGACAAAAAAAAAATATTTTTTGGGAAAAAGTTTCAAATGTTAAATTTCAAGTATCTTTTTAATTTTTTGCTTCAAAAATCCATAGATGCACACAAATAATTTAATTTTTAGGAAAATCCACAGCTGTTGACAAAAAAAAAAAAATTTTTGGAAAAAAATTTCAAATGTTAAATTTCAAGTATTATATTTTTATATTATTTTTTATAATTAAATTTTTTGGAAAAACCACAGCTGTTCATAAAAAAAATAATTTTTTTGAAAGAAATTGGGAATCGAAATCGGAGTAATTTTTAGCAAATGTCCTTGTTTAAATCCTTTTCTCCTTCCTCTTTTGTCACAGCTAATTTTAGCTGATCTAATAAAACGTCATGATCATTATTATTTCTCTCCTCTAAAACATTATTTAAATCAGGTGTCGGCAACCTATGGCAGCGTACCACTGCTGGCATGCTGAGGCATATTGACTGGCACGCGTAAATTAGAAAATATTTACGTAGATTGTGTGTGTTTTTTTACCATTATTGTTGATTGTGGGACACACATTGATTAGAACTTTTGTAGTTGGTACTCCATGTCTCAAAGGTTGCCTACCCTTGGTTACAATTGTCAGGGTTACCATGTTGATTTGTCGGGTTTTTTTAACATGTTCATTCTACACACGATTTTCACGTTTGATCATATGTACTTAATTAGAGCATTTCAGGTGATTTTTATTGCATCTGTGGGAATTTTCCAATCATTGTCGTTATAGTTGTGCTCAAACTAACTTTGTACAATTTATGAAGCTTTTTTTCCTTGTTATTTTTTAATATTTGCTCAATCTCTGCTCATATTACATATGTTTGTAAATATCAAATATTTGACTTGTTCATTCAAGAGACAAACACTTTCATTTTTAGGGCTGAATCATTCCACACCAACATCAAATATTAATAAAATACATATCTAGTTAAATAATATAAAATTTTTCTTATTTATAGAAAGTACATTTGTGCTATGTCAACACAAAAAGAATCTGAAGTAAATATCAAGAAACGGAAAAATCCTCAACATACATATTTAGTTCATAATATTTCATGAGTTTATTTCGTTTAAATATGGACTTTATTTTCAAACTTCTAGGATAAGATGAAAATATCAATATACTAGACTTTGAAAAAGGTTTTTTTATTAGTTTTTGTGTATTACTAAAAAAAAAAAATAAAGTAACAGTAAATTAAATTTTTCGGAAAAAATTCAAAAATTAAATTTCAAATATAAAATTAAAAAAAAACAGCAAATATTTGATTTTCAGGAATTCTTTTTTCAAAAATTCATAGCTATTCACAGAAAATAAATATTTTTGAAAAAAATTTTGAAGAATAACATTTTTTGAAAAAAACTTCAAGTATTTAATTCATAGGAAAAAAATTCGAAATCCATAGATATTCACAGAGAATTAGATTTATAGAAAAAAAATTAAATTAAAAAAAAACATTTCAAATATAGAAAAGAAAAATTCAGATATTAAATTTTTACAAAAAAAAAATTGTAGTAAAATGCAAAAAAAAAAAATTTTTTGTGGGCGACAGCCGAACCAACCACCCCCTTGTGGAGCCCCTGAATTAAGAGATCATCTCGGGGGTCGCACAAACGAAACATTGCTTTAATTTTATTTTGACATTAAAATATATATACATGATATAAGTCATTGACGCTTGAATATTGACTCTAATTTGCTGGTGAAGTCTGAGTAATCTTTTTGAACTTAGTTTGAGACTGGTTGCAGCAATCCTCATTATTGGATCCAAGTGTTCATGCGTGAGTTTAATACGATCATTATTTTTCACCACATTCATCTCAGTCAAAACAGACTGGCACATCCATGTCGATCCAAACATTCCACAAACACAAAGAGCCAATTGTATTAGAACCTCAAATCCTAAAGCATTCCAATTCATAATTCTTCAATAGAAGATGATGATTTGAACTTGTTACATCATTTGATTTCAGGTCAATCGACTCGAGTTGTGGTACAGAAACATTTGCAGTTTTTACAAATGAATGACTTTGCCCATTCCATACGTTATTGGACATATTTGAAATGGGTACTTAGCCAGTTGAAATTCAACATCACAGTTACAAAAATTTGGAAAGCTTTCATCAAATGATCTGACCTCTGTAGCAAATTTATATCAATTTTTAAGCGGCATAAAATTTAATTTTCTGTAAATATCTATAAATTATCGAATTTTTTTTCCCAAACATTTAATACTTGAAAATATTTTTTCAAAAAATTTAATTTTTTGGAAACAGTTTTAGATTTTGAAACTTTTTTTGGATTTAAAAAAAAAAAAATAATAATAATATCATTGTTTAATTTTTTTAAACCAAGCCCCCTTCCAAAAAAAAAAAATATATATATACCGGTAGTTGTATAAATACGCGGACTAATTTTTAAACGCTTATATCTCGAGGTTCCGTGACTGGAAATAAAAAAATCCACCACAAGTAACTCGGTAAATCTTTTGGCTTTGTTTTTGTTTTTCTTACTCGCATCAAACAAAGTCCTTTACGATGAATGACGAGGCCAAACGTCATATGGTTGCCACTCTTAATCAGACTTAAATCAGAGGCCTACTTGGAGATTTTGAAGGACAAGGTCCTTCCATGGACCCTCAAGATCTCTAATGGGGCACCTTTATCTTCCATCAGGATGGGGCACCTGCTCATACCTCTGGAATGACTCAGGATTGGTTCGCTGCCAACATGCCATTTTGGAACCAAAACATTTGGCCACCTCAATCACCTGATTTGAATCCCCTTGACTACAGTGTGTGGTGGCAAATTAAGAAGAAGGCCTGTGCTACCCGTCACCCGAATTTGCACTCATTGAAGGCCAGCGTCAATGAGCAGGCATGTAAGACCATTACATCATCAATGTGTGCAAGGCCTTCCGTGGTCGCTTGGAGGGTGTCATAGCAGCTGATGGCGGTTATATTCAGTCATTATATTAAATTTCATACCAGAATAAATTCTCTATTATATAATTCTCAAAAAAATACGTCCTACGAATTTTATTACACATTTAATTATTTGCCACAAATAGTCTGCGTATTTATGCAACTACCGGTATAATCCTGCGAACGCCTTAACCACATTTGGTCTAATTTAACTTTTTACTCATAGGGGAATTTTTTTTAACAACAGTACGTATTTACAAAAATACTTAATACAAAATTATTAAGTAGTTGTCTTTGCATTTACCCCCAGGCATTTCTTTCCCATTTTACGATGCATCTTTTGAAACTATATATATTGCAAGAGCCCCCTGGCTGAGAGGCCATTTTATTTTCACCTAGTATGGAGGGGATGACTCACCTTTCCCTCCTTATTTTTTTTCTCCTTAAAAATTAAATATAAGGAGGTCATTTTTAATGGTTATGTATTGTATATGTTTAGTAATATTGGGGTTTATTTTTAGTTCTAACTCGTACAAGCAAGCCATAATTTGTACCTACCATTGGGGACAATGTACAAAGTACGTGTTCAAACAGAAAGGGTTTATGAAATACTTTGTTCATGACGAGTGCTGTATTATCTACTTATCCTTGTAGAAAATATGACCTACCAGTATGAAAAATGATAGAAACAGTAAATCAACATGGTAACCCTGAGAATTTGAAGGACATTTGAGAGAAAAACAGCTATACCTATTATTTTTTAGGGTGATAGTTTTTTTTTCCACATGTCTTCCTTATAGTTTATAAAAGTTAAAATATACTAAAAGTGAGTCATTTTCTTTTATTGTTTCAAAAAAATCAATTTTGTATTAAAAATATTCTCTTCTCTAGGTCAGTTTGATGTTGTCACTTAAGGGCAAAAAATAAATAAAAAAATAACTTGGACAAAAAACTGTCAAGTAAGGATGATGATATGTTGATGCATTGACGACCCTACAGTCTTCAACCTACATACATAATATACTATAATTAGTGCAATAATACTTTACATATTTTCATTTTTATTTTTAGAGAAAAAAGATGTAACTTCAACGCATTTTACATCGCTGTTTGCGCGGCATAAGGTTAGATTCGTCTCCAGATGAGGGGAGATCTTTTCAAATAGATTCAGATATCATTTTTTCACATCCTATGTATGATATTTCTTTTTCATTATCTTTCATTATAATGAAGAGATCATTATTAATTATTTCAGAAATGCAAATAATAAAATATATATGTGGTCCGTCAAGACAAAAAGTAAGCTACATGGATTTCTATAGCTGTAAAAAATATGACGTTAGGCGAGAATGATATCTTTGTGGTTACAACCTCCTTTATTTTCGAGGAAGGGACATAGTTCATTGTTGCTTAGAAACACGGCGGTGGTGGAGTTTAAATTACCCTAGAGCCCAGCACTTCAGCTAAACAACCTGAGACCCAGGGTGTATTTTGGGATATTAGAAGGGTTGTTTGATCCTCAAGAAAACACTGAGATATAAATTTAACTTGCTTTGGGCCCAGCAGTTCACCTACACAACCTGTGGATCAGGGCGTATTATAGAATAATAGAAGGGATTCTTGGTCCTTAGAAACGCAACGGCAGTGGAGTTTCAACTGAGTTAGGGTACATCACTTCCCATGTACAACCTGAGGATTGTGTTGTATTTTGGAGTATTAGAAGGGTTCCTTGATGCTCAGGGAAGCGCCGTAAGTTTAATTTAACTTGCTTTAGGCCCAGCAGTTCCCCTACACAACCTGTGGACCAGGGTGTTTTATATCATATTACAAGGGTTCTATTCCTGCATGTTTCTTCATCATTCAATAGTTTTATCGTCCGAATATAATATAAATTTGAACGAAAATTGCAGATGATAATATTGTCTTACAATTAAATTACTCAAATCGTATTGCTTACAAGGATGTTGCTTCAGGATGATTCTACCCACAACGATTTTGTCTCAGAGTGAATATGTACACAACGATAGTACCCCAACGATTTTGTCTGCAAGCTTTTTACCACAATCATTTTACGGGTCTCCCCTTTACAAGAAACAAAGTAGGATTTGTGTTTATTTCCTTAATGTCACAATTTTATAAAACGTTAAACAACTTTACCCCTCTCCTTTCAAACATTATTGAAATCCTTGTTTACTTCTATTAATTTGTAAACAAAACGTCAAAGAATGGCGTTGTCTTGCGGAAGAATAATATAACTCCTTGAATGTTTATATTATTAAATATATGTGTATATAAAAATTCTTTGCAGCCACTGTTACGGAAGGACTGTCACACCAGTTTACACATAATATATATTTATTCAGTTTGCCTCATTGTCAGGGTTGCCAATTTTATTTTCGTTTTTTTCCACATATTTTTTTTTTTTTACAAATCTAATGATATCCCCCAAAATTGAGTTGGAATCTCATATATTGTATATTCTTTGCCGAATAATTATCCTCAGTTTGTGTCAACTGTGACCTATTTTTGTTTGAGTAAATCTTCATCTTAAAAAAAAAAGAAGAAAAAAAAAACGAAACATATTTCCTGATTTTCTTGACTTTCACTCAAGATTATTTTGTATTAACTCACAAGGTGATAGTCGGAGATGAAAAAATAAATTAAACTTTTGATTATGGCGTCTAAGGCAACGTCTAGGTATTATTAATAGATTACAATATTGCGTAGATGTGCCTTTTTTGTACATACAAGTAAGTTTGATTTTTACCTGTGTGTACGTGTTTATTATGTAGATAATTATTCATGAATAACTATGGCGTGCAAAAATATCGTCCTTTTTGAAGCCCATCATAAAGTTGTACATATGTCATTGATATTTTTTCCCTGATAATTTTCGGGAATTAATGAAAATAAATGATTTTATGGGAAGTGAAATATTTATGAATAAATTCAAAAATACAAATGAATTAAGATAATTAAACATGACATGAGATAAATGATGATTAACACAAAACGTAAATGCTAAATATATCCGCAACTTGTGTTTACAAAGAAATCACTCAACTTTGATATATTATTTATATTACATATTTATAAATTAATCATTAATTAATGGTTTCTCATTTCCAACGAAATGCCCATTAGTAAATAATAAATACTGGGAATTGAAAGTATTTATATTACATTAGAAAAGAAAAATCACACTATTAGTCTTATACATATATTCTCCATCCTCAATTTTCTGAGCCGTCCAGAGGGAGTGGGCTGGAGGGGCTTAATCCCTTCCAAAATTATAATTTTTTGCTTTTTACAGGAAAATTAAATATTTGAAATTTTTTCTAATTTATTTTTATTTTTAGTGAATAGCGAGGAATTTTGCAATTTTTTTTGATTTTTAATTTAATTTTTTTGTACATAGCAATGGATTTTTGAAAATTGCTTCAAAAATTTAAAAATTTTATTTTTAACGAATTGCTGAAGATTTTTGATACAAATTTAATTTTTTAATTCTTTTTTTCAAAAGTTTTATATTTAAAATTTAATTTTTGAAATTTTTTTTCAAAAAATAAAATTATTGAAAATTTAATATTTGCAATTTAATTTTGGAATTTTTATTTCGAAAAATTTAATTTTTTGTAAATAGCTGTGGGTTCATGAAATTTTTATCCAAAAACTTTAATGATTGAAATTTTTTTCAAAAAATTCAATTCTTGTGTAAAGTTAAAAATGTTTTTTTTTAAATTCAACTTTTTGAAAATAACTGTAGATTTATGAGTTTTTTTTTATTAATTTAATAATCAAAAAATTTTCAAAAAATTTTATATATATGAATATTAATTTTTCTTTTTTTTCAAAAAAAACAAACCAAAGCGCTTCCCTCCTGTTTTTTTATTATAAATTTGGTTTTTAGAGAGCACGGTTTTCCTTTTTTAGGATTCTGTAAACCGATCCAACCCTTTATAAAGTAATTAAATAGTCATTTTTAGTAGATTAATATAATTCAATGAATCTTATAGGATAGAATATTTTATTAAAAAAAATTCAACTATTAAACTTTTTAGAGAAAAATTTAAAAATCCATACATATTCACAAAAAAATTAGATTTTTTGGATAATAAGTTCAAATATTAATTTTTTTGCTCTGTTGCCTAATTTGCCTGAATGACGAAATAATTGTATAATTAAAAGGAAAAAAAATCCTTAATTGGGGAAGGGGGCTACCGCCCCTCCAGCTTACACCCTACGAACGCCCCTGCTAATTAGGAGCTAGAGAGGACAGTAAATTGACAGCTGACAAAAAATTACAGAGGACATATTGGTGCTTCATGGATACTTACCCATTACTAAGGTTAATAGAAATACAAGGTTAAACCATTATGTAATCGGGCATGCTAGAATTTTCAATCTAATGTATTGTACCGACTGCTGGGCAAGACAGGCAGATTTTGACAAACACACAACCAATCATAGTCTATGACGTCATATTACTAGAATTTTAAATTTGATGTATCGCACTGATGGTTGAGCAAGGAAGACAGATTTTAACAAAACACGCAATCACTCATATCTATGAGATCAATATAAAAAAGCGTGATCGATGTCATTCATCCGTCGTACATCCGTTATGGTACAATCTTGTACTTCTATTAACCTTGCCCAGTACCATTGTGTGCTATGATCTATTTGCTAAATTTATATGAAGAATAGACATACAGTTGGAAAAGGTTGGGAAACTATTGATCAACTGATTTTTGAACTTTTTTTATTTTTTGTAGTAAAAAAAAAAAAAGGTCTACAGATTCAATTTAGAGATAACATCTAGTAGTATCAAGACGTTACCTTTCTTGTATCATGCAACCTTTCTTCTCAAAAGATGCGGAAATAAGGGCCAAAATCCATTGGTAGCAGATAGCCAATTCTTCTTAACTATGGAACTTTTATTGAATATCATAATTGAGCATTGTGTACTGATAAAAAAAGAGCCAATTTTGAATCAACGCATCAAGATTAAGAAAAGAAACAGAAAAATCAACAGCTGACAACAAAATACACTACATATATATTTTTGTGTTAGCCAGGTTACAAAATATTACTTTACAAAATAAAGAGGAAAAATTATTATTTGTAAGGAGGCTAAATTATAAATTATTACATAATTTTAGATTATATTATAGATTATAGACAATGATAAAGTGTGGAGATGGGATGCCAAGGCTCAGTTACACTCTTCATCAAGTGTGTGTTGTACCATTACGTGATTTTGAATGTTACTAAAAAAAATAGTAAATTAATAAAAGATATAAGAAATTGTTTTTTCGGCTTTTTTTTAAGTGATTGAATTTCCGGATGATTTCCTAATGTTGTATTTTTTTTCAAGGGGCAAAAAAATAAAACAAACAAACAACACATAATAAGATGTGTATCATAACAAGGTAGGATGACTAAATTTCCCAAGTGGAGGTTCAACTAACCGCTGAGGGGGTCGTTTTGTGTACATGACCTCTTATATAAGTACAAAAAAATATAATAATATTTGAAGAATTCCATATAATTTTTGTAGGGATTTTTTTGAAAAAATTAGATTAAAATTTTAAAGAAAAAAAAATTGCACAAAAATAAATTGAAAAATTATTTTTTTTCGAAATAAATTTCAAAAAATTAGAATAGTAGATCTTTTGAAAAAAATAAATAATCCACAGATATTCACAAAAAAATTTCAAAATTCATAACTATTATCAAAAAATTTTAAAAATCTACAGTTGTTCAAAAAAAATTATTTTTTTGGAGAAAAATTTCTAATACCAAGTTTCTGGGAAAAAAATTCAAATATCAAATTTCTGGTAAAAAAATTCAAAGATCCATATATTATTTTTCAGAGGAAATTAATTTGTTTGGAAAACAAATGTTAAATTTTTTGAAAAAAATATTTAATATTGAATTTTCTTGTAAAAAAAAACTTCCTGATTTTTATTATTATTATTTTTTTTTTTTTTTTTTTTTTTTGGCTATTTTTTAACTTTTATTTAAATTTGACAAATGTATCATTTATGACTTTTTAACTAAGTTGTAACTTGTTTTGTGACTTAGTCCGAATCCGATATTTTTGCATTCCGTCCTCATTTATTCTTCTTGACCAATTTGAACAGATAATAAAATAATAAACAGAAATTTTATGTTGATCAAAATTACCTTTTCTAAAAAAAAAAAAAATATATAATTTTTTTTTATAAAATAGCGTCATTTTTTCACATAAAATTTATTTTCTATAAAAAATGGTGCTGTTCCGGATGAAATAAGTTTTTTTTTTTAGATTTTACCTTTGGGGGAAAGGTTTTGGTTGGGGAATTTTTGGAAAAATAATCCAAAATCCACAACTATTTACATAAAATTATTATTATTTTTTTCAAAATTTTCAAAAATTAAAATTCTAATACAAAATGTTTTGAAAAAAATATTCGGATATTAATTTTACTTAGAGAAAAATTTCAAAAATCTATAGTTATTTACAGAAAATTAAATTTTTGCAAAAACATTTGAAAAATTAAATTTCAAAAAAAAAAAAAAATCTAGTAAAAAACCCAAAATTCCTTAATTTGTAAGGTGGGTGGCTAACATCCTTTCCAGCCCATTCCCTGCATAAACCTCTCGTCTCCAATCGGTCTATGATTTCCAAATCGAAATTCAACACTAATTGTAACTTGTGTTGTCTCGGCCCTTGTTTAAGACCTTGGAACGCTGTCTAGTCCTGTCTGGTCCCATCCAATCCAGTCAGTCCCTAATGTCCGTCCTCAAAGAAGATAAAAACGATCCCTCGTGACGTCAATGTGTGTGTTTTTCCTCTTTTTAATTATTCCATTATATAATAGACTAAATTAAGTAACTAAGTAACAATATTATATGTTCATTTTATAATAAAAATATAATCTTTTTCGCAAGATATCTTAATACATATTTCATATATCTTATTTGGCTTAATAAACCATCGATATTTCTATAAACAGTTCCAAGGACAGACAGTTAAGGACTGGTCTTTAAGACTGACGGTCTTAAGGACATGTCCCTGGGACTGAGGGTCTAAAGAACTGATAGGAATCGAACAAATAAATACTCGTAACTATATAATACCGTAAGACCTCGATAAATAATAATAGATGTAACTCCAGCTAATGTGAATTATATTATCTATAATAATTATTTATTTATATTTTCTTATATATAGATATTTAATTTAGGGTTCTTTATAAACATAACAATCAATTATTTATAATCTATGACTAAAATAATTAAACGGAAGCCTTAAAAAGCAATGAATAAGTACACAATTGTACTAACACCTGTTTAAATTACTCTAACCTCTCAGTAGATTGAATAGTGATTCTTCAGATCAGACAAATGAATGTTGAACCTCTAGTAAGTAGCGGACTAGCTCGAATTTCTTCATTTGCCGCTATTTGAAATATTCAACGCATACGGCTTCTACCCCTAATGCCTTATTCAAATGAAAACACAACTTGGACAGATTATTACATGAACAAATACCTAGGCAAAGGAGATTATATTTCAATTATACATCAATTGCCATAATTTGAGAATAACTAATTCAATAGAAATTTATGAATAAAAAATACCGTCATTAATATTTGAAATTTTTTTGGTAATAGCTATTAATTTTTGAAATTTTTTTCTCAAAAAATTTTAATTTTTGGATTTTTTTTTCAAAAAAAAAATCCAAAAATCTAAACCCCCCTCCTCCACCTTACCTAAAGTAAAAAAATACAAATATATATTATATAATGGACTATTGAATGGCGTTATTTTTGCTTATACAATTTATCTAAAGATATTGTTCTATGGGTAAAAATAACTCGATAACTGCAAAAAACGAGTTACCAAAATTTGTCGAGTTGATGAGCATTAGTCCGAGTTATTTGATTAATTTGAGTTATCTGACTGTAATATGATCATACAAAATTTTATATAATAATATTAATATGGGAAGTCTGCGCCTTCAATCAAGGATGTTGTTGTTGTGAAGTTATGTATAATGTTGCTGATGATGAGAATAGTAATATGAAGGTCATCATAGTATGTTTATATATGACACCCGTGAAGATAAAAGCAAGCTAGAATGATTTTTTGCAAAATTAAGCCTGGATTATATTCGTAATCTATGAATCCTTATCGTCAATTTCTAATTGTAAATTATCAAGTTGCACTTAACCAAAATCAATTTTTGCAATAACAGTATAAATTTTTTTTTATGTTTATTCAGGGGCCTCCGCCGGGGTGGCTGGAGGGGCTGTAGCACCTCATAATTAAGGAATTCTGCTTTTTAGAAGAAAATTTTCTATTTAAATATTTTTTCTATGAAAGTTAATTTTTTTGGAATAGTTGTAAATTTTTTGAAAAAAATAATTTTTTTAATTAGCTGTGGGGTTTCTACATTTTTTTGAAAAAAAAATTATTTTTTGTGTACAATTGTGGATTTTTGAATTTATTATTTTACATTTTTTCAAAAAAAAAAATTTTTAAATAGCTGTGGGTTTTTGAAATTCTTCAGTAAAAAAGTAAATTTTTTTTGCTACAGTCGTAGGTTTTATTATTTTTTTTTTTAAATTATTATTGAAATTTTTTTTAATAGATTAAATTTTTTGTGAACAGTTGTGGATTTGTAAAATTTTTTTCCAAAAAAAATTTATTTTTTGTGTAGTTGTAGGTTTTTGAAGTTATTATTTTAAATTTTTTCAAAAAAATTAATTTTTGAATAGCTATGGGGTTTTGAAATTCTTTAGCAAAAAGTTAAATTTTTTGTGAACAGTTGTGGGTTTTATTATTTTTATTTTAAAATTTATTATTGAAATTTTTTGTGAACAGTTGTGGAATTGTGAATTTTTTATCCAAAATTTTTTATTTTTTGTGGACAGTTGTGGATTTTTGATTCTTTTTTTTAAATTAAAAAAAAAAAAATAACATCTGTGAATAGCTGTGGGTTTTTGAAATATTATTTTCCAAAAGTTTAACTTTTAGTGAACAGTTGTGGATTTTTGTATTTAAAAAAAAAAAAAAAAATATTATTTAAAATTTTTTTTTCTACAAATCGATATTTTTGTGAATATGTATATTATTTTTTCTCCAAAACCATACTCCCCCCTTAAAAAAAAATAAAATAAAATCCTGCACTAGTCTCTGGTATTTTATTGGACCATATTGAGGCTAAATTAAGTATTGCAAATTAAATAAAGGTTCCAAACTATTGTTAAAATTCTTGAGGTATCTTAACTCATCCATCAAATTTGAATAATGGGCTGTATATTGCATATAAATTGAGATTTCCCCCCTTATTTTGATTTTTGTACAAGATTGTTCGTATGATCACGGGCCACATGATCTAATGTGGCCTCAAGCAGAGGCAATAAGTCATTAAGAGAGATACTGAGTTGAATTAATGAAATGAAACTGAACAGTATAATATTTAAGGCCTTACGTGAGGCTTTATTTAACTTAATTTTACACAAAGATAGGAATATACAATCTCCGAATATCTGGCATTATGGGATCTACTCGTTCAATAACAAGTTCATTTATTAATTATTTACAATATGTACATAATTGGTGATATCTTGAACTTTGGTTTTTATCTCAATGCGTATTAGGGTTTATCTCTCGAGAATCCGGGATTCCGCGTCCCTGAGAGTCAGGAAATTTCCGTACTTTACTAGCTACATAAATATAATTCATTCAATGATCCGTTAAATCCTAGGTATCAAATGAATAATGAGAGTTTTGTAGGAATTAGGATTTCTATTACAAGGAATCCAGTGTGCGTTGTATTTTAGCCCAAGAGTTTGATTGTATATATTAGAGTCAGTCCACCTTACCAGCTACGCCGGAAATTTGTTAATTAGTTACTTATTATGTATGTGGTTATTTGTTTGTTGTGGGTGGGATCTGGTGACGGAATTCCAAAAAACGGGACCGTACTCTAAGATAAGCAATCCCTGCGCTATGAGTCATGATGATAATTGTGAATATATGTGGCTTAAAATGTATTCTTTCCTCATGAAATACTTGGATTTCCGAGTATTATTGATGGTGTAGTATCCCGTGATCCCGCTTAACGGGAATTTGCCGGGAAATGAGGTACCCCCCAAGAGGAGAACATCTTCTCCTACCTTATTTTTCAGCGGGTTTTTTTTCTTTTTATAAGACATTACTTTACTTTTGACCTACTATGCTTTGTAGTTTAACAGTAACCTCTGCTCAATGTATGTTGTTACTTTATTCTAAGCGTCGACGTCGCTTAGGGAGGAGAATAAAGAAGAGGAGGGGAAGACAAGTTTGAAGGAGGAGCTTGAAATGAGGCCTGGGATGGGTCTTAATAACTCTAAGCAGGTAGCACAAAGTATTTTCCACTTCCTCCTCTCTTTCATTTTCATGACAATTACTACGACTATGATATTATTAGGCTGTTTTTTTAATAGATTTTTCGTCTATGTATTTTTTTATTGCTTGTTGTATCATTTTAGCCTCTTTGCAAAGTCATAGACAACAATAACAATAAGAATAAAAGCCAGCTCTATAATTATTATATACATACCTAGATTGTAATTAATATATATATATATAATATTGGGAGTGGAGGTCGACTGCGTGTCCAGTTGGGTTGGAAATTTCTCTTTTAATGTAAAAAGTCAAACCTTGTCCAACGGCCATCTGTTTTTACAGGAGCGTCTCCAGAATTATATATAAATATATGTAATTCTTCTTCCTTTTTTTTGGGGTGGGGGGGTGTCAAAAAAAAAAAAAAAAAAAAATTCAAAATTTAAATATTGATTAATGAAATATTAAATTTTTTGAAAAAAAATTCAAACCATAATTTTTTTTTAAAACAAAAATCAAAAATACACAGCTATTCACAAAAAATTAAAGTTTTAACAATTTCAAATATTAAATTTTTGGGAAATTTCATTAAAAAACTCATAGATATTTACAAAAATATATTTTTTTTGAGAAAAAATCTAAATAATTAAATATCAATTATTATATTTTTTCGAAACAAATAGCCAAAATCCCCAGTTATTTACAACAAAATAATTTCTTCTCCAAAAAATTTATAAAATTTACAGCTATTTACAAAAAAATAATTTTTTTTGGAAAAAAATCTGAATAATTAAATATCAATTAATATATTTTTCCGAATCAAATTGCCAAAATCCATAGCTATTTACAAAAAAATAAATAATTTGGAAAAAAATGTATAAAATCCACAGAATTTCACAAAAATAAAAAAAATTGGAAAAAAATTTCTAAAATTGAATTCCAAATATTTAATTTTTTTTAAAACAAACAAATTTAAATATTAATTTATTTTCTAAAAACCAAAAAAATCTTTAATTTGGGGAGGGATCGACTCCACTCACTGCAGAAGCCACTGTTTAAGCGTTTCATCGATCTATGTGGCCATAGCCAAAAATAAACTTGGCTAAAGAGGTAACCTACACTAAGCCTCTCTTATTATATTTCCTACCCTGACTGTTTTAACAGGATTGACTATATCTGGGCTATCAACAACATCAGGGCTATTACTAGAATTGAATTTTTCTGTTTTTTTGACAGAATGATAATTTTTTTTTATAAATCATTTATTTTTTCACAGATAAATTTGACTGCAAGGGTTTAATCAGGGGAGGAGTAGCATCCCACATACCCCAACGCCTGTAGTCCCAGTTATGGTGAACACAAAAATAGGCTATAACTATTCTTCTCTAATAAAAAATGAAATGATATCCTTCATAATGAGCCCACAGATCTTATCTCTAACTGTATTTTTAATCACATTTAGGCTAAAGCAAAGAAAATATGAAATTTATATTCATATTACGGGAGGTGAAAACGTGTATAAGTTTTTTTGACTTTGAAATATGGCTCTGAATCGAAATCATACTCTAAAAACGTGATTAAAAAAAAGGCTTTACAGGTTCATTTCTGTGTTCTACAGCTTAAATAACAATAATCAATGTTTAGACGGCGAGTGTTCCAAGACCTGAAGTTTGTTGACTAGTTTTATCCTTCACTTATATGAACAAATGTTCCGATTAATCCTTATGAGGCCCTTAAACTACAGTTAAAGTAACGATAAACTAATGAAAAAGTGATATGCCTTATTTGAAAGGCCATATCAGAGCCTAGTTAAGTTTTTTAAATCAACAAAAGGTTCGAAACTATAGTTAACATTCTTGGGTGTCTTAACTTCTCCTTCAAATTTGAACACAAAGTTTATAACTGACACAAATATGTCAATGAAATATGAAGTGAAAAAATATATTAGGCTTTTATACCTTTCGTGATTTTTGTTGAAGAATGTTTTTATGTTGACGCATCATTTATATAATGCATATGTCGTTTAAAAGTTGCAACTTGTGTAAGCAAATTGTTTCTCCTTCTAATTATGCTTTTGTTTAATTACAACATCAGTCATATTAATTACTAATCATTAATTGATGTTATCACTATTTTAATTCACATTTATTACAAGTTATATTTACAAGTAATAATACTGGGGACATTTGAACTGTAAATAAAGTATGTCACAGATAGTGTTGTGACTCAGTCCGAGATATAACTTTTAATGTGAGAATGATTGAGAAAAGATATCCGTATGATCTCGGAAATTCCAACCAGAGAAATGATTTTAATAAAAAGTGTGTGTGTAATTAAAAGTTCACCCATAAACTTCGTTCCTTTAGCTGAAATTGGAATCGTTATAGGCCGAAATAAAACATTATAAAGGTATGTGAGCTTATTTCGTTCATAGAACGAAGTTTGTAAGTCAAATAAATTTATCCCTAAATAAATAACATGAAAGAAATAAGCTCTAAGTGACTCTCGTTTTTCGTTGCTAACACACTGTATCTTTGTCTCTACCCTTGTGGTAGCTAACATTCATTGTTACAGACTAAAGCATTTAACCAAGTAGATCATCCAAGGATAACGTCATTATTAGCGGAAAAAAAATATCCTGGTCAAAATTTACTTTTTTTGTCCGCTAGAGGTATTATTATTTTCGAGCCTTTTGGTGAATCATTTACTGTTCTCTCGTGAATGAGTCAAGTACTGTGCTATTTCTACTTTTACTTACTTCATTATTCATATACTTTTTGTTTGAAAAATTATGGAAAGGGAATTATGATTCAAAATGGTTTTCAAATACAAATGGTCACCAGGTTCTCAATTAGGAAGATATTTAAGATTCGATATCCATTTTTTTGGATTTTTAGGAATGGGAAATTTAAAAAAGCGAAAGTTTCCTTGAAGCTTTTGCAAATTTGAATCAGTTCCATTATTTTGGAGTAATTTGTTTCAAATTTGCTTTACAATAATATGTAAATATAAAATATTTAAGACAACAAAAAATTATATACGTACTTATTAATACTACGTAGTATGTACAATAAATAAATGAGTGACGTCATGGAAAAACGACATCTTGCGAAAATGTTATGACAAATATTGACCATACTTTTTCCTCAGGCTAACGGTGCTAGATGCACTACTTGGTTTAATGCGTTATTCCAGACTAAAGATTTTAATCTACTACAGCCTTACTATGTCTTTACTCTCTAACAGCGTATCTCACTAACACAAAATTAACAGAGTACTTTGTTGGCAGCTGTAAATATTTCTGCTTCTTTTGTCCTAACCTGTGTTCTGTACGTTGATTGGTTGAATTAGTCTGAGCTCTTGTTATGTTATGAACAATTTTCTAGAGTTATGGAATAATAGCTCCATAGTTTGGAAAAATTGGCTATGAATTTGCAAACTACCAACTGATTTTGGGCCTTTTTTCTTTTTCTTTTCGTATGAGAGGTTGCTTGATACAATAAAGGTACTGACGTGCTCTATGTGCTCAAGAAAGATAATATTATTGGAGAGGTATCCTTTCATTATTTGATGGTATTGTTGTTTAATTTCTCATCTTCTTAAAAATATGAGATAAGCATCATATACTAAGAAAAAAATATTATTAAGGAAAACGAATATATTTATAGACATGTGGAATGATCATCAATAATAATTTTCTCTTTTTTTGTATCTAGGAGTACATTTTAGTAATCATAGTACCGGGTGTAGAAAAAGTAATGATACCTTTTAAAAATACAGTTTTGAATAGGTGTTCTTATATTAAGTCTTAAAGTTCCGATTAATTTTGAATGCTTAGATTCTAATTGATGTACATGTTGTAAACAAAAATTATATATATGCCATGATGGAAGTAATAAGAGACATCCTTATTTAATCCGCGCCGAAAAGACAACCTCGGACATCATGAAGGTCTTAAACGTCTGTAAAACCACAGTTTGTCGGGTCAGAAATCGTTGATCTGATGGGACAACCTTAAGGACAAACCCAAGAGTGAAAAACCCCACTAAAGTGAAGCCTGACGACATCATGGAGGCCTTTAAGATCAACCCAACGACGAAGATGTCAGAGTACGCCAATAAGAAGTAGAAGAAGGCGCATCTGTCTACTGTGGGCAAGGCCATCCAAAAGACCGGAGGAAGGTCGCTTAGAAGAATTGATAGGCCAATCCTGTCACAACGTCAAAAATTACTCTGTCTTTAGCAATGTCAACAATGCTTCCGATTTGGTTCCACGGCCGACTACTTGATTGTATTGAAGGAAAATGTGGTCCCATAGATCACCAAGAACATCAAGAAGTCCAACAAGGTCATGTACGTATTCCTGACCCATACTGCTAATATTGTACAAGAGTGGATGGGTAGCAACATTAATTTATGGTCCAAGGACCTTTGTCCCCCTCAGAGCCAAGATCTGAATCCACTGGATTATTCAATTTGGTGGCAGATTGAGCAAAAGGCCTGCAAAGTCCGACACCCGAATATTGATGCCCTGAAGACCTCCCTTAACCAGCAGTAGAGGATCATGAAAAAGGACTACGTTACCAATGTGTGCAAGGTGTTCCGGAGGCCGTTGGAGGCTGTGATGGAGGTTGATGTTGGACAGATTTATAAATAATGTGTATTATTATAGTAAAAAATATTATAAAACTAATAAATAGTAGTTAGAGGCAGGCCTCAGTACTTTTTCTACACCCGTGATGTGTCCTGTCAACACAAAAACAAGTAAAATTACATTTTACATATTCTTTGACAAACTATCGTCTATTTTTATAATTAAATTAGTCTGATTAATCCTTTGGAATTGTCGTAATCAAATAGCGACATATTTTATTTGAAAGGTTATATTAGGCAAAAAAAAAAAGAAGAAAAAGTCACATTAATCATATATAGGTGCTGAACTATAACTAAATCTATTGGGCATCTGATTTCATCCCACAAATTTGAGTACATAGCCTATAATAGACTCAAATATATCAATAACATATTGGGCTGTATATATTTTTCAAGTAAAATAATAAATTGAGATTTCTCCCTTTGAGATATTTATGCTCAAGATTGGTTTTATATTGACACACCATAGACTTTGAATTTTAATTTTAGATCAAGTTAAATTTTAGTTCTATAATTTTTTTTTGAAGATTTCCATAGCTTTTTCGGTTCTTGGTGCTGGAACCCGAAGATGGTACATTTTTCGGTTATAGATACTTGAATTATATATATTATGATTGGTTCTATTCTTTCTAATTTGTTCATGTCAAAGACCAGCAAATTGACTGGAACTAGACTTGACGTTGTCTTTTATAGAATTACGGATTTTGAATCCTAATTTAGGATCCGGGTAGTTTCGACTCTTTTTTAAACTTTTATGGTAGTTTACAGAAATTTTTGGTTTTTGGTACCAGAACAGAGAAAAATAATCATTTTCAAGTCTTGTCTTTTATGACTCGTGACAGCGGTTTTGGTCTTTTACGGTTATTCTGAATTATATAGAACAGGAAATGAGTTTTCGTTTTGCTTTAAACCTGAGATCAATAACTAGTATGATGTAAGAAATATATAGATTGGTAGAGCGTAATTACTAGTGATGTATCGAACCTTATCCATAAATATTCCATCATGCGGATGTGTATGCTAATATCGACAATTTTTTTATCTCCATAACAAATTTAAATACAGATTCTAAAACAGATCTTTCGCTATTTTTTGATACTTTTCTCACTAAATAAAAACAACAAAAGTGTTATTAAGGGTAATTCACATCTACTTACGAGATTAGCGAGGCGGAGTAGCAATATATCTGACCAAGAGAGAGAGAACCACTATAAAATTTGCCAACTTTTAAAAGTTCATTTATATCCTTGCTTTTTTATTAAAGAACGATTTAGTTTGAAGTATGTAATTTACTCAGATATTCAAGGGTTAGGTCATGAGTGGTCAATTTTTAATGGCCTAGTAACGTTGCAAATACCGGTTCCAATACCTATTTAGTAGTGATGGATCTCAGATATACTAAAGAACCAAAAACTCGATCTCAATTCATTATACATGATAAAAACCTTATAAAGGCCGAAACTGGGGGTTTGACCCGAAATGACCTATATATTCAGAACAAGATCAATAAAAGTTTAAGATCCGTATTTAAAGAAAAATTGTATTCAGTCGTGAGTTATAAAAGACAACCTCTTAATGTCTAGTTGAATAGTTTAAATATATATGTATAAAAGGAAACTTTATAATATTGTTTTAAATGCGTTAATACACTTATACCACTACAGTACCTATATATCGATATCGCTATATACAAAGAATGGTAATTGTCAAAAATAAGAGTTTCAACATTAATACATTTTCATAATATAAATTAGTAGTGTAAAACACCGTTTTGTTTCCACCGTACATTTCCTCTTTTTATCTCCAGAATTACCCAAAACTTTTTCTACCGTTTTTTTTGTGTGTGGGTTAATTTGATCTAAAATAAAGTTAAAATTAAAAATAGTGAAAAACCAAAATAAACTAGAATAGACATTCGGTAGAGGCCTAACCTCCAATTTAAATAGTTTTTCCTAAAAATGAAGAATAAACGTTACTAATTTGAGTTATACATATTTCTCAATTAGTGTTTTGAAACAATGACCTTTGATCTTGACTTCCCATAGTTGAATTGCCTCTCACTATTAACATATTATATAACCTTCATACAAGGTTTCACAAAAATCAATCTGTAATTTTATCCATAATCCTGCTTTAAAAAAAAGAAGTAATAATATAGTTTTCTATGACCTTGACCTCTAAAAAATTTAATCAACTCTTACTGTTAGCCTTTATAATATTCTCTACAATGTTTTTCCAAAATCCATCCTTAACTTTTTTTGTAATCCTGCAAATACTATGAATGTCCAGATATTAACACAAATCCCCCGTCCATTAACCCTTAATCGATAATCGGGCATGTGTCTTCTTATTTTTGGGATCAAAGAATGGTCACTCTAGATATAATTAATCTACAAATTCGAGTATTCCATATACATAGACACCCAAACAAGGGAAGCCATGTAGCTTAGATGCAGATAGGATTTTGTAATAATCTTTCATACCCCTTCCCACCACCTCTACTAACTGCACCTATGCAATTCTCCATCACTTTTTGAAAAACAATTACCATGGAAATTATTGTCCATATGCTATTAATCAATATGTAACTTTATCCATAATCCTGATTTAAAAAAATAAAAATAATAACAACGTTTTCTATGACCTTGACCTTTCTTTACTAAAGTTACTCACCACTTATGAATTGATTCTGGTGGTAGGATTTTTGTTTATAGGTGGGGAGGGGGGCAAAATTTTAATAACTAAACCTAATTAAAAATTATATAATATACACTTTAAAACAATTTTAGAAGGTTTCAGTAACCTGGGAGGCCCTGTCAAGCCAATTAATTATTTAAAAACTTTGTGGAAAAGACACCATTTTTTATCACGAATGAAAGTATGTTATGTTGTCAAAATTAGGGTTTTTTTGGGGTCTTTCCCCCCCGCCCAAGGTAAGAAGGAAAATGGTAGCAACGGCCGGGTACGCTAGATATCTTTAACAAACAAATTTTCTAGGGTCCTGTGAAACACTTTTTGACATTATTAATTTAAATTGGCTGATCAACTCCATCTTCTTTCTCTCAAGAATGTCCTATTTTTAAATATTATTTTATTAATTCCTTAAATGTCCGGTAATATGAGTTTTTGACATTTTCAAAAAAAAAAAAAAAAAAAAAAAAAATAGGAAGAATCAAAATGAAGAGTGTCCTCTTTTTGGGAAAAAAACCCAAAAGAATTACTTTATACAGAGTGATAAACAAGTTTACACCTCAATATTGTGGCACCCCTGAGATTTACTTATGTTTATGAAATTGTGCTCATCAGATTTTTCTGACAAAACTGTATAATAAAAAGTACAAAATATCTGATATGTCTTCAAAATATGACCGTTATACGAGCATTATTGTGTGCCACCGTGCCGGCTGCACAAATAACTCGATACGTAATTATGTTAACAGATGTCAAGCTAAAATTTTATATTGGTACAGTTTGTCTAAATTGCGTAATGGGAACCTGATTTATTCCGGAAAACCAACATTTTAAAGACCTTTATGTTTTGATTAAATGGATATGGTCTCCTTTTTCACCGATTCTGAACCCTCTGGGGTGTGGAAACTAGAGAGTCTTCAATAGAGAGAGAGTTCAATAAACGTGTACATAACACGGTTGACACCTTAGGGCCTTCCATTCTTGAGGCAGTGGGGAAAACGGACCAAGAATTCCTCATCAAGGCTTTTGCCAAGTTCAGGGTCCGGTTGGAGGGTGTGATTGAAGCTGGAGGGGATTGTTTTGACTGATTTACTTCACTAGGAAATAAATTGAGATATACTTTATCCCAAAATGTTCCAGATTTAAAGTTCCCCCCCCCCATATAGTGTACAAGTTGGAATTTGTAGAAACAGATTATACTTGTTTCAATTAATTAGTCTAATAACGTCTTACTTAATGACATAAAACGAGAATCATTTTAATTATAACTAGCTATCAGTTAATCCATAAACTTTACCCAATTAATTATATAATTACATTAATAGCAATATAAATACAGTCCTTTGAATGCTCATCAATTAGTAATTTTATTTATAAAGTAAAAAAAAAAATACACCCCTGATAAATCAATGACCATCTAATGAAAATTCAGTCATATCATTATAAATATTCTAGAGAAATCTTCATTTAAAATCAACTTGTACAGTTTGCTGTTTGAACTTATACTCCTATACAATGATCTTATCCTATTCAATCATTTGAATTAGAAGTTCCAATGTGTAGTTTCTAAAGAAAATAAAAAAAGGTTCGGCATTATTCAAACTCTCTGTTAGAAACTTGGAAAGTTCTGAAAATCATTTTTATATTAAATAAATCCATTTATATCTATACAGATTCGTAGTGTTGTGTCGATCCTTATTAATCCGGTCCTGTCGAGTCTTTGGATCTGTTTTTAGGACTGTCGGTCTCTGGAATTTGTATAAATATATCCCTGGTTTATGAAGACAAATAAGATATATGAAATCAAAGGATGTTGCTAAAGTTAGTAATTTTTTAATAGCAATTTGAGATTAACAAAATTGATGTTTGTCATTTTTTTTTCATTCAAAATGTGTCAAAGTTTTTCAATCCCCGCCCCACAGAAAAGTAGTATTGTCCCTGTATACAGGACATGAAGGAAGGAGGTGAAGGAACTTTCCATTCTCCTACCCAAGGGGGCCTCTTTATAGGTATGTGCAATAATGATTCACTCTTTACTCCCATGAATCACTCCTTAACAACAATAATAGTAAAAGAGCACCAATTACAACTCATCAAGCCATACCTAGAGCAACGATAACTAAAGCCCGTCCACTCAGACGCTAGAGGTAACTACATACTTCCTATACATACTACAACATACAACACCTAGACGATGATGATCCGTGTGTCTGTGTATGAGTAGTTTGTTATGCTTTGCTTGTTCTAACTTCTCCTCTTTCTGCTTAGGTTCAATACCCTCAGTAGTCGTTCCTCAGAAGAAGACGACAAAGATTTTTTTTTTTCCAAGAAAACCACACCTTCAATTTTACTGCCTACCTCTCTTATGGGCGGGATCTCATCTCGGCATTTCTTGACGACTTAAGCGACAAAATACTCGCCAAATTATAATCAATAATATTTGAAGTTAATTAACTCTCCGCACAACGCAACCTCGAAAGTGCGGCATATTTATATACGTAGTTTAAAGAGGAGGCCAGGCTGTCTAGGAGTCTCTCATTTTGACGCACAACGTAATATAGGTAGTAGGAACCCTCGCTTCAATAACAATAAACAAGAATTATGTACCTAAATACCTAACTACAATCTATGTATATCATAGACATATTGATATAAAGGACATCGTCATCTTTTGAAAGAAACGGGGATTTTTTAAAATATTATTATTATACATTATTTGCCATTTACATATAATATATTATGTAGATAGACTTTTTGCACTTTTCCGCCAATTATTACACTTATTATTTAATTCCCGTGAAAGAACTCGCTTTGCAGTTCGCCCTGATGTATGGTAAGCGAGGGTTTCTTCGCTTCGGAGAGAGGCGCTGCTGGGCGAATCCATCTACTCTGTTGAGAGAGAAGGAAGGTAGAATTTGTGTGTGTGTCATCTTAGAACAAGTTGCAGGAATCGCTGCTGGGGAGTGTGATGCCCGGGTAGCAATATTAACTAATAATATCATTTTCATCAATTGGGCGATACCAAGTGATGGAAAAGGGGGAGGAAGGGAATTTATAGTTGTAGAAACTAATAAAGGGAAGGCGTACTTCATGATCCGCTTGTTATCGACTATATATCATGTATGTACATTCTACATATTTATTCATCCTAGTTTCAGATGTTGTAAGAATTCACAATAGTATAAAGGGGAGAGGGGAAACATGGACTCGTCCAATTCATGGAGTAGAAAGGATTCTTAATAAATTGATAAAAAACAAAGTTACTCAGTTCAAAATCTTTTATATATAGAAAGATAAATTGCCCCTAGTAGGAGTGATCAAGTCAGACTCTTTTTTATTATAACCTGCGCTAGAAATAGCTGAAGAAAGAAAGACCAAAATGAACCATTAAAAAATATCCTATAGAAAATTCTAAAAATCCTATAAAGTGACGTTTGAGAGTTTTTATAGTAGATTTTATGTAATAGAATATATTCATATCTACATAAAGGAGCCATAAAACTTTAATTATTTTCCTCTGCAATTTTTACACCTCTTTTTTTTTGCAAAAAACAACCAACAACAATGAAACCCCCATAAAAGCTATAATGAGTTATGTTCGTACAAATGTCACTTTGTCATTTCCAAGGAGATTAAAACCATAGTCAATACATTTGTTTGTCGTAGAGTAGAATTTGATTAATTTAGAAGTGAATTATTAAGAAATAGGATCATTTGCTTTATAAAAACCACAAATGCCTTATCCGACTCATTCTCAAACTTTATCATAAATAACACATGTTAACTAAAGCAAAGAAAATATTAAGTTTATTTAAAATTCGGGAGTGAAAAGCGTCTTCAAATGGAAAATCATTTTTTTTGAGGGGGAGGATTATGAACTATTTTTCAAAATATAATTTCAAATACTACAGTTTTTGGAAAAAAATTCAAAAATCCATAGCTGTTCACAGAAACTAAAATTTTTGTAAAAAAAAATTGAAAAATTTAATTTTTTTGGAAAAAAAATTTAAAAAATTAAATTTCACATATTAAATGGTTTGTAAAAAAAATTTAAAAATTAATAACTATTTTTAATTTCAAAAATTAATTTTTTGGAAAAAAAAATTAAAATATTAAATTTTCTAGTAAAAATGAAAAAATCTTTATTTTTTTTTTTTTTTTTTTTTTTTTGGGGGACTTCAGCCCTTCCCCTGCAGACGCCCCTGAATTTACATGTTGTCTGTCAACATAAAAGCAAACTATAATGTTGTTGTTTTTTCAAAATGGAGTTTGGGTTATATTCTTATTCTTTAATGACGACAAATGATTATGATTATTCTTTTACAAAGGCTGTAAATTACACTCAAAGTAGCAATAGTTCATCGTTACAATGAAATAATTAGAAAAGTGATAGGTTTGGATTATAAGTGGCTATATTGGGGTCAATAAAAGCCACTTAAGTCTAAAGATACGATTTTTGGGTATCGCATCTCATTCTTCAATTTTGAATAGAAAGATTATAATGGGCTCAAATAAGTTCATCAAATTGGTTTGCAAGTACATATATTAACATAAAATGAACATTGTTTCTTTTTGTACAAGGTGCATCCAAAAAATAGGTTTTATTGAATAAAAATAAGGTAAAAATTATATATTCCTTGGAGTTTAATGATGTAATTGATCTATGTCTTTTTTTCAAAATAAATGTACAAATTGATATGTATTTTGACTATGGCACAATATAAAGTTCAAAAGGCCTACAATTAGTCATATAAATCGTAATATTACCAAGTCATCTCAATATATTTAAATCAGATAATAGCAGGTTCATTGTAGAAAATGTATTTTGTAATTAAAAGGACTGATGTTGTAATTAAATAATGGGATAATGAGACGTAGAAATTTCATGTGACGTCTGCATTATTAATGTCACACCATTTTGGGGGCCTATCCAACCAAGCTGTACATCAACGAAACCCCTTTCTTAATTAATATTGAGGAAAATAGTAAATTATTGGATGATTAGAACGGGACCTACAAATAAGCGGACTTAAACCTTACTTTTCTATCGGAAGTTTACCATTTTATTGCCTGGTTTTATTAAACATATATCAGACCCTTAAAATTATTACAAATATGTTAAAACATTATGGCAATATGTACAAAAAGAAATTAAAAAAAAAAAGTACAAACTCGGATTTGTCTTAGGGATTACAATACCTATTACTTTGATTGGATTGTGGCATCAGTGTTTGGCATGGGCATCATGTAATATACAAATAGCATCCAGTGACGTTTTATTAAGGTTTGTTGGGAATTCGACGATTTCATGTAGTGGAAATATTAACTATAATTCCCCAAATATGATGCAATCTATGTCTACAGTAAAGACTACTGATTAATAATTATGTAATCCAAATGAAAAATTGGAAATAATAGAAATTTAAAATGAAATTAAATGATCTTGACGTCATTTCTTATGATCTCAATGAAATAAACAACTTCAAAATTACCTATTGACGTTATATATGATTGGGATGTATTGCTTCATTAATTATGAGGCCAAAGAAAACTGGATTATAGCCAATGAGTCCTTATAATAATTTAGTTTAAGTACTTCTTTGAACTTAAATATCATAAATTTTGTAGTTGTAATAGTTTAGAAATTATGGAAGAATGCCCATCATTGTTTGTCCTTTCAAAAGAAGTAATTAGACTATTTGTAATTCCAAATGTCAAATCGTCATGGAACGACGTGGCTATATAGATATATAATGTTAAATAACTTATAAATACACATTTAGAGTACGTTTATGTTTTGGTTGATTTAACCGTAAGGATCATAGGAAGACTCTCTTGAACCTATCATCAGTTATCATTTTTATCATAGACTCTGAGTCATCATCCATAAAATCCTATATACTAATGAAATAAAGAATCATTTCCATAAAATAAAATGATTTTCATTCAATTTGTATCATTTAAATTTACATTTTATTGTCATAAAAAAAGAAACGGTTAAGGATTTCTTTTACTGACTCAGATATTTCTTTGGACTATCATCTTAGAGGGGAGCGACGTAAATATAAAGGAACTTTTAGTTCCTTAACAGTCTTAATAGTCTTTAACATTGATTAGATTAGTTATTTGACTTAGTAGAACAGCGGACGGAGTGATTTTCTTGTTCAATGTCTTTAACACATTATTACTTATTAGTGGATGTTAGTTATATAAACATTGTATATAGATATTATTTGTATACTACATATACACTTTTCCGTCGATGAAACTCCGATGAACCCCGCACTTATTTTCGATTCCCGGCTCCTTTCCGCAGAAACATTTCCAACTCGCCTCATATCCCGCTGAACCTTGAGATAGCGATGAATTCAGCGTCAAATGATTCCAAAGATTTAGTTTCCGAGCGGGGGAACCCCGCAAATTTGCTCCAAATGGACGAGTCCATTATTCCTTCTCCACTTCTTACAAGTTATTATTATGTTAGAGGGAGAGGGGGTGGGGAAGGAAGTAGGAATGGACTCGTCCAAAAGCAGTATCAGAGTATTGTTCATTATTGCAGGAGCATGCGAACGGGAGAGTATGAGCTATTCATAGATGGCGCTGATGTCTGGTTTTTTATGTGTGTGTGTTATTTTTTTATTTTTTTGTTATTTCGCATCCGTTTAGTTACAGCTATATACATATACATATCTACGTATGTGCTGGACTCCCGTTCTCTACCTCAAGAAGGAGGAGTTGACGTTTACATGTGTATGACTACACACAAGGTTCATTGACACGTTATCACTTTTGTCTCTCTTTCGCTCTTAAAAAACCAGAGAGATAGATAACTTTGCCTTTTTCAAGACCCAGGTGGTTACTTTGAGATTATTTTTCTTTACAATATATATTTATTGACTTATTTAAATAATAATTGTATTTTTTATCTATTTAATTTCCTTATTAAGAATGGACAAGACACATCAACTCAACTGCACGCAACCTCTTCTCTCCTTTGCAAACTCATACAATATGATTTAGGATGAATAACCGTTCATTTTCCGCCCCAAAATGCCCTTATTTTGCTATTTGTCACGAGTCTCCAGTGGCTTTTTTTTATAAATTCACGATATGCCCGGAGTTTTTTTCCGGGGTTACATCGATTTTCATTCGACTTAAAAATAAAATAAGGAAATACCAAAATCGATTTCTAAAGTTCCAAAATAAATAGAATTAACATGTTTCCATATTGAGGTGCTCTTAAATCACCACAATGTCAACCCCTAAAACCGTCGCTGAATGAGACGACATGCGATCGTCCTCTTTTTTGGAAATCAAAATAAGGTCAATAAGGTGATTATGAGTCCAATTATAGGGAAGTGTTTGTCAAGTGGGGGCTTGTGACCAAAATATGGGACGCATATCTCTTATAGATGGTTTGAATACAGGAAAATGTTATATCCGGCACAAAATAAGGTCTATCTCAACCTCGATTAAGGATAAAATAAATATTTGAAATACAAAATTGATCCCACTAATTATATAAATACGGAGGGTAACTCTCACACGTACGCCAAGTACCAAAAATTCTGTGCAGATAACATGGTACACTGAAGTCCTCCATAGTGGCTGCATGGGACAAATTGATAGAGGGGTTTGTCATCAACTCCTGCATGTCCTTCATGCGACGTGTAAAGGCTGAGATTTATAATGAAGGTGGCCATATTGAGTGATTTTTTTTTTGAAAAAGCCTTGTCTACATGTTTTGGCAACATTATTCTTTTTACCTATTTTTGAAAATATAAGATTATTGATGTATTTCTAAATCCATCTCTCGAGTCCACGTTTTGCTGTCCTACCCTGTATATGTCCATCCGGTCTGTTCTAAATCTTATGGTTGTGTCCAAATCTAACACAAAAGTCGTCCCTTGGAACAATGTTTTCTAAATGATATAATCATAGATATGATCCAGTAATGTCATCATCAATCTAAATGCTTTTAGTTCCAAATTCTTATTGAATTATTTATAAATACGTTCAAAATTGACCTAAATATATTTCATCTATTCTGCTTATGTTCGGACTTATTAGTACATAAATACCTTAATAAAGCCTGAATTAAGAATAGGTCTAAACTATTATAGTATAACAAAGGTACTTGACGTTTTACCAAACTCATTCAATTGGAAATCTGAGGAAGATGGAATAATTTAATATTAGTGTTAAAGACCAATTATAAAGGTTAGAAGTTGCTAATTTGATCCTTGCTGGCAAGAGTATCACCAGTATTATAGGGGCTTTCGCAAGAGGGGGGAGGGATTAAAGGGGATGTAGTCCCCACCCCAAATTAAGGAATTTTTGATTATTTCTCGAAAATTTAACATAATTTGTCTTTTTTTCTCCAAAAAATTTAATTACGACAAATTTTTGGCCTAGAAATTTAAAAATTGAATTTTTTTTTCCAAAAAGTTTTATATTTCAAATTTGATTTTAGAACTTTTTGTCCAAAAAATCTCATTTTCTGGGGAATTTAATTGTCTGTGAATAGCTATGGATTTTTGAATGTTTGGCCCGAAAAATTTAATATTTCAAATTTTTTTGAGACAAATTTATATTTGAAATTTGATTTTAGATTTTTAAAAAAAAAAATCATCATTTTCTGGGAAGAACTCTACATTTTGGAAATTTTTTGCAAAAAATTTAATTGTTTGAGAATAGCTATAGATTTTTGAATTTTTTGGTCCGAAAAATTTAATATTTGAATTTTTTTCAGAAAACTTTATATTTGAAATTTGATTTTAGATCATTATTTTTTTTAAATCATTTTCTGAGAAGAACTTTACATGTTGGAAATTTTTTTCCAAAAAATTTAATTGTTTGTGAACAACTATGGATTTTTGAATTTTTGGTCCGAAAAACTTAATATTTAAAATTAAAAAAAAAAAATTTATATATGGACTTTAATTTTTTTTGAGAAGAGCTGAAGAAATTTTGAAATTTATTAACTGTCTTTGAAGAACTATGGATTTTAAAATTGTTTCTCCGAAAACAAAAAACAAAAATTTTTTTTTTCGAAAAAATCATCATTTTTGGATATTTTTCCAACAAAATTCCGAATACTAGTCCCAAAATATAAATCTGCGGACGCCCTTGTATCATCATGGAGCTGAGGATTTTCAGCTCCATGATAATGTCGCGGGTCTTTTGGAGGCAAGAATCATATTAAAAACCCATACAAGCATTTTTTTTTTACTAATTTATGCATATTATGGATAATTACGGGATGGTATGTTGCAAATATTTGTAATTTCCAGATATTCGTCTCCTTTTGCCAACGTATAAACTAAATACAAGTAAACGTAATAATTCCTTTGACAGGTTCCCTTTTTATTCTCTTCCTCATGATTTATGACCCTTTTTCTGTCTCTTCCTCCCCCTCCACCCATTAGATGAAGAACATCTACATCATAAAAGCTCAAACACAAATTTTCATAAAACATATTTAAAGAAATCCATTTCAGGTGAATATATAAATGAATGTATATGATAATAGCTAATAGACCATGAAATGAAACGAGAGACGACGTTATTTACGAGTATACGTATGTTCAATGTTCGTTGATACGTTTCATTTTTAATAATATTATTATTATATAAAGATTTCTCCCTGAATTACAATTCTACATAATATGATTATTTTATAGCTACCAAATGTTTGACAAAAAATATTATCAGAGAAAAAGGAAGGAAGGAAGGGGGAAAAGAAGGAAAAAGAAAAACCAAATCATTGATTGGTTATTGGTTCCTGTCTTCACCCATTGGTTATCTATTTTTTTATATTTGAGGGTGGATCCTTCAATTCATTTATTATATACCTTTCTCTATAGAAATAGATAGAGATCTCAAAGGGATCTCAATGGACAGTTTGGTATATTAAAATCTTCAGTCTGCAGAAATGAACATGATCTATGACAATTGTTAGGAAGAAGAAAGATAGAGTTATACAATTTGAGACCGGGAGGGTCTGCAGGAGGTGGGCCGGAGAGGCAGTAGCCCTCCCCCTCACCTCACCTCAAATTAAGGAACTTTTGCCTTATACTAGATTTTTTTTTTGTCATTAAGGCAAATTACGCATCAGAGTAAAAAATGCAATATTTGAAATTTTTTTCTAAAAAGTGTAATATTTGAATTTTTTTCTCTACAAAATGTAATATTGGGAATTTTTTGTAAGAAATTGAATAATTGAAATTTTTTCTCCAAAACATGTAATATTTAAAAGTCTTATCTACAAAATTTTAATATTTGAAATTCTTTTCTAAAAAAAATAATATTTGAAATTTTGTTCTAAAAACATGTACTATATATCTTATTATAAAATTATTTTTTTTGTGAATAATTGTGGATTATGATGAAAAATTTGGAAAAAAATTAATATTTGAAATTTTTTTCCAAAAATTGAATATTTTCTATAAGTAGCTATTAATTTTTGTAATATTTTTACAAAAATCGAATATTTTCTGTAAGTAGCTATTGATTTTTGAAATTTTTTTCATAGAAAAATTTATTTTTTGTCAAAAGTTGAGGGTTTTTGAATTTTTGGCAAAAGTTTAGGTTTTTTGAAATTTTTTGTCAAAAGTTGAGGTTTTTTGAAACTTTTCTTCTAAAATTTAATTTTTGTATTTTCCATGGATTTTGAATTTATTTTCCAAAATACTTAAACCTCCCCCTCCAAAAAAAAAAAAAATAAATAAATAATATATATATACATATGCAGACACCCGGGACAGAACATACGAATCTTGTTCAAGATACGGACAACGAATCCAAGTTCAAATTTAATTTTTTGTTTGGTTCTTTATTTGTGATAAATTGACTTATGAATTCCAATCATGGAACGAATTAAGCTCGACTGTCAAAGTATAACTGTATCATATCTTATATTTGGCTTTTTTTGATTCCAACGTCAGCTAAAAATAATAAGTTGATGAGTTATTACTCCATCAGAGTCAATCAGAGTCCCTCATTGGAATTGACGATTATAATTAAGTTAAGAAAAACAAAAAAACGGGACATCAATTCATAGCCTTTATATCAGCTGATATATTTTGCTGATTCCTTCGTGTATCTTTTCGCCTCTATATATTTCTTTCTCCTAATGTTCCATCTCCTAACGGAAAAAAGAAAAAAATAGAAAATAATTTGAGGTCAGTGAATGTTCTTGAAAATGAGTCATTTAGTCAAATATTAAGGGTTTTCATTTTAAATTGTTCCTACAAAGACATAAAACATCCTTGACTCTCGTTATCACGGACTTTTTATTATATGTATTACACTCTATTCAACCAGTGAGGTTATAAAAAAAAAAATTAAAAAATGGTCACGGATTTATTTATTGATTTATTAATGTCTACTGTAATTTGAAAGGCATAAATAACTACGTTTACCACCGAAATGATACTTGAAGTGAAACATTTTTTGACGGATTTTCTAGAGATTAGTGTCAAGGAATCAGTTGGAAAGAAAAAAAAACACATTCACAATAAAAAAATTTGATGTTTTCATTTTTTTGTATAAAAGGATGGTTTTAGAATATTTAAAAAAAAAAAAGGATTCGGTGCTTCTATATAACTTTATAGGCCAGTTGAGGCAAAAAAACTTATCTATAATTTGATATTATTGAGTTCTTAATTCAATCAAATTTTATCTTTTGGCAAGTTCATAGCTGGTTTTATTAAAGTTTTTAATTTGATTCCTATGGAAAAGTGATCACTTTTCAGACAATGGAGCCAGTCAAACCTGGTCTAACGCCCACTTGTCTGAAGTATTTCACTACATTAAAAGACCATATCTAGTTTTCAAATTTAGAGTTGCTACAAATTAGGAAACCTGGTTTAAGAGTTCATTTGGACGGAAGCCGTCGTTTTCATTTCCCTTGACTCATCGCTCAATACAGGTTTGACTATGTATATTAGTGTTAAAACTCGGTTTGAGGTCATTTGTTTCGTTTTGTTCCTTAGTTATTTTTCCTTCTGAAACTTTGGGCCAAAATTTAAATTAATTTATTCTAAATTAATATTTTGTGTACGTAACTGAAATAATGAATTTGTATTAAATTGGTTTTTTCCTTATACCTCCCTGCTATGTATTAAATTTCGTAATGACTTATATTATCATATCTTGTTAATGTACAGAACATTTTAATACTTAATTTTTAACTCCTCATATTAAGGTTGTTAAAGATCAAAGTATACGCGTAATTATGTAATATATTCAAATAAGTAAAAACCTAGATTTAATTTTAAAAAAAACTCTCATTATTTTTGTACTTTTGTGGCCAGTACAATAGTGATTTTGGGCTCATTTAAAACGTACTATACAAAATAAGCATTGTAAATCAGAATTGCAACAATATTAAGGCATACAAAAAAATGTTCATTTCGAGGACGTACACCACCAAATTTACTCAGCAAGGATACAAATTATCTTTAAAAACAAGAAATTTGTGAACCCCTAAGCAAAATAAAATTTAAAAAAATTGAGAACCTTCATAGCTTGCTGGACCACTTTTATGCTAGTGTAGTTTAGTATACTGATGCTTTAATGGTACTACACTAAACTGATATTGGAACCGGTTCTTGTTTCACCATGTTTTAATAAGAAAAAATTGTATGAGCATTGACATAACCCCCCAAATATCTGTACTAGAATATTTGCCTTTTATTAGACATAGTAAGAGTGAAAATTGTATTTTTTTAACGTCATCAACATTCAACTCATCAGTGAATGCTAACCAACAGCATATTTGCTTTATATTTTTAATCGTAAATTATCAAAAAGATTCAAAATATCAATCTTTATATATATATATCAAAACTGATACCGTGACAAGAATAGTTTGGCGCCATTTCATAGTCAACAGAGCAAAATAAACCCTACCTTACCCCCATGTATAGAAAATATGCCTCATTACAAACCATATACCTATAGAGTTTCAGCTGTGAGTCTCCTGGAGAAGTTCCCATAGACGTATTCTTTGAGTAGGGCTGAGATCATCATCACAAGGGGTCTGAATTGATTTTTTTATTATTATTGCAAAGTAGGGAGAGGAGATGGATGCGTTCTCGTTGTTTGTTTGTAGTGGAGGATTCTTGAAGTTGAATCATATCAGGAGAGAGAGAGCGAAAAAAAGGAACAATGAAAAGTAAGCCAAAGTCAATCAGGAAGACTTCCGGGAGGGAGCAGAGGGTGAATGCAGAAAGAAATAATAAGAATTTCAATTAGGAGATATGAAAATGAAGAATTGAAAGGGGGTCAGGGAGAATTCAAAACATTAAAAAAATATATAAAATCAATTTCCGTCAATCAATTGTAGTTTATTATTATTATGTACGTATGTATGTACATTGTACAAGAATAGAGGAATAGCCCCGAATCGATACACACAGAAATGAAATATGCAAATGTTGAAATATGTATGTATGTAGTAGATTGAATGAGTTCTATTTTTCAAATAAATCCACTTATATCATATAAGCTGATAACAGAGAGCCTTTTGTACTAGTTTGATGAGTGAGTTTCTTCCATATGAGAGTATATAGAATGTAAATTTGATTTTTTTTTTTTAATGATTTATGGATATAGAAAGAAAGGTTTTGTTGGATCTTGTTGTTGTTGTATTATTTATCAGATTCAAAACATTCTAATCAGTCTATGTATAAACACATTTTTCTCAGACAACTCCATTTTGAAAGTATGTATGTACATTTAAAATCTCAAATAATATTTAATAATAAGAGAAAAATATTCGCTTCTCAAATTTCATCATTTAACAGAAAATACGAAGAAAAAAAAAAAAATTATACATCAAAAACATTCTTGAGAGATAAATTATAGGGGAATAATTTACATAGATACTCATCAGCAGAAAATTCAATGGCAGTTAAAGACATGATGATAAGGAACGAAAAGGATGAGAAATAATAACCGTAGTACGATGCTACTACAGCAGCTATCGACCCATGCTGAGTCCTCCTTATGATATGATATTATGTGTGTATGTAAATTCGATTCTTTTCACATTAATTAATCATCCTAATTTCAGTATGGAGTGAAATTGAGTTGTGGCACGTATATAGTATATATTGTGTAAGTGATTGCTTTTGTAATATATATATATATATAAAGTTCTAATAATCCGAGTGAAATCCTTCAAAAACCACTGAAAATATTTTGTATTATAGTAATTTATAATATCTCAAGGGAGAAAAAGTCAATTAAAAACTTGTCAAATAATCATCATTCTTCTTCCTTTTTATCCCTTTTTTTTTTTCTTTTCTATTCTTTTCCCTTTTTCCTTTTTTGATTAAGATCTGTTTGTTGTTTAGAATATAAGCTCATTCCTAAAACATAACTCAAATCGAATCCATCCCTTGTGATGATATTAAACAGATTTTTTTTTTTCTTATTTGAAAAATAAATTTAATCAAATGAAGTATATTATAATATGTACTGTTGTAGGTTGAGCCAACCATAGGGGGGAAGAGGAGTAGATAAAGATAATAATATGATTATGTAGTCGTCCTTAATTACCCTGACATCTGGAATTCGGCATGATGATCTGACTACTGACTGTGACATTTGATTAAATCATCAAGGAGTCCTTGGTTCTTGTCTTTAATTGCTTTGTTTTGTTTTTATTATAGCTATTAATTAGAAGTAAATCATGTATATACATAGGTTAGTAGATATACATGTGGGCAGATGTTTTTATGTTTTTTTTTAGAATAACAATAATCTTCATCATTATATCTAGTACTACTTCTGGGCACCACTCATGACGCTCAATTCTCTTATTATTTATGATGAGAAAATGACTCTCCCAAAAATTACAAACATCCATACTAACTAACAAGAATAAAAAATCACCAATTCGTCACATATAATTAAAGGAAGAAGAAGATTCTTTCCCCAAATTATTTCCGGTATCAACTGCAGATAATATACAATTTATAACATTCAGACAATCTTCTAACTAACTCACTAGACACACCCAGAAAGAGTCATATATGCAAATGGATAAAGTTATATACTTGATACGCTAGGTGGCGCATCCTTTCTTTTTATATATTTGTAGAGTTACAGCGCCATCTATAGCCTTTTTTCTTTTTTCTCCTCATTAAACTAATGAATGATGACTTTTTATATATATTATTTTCCACTGCGAAATGGAAAATGCATTCATCTATTAGTGAGGACACAACAGAACACAAGTTATGACTAACCTACTCAATGCTTTATGAACACCTATTTGTAAACTAATACTCATAAATTGTTTTATGGCTCCGTTAATTAGAACCATCCCAATGTCTAATCTATTATTCGAGTTCTGTCGAGTTTTTAAGAATTTCCACAAACTTTGACTAATCCCTACTCGAACGTTTTGAATTTTGGATTCATATTCGGGTTCGAGTAACGTTTGACTTTATATTCGGTTCCAAGACTACCAAAAAAAAAATTGTTTGCGCAATAGGTAATGGAGTAAATGATTAACTAAGGGACTCAGATTATAAATAGTGTTTTTTTTTTAAATTGAATCTAATAATATACATATTTGTACTTCAATATTCCTCACGGTGTTACATCACAAACATAAGAATATAGACTGTATTTTGGGGTCCGCTGTTGATTTGCCTGCTTTTATTCACCTTAGCAGTGTTGTTCTGAGCCTGGATTGGTTATATTAGAATTATTTCTTGGGAAGGTACAGCGAACAATTTCCAAAAGAATTATATTGTATAATAATTCTATATTCAGTTATTATTTTGGGCCTCTTTTTTTAAAAGAAAGGTTGCGAGATAACCTATAAATAACGACGTATCCTCTTGTGTTTGTTTTACAGAGTAAAAAATGGACAGAAAATATTACATATATATAACTCAATTTTCCTTCGTTTTTCATTTAAAAGTATGTTCCTACTATTTTTGAGACAAAAAAGGCCTTGTTCCCTCATGAATTAATGTCTGAGACAATAAAAGGGAGTCAAGCAAATGTTACTAAAGACACCACGGGTAGGTAGTGAGCCAGACACCACTATCGCATAGGTATTAGACGCAATACGTAGATAGATAGGTAAAGACCAGGTGTTGTTTGAAAGGATTAATATTAAATTTATCATATTTATTGATCTTATTATTCGGTAATAATCATTATTATAATTTTAATGATAAGGGAAAAGCATTTTTCTCTTTGTTTCTATTTATATCTCTTCCTCCTTTTAAAAATTCCGTTAATAAATAAATATAATTATTAATGGGGGATCTCCTTTCCTCTTTGAACGACAACTAGGCAGTTTAATTACCTATATTATCATCTATGTATATGTATACGAAGAAATTTGACATCATTTTGACAAATTTTAAAGATACATACGCATTATAATTGGACCTTCAAGGCATTTTTTTGAGCCAGGGCTCTCTGCATCTCTAACGAATATCCTCACAGAAATATATATACAAAACAGGATATAATAAATAAATACATACTAGGGGTTCGCCTATCCTGGTAAATTGTCTCTGGCCGGTATCCCGGGAAATATCGGGATACCGTACGTAAATAATAAATGGAGTGAAATTGAATTATTTCTTTTGATATTTTAAAATGAAAGGCCCACATATATTAGTTATATATTAGTAAACTTTTTGTCAACTTTTTTTAAAATTAACATATTGATTGTTGGCAAATTAGTTTGTTCTAACAAGAGGTTATTTGTCAAATTTGACTTTGCAAAACAAAACAAAAAAAAACACACTCACATTCTGTCAAAATTGTCAAAGATTTATCAAAAAGCGGTAGGTTTGATTCTCTTTCAAAAATCAAAAATCTCCCTCTAACGCCCCTGAATAAAAAATCCGATATACAACTATGATAATTCAATGACGTTTATATTATGAAAACATTAAATGCCGGATTTGTAAAAACTCTGCAAAATCCCGGGATCCCGGGTCGACAAATCATAGTACATACATAACTAAGGTTTGTGTTTTCGATCCTTTTTGACTGAATATGAGGGTCGGGGATGTGATAAATTCAAATGAACAGCACATACATATAACAGCATCATCATATACATATATAGTGAGATTTAATGACAGGAGGGGTAAAAATAATGTAACCTTAGTTAGTTAGTTTTTTTTTTTTTTTAATAATAATAATCAAATGTATGTGTTTTTTTGTATTAGTTTTTATAAAAAAAAAAAGGGACATTGTTTAAAAATGAAAAAATAATAATGATGATATGTTAAAGAATAGAGAAAGAAAACCATCTGCTTGGTTTCTCTCTCTTCCCACTTAAAAAAATATTCTATGTAGACGTGAACAACACTGGGCTATTCGTTAATTTTCATATTCAAATTTAATAATAATGGCTTCGTTTGGGTTTTTTATTTTTTTTTTGGTTTTTTTTGTATGCTTCAAATCTGTTAGACATTGTTTCTAGACGGTAATTCAACTGTAGCCTTGTAGATCAATACATCATTTTATTTTATTTATAAAAAAAAAAAAACTATTTACAAACATGCACAAATAAAATATTGCTTATTCGCAGCCCGGGAAGTCCTGCATTCTCCAGTATGTATGTATATCACTAAAACTAATTACAATTAAAATATGTACGTTGTACATTTCTCTAGACGAGTCTGAAACTCAGGTTTGTGGCTTTAGGGCTAAGGGTTTACACCCCTCTAGTACATTATTAATTTGTCCAAAAAGTAAAAGTATTTATGTAAAATTTTGATTTTTTTGGATCACAATTTGAAATTAATAATATTGTTGTCAAAAAAAAATTTCTCCAAATTTGTCTTCACTAATAAATATTCTGTCAAAATTGTCAAAGTTTTTTTAGCACTCCCCCGCCCCAAAGAAAAATCCTACCCTGGATAAAGGGTAACCATTAGTGTTGAGACTCGGTCCAGCACCATTTTTTTTTTTTTCGGTTCGGTCTTTAGTGATTTTTTCTAGAACGATTCGGACCAATTTTTCGGTCCAGACTGTTGTCTCAGACCGTTCACCGATTTTTTCGGTCACACATTGTAGACCCATTTTGATTCGGTCTCACTTTATGGACAAATTTATTTTCGGTCTTAATTTATGTACCAATTTTTTCTGTCATATCTAAATTAAATTTTCTAGATCAACAGTCATTCATTTTTTTAAAAAAAAAACAACTCAAAAGTATACGAAGAGTTCTAGAACAAATGCTGTATACATATAAGAGACGATGTCATCAAAATGAATCCAAAATATCTCTGTTTAAACTTCATATGACGTCATTGTACTTAAAAAACATATGATGTCATGTTATAAACAATTTATCTCTAAAATCGGTCTATACCTATTTTTTGGGACCGAACCAGACCGAATTTTTACCTTGAACGGATTTAGACCGGAATTCTCCTTTGGGCCGGTCTAGACCGAATTTTTATATTAGACCGGTACAGACCGAGCTTTTATTTTTTAAATATAACGGTCTCAAACCGGTGTAAGATTTTCAGATCTAAACCCAACACTAGTAAACAAGTGCAGAAATACTCTATTTAGTCTGGATCCTATTAATCGGGTGTTGTACTTAACTAAAAATATATAAAGTACTATTATTTTTTTCATTCTTAGGCACTGTTTAGTAATCTAACTCTACTATTTACAAACATACAAAAAATACTAAATTGTTAATTCGCAGCACTGACAGTCTCTTAGATTCTGGTATATCTACAAAATTAAGTATCTGGATATTACTGAATATATATATGAGAGGCAATGATTAAAAAACTAAGTACCGTACACTTTGTTTCGTTACAAGACTATTTAGCTATCAAATCCACAATTTACAAACAGTGCAATGCAAATTCGTAAGCACTGGAACTCACACATCGTCCGGTATATCCACAAATTATTCAGACACATTTGGCGTATATATGACTTGATACACTAATTAAATATGTAACTAATTCGTAAGGGCTAATTTTATAACAAATAACGTCACATATTGACGATACAAACTATTCTTTCTTGTGATTGTATTTTTTAAAGTTTTGAGATCAATAAACCTACCGTTCCGGCTCAAATAATGGTAGTGATCAAATGGATACTTATTGGTGTATTAATCAATAGAAAAATACCAATTTTATAAGAATGACGTCACCTATTGATGACCCAAACTCTATGAATTTGGTTTTCTAAAAAGTTTAACCCTTCTGCTTCAATAATAGTAGTACTCAAATGGAAATTAAGAGCTCTTTGATGTGGAAAAATGGGTAAACTAACTGACCCAGGATGAGTTCAAACAAATCCAAATGACTCTTTTAATTAAACAAAATATGTATATATATATATGAGGCAGATGAGGAGAAGAAAGCTGCCGGGCTTGTTCACCCCCATCTCAAATGGAAATTCAGTTACAGATATATTATGTACGTTTTATATTATTTAAAAAAAGCAAAAAAAAAAAAAAAACTTAAATTAATTAACATAAAATTATAATATTTTTGTTAATCCCTTCCCCCAAAAACGTTGGGTTCATTTGTATATCTAATATAAAAATGTATTTCATATAACGTATTATGCATTTTATAATAAGACAAAAGTAAAAAAAAATATAGTTATATAATAACCCCCCTCTCCCCCCATCACAGGTCACACTCAACATTATTTTCTTCCTAGTATTGTATGTAGTAGGTATTGTACAAAAAGACAGCAATTCGCTCCAATTCTCTTGCAGCCAGAGGAGCTTCATGTGTTTTTGTCACTCAATAACCTATCAGAACCGTACTACTGAGAGTGTGTAAATAATATTATATACTACTAGCAAAAAAGGGGGTCTCTCCATCATGTATATATATATATATATATATTTATTTATTTTTCTACACAAAAATCGACTAAGAATTCAAACTCTCTCTTTCTGGGAGTCTTCAAAGTGGGGAGCAAAAAAAAAAAAAAAGCATACAAGAATAAAAATAAAAACATTTTCCGGCAAAAAGAAAAAAGATTCCCTCCTCTTTTTTTTATCGGGCAGGTTGCGGCTGCTCCTTTCCTTCATTGATGCTTTCTAACGGGCGTGGCTTAGAAAGGGAGGAGATTAAATAAATTTGCCGATTTTTTTTTCCTTCTCTTTCCCTCCTTTTCATCCCACATGCCTATCCTGTTCCCCCTCGTGGCCTTGCGTTCTTCATTACCTACCTATAAGGTGCTAAAAATATGAAGGGGGCCTGATCACCCCCCTCCTCTTCTTGATTGGGGTGATATCCCCAATCATAAGTACATAAATATGATCAATTATGATGAGATGGAAGAAACGGTCCTCTTTGCGATTTTTGTTTCTTGAGACGAAGGCGTGCGTGCGCGCATATTTTGCCGGCTGTGTTTTTGATTTCGGCCGTGGTGCGTTTTTTTTCCTTTTCTTTTTTTTCAAATTGAAGTTAAAGTCATTAAAGATATGTGGCAGTATATTCCTAGAGTCGTTTCTGAAGAAATCAACATATTCATACTTTTTTTGTCTTTTTTTGTACACTGCATTCAAATCATTATTAAGCGTCTACCTATCACTACTACTGAATATAATAATTAAACATCAACAACGACTACTTTTTTTTGCTTCTTTAGTTATCTAAAGTGAGTTTGTGATCTCTTTTTACATCGTGAGTCGTCAGTCTGCTTAGCTTAGGGTAAGTCAGATCATTACAGCTCCATTTTTTGTCTTGTACCAACCTCAATACTTCCCATGTATCAGTCAGAGCCCACTTGATGATGACGTATTTCTCATTATACATCTAGCGCCCTCTAAACTTCTAATTCTAATTAAAAGAGAAAGAAGTAGAAAATCGATTTCAGCTGATTATTATTTTTTTTATATATTTTTTTTGTATGAGTGTTTTGTCTACTACTACGTCCCACATAATTAGTATCTCACCCCACTTCTATTAATATTGTACGTATATTATTACCAAATTGTATTTATTACTTCTTCTTTTTTTTTGCAAACATTGCGGATGAAACTGAAAAAAAAAAAAAAACCTTAGTTGCCCCAAAGACACACATGCCCGCGAATTATATCCAATAAATATATTTGTCTATGTAATTATTATTGTTCACTCTCGAATCAACATCATGGGACGATTTGTTCCATCTTTGAGAGATTTTTTTTTCTTCACTTCCCTGTACATTTTGTTCCAAGGATTGATCTTCATAATAACTATTATTGGCACGTTCGGTAGCGAGGTATAGAGTTCCTACGGATATCTGAGTTAAAAAAAAAAGAGTGGTTCTATCAAATTAATGACAACCTCACCTCAATAATCACAAACTATGTAGGAACTTCATACCGTGCTTTTGAATGTGGTCAGCTGTTCAACGATCTATCATCATCGTCATCATCACCTTCTATCCTCATGATCAACACTTCATTTTAGAAAAAAGAAGAATCCAAAGTATGCAAACAAGATGGCCGACTCTACTCGACCCCCATCAAGGAGCCGCATCCTGGATCGCGTCCTCATTGCAAATAACAAATACTCACTACATATATAACTCGTGTCTGTAATATACAACGCGAAAAAGGGAAGTTGAAGTTTTGTTTGACCTTAGATAATTTATATGTCAAAACAGTCCTTTTCCTTACCTTGACCCATAAATGCATCAGATATAGTATATATGTATATCAGGAATAACATCTCTGGAAGAGACGCAATCAGAGAACAACACAAAATGTACAGTGGACCATCAACAAGAGAACATTTATATTTTATACATTTGTTACCATACTTATTTGTACTAATTCACCCTTTGTATTTTATATTATAATATGTGTATACGTCTATTTATTCCATGTTTGTTTGGTAGCTAATCTAATTACCTACACAATGTACTTACATATATCGAAGCAAATTATTCACGCTCCACCTTAATTAAGCCCTTTGCAAAAATATATATTTATATGTTGTACACATGGTCTCAAAGCAATCAAACATGAAACCCTAATGATCAGTTACTGTTAGCCACACCATATCATGGTGGCCATTATCCTTTCTACCTCCTCAATGCGAAGTTTGGGGTAGAATACATCATATGTGATGTTCCCTCACTCGTTATAAAAATAATAAAAAGATGCTATATTAATACAAGAGCATTGAGGAGGTATATCCTATCTGGCTATGTATAAGGTTAGCTAGCTAGCAAGGGAGCTACATAGAGGGGGGCGGGTTCAATCCCTTGATAGATCTAAGATGAACTACTCTTCATAATTGATGCTAGATCCATCAAAATCCACGTAAATCTTGAAGCCTTTGTGTTGTTTATACCTTTCCATTTATTACATAATAACTACAAACGACACAAAATGAGTGATTGACCCATTTTATAATATATAAACAGCCAAAGACAGTGAATAATATGATGCTAAAGATCACCTGTCTCCTTATGATTCATCCCTTCTTCAAATTTACATTTTATTGCTTAACCCTTGGTCCCCGCCCTCAAAGTCCACTGTTTAACTCCTTCCATTAATAGGTATATTATTATCAGAACCCAAATAAACAGACTTGAAAAAAACTTTATCATCTGAATACACTGACTACAACTGTTCCTATACAAACAACAAAGAAATAATAAAATTGCCTGATGATGCAGGCAGCTGTTAATCTTTTATAACTATATACCTTAACTGGTCGTAATATCCTATGTGTACCTATATAATATATAACCCCTTACCTCTCCTGTGTTTCTAGATAACAGACTTTTTTCTATAATATTATTGAATCGGCGTTTTTTTTTTCTTTATAAATCACCACGAGTAAAAAAATATATATAACTTTTACTTAACAAATATTTATAAATCTTCAACTTGCATATATATATTTTACATTCCGCATCGCAGTTTTTGCTTTGCGTTTTGTTCGTCTTTAAAAGCGTTAACTTATTAGTAGCGATCAAATGAACTGATAGTTATTATTTTATCATTTTTACCATTCAAATATTAATTAATTTATTTATACAATCTGCAAATTACTTCTCCATTCTTGAATTGGGTTTTCTTTTCTTCTTTAAAAGCGTAAAGATTCTACTAACGTAAAGTAAATCTTTATCAAACAAATATTTATTTATTTATTCACAAAATCTGCGAATTACACTTATATATTACATATTTCTACAATTTTGTTGAATTTTTGTTTATTCATAACGATCAAATCAACTCAAGTAAAAAATGACTAATTTTTACCTATCAAATATTAATTAAATTATTTAAAAATCTTACTATTAATTCTATAATTTATATTTTTCTATACTGTTATTGAATTGGGTTTCTTTTCTTCTTCAAAAGTATAACGTTATTCCTAAGATTAAATCATATTAAAGTTAAAAAAAAATATATATATAATTTTTACCTACCAAATAGTTATTTATTTATTTATAAAATCCGCATGTTACTTTTATACAAATTCATATTTAAAATATTCTTATACATATTGTAAAACACTTTAATGACCATAATATGATCTGTTTAACTAAATATATCCTATTAATAACCCTAACGCCTTGATACAACACCTTTTCAGCACTGTTATTGAATTGGGGGTTTATCTTCAAACGTGTAAAGATATAATACATTTTTATATAGTATTTCTTTAATAATTTTTACCCATCAAATATTTATTTATAAAATCCCCGAATTACAATTAATATTATTTATAATTAAATATAATGTGCCGATATATCATACGTCTCTTGTTTATGGAAATCACTGTCTTATAATTTTTACCACTTAAATGTTGAATTACTTTTTTTTAAATTTGCAAATTATTTTATATTTTAAGAATTTATCCCCGCTATTATTGTTTTGGATTTGTTTTACTTTTCAAAGTGTATTTAGTCAAACTTAATTATTTCCTAACACCCTAATCAACCCAACGGCAATACAAAATACATTTAACGAATCATTATTAGTTATTGATATATGACTCTATAATATATATTATGATCAAATTAACGCAACCCATCCAAATTTACAAATAGCTGCCTTTGTGGGGTGATATAACTATATATATTTTTTGCAATAACGCATCGCAAATACTTCCACCATAATATTTATTATTTTTTTCCCCCATCCTACAAGCCATATGTATATAGCCCCATGTGAACAATATTATTCTCACTACGGGGTCTTCTTACATGTGGACACCATCATTTTTATATAATATTTCAGTTACTTAAATGTAAGTTTCTGGTCTTTTTAAGAAAGTTCTCAAGTTTCATAATTATTTTATAAAAAAATCTCATATCAAATTAACGCAAAACTGTTATATTTTGAATATAAATAAATATTCTTTTATATTTTTAAATATGTGGAAAAATTTCAATACTTTTATTTACTACAAACATACTCTAAAGCTCATTTGTTTTGACGTAATATTTAATCAATCCTAAGTTACTCACTATTGCATTAAAAATATATATTTGTTTTTTGAGGGGAGAGAAAAGTTAGGGGATTTATTTATGTGTATAAATATTTTTAAATAATAGTACAAATGTTTATTTTCAGTTTTGTAAATGCTCTGATCCCTCTGAACTGTTTGTTGCTTTTCGTATCAAATAGAAAATTAAATCGCTTTAGTATTCCGCAAAATTTCCACACTGGCAAATAAATAAAATACAAATTACAGGGCGAAGACATAGTCTGAATCTATTAAGTAATACGTAATATCTGGACCCTCAACACAAAAACAAGATATAAAGATTTTTCTCAAAATTGAGTGTGGAGTACATTTGTATTTTTCCACAAATTATCGTCAATTTCTATTAAGTAATTAGTCTGATTAAACCCTTTGGAGTCGCCGTAAATTACACTGAAAGTAGCTTAAATTAATCGTCACAATTAAATAATTAAAAGTTCATAGATTTGACTGGAAAGGTCAATTATAAGTATCTTAATTCATCTGAACTAAACCCAAAAATATTAAATACCTTAACTCATCCCGAAAATTTGAATATAAAGCCTATAATTGACTTAAATAGGTCCATGAAGTATTGGTATACAAATATATATAATAGGATTGACTCTATTTCCTGATTTTTGTTTAAAATTATTGCTGTTAAGGAGCAAACTATTTAATTAATATTCAAATAACTTCTGGATAATGAATCGTACTGCAATGACTTTGAATAAAATATAATTTTGACTTAAAATATATTATTTTTTTCCATTTATTATGAAAAAAACATTCTAAATTATTTATTAAAGATAAACTTATTTTTCTATATATTATATGGAAAAACAAACATTTACTAATACAAGTGTGAAGAACATGTTTTGTGTTTACACATTTGACTCCACTTCCCCCTCTCTTCAACTTCCTAACTCAAGAAATTATTTACTTATTTATATATTAGGACTTAAAAACATACGAAGTTTCAAAATGAATATAATTTTAGAGGAAAATAAAAAATAGTTGTGTAAAAACTCCAATAGATGGTGCTGTTCTTTATCAAAAAGGAAATAGCTATTCATTGGGTTAATTTTTTTCTCGTGTTGTTGTTTGAGTCTTTCCGTGGGCTTTCTCTTTTTTTTTTTTAACAGAGTATATTTATGAATCCCTTTTTTTTATAGTTCCCTGAATATACTTTTATTTTCCATTAATATGGAGAAAATAATTTTTAAAGGTTCTTGATGAATTTTTTTAATTTATCTAGTATGGATGTAAGCTATGGATCACCATATTCCCCACCACCACTCACTAGATAAAAATAGACGTCCATTGGCCGAAAAAAAGACATTGTTCAATTGATCACACTGGGAAGATCTGAATGTATTTGAAACATGTAAAATAATGGCGAAAAAGTAGTATCTTTAATATAACCCATGATTACAGAGCAAATTCGTACTATTTTGATTTCGGCGGTGGCAAGATATGGAGCGTTCGAGTTGTCTATCCCTAGGGGGATCGAATGTACTTGAGACTGGGCCTCTGATATCATTCATCAAACGCATCAATCCATTTTTGGTTTTTGCAGAGGATACTTTTTAGAAAGAACAAAAAAAAAACACGAACTATTTATTAGTTTAGGAGCAAATTTGCTAGGCCTTGTATGTAGGCCTTGATCTGGGAAGAAATTTTAATCTAAAATGTTTAATTATATTTTTGTAAATGCATCTTAACCAGAACATTTTAAATCATTCTAATTTTTATAAATTATTTGCTGTTTAAACAAAGGTTATAAAAAAAATTAGTATTTTGAACTAACACAATAAATTTTGTAGAGAATTATCCAAATAATTCTATTTAATTTAGTCTAAAATTGCGTTGAATGTATAATTTACAGTCTGGAATAATGCATTCAAGTGTAATCATAACTGCTCTGTACATCTGATCACAATAGGAGTTAATTAAATATATTTTGCTTTTATATAAACTTATTCATTATTATTTTATTTAAAAAAAAAAGTGGATTGTTAATATTATTATAAAAATGTAATACTAAGGAAATAAGACAATCAATATATATTTTAACTTTTTTTAAATTTAAATCAATCAATTTTTATTACTTTACTACCTTACAATTTACGTAGAGTCTAATCTGGATCAAAACAATTTTTGATCAAAAAAAAATTGGGATTACATCCACTATTCAAAAACCAATTTATTTACTTTATAAAGAACAAAATATTATATTCAAATAAGATAAACTTTTTGAAAGTTACAAAAGTTTTAAGGGAATCCTTATTTTTTTTAATGTGGTCTAATTTATGACAGAGGTTGGGCGATTATAAAACTATGAAGTACTTAATTCAGACTCGTGGTACTCCAACCATTAAGAAATATTATAGACACAACTGTTTGTTTGGTGCTCTAAGTGATCACCTAGTTTGCTGTGTTTGAGACATTTACATTAAAAGTTCTTCTTGATAAAAATTTACACTTTTAGTTGCGATATATTCGCGCTAAACACTTCACAAACTTGAAAATAACTTTCATTTTTTTATAAGTAAATATGTAATTATTTTTTTTTTTTTTGTTTACATTTGATAAACAATGCCATTGTATAATAATCACGTAAACCCGTTGATAAATGAATGCAAATTTGAAGTTGATATTTAAGAGTTTCAGGAAAATATTTTTTGAAAAAAAAAAAAAAATTGAAAAACTGTTTGTTCAAATATGTACGAAAATCCCGCAACTAACCAATAAATAATCATTTAAAAAAAATACAGTGATCTTGAAAATTCAATTCTGCATCTATGCCATGAAAGCATTCAGCTCCAAGCCTTACGGTGCCGGTATAAATATTTTAAGAAACTATATTAGCATTTTAGATACAATTAAGCTTTACTCTACAATATTTTAATGAATAGTTGTTTGCTTTTTATCACTCTATTGTAGCGTTATATAATATGTTTCCATTATTCAAAAATCTTTGGTTCATGAGAAAAAATCATTTAAAAATATAAGGGTCGTCATAGCTATTCGCTAAAAATTTTACTTTTTGTAAGATTTGGAGAAATGAATTTGATCCAGGTTAATATCAAGGATTAAATGGAACAGTTAAAGAATGTTTATGGTTTGTTCTATAGGATAACTTATTAATATTTTATAATTGAGCTTTATAAGTTCCTTTTTGTAAAACCTAAATTTAACTTTTTATAAATAACTTTGTAATCTGTGATTACTCTATTAATCGAAGGGGGGAACAAATTAAAAAAATAATCATTTTGAAATTATACCCGTAACTATAAATTTTTATTACGTAATACTTATAATAAACAAATATTGCAAATATGGATCTCATAATATCACAATTCGGCATGATGTATAAATAGAAAAATTATAATTTTTTTGCCAAAAACAAAGCAAAATAACTGATTTTATCGTCTAAATATTTTTTTTGTAAATTGGATTATGAAATCAGTAATAATCACACTACGATAAGTACTGTTTTTGTACGAATTTGACTGTTTCTTACTTGTATAAAATAAAAATAGTTGCACAATTTTGACCTAAAATATTGAAAACAAAGTGTTTAAAAAATTAATAAACCGCCATTAAGCTTTTTCAGAGCAATTGAAATCCTTTTTTAGTTCTATTTAATTTTTCTATTGTTTCATTTCCTACAAATTATTGCTCCAAAGGCCCCATTTTATTGTCAATCACTATAAATATTTGTGTATGTTATACTATGGAAATCGAGTGTCAAATTTGTATTTTTGCAGAATTTGAAATTACATAATTTTACAAACATAACCATTTTCTTCACTTTTTAAAATATATCAATTTAAAATAATAGGTGTGTTGATATTTGTCGGAGTTCCTATAACAAATGTATTTATTTTATATGTATAATACGGCGTTGACTCACTTACACTGTATTTTTTGTCAGCTGTCGATTCTTGGGCCTCCCTTGATCAGTGTTCTGAACGTTGATTGGTTGAATTAAAATTACTTCTTTATTAAGGTGCTGTGAACAATTTCCAAAAGTTGTTGAAAAACAATCCTATTTTTGGGGAGTGTTGAACTTGAGTTTTGTTTATTTAAATTACTTAGAACGTAAAAATAATACACCACCCTAAATGACAATATTATTTAATAAAAAAATATAGGTAAATGTTTCTGACAAAGAAGACACTTTGAAAATTCTTCTCAAAATACGCCATATTTTTTTAAAAACACAAGCTAATGACTGTAATACCAACGTAGGTATAATATATATTTTTAAGTTTGCTTATGCACTATTACCGAGTGGTACATTCAAAACAGAAGACTTTGAATTTTAAACTTGAACACGATATAATTGATTAATTAACAATAGAATTTAAACAAAATGAATACTATAAATGTTTGTCTGAGCTCTCATAATCAATAATGTAGCCGTCCTAGCGACAAAGATGGTTTCCAGGTGGCGGCAGAAGGTCTAGAATACACTACAGATGTATTCCACCCAAAAGGTGTTGTCAAGGGAATTGGAATCGGGGCCAAAAGTGTAAAAAAAGGAGATTGTCCCTGGCTGTTTTCTTTTACTCCTCCAGGTCCAGTTTATCTTTTTTTGAGAGAGTCTTTCTTCCACTCGAACATTTCGGACTTACTGACGACGTAGACAGTGGTCTTGGAGACGCCCAACTACTTGGAGTGAAGAATGAAAATTCATCGTTATCGTTAAAGTGTACTTTTCTCCACTTGTATGTAAAATAAATAATTGTTTATGCTTTAATACATTTGAATTAATTTTTTATCCCTCAAATTCATTCATTATTGAACTAGTAAGTACTTAGATTTCAATGGACCACCCGGTACTAACAACTGATTTCGAGCTGTTTTTCTGTTTCTTTTTAATAGAAAGGTTACGAAAAACAATAAGAGAAACGACTTGATAAATATTTAAATAATATCTAGCTGCATTGTACATAAAATTAAAAGAGGTCTGAAACAAAAGATAATTGTGTGTTTGTCATTGTTCTATTATTTTTGTCTATTCAGAAAAAAAAAAATATATATATATATACATTCAAGGTTGAACCTTTGGACTTTGAATCAATGTTATCTTTCGTGTGTACTTTGACAACTTTGTTCAATTAACAAAAATGTTGATGCATTTGCAGTTTTAGAAATATATTTGTAGTTATTTATTGTTTGTTTTTTTCAATTATATTCAAAACTCGTATGTGCTCATAAAAGACGGAGTTTGTCCCGGAGTTATAATTGTAAGTAGTTATTGGAATCAGAGTAGAATTTGAGATTGTAAATTTGCCAGATGAACAGGCAAATTTTTCTTTAATAATATAGAAAATACCCCTCAACAAATCCTCTGTGTGACTTTACGTTTTTCAAGATCTACTCATTACTTAAATGCTAAATGAAAGCGGATTTTGTTTTATGTGAAGAAATAAAACTTGCAAATTTTCTTCTAAAAATTGAGTGTCCTACAGATCTTTAATCTCCAAAAGGGCTAAAACGATTTCATAAAATAAGATAATTGTAGTGATTGGTTTGAATAGGAAATGGTTCATTAGTTGGCGGTAACGTCTTCCATGCAAACAATTTGTAGGCATATAGGGAGCTTTATGCAAGTACCAAATGTATCGAAACAAATTTATATACCGCTATTAATCACTTTAATAACTATTAGACTCATAACAATTAATATTCATCTGGATTGATTCATTGATTTTTTTACTCCAAAGCCATAATTATTTTGTTTATATATTTGAATTTCTTGTGTATATTATTTGCATTGGCTATGAAAATCATAAATAAATTAGGATTTTTATTTGCGTTATTGTTAAAAAATTGATCTTACAGAGTTTGTCAAGTGATGGATCTTTTGTTTATCGAATGGTTTTAGGGAGATCTTTGAGCGATGAGAAAGATTTCGTTATGTTCTTGTCGTATTTTCACTTGGAATTTAGTGTAAAAATGATAAACTCCCTAATCCTTTTAATTCGTATTCAATGGTAGCCGGCATTTTGGGGGGGCAGTTGGCTACATGGGGACAGCCAAACAAGCCACTTTTTCCAAAAACTCCCTGACCGGACTTTATGGGGACTATATATATGGGGCAGTTTTCGCAACAAGTGTTTCCTAAGTGGAGAATAACCTAAATATCGGACAGATTATGATTCTAAATATGGAGATAATGTGAATTAATAATGTATTCAATAAATTAATATATAAAATCCCAATTATTGTAATTTTTATTAAGTAAATACATAATAATTATGAGCCGAGACAAAAGATATTTCTCAAATCTGTTAGTCAGGATCACATCACGCTAATATTACTAAGAGTTCGAACTAGTTGAGGTACTTCTATTATCTCCATATAGTCCAAAACTGGACGTCATATATTGAGGCAACGAATATATAGATACAAAACTGTCCCCATAAATTGCGGAAACCGTATTCAATGTATACGTTCTCTCCTTTTCCGTTAGTAGAGTAGTTATTTTTTTGCTGCATTTTCAAATGATTAACCTTGTTTTTTGGAAAAAATCCAGTCATTAGTGAAAAAATAAACTTGCCCACCAGAGCCCAGGAATCTATTCTGACCAGAATGAAATATATCTTTAGGTGCGTAACCCAGAATTCTGAACAACTTTTATTTATGTCTTAGGGTTGTATCTCTCTCTGTTTTTGAAATAAATATCCTATCGTATGCGTTTTTATCAGCGGACGGACATATATAAATACTCTCCAAACGTTTATTTGGCGAATAATGAGCTCTGTGCAATCAGAAGAGAGCGTCATGTCAGCTGTTTTATTCTCCAGCCTTTTCTTTCTCTAAGATACCGTTCTATCTCATACCTACATTCCTGAAAGATCCAAAATGTATTCATCTTTTCTATGCTAATTATATAGACATTTATCATGTTTTGTACATGGGCCTCCTTTTTTGTAGATGCACATGATTTTTACTCTAGTATAAAGTCTTTATCCCAAGTAAATCGTCAATATTTAATATCTACACGGCTTTTCAAACAAAGATTTATATGAAGGTAGCTAAAATATATTATGAAATAATTAAGTGGGATTTATCAACTAATATGTTTTTTGGGATTTTTTCCTTTGGTGTAAAACCAATATAAATCCCGGGAAATCAGGGCTTTTTTTAATTATTTTTTAAAATAAAAATTAAATATTAAAATTTTATATTTGAATATCCCAATGATTGTTAACCGATTAACGCTCATCGTGATCATATGAAACCAGTAATTATCCATACACTTAAAAAGATATTAGATTAAATTAATTATCTTTTTTTTAAATATGAAGTACTATCATATTTTATATTCTTCAAAGAGTATCTGTAATAAATTTCAACTGTTTATACTAATATCTTACGTAGTTGATGTTGTAGATTTTCCTCTAATTCAATTTCTTTTTTCAAAACTTCTGACTTTAGGTTAAGTTATTCACAAATTTTGGCCTAATTAACTGAAATCCCTTTGAAAAACTCCTGTATTGCGGTAAAATAATTTGTAAAATGTATTGTTCAATTCAAAACAATACAAAATATGTTTAAAATATATTTTGATCTTTCACAGGATTTCTATTTTTTCTCTCTTAATTACATTCATATTATAGAAATGAAAAAGTTTCATCAACTTTCTTTAACAAAATTTACTTTGCACTAAGGGGTTTCTATGCAATAAAAAAGGCATAAATACCTATAATATATGAAATAAATCCATTTGCAGGGGCGTTCACAAGATTATATATTTTCTTTTTATGGGAGGAAACTTGGTTTTTGGATTTTTTTCTCAAAAAAAAAACCAAAAATAACAATATTTTGGGAAAAAAATGGAAAAATTTAATTTTTCTTAAAAAAAAATTTCTAATATTAAATATTTCAAAAATCCACAACTATTCACAAAAAAATTTTGAAATTTAAATTTCAAATATAATTTTTTTTTTTTTCAAATATTTAATTTTTTAGAAAAAAATTTCAAAAACCCATAACTATTTATAAAAAAATTAACTTTTTCAGAAAAAAATTTGAAAAATTAAATTTCAAATATTGAATTTTTGAAGGAAAATGTCCAAAAAATCAATAACTATTCTGAAAAAAAGTTCAAAAGTGCTTAGCTGTTTTCAAAAATAATAAATTTCTAAAATTATTTTTCAAATATTAATTTTTTTGAATAAAAATTTCAAGCATCCATATCTATTCAATAGTGATTAAATTTTTTGGAGAAAAATTTGAAAAAAATAATTTAATATTAAATTTTCTTGTAGGAATAAAAAATACCTTCATTTGGAGGGGCTACAGCCCCTCAAGCCTCCCTCTGCAGACGCCCCTGATTTGTCTCTGATTTTACAGTCCCGTTTGATGTTTATTCATCCCACACATAATATATATAATACTATTCTAAGCGGAGAATCAATATGATGGGAGGGGATCTGTCATAAATGGTATATATAGAATAGAGATCAATTGGAAATACAATTCAATTCATTCCATTGGTTGTTACTCCCTCTTACACCAATTTCTTTTTATTTTCCTTTGACGTGTGATTGCCAATACATTTGTTGTATTGGTTATATATAAATATATATTTAGAGCACATCCATTGCTGTACAACTGATGCTCCTTTTAGCCCCAACCCCCAACGGTTTTTGCTTGGCAGGAGGGGGGGATGAATCATCATTATAATAATAATATGATTTAACAAAGATTTAATTTAATTTTTGTATCCATTTGAGCGGTAGAATTAGCATAAAGAAAGAAAAATTAGCTATGCGCTTTTTCCCATGGTCGCCATCTCTAGGCTCATTATTTTCTGCTTTGCATTATGCTCATTTCATTATGAGTGAGAACTCCTCACCGTACCAGGATGGATTTATGATTATTAATCTATGTATACATTTATCCATATTTCATTATGAAAATGCAAATTTTATTATGAAAAAATAAATGGTAATCATAAAAGAATCATATTAATATCAACAGGTCTTTTCATAAAATGGAGGGGAGGGGGAGGGGTGACCCCCTTCATCAGGACACCAACTACTACCACCTGGTTTTTGTTATCATGCATGCATAAATATCTCTTTTTATTTAAGACTCATCACCGCTCAGGACTTCTTCCCCTTTAGTGTGGGAATCTTTTTCGTTTTTACTTTCATAGTTTAATCACCCCCTTGTGAAGATTTATGCTTAAAGTAGTCAGTAGTTGAATGCACATTGTTCGTCATTAGCATATGCATGAAGTATAACTATGTACATAGTTACACTCTATCCACGTTTTGAAGGGAGAATGATGACAAATGTAAGGTACCCTCATAGCATTCCACCCAACGGTTTCTGTTGTTCTTTTCAAGTGCTTACTACATATTATGTATGTATGTATATAGGGACAAGCCTTACCTTATACTCAGGTTTCTCGTTTCCCGGCAAATGATTTTCTAAATACCTTTATTTAGAGAGAAAATAATTTATAAAAAATTGGAGTGAAGATGCATTTACAAAAATATCATTCAACATTATAGGCTCAAATTTCTTCACCAGATTAAGGCCTTCAATCATAAAATATTCATATATCTAAATTAAAAACCTCAGCATCTAAAATCAATAAAATACAAACATAAAATATCAATAGCAAATTTGCTTTTACACCAACAACTAGATCGTTGCTCTTTCTAAAAAGTTTGAGTATTTACTGCAAAGTCTGAAAATGTATTGATGCGTTTCATGAGTTATATCTAATGATATCAGAGGCCCAGTTCCAAGTACCCTCGATCCCCTTAGGTATCTTCAACTGGTACGCTCCATATCTTGCCACTATCGAAATTAAAATAGCACGAATATCCTCGTTAACCTACAGTTATATTCTTAGCTAGAATTTTTGCATTACAGGACGATGGAGTCTTTAAGGGAATTCCTGGCGGAGTGAATATATCTGTTGACTCGTTACTCAAGGTAGCTACAGACAAAATAATCTATTGGATTCATGTCAGGGGGGCAAGAAAGCAAAATATTATTGGACACCCAGTCATAGCAGTGATCCTACGTTTGTCTAATAATCAAGAGATCTCTACCAGAGCCTTTCTCAACTCCGCAACCTTTCCAATGTCCATCCTTCTCATTTTTTAGACCTTGGCATTTCTAATATAAAAATCCTTGTTCACTAAAATCATCACAACAGCGTCGTTCTGCCTCTTAAAACTAAGTAAAAAATTATATGTATATTTTGACGCAAAAAAACATTGCACAATTTTGTCGTCATATATTTTAGAAAATTTGGAAATCTGAAGCCGGAATTCGTGTTACAATCCCCCCCCACCTTAATTCTCATTTTATCATTATCACTAATAGAGCAGATTATTTTAAAGAGCCTATATCTCCTATTTTTGGACAAAAGATGAAAGAGCTATCTTTTGGTGGAGCTGGGATTTGTATAATTGTGAAATACAAAGCCCGACCCGCTCAACTAAAACTCAACTAGGCATCCATATATAATTATAATAATTAAATGAAGCATATATATTGTAAAATTATGAAATGCAGGATTTCCCAGGAATTTTTGCGAATGTGCAAACCCCAAGAAAACCCAGAAAAACGAGATCCTGTGAGAGAAATACTATTATGAATATACTTATAATATGTAATATATGTACATATAGATCAATTTCCCAATAGAACTTGTTATCCCTACTTGTACCAAATAGTCCCACGTGCCCCCTCCGCCCCTATTGATAGCCCCCAATATCTACTATATTCTATTACATATATTATACAATACAAATATTTAATCCATTGTAACCAATTGAATTAGGAATGAAAATAATATTGTATTATGTCAAAAGGCTGTCACTTACTATCAATAATAAACCTATTGAAACCACCGCTCGCGACCACCAATATATTATTATGTAGGGGGGCGGCATTGAAAGGATTATTATATATCAAGTACGTACTCTGAAATAAAGTTGTAAATAATTTGATATATTTAATATTTATAGATTATATGTTGGTAATATTATTTATGGTATTTATCAACCTATCTTTTTACAAAACAAACAGCTTTGTTTACATTGGGTGGGCTCTTGCATTATCATTGTTTATAAGTAGTTTTTAAAGGTGATGAATAAAGTCCTTACACTACAAAATCCAAGTTGAATCTCAAGTCTTTGCACATAATTCCATACAAGTCCATGAATATTTACATCGAATTCTCAAATGTTATTCGACTGTATTTCAAGTTCAAATATCTTACTCAAATTGAGACTTTCTCTTATAAAAGATACTATAAATAGTAGGTTTATTTATATCCGGTGAAAAATTGAAATGTTTCTATGAAAATTTTCATGGAGGGAACTTATTTTAAGAATTTACAAATGTACTTTGTTATAAAATGGCCTCAAATTCAATGAAGTCCCTAGGTCAAGTCAAGTCACGTATTTTCGATTGTGAGATCAAGTCGAGTTCAAGTCCCCACCTATAGTGGTTTGTTTACTTATCTGTTTATTACTACAACTTAGAACATTTGCGCCATCTTACGGATATTGTTGATATTGTCAAAATGCCATCATAGTCTCTAGATCAGGTCATAGTCTCTTCATTTTAGAAAAAGAGGGATAGAAAGGACCACAATTAGTTGACCGTTGGTCTACGTCGTCAATCTCTCCAAATGTTGAACTGTTCCTTGGTTAATAGTATATATATGAACAACTTAACAAAAGATACTTATAGTAAAGTACATCAATGCTCAGAATACTAATCATGGGAAAGAGTTACAGAAACAAATCAACCGCCGATAACAATATACAAATACTATCTTTGGAGGACATAGTGATAATTGTTCCTTTATGCTCGATCAAATTAAAGATGTTATTTATTCTAAAAAATGAAAAAATCGATCATTCTAAATTTTCAAGTTTTGTAGGATGATAATAGTATAATTTCAATTTAATGACCTTTTACCTTTTTTTTAAAGGGAAGTATAATATTTGATGACTTTTTATTTAGAAAAATGCATTTATTAATTATTTTCAAATATGTTTTGTATTCAAAATATTAGACTCCATATTCTTAAACAGAATCAAATAATTTTAGAATGCTCAGTATTCGAATAAACTTTGTTTAAAATCTCTAATCATAATCCCTCTTTTTCAGTCATTTCTACTGTCTAAAGTGAAAATTGTTTCAAAAAGTTATTCAATTTTCTTCGTCTTCAAAGACATCAGGATTACAATTATGAATATTTATTATCAAATACTTCATTATTTGGCATTTGAATTTGAAGCAAGTCAAATTGTTGTGCCTATTCCTCACTTTATACCGAGGACCCGACCACTCCCAGTTCCTTATATACAGGCTTGTTGATTGGAGTGGAAGTGGAAAGATACTTGGCTGATGGCTCCGAATATCTGGAAATGATCTTGGCCTACCGGAGGATCAAAAAGGTACAATGTCTTGCTTCCTAGAAATACCAGCAGCGAGTGTTTCTTCCCTAAAACCAAGCTGTTCCTGGGGAGGACTAGACAGATGCTAAGACGCAACAAATTTGAGAAGCAACTCTTGTTAATGTCAAATACAGAGGTAGAAGAGAAATAATTCATGTAGATATTTTATTATTCGCCGACAGACTATATTTTAGTTTTTTTCTACATATATTTTATTTTTTGATTATATTAAAAATATTGTAAATAAATACATTAGAAAAAGTTGTATAAATCGTTTATTTAAGTTAAAAAGGTATATATATATGTTTCAAGAAATGGTATATTTGAATATGATCGGATTGATGATAGCAAATGGCCTTGACCGTTATATCGCTATATCGCAGTGAATTTTGTATCCCATTTTTTCCCCCTAATCGCTCACAAGCCGGCTTATATATGATAAAATCCATACCTCGTAACGTCATAGGTGGTGTTTTACCCTTTTTTTTATTTAGTCAATTAAAGATCGAATAAATTATATCATTAAGTCAAGTATTATATGTTCGTATTGTATTTCAATACACTGAAAACAGGAATATTTTTTGCAAGATATGTGCAATACTCGTACAAGTAACACAGATCAGATTCATCGTACTTGTTTTAATAAATCCTCACCATATTTGAAGGAAAAATTCATGGAGTGTTATAACATAGCACCAGTTATCTCTGTGATTGTATCTATATAACAAAATAAATGAATTGATAAGCGTCTTTTTTCTAGCCTCCACCCTTCTAAAGATGTTATTCATATCATCTGATACATAGTTCCCCCCCCCTGTTTCTTGAACAGAAGATCAAAACTTTTTTAATAAAGATGCATGTTAGAAGGGGTATAAAGTATGTACACATCACAGAATATTAAATTTAGAAAGAGATATTCAAAAACTAATCGGACTACAGCTTCAACTTTCTAAAGTCATTTAATCTCTCAGAAATGATCTAGAGCGCTTCTTCCTCATTAAATTAAGGATTCCACAAAGAAAGAAAAATCACATCAATTGCATTTATTCTCCCTACGCGAAATTCTTTGATGCACTTAATAAAATGTTCATTAATAAGCAATTAATGAGTAATTAGAAGAGGGGGAGACATTAAAAAGTTATGGAAACATAACATAATTACATATTTTTATTATTGATGCCGTGTTGGTCCCAAAACCGTCAGTCCTACGCATAGACGTAGGAAATTATAGCGTTTTATGTGTGCGTAAATTTGTCATAATATTTGGGACTTTTTTTAATTACATTTTTAATGACTTTTTTTATTGAGGGCATTTCTATGATGACCATTGAAAACAATTAAAAGCTAGAATGATCAAACACAAATCTCAGCCTATAGTAATGATCCCTAAATTATTTATTTTTTATATAAGAAGCCTCTTTAGTAAAGGTACTTTAAGACACCAATTGGAGCACTGTACCTAAATATGTTTGAATGTTATGCTCAATTATGTATTTTTAACGTTTTGTGCTTTGTAACTTAACATTGACCTTCATCTCACGAAAAAAATTGCCCTCTAACTGTGACCATATATAATCTTGGGTCCAGGTTTGAGGAAAATCGATAGGTAGCTTTTGCCGTAACCTGAGTTACTAACAAATAGTGTTGTATCGGTCCTTATTAAGGACCGAAGACCACGGTCCAGTCCGGTCCAATTCAGTCCAATCCCACTTGTTGGTCCTTAAAGAAGGTAAAATCGATCCCTTGTGACGTCAATGAGGGTGTTTATCCTCCTTTTAATTATTCTGTTATATAATAAAATAAATTATATAACTACGTAACAATATAATATGTTCGTATTATAATTTTAAAAAAATCATATTTTTGCAAGTTATGTGCAATAATCTTAATACATATTTCACATGTCTCATTGAAAAATTCCAAGGACCGACAGTTAAGGACTGGCCCCACGGACAAATGGTCTTAAGGACCCCTTTCTAAGACGGTCCTAAGGACCAATACGACCGGTCCTAAGAATGTACTGGACTGAATAAAGAAGGACCTACACAACACTAGACTCACAAACAAACAAAGGCAAAATATTGTAAGCAGAGTTAATGATGACGTTATTTTTTTTTTTTTAGAAAGTGTAACTGTTTTTTTAAATTCTTTCTATGTTCCTTTAATTGTTCAGATGGAGGTTGCACTAATTAAGTATAAGTAAACATGAAAGTATTACAATTACTACATCTGACCTCGGAATCTTTTTTGAAGTCCATATACATTATGCTTATTTTCTTCTTTAAGAGCAAAGACATCATTTTTTTCTTTTTTCCTCGAAATTGCAGTAGAAATTAAAATTAAATCATCGCAAACCTTTTTAATTTAAGGAAATCACTTCTCTATGCGAAGATACGTGAGTTATATTTTATGGGAGTAAGAGGATAATTATTCCTACAATTACTAACCCGAGTCCATTTGCAGAATAAAGGATGAAACTGGAAGAGATCACGTCTCATTCTGTAAGAGTTAAGACTCATTACTTTCTGCCTTTCGGGGTACTTTCCGAGTACTTTCAAGATCTTACAAGTTGGTAATTGTCCAAATAACTCGACAAAGCTGAGGTCCCCTCCTACGTAGTATCTTTTATGGTATCACACAACCTTCCATCCGAAAAGAAACAGAATATGTACAGAGTCAGTTCCTAGCTAGCCAATTCTGCCCGACAATGGAAATAATTATTCAATCATTGTCGGGAATTGTTAACAGATTAAGAATAGCTAGTTCTAAATCAATCAATCAGCGTTCAGAAACTGTGTTGGGAAGTAACGCCCTGCTCTTACTAATAGCTAATTGAAGAATTTATGAATTATGAAAAGGTGGCCATGATTTAATTTCAACTTTCTGCTGTCATGGTCTCTAATTACGAAATAAAAAGAGAAAATATGAGGTAGGCGTAAAATTGTTGACAGTGCAATGCCATACTTGGTTTGTTTAAATTTTTGCAAAAAAATCAAAAATTAAATTTCCAACATTAAATTTTGCAGAATTTTTTTCTAAAATTCACATTTATTAATAAAAAAATTTCAAAAATTACATTTTAAATATAAAAATTAAAAAAGAAATTAAATATAAATTTTTTTGGAGAAACATTTCAAATATCAATTGGTACTAAAAGAAAATTAAATTTTTTGGAAAAAAAATTCAAAAGTTACTTTCAAGTATAAAAGTTTCTGAAAAAAAAATACAGATATTAAATTTTTGGAGAAAAATTTCGAATATCCATAGGTGTTAACAGAAAATTAAATTTTTTGCAAAAAAGTTTTAAAAGTTTACTTTCAAATATAAAAATTTTTGTAAAAAAATTTCAAAAATTTACTTTTAAATATAAAAATTTATGAAAAAAGAATCCAAATATTTATTTTTTGAAGAAAAACTTGAAATATCTTTAGGTATCAACAGAAAATTAAATTTTTTTGCAAAAAAAATTCAAAAATTTACTTTCAAACTTAAAAAAAAACTCCATAAAAATATTAATTTTTATTGAGAAAAATTTCAAAATATCCATAGGTCTTTACAGAAAATTAAATGTTTTGGAAAAAAATTATAATTTTTTTCCTAATATTTTAAAAATTAAGTTATCTAGTAAAAAGCAAAAATTACATACTTGGGGGGGTACTGTGGAGCCCCCTCTTCGTAGCATTGAGCATAAGTATTAATTAATGAGTTACGAGGCTTCATATGATTGTATAAATACACAGCCCTTCGTTTTATGTACATAATATATTATTTTTTTTCGTGTTGTTGCCTGTTGAACACATGACCATCATTATCATATCTAAGTAGGGTATTGCCTATTTAGATCTATAGAAGGTTAAGGATTGAGTCTACTACATGCATACAACAGACCCATGCCTTGTTTCTTTTTCTTCTTTTTTCAGCTTCTTCTTCATTTTTATAATCATCAACATGAAGTGGGGGGAGGGGGGAGGGTTGAGCCTTCGTCGTCTAACAGCTGTTTTATTCCTTTTTTCTTAATACGACTATATATTATTGTATGTATGTATTTTAATTTCAAAAGTCTCGAATAACCGAAAAAAAATAAGAGTTTCAAATTTATGATATTGAATGAACTTTTTATTATTTTATTTTCATCTCATCGTTTTATTATCCTTATTTCAATTAAATTCAACGAGTAGAAATGAAATACAAAGACCACATCGGATGTACGTACTTATATATATTTAAACTATACTTACTAGGTACATCAGAGAGGCATCATTATTGTCTTGTCTCTATTTTTAGTTTGAATTGTTGGCCTGCTACAACAACATTTGTATAGCATATGTAATCATTAATTATATTATTTTCGGTTTTCATTTTATGATGTGTATTGTGTATGTATGTATGTATGTAGTACCTAATATTAATAGATGAAAGAAGGATACAGAAACGTAGTAGCACAGCATAGGGAATAAAAGATGAGTCAGACGTTGAAATAATAAGAAAAGAAAAAATGATTAAACTTTATTTCTAAATCCAGGAAAAAGTTGTTTTTTGTTATATTAATAACAAAATCATTATAGTCAGACAGACAAGTAAAGAGACGCATCACGTGCATCATACTACAATACTCCATTGTCGGGTTGTATCAGTCCTTAATAGATATGGGACTTGAATTCGAATTAAAACTTTAAGTATATTTAAAAGAGTTGTAGGGCTCTTATTCCCTATTTCACTCTCTGAGCCATCTACCCCTAGCATTTTTACCGCAGATTATTTTTCAAAAAATTACTTGGTGATCTATGGGACCACATTTTCTTTCAATACCATCAAGTAGTCGGCTGGAGGTATCCGGCATCCAACAAGAAACCCCATTGGATGCATTTTTTCTCCAGTTAATGCCACAACACCTTAAATCATCACAGAGGCCGTATGTCTGGTCTTGCTGATGCTGTTGTCCGCCTTGCCAACGCATACCACAAGATAACTTGTTAAAGACGGTTCAATGGTAAAGGTCGTTTCATCAGAGAAAAAAATAACCCGGTTACTGTTTTGTTTCTGATCATTCTTTTTGACGTTGGGCCTCTCAATTCTACTAAGCAACCTTCTTCCAGCCTTTCGGATGGCTTTGCCCATAGTAGACCGATGTACCTTCTCCTAATTGACGTACTCTGACATCTTCATCGTTGGGTTGAACTTAAAGGACTCCTTGATGTCTTCAGGCTTCACTTTGGTGCGTCTTTGACTCTGTGGTTGTCCTTAAAATTATCCCCATCAGCCTAACGATTTTGGACCCGACAGACTATGGCCTTGCTGACGTTTAAGACCTTGATGATGTCCGAGATTGTCTTTTCAGCGCGGATTAAATTGCCTATGATGGCTCTTCTTGCCTCCATTGTGACAGATACATCATTTTTGTTTAGAACATGTATATAGATCAAAGGCTTAGAATCTAAGCTATTCTAAAATAATCGGAACTTTGAGATTTAATCAACAACACTTATTCAAAACTGTATTTTTAGAAGGTCTCATTACTTTTTCCACATCCGGTTTATATTTGATGTTTAGAGGGTATCATTAAGCTGATAAGGGAGTCTACAGTGTGTATATAAAAATCTTCTATAGATCTCTCAATATTTCATTCGGGGAAAACAAGAGAAATGGTCAGAAATCAATTAATAATTCCGTCACATTTTTCTGACTGTTGAACTATTTACTATTTAATAGTGAAGAATAGAGATATTTACCACTTCAGAGGACTTTAGTAATAAAGCCAAGACTAATAGACAAATCAACAGCTGAAAAAAGAAGAAGATACAATTGCACTATATATATATGTATACATATATCTTAGAGTAAGCAATTCTTTATATCCTTGCCAGAGGAGAAATAGTCGAGAATCGATTCAAAATAGAAATGAAATAAAAATCAATTTAAAGACAAGAATCAATATTATTATGTATCAATTTCGAAATATTAATACCTCCTCTCTCTCCCCCACCTCCCGTAAAACCGAAACTGATCGGGCCATGGGTCCTCTTTCAAAATATGGTCACCCTAATATGTATGTTTACCTAATAATAATAAATCTTTTATAAAATTGACGAATGGTCGATCCATAAAATCTGACTAATTACTCCTGATAACAGAGAGTGGCAATTTTCAAAGTACATAAATATGTTATTTATTTGGTATAAGAACAAAAAAAAAAATTACAAATGCTTTTTCGCCCACTCACAATGGCCCATGATGCAATTATTACTTTTCTTATTTATGGCACTTATTTTTTTATTCTTAAATTTAGGTTTTTATTTATACACATTTTGAGATCATTGACACTCCATGATGCACAAAATCACAGAAGGAAACAAAAAAAAGTTCATTCTTGTCTAAGGCAGTGGCGTAGCTATGTATAAACTAATATTTAAACTATGGGTTCAGGGGAAATATCAGGATATCGTTAGGTAATAATAAAATTAAAGTAGTTCTTTACATGTTTTCTGACGAAATAATAGGCTATAGGCTAGTCCCACTTATTTATTTTCAATGATCGTGTTCTTCTTTTTTATCATTATTACTATTTTTTCTAGCCCGCGGGTGCAGTTTTTTTAATTCTGTAACCGGACCCAACTCGAATCAGAAAAATAATTAATTAGTAAGTGATGAATAAGCTAATTTTCTGTTTATTAAATATATAATTTGTTAAAAGAAACTTACATTATGAAATAATTAAATGTAGGATTTCCAAGGAAAATAAATATTTCCTATAGGTGTAAAACCCTGAGAAATCTCGGGAAAATGTGATCCCAGGAGAGGAATCCAGGTAGTTACATATTATTAGGCAGGTAAGGGATCAGAAAAAAAATGCCATCAGAAATTCACTGCGATATAGCTATACCAGGCCGTGCAAAATTATTTACCGATGATGTAAATATACTTTTTCAGAGGTTTTGTGGCAACCAATCTGAATGTTTTGTATTGTTACTGTTAAAATAAACAAAAATCCTTCCTGTGAGAGCGTAACAACTTCCACACGTGAGACCATGTCCAATCAGGAAACAAAGAGGATCGAAATTGCAGCCCTCCTCCGAGCGGGAGTGCCTCATAACAACATTAAGGAACAGGTTGAGGCCTCGTTGAAGACAATTTACAACGTTTCCAAGCGCTTGGAGGCTGGGGGTGATCTCAAGCATTCCCCTGGGGCTAATAAATACTTCACATAAACCATTATCTTCTACATCTTTATTTGACATTAACCTTTGCTGCTTCTCAAAGTTGTCGTCTCTCGGCCTCTGTCTAGTCCTCCTTAGGATCTGTTTGTCCTTGAAGAACAAATACTCGATGTTGACACTAATGGAAAGTATTTCCGTACCTTCAGATTTATCAGCCAGGTATCTTTCCACTTCCTTTTTGGCTGTATCCTTCTTTTTGGGACGTTTGGCGAAGAAATGACTCTCTTTCTGCACATCTTGAGACAGCTGGCTGGATGGCTGACCTTCAAATATGGTGGTCTCCTCAAGAAGGAACTGTTTTACTTTTCCTTGAGTCTCCTCAGTAAGAAAGTCTACATTGAATTGAAGGATACCCAAGACTTAAATGTGTCAAGACCGAGGAGACGAGGCCACAACCATAAAAAAGAAGTATCAAGAGCAGTCTCAATTCAAAGACCCCTCTCAAGAACTACATCACTATGACATGATATAATTAACTTTGTACAAATGGATTGGATCACAATTTTTCGGTTGGAATATAGCTATATAAAAATCAGGACCGATTGCAATACTGTGATCAGCGATATAATATCGCCATATCGCAGTTGATCGCCGATCAGAAAAGCTCTGATCAACAGGCCTGCATATTATTATGTAAATGTCCCCACTTAGTTGTTCAGTTGGCTACGCCACTGGTCTAAGGTATGGACACATAGGTAGACGAGACTCCTTGTTCCTGTTTCTATCCTAGTTTTATCTAATTTTCTTAGAAAACAAAGAAAAAAAATAAAAGTTATGAAGGTTTGTTTTTGTAAAGTCATGCTCTTTAAAGAACGTCAGCTTCAAATATATTTTTGAACAATTTCCTTTGTTCACTCTATATATCTTTTTTTTCTTTTTAGTTTTTTTTAAGCCCAGGAAAAGGTATTTAAAAAACTTATCACAACTATTATCGAAGGTAACGCTTTAATTTCTTAAAAATAAAAAAAATATTGTTTTTATCTAAATAATATCCATTTTTTTTTCAGAAATACTGAAGCGCAGTTCAAATATAATTTATGAAAACTATTTTGAAAAATACAGTTAAACCATGTTTTAAGTGGTGAGGAAAAGAAACTCTAAGTGCAGATGACCTCTTAAACCAAGTTTGGTACTTTGAAACAGTAGAAAATAATGAATAACATTATAATTATTTTTAAAAAAATACATATTTATACAATTTTCCTGCATTTTTAAAACAAAAAATGGGTATCAATTCTTTTTTCATAGGAAAATGTTAGCAACACAAGGATATGATACAGAATAATGTTCCTTTTATGTTTAAATGTTTGACCATGATTTTTTTTCTACAAAAATCCCATCCCTATTAATTTATTCATTCACTGATAGAGATACATTACTGAACTCATCAAGAGAGGGTCCTAAAGTCTACAACTGCTTCCTCCTTCTGTGTTTTGTACTCAACAGTCTATGTAAGTTTAAAAAGGTGACCGTTAAAAGCTGTTTCATCTTTGAACTTATGTAATTATTTATATGACCGCTGGTCGAGGATTGCAGGAACACGTATTCTATGTTTTGAAAATGATCTGTGGGAACTGGATATGGTTGCTTAGTAAGGTGACATATACTGTATATTTATAATTTTTATATCATATCATTTATAATATTTACAGCTTTTAATAAATTATTTTTTTTATTCGAATCGGTATTTTATTTCAAACAGGGTTAGACAATTTTATTCAAATTGTTATTTTAGTGACAATTTATATTGACGCATCCATAAATAATTATTTTGCCAATAGTTTGACATTGTTTTGAATTTTTTTCATTTATAAAGGTGTTTTACCGCATTAATCATGCGTGTATAATATGCAATTTTTGTATAAATAAATTGTCTATTGGTTTGTTCCAAAACTATACACATAATAATATAATCGTGTACATTCATGCAAGAAATGATTTGCACATCAGACGTGTATCACACGTAAGGAGGGATCAAGTTCTGAGCGAATCAAATAACACTTATTCACGTCTAGTTTTTTGGGATAAACAAACATATTTTGTATATTCATTTTATGTGTATGAAAAAGAACTGAGACCGGAACCAAAATCGATAAAGCTGAACCGTGACCAAAACTGTTGAAATAAAAGAACCGAGACCCGGATCGATAGAACCACTGAACTTGAACCGTGTACAACCTTTCTAATACTTCTTTACTTGCTCAAATATATCCTAGGATACCCAAAACTATGCATAGATGCCTACTGGCTTTTTTTTATTAATTTTTTACTATTCTACTTTAAAGTGGTGATTGCAAGTATACAAAAAAGTTAATTGGGATTTCTAAGAACTTTGCACATTTTCCTCTTTAAAATGAAGAGGTTTTATGACTTATATATGAACTTGAAAAGCCTACAAAAAAAATGTAATTCCCGATTAAAAAAAAAAAAAATTGGGAGTATGTCAGTTATTTTGAGAGGACATTTTCCCTTTTACAAGAAAGAAACATTTCAAGTCAAAGAGCCTCTTCATTTTTTTGAGGCTTGATGAGCATAATAATATGCAGATTTCCTAGTATGACATAATAAATTAGGGCCGACCCTGTATTAGGCGGTCAGACAAGGGAAATTGAAAAGACACCTCTTAAACCAGTTTTTCTATTTGATAAAAATTGAAAACTGGTTATAGTCACTTTTTTATAGCGACACGCTTTAAACAATAAAACTGTTAGACCAGGTTTGACTGTATGTCCTTTGATCTGTGTCATAACCAATTTAGTTCTATCGTGTGATGTCAGGTGCATTGCTGTTATATTACATCTGTGTTATACCGCTTATATAAAAATCCTCACTCTATTGGTATGTAAGCTGAATTTTCGACTACTCTTCCTTCATATTAGTCCAGTTAACGTGGATTGGTTGAACTCAAATGAGATATTATTAAATTATTATGAAGAATAATTCCAAAGTTTGGAAGAATTGAGTACCAGCAGCTGATTTTGTACCTCTTTTTCTTGTTTCTTTTCGTAGGATGAAAGGTTACAAGACACAATAAAAATAAGTAGTGTCGTGTCGTTACAGTCCAGTTCTGTCCAGTCCATTCCAATCCCACTTGTCGGTCCATAAAATAAGTAAAATTGATCCCTCGTGACGTCAGTGAGTATTTTATCCCTCCTTTTAATTATTTTCTTATGTAATAGAAACATTATATACCTAAGTAAGAATACGATATGTTTGTATTATAATTTAATTGAATACATATCTCATATTCTTATTTGGCTTAATAATTCATCGATACTTTTAGAAAAAAAATCCTAGGACGGACAGTTAAGGACCAGTAACAAGGATGGGTTCCAATGATAGACAGACCTAAGGACCGATAGGTCTGGCCCTAAGACTGGAATGGACCCAATAAATGAGGACGGACACAACCCTCCCCAGTTCTACTCTCTGTCATTTATGTGTGCACACATCCTTAATTTACACTTAATACTCAAATGTTCTTTCCTCAAGAGTTATAACAGCTTCATAAAATAAAAACAGAGTTGTGGTTGCCAACAACAAAAAAATGGCACACTAAAGAATGCTTAGGATTAACACCTATATGATTGTATTTATAAACACTCCCATGATCTCTCTATGTACGTATTATTTTCTCAATAGTGCCCTCTAACAAGTGAATGATGAACTTTAGATTCATTTTCTACATCTGTCCTTCCTTTTCAATAGTAAATTCGATCCATGTCTTTGAAGAAGGGGGAAAACGTCTGTATTGAAATAAAGGTAGAATTACACTTCAAATTAAATAAATATAAACTCCATGTTACACAGCACATTCAACCGTTGATAAATGTGTAGATAGATTAATAATTATTTATCCTCAAATTATAAGCCCTACAGAAGTGAGTGAAGTACATAGAAGCACCGTCGTGGAACCATTATTTAAAAGGCTGATTAGGCACTAAATGTATTAGATTTTAATTGTTCATTAAGGGATGGATGGCATTCTTGTGTAGCCAGTAAAGCGTGAAATATTTCTTGTTCAAAAATGACTGATAACACTTTTAAGTGTGTAGAATGAGCACAGTATATTACAGTATATATTGTCGATTCCCATAGCCTAGTATACAATATATACTCGGTCCACTAATACAAAAGACCGGAACTGACAAATTATTATTCTTTATTATTATAATTATTTGATCGATTAATTATGATTATTTAACTTTTTGGAAGTTTAATAATTTACTAAGAATTTGGAATTCACCTCACACTGAATGGGTATAAGCAAATATCTAAATATCTTCATTGTATCTCTTAACTTCTTCTCCTTCAAAAAGAGAGCATCTATCTCACAACCTCTCCTTCGAAAAGAAACAGAAAAAAAGGTATCTAATCAGTTGGTAGTTTACAAATCCTTCCTAACGAAAGAGCTATTATTCAATAACTGTTGGCTGCTCAATAAGAGCCAATTTTGAATTTAACCAATCAACGTTCAGAATACTGAATAGAAGAAAATAAATCAAAAGAACCACAGCTGACAACAAGATAAATGCTTAATTTTTGTGTAACTAATGTAAAAACGTGAAAAGGAGGATATTTAATTGGTCAACTGTTGGACTGGATTTCCTGATTCAATAGTAGGATATTTACAGCTGAACAATACATATTCAGGGCCGTCCGCAGGGTTATATTGAAAGGGGAGCTTGGTTTTTGGGATTTTTTTAAAAACTAATTTCAAAAATCCATAGCTATTCTCAAAAAAAATTAATTTAAAAACTCAACAACTCTTGACAAAAAATTAAATTATTTGAAAAAAAAATTTCAAATATGAATTTTTTTGGAAAAAAAAATCAAAAATCAATAGCTATTCACAAACGATTACATTTTTTGAAAAAGAAATCAAAAATCCGCAGCTGCTCACAAATTACAATCAAGATCTTATATTCTCGCCTGCATGTAAAAAATTATATAAATTAGTTTATTGATATGAATCATGAGGTCATTTTGCATCCGAGTATTATGTAGCAATTATTATTAGAAAAAGAATCTTTTGGAAAATACAAGCATTCTTTGAGGAGGTATCAAGTTCAATGTTTGTATGTAATCTGATTTCTAAAACGTTTTTAAAGCCTCCCTTGTGAAGGCCAACGGCATGTGATTACAATTAGGAAAGGGGTGGGAGAGGAGACAATAAGATCCGCTCTATAATAAAGTTAATTAATTAGTGTCAACTCTATAAAATTTGAATTCCAAATCTATACTTAACCAAAAATTGACCATCAGTACAATTAACAATAATTATACGAGTTTTGAATGTCCTAAGCTCAGGGATATACACGATATAATTATATACCAATGGTAATATAAAACTACGACTCCAAAGTCGTGGTTTTATATTTAATTGCAACTCGAGTTGCATTCATTTTATATGCGTGTAAATGATGGGCTTTAATCTAAAACACTTCTAAGTTACTTCCCTAACATATAAATTTGCAAAAAATTCTCTTTTTATCATTGTTGTTCTGAACGTCGATTGGTTGTCGCACAGTTCTTGTTAAGATGTTGTAAAGTTGGAAAGAATTGACACAGGTTTGATTTTTGGCTTTTTTCTGTGTTTTGTTTTTTTCTTCTTCTGATGAATGAAAGGTTGCGGGATACAGCAACAGAACCTAGGAACAGACTGATCAAATCCGGGTAAAACCATTATGAGGTTTTTTTTTATAAAGGATGCACCATTCATTTATAATAATGAGAAATGTTTTTCAGATGGCTTCCTAAGCTTGTCAGAAAAGGAGCTGATCCTTGATGTTTTGACGTCCTAATTATAAGTTTCATTGTACATGGAAGGAAAAAAACAATAATTCAGGATGATTGAATAAGTCAGGTGTTACGATTAAATTATATGGGGAAATAACAAGAATAAAATTAATCGGGAAATTCTATATTTGATAATATCCCATGTTCCTAACTGTCAATTCCTTAAAATTATGACTCGACTATGAGTTTCAATGATAAATTGGTAGTTATTATTATTTTTTGTTTTGAATTGTCTATTCAATTAATCTCCCTGTAAGTAAAGAGTATTTATTTTATTTTCAGAAGAGTAGGTTATTTATCACATTACAATATAAGTGCTTCGGTTTTATTATATCCATATATTAAACCAAGTGATATAAACCCCTCTGATCAAAAAGAAACCGTTATTTTCTCATTTCCAAATCAATTTTAATTCGATTCTCAAATATCTTTATTTATTAAGTTGGTACACATGTCCACAACGCTTGTGACAATATTTGGCCTTTTGGATCGTTCGTTTTTTTTGTTTGACACAAACATCCTTAGACGTTCTTTGGTGTGATTTGTATTTTTTACTATAGAAAAAAAGGGAACGAAAAAATCAATTTAGGAAAAACTTCTTTAACAACTTTTATTTTGATAAAATAGTGATTTTGTACAAAACTGTAATATTTTGAAGAATAAACAATCCGTCAAAAGATTTTTAAAAAATTCTCCATAATTCATTTTTTCTTTCAATTTTGTCAATAATAGAAAATGGCAGAGTACGGCAAAAGACGTCTGACCATACAAACGATGTGGACATGTTTGCCACCCCATGTATTTGTGATTCGAGTGGCAATTGAATTCGGAGTTAGAAAATAATACTTTGTTTTTGATCAGATCTCGTATATACAACTGTCTGAACAATATCTTCAAATACTGCTGACTAGACGTCTTTCAAGCTCAAATTATATACATACAAAACAAACGAAAATTCATTGCCATCAGCAATTTTTAAAATTAACTAAGTTTGATGTTCACGTACATATTGTTACAATTAATTATTGTAACTAAGTAGTATCCATAATAATATTCTATTAATTATTTTTATAAATACGGCATTTTGAATTAAAATAATCTGTTTCTTGGCGCCATCTATTGCCTTTAAATGCAATTTTCTTATTCTCCAATATTTTGTATCTAAAATAATATGTAAATATATGAAATAAAATAGCAATTTTGTACAAATTGTAACTTGTATTAGAAGATTGTACAATTAATTATACGTCTCTTACGTCTTATTTAATTGCATCATCCGTCATTTTAATTACCAACCTTTAATTGATGCGCTACAATTTAATTTTGGTCTATTAAAATTAAGCATTTGTTACATGTATTTAAGAATAACTTAACTAGATAGGCACTTTATAATTTGCAACAGAATACTAATTATATATTAAATAGTTAATAATATATCCAATACTATTAAAGGAATATTCAGTTATTTTATTATCCTTATCACATGTACTAGGGTAGACAGCCATTTTCATACGACCGGACATGTCTTCTTTTGACATCCTGCCCAGAGTATCCGTAAAGTTCCCAATTTGTTAGTTTTATATGGATCCTAAATATTTTTTCTCCGTGTCTTTTCTAAAATATGTAAAATAAGAATGTTTAGAATAAAACTTATTAATTTTTAGTGCCCACCTCCAACAAAAACTTATACAGATTTGACACAGTGTCTCTGATTAATCAACCTACAACTCTTAGCATAAATTATTTACATCCTATTTTTTTTGGAACTGGTACAAGTAGGTAACAGCTTGCCTCAATCCAGAAACCGTAGGCTTGAGGGCTCAGGGGGCATGTCGCCCTTCAAAAATATTTATTTCATATTTGAGTCGAACAAAATAGTGTTTACCTTTTATATATCACTTTCTAAAAAATAAAAATAAAACAATTTATGAAATACGGTCATTCATAAAGCAAAACATAATTGTCTAAAAATAACTTTACCAAAAACTTAATTTAGGAAAGGTCATTTATTAAAATGAAAGGACACATACAGGGGTGCCAATTAGAAATTTAAACTATCCTAGATTCTCCCCTAAAAGTTCGGAGAAATAGTTTACAAAGTATCAATAAAACACAATTGACACTCACCTTGAATCAGTTATATTTCATATTTTTCTTTACCTTCGATAATATCTGCTGATAAGTGTTTAAAATCATTTTCTTTTTACATTTTAAGGGTGTCTTTGAATCAGTGATGAACATTTCCTTCTTCAATTTCCGTTATTAAGGCCAGTTGACAGTTCGAACATGTTCAACCCATCTTTTTAATGAATTGTTTTGCTGCAGATAAAATTAGACGAATCGAGAACGAGTTCTGTAGGAATTGAAAAAGTAATCCATTATTGTTGCATGTATAAAATCCCAAGATTTCGACATTTTGATACAAATAATCTCTAACTTAACGTGAACATCCCAAAATCTTAGGATAATTCCCATAGAGGGGCATCTCTGGTCCCCTATATAATTTTCCAAAGGACAATCATTTCATTTTAGAGTCTGAAAAAATTAGTCGTACATTAGTCGTAAAATTTGAAATAAAATAAAATTCAACACTCCCTCAAAGAAAATCCCAGCACTGGCCCTGCATAAATAATTGTAAATTATAATGATAAGGGTTCAAGGTTAATACTAGGGATGTGCCACAAGCAAAACCCGTATAGTAGTAGTCGAGTTTTATAAAATGAATAAAAAGAAATTAATAGAACTTGGTTATAAAAAGCGAAGTGTTTGTTGGAACTCATCAAAAATTGGGGGAATATTTTTTTTTTTTTTCGAGCCCATTATAACATGTAAATCTTCATGGAGTGACTTATTTTCAGGGGCGTCCACAGGGGAGGGGCTGTAGCCCTTTCTAAATTAAGGAATTTTTGCTTTTTACAAAAAAAAAAAAATATTAAATTTTTTTTTCCAAAAAAATTAATTTTTTAAGAAAAGCTGTAGATTTTTGAATTTTTTTCCAAAATATTTAATTTTTTAAGAATAGCTGTGGATTTTTGAAAAAAAATCCAAAAAATTTAATTTTTTGGAAAAAAAAACAAAAAAAAACCAAGCCGTCCCACCTCCCCCCCAAAAAATAATAATAATGCTGCGGTATGCCCCTGCCTTTCTCGATGAAATTTAAAATTTATGTTTCTCCACTGGTATAAATATTTTCACTTTTCTGCCTTTTAAAAATAATATTTGCTAATAAGCATCAGTCCCACTAAAAACATATTGGCTATAAGCTATAACCAGACTGTAGTAAAATATTGATGTGTTAAATACTATTCAGACGAGTAACGTGTATAGCTCGTAATTCCTCGAGTATTTTTTTTTTTTTTTTTAGAAACTCGTAAATACACATGCAGCAAAATTCAGCTCACGGCACATCACTAGTTAATACACTTTCTGATTCATTCGATACTTGCTGGCCTCCACTCGTACCCACATTACAAAATATTATAAGCTTCTTATAATGCATTAGGTTCCACATTTGTAGTAGATAAATTGGCCGTTATTTTTTTTTCTATCCCTCGCCTCCTGTTATTTTCTTGAAGAAAAGTTAATTTACATATTTTAAACCCCTCAAGCCATCATCCTCTCATCTCCTTATTTCCTTTCAGTCCTATGAAATAGGCTACATACAAATTGGTTACTCTAAATACATATGAAAATAATTATCCAGAGGTTCTATTTTCATTCTTACTTGATTTTGATACATTAATGTACTTATTATCCGGTGCTAGGTCAATTAATTCCACGTCTTTTCATTCCTATAAACTAGTTCCCTGTAAAATTCATCTCCAGTCATTTAATTCCCTCTTTGAAGACGCCATGATCCTATGAATGATGATGATTGTTGTAGAGTTCAATCCAGAGCTGAACTTGAAGCAGGGGAGAGTATGTGATCCTGGAAAAAGGGAGTACGAGGCCAGAGCAACTTGCTTATTGTTTTGTGTAGATTTGAATTGTGAAAAGAGGAAGGGAAGATAAATGGGGATGATGAAATTGATGATTGTCGATTGATGAGAAGGAGTAGGAACATTGACAAGATTTTATTCTATTCCTACTCACTATTAAAAAACATTATTATGACGGCATTTCTAATCCATATATCATTTATGTCAGTCTACCATCCATCAGTAGTCATCACCCAAGTCCAGTGCCGACTGCCCAGTTTTTCTTCAACACCCCCTACACAAAAACTACTAAATAGTTTAGAAACCTAAGCCGTGTGACGTATATTATAGCTATTATTAAGACAAAAATCTTGAAAAACCACATTAATAGAAACCCAACCAAGTCAAAATGAAATCATGTTATGGAAATTTCTTACACTGCAATTAATAAAACAGCTGCAAAACTTAGTTGTTAAGACCTTGGTAATTTTAGAGAGGCCTGCTTTTACAAACAGTACCTACTTCCAACCGTGCAAATGACTTTTAAATGAGCTTAAATATGCACTAGCGGGAAGATTTATCGTCTTTCCAGATGAAAAACATTTTGGTGTAAACCTAGTTTATTACAGTTGTAATCACCAGCTGATAATTTTTGGGAGATGATGCTGAGAGGATAATCACCACCACAAAAAAGTATGCATCACCAATGGCATTGTGCTTTGTGGGATCAAATGGGAGTATGGCACCCTAATGATTACATTGAAGTTCTTTAAGACAAATTGCATTCTCGGCTGTCAAAAAATTTCCCTAAAGCTAATATAGTTTCCCGATAGGATGGAGCTTCAGCACACACAGGCAAAATTACCAAATCATTTTTGGCCAAAACGATTAATTTATGTAAGAAAGCAAAATAGCCACCCTATAGCCCAGATGCAAACCTCTTCGTCTATTCATTACGCCGCAAGTTGAGATCAAAGCATTTAGAAAATGTCATTATATTGTGTTGCTAGAATTTATAATACTCAAGTATCATCCGTATTATTCGTTTTTATTTTTTTCAATTCTAGGTAATAGTAAAAAAAAAAATGATAGCTAAGATCGAAAGATTGACTAAGGGATCCTTAAGACTGTTAAATGCTAAAAAAGATTCTACCAATAAATAAAAACTAAGTGAGATGAGGAAATCAGTCCTACAAAATAATTACACTGTCCAACAGCAAAAATGGTACAAAAAAGTATAGGTTCTATTTAATAGAGTTTGATCCCTTGACTCCAAATATATCCTTATTTTTTCTCTCATAGCCTCGTGGCCTTCAGAAAAAGGGGGGCATACATTTATTGTTATTTTTAAGGTTCAATGCTGTTTTAAGCCCTCGGTTATTGAAGATAGGTACAAGTTATTTTAATATATTTTAAAGGCGAATGTTAAAAAATTATAAAACCATTTTTAAAATGTCTGCATCATACTTTTCAGTCAAGTTATCTTTGTTTAAAGTGAAAATAGGTGTTTTTTATTCAGAAACTCTTAGCTTCAAAACAAATATATTCAAAAAGTATAAAAATATTGCATTCGGTAGCTGAAAGTATGAATGTTAATTTAAAAAAATGAACCTCCTCAAAAACACTCTATATCGTTGTCAATTTAAGATAAGGCCACGACAATATTTCAAAAAAAAAATAAGGCCATATTTGGAACCAGGGGATCAAACTGTACATAGTTGAGCATATGCTGTTCTTGTACATAGAAAAAAGTGTGATTTTGTTGGATAGGGTTATTTAATAATTTCCATATTGAAATTACGTTAGATAATTGTGTAAAATGATACATTATAACATGACCGGTGGCACGGGGAAACTTGATATTTATACACTTAAATTATGCCAAATCTAGGGATTTTAAGTAACTGACATCAAAAGTTCCGAATATTTATTGTTTCTATGAAATATCAGCTATATAAAAATATAGTATATAGAAAGGGAAACAAAGCTTTATGTCTCTACATGTTTATGTGGTTTATCTATTGTTTTTTTCTTTTTAATTTTCCTTTAATTGGTTAGATGAAGTTGAAGTGGTTAAGTATAAGTCAACATTATAATATTACATTTACTCCATTTGACATAGGAATCTTATGGTGAAATCCATATACAGAAAGTATATTTATTTCTCTAGTAATCGCCTGGGCGCGAACGTACATTAAATTCAAGTGAAAAACTTCTCCCGAGCGCCTTGTCCATGAGCTACGGCGATTTCTTACTGCGAGTTTCAAACTGAAATTTCAAGACCTATTATTGGAGTTTCCAGAAAAGCTGTCTATGACGTGAAAAAGAAAATTGAATGTCATGGGAACTTTGAAAAGAAAGATGGTTCTATTATTAAAAGATCGGACCGATAAAAAACTAAGGGCGAGTCCTAGGGACTGATCCAACAAAATAATTATTTAATAATTTCCATATCGAGATTACGTTAGATAATGGTCTATCACTTTGATTATATTGCATAACTATGAATTTGTTTTTTCCAAATTTATCTCAATTAAAAAAATTGGATGTTTATTACCATTGAAATTATAATCCATTTCCAAAGATATATTATTTAATCATTATAGTAACTTAATATCCATTAACGTATTGTATTAATAAGACATCATATAACTCGTAAAATACTGCCTATTTTTTTTTTTTTTTAGAAAAATATTTTTTCAATGATTTAATGACATTTTAATCAATGTATTTTTATAATATGTTTAGTGCTATCCTTGTCTATTAAATTAATTCAGAAGGTTCTATAGAAAAATGTGACTGATACATAATACTGATCAATTCAGACTTAATCTTGTGCTTTCAAAAACAATATCTTCAAAATAATTCACGTAGGTTCTGATTAAAGAGACTATAAAAGAAAGAGGCGTCGTGGTTCTAGTCCTCATAGAATATTTCCTTTTTGAAGGGCAAAATTCAGTGAAAGTTGTGGATTAGCGCTGCTAGATGTCCATATATACTCCCTATGGAGCATTCAAGACATTACATTCTTGTTAAATTAAATATTTACTTAACTAACAAAAATATTTGTTTTAGGTTCACTTTGAAGATAATATGTATCGGAGTCGACCTTTAGAAGGACGATGGCCTTGACACACGATGCAGTTCTATCTATTTTCGGTTATAAGAAGAAAATCAAAGTCGAAAACTTTCATTAAATAAGAATAGAGTAGAATAAGAGCTTACAAAAAATAAATCCAAACCTTACTTTATGTTCTTCATACTCCAACTCATACTTGATGCTCACCCAATAATGATAGCGAAGAAGGCGATTTACGGATCAACTATGTGAGCAGTCTACTTAGGATTAATTGACGGGTAAAGAGAAGTCTTTATCCTTGTAATATGAAAAGATTAACAAATACCACGGAATCATGTACAAATTATAAATATAATAATATTTATTATGTATGAATAAAGTTAGCTCAGAAAAGAATGCACAACTTGAACCAAATCTAGTAATTATTTTTTGATTAATAACATATTATATTATATAAATGTAGCATTTATTTTTAAAAATGTAACCAAAGTAAAGAAACAGGAGCATGAATAAACATAATATATATCAATTAATGAAGAAATTATATAACATCTTATCTAAGTAATAATAAGGAAATACAATATTAACTTTATTGAAATCAAATTATAATTTTTAATGTATCATAAACTGAATTTTGTAATGACAAATTGATCAATTGTTAGTCACTAAATAATTGAAGAGCTGAACATTTCTTCATCATCATTAAGAGCTTTATGCAAATAGAAATGTAAATCTATTATATTTATTTAGGAGTCCAATCGGACATATGGTTTCAAAACTAATGAATACATTTCTCAACAATAAGAATAAATTATATCGTATTTGTGGAATAATAAAACAGAGATCCCATTAAATTTACATCGATGTAAATGACGTATTACTTATTTCTATAAAAATTAATAGATCATTAGTTGAGTACAATGCTATATTCCAGTAATTAATATATAGCTCCTTTGGAATTTTATTAAATGTAGAGCGGGTTTAAGGACTACAATAGATTTATCCCAATAGACCAAATTAGTGTGATAACTAAATAGAATTTTTTTATTCTTTTGAGTATTTCGTAGGTGTTTAACTTTATCTTCTAATTAGGCATATCCATCTTAAAATTAATTCGCTGGACCATATCTTAAAAGAACTATATGTATTCAGTAATACGAATTAAGATAATTCATATGTTCAATATATATTCAAATTTGATAAGGATGATTAAGCAATCGAGTCATTGATAAACTCGGTTGACGAAGGGTTTGCATTGACTCGAAAGAGTATAAAATGTATTATTATTTATTTAAAAAAAAAAAAAGCTACATTTAGACTAAGATTCATCTAATATAATTTAATACAAGTCGATGTTTCGGACTGTGTTATATATTTTTCTTTAGCCAGAAACTTAAACTCTTAATTAAAGCCATAGTTCATTGTATCTTAATCATAAAGAGGGTCCAAAAAATTAAAAATGTTATTTGAAAACGAAAATACATAACCCAAATAATTTACGAAGGGTATTTATATTCTATTTTTTATATATCGAGGTTATGTGAATCCCGAACATAATTTATATACCTAGTTTTTGTTTCAACCATCTTGTCTTCTCTTTCCTTTCCTTTTTAGTCTCTTTGGTTGCGATAAGACTACGGAACTTTGGAACCTAAAATCAAGGGCAACCTCGATTTTAGTGGACAATAAAATATTGTGCACTTGAAATTTATAAATAATATACAACATTGTCTATATAGTATAATGTTGAAAAAGTTATAGATATTTGATTTGCATTCCAGGAAACCCCTTACAGAACATAATATATCAATATTATTAATAATTATGACAGCAATAACACATACAGCTTATTAAAATTTAGTGTTAATCTATTTTAAATGATTAAATTATTATAGTAGAATAGTAATTTCACTAATAAAAATAGTAAATAATTATATATGTACCTACAAAGTACGCATGGATTACACAAGAGATTATGTTAGTGTATATTATTGAAGTACGTTACGATGTGATCTTTATTTGATATCTTAACCCTTCTTCTTTAAGACAGTGAAACAAATTTTTTGCTCACCCTTTTTACTTCCCTGGTGGGCCCTAACTGCTTCTTACTATGACTATTAAGTTGTAAATTTTATAATTTTATAAATATAAAAAATAGAATTTTTACCTAAAAAATAGTCAATATAAGTAAAAATTGAGCATTGTGTAAAAAATAACTATTTTAGATGAATAAAAAATCTTTCAAAAGTTTTAATAGTTTTGTCTTAAAATGATTATTTCGAATCAAAAAATTATAAAGAACGTGTCGTAGTACCGCATATTGCGCGTAATTTTTTGGTCCTTTATTATTAATCATAGGATGAAACTTTTTTCTGAAAAACGGTTTGCAGATTGAAGGAGTAAATACTTTGCAAAAAAATATATTTCTTTTAAAATGGATAGTAGTGCTATTTTTGTCGTTATATAAGTAGCACATATTAATAGTTGGTATCAGGTTGAATAAATTTAAGTTTCCGTTATTTAAGTTTTCCCAATGGTAAGTAATTAATAGAAACAGAGACACTGGAAAAATTAAACCAAATAAATCATTTAGTTCTTAAATACTTTTGAGCATTAATAAATTTAATTTTATAAAACAATTATACATTAATCAGTCTACTGTATTTAAAACTCAAGTTCAAAAGTTAATTAATTATTGTTTAAAATACATATATATTTCATCATACCTATAATGTAAGATGATTTTTATATAAGGGGTAATTTACTATATGTATATTAAAATCCAAACACCTTTCTTGAGTGGAAGACTCCAAGAAAGAGTATCATACCAAGGAGCATTACAGTTACCCCAGCTATTATTTGTGGTAGGATGAAATATTCGAACCCTCTCTCGCTTGTAGCACATGCACTATCACCAAAGCTCAATAGTTCTCTCAAAGATGTACTAACTCTCGACAATTGTACTTGAGATATGAATGAAGATCTATAAATACATGAAAGTTGTTATTTAACCATAATTAATTATTTAATTTTTAAACATACTCAGAAAGAGAGGCAGCTCTTCCCTCAATTTCCAAATTGACAATAGGTGATTCTCCTGACAATTCTCGACGAAGATTATCAGGTCTTTCAAATACGTTATTGTAAACACATTGAGGATCGGTGAATGAATAAGGGTCTAAAAGATTGTCCACAAAGTTAAGGAATATGGCCCGGTGCCTTTTAAGGTGATCGCACTTTTCTTCATCCTTACCACTCACCATTGCTGCTACCAAATTTTGATCTTCTTTATACTTATTTTTCTTAGTGAACTTAAAAATTTGGGCTTTTCTATAATTTTGAATATTTAATTATGCTCTTGCCATATACTTCTCAAATCTTAATACTCACACTTTTACAGCCTCCTTTTGAACAACTTGAAGTAAATTCTTCGCCTTAGTTTTCGAGGATTTTGATACTTTTATAATTGGGTCATTTTTCATTTCCACCTTCTTTGAGTGTAATTTTTTGATTTACCATCGGAACATTGAAATAAAAAAAGTTAAAACTAATTCAAAATAATTTAAATTTAATAACAATATTTTAATTTAATTTAACTAAAGCGAAGATTTATATTTGAATTAATAAAATTTTTGACAAAATAATTCCCATTGGCGTTAAATGTCAATTGTGTCTTTAAATTTAAGATCCGAACATATCATTTGATCAACAATATTAACTATAATGTCCTCCATCAATTTACAACTCTGCTAACCTTAATTATAGTGTCTACAAAAAGTCTCAATTTTCCCTCGTATATTTTTGAAATCTAAATGGAACTTATACGAAAAATAGCTTTAAAAATAAAATTTATAAAAGAAACAGAATGATTATTAAAATATTTATTTCATATGTAAGTATTTTAATTGAATTTTATACTACTTGTATTAAAAGCATTTGAAATATAACATGCTTAACGACGGGAAATTGCTCAAATATATGTATTATAACGATATTTTACTAATATATTGAAAGTATTATATAGTTAAGTCTGGATAAGAATAGTTTTTTCTAACAACAATTTTTTTGACACAATAAATAAAAATATTATATATACACCCATATGTAAGAAAAAACGATTTTTTTCTCAAAATGGAGTATGGATTACACTTTTAATCTTCGCCAAATTTCTATCAACAAATTATTCTGATAAATCCTTTGGAGGTACCACCAAGTGCACATTAAGTAACCATAATTAATCATAACAATAACAGAATTAGAAATTTAAATAGATTATCTTTGAAAGTCCATATCGGGAACAAATTAATTATCATAAATCAAATGAATATTTGAAATTATAGATAACATTATTGAGTATCTAAACTCGTCGCAGAAATTTGAATATAAAGCCCATCATCGATCGAAATGTTTTGATGCAATATTGACCTGTATGTAGACATGATGTACAAAATAATAACTAGGACATTCCTCTTGTTCTTGATTAGTGTTCAAGATTGTTTGGTATTAACTTACCACATTTGTTCTCCAGATAAGAGCAATTTGGTTTTCTTTTTTCAAAATATATGTGTTCTAATATATATTTTAGAACATTTCTTGGCATCAATTTCTCTCTTATACGGCATATAATAACCATAGAACATATCCGAGAAAATTGGTTCCATAATTTTACCGTTGAATGAGAGGGGAAGAATAAAATTGATATATTGACAAAAATAAAAGGACAAGTAGGTACACTCTGAGGAACTAAATAGTACCTAAAAAAAATTTTAAATATGAGGTTGGCAAACAAGTACATATTTTTTTTACTTAATAAAGTTTTGGATGCATTGAAATCAAGGAGATACTATTATCAGGGGTTGACTGCATTTAATTTTCTAAGCATATTCTTGATCGGCAAATTAACACATTTTAGACAGTGTTTTACCACTAATATGGTCAATCATCATCAAAGATGACGCCTTAATACCCAGGATATGCACCAAGGAAGGTAGTCCATGACAAATGAATCTTCAAAAATAAAATAAATCAATTCTAATATATAAAAGTTCCTCATTTATTCAATTTAGTACTTGGTACACACTATTAATTAATAATGAGAAAGGATTAAAAGCCAGCCGACTTATTTTTCGTCTCATTATAATTGCAAGCAGAAATAGATGTCTTTTTTGGTTTTGATAAATAAAAAAAACCCCAATATTATGATAGTTGGATGATAAGTCATTAATGAATAAAAAAATATAATATTTTGAAACTATGAGCATAACCACTCAAGAAAAGAAACAAATTTACCCGTACATCTGAATGAATTAATAGAAACATGAATTACAAGATGCTATTAAGAATGACATTAGCAAAATAAGATGTGTATGTATACAGTGCCGGTTTCAGAGGGGCACCTATCCTAGGCCCCGCACTTAAGCGTAACAAGGACACCGTGAGAAATTATTTTCTTTAAAAAAAAAATAAAAAAAAAGATTCGAAATTAAATAGTGTACATTAACGAAGCCCACTGTATTAATATTCTTATGTTATTAAGAACGTGATTATATATTTGTATTTTAAAGAAAGGCAGAAAAGGGCCCTGAACATTGATCCTTGCAATAGCCCCCTCTCACGACAAAACCGGCCCTGTTTATATCATTATAAACAACAAAGCTTTCCAATTGAATGTGGTACCATTGATTTATACTGGGAGGGCTTTTATTTAAAGAGTAGAAAGCCAGTTTCTCTTTTGGAAATAGGAAACATTTAAAAAAACTTCATTATTGAAAGGAAGAAACCGAGTGACGGATTACATTTACATAATAGTAAAAAATATAGAAACTATTATGAAATGGGGTAAAAAAATAAAAAAATGGAAAAAAAAGTAAAAAAATAATATATATATTTAAAAAAAAGAGAGATCAAAAATTATTGGCGTTGTGAAGTTGTTTTATGTTTGTTGAAATAATGGAATAGTTTGTAAGTATGTATGTAACAAAATGGAAGGGAAGAGAGGTATATCAACAACTATTTGGGATATCAAACAATGTATGTACACAATTAAGTTAGGTAGCTGTTTAAAAATAACAGAAATCAGAGGAGTCGTAGGCATCACATTAGCAACACAACTTTATATGTGAATACAAATAATTGTCTTCCGGTAAATGGCCTAGAGAAATATTTAAGCGGGCCATGAAAAATTGAAGAGCCATTCAATAACGCACCTGTAATAATAATAATAATGAGATGATAGGACACACATACTATTCGAAATATTAACAAATTGTAAAATTATGAGAGTTCAAAGTAGGGCGGATATTTTTCAAATCGTTGGATGTACCTTTATAATAAGAATGAATGGTACATAATATGTTGTTTCGGAAAAGTTACATTAATTTGAGAGGTAGTTCTTTAAGTTGGGAAGAAAAAAAATATCACCTCTAATAATATTCCGAAGATGATTTGACCCCTTCCTAACAAAGATCAATCAAACATTTTTCTGAATTACTTTCAAATTATATTAAAAATGGGCCAGTAGAAAGGATTATCCAAAATCATCTTTTTATCTTTATTGTTGAAGGTGTATCTTTGAGAATTTGGTGGGACCGTGATTGACAAATCGAATGATTTTACATACAAACAAGTGGAGCAAGACATTGTGACATGGGTGAAGTCAAAAACAATAAGCTATTGCCAAGTTGGATCACTTGGTGGGTGGGGGAAATGGAACGATTGTTATATATATGCATATAAAGTATATATATATGTTGATAGAGATTATAATTTTGACATTTCATTTGTAAACAAACAATGTATTTTTAAGTGTGTTGGGGGCAAGCAATGAATGGCATGAGGAATGATAAAATACATGATTATATCACAGATTGTTAAGGATATCACAGAATGAGTAGTAAAGGCGATGATGGATCAATCATCCTTAGGCAAAAATTGAATTTAAAAAAAAGTCCACTGGGTGGAAGATAGGTTTAAGTAAGACGGTTGTATAAAAATTTGATTGATTCAAGAATACATTTTCTAAAGGAAACCAAACAATTATGATGTTTAATTCTGTAGTGTTTTTTTTCTTTTTTCTTTTTGTAAATTTATACAATTAATACAACATAATGAAAATATCATAGTAAATTTGGTATTTTGTGGAAAAAGTATCTGAGCTGTAGTAGTAGAAGAAGTTGTAGTAGTAGAACACTGATGAATAATATAAGAAATCAAAAAAGAAATAATAAATAAAAAGTTCCAATTCACCACGATGCTTAAGTAAGTTAGTTTTGGTCATAATAACAACAAAAACACAAATACTCATAAACTTATAAAGATGAAAAAAATATACGTCCTTATTTACTTTGAGAATCCATGTATTCACTCTTTCTTTCAGAGAAGGAGAGAATATACTATTTCTCAGTAATTGAAGGAAGTATATTTTTAATGAAATACATATTAACAGAACATTGTTTTTAAAAGGCATAGATTCTTAATAATAATGTAAAAGAGAAAGAGACCAATCGAAGGGATTTTTAGATCAAATCATAGAAATATTTAGAATGGAGAGATCCATCATTTTTCTATTATTTAGCCGATAGAAGTTTTCCGCACTCTGTGTGTCCATGAATTCAATGACAGCAGAATTGTCTTCACCTAGAATGTTAATGGTTTTGACACTGCCACATGCAGTAGTCATGGAACACATTTTTTCGAATGTGGCTGAAGCTGGAAGGTTGGATATCTTGATTCGTGTTCCTTTTTTAATTTGATTATTTTCATTATTGGGAGGAGGACCCGGTTCGATATTAATACGAGTTAATGTTGGAGCAGGCTTATGTGCTATGGAAACAGCCTTCAGTTGATCAGATACAGAGTATCTTTTGGTGGGAGGAGGTTCATCGACAGTCTGAATACGACGAAGATTAGAATGCACTTGTCCAGGTCCTCCTCGAATAAGAGGTACAGGAGGATTGGTGGGTTTGGGTGGCTCCTGCAGTGGTCTTTTTAAAGGTCTAGGTTGGACAAGAAGAGGAGGCCTATGCATTTTGTTTGGAATGGTAGTCTTAATAGACATAAGAGGCTGTATCCCAGGTTGTTTCGTAGGTGTAGAAGGAGGCGAATCTGAAGTAGGTTCACTTGCTTTAGCTTTAGCTTCTTCTGCCTCCGCTTTTAACTTTTTTTGTACAACAATGCGTGCGATAGAAAGGGCTTTGGAGACACTGTTATAGGGTGATCTTGGATGTGGAGCAATGAATCGATGTTCGTGCCTCAGAAGAGGATGTGGAGGAGGCCTCATTGGAGGCCGCATAAAGTGAGGATGAGGTGGAGGACCACCTCTGAAATGAAATGGAGGCGGGAGTCGATGAGGAGGAAAGAAACGCATCAAAGGGCCTCGATGAGGAGGGAAACGACCTCTTCCAGGCCCATTCGACACAAAGGGCGGTCCTCTCCCTACTCCTTCGGGAATAGAGGATCGCTCAATTAGGGAGGGGAGATGAGAAGTGTTGGTGTTGGTGTTGGTGTTGGTGCAGCAAGGACTCTTCTCAACAGACTCACACTTGACAACCTCCTCCAATTCACCCTTCTTCTCCAAACCCTCTTCCACCTCTTCCACGCACTTGACCCCAGATTCCTCGCAGACACTCTCTTCTTCTTCATCCTCATCCAGACTTCCTCCCAAGAGCTCCTCCACGTCCGCCTTCGTGATGGACTTCACGACTGCATCGTCCTCCTCTTCCCCTTCCTTCAACTCCAGAAGAGATTCTGCATCTTCTTCCACTATATCCATCATCAGAATCACTTACTGCCCACGATTAGAAGCAAGCACAAGGATAGGAGAAATCCCAGGAATCCTCACTGATTTCCTCCTCAATGTAAACTCAAGTCAACACAAGTTACAACTCAAAACTCAAAAGAAGAAGGAACGGTGCCTCAAGTCGCATTCATTCTAGGATTCCACAAATAAAGAAACTAGTGGAAAAGAGAAAGAAAAAAGAAGAAAGAGAATTCATAGCATGCATCCAGAATTAAAAGAAGAAAAAAAAAAGAGCGAAAAAAGAGCAGCAGCAAGCGAAAGAGAAGAAGAAACAAAAAAAGAAAAAGAGAGAAGGCCTCACGGTGCGGCGATGCGCCAGCGACTGACTAGTGAGCTCATTCATTGACACAATGACTACGTCTTCTTAAATATACATGACGTCAGTTAAGGTCGAGAAAGGAGGAAGGAGCTGCTGCTTATGAAAGATTGGAAAAGAGAGCTAGAAGCAACACATGATTTGAAATGATGTGTTGTGGATAGGTTGGCCAAGTTGAGTCATAAATTCATTTCAACTCGCGAGCAGGGGATGAATGAAGAAGAAAGCAGGAGTTCAAGAAGCTGGATGAAGAAAAAAGGAAGGAGCGCTGCTGTTGCTGCTTCACGTACGTGCGTACATAATTGAGAGGGAAAGAAGAAGAAGAAGAAGAAGAAGAAGAGACTAGACAAGACAAGAGAAGAATTTGAAAGAAGGTGTTTTGAGATTTGGGCGGAGGGAAGACGAGGAGAAGTGACAAGTGTTGGAGAATGTCTTCCGAGAATATTCCCGAGATAGAGCTGATAATCAAAGCGTCGACGATCGATGGTCGGCGTAAAGGCGCGTGCCTCTTTTGCCATGAATATTTCATGGACCTGTATTTGTTGGCGGAGCTGAAGACGATCTCTTTGAAAATAACGACGGTGGATATGCTGAAGCCGCCTCCCGACTTCCGAACCAACTTCGAAGCCACTCCGCCACCCATCCTGATCGACAACGGAGTCACGGTGTTGGAGAATGAGAAGATCGAGCGTCACATAATGAAGAGCATCCCTGGCGGACACAATCTCTTCGTCCAGGACAAGGAAGTGGCTTCCAGAATCGAGAACATCTATTCCAAATTTAAGCTGATGCTCCTCAAAAAGGACGATACCTCCAAATCCAATCTTCTGTCGCACTTACGCAAGGTGGATGAGCATTTGTCCCAGAAGGGAAGTCGCTTTCTAACGGGCGACACCATCTGCTGCTTCGACTGTGAGCTCATGCCTAAATTACAACACATCCGAGTCGCAGGCCATTTCTTTGCTGATTTTGATATTCCTGAGACGCTTGAGAGTCTCTGGAAATATTTTGGAGAAATGTATCAATTGGATGCCTTCACGCAGAGCTGCCCTGCAGACCAGGATATCATTAATATTTATAAATTACAACAAGGAACACGCATGACCAAGAGAGAAGAACTCGAACAACCTTCTTTTACTAACACAGTACCACCATTTTGATGTATCCGTCACTTCATTCAAGCTTTCATTTCCTATTATTATGTTATCTTCGCTTTGCATATGTATGTGTTTTTTAATTATTACTTAAATCAAATGACCGCGACTATTCATATTGTGATGACAGGATTCCATCCATTATTTAATAATAAAGTTCTATTTCATTAACAAATTAAACAAAGAGTAGAATGTGTTATTTGTATTTTTTTTTTATTAATATTTCTTTTCGGGGATGGGGTAGAAAGTGCCATGAAATACAATAATTGTAAACGATAAATATATATAATATAGTTTCTTTTCGATACTTTTTTTTTTCTTTCTTCTTTAAATCATAAAATTATAACTTGCCTCTCCTCTTCATCATCAACAAAATCGAGTAAAAGGGAAATTCTTAGAAAGCTTTCGTAGTACACGAATGACGGGTTACTTAACAGTATAACAATCCAAGGACATATGTAGTCTATTGGTGTGTTCCCGCCTCATACGAAATGGAGAACTGTATGAACTAGGTTTACAAGGGTTTAAATGAGAGAGTGAGGGCAATAGTATGTGGTAGTCGTAGTCGTCGTCGTCGTAGAATAGTAACATAAACGCTTTCTTCATCTTCGAAATATAGTCTTTGAGGACAATTCTTTACACATTTTCTCAGAACTCCTCTTAATATATTAAGAAACTTAAAAATTAGAAAAACACGACGAAAGCAAAATTATATTAACAAAGTCCGTTGGATTTCTTTCGTTGCAAATAGTTTCATACATCCAAAGTAAAACTGATTAAAAATATGTTCCCTTGTTTTTAGTAATTCGTTGATGATGGAGTAGTAAGTTCCCAGATGTAAACTATTCATTTTATACGAAGACCTTGGCTAAGGCATCGGCTCCGGCACTTGCTATATAAGAACTACTAGGATGAAAAGCAACATCGAAAATACTTTCGTCGAACTTTTTACGATGGGCTGTTATTTCTTGAACGCAAGTTTTGGTCTCTATATTCCACAGCCTCACACTACGATCATGACCTGGAAAGATACAAATAAAATTATAAAAATCCAGCGTATATGTATGTAGGTAGATACTACCTCTCAAGCATTTAAAAATAAATAAAATACTTACTTCCAGAAATAAGATATAAACCATTGGCATCTATGGCAATAGATGTGACTGCTTCAAGATGAGCAACCATAGAATGTGTTAGTTTGCCTGTGTAATTATCAAAAAACCTAATATGTCGATCATCGTGAGCTGTTACGGTCATTGGAAGTGTAGGATGACAAGCAACTCGCGTTATTGCTCCAACATCATTGCCCTTATAATGAAAATTATGCAATGTTAGTTATTTATTTCATTGTCTGATCAATAAAATACAATTATCAAAATGACATACATTTCCTATCATATCAACACTTTGAAATTATGTAAGAAAGACAGACTTAATGAGCTTATTTATCGGCCATAGTGTATATTCCAAAAGGCTTAGAAATCAAGTCAAAATTTCCCTTTTCAATGAACAGAAAATTATAAGAATAACTTTTAATGATAAAATATTGAACCTCGTCAGATTTTATCGCTCAAAGCTTTTTCATAACCGGATAACGGAAATAACTAATACAACATATCATGAGGATAACCTTTCTATCTATTCGACTTTTGGATAAAACCTATCTTTAAAGTAAAATATACATTCATTCATTCATTTATTACCGTCAATTAAATGGCAAAATTAAGTGATAGTATAATGATATCGTAGCTAGTATGAAACATTACTTTAAAAAAAAGTAATAAAGCTAATTTGATCAGCCACAATGAAATCCGAAGATTAATTGGCATGTTATCATTATGTAGGAGTTATTTTACCCGTACAAAATATAATAAAAATCAAAAGGAATATTCAATAAGCTCAACAAAGATTTGATATAATAGAATATATAATGAATTAAAACAAGACATACCTGTGTATCTAATTTAATGACGGGCTTTCCTGTTTCAACATCATAGATTATGCAAGCAGCATTTGAATATGCAGTTATCATATAGGAAGGGTCTTCGTACATCCAGTCGACAGAAGTAGGAGTTCCATTATTCTCACTACCGAATGTCCTCAGCAAAGGAACTTTAGCTAATGGAGACCATAATTTAACCGTACCATCAGCAGAACAAGATAGAAGTTGCTGTTTAAGATTATTATAAGCTAAACCCCATACAGCATCACTATGTCCAAAGAGACTTGATGCAAGGACTGAAGGATCTAAAAAGTATAAAATAGCATTGGATATTTACAAAATAAATAAATAACTATACATGTGTACATGTATGTATGTATATTTTATTACCGTATAAATTGTAAGGATCTATATCTGGTGAAGGCATATTCCATACACGTATAGATGCATCTATACCACCCGAAAAAATGAGGTCACCCGCTCTAGATACATCGAGAGAAAGTACGGGACCTCGATGGGCTCTGAATGTATACACTGGCTCAACGTCAAATGCCGTAGATTTTTTAACTGGCGTAGTTTTTTGTAAGTTCCACATTTTGAGAGTTTGATCTTCACTGGCTGTGATTAAAACCGGCTCTTTTGGATGAAAGCGCAACGCTCTAACACCATCATAATGACTACGAAGCGTATATTTTGCGTTCCACGTTTTTCGAAGAGCTTCTTTTGGCGTTGTAAACTGAAAAAAAAAGAAAAATTCAATGATTTAGAAATTTGATATTTTTAGAATGATGAAACCTACGTCACAGGACAATTCATTGTCATTAATAACAGCTAATTGTTCTAATTCTCCAAGTTCGAGATTACTCCCCACTAACTTTTTGTCGGGATTTTTGAGGGATTCTGAGCCTTGTGAAGATGGAGGAGCAATGGAAACACCTGGACGACTACCAGTGAAACGAGAGTATGAGTTGGAGGATGACCCTATCAATAGAATTGAACAATATAAATTTGAACAGTGTTTTAGAGTGTTTGGTCCTACAAACCTGAGTTCCATTTTCTGTTATCTGCTGAAGCGTCATAAGGCTCTCCAATTTTTCTTCTATCCTCATGGGTAACCTCAGCTTCGACTTTAGTATTGGATTCCTCTGGAGTATTTTCTTCTTCATCATCTTCAGCGTCAACTTCTTGTGAGAGGAAATCGAAATTAGCCATAACGACCGATTCTTCTTTTTCAGGATTGAGGTGAGTGGCTGCATTAGGTTGTCGAGAAGGGGGGTTATTAGGATTAGGAGGAGGGGGTCCGTTATTGATTCTATTAACATCCAAACCCAGGACGGATCTGACACGATTGGCCCTGACATCAATGATAGTATCAGTGTACCCAATTTCTTGAAGATATTGTCTAAGAAGCTGTTTCCCTTGACGCCAATTCACATTGGATACAGCTACGTAGTTCTCAGGGATATCCAACTTGGATGTAAGGAGATCATTGTCGTCAAGTTCAGTGTCTCCCTCTTCAAGACCTAACTTGCTGCTGTCTTCGGGATCTTCAGCCACTCCATCCGGGTTGTTTTGACTCTTTTTTAGGCGTTGATATTTGTTTCGCTCCTGCTTCAAAGCATATTCCAGCATTTTGATTCTTCGCACCAAATCCTTCTTCAGGTTTTCCTGTCCCTTGCGCTCTCCCTGGAGGAAGGCCACTCGCGTCTGCAGCTCCGCACGCTCCTCCTCCCACTGGTTACGCTCCATCTCGAAGCGAGACCACTCATGCTGAATGAAGTGAAGGATGCCAGGGATGGAGTAATTCACTCGCTGGCCCTGTTGCGAGGGCACGGACTGCACTTGAGCACCCGAACAAGGCGCAGAACCAGGAGAAGGACTCATTCCGCCCACTCCGGAAGAACACGTTGGAGACTGAGGACCGCTTGAATTGATATCCTCTTTTAGGAGCACACTTTCCCCTCCGTTATTACTACTACCCTGATGATCCATCATCTCATCATACCAGGGACAATCAGGGATCACCCAATTTGTTTCTCGATTCCTTCCACTTCTTCCTCTTCTTCTTCTTCTTCTTCTTCTTTTCTTTTCCTTCTCTTTTCTTTTTCTTTTCTAAATTCTTTCTTTCTTTCTTTCTTTTCTCTCTCTTTCTTTCCTTACTCCTCCATCAGCTCTTACTTATTTTTTTTTTTTTTTTTTTTTTTTTTGTATTTTAGTTGTGGTGATTTCTTCCTATTATTCTGTACTCCACTCCTCCTTCTCAGTTCTCTCCCTTCTCTGTCTCTCTCTCTCTTTCACTCTCACTCTCCCACTCCTCCTTTTTATTCACTCACTACGTACGTACATTTACAGTCAATTCTGATTTTTCTCCTTCCAATATCTCCCCCCCACTCCTTCTATCAACACTTTTTTCTATTTAAACTCCTCTAGGAAATTGGCCCATCTCGCCTTCTATTTCTCACCCTATTATTTCTCTCACTCTCTATCCTAAAATTTCATTCTCATTCTGTATTTTCCTAATACAATAGTCATTTTTTCTCATTTAAAGATATTGTTGATGATGGAATACTAAAAAGGGCTGTTTTTTTTCTCCTTTGGTCCATTTCAATTCAATTTAGAAATTTGAAATATGTGTGATTGACGTCATCACAAATTCATTTTGACGCCTCCAAGAAGAGCGTGACGTCATGATTGAGTGACATGCCCTGTCCCGGTCTTCTATTTATTATTTTATTTTTATTATATTAACTATTATTACCTAACCTATTACTTATTAGTATTCTAGCTTAAGAATCACCCGGCCTCTTGTACGTATGTATTATACAATTTGTAACTTAATATGTTGTTGTCCGGGCTTTCTATTTTTCCTATGACGTCAATGACATCGAAACTCATTTACTTACTTGAATGCAATTCTAGGCATAATAATAATATTATTATATTTAAATATTTATTATGATGTTGTATGGTACTTTTATATGGAATTCGAACCAGAGTACTTTTAATGAGATCTTGCTTGAGTCAGTGCCCAAATGTGAGACTGGGTTAAATTTAACTGAGAAATCCCGCGAGACTCCTGAGCTGCTGGAGCTCTCTTGCTTTCTCTCTGATGAGAGAAAGGAGGGGCTAGATATGGGCTGATGTATGTTATTATGTATTCAATTCGAGCTGGTGATCTGCTGGGCCCGCAGCTGCTTCGTTTTTGAATGGGGCTCCACATGCATCAGCTGATGTTGATAACTGATTAGACTTTTAACATTAATTGAAGAGAACAGCTCTAGCAAGATCGAGCAGGGTCAGTTGAATCGATCGGCATGTTGAATGTAACAAGGAATTTTATCCGTAACTACTCCTCGGGGACAAGGAGGGTGACTCTGATTCCAGGTGATGGGATCGGACCCGAAATTGCTTCTGCTGTGCAGCGAATCTTTAGCGCAGCAGAAGTTCCCATTGAGTGGGACTCCGTTGATGTGAAGCCTGTTCGACAATCCGATGGAACAATGGGCATTCCTCAAGATGCCATTGACTCCGTCAACACCAATAAAATTGGTTTAAAGTCCCCTCTTATGACCCCTGTGGGAAAAGGCTTTCGATCCTTGAATCTGGCTCTTCGTAAGGAGTTTAGCTTGTACGCAAACGTGAGGCCTTGCAAGTCCATCGAAGGCTATAAAACGCTCTACGATGATGTTGATGTTGTCACAATTCGAGAAAATACGGAGGGGGAGTACTCTGGAATAGAGCACGAAATCGTGGATGGAGTTGTTCAATCAATTAAACTTATAACTGAGGCAGCGAGCTCCAGAGTCGCTGAATATGCTTTCAAATACGCTAAAGAGAATAATAGACACAAAGTAACGGCTGTTCACAAGGCCAATATTATGCGAATGTCGGACGGCCTCTTCCTTAAATGTTGTAGGGACGCTGCTGAAAAGCATCCTGAAATTAAATTCGAGGAAAGGTACCTTGACACCGTCTGTCTTAACATGGTTCAAGATCCTGGAAAGTACGATGTTCTAGTCATGCCTAATCTCTATGGGGACATTTTATCGGATCTTTGCGCGGGTCTCATCGGTGGGCTTGGTCTTACTCCCTCTGCAAATATTGGAACTGGAGGTGCTATATTTGAGGCAGTTCACGGAACTGCACCCGACATCGCTGGAAAAGATTTGGCCAATCCAACTGCTCTCCTGCTCTCTTCTGTCATGATGTTAAGATACATGGAGTTTCATGATCAAGCTGAGCGTATTCAAAATGCATGTTTCTCTGTTATCAAAGAAGGACAAACTATTACAGGTGATCTCGGAGGAACGGCCAAATGCTCAGAGTTTACAGATGCAATTATCAGTAAATTAGGATAAAAAAGGCAATCATCCATTAATTGATAATTTAAAAAATGCTTCCTGTAACATTCATGTAAATTGTATTTCAATAATATTAATAATAAAATAGATATGAGTGCCATAACACCAATATCCATATTCAATTAATCAATTATGCACCGCTGGAACATAAAAATACACAGTACTCGTGTCGTCATAAGGTTTTTTTTAAATATAAATAATTTCAACTATTGAGTTTATTTTTTGAATCTTGGATATTTCACTATTGGACTTGGTAATGTAGGCTGTGCAAACTTGACTGATCGTCCACTACCACAAGGTTTCTGAGCTGGAGTACTTGAAACAACACTCGACCCGAATCGATGACCTGGAGTACGATTAACTGAAGGAGTAGTATTTGTCTTAGAGCCTGAATATGTTGTAGTAGGTGCAACAGCAGCAGCAGATGGATTCGAGGCCTGTTTGGATGGCTTTTTACGAGGAAGAGTAAATGATTTCTTTGCTGAATACGGAATAGAAGTAGTATCTTTCTTATTTATGGACTGGAGTTGGCTATGTGTCATATTACTAATTGAACGTCTTAGCTCTGGAGCATCACTAGAAGTACTAGACTTCTTCGCCGGACACTTTTTAGGCACTGAGATGGATCGAGTTGAGGTATTCGAGGCTGTGCCCATTTGACGCCTTGTCTCAAGAGGATTTTTGCTTTTTGCAGTATGATTTAACGACAATGGTTTTTTAGCATTTACTTCAATGTTCTTGGGAGGAAAGGTCAGTGTAGACGGTTTTCTAGGGACATAATTAACTTTTTTAAGTTCACTTTGAGTTCTTTTTTCATTGAATATACGGTTAGCAGGTGTTAGTGGACTCCTAAATATTAAATAGTCATTATACACCTCGAGTTAATCATTCATTGAGTTGTTAAATGGGAAAAATGAAGTCACTGCGAATAATTTGTGCCCCAAAGAAAAATATAAATAATGCTATAATTGTTTAAACTGGAGGTGTATAAAGATGACTTTCCTAAGATTGGGGAAAGATGGGGGTTTGTAGTGGAGTGAAGAGTCTTTTAGTGACAACTTGAGAAGACCCGATGAGGGAGGAGAAAAAAGGAGATCCGGACTCATCCCCGAAGAGAAGATAGTAGAGAGAGGGGACTCAAGAGAGAGTGGACTCATGGGAGAGGAAGAAGAGAAGAAAGTATTACTGAACTTAATACTTCCCGCAACAGCGGAAGCTTCCACTTCGATAGCATCCCAATCAGTAACATCCTCTTGAGCGAAGGCAGCAAGAGCTGAGGCTTCAGATTGGAGTCGATCCCAATCCATCCATGGATCGTCCTCAATTTGAACAAGTGTGTCCGTCTTAGGATCTGTCATTACAGACAATTGTCGAGAGGTTGTCGAATGCACCATGGACTTTAAATTAAAAGGATCGTCGTCATCCTCTTCCTCTTTGATAATTGTGTCCTCTGACAAATCTAATAAAAATCCGGGCTCAAAGGATCGATCCATTCTCAGCAAAGAAATTAAACAGATTACTGTATTAAACCCGACCCGACCCAATTTTGAATTTACTGTCTGTTATATTCAGCTACGATCGAAATTCAAATTTGAATCTTCTGACGTCACTCCCTTATTCCTCGTAGCACCTGCAGCAGTTGACGTTAGGGAAGACAACAGCAGGTTGTGTAAGCCTAGTATATCTATCACATATTTAGAATAACTTAACTCAAGGACTTCTAGTAGTATTTGCCTAACTATACTTAAAATATGCTGATTCATCATGATTTTGTGATGGTACCAATGCAAAATCAATATTTCTTGGCTTAATGTAAATTTTGTATCCCCATTTTATCCATAGTATTCGATATATACGACACCATTTTATAATTTCATAGACATTACCTCTCTTTACAGGAGTGTTTCTCAAATTGTGCGAGATAACGCAATATATATTGCACTAGGTATAATATTTTGGATATTATCAGTATAATGCGCTCTGGAATAAAAATGTTTAAAAAACACTGCTTTAACAGGGAAAAATATTATTTTATTTTAATAATTTTGCATGTATGTTGGTACAATGAATACGATATTGTTATTAAGATATTAATGGTAGGTATAATGTAAAATCTCAATCTCATAAATTCGTATATGTATCCTTCCAGTAATCAACACCTGTGGGTCACATTGAAATGTTATGTCCTATACTAATTGTATATTTTAACTTAGAAGTCCCATCCCTAAGATATTTCAGGTTTAAACAATTTGGACTGGTCTTCCCTACATAACTTTTTACTTGGCTAGAAAGTTGAGACTAGCTGTGTTCGTACGAATATTATATAAATTATAATAATAAAATAATATGTCAACTCGGAAACTCATAAAATTTTATTGTAAATGGACAGAAAATAATAAACACATAATAGTAAGATAAATAAATAGACAATTGATTCACTTGAAAACTGATTTTAATCCAAAGGAACAAGGGATTCATGTAGTTTTGTAATAGCAGTTTCTACTATTTTTCCAAAGGTTTCATCCTCATTGCAAGAAACTTCCAAGGTTTTTAAATCTATTAAAGCCTTTTTGTTATGAACAATGACTCCAAATTTATCTCCACTAAAAGTCTTTGGTACGGACTCTTCCCCGAACATGTCTTGGAGTAGTTCTATACAGCATTCCTAAAAAAGACAACTATATTAGTAAAAAGTAAAACTGCTTTGAAAAACCTACTTTAAAATGCATTTTGTCGACTCTAGCATTAGCTGGAATGTACTGAGGAGTATCTAAAGATTCTGCCTGCAAAATGGCACTCAGAACAGCATCAGCATACATATCGTTCACCGGAGACGCTATCCATTCAAGCGTAATCATTTTGTCTTCATGAATGACATCAATGGAATCGAATACTCGAATGTATTTCTTTTTCTTTTCTTTTTCCTTTGGAGTTGTTACATCACAACCAAATTGTGAAATCATAAATTGAAGTAATTGGAAGGATCCAGAGTAATAGATACTTTGTCTTTGCGTTACGACCGATGTTGTCATATCAGTATATTTGGGTAAGTCAGAAGGAGATAGAATATGATAATTAAAGTTCCTTTTGACGAGTATACCAGATACTCTGTGCTCTTGAATAGGTGGATCAACAGCGAGAGATCCCATAACTTTAGCCATCTTCTCACCACGGAAAAACAAATCCACTGACACTGTATTTCTTGGATTGTAAAAATCAATTTTCGTTGATGGATCTGCTTCATATTCACGAATTAGAGCGGATTTGAGTCTTGACATTTCATTTGCCTCTCCATGGACAAGAATGACATGCGGAGGTTTTAGCTCTCGTATGAACCCAGATGTTTGTTTATAATCAGTGTGAGCTGAAAAGGAGATATAATTGACCTGCATCTTAAGAGGTAATTTTTGTCCATTCATAGAAGCCACCTCTTCAGGCTCAGAGAGAATGTGCTTAGCAAGTGTACCTTCGACACAATAACCAGCAACAATACATCCATTTTTGGGATCTGAACACCAGGACTCAAAAAGTTCTCTACTAAGACCACTTTGCATCATGCCCGGAGATGCAAGAATAACGCATGGCCCTACATCGTCAAAGTGATCAATGCCTTTTAAATTAGAGATATGCTTAAAAACAAAGGGATTATTCACGGAAATTTGTCTCCTAATGCGTTCATTCATGGCATTTACAAATGTTTGATACACCGCCATACACTTTTTTGCGAGAGATGAGGCATAGTAAATTGGGATTTCATGTAGCTCAGGATGTGCACCCCAATACTCATCTAAAATCAAAAGGAGTTCCTGAGCTCGACCAAGAGCAAATACAGGGATGAGACAACGTCCTCCTCGGGTAACTATATCATGTACAGTGGATGTGAAGCGAGATTCACGATCTTCTCTCTTTTCATGAATATTTGTACCGTATGTGGACTCCAAAATAAGGACATGAGGCTTCAGTGAAGGAACTTCTGCAGCCATAAGATGCCGATCCTCTTCACGAGAGAAATCTCCAGTGTAAAGAGTGCGCACACCTGCAATTTCAATCATGAACATAGCAGCCCCTAAAACATGACCAGCATTATAAGCCCAAAAACGGATCCCCTTCACCTCTTTTTCTTCATGAAAATTGAGGGTTTGTATTTTTTCCATAGAGGCTTCTAAATCTTGTTCTGAATAGAGCATCTGTTCCGTGGAAATATTGGACACTTTAATGTAGTCCGAGAGGAGCCATCGATAAATGGCTTTCGTTGCATGAGTCATGAACACTTTTCCTTTAAACGTTGTCTTTTCCAAAAACCATGGGAGTGCACCCGCATGATCCAAATGAAAATGACTCACCAAGAGTAAATCAATTTCATCCGCCTCAATCAGATCCACGAATGGAAGAGCATCCATCCCAGATAATCCTGGATGGATACCGCAATCCAACAAAATTCGCTTATCTTTGAATTCTAATAAATGACATGATCGTCCGACTTCTTGGCCTGCCCCAAGAGGACGAAAAACCATCCTATCTGAATCCTCGCCATTCTTCTCCATCGCGCATTTATTTAATGAATAATATTTATTTATTTTAAATTGAACTTCAATGTTATTGTTATTGTTCACGACCGGTCCTCAAACAATGACGTCATAAAAATCTACAGGGATTACAATTTGCAAGACTTCAACTGAGTTAGCACTGAAATGTCACAATAGTAGCCATTAACTAAGTCTACTGTATTAATGTCATATTTTATTAAAAGCGTCGCTATACATTTGTAATTCAGTTCTACAAATTTTTTTATATTGCCTTTTATATTTCCCAGACTATAATTAAAACAGCCAGCACTAGTTTTCTTGTTCTGAATATATACTGATGCAATAACTACTTTCCCCAATATATATACATAAGCTTTTAAATATAGGAACTTGGGGAGATACTCAAATTATTATTTCCTTTCTGATATTGGGTATATGATTGACCGAAGGAAAAAAACTTAATTTTATTTATCTTCGGAGTATTATTTAACTTAATAATCCTACAACCATATACATCATATTGTTTGTTTCTTTCTTTAGGGACTTGCATTTCCCGGGAAACAATTTTTTTAATTACGGGATTCCGGTTAGTAAATAATAAATACAGTAAAATTTGCATATTTATTTCTATATTTTTACTTAAAAGAAATAATACATTTTAAGTTCGTCTTATCTCCATTGGTCATACCCAAAGTACTCAAGAGACTCATCTTCATCTTACCCATATATTCTCAAATCTTATTTTTAACATTATCACTAATGTACACGGTTTTTTATAGATAGAGCCCTGTAGATCCCTATTTTTTTTTTTGTATCATTATCTCATCCGATCCAACTTGTGACATAAAAAAACTTAAATAGTAGACATGAACGAGTTTATGTTAATTTGGACAATGTCGAATCATACTAAACTACAAATTAACTACGTAATTACAGTAATTACTAATGCTGATCAACAGCAAAAAAAAACAACATCAACAGCAAAAATGTTACAAAATAAAATAAGAGACTGGATGTGGCATACGTAAATATAATAATGTAAAAAATTAAGTTTTATCAGAACATGAATATTATACATGAGCTGTATTCATAAAATTAAAATATATTAAACAATAACTTACAAAAACAGACTGATTTTAAATTTAGTTATGCTTTTAATTTGCTTAGATTGACCTTTATAAATTAAATGCGGAAGAACTTCTATGTTCTTTAAGAATTAGGCAAAAAAGAAGAGATTCGAGATACTTTATCCTCAGCAAGAGATACTCGATTTCTGATATTTACAGGGATGATGATGATGGGATGAAAACATATATACTAAAAAAAGAACCAAACAAAGCTAATTTTCATACGAGAGTAGAATGGATTCTTTCCTTGGGTAGGAATCAATCCATCTATATATTATAACAATGAATATATTCAATGGTTGAAACTATGACGGGAGCCATTCACTTTCAGATTCAGATATAAGGTGTGAAATATAAAATACGATTTGTTAATTACAAATAGGTACTACAACAATTTGAAGATTACCATAAAACTGAAATATATAAAAAACAACACATTTAAACAAATTATTCTATGAGAGACAAATCTGATATTTAGATGTGCTTTTAACTTGACATTTGTTAAGACCTAAGATCATTCTTCAACCATTAAGACCGATAGATGTCGATAGCAATTCTAACATAATGAATATATGAATGTATAGGTTAAATAAATCAATTGAAATGAATTTCAATGTACAAAAATAAATTTAAAAGGACCACGTGAATATCCTCATATATGTATTCATTAAGGTTCACTATAAAATGATTGTGGTAAAAAGGTTGTGGACAAAAACGTTGGGGTAATATCGTTGCGTGGTAATATCGTCATCTACATTACCATTGTGAGACAAAAACATTGTGAGTAATATCATCGTGAAGCAATATGATTGTGAGACAAAAACATTGTGAGTAATATCATTGTGAAGCAATATGATTGTGAGTAATTTCATTGCAAGACTATAATACCATATGCAATTTCGTTGAAATTTATATCATATTCGGAAGATAAAACTTTTGAATGATGAAGAAACATACCAGGATAGAACCCTTCTAAGATACTAAAATATATAACACGGCCTACAAGCTATATAGGTAAAGTATTGGGTCCCGAAGAAAATGGAATTGATCCGCTGCCGCTTCCCTGAGCATCAAGGTACCTTTCTAATATCCCAAAATTAACCCTGACCTACAGGTTATATAAGCGAAGTTCTGGACCCCGACGCAAGTTGCATTTATCCGCCGTGGCTTCCTGAGCATCAATGTACTCTTGTTATATCCCAAAATATACCCCGGCACACAGTTTGTACAGGTGAAGTGCTAAGCCCCAAGGCAGTTTAAACTCTACTGTCGCAGCGTTTCTAAGCACCAAGGAACCTTTCTAACATTCTATAATATACGCTGGCCCCCAGGTTGTATAGGAGAACTCTGAAAATCAATATGAAGTACGAAGTTCACGAGATTGCAACTTGTAAGTACTCATAGATAATATGAGTTTGTTACAATTACAACAAGGTGAAATCTATGAAAATAAGCTTCTTTAATATATTTTCCAGCACCTTTTCTAGTTTTAAAAAAATGGAACTACGCAAGGGGTCTCGATTTTTAAATAAAAATACTGTTATTTTAAAATAAATTTAGAAGATTTATACACATACTTATAGTCCGACCCTGTTGCAAGACCTCAGTCATAGGTTGGGGGGTTCAACTACATATCTGTGGGTCAGTTTTTTTTAGAAATTATCATTGATCTATTTGCTGGACGCCAGTTGCCCATCCTTATCTATATCATCATAATTCATAAGATCCCTAAGCAAAAACATACAATACTAGAAACCAGTAAGTGAAGGTACAAGAGCACCCGCTACAAATGGAGTACAAGAACTGAGAAATGATTACAATAATATAACATATGTTTATAAGGACATTTGTCATATTTTTATGAAAAAACAAGAACTAATTATTAGATTCAAATAGTCAAAAGTATACATTTACCTTAAAAAAAGGCCTGTGATAGGCTTGGTATCATTAGAATCAAATAATTTTATTAAAACTGTGATTTATGAATTTCAAAGTCTTGACTTTTTTTTATATACGTATATATTTGACTATTTAAATCTAATAAATACTTTTTTTTCGCATAAAAATATGAAAAATGGTCGACAAATGGCCTTTTAAACTTATATTATGTGATTGTAGTAATTTTTCTGTTTTTCTACCCCATTTGTAGTCGGCGCACATGAGCCTTCGCTTACAGGTTTCTAGTACAGGTGTGCGTGTCTAAAACTGAACACTCCTTTAAATTTTACGCCATGCACATATTCGTGATTTTATTGAGTTGAAACCGCGTTATACTTCGAGGCAAGGGTCTTGACTAGTTATAAACAAAACTCCAGCAAAATCTAAATAGTAACAGTGAAACAACAGCCGATAATATGGAAAGACGTCGAGTCGCAATTTTGGAACTTTCCACGAGGGGAAAAACTCCCACTGAAATTGCCAAGGTTCTGAACTGCAGTCGCACCACCGTTTACAGCGTGGTAGCCAAAGGGACTCCTGAGGCGACCACAAGATCTAAGTCAAAGCCTCGAAGGTCGGACGAAATGGTTGCTGCCGTGAAAAAGTCTGTCGAGGACAATAGAGGCAAGGCCACCGTCAGCGGCCTCTCCAGGGAGTTCAACGTCAGCAGAATGCCCATGGACCGGCTAGTTAAGTAAAGATCTTGACCTTAAGGTGTATAAGAGAACCCCTCGTCAAGCCCTCAAGCCTGTAGACAAGGAAAAACGCCTAAAATTTAAAAGAGTGTTCAGTTTTAGACGCGCACACATGTATTTATTGATAATAATAGAAAAAGAGCACAGCTTCTGGGAGGAGGAGGATAACACTGACTATATGGCAGTCCAACCACACCACAGTGTCCCAGCACGAAACTGATCTGAAGGAGATGCTAAGGGCAGAGGTCAAGAGATTGAAAAAAAGGCCTGCAAAGTCCACCACCCAAATATTAATGCCCCGAAGCCCTCTGTTAACCAGCAGATGAGGATCATTAAAAAGGACTACGTTGCCAATGTGTGCAAGGGGTTCCAGAGGCGGTTGGAGGCATCATTGGGCTGATGGTGGCCAGATTCATTATTAATGTACTTTGTTATAGTAAAAAATATTATAAAATTAAATTTTCTCTGTACAACATCGTCCTGATCAATTATGAATATTTTAATGACTACTTATAGGGAGGTCTCAGTACTTTTTCTACACCCGGTATATAATCCTATTTATAATAAATGAAACTACATAATAGATAGAGGCATTACTTTTCAAAAATTCCACCCACTCCGGCAATACGTATCTCCAACCTTTTTCCTAAGCATTTGGCATACTAATTTTACAGTTGACACTTACATTTTGGTGTATTACTCCATACTCATATTTTGAGGGTGGATACAGGCCTTTTTCTCAATGGTGATCTACAAATAGTTGTCAAGGGGATTCAAGTTTGGTTATAATGAAGGCCAAAGTTTCTTTGACCAAAATCCCCCCACACTAATTTTCTTATTAAGTAGGATTGAGTGATCTTTGATGTGTGGTATGGAACACCATCTTGAGTGCATACCCAATCCTATATTTAGAAGCTGTAGAAAACAGAAAAAAACATTATGGGCCAAAATACTTCTAGGTATTGGGCAGTGTTGGGCAAATTACTTCCAAAATGTAATATATTATAAGTACTTGTGAAGAACATAAATACAGCCACCATAACATATCATTATTAATATACCGGTGGTAGTCTGTATTTATTAGACATCAGAGAAAAGGCAAACTTTGCTTCAGATCACTCCCTAACAAATTCACAGTGTTACTCTACGTTTTTCATGGGCACGCCCACACGTAACTACTCAATACTTTATTGTATCCATAGCCTTTTCTTCTCCCAAAAGAGAAAACTTGAAATTATATAAAAATCATTGAGCCAGTTCTCTTCCACTCAAATATTATTCTTTATTTAACTGATCACAAATTAACTACGGAATATTTGAGTTCAACCAATCAATTTTCAGAGCCTAAAATGTATAATAAAAACACATTGAAAATCGATAGATAATAAAGTCAACAAGATTTTTTGTTGACTGGAGGACACCATAGTGATTGCTCTCTCATTCTAGATATTATATTTTGTCTACTTCACATAATAAATATTTTAATTAGTCTAACTTAAAAAATGTGTTTATCTGAATGCGTCCCTTTAAAAATTTCCCTCTTTTCCCTGAAAAGTTTTGCCCACTCTTGAACTAAATTCAGACAGAAGGAAAAGCTTCATGAGGATACATAGTGACACTAATCTAATTACATTAATAAAGCAAAGTTTGTCTGTCTGTCTGGATGTTTGAAAAAGTATCATTTTTGAGTGTGCGTTTAATATTTAAAAAACTGCGTGACTTTTTGATCTAAAAAATATAATACACGAAACAATGAGCGTGTGTCATTTACACTCAGGGCATCGTGTTTTTTTCTGTTTCTTTTTTGCATGGAAGGTTGCGAGATACAATACAGACAAAGACGTGATATAAGTATAGCCATGTTCAGAAGGGCTAAGATGGAATGCTTTACGTCATTATTATGTACTTAGAGTTTATTTACAGTGACAATGCCCTGAAGGAACTTTTCCATATCCATTGTCTTATGATCAAATAGCAGAACGTTAATTTGTTGGGGTTATTTTTTATTATAAATTTTAGATATTGGCTTAGTTTTTCTCCTTAGCACACAACTTCATACTATCTAAAAATGTATCAAAATTTACACATAATGATAAAAGTTAAAATAATTTGATGTGTTCTTTGGGCAAAAGAAAAATATACAAATTTCCAATAATTATTTACCATCCATCAGTCAGTGAGCTAATAAAAAAAACATGTCGAATCTCTACTTTTCTTTTTTCTCTTCGTCAGCTGGGACTTCTTCTTCCTCAGCTTTCACAACTGTTGGATAAACAAACCCAAATGGGGGGGTATCCATAGTGATAAGGATGCACATAATAAGGAGAGTAGATACTTGGGGTTGCCACATCCTCGGGTCTGACAGCTGCCGGAAGATCAAGTTTTGGTTCAAGAGCAACGACCCTAGTTACTGGATGGATTGGATGTAGCAGTGGAAATCCAATGGGGTCAACAAATCCATCCTGGTTGACATCCTCAGAAAATCCCTCAAGTGCAAGAGGACGGAATCCTTTTGCCGTTGCTACAAGTCCATGTCCAATAACTGGATGGATAGGTCCAGATACTCTTACTATGGGTTTGCTGGAGGCTGAAGCGATTAAAAGGCAACACGCAATCAACTAGATACAATATAAAAGAGATACAATTGTGAATGACGCATTCCAAACTCTGAAATTGTGGGTATTCAAAATACTTACGAAGCTTTTCATTTTGACGTAGTGTTTAGAAAGAAGTGTGGAGTTGGATTGTGTTTCAAACTAACATCATCTTCAGTTTTATATGTATGTATTCTTGGATGGTTGAAACGCGGGCGTTTGTTTATAAGTATTTACAATAACATGCCACTCCCAAACCACTTTTTCGTATGGAAATTTAATTTTTTGCCCATTTGTATAAGGGAACAAAGTGGGCGATGCAATAATACATATATTCTATGAAAAAAATCATAAACATTAATGTTGTAAGAAGTCCCATTTTTAGGTTTATAATTTATATCCCTGCACTAAAACATTTTCTGTTGGGATCAATCGAAAAACTGATTTTGGTAATGTTTGAGGCCTATTTGGCGATTTTTGGAGTAACACATGCTATTTTATTTAAAAAAAAAAAGGAATATTTAAGGCTCATGCAAATTAGATTTTGTTACGTTGCTGAGAAAATAAAGAGGCAGTGGAATTATCGATTAATACTATTGTTTATCGATATTATGGGGTTTGAGCGTTGTTCATTTATTAGTAGTTTATTTACACACCTGAGGATATTGGCTCCACCTTGTGTTTATGATTGTTTATAAGTAGTTAGTCAATGAGTTCTAATACTATCTGAAGGAGCAATAGTGGGGAAGAAAACATGATTTTTTAATGAGAAATTTCACTTGGTAAAATCATTTGAATTTTGTACAATAATAAGATTATCATATATGTTGTAGTTGTCATTTTATGTCAACATCACGTGGTAATTTAAGCAATTCTTCCATGTTTGGATTATATTTAAAATTCCAAAAATTTATTCTTGAGCAAAATATGATAGCTTGACTGAATGTATACAATTCAAAATCAAAGTAGATTAATGTTAAACGGTTTTCTAACTTAAATAATCAAAAAAAAAATAATTGAATTAATTAATTATTTAAGTTTGTCCTTCAAAAATATAATATCAACTTCAGTTCGTGTTTGTACAAGAACATTACGTAGTAAATTTAATTAAAATAATGAATAAATATGATTCTTTGATTGATTTTTCAATATTAAAGTGTTTAATTAATTAAGTGGGTATAGTCAAGTGTATTTTCAGAATTAGTCCAATTGATTTGGAGTCGCATAATTCAAATGCTTGGATTCAGAGCCAAGATCATAAAATATTATTCCAAACTGTAAAATTAAGAATAATTTATTTTTCGATATGTGTAGTTTCGATGAAATTGTTTACGTTGATTTATTATTTTAGGGACTGAAAATTTAAATCTAATTTCTAGAATATGATTTGAATAGTTTCTTGAGGTTGGATTTATAAGATTTAGAGATCGAATCTACAGCCCTTTTAAAATTTGCAAATCATAGATAAATATACATATTCCTTGTGTTCGAAACCCACTCCGTGAATAAATACACGTGAGTCTGCTGACTCCTGGCTCACTCATAAGCCAAAATTATTTGTCCATGGGAATTAGATTTACATATTTACATTATTCTGATCATTTGAAGAACATGAATGGGTATATGGGAAATCGATACAGTCTGCCAGATGTTTCCAATTCGTCCTATTTCGGCACCAAATATAAGAATTTTGTTCATCTCAATGAATATATTATATTATTAATGCAATATTAATGGGGGAATATTTGATATTATTTGAAGAAAACTGATTCCAATTCCAAATCCATTCCATTCAACTCTGTGCGTAAATACATGAGACTTTACTAATTCCTAGATCAATTAACTGTAATGAATTATAATTGGGGATATGAACATTGAGCAATCGATGAAGTTTTTTATCAATTTTGTTCGACAACTAACATATGAATACATAATCACTCGACATAGAATTTGTGAACAATCGCTCCAAAAATGACTCACTTTAACGTTTTTGAGAAAAAATGCTTATTTTGCCTGTTTTGTGTGCAAATTTATCATTTTTTAAAGTAGTATAAAATAAATAAAGCACCTTCGGATTTGAGTTAGATTACACAATAGCTTTTGATGATATTTTTCGAAGAAAAATCCACCTGCAAGACATCTGCAAGCTTCATTAGACTCTTTTTTTTGGAGATAAATTATGTATATGATGAATCAGAGTTATGATTACTGGATCGGCTATGTCAGGGAGTCAAATTCCGACAACAACCAATTAGAGGAAGAGGAAATTTGTCGCAAAATTGACTGCTGAATAATTCCCTTCAATGATGCAACATAGGGGGAAAAACTTTGCACCAAATTGCAAAATTCTGATGTGCCATTTATGCAAAAGGTTGGACGTATAATTATCAGTGGTGGTGATGTTGAGATGCCTCATTTTAACAAGAATTCTGCAGGTTATTGCAACTTTAAGATTCATTTAACTACTAATATGAACGTCTTTAAGTATGTTTAAAACTACCAATACTGCAATCAGGAAAAAATTAACAGAAGAAAATCTTTCTGAAATCTTGATTTGTCGATATAATATAGCAAAATTTATGAATAAATTATGATGAATATAAATCAACACTCATTACTTTAAATTATTCTTATAAAATTGTATTTTTCTTTAATCACAAATTGTTCGATTTTGATATTTTGAGTACTCATTTTTCAAAATTTTAGCTCACCTTTTTTTGCTCATTTTAGCTAAATAAATTGCTCAAAAATCCTAAGTCCTAATCCTAATCATCATTATGACTTAATTACATTATTATTCAAATACCAATGGAAGATATAGTATTACATATTATTTGAATGAAACTTACTACATAGTCTTGTACACACACGTTCTGGAGTTAAAATTAATCTTTAAAGGGAAAACTCATCAGTTTAAATGATAAAATTAATATTTAAAAAAAAACAAAAAAAAAAAAAAAAACTTTAGAAGACTCTCTAAAATACCTTATCTACTTGGAATTTAAGATGTATACATTAGGTGAATCTGTCATTTTTTGCTCAAAAGTAATGCTTAGGATTTCAAATATCATCCCAAAAATGAAGAGTTGCTTAAAATACCATTTGAGTTTACTCAGTGGAATTTATAATAAGTAAGTATACTTATTTGTTTATTACTACAACATGGTACATCTGTGCCATCTTGTGGACATTAATGTGTTTTTTTTTAATTTACACATTTGAAACAAAATTTAACTTATCTGAAAATATTTTTATTTTTTAATTCGGGAATTTTTTTTTTTATTCAGCAGCGTCTGCAGGACTTTTTGGGGAAGGAGGGGGGCTGTAGTGTTGTAACTTGATTTTTTTTTTGGGGGTGGGGGAATGGTTATTTCACAATTTGGGCATGGGCCATCCGAGATTATGCTGGACATGGAGATTGCTGCCATTAAGTATGTCCAGTAAGTATTACACGATACTGACATATCAACCAGCTTCTTTCACTTCAAGAAAGCAGTGACGGATCAGATAGCCAAGAAGGGGATATTTAGACTTATGAATCAAGATTTCGAATTGGGCAGGCTAGTTAAAGTTGTGAATGCCATGACCTTTGTGCTTCTTCTATAAATTGTTCAAGTATGGGAAGAAACAATTAACATTGAGTATTCAAGGAATGTTGATGTGGAGGAGAATTTGGACAATTTCTCTGACTACTTCGAGGCTACGTACATTGGTAAAACCAATCGTGATGGCAGGAGGTCAAGGCTTTGAATAGAACATGCCCTTTGGAACCCCTTTGGAAGGATTCAAGAGAGGAAAAAATAACAAACAATACAATGGAAGGGTTTAATAGTGTATGGAATACTACTTTGTGCAGGAATGAGTCATTGTGGTCTGTAATAACCCCCATAAGGGATGAAGATGGGCTGGAACGACAAAAGTGGAGGGATGAAATATCTAGCGCCCGAATAAATGACGATAGGATTGAGGGGTTATCAAGAAGAACAAGGATAAGGGATAAGCAAAGAAAGATTTCAAATATATGTGCAAAATCTAATGACATGAAATTACGGACAAAAAAGAATATATATCACTTTTGGGCTGATTATATGTAAAATACAAAATTAATTGAAAAATAAATATGTGGCTTGAAATCATTAGTAATAACTTTAATTACATAGTATATAAGGTCTGAATGTGTTCATGTTCAATTTTCATACATATACACATAGTAAACTGTGACCAACTGAGCTAAAATATATGGGATTTGATATAAATGTCATGGATACAAATGCCTTGGATACAAAAAAAAAGTGGATACAAATGTAGCAGAATCATGGAAACCAGCCTACTTTTTCCACTCCCCTAAAGTGTAATTATCGTGAGACTAAATGTCATACGTTACTTTTGGTCAAAAATGTGATTTTTAGCTCATTAATATATGTATTAATTAATATAATGATCGAAATTAGGTCCTATTGTCAAATCAATGTTACAAATATGTAACATAGTTATTCATAGAGTTGTAAATTCTAAGAAATACACCGGATTTTCATCTCTAGTTGTAACTTATACTGTATTGACTAAGTAAGCAAATCGTTTTAATAGTATGTCTGTAGGTACTTGAATAGTCTTAGTGATTATTTTTAAAGTTGTACATAAACTTATATTCGATATGCATACATAGGTATTTAAATATATAGACCATGAACATACTTACAATTCAAGGGTTACGTAAAAAAACTTGTTTCCTTTTATTAAGAAGAATGGATTCTACCTAGACAATAATACTTTCGTTTGTTATTGTTTCTTGTTTGATAGTAATTAAATGTACAATTAAAAGCTGACAAGTGGTTTTTTTTTTGATTTTTTTATTAGAAATATACGCAAATATAACAAAGAATGAGTAAAAAAAGTGTAGATTCTGTCAAAAAAGTATCGGGAATTGTTAATTTAAATTGACTGCACTGAAGGGATGTAAGAATATATTATTCCTAGGTCGGCAGGACTGCCTTTCATGATGATGCCAAGTTTGAGCACGATCTGTATACCCCTTTGATCGCATTTGTGCTCCACGATTTGTACAATGAACGAAATTATTGAACAAAGAGCTTAATATTCTATTATATGTATAACCGAATAGTTAAAAAGGAAAAACACTCTCAGTGACCTCAAGAGGGACCTAATTTTCCTTCTCTAAGGCCTGATAAGTAGAGCTGGACTAGACTGCAGTCCTTGGTCCAAAATAACCACCGACACAACACTAAACATCTCTAATAGTTGCCATATTGTTTTATCCTAATTAATATTCATTTCTGCATTCGATTATACGTTTTTACGTTATGTGTAAATTGGGCCTCTTAAAATTTTATGGTCTTTTACTCTCAACTTATATCATCTTCGTACAAAGCTTTATCAAAATCCGTCTGTAACTTTTTCCGTATCCTGCTTACAAATAGATGAACTAACAAACGTAGACAATTACATAACCTTCTTTCAACTTCATTGGAGTAGTTAATAAAGAAAAGTACACATTTTTTTTTATCTCCACCAACGTTTTGATATGTTTCCCGCCGTTTCTTTGTTTATCTGTTTGTAAGCAGAAACATTTACTAGTTAAAGATCCCACAAAACGTTTAAAATGCAAAATCGACCATAAAAATTGAAAAAATTCAGATGCATAACTCGAATTAATTTTTCATTTTTATTAAAAATCCTCAAAAATTTATTGAAAACCAGATTTTATACGAAAAACTAATTCCATATTTGTGATCAGCTCTTCAAATACTACTAAAATTGAATATGGTTTTTTGTTTTTTTTTGGTTTTGACATGAGTATTATATTTATTAAATTTTCCAGCAAATAAAGATTGATTGCTTTCTTAATTTTTAATAAATCTTCCAAGGATATGGTTTTTCCAAATGTATCTTCCCAGGTTTACAAACGAAACTAATGTATATATTTCATTGTACAAAGAGACCACTCACCTCTATTGTATATTTTATGGAATTAACTATAGAAAATTTCTTGGTATTGCAAGGATACGTTTAATATATTTTAAGAGTAAAACAGCTCCTAAAAATAATATAATATCCATTCATAGTTCATTCAAGGGATTGAGTATACTAAATATGTTATAGAAAAAAGTAAGGAATGTTATGTCTAATAATGTATAATACTCAGACAAATAGTTTCTCTTTTGGAATCCACGTGTGGTCATTTTATGGAATAGTCGAGTGGTTTGATAAAAAAAATAGTTTTTTTAACTTCAATTCCCTGTTACGTAACTATCGTTATGAACAATATTTAGAAATATTATAATAACTAATGAGTGGAGATGACGTAAGGTACAAGGAATAAATAAAAAAACTAAAAAGATTCTTAATCTATATATTGAATTTAAAAGAGCTTCAATAAAAAACGATCTTAAGATTAAGGACCGAATACTTGTAGTTACATAAGTAAATTACGTAGCCCGCCATTTTTATGGAATCAAGAAAATACCACTCAAAACAATTTGTAAAATGTTTATTATCTATTTACCTTCACAAGTAATAACAGCCTCGAGGGACAGCCTACAAATTGACGGTGAAGACCGTGTTCACGGCGTGCATCGCTGTCATGATGACAACTTGTAACGAATCCAAATTTTTGAGAGAGGTGCGGCAGACATTATTTTCCAAGACGTCCGAAAAGTCCAGGTGATTGAGTTCAGGGTTGGAGAATGGCCACATGGAGGCAGGCCAGAAGTCAGCTGCAATGTTTTTGATGCAGAAGTTTTGGTTCTTCTTGGTTGTATGCGGATGTAATGGACTTCTTGATGTTGTAGACAGTCCGAATGGAGAAGTCAACGGTTTCTGTAGCCTTCTCGGTACTGACACACGCACGGAGGGGATCGTAGACGCATTGCTTTTGTTGTTATTGATTTGAAAACAAAACTTTTTATCTTTATTTCAGCTGTTCTTTGGTTCTGTAATTAAATCTCGTGAGACAAAAATAACGGAGATAAAATCGTAATTAAACGCTACTGCAAGTTTTGGGTCCGCACTCTGTATAATGCTCCTAATTATGACATATATATATATAGGTTAAATTTTGACTGATTATAAAACCCTACCATGAAATTTAAAACATTTGATGATAAAATCAAAACGGCTCAATTGAAATATAAAGTCGACTTGGGATTATGCTACTTTGAAAATCGACTCACCATTTGAGTCTGATTGAAAAAATCATCGACTTAAGTCAATGATTGAATTTAATGAATATTTGTTTATGAAAGCAAAAACAGGGAATTCTGTTGGAGTAATACTGGCCTCAGTTTGTGTTTCATCCCTTCCTTTCATTGAAATAACGATCCTTTCATAAGCATTGAAAAATAATGTTAAAAAAAGTTGGAAAAACTTTTTTTTTTTTACATTCTTTGGCTAAAATTATCCATATACAAAATATGGAGGTGACAAGGCTTGGAAGTATAAATTATAATGCATGTTCCTTCAAGTAGTTATTGCTATGCATGTATTTAAGTAGTAATGTAATGCATTCAGAAGACTAACACTAGTAAAAAAAATCTTTTTTTTTTCTTTTGCTTTTTGATTGAAATGGTGCACACAAACAGAAATTTTGGACTATAATGGTTATTTTCATATTTCTCGAGGTAAATAATCATTTTTATCGAAGGGCTACAATTTGTTCACAAGTCTAATGATTAAAGACGTCCATCGATTACTCAAAGGAAGGATACAAAAAGAACAAACAAACAAAAAATCGTTGTAAACCTGCTGCGTCTTCTCTTTTATCATTCTTTTCAACTTCTATCGTGTGAGCCGTGCAGGGAGACTACTAGATATTAATAGAAATTGGATTTTTGTAAGAGCACAAGGAGAAACTGGGAGCGAGACATATGGTAACACTGAATTAAGACCTTGTTAATATTAGCTGCCTGTGATATGATTTTCGGGGAGAACATGAATTATTCCTATAAAGAAAAGTGTGTGAGGAGGATTCGCCTTGAAAATTTGTGCCTTGAATGTGTACGCGTTGTATGTATTCGCCTTGTAACACTTTCGCCTTGTGACGCTTTCCCCTTGAGACGTTTTCGCCATGTACTGTTTTACATTGTGACGTTTTCACAATTCTTCATACCTTAATAACTATTAAGAGCTATTAAAATCACTACTTACATCAAGGATTGAACTAGAGTTGAGTTGTAAAACAAGATGGAGACCTCGTCCATGAAAGTCTGCATGCATTTGTAAATATGATATATAAATATCAACATAATTTATTAACTTATCAGTAATTACAGTCATAGATTTTGCTGTGCTCGCTTCAACACTTCCCTTGTGCTTCCCTTCCAGTGCCGCGGGAGTAAATAATCTTGCAATCTTGTGTGTTAATATCTTATCCTTTGTGATTATATGTGAGCACCAACTCGTTTTTTTGTGGCAATTAACCATCTTCCTAGTACGGGGAGGATTTTGGATCCTAACGAATGGAAGAAAAACATAGTTTCAAGAGCTTTACGAAATAAAGCATCCTTTTGATTGGTTGATAAATACAATAACCTGATTGATCTATTCAGGATATCTTCACGGTTTGATGTTTAAAGTTCAAATACCATTTACCGATATAATACTAACTATAATTATGATTTCGATTGGAATTTCAAACTTATAAAAACTCAGAAAGTCCATTTCTAGAATGGGATGTTGAATATCGGCGACAATGAAATTTCTTGGAACATATTCATAATGAGCGAATTGAAATAGATAATAATACTTTTTGTTTTTGTAAATATAAACTATTTGACAAATAGAATACAGTCAATATTTTATGTAATTATCTAAACGTGTGTAGTAGGGTGTCTCATTTTTGGATGGTCTGTTAATTTGATTTTTTGTTGTGTATTCATGGGGGAAAAAATATGTTTAAAAAGTTTCAGTCTTTAAATGCCGTATTTGTAAGCTCTCGAGACATTTAAAAATATAATTTTTAAATTGAATTAATCTATTTGTATTGTTTTATCTACTGCTAAATCAATTTATAGAAAATTGACATCTTGAAATGACTTGACAGTGCTAACAAAACTTTTTGTGTCATGCTCATTAGGGAGCATCACAGGAGCCCAAAATTGAGCTATCACGCATTCTGATCCCTCATAAGTTGCGAATGGTATAAATCCGTTTTACTAAAAAAAATCTTGAAGAATAAACTTTTTTTTTCTTATTTATGAAAAAGCTTTATGTGCTTTAAAAAATGATATTCCACCATATGTATTTTTTTGCTAAAGTTAAATCTCTTACTTCTACAGAGAGATAAACATTGCGCGCCTCAGGATTTAGTGCGAAAATAGACGAAAAAGATAAAAATTACTTATGAAAAGGAGAAAATTCTGCTAATATATATATTTTTTTAAATTCTATACAAGTTACTATATAATAATGTGGATAGTATAAATGCTAAATGTTTGTAAAGTACTTTGTACATTTGGAACGAAGAAATCAAAATTTAACATTCTTTATTATTGCCTCTTTGTATTTTGAAAAATAGAGTTATTAATATGTTCCTTTTATAAAACAACTTCAAATCAAACCATTGTTCAAGAGTACTTAATTATTAATGCGATGCAAGTGATTTTTCACCAAGTAGTATTCAAAATGAAACAACAATGGCAACAAGAAGTTTAACTCTGTTTTTCCTTATTGGTCATCCCAGTGTCTAAATCCAGCAATCCTCCCATCTATAGAGGATGTCTATAAATCCCTTTTATTTGTAAAACAAGACTTAAATCAAACTCGTCCTTGTAAATGGTTTAAAAGAGAGGCTTATTTAACAACTGCTGATTTAGTTTTGTCTGTATGGGAGCAATTCAGCATTCCTGCAATGAGCAAGTACTTTGTTGCTGGTAAAATTCAAAAAATAGACGAAAAAGTTGATAGGATTTCTAAAAATGGGTTGAAAACTGATAATCCTTTGGTCAAAAAGTTTGTTAAGGAATGTGAGGAAATGTTTGATATTGCTTCATGTCAATGCTATGATAATAAAATTCCAAGAGATAAATGCAAACGTCAAAGAAAGATGTTAGGACCCATTGATTATGTTACTACCAGAAAGAATTTGGATATTACCAGCAGGAGAGAATGTCAAATTGAGCGCGAAAATAACAAAAAGAAACGGAGAATGGACTAAAACTCTTATAATCAGTCCTTAACGAATTTTTCAGATGTGGAAGATTTCCCTATGTCTGAAAATGCTGATGAGAACTTGGACTTTGAAGAAGAATCTGAGAGGCAATTCAAAAAATCTGACCATAATAAGGCGAGTTACCCCCTTATTTTGCAATAATGGTGGACAGATTTCGATTGTCAGATACAGCAGTAGCTGCTATTTGTAATTCTCTTTTAGAAGATATAGAATTAATTGCGCCTTCAAATATACTTAATATATATAAGGTAAAAAGTTTTTGGTTTTTCTGGTTTTTGCACTTTGCAGGCAAATTTTTGGCTGGAATCAACACTTTCATATGTCTTTGTCCAGACTCTGTCAATCAGCTTATTGAATTTCCGACTGACAGTAAATAACTTTTCGTATAAATTATGATGACTTTCTAATGTACTGCATGCCAGTTGAGCAAAACTTTATTTCTATCCTTTTCCTTTGTAATGGGGCCCTTTGACAAAAGATGATGATACTGAATTTTGTAAGGTTTGATCCTTATATCATCTTTAACAATCTTGCTCATGGTGGTTCTGCTTACATTGTGATTCTGGGCCAGCTTTTGTAAGGATCTTCGTGGATTTTGCTATTTTTTTTTCATGGGCAGCCTTGACCAAGCTTGGAGATCTCAGAGTTTTGGTTTTTTAATGAATATTATAATGACTACATTGAGGCAGGTCTTGGTACTTTTTCTACACCCGGTATGCGACAATTATAAAAAGCATCATTGTAATTAATATATGTATTAAAATATTGGTGATACAATATATAAACTGTTGTGTAATGTTATTCTGTTGACTCGTGGCATTCTTCATGAACTTGATATTATTATTAATATATATATTTTTTAATCTATGGCAAGATTCAAATTTTTGTATAACTATTAGCCATTTTCAAAAAAATTCTCCTTACGGTATAAATTGCAAAGAAGTGAGGGTTATACCTCCCACTGGTGACGTGGACCCTGTTGTACAAGTACAAGTTACTTCATGAGTCAGATAATAAATATATTTTATCATAGACACAATGAATACATGAGATGTATATGTGAAAAAAAAAATGATATTAACATTTGCTTTTTAAAACTTTTCTTGATGTATATATCAATTTTAAAGATTGTATTGTAACATCAATTTTTTATTTAATCAGATTTATTCAAACATATCAAAATGTATACAAAAGAGTAGTAACAACTTGTTTTAAAGTATTAATGACTATAAATATTCTAAATTAAATTAATTAAGACTCACTTTAGTATAATTTATTTAAAAATAAATTGAAAAACCTTAACAAAAAGGATCATTGCTAATTCAATAAATGAAGACTTATTTTTCAACCTGTTATATATCTCCATACCCCAGGTTTAGTGACCTATGTATAAATGTTCCGTGTATATTTATATATATAAATATGAGAGTAATTCTGGATTCTCCTCGTGTAGAATAAAGTAATTTTGGTTTTGTGAATTCTTTTAAAAAAATTAAATTAAATTTTGTAATAAGAATTAAAAAAATCCTTATTTTGGGGGGTGAGGGCTACAGTCTCTCTAGTCCTACCCCTGCGGACGCCCCTGTTGACATATTAAAATAAAAAGTACAAAAGGGATATATAATTCTTTCACTAGTGATATAGGTAAATTGTATGTGGTACATGTAAATAGAATAACTTATTCCTACTCAAGGACTATAGTGAAAGAGCGGTGAAGGGGAAAATAAACAATTCAATCTAAAACACAGGGATGAATATCTAGGGGAGAGATACTAAACCCTACCATCCTTGCGTCGAGAATCTAATCTTTGCCTAGATCCCTTTAATTCATACTAGTTGAGATCATGTTTTGGAGTCTATTTGTTTCCTTTGTTTTATTTTCGTTGTTATATTGTGAGTCAGTTCTTTATATAATTTCTTAGATTATATGCATAAATCAACATATACAAATGTTTAAAACAGAATTGAAGTTTAATTCAAAATTAGATTCTACATGCATGGATAACGATGATTTAATGAAATAAAAGGATATTAAACAAACAATTATAAATATTAATACTTGATTCGAACACTCTAACGGAAAAAATATCTAACTTATTACGTCAATAATTAATTAATAAAGTTTTCAGTGATATATTTGCAATCCATCAAAAAATATCAAAAACTTACGGCTAAATGAGAGATCTTATAGTGATATAATGATACTGTTACTTTACTGTAGATCTCTCATTTGGTCTCAAGTTTACTCGGACGCCATTCTCTATATTTGAAGGAACTTAGTGATAAAGATAGTAAGATCAAGGTGCTAGATGATATTGACTGAGACAACTTAATGAACTTTTGCCCATCAGAGATATCTCTGATTCTATCATCCTGCGGAGAAATTTTTTAAAAATATTTTATAGTTGAAGTTTTTAGAAGGAGACTAAATTTGAAGGAATAACTAAGACAAATTGAAAAAAGTTGATTTATAAAGTTATGACAACAACATTTTTTCCCCTTTTTTTAATATGTCTCCAACTGACATGACATTTAAACTTTTCCGATCTAATATCTCACAGAATTCTTAACCGATTAACTCAAGTCAATCGAAAGGGTTTAAGAATGTAAGTAAATAAAAATAGATTTGCTGAAGAAAGATGATTCTCATGAAAAAAACAACAACTTTGAGGTTGTAAATACAAAAGGAGTCAGAGCTCAGGATTATGCAACACCAATAAGTAGTTATTCCACAAAAGTGATGAAATACAAATCCTTGAAATTTGCAGAAAATAAATCTTCATTTCTTAAGAGTACACACGAATGTTCATTCAGGTTTTGAATATAGTAGAAAAGGAAGTTCACTTCAGAAGATTTAATTAAAAAATACAACAGCTGAGGAAAATAAAATTCATTTTTCAGAGTACCAATTCTAAAAAATGAGCTCGCTACAACAGAAAGAGGAAATTTTGAAATTTGACACCACAGATTTGAAACATGACCTTTTGATCTAAGAATTGAAAATTTAGCAACAAGCATCATGTGTAGTTAAAGTTCATTCTGTCATATTAAAAAACAAAAGAAAATGAGAGAACATTTCTATAGAGTTAAATATTAAAGTATCTCAAATTACTACAAATTGTAACTTGTTGGAATTCTAAAAGTTAAAATAATTTTTCTTTTTTTAAAACATTAATTCAAAGTTCTTGTTGTGAGGACAATGTAATAATTAAATATTCCATGGTCAAATTATTGATGGTTTATTTTTTGGCCATTTTGATGAAAATGAGTATTTGATTCGTTTCTACATTATAATTTTCAAAATACTACTCGTAAATAAATAAGTAATTTTAATATGTCAAAATGAAATGGGAAGATCAATTAGGGGTTATTAATCAAAATGACTACTGCTATTGTAATTAAATAAGGCATTACTATTTGTAACTTGTACGAGTTATAATTTACTTATTTAAATTGCAACTTGTACACAGAATATAGAGAAAGTTTTGAAACTTATACGTGGGGCTCAATGTTGAAATTGAATAAGATGTTGTTAATCTCTTAACATTTCTCTACTATAAAATAAAAAATACCTAATAATATTTGGATATTTTTTTGCTCTCTATCTTTAGAGGAATGTTTGAGAGATTCCATAGACATCATGGTCAATATTTTAAAAAACGATGAACATAACAAAACAATTTTTTGTTTCTCTAAATATATTTAAAGTTTATTTTTGAATAATAATGATACTAAATACATATAACATGGAATTACAAAGAAAAATCACTACATAAATATCTAAATCAGTTAAAAAAATAAATATTTCACTAATTTAGGTGGTTAAAAGGGAATTATTCCTAAAGCTGGAGGACGTTCTGTAGTGGTTATGATGCCAGCGGCCTTCAAGTAATAGTCGGGATGGAAAAAGGAAGGATAACGAAATCCGATCTTAGTATATTCTTCGGGAAAGGGTAATCCCAGGACGGTACGCTTCGTTCTTTTTGATTCTCTTTCCAGTCGAATTCTCTTCGTATCGCTCAAAAAGTCTCCTAGCTTTTTACCCTCTACTGGATTAAATGCTCTGAATTGTGCGTTTTTGTCTAAAGATGGGAGTCGGAGTGACTCTGTCGAATAGGTAGTGAGACAGATAACCAAACATAGTATGAGTTTTGAATACATAGTGCTGATTTGAGCTGGCTGAATTAACTGATGCTCTCTTGGGGAGGAGCTGGAGTATTTAAGTGATTTTGTATGCGACAAAATTGATGTTCTTAAACGCACTTTCATTACAAATAGGAGTCATTAAAAAAATAGTATACTTATATCATGGAAATTATTTAGTAGGAATACAATAAAGTAGCCTATGTACACTGTGCAGGTTAGGACAGCAAAACGTGAACTGAAAATCCTTACATGGATCATTGCAAATGGGTCGATTATGAAAATTTTATCGGACAAGAAGATTTTCATAATTTATCAATTCCACATCCGCCGGAACGACCGCTGGCTTACAAACCCAAAAGAAGAGGTCCAAGGGCTTTACCACACCAGATTTGAAACCACTGAACTTTCCAATATAGGCACGTTGAAGAGGGAAACCAATAGGACCTCAACCCCAAATGTGGACTTATTGAGGCCATATTGAGTGAAAAAAACTTTTATTTATATTTTTTTAGCCTATTATTGGAATTATTGATGTGGACTCGAGTGATGGATACATAAATACGTTTTGTTGCCTCACATTGTACATTAGAGGCTTTGCTATTGATTAAAGTTGACTAAATTCAAAATTATCATTGATCATGAGAGGTGTTAAAGTGTTGGTAATATCTTCCTAATTTTTTTTTTCATTGCCATCAAAAACCGTTACAACTGTTATTCGGTCAAAGTTCACGTGTTCCGGAAATACTTCAAAATGATATCAGTTTTAAAAATCAAAAAAAAAAAAATCTAATAACAATTAAGGCATAAGAAAAGAAAAACGGATTTTATTATTTTTTTGAACTTTTTTGTTATTTTTTTGACTTTATGAGACAGTAAATTTTGTAAGTAAAAACTCATGAAGTAACTATTGACAGTATACAAATATAATTGAATAATAATGGATTTTTTATTTATTCAGCTATTTATATAAATAAATTTTTTCAAGAACACAATACCAAGGTCCATAAACATATATAGTTTGCAAATCTTTGAATAATGAGTACATTATTTAATAAAATCAGACTTTTGAAAGTTTGTATTCAATTTTGATCTTGAGTGATTTGTAAGAATTAAATTTTTTGTGTCTTTTCTCTTTATCATATGTTTTTTGGGATTCGTCTGTTTTTGATGTTGTTTATTTGTTTACTTCACATGAATGAACTGACTTTAAAAAAATATTTGAATACTATGAAACCAAAACAAAAAGGCCAAAATCTTATACAGCTCTCAAATTTCAAACTGTTCATGTAAAACGTACACTTTAACATTTGTGACTATCAAAGAAAGTGTACCAGATATAGATGAATATTTATATTAATGTTTGAGAAGAGATCAATAGTGCTTTGTCCAGATTTGTCAGATTGTACAAAAGGGACCCCGTTATGTACCTGACTTTTTTTGAAAAACATCCTGGAACAGCGCACGATGCGCGATGGATTATGACTGCTTCTTACCATCAAAAAAATCCATCAATGGAGCTGAAAAGACTTGTATTAATGATTTTAAATGTCTAGGGTCTTACTTTTCTACATATAAAGATTCCCTCACATGCAACACGGATCGAACATTTTTATTTTTAATAAATCAAGCAAACCAGCATCTCAACTCTAAAGAATGAAATGAAAAAATCGGTTTTATTTAACACAAATTTCTACTTTGCATATCCAGAAAATGTCGTTATACATGGCTTGTTTGATTCAAACCAGTTGACATCATCTTAGAAGATCTTAAAAAATAGACAAAAAGGTCAAGTCAGAAAATTTAGTTAGCTAGACTAAACAAACTTGAATACAAATCCTAAAAATTACTTAACTTAATATCCTCTAATATTTAATACAGCAAAAAGGAATTGTTAAAATGTGCACGAGGTGAAAATTTAGCTCAAGCAAATATTCCGTGTGATTCTGAAATCCTTGAATAGCATCAACAACAAAGGAATACTAGAAAACATATGATAAAGAGAAAAGACACAAAAAATTGAATTCTTACAATCACTCAAGATCAAAATTGAATAAAAAATTTCAAAAGTCTAATTTCATGAATTAATTTACTGATTATTCAAAGATTTAAAAACTATGGTTATTTATCGCTATTTGTATCTTGTTCTTGTAAAAATTTAATTATATAAATAGCTGAATAAATAAAAAAAATCCATTATTATTTAATTCTATTTGTATGCCGTCATAGGTTTTTACTTACAAAACCGACTACATCATAAAGTCAAAAAAGACCCTCTTTTATGTTGTGAACAATTGTTGACTTAGTACGAGTTGTAAGTTTTAAATATAAATTATACAAGTTGAAATAAAAAAATGAGAAATATATCTTTAAATAATGAATTTACAGTTCTTGTAATGAGGACAATGCAATCCTTAAATGGTTGATTTATGAATCCTATAATAATTATTGATTCTTTTCCTGAAAATAACTATTGGATCATTATTAAACTCTAGCATATTAAAAAAATTCAAATGGCAACAGCTAAACTATTCGTAAATAAATGATAAATAATTAACTTGAATGGATCAATTTGAAAAAATTACAAATTATATACAGAAGGTATGAAAAATAAAAGTATCTATTAAAGACCGCTTTTTTAGACCTTCTATAATCACCTACGAGACATTTTTGACGTTCTGCAGAGACACAAGACATTGGCCAGGCAATGTATGTTTTTATTCTGCAGAATGGAATCGTCCTGAATATTGATTAGAAAATGAATTGAATAAAATAAATAGATCTGAACATTTCAAATTATTTGTATCCTAATAATAAAAAAACTAATTATAAAGTAGAATAAAAATTAATTATGATACAATAAGTACGTACAACCAATCGTATGAAAGCAAAGTTTGCCTCTCTCAGTCCGTTTTGTCCATGCCTCATTTTGCGTGTGAGATTTATATCTGCATGACCTTTTGATCTAGGAATTGAAAATTTAGCAACAAGCTTCATGTGTAGTTAAAGCTCAAGCCGTCATATTAAAAAACAAAAGAAAATGAGAGAACATTTCTATAGAGTTAAATATTAAAGTATCTCAAATTACTACAAATTGTAACTTGTTGGAATTCTAAAAGTTAAAATAATTTTTCTTTTTTTAAAACATTAATTTAAAGTTCTTGTTGTGAGGACAATGTAATAATTAAATATTCCATGGTCAAATTATTGATGGTTTATTTTTTGGCCATTTTGATGAAAATGAGTATTTGATTCGTTTCTACATTATAATTTTCAAAATACTACTCGTAAATAAATAAGTAATTTTAATATGTCAAAATGAAATGGGAAGATCAATTAGGGGTTATTAATCAAAATGACTACTGCTATTGTAATTAAATAAGGCATTACTATTTGTAACTTGTACGAGTTATAATTTACTTATTTAAATTGCAACTTGTACACAATATAGAGAAAGTTTTGAAACTTATACGTGGGGCTCAATGTTGAAATTGAATAAGATGTTGTTAATCTCTTAACATTTCTCTACTATAAAATAAAAAATACCTAATAATATTTGGATATTTTTTTGCTCTCTATCTTTAGAGGAATGTTTGAGAGATTCCATAGACATCATGGTCAATATTTTAAAAAACGATGAACATAACAAAACAATTTTTTGTTTCTCTAAATATATTTAAAGTTTATTTTTGAATAATAATGATACTAAATACATATAACATGGAATTACAAAGAAAAATCACTACATAAATATCTAAATCAGTTAAAAAAATAAATATTTCACTAATTTAGGTGGTTAAAAGGGAATTATTCCTAAAGCTGGAGGACGTTCTGTAGTGGTTATGATGCCAGCGGCCTTCAAGTAATAGTCGGGATGGAAAAAGGAAGGATAACGAAATCCGATCTTAGTATATTCTTCGGGAAAGGGTAATCCCAGGACGGTACGCTTCGTTCTTTTTGATTCTCTTTCCAGTCGAATTCTCTTCGTATCGCTCAAAAAGTCTCCTAGCTTTTTACCCTCTACTGGATTAAATGCTCTGAATTGTGCGTTTTTGTCTAAAGATGGGAGTCGGAGTGACTCTGTCGAATAGGTAGTGAGACAGATAACCAAACATAGTATGAGTTTTGAATACATAGTGCTGATTTGAGCTGGCTGAATTAACTGATGCTCTCTTGGGGAGGAGCTGGAGTATTTAAGTGATTTTGTATGCGACAAAATTGATGTTCTTAAACGCACTTTCATTACAAATAGGAGTCATTAAAAAAATAGTATACTTATATCATGGAAATTATTTAGTAGGAATACAATAAAGTAGCCTATGTACACTGTGCAGGTTAGGACAGCAAAACGTGAACTGAAAATCCTTACATGGATCATTGCAAATGGGTCGATTATGAAAATTTTATCGGACAAGAAGATTTTCATAATTTATCAATTCCACATCCGCCGGAACGACCGCTGGCTTACAAACCCAAAAGAAGAGGTCCAAGGGCTTTACCACACCAGATTTGAAACCACTGAACTTTCCAATATAGGCACGTTGAAGAGGGAAACCAATAGGACCTCAACCCCAAATGTGGACTTATTGAGGCCATATTGAGTGAAAAAAACTTTTATTTATATTTTTTTAGCCTATTATTGGAAATATTGATGTGGACTCGAGTGATGGATACATAAATACGTTTTGTTGCCTCACATTGTACATTAGAGGCTTTGCTATTGATTAAAGTTGACTAAATTCAAAATTATCATTGATCATGAGAGGTGTTAAAGTGTTGGTAATATCTTCCTAATTTTTTTTTTCATTGCCATCAAAAACCGTTACAACTGTTATTCGGTCAAAGTTCACGTGTTCCGGAAATACTTCAAAATGATATCAGTTTAAAAATCAAAAAAATAATCTAATAACAATTAAGGCATAAGAAAAGAAAAACGGATTTTATTATTTTTTTGAACTTTTTTGTTATTTTTTTGACTTTATGAGGCAGTAAATTTTGTAAGTAAAAACTCATGAAGTAACTATTGACAGTATACAAATATAATTGAATAATAATGGATTTTTTATTTATTCAGCTATTTATATAAATAAATTTTTTCAAGAACACAATACCAAGGTCCATAAACATATATAGTTTGCAAATCTTTGAATAATGAGTACATTATTTAATAAAATCAGACTTTTGAAAGTTTGTATTCAATTTTGATCTTGAGTGATTTGTAAGAATTAAATTTTTTGTGTCTTTTCTCTTTATCATATGTTTTTTGGGATTCGTCTGTTTTTGATGTTGTTTATTTGTTTACTTCACATGAATGAACTGACTTTAAAAAAATATTTGAATACTATGAAACCAAAACAAAAAGGCCAAAATCTTATACAGCTCTCAAATTTCAAACTGTTCATGTAAAACGTACACTTTAACATTTGTGACTATCAAAGAAAGTGTACCAGATATAGATGAATATTTATATTAATGTTTGAGAAGAGATCAATAGTGCTTTGTCCAGATTTGTCAGATTGTACAAAAGGGACCCCGTTATGTACCTGACTTTTTTTTTTTTTGAAAAACATCCTGGAACAGCGCACGATGCGCGATGGATTATGACTGCTTCTTACCATCAAAAAAATCCATCAATGGAGCTGAAAAGACTTGTATTAATGATTTTAAATGTCTAGGGTCTTACTTTTCTACATATAAAGATTCCCTCACATGCAACACGGATCGAACATTTTTATTTTTAATAAATCAAGCAAACCAGCATCTCAACTCTAAAGAATGAAATGAAAAAATCGGTTTTATTTAACACAAATTTCTACTTTGCATATCCAGAAAATGTCGTTATACATGGCTTGTTTGATTCAAACCAGTTGACATCATCTTAGAAGATCTTAAAAAATAGACAAAAAGGTCAAGTCAGAAAATTTAGTTAGCTAGACTAAACAAACTTGAATACAAATCCTAAAAATTACTTAACTTAATATCCTCTAATATTTAATACAGCAAAAAAGGAATTGTTAAAATGTGCACGAGGTGAAAATTTAGCTCAAGCAAATATTCCGTGTGATTCTGAAATCCTTGAATAGCATCAACAACAAAGGAATACTAGAAAACATATGATAAAGAGAAAAGACACAAAAAATTGAATTCTTACAATCACTCAAGATCAAAATTGAATAAAAAATTTCAAAAGTCTAATTTCATGAATTAATTTACTGATTATTCAAAGATTTAAAAACTATGGTTATTTATCGCTATTTGTATCTTGTTCTTGTAAAAATTTAATTATATAAATAGCTGAATAAATAAAAAAATCCATTATTATTTAATTCTATTTGTATGCCGTCATAGGTTTTTACTTACAAAACCGACTACATCATAAAGTCAAAAAGACCCTCTTTTATGTTGTGAACAATTGTTGACTTAGTACGAGTTGTAAGTTTTAAATATAAATTATACAAGTTGAAATAAAAAAATGAGAAATATATCTTTAAATAATGAATTTACAGTTCTTGTAATGAGGACAATGCAATCCTTAAATGGTTGATTTATGAATCCTATAATAATTATTGATTCTTTTCCTGAAAATAACTATTGGATCATTATTAAACTCTAGCATATTAAAAAAATTCAAATGGCAACAGCTAAACTATTCGTAAATAAATGATAAATAATTAACTTGAATGGATCAATTTGAAAAAATTACAAATTATATACAGAAGGTATGAAAAATAAAAGTATCTATTAAAGACCGCTTTTTTAGACCTTCTATAATCACCTACGAGACATTTTTGACGTTCTGCAGAGACACAAGACATTGGCCAGGCAATGTATGTTTTTATTCTGCAGAATGGAATCGTCCTGAATATTGATTAGAAAATGAATTGAATAAAATAAATAGATCTGAACATTTCAAATTATTTGTATCCTAATAATAAAAAAACTAATTATAAAGTAGAATAAAAATTAATTATGATACAATAAGTACGTACAACCAATCGTATGAAAGCAAAGTTTGCCTCTCTCAGTCCGTTTTGTCCATGCCTCATTTTGCGTGTGAGATTTATATCTGCATGACCTTTTGATCTAGGAATTGAAAATTTAGCAACAAGCTTCATGTGTAGTTAAAGCTCAAGCCGTCATATTAAAAAACAAAAGAAAATGAGAGAACATTTCTATAGAGTTAAATATTAAAGTATCTCAAATTACTACAAATTGTAACTTGTTGGAATTCTAAAAGTTAAAATAATTTTTCTTTTTTTAAAACATTAATTTAAAGTTCTTGTTGTGAGGACAATGTAATAATTAAATATTCCATGGTCAAATTATTGATGGTTTATTTTTTGGCCATTTTGATGAAAATGAGTATTTGATTCGTTTCTACATTATAATTTTCAAAATACTACTCGTAAATAAATAAGTAATTTTAATATGTCAAAATGAAATGGGAAGATCAATTAGGGGTTATTAATCAAAATGACTACTGCTATTGTAATTAAATAAGGCATTACTATTTGTAACTTGTACGAGTTATAATTTACTTATTTAAATTGCAACTTGTACACAGAATATAGAGAAAGTTTTGAAACTTATACGTGGGGCTCAATGTTGAAATTGAATAAGATGTTGTTAATCTCTTAACATTTCTCTACTATAAAATAAAAAATACCTAATAATATTTGGATATTTTTTTGCTCTCTATCTTTAGAGGAATGTTTGAGAGATTCCATAGACATCATGGTCAATATTTTAAAAAACGATGAACATAACAAAACAATTTTTTGTTTCTCTAAATATATTTAAAGTTTATTTTTGAATAATAATGATACTAAATACATATAACATGGAATTACAAAGAAAAATCACTACATAAATATCTAAATCAGTTAAAAAAATAAATATTTCACTAATTTAGGTGGTTAAAAGGGAATTATTCCTAAAGCTGGAGGACGTTCTGTAGTGGTTATGATGCCAGCGGCCTTCAAGTAATAGTCGGGATGGAAAAAGGAAGGATAACGAAATCCGATCTTAGTATATTCTTCGGGAAAGGGTAATCCCAGGACGGTACGCTTCGTTCTTTTTGATTCTCTTTCCAGTCGAATTCTCTTCGTATCGCTCAAAAAGTCTCCTAGCTTTTTACCCTCTACTGGATTAAATGCTCTGAATTGTGCGTTTTTGTCTAAAGATGGGAGTCGGAGTGACTCTGTCGAATAGGTAGTGAGACAGATAACCAAACATAGTATGAGTTTTGAATACATAGTGCTGATTTGAGCTGGCTGAATTAACTGATGCTCTCTTGGGGAGGAGCTGGAGTATTTAAGTGATTTTGTATGCGACAAAATTGATGTTCTTAAACGCACTTTCATTACAAACAGGAGTTTAGAAATAAAAAAATAGTATACATATGTCATGGCAATTATGTAGTAGGAATTTTATTAAGTAGCCATCAACATCCTTATCCTGACAAATATATGAAATTTTTTTACTTATGCACTTCACAAAATGACTGAAATTTTAAGAGGTTTTTAAAATGATGGTTTAGTTATTTCATAAAATACCTAATTTTGTTCATATCTTGATAAATAGTAAACATTATAAATATATCTAAACTAGAAAAACATACTTTTTAATTGATTAATCTTAATGAGTATTACTTGAAGTGTAATTTGATAACTTTCATCACTAACTAGTAATTTTATTAATTTCAATATAGTTATTTCACTAAGTTATTATAAAAAGTTACGTATGTTTACAGAATTCTATATCAAATTGGTTCACTGCCTCATTTGCAGAGAGTGAAGAGACAAACAGAAGAAGACTTAGTTCATACAAAAGTTTGAATAAATTTATGATGGATCGTGTAATATCTAGTTGTAAAAAAACAACTTGACAATGATAGGAATGCAGTTTAGAAGAATTTTTAATTATATATTCTATCTATGTATGATCATTTTATTGATTAATCCATTGCAGCATACCATGGATTCAGGCTATTTTGGACTCATTTTGGGCAAAGTGGACTTGTTTTTTATAGAAAATCTATTAACTCTGTATTGTCCAAAATAAGATCAATTAATAACCTCCTTAAACCAATGAAGTAATTTTCGTCCAAAATGTAAAATTTGCCTGATCACAACTTTCATATGAGACTTTGGATAATTTAGTTGCTTGTATACCTGAGCGCATTAAAGAATGCATACAACTTAAGGGATGATAAATTAAGAAATGAAATTATGCCACAATGGTAAATTTACTTTCATTGATGTGTGTTTGAAAAAGAAGACATCAATTTCTTGACATACTGTACATTGTTTTATAAATCATTCTTCTAAATTTCTTCTACAAGTAGTTTTCATACTCTCAATTATTAAATTAGATGAGTTGCCCCTTACTCAGTAAGTATAATATATTATTTTTCTTTATCGATAGCAAATATATTGATCCTCTATAGCCTCTTCTCTTAAAAATCCAGCCGTATCACTCTTTACACACACCGCCTATATATTTATAGAGTCTCTTTTGACAGAATAAAATAAGATATGCAGTGAATAGACATCAATGAATTTTCCACCAAATTTCTGTCGTTCCCTCCCTCTTTATGTGAGAATGAATTTTATCCCATTACTACGCAGACATTAATTTTACCCCTTATTATATTCCTTTATCTACTATTTTCAACTTATGACTTATTCCAAAATACCAAGCATTGTTTAAGGGATCTCCAGCACCAAACTGTCAATTTTTTTAGCTTTCCTTACTTGACAGAGTCATACAAGTTTGACTGAATATCTACAGAGTTCTACAGGGAAAATGTCTGCGATCAAGAAGCAAAACCAAAATCTTAATAACTTTTTATTAGAAAAGTATAATGCAAAATGTTATTGAAAAAACTTTTAGCAATAAATCTTGGCAAGATTTATTCAATATGCCCGCCTCCACACAAAGTTGGAACTTGGCATGTATTTCTTACTAACTAAACATTCAACCAACATATTTTTGAGGAAGTGCAAGTTAAAAATAATAATAATAAACACGTAATTCTTGAACAAAGCAAAAATGAAGGTTTAGCTTGCTTGCCATAGTAATATGACCATATATTGTAATATTCTCTTTTCAAAATGCTTAATGTGGGTCCAGTAAAATTTATTCAAATTAAAAAATATTCCAAACCCTGTGTTTTTATTATAGGTAGAACATTTTTATCATAGCGACAAGGCAATATTTTGTACTTGGGGATTCTGATGCACCCTAGTGAGCACCCATAAAAGCCACAAACAAACTGTGTTATTATGCAATATACTCGTATATTGTCCAAGACGAAATTTTTATCACACTTCGACCTTCATCATTTTTTCTAGTCAGAGGACAAATAAAGGGTGATTCAAAACGAGCGGTTTTTGGATTGTAGAAATAAAACAAATAAAATATTATATTATGGTCAAAACTTTATTATGAACCGAAAAAACAATCCTTTACAATTATTTCTAGAAAATAATCCCCTTCATATGTTGGCCGCAACTGGCTTTTAAATGGTCCATTCTTTTGCCCCAATTTTCGATGACGCGTTCGAGCATTGTGACCGGAATTTCACAAGTAACTCGCTCAATATTTGCTTCCAATGCTTCAATCGTCGCTGGTTTATCCACAATCCACATAGACTTTTGCTTTTACGTATCCCCCCCAAAAAAGTCCAAAGGTGTGATATCACACGATCTTGACGGCCAATTTACCGGGCCAAAACGTGCAATTAATTACTCACCAAAATGATGTCCTAATAAGTCCATTGTTACGCGCGCTGTGTGACAAGTGGCACCGTTTTGTTGGAACCAAATATCGTGGAGACCATCTGCTTCAATTTGAGGTACCAAAAAGTTTGTTACCATGGTGCGATAACGTTCGCCGTTGACGGTAACGTGTTGGCCGAGCTGCGAGCTGTACGTGGCCTACCAACAAGTTGTTGCCCCTTCAAATTTTTCGATTATTCTGCGAATTGTGGATTCTGAAGGTTGATTATGTGGACCATAAGTTGGGCTTAATTTGCAAAAAACTTTTTTCACAGAACGCTGATTTTCATAGTACAATTGAACTATTTGTACGTGTTGTTGTGGCGTATATTTTTCCATGAAGAATTGTAAAACAATACTGAGTAAAAATGACGTATGAAATCACCCTTTATTATAGCTGGTTAATAAAATACGTAAATTGAGAAAAATATATATACTGAATATCAGAAGTTTTGGTAGAGGATAGGGAGAAAAATAGCCAGGCTCAGCTTATACAAAACTTGAAGAGGAATGAAAACAGTACGGCATCATCGATTAGCAAACATATACATAATGTAAAAACAGCGGACATCCTACTCGTATTCTTTTCAAAAATTCTGGTTAGAAAAAAGGGAATATATACTTCAGTTTTCACATCTAATACTATCAATGAATATATTATACTATTCTACAAGGGTAATAAAGCCTCAGGTCCTGATGGAGTGGGAAGTTTATTTTTCAAAACTTTTGGAGAATAAATTACTCCTTTCGAATTGAAAATGGAGAGATATATGCCAACTACAAAAAGTATTGCACTCGTTGTAGGTCATATTTTTTCAACTCTATCTAAACTACTCTAATAAATTCCCCTTCGTTTGTTAAAAAATAGAAGGAGACAGTAGTTTGCTTGTTTGGCATATAGAGTATGCTTAAACTAGAGTAATGAATAGTGCAACAATTGTGACATTGGCTAACTAGCTTTTAGTTAATTTGGCTTTTTACTTTCTTTTATATTGAAGAAAGAAAGGATTATAAAATTATTGTTTACAACAGAATATTATTATTATTATTTTTTTTTTTGTGTGTGTTCGTTTAATTGGTGTTTGCACTGATTAATGAAATAATGAAAGATTATAGTATAACAATTACTCCATCTAACCTAGGAATCTTATTGTGAAATCCATAGACATACTTAAAGTATTATATTTATATTTGGATATTTGAATTAATGCAAAGTGATACATGCCCGGCTTTTCTCGGAGTTATTTGGTGTCGGGGAACAGATGAACGTTGATTTAATAATATATGTAGAAGATAACTCCCCAATAAATCAACTTTGTAACAATGAATGACCACACTCACACGGACTTACTCAATACTTACATGTTTTCTCCTCAAGAATGAACAAATAATGATAACAGCTTTAAAAGATAAAAAACACCCTTCACCCTGTTGTGAACAACAAAATAACCGCACGCTAAAAAAAGACCACAGACTTTGAGCCCTAAATATGTCTTATCCCCTTTTCTTTTCTTATATTACGTGCGTAGATTTATCTACAAACACTCATTTCTAAACCTCATTTAATTTCATATACTTTTATTTCTTCCCTTTTTTTTTTAAATGACATGCTGAGCTTAAGCTACAAACGCTCATTATTAATTATGAGTTCTCGACTAGAAACCAACTTTGCTTTATTAATACAGATAGTATTTATACATTGAAAAAAATCATTTCATTTTAAAATAAATACACCTATTAGCAGACAAATATAATGACGTAACATTTTAGAAACATGGAATAGACAAACATATTTAAATATATACTAATAGTATATATATTAACAATTACAATTTTGAAAAACAATTTCCTTTTCTATCTTTTTCTTTGTATAAATATAGAATATTGGGTAGAATCACATATATTAAAAGTATTAACAACATCAAAGTTACTATAACATAATCAATAAATAATTATAAAAACATGAAAAACATGGGATGACATCATTGTACTTAGCACATTATTGAGAACTACGTAAATATGTCCATACTACCTGCACAATATAATTTGTATTAATAAAAAAAACCAAAAAAAACATCAGATAATATATGGGGATATTTTTAAATTAATATAATCGTTTTATTTTATACTAATCCGATTAATCAATAGAGAGACCTCCGCAGAGGTTGGGCTAGAGGGACTGCAGTCCCCACGCAAAAAAATAACTAAATAAATACGCAAAATTAGAGGTAGAAAATTTAATATTTGAAATGTAATTTTTGAAAAAAAATTCCAAAAAATTTAACTTTTTTATAACAGCCGTGAATTTTTTTAAATTTAATTTTTCGAAAATTGCTTTGAATTCATTAAATTTTTACCAAAAAGTTCAATATATGAAACTTCATTTTTGAATTTTTTTTCAAAAAATGTATTTTTTTACGAAGAGGTATGATTTTTGAATTTTCATTTACAAAATTAAATATTTACAAAAAAATTGCAAATATTTAATACTTGAGGCTTTTAAAAAAAAAATATAATATTGGATATTAAATTTTGAAATATTTTGTGAATAGCTATAGAATTTTTTTTTAAATTATAGAAAAATTTTAATTTCTGGATATTTTTTTCATTAAAAAAAATCAAACAACCAAGCACTCCCCCTCCCAATCAAAAATATATATAATCCTACGGATGTCCCCTGCAATATACAGCCTTATAACCCGGTAGACAAGTAAGCAAAAGCTTTCTTCTGGTGCATGTTTAATAGCAATAAAAAATTTAGTTGACAATCACTCGCTCAAAACGTTTAAATAAATAATGGTGCCTGTATGTATAAAAATAAATACACAGAAAAACTTCATGTAATATTCATAGGACGCTATTTCAGGTCCTTTAATGTTTTGCATACCGGCAGAGCATAATTTTCACTAGTAAGAGTAACAAAGGGTACTTTAATCGCTACCATTTTTTAGTATGTAAAAAATACAACAAGGTAATGCTGAAGAATGTTTCGTAGGAGCAGAGGGTAATTCCCCGTTTCCCTAAAAACCACGCCTTGAATGATGTCATAAAAATATAATAGCTCTTTATTACTAAAAATCCCTCTTAAATTGCTAAATTTATTCAATTAATCAAGCTTTTAGATATACATTAGGGATCAAAAAACTAGGATACTTGTAAAAAAAAATGTGACCATTGCATTTAGTCTAGTTATCAGTTTATTTTCTACACTATTTGCTTGTTTAGGCCCCCAACTTAGCCGACATAACCAATACTTATGCTAACTAATATAATTTTGAAGTGATTGACATTCGCTGAGAAGTTTTTTTTTTTTTAATATATCTACAGTAGGTTATACATAAGATTAGGTATATAAATATAGGAAAATTTGCTTTGTTTATTTGTTTTGAGTTCCCTCATTTTGGAAAAGTTAGAGGGCTTTTAATTACATGCATTTGTGTACAGTGTACATAATCTATTCTAGAATCTAAGGTTTGGGGGTGCTGAGTAAGATCAAGCTAACTAACATAAATTTTACTTTTGAACCATGTCAGGCAGTAGAAATGTGGCTTTATTTTAAAAGGATGGCTATGAGTAATATCCCCTGTATTTCCAAAATTTGACGCCCTCTAATAAAAAATAAATTGGGTCAGTCTTATCAATTTTTATCCTCACTTTTGTGGTCCCTCTTTGTGTGGAGAAAAATAATTGATCATGAATAGAGACGTAAACATTGCTGGAATCCTATTAATAGTATAAATCCCACTTGATATAATGTCATAAACATATGGTAGCTCTGAGAAACGACATAAAAATCTGCTGAAAGCGATAATTACATTTTTCCTTACATGCTGAAACTATTTGAATATTCAAAATAGGAAAAAATAATTAGCATAGTCAGAGATGCAACTTGTGTAGGAGCGCGATGAGAAGGCGGGAGCGATACATATGGTGTTACTCATTTAATACCTCATTCAAATCTATATTTTTTTCTTGGGGGGGGCAGCTGCTCCCCCTGCAACGGGAAAAGCTCCAAAAGCAATTATCAAGTATGATTTTGGTCAAAGAAAAAGCTAATTTTTTATATAAAGTTTTCTTCTATTCCTTTCAGATCTAACCTCTAATGCCATTTCCCCTTTATTAGTATTTATTATATTGGATAAGAGCTTGTCTTGATAAACCTTTCTTATCTTTAGATTAATTTACATTAAGTAGTTCATGGTTCACCATAACGATTAAACTAAATAATTAATTGAATTAAAACAGTAATGCTTATAGTACAGAGGTTGTGTGATTTTAAAAGTGAATAACTTATCCGGATGTTCATCACATTGCAAAATGAAATTTTTGAGTTTCATTATTGATAATAAATTCAGGCTCTAATAAATAAAATTATCATCAATATTAAATCTTAGAAAATACTCAACTAGGTAAAACTAGACGTAACTAACTCATCATTCTGAATACATTTTTCTCAGGATGTGGGACGCACAACAATTACTCCAAAACTGCTCCCTTTTCTGAATATTTTGAACATAATAAATTAGATTTTTATGATATATTTGAGCAAAGACTAAAAGTATTTTATCAACATCAAATATACAACAAAGTGATAAAAAAAAATGTCGTTTGTTTTAAATTTGAAAAGATTCCTTAGGATAATTCCTCTTTGTACCGTTTCTTCACAAAAAAATAATACATATCCAATTTTATAATACTATTAACCTCTATTTGAGTGCTTAAATCCATATTTGAAGTAATAAATAAAGAAATTAGCTGAGGAAGCAAAGGTTAAAAGTAAATGGCTTACACCCGATACTTCTGCAAACCAAAAAGGCCTTGATTTCTTGGAGTCCTGAAAAAAATAAAAATAAAAATTTATCAATATGTTTTTGAATTCATGTCAAATATTATTACGCCAGTTTTTTTTGGTACAAGCACACTCATTAAAAAATAAATATATAGATTATAGAGGATGTCTCAATATCTCCCAGACTTTTCATTTGTTAAGTCTTAACAACATAAAATGCTAATCACCCTTGCACACTCCCATCAGTAAACCGACCTTGGAAATCCAAAAATAAAGTAATATTAAACAGCTTTCAAAAAATTTGGAAACGATTTAGACAAAAAAAATAGATTTTTACATGCGTGTATATTCCACCTATTGTAGCAATACATCTCTCTACCCTTTTTCTTAACCATTGGAACACAAACTTTACTATCGACAATGACATTTTAGCACAGTGATCCCCTGGATAGATCTTCTGGCTAGTTCTATATTGGTTTGTTGTTGAAGGAGGCAAAAGTTCACCCATTGAGCCCCATCGGAGTTCCCATTCCCTGGCCCAAAGATGTTGTTGAGGCTAGGAAAAATATTGCAAGAGTCTTTCAAGCAAGAATCCGTAGCTCATATACTTAAAAATAACTTAAATGTTTATGGACATAAAGTAAGTACTAAAGCAAATTATTAGGGCCCTTGAGTCAACAAAACATCCTTGAATGTTTTATTGTAAATAAATGAAAGAATAAAGAAGAAATTATTGCTTCAAAAAGTGTCAGATCGATATATAATTACATCTTTGAATAAATCTATCCAGCGTAAGGCTACCTAATCAAAGACGGCGCTTAGAACAAATGCTCCCCCTATGCCTTCTCTAAACCCAACCTGCCCTTATTTCAGTTTATCTTTTAGGTCCACAAATGTTAATGAAAGTTTGAATACATTTAAAGAATTGGTGGCTAAATATATTAGATTCTTGAAAAATAAATAGAAAAGTTTCTTTTTATTATTTCATTCATAAAGTGAAGCCATTTAATGGATTCATCGTTCGTCCACACCTATTTTTTTCTGACATATTTTCTCAATTGGACTGAAGCAGATTCAAAAACAAATATACTTCGGTACACCTTGCAAGGATTATGAATGGATCTAGAATTCAGTCACACATGCTTATGTGCAGTATTAAGCAGTATAAGATCTGTTATGCCTAACAAGGCCACATTATGAATTGTTGGGCTTGGTGAGGTTGCGTTTAAACTATATGAAAGGCCATAGTTTGTTCGGTATTTAATTACAAAGGAATTATACTCCTGAAATACTCCTTGCAATAAACTAAGTTTTAATAAGATCTAAAACACTTTTAGCAAGTCTCTTTAGAGCAGCAATGAATTGCACTTACAAAACCTCCAAAAATTCGGAGGTTTTGCAATGTTTATATATAACTATAAGCTTGAGTGTACAGATGTAGGAGAATTCTGACACTGATGGAAAAAATTCGAAAAGAAAAATAATCCAGAAGAACGAAGGGTCACGTCTTCCATTATCCTAAAAGAATAAAAAATTGTCAGTTTTCGTTATCCCTTTCAGAACCCAATCTATGATTAGATTTCTCACCTGCAATTATTTTTCCCTCACAATTGACATATTTCGTCAATCAATGATAGTATTCATTAGAAACATTTTGGTGCTTCGTTATGATCTATATAAAATCCTTTGCAAATAATGAATCTTAAAAACTAAAAGCCTAAGGATTATTCTATAAATATATTTAATTTTTAAATTAAAAAAATAAACATATATTATAAAATAATTAAATGGGGGAAAGCAAGGGGAAACCCCTAGCTTATACTGCTAAAGAAGTATTTAAATAGAATAGAATTCAATAGAAAAAATGGTTTATATGTGTTCTATTTTGTGTTTTATTTCAGAGCTAATAAATTCACTTTTCATGAAATCACTAAACATTTCTATCATTTTTTGAAATGACTGATTAACGCAGGTATTTCATGAAATATTGCCATATTGCGTAGACATGTTTTAGGAAGATTGCGAAATAGAAAAGTAACAGTAACCCACTTGGTTTGAACTATGAAACCATGCTGCGATGAATTAATCAATTAAATGATCCCACATAGAAAGATCTGTAATTAAAAGATAATTCTAAGAATGAAAAATATGTTGTATTCCTAAAATTGTCAAATAGTATTTTTGCATCGAGATATTACACTATTCATACTTTTGTATGAATTACGTTTGTCCTCTGTTTGTCTCTTCACTCTCTGCAAATCAGGCAGTAAAGCAATTTGACATATAATTCTGTAAACATACATAACTTTTTATAATAACTTAGTGAAATAACTATAGTTAAATTAATAAAATTACTGGTTTGTGATGAAAGTTATCAAATTATACTTCTAGTAATACTCATTAAGATTAATCAATTAAAAAGTATGTTTTTCTAGTTTAGATATATTTATAATGTTTACTATTTATCGAGATATGACCAAAATTAGGTATTTTATGAAATAACTAAATCATCATTTTAAAAATCTCTCAAATTTCAGTCATTTTGTGAAGTGCATAAGTAAAAAAATTTCATATATTTGTCCGGATAAGGATGTTGATGGCTACTTAATAAAATTCCTACTAGATAATTGCCATGACATATGTATACTATTTTTTTATTTCTAAACTCCTGTTTGTAATGAAAGTGCGTTTAAGGACATCAATTTTGTCGCATACAAAATCACTTAAATACTCCGGCTCCTCCCCAAGAGAGCATCAGTTAATTCAGCCAGCTCAAACCAGCATTATGGATTCAAAACTCATCCTATGTTTGGTTATCTGTCTCACTACCTATTTGACAGAGTCACTCCGACTCCCATCTTTAGACAAAAACGCACAATTCAGAGCATTTAATCCAGTAGAGGGTAAAAAGCTAGGAGACTTTTTGAGCGATACGAAGAGAATTCGACTGGAAAGAGAATCAAAAAGAACGAAGCGTACCGTCCTGGGATTACCCTTTCCCGAAGAATATACTAAGATCGGATTTCGTTATCCTTCCTTTTTCCATCCCGACTATTACTTGAAGGCCGCTGGCATCATAACCACTACAGAACGTCCTCCAGCTTTAGGAATAATTCCCTTTTAACCACCTAAATTAGTGAAATATTTATTTTTTTAACTGATTTAGATATTTATATAGTGATTTTTTTTGTAATTTCATGTTAATTGTATTTAGTATCATTATTATTCAAAAATAAACTTTAAATATATTTAGATATTAAATACTTTCTCTATATTCTGTGTACAAGTTGCAATTTAAATAAGTAAATTATAACTCGTACAAGTTACAATTAGTAATGCCTTATTTAATTACAATAGCAGTCATTTTGATTAATAACCAAACAAGTTCCTACTTTTGTTGCAAACAAGATCCATCAGCAAATATTGTCTTCCTCCCTTCGTTTTTCTTTATTAATCAACCCCTTTTATTATTAAGATTGGAGGATTTAAAGTACTTTGTATATATAAAGAATTCCTATAAAAGGTCGAACATAAATAAATAGATTATCAAGCTTATTAGATTCAGCATATAGTTGTTTATTTTACTCGTCCTCACACGTACGACACCTTCTGTATATAATTTGTAAATTTTGCTACTTGATCCATTAAAGTTTCTTATTTATCATTCATTTACGAATAGTACAACTGTTGCCATTTGATTTTTTTTTTAATATGCTAGAGTTATTTTCATCAAAAGAGTGAAAAACTACACCATTCATAAATCAACTATTTAATGATTTATTTTTCCTCATAACATGAACGTTAAATTTATTATTTAAACACATATATATAGTTTTTTGTATGTAAACTCGTACAATTTACATTTAAAAATTAAAACTTGTACTAAGTCGCCACTTGTTCACAACATAATAGGGTCTATGGGTCTTTCGAGTAGACAAAATGGAAATATATAAAATAAATGAAAATATATGAAATATTAGATCCGTTAGTGAATGCAACACCCAGTTTTGATGCCTTTAGATGAAAATATTAACAATTTTATGAAATTTTTATAAGTGACATATCTTAAACCAAAAACAATATATTTATGTTTAATTTTTTTGGTTTTTCATTTCACTAAAAAAAAGGTGTGTCTAATGAAACCTTAGTTATATATAATAGCTGATATATAAATTAAAAAGTGCGTAAAATTAATTTAAATCAAATTTTTTATTAGTTTAGTGTAATAGATTTACAAGCTGGATTTTTTTTTGCTGAGGGAGTGTAGCTGTGTTACTGATTAGTGGAGCTTTGAACTAAGATACGTATGTACAGGTAAGCTTGAATTAGAATAAACCTTTAATTAAATTCTTTAACTTTATCACACTACTCATAATTAAATCCTAAATTCGGTTTATTCATGTAATGGATATGTTAAAGGAAATAACCGCCAACGGTTCCCGGTTCTTAACATGTTTTAATCAAAATTTTAGTGATTCTGATAAAATTCTTTAATAAGGCTGGAATTTTGTATCTTATTTTCTGTAAAAATCTTATTGTCCAAGAAATTTTTCACTAATAACCCCTTCGCCTTAGTCCATGTGAAGATTTCCTTGCCCCTTTCGATCCTTTTGGCTTCTATGCACTCTGTAAAAAAGGTGATATGGTGTCATTGTGAAAGAAACTAATCCCAAGTTGTGCTTTATATCCCTCATGATGGTCCTAGGAGCCATAAAGAAGTTGTTGGCGAGCCGATTCATTGACTTTGTGGGATCCTCCTTTATATTCTTCTCCAAACTTAACAAGAACTTCGTATCCCTCTTTAAATTATCCCCTCCACTTCCTGACATCTTTTTTCAACGTGGCCAACTTTAAAATCAGGGTCCTAGGACACTTAATAATGTCCGTAATCTTCAGATCTGAGATGAGCTGCCTTTTTGCTTGACGCTCGTTCATGATAATGAATTGACTAAATGATTAGTATAGTTTGTTTATGTAATAAGGACAGTGGAAACAGAATATCAAAAAATAATCACTAAACACTTTCATAGTAATAAGAAAATAAACATTTATTAACAGTCTACGTTTTGTTGCCTTATCCTGTAGATCTTATACTTTATTAGATATTTGCCTTTTCCTGGAAGCCATCATTTTGAATTGAACAACAGTCTCGATTCGAGCTAGACTCTTGAGTAATGTAGCTCCTTAGAAAATAATGATGTATACTTTTTTAAGTATATAATATTAATTAAAATACTCGGAACAACAGATAAACAGAAATTAATTAATAAGTGTAGATTGAAAAATTGATGCTTATATGAGGTGGAAAGTTAATTAACATATCACATTTTTATGGGTTCAAATAACCAAGTCAAATAACAAATAGAGAAATTACCAAAAATCTTTTTTTTTTTTAATATGAAAAGCTCCGAAATATGTAAGAGTCATTAATTCCATTAATATATAAATATGAGCAGACCCTATCACCTAAACTAAACTTTTTATAAAAAACAAAATATAGTTACCTTATACAATATATTTTGTTAAATTTAGTGATGTAACCATACCAATATTTTTATTACTGGTTCCAGTGTTTCGGTACTTTGGATACTTTTCCGAATAAAAATATATAACAAAATGTCGTTCAGGGCAATAGGTATTTACTGACATGAGCAACGGAATAATTTTTGTTTCAGAGTAAAAGCTAGCTCCGAAATTGAATGACTTTTTTTTATATATAGCCAAGTATATTCCGGCATTATTTTATAAAGGATAGTTTCATTGTGGTTGAGTCAGAAACTTGAGGTGTTACGTCATCTACAGTTAATTTTGTATGACGTATTAGAGCTGCAAGTACTAAATCCAATATCTGTTTGGTGAAGTAGTGTTTTTCTGAATGTACAGACTGTGCCCAGTTACCACTTTTAACAAGTATGAGTACACCGAAAAACACTCCTTAAGTTTCAAGAACAAGAGCATTTTTTGATAAGTCGTGAGTAAAAGAAATCAAGATTTTTACATACCTTTACATATGTGATGTACATTTCATAAGAGTTTGGAATGAGACGCACGCTATGGCAGAGTAGAAAAACGAATGTGATGTAAATTGATATTTTGGCTAAAATGACTTCTCTGTGCCGTTGAGACGCAATGGAATGATAGTATTTAGTTTTTCGAATATCCTTGACAGAACTAACAGTATTTGACTCACTCTCCACGTGATCCACATTTGTAGAGATATCTTTTGTTTCCTCATCCAGGGAATGCGAGGATTTTCTTTTACTTGTGATAGATGAGAAACAAACTCGAATGTTCTCTGTGAAAGTATTCTCGAATGTTCGACATCCTTGATAGACTTTGATATTGAGTATAATGAGAAGTAAAAAAGGAATGATAATGTAAAAGATGAGATTCGACCAGAGGATATAGACACGAACATAGGTATGATGCTGTCGAAGAGGAGTGGGCCTCACTGTGAGCCTTTCAGTGTCTTGAGGACAGGAAATGTTTTTTAACATACACTTATCAACGATGTTTAATTCGAAAAATTTGGGTATGTTGTAAATTGTTGTGAGGAAAATGATGGGTATGATGAAGGAGGCGGTAGAAAAGACTTGTCTAAAATAGAGGGAAAATAAAATAAGAATTTAGATATATATATATAATCTTTTTTTTTTTTTTTTTTTTTGCTAAAAATAAAATGATTTTCTAAATCACTGAATAGAATAATGGCTTTTGTATTAAATATCCTTTTTATATAAAGAAATTAAAGAAAGTTGATGCTGCACATAATTGACTTTCTAATTGATAAATATGTACAAAACCTAAAAGAGGCCTCCTGTTAAAAACCATGCTGTTAAAAGCATGAATGAATGTATAGAAAATAAGAAAAAGTATATCAGGTTTTTAAATTCATATTTTATATGAATAAATTATATATTTATTCATCATCAATTTTTAGAACTTAAATGGATAATTAGAGCTGTATAAAATGGCTCTAGGATTATTCCCTAAAGGACAATTTGTGACATTTAGGCAAAAATGATTTGTAATATATTCATATTCAATTGAAAATGATTTATATGTTGAGAGTTTTCACTGACGGTATAAACTGCATTATAATTGAAGGAGATGTCATCATGGGTGCGAAAAGTTGATATATGTATTTCCAATAAATATGGATGAAACTTCATTAAATGGCTTTATGAATACAAAAAACTTATCAATTGAATGGAATACTACTTGATGCCAATGAGTTAAATCAAAGTTATATCTGTTTAAAATTCCTAAAAATGGCTAGATGTGTATTATTTTTTTTGAAAAAGCAAAACAGGATAAGAACATTTGAAAGGAGGACAGTGCAACTCTTCATTTCTACGAACTCAGGTTCAAAGTACATTATTGTCTATGACTGTTTTTCTTTCTTTGCCTATGTTTGATTGAGTTCGTTGAGAAAAACCTGGTTATCATTACTAATTATTAACACCACGATCCACAGGACCATTGTTTGGGCCAAATGTTTTGTACCGAACACCCCCTTGACCTCCTCTAGTGATCCCCCAAGCCAACGCTCGTACCGACAGTATATATCTGATCCACAGTGAAAATCTTCTCGTCAGAGAAAATTTTTAGTGTATATTCATTTGCCCTGATCCAGGAACGACCTTTCTTCCACCTCTGCAGTCTCATTTCCTTGAGAGTGTCCATCAACAGGTGGTGTGGGGTCCTTGTGTAAGAGGTCAACCCGAGGTCCTCCTTCACAGCCCTCCTGGTTGTCCCCTCGTCCACGTCAAACTCGTTAGAGAAGTGATTCATGGATTTTGTGAGGTCTTCCTTGATCTTCTTTTTCAGGTCCCCAGAAACTCAGAATCCCTTTTCAAGTTGTATCCCCACTTCCTTGCGACTTTTTCATCTTGAACACCTTAAAAATGATGCTCCTGGAGCACTTTACAATGTCCATAATCTCTGCCATCTCAATTTGGACCGTTATAAAAATGATAGATTTGTATGGTTTATCTATAGTAAATTCTTTATTTATTCTCCCTCTCTTTTTTTAAAAAAAACCTAGGGCTGAGATTGTCCGTATGTGTTGTCCTTTTCTCTAGTTTACCTTTTGAATAGGAAAACGAGAGAAAAATATTTTATTTTTTTAATTCTTAATTTTTATCTACAACATGGAATTAATATTGTATAACGATGTAATAGCATATTTTTAATACCTTTTTAGGGTCTGGCATATGTATAATAAAACAAGTCAATTGAGTGATAAAATTTTGATTGACAGTAAGGCTTTCCGTCCTTTTATTTATTGGTCTCATTTTGACATCCAATAGTTCACTATTTTCCTTTATACTAATGAAAAAAATGTTTTTCATTGTTATGAAACTAGGCTGTTTAGACCCCTAAAATAGTTAATATTTTTTTATTAATTATATTCATTATATAAGGACAATCCTTTCCCGTTGTAATACATTAAATAATACGTTACTTTATCTCCACGCTGAACTTAATTATTTTCCACTTACTAGCTTCTCCATTTTTAAGAACAGTGCACGGACCCTAATATTGTATATCAGTGACGTCGGAACTATAGGGACAAGGGTATATTTGCTTTAACTTTTTAAACTAAGTGTAATAGTTATATAGTGAAATTGAAAGGTTTTGTGGCTATGAGATCAGCATTATATAATAAACTATCTAGATCCCGGTAAAGATTACAGAAAGTTATAGTTTAAGGAATAAATAAGGAAATGAGCAGTGATAATCCCTGGCAGGTAACTTTTTTTTTTCCTTCCACTTACTCAAAAAGTTAATTAATAATCAGATTCAAACACCATGCTGCTGTGTTGTTCTACATAATGCTCAATAAACTTTTAACGTCCTCACCAATAAGAGCATCAAACAATATTGTTTTGCTAAACCAAACCCAAAGGTTATATTTTAAAGGCATCTACCAAACAGTTTAGATGCCCATTCATGGTAAAACTGCTTTTATAAGAACGTGCATAGGTTTTTATGAATTAAACTAATAAAAATTATGTTTCTATGCATATATCAATGATATTTTAACACAAAATGGGCTTTACTAAACGGTAAAGCAGAGGATTAAAGGGTTGATGAATATAATTAATAAAAAAATATTAATATTTAAAAAATACTCATTACTTTACCAATATGACATTAGACCTTTTCCAAGATATAATTTTGATATATTTCCACATTTTTTCCCATGCTCTCAGATGTGAGAAGCACAAAAATTATTTTTTTATCCACCTAAATATGTTCTATACCCTGCCTCATCGGGCTTAAAGTTTTTTTCAAAATGTCATTTTTGATGATTTTTCATAGTTTTTGGACAAAAAGTATACTTAAACACACGAAATAATGCCAAAAAAGACATTAAATTAAAATGTAATTATTTTTTAATATTCCTTTTATATATTTTATTATCTAAGTATCAAGATTGCCCAATCTAATGAAGGTAAAGAAAAAAACCGAGATGTTTATATGATAGTACTAAAAATGTATACTCCATTCTATCAATGTTTTTTTATATATAAATACTCCATTTTGGGGCAAATATACCAATATTTTTCGAAAGATGACCTCAATTTTTTATTCTAAAGTAATTTTTCTATTATCAATTTGAAAATCAGAATTATATACCTTTTATATATTATGATATTTTCAGAACCTCTGTTAAAAATTATGGTAAATTATTCAACACCATTAGACACACTTTTTTGGAATGTCCTCAGTTACATATTCTGAGATCATTTATTAGTTTTTAAACTTGAGGGGTCTGGATGACAATAATGTTGATGAAATAATGGTGATAATTATATTCAGGGTGTCATCGAAAAAAAAAAACGACAAGGTTTTTGTCACCCTTATTGGTCTAGCGTTTCCGTTTCTTGAGCCGCTAGAACCAGAACCGACAAAGTCGAACCGAGACACCAATATATTGTGTATCGGTCTCGGTTCTTGTGCTTTTGTTCCTGCATAAAATAAATACAGAAAATACAATTGGCATATATTATAAAAAATAAATTAGCTTTAATCAACAAGTCAATTGTATGAGTTTCTCATGTACAATTTTAACGTTTTCTAATGATTTTTTTATCTCACCAGGGTGATACAGTTGTATCTGAGTTACAAATAGCTAAGGGTTTCTTATGGATCTGGAAATGTGGTCTGAGATACTGTAACTTATGGGGTAGATTATGGATCTATGTCCGCTACTAAGCTAATTGAGGCCCTAAAAATGATAACTATAATATTTCTTAATCAAGGGTTTGCCAAACTTTGCTATACCAAAGCCCCCCTTCACTAATTCATAATAAGCTGAGGCCCCTATTCTACAAAACATGTGTACTATGTATGTGTGGACTAAAATAAATCCTCAATTCTCCATCTTCCTGCCAACCCTCCCCCCCCCCATAGACTCCCCACATGACCCTCACTTTTGAAAACCATTGTAAAAAGCAACCTTGCTTTTCCGGGCCCCTGAAGGAAATTTGGGACTGCACACACTCTCCTTATAATGTAGCTGCAATCTTGTTTGTATTAAATATCATTTCCTGGGACCGAATTTTCTAACAGTGCCCCTTATTTTAAGTTCCTGTTACCAAACTGATCCTTTATAAAAAAAATAACAGAGACCAATAAAACTCAACCTAGACCAAACCGTTGAAATGAAAGAACCAAGGCAGGGACCGATAGAACCGCTAAACCTGAACCAAGCACAACCCTGTAAGCCTATAAAGAATGCTTAATTAAATGTTAAGGGTTACCTAGCAAAGAATATAACTATAAGAGAACCCGGCCATAGTTGCAGAGGAAATTCCTGCTAGTTTAATTTCGGTGGTTGCATGATAGAAACGTTCCAATTGAAGATTCGTTAGAGGATCGAAGGTGCTCAGTACTGGGCCTCTGTTATTACTCAATATCATCCATCAAACTCAATTATAACTTTTTGGATATTGAGGAAAATAGTAACTTGAAGAAACGAGGTATTTGTTAGTCTAAATAAAATTTTGCTAGTACTATTACATGTTTATATTTTAGTGGCTTGTTTGTTACTTATTTATTTCTACGTTGACGGTAATTGATATGAAAATGGATGTGTGTCCTATTTTTTTTTATTGATTTTTATTCAGTTAATATTTTATGCATATTTTATTGTGGAGCAGGTGATGTTTTTAAATTGGATTTTTGAATATTTAGGTTTCTAAGCCTGGTGAAAATTTTTAAACTATAATGTTTAATTATATTTCTTTAAATGTATCTTCACCAGAACATTCCAGATAATTCTTATATATTATTAACTCTCTAAATATAAAGGTTTATATAAAAAAATAAACAATTAGATGGCTTAATCTGTAATAAATACTAAGCAAATACATTGGATGTAAACTATATTTTAAATGGGATTAATCTTTCTATCTCTAAATGATTAATTAATTAATTAGAAGATCATCGAGGAATAATGTAGTGATAGGTATTTATTATGAATGTGAATCCTTCTTATTGACCTCTTACCAACAGCCTCACTTTAATTAAGACTTCAAGGTCGTATGCAAAGGTTTTATCAAAAAGCAATAAGAATATGAACGATACCGTTAAAGAAATTAATCTAATTTCAGATGTTTTCACTGAATTACCTGATAAAGCAGTTTAGGTTAATGATCACGAAAATGTGACTCAGAGTGAGCATGGAGGGGAATTATCACTATGGAACAAAATGAAGGTCTTGAAGCGCCCAGAGGCTGAAACCCACAGTTAATATTGTTATATTAGCCGTAGAATACGAAAATGACTATTAAAACTTTCAACCTCTAAAGTTTTGCCCTTTAAAGCCTTTTTAAACAAATCAAGTTCTAAGGGTTTAGCTACGATTCATTGGCATATTTCCACATGAAATAACTTTATAAATGGAAATCATAGCAAAATTTATACAAACATTCAATAATAGAAAAATTTATCTTGATTACAAATAATAAAAAATGTATGTAACCACTTAAAAATTGAATATCTTTTTTATTTTTTCTTCAAGTCCTTTATATCCTATCTGAAGTTATAGAAAATACCTTACATTTTAATTTTGTATCAAAATTACCTTTAAAAAAGGTTTGATTTTAATTGATTTTTGGTCAATTTAGTTTTTAATATTAGGTTGTATGAATATATATTAAAATAATATTCCAGGTAAAAAAATTGAATAGTTTATATCTATCAATTAATTAATTATTATGAATATGAAGTATCTATAAACATGTCTTAAGTCTCTTAAATATAAATTATTAATCATATTTGTATGTATTTTTACTTAAAAACTCATGAACAGTTCAAAAAAAAAAAAAAAAAAAAATCCGGAATATCATAGTAATTTATATTCAACGCAAAATCTATATTCAATTTGTAATTCACTTTGATTTTAATCTATATTGTTCCTTCATGTCGAAAAATGGCACTGAATCGTAGCTATACTCTAAAAACTTGATTTTTTTTTAAAGTCTTTAAAGGCCAAACTTGTAGAGTTAGAAAGTTTTTAATGGTTATTTTAGTGGTCAAAGACTTTAATAACAATAATAAATGTGGGGTTCAGGCTGCACGCAAAAATGTTGTTGCATGATGTTATTATCAAGGAGAAAGACCAACTTATTCAAAGTAATACAGGAGGTAAGTCCCAAGGTAAGAATTTGTTTTCTACGGGTATTAGTAAAATTTAGTGCGAGTTTACCTGAGAAATCAGAAAATAATAAAGAAATGAAAGTTACTATATTGAAAAACCAATCAAAAGACAATAATGAAAGTCATATTTCATCAAGAAAACCTACTAGTAATATTTCTGAAGAAACTATTAATCTGTGTAGATAAAAATTTGCATCTTATACAAAAAGATTTGCTTTAGAATCTCAAACGACGATAAAAGGTAATGAGCGACCCAAAAATTATTTAAAAATTCATGACCAAAGAAATCCTTCCTCCCAGAAACAAAATAAATAAATATGACAGTGTCAATTTTCTCATATAATGCTAATTCTCTACGCAATCTCAAAAATAAATATAATTTGCCCCATTTATTGAAGTTTCTAGGCATCCCTGACATAATGGTATTGTATGATACTCGATGTATCTTGGAAAATAATTTTGTTTATGAGATTTTTATGGATATTTTCAACTTTTAATAGTGATTTAGTGAGTCCATAAAGAGGAGTCACTATCTTATGAGATTTTTATGCATATTTTAAACTTTTAATAGTGACTGAGTGAGTCCATAAAGATGAGTCACTATCTTGATCAACAGTATAATGTCCCCAAATATAGAATTTCAGCGCAAAGACGAAAACCTTATAAAGGCAACATGCACATTTTTGGACACTCAAATTGACATTATAGGAATATATGGTCCGAATAATGATGATCTTGAATTTTTTAGTTCTAAAATCTTGTCTATAATATCAAGCAGAACTAATATAATGGCAGAGGATTTTAATGTCAAGCACAATGTGTGTTGGGATTCAACATTGCGTACGCAAAACTCTCCTCCTAGAGCTACAAAAGCTGTTTGCATCCTATGGTTTTCTTGTGTTGGGAATTATAGGTATACTTTCTCCTCCTTAGATACATTTTACAGGTCATTATCCTCCCATAAAGATCTTTTTTTATATTAAAATAATCCTTAGATTCATACAAGGTGATAGAAACACAACAATCTAACCATAAATGCACTTTTGTCCAAATGGACACTTTTTTAAGGGACTTTAAATATAAACAATTATGGAAGCTAAACTATATCCTATATCCTATTAATTTGTAAAGTTTTTTAATTAATTTATTTTAAATATTTGGTATAAAGTAATGATATGGAATTCTTATATTGTACCAAAAGGTAAACATATTTTACAAATTAGTCCTTTTTAATCTGATATTTTAATGAGAATTTGGGATATTGAAAGTAACTTTTTTCAATGAAGTAAAAAAATAAATTTATCCACAAAAGGATACACAACTCCTAGAAATTTGATGGTCATTTAGTTATTGATTTTTCAGCTCTAGGGGGTCATTGAATCTCTATTGGATCAATCAACTTTGTAATAAGGATCATTTATGGAGCATTCATCTCAAAATGTTTCTTATGAAACAAGGACAAAATTATAAAAGTAATCCCTGCAATGCAATAATTAGAAGACCATAGTTATCATCTTTCTTTTCCGATTCCAGATTGTTCCAACTTTACTGAGCTTTACAGTCTTCCTAGCCTACGTCTCTCATTTCCTCGTGCTCCCCTACGACTCGACCTTTAAGTGCCTCTTCGAATCTTCTCAGGGATTTATCTCACTATACCCAACATCCCCTTCTTCTAACTTGCCTGATATTATGTTTATTCGTCCATCCATGAGTGTTTTCCAATATGAAAAGTCCATCATGTTGAACGATAATAGAGAATAAAGCTGCGGTCACATTTGTTTATTATTCGATTTATTTTAAATACTTCAGCAGTAAAGATTCGAACTAAATTCGAACCACATATTACTGTGTTGTCTTTATATAATAATCACTAATGAATATAATAAATATTTTTCAGTAAAAGAAGACTCTTATAAATAAATTACTTAACATTTGGATTGGCACTAGCCACACAACCTCCTTGATAGTACCCAGAAAATAAATAATTCTTGTTAAAAGTGATCAATCATGAGCTCAGAAGCAGGGACTTATCCCATCGTCCTTTGAAACCTCTTATTTGTGATTTAAGTAATGAATCATGGTGAAAGATTTTGACCGAAAATTATATTTTTATGGCTAAACTTGAAAGAATGTTTCAAAAACAATTATCAAGTATGATAAAGTTCGGTCGAAGAAAGATCTCATTTTTTTGTACAAGATTTCCTTCTATACCTTTCAGATCTAACTTCTTTTTTTTTTTTTTTTTTTTTTTTTTTTTTTATTATTAAGGTCTTAATTTTACAATATATAATATTAAAAAAATAAAAATAATATACATCATAATAAATTGGGAAATTACATTTAGTAAAAATATAAATAAACATTGTAGTTTAAAATTAGTTCCCAAAAACAAAGACCACTTTAGTTACACTAAAAATCTATACAATAAATAAGATTAACAAAAAATCCTAACAACAAATAAAAACACAATATAACCAAAAAAGTCATAAATCTAAAACTAAGTATCTAGGATTTGCCTATTTTTATGTCTATTAAATATCTTGATAATGTGATTTAAAATTTTTATGTATTTAATTGAGTTCTCCGGAAAATACCCAATAATATCCATCGCTAAATCGAACGTCAATGTATCGTCCTTGGGTATTTTCAATTCAAAAGCCAAGTATCGTGACGCAGCCGCAATAAGTATGCCTCTTAACTCCCTTCCATCTGTTGGTTCCTTCAATGTCAACTTTTTTGCAATATAAGCCTTAGAGTTAAGTAAGCCAAACCCGATTGCTTTAGCCTTCTTCGAAGGAATTAACTTATTTTTTGGAAGCCCAAAAAGAATTATGGCCGAGATATGGTTTGGTGCAGTGTTTATATGACCTTCCAAGTTCCATTCAACAAACTTCCTCAATAACAGCAAAAAAAGGACACTCAGCAGAAGCATGAATAACAGAATTAAACATCTTGCCACAGTCTTTACAATAATCGTTAAAAATTATACAGCCCGTAGCCACTTAAAATTGGGCAGTGAATTTCCTGCCATCGGCAATTCCTTTAGTCGAATTCATTATATGACTTGTCCAATCGTCCTTCAAACTAAGAATACGGAGATATTTTCCACAAACCGTGATGGCTTCAGTTGATACTTTTTTAAACGAACCCATTTTCATAGGCCAAGGAGTCAGCATACAGTGTGTTGCTGCTGTCCTTTGCAAAGGAAAAAAAAACTTCCCTTTCGAGAAAATATTATCACATTTTACATCATGAATTGAAATTGCGTTATTATCCAACGCTTCTCTTTCTATGCTTATTGGATTTTCATGGTTTTTAAAGAAATACCTCTTTCCCCTGTTCTTATGTATTACGTCTATTGTCGAGTTCGAGTCAAAAACCCCATGGTTTAACCACAAAATTCTATGAGCTGCCCCAATAAAAGAAGAAAATTGGACCACCTGCGAATTTGTCATTTTCGTTCCAAACAAAATCCACTTCCAAATCCTACTCGAGGAAATACAAGACTTCCAACCAACATCTGGGTTCACAATTAAATTAAGAAAAATCTTCTTGTAAATTTTAGGCAAGATAGTAGAAATCGTGGCAAGTCCACCTCCAATTTGTTCTTTGCTTCTTTTTAATGACGGAATGTATGTTTTATAAAATAACTTTTCAAGCCAACTTTTTTCCTCCTTAATCGAATGCTCTCCGATTATCGGAGACGAAGTAGCTTTATACAAGATCCATGGAATTACTTGTGTGTTATATAAGTCAATCCTTGTTTGTAAGTTAAAATTTCTCCATTCCGCTAATTTTTTATAGATCAAACTGTTAAGGGAAGTCCAGTTTCTTAACGTTACTCCGTGTCTGTCCCACTTAATCCCAAGAATTTCTAAAGTATCTCTTATTGCGTAACCTCGAACTTCGGTGTAAGATATCGAAGTCCACTTACCAATTGGTAGTATTGCCGTTTTATACTTATTGACTGCAAGGCCAGACTTTATCTCAAACTTCTCTAAGCAATCCAAGAGAATCTCGATCCTTCTAATCAGTTGCCTCTCCGATTTAGCCTCTACCATAAGAGTCACATCATCTGCATACATATCAATTATTTTCCTGCTCGATCCTAGTTGAATACCAAATCCGCCATATTTCCTTTTGATAATATTATTGAGTTCTTCAATTGCCGCAACAAAAAGTAAAGGAGAAACCGGGCATCCCTGTCGGCAACTTCTTTTCAATTCAATTGGTTTACTCTCCAACCCACCTATAGATATTGTTGAAGCTCCATTCAAAAGTAGAGCCCTAATCGGATTATAAAATTTCTTAGGCAAGATTTTCTTAACAGTCTTCATAATAAAAACGTGTCTGATAGAGTCAAAAGCTTTTGAAAAATCAATAGCTATAACCGCCCCATACATTTTACGTCCATTTACCGATTCTAGTGCCGCCTGAATGTTCCAAGAAACATCAGTGATTCTCCTCCCACGAAGAAAACCTTTTTGCTCTGGACCGCACTTCATGTTTAAAATTGGCTCAATTTGTTTGCCTAAAACTCCAACAATAATTCTATATGCTTCATTAAGCACAGTTATGGGCCTCCAATGACTAAAGTCCGTTCCGTTACCTTTTTTTTTTTGGAATAAGAGCAATCCTTCCCTTAGCCGTGTTTCTCCATAGATTTAGCAATACACGTTAAATAAGGCACAATTTCCTTCTTTGCCACGACATAAACTTTTCCAATTATTCCATCAGGTCCACAGGCCTTATCGGATTTAAATTTATTTTCTATAAAATTTCCAATAATGTCTTCTGAGAAGATTGTTCCCTTGTGTCTTCTTGCACGGGGAAGTTTTTTCTATCCCCTCCTACAATATTCTGAAAGCACTCATGAAAATAGTTCAAGATATCCTCTTTTTTTACTAGTCTTTTCCATCCACCATTATAAGCTTAACCCCTGTGGTTGGATGACCAAATTTTCTTCCTAGTTTTTTTAGTCGAAGACTGAAATTACATTCCCGTTCAATTTTCCTATTCTTCTCTTCATCAACTATATCATGAATTCTAAAAGTATTGATTGTATCTGCCGCATATGCCCTGACAAAAGGAGAACCTTGTGTCAGAATAGCATCCAAGTTGTCATTGAATTTTCTGCTTGCTTCTTTTCTTCGTTTGATAAATTTTTTGGTAGTCACTTGAATAGTATTACTAAGTCGCAAAGCTATCCTAGAAGCAGATAATACGCGATCAAAATTTACTGTCAGCCTACGTTGAAGACTTATTGAAAATCTTCATCCTCCAAGATCCAGCGAGGCATTTTGAATTGTTTCATTTTATATTCATGCTTGAAATCCCATTGTATGATCTTGTGGTCAGATGAGGGCTCTGGGAGGTATTTTGCGTTCGTTGTTTTATTAATAAAACTAGATGAAGCCAAAACTAAATCTATTCTTGAAGTCTTGTTTCCTGTTCTCCATTAAATCTTTTCATTCGGTGAAATTTTCCTTAATAGATCAACCATATTCATCTCCAACATTAACTTCTTTAAAATTTTCAAGTTTAGACTACTAATCTTATTTAAATCCACATTTATATCACCAACAATAGCAAGGGGGCAAGGATTTCCCTTATGGGAATTAATAATAGCTTGAAAAAAAGTCGACTCTCTCTCACTAGGACCATACGCGTTGATTAAGAAAAATTCTGATGTTGCCGAAGTAATTAAGATCTTATGCCATTCACTTTTTCCGTAAAATTCTTGAACACAAATTGGAACATTTAACAATCTTGAAACAAGAGTAAGGACTCCACGTTTTACACCAGAGTCAGTGTAGACATAGCTAAAACAACTAGGGAGGCAAGAAGTACACTTTTTCCACATGAAGAGGAAACTAGGCTCTTAATGTCTTGCAGACAGATAATATCCGGATTTAAGGTCATTAGTCTTTTCATTAGAGCGTGTCTGACTTTACGCGATTTTCCTCCACGGATATTGAGAGAAATTAAGCGATTGATTCCTAAATTTTCTTTGAATTCAACAAGTCTGGGAGGTGTATTTTTTTTTCAAAGTTACAATGCATAGTTGATAAAAATATGAATATTTGCAATTACAAAGTCGTCGGTACACAGAAAAGCATGTATCTCCATTGTTGACTGCATTTTATTTTTCAGGAGTGTTATTTTCTCTTGATTTTTTTCTAAAGAGTTTTCCCGAGGAGATGAGAAGGATCTCTTCCCGTGCTTCTTTGTTATTAGAGGTTTCTTGGTTGGGACTTCTGGTTTCTTCCGTAGTACCATTTTCCAGTCGTCCCTGAGTGGAGTATTATTTGCTGTGTCCGTTTCAATCTTTTGGTCGGCATTAGGTGAGAAAGGTAAAGTAGAACTTTCAGTCCCTCTATGTGTGGCCTGTTGTTCAGTCGAGTAATCATTTTCTTTTTCTCCTTTTTGATTTTCATTCAGTGACAATCCTCCACCAGATAGTGGATGCACTTCTTCTTCTTTTTGGGCCTCGTCACTTTCGACCAGACGGGCGGCGTTCGTTTCCTCTCTTGTTTCGTCAATGTGTTCATCTTCTCTTTGGGCTTCATCATTTTCGACCAGACGGGCAGCATTCGATTCCTCTCCTGTTATGTTAATGTCTTCTTCTTCCTCTAAAATATCACAATCCATTACACTTTCAATTCTTATCGGGAGACCAATCTCCCGTCTAAATTCGGTTTCATATTCTTTGAATGTTGTTTTATTAAGGGCAGAGCATTTACTTCTTATGTGACCATACTTTAAGCATTTGTATCATTGTATTTGTTGGAATTTAGCGAGCAACTCTACTTTTTTTCCCCCTACAGGTACAATTGATGGTAGCGTCCTTGAGGGTTTTATTTTAAACTTCAGTCTCCCTGAAAGAAATTTGTTGAATTTTGTAGTTAGCTCCTCTTCTTCTTTGCATTTGGGTACCAGACAATGTGGGACGGGTTCGATTTTTCCAACTAGAGTTCCAAATTTTCCATAATTTCTTTCAAAATACTTAGGTTGGTTACTGATCCGTTTTTGATTACTACTTCGATTGGATCTTGAATTGCACGTAGTTTATTAAGGCCTCTTATAATAAAGAATATATCTTCTTCAATTTTAGTAGGTTCTTTAATGTGTTCGAATCTAGATATGACGTTTATCGTCTCTTTCAGTGTGATGATAATGAACCCTGCGCCACTCTTACAGTCGTTGATTCTTAATATTTCCTCTTCTTTTAAACGTAGTCCTACTAATATTTTCATGTATTGTCGAACATCTGGGGTAAACCCCTTAACAGTTATTCCTTTGATGTCCTTCCAGTCGATAACAATATTGTTCCAGGAAGGGCAAGTATTTAGTTTTTAAACTGACGTTAGACTTATTTGTCGTGTATGAATAAGACCTTTTAACTTTTTTGTTATTGTTTTCCGTGTTCGCAAGACGGGTTACAACGTCTTTACTTGTTACTTCTCTTTCCATATTCTTTCTACTACTCGCTCCCTGCGCCGCATCCTCTGCCCCAGTTGCTTTATGTATTACTTCACTCAAGTCCTTCTCAGGAGGGCGATCCGTAGGTTTTGATTCCATTCAATTAAGAGAATTGATGTACAGGAGATGATTAAACACAGGTAAATTTAATACAGAAAAGGAGAAGGAAAGAAGAAACACGCGTACGAGTCAAGACCCTCTATGAAGGCGAGCTTGCCTTCTTTATGAATAATACAATATCCTATATCCTACTCCTATGCCTTAGGATCTTGGCTTCGTAGGGCCCTGAATATAGTTTGTCTCGTATATGAAAGCAATTCACTATTGTACGATAGTCTTACGTATCCAATGATGTGAGAAATCCTTTTCAATTCACTCCACGTCCAACACTAGTATATTTTTACACTGGAGTAAAGAAAAACACCTCTGCACTAGTCAAAAAAACCATTTTCTTCAAACTTCTTTATTAGTGAGTTTGGAAGAAGGATATCTTATTAAATCTCATCAAAAGAAAACATTTTTGATGGAATATCCATGATATAGTAATAAGATTGTCAAAATTAATTATATTTCTCTTATCTTTGAGACGAGCGTTTCTTGATGAAACTTTTTTCATCTATAGATGGGTTTACATTAATTAATTATTGTATCATCTCTAAGAAAATTAATTAGGTCTCCCCTTTTTTAATTTATTAAAAGTGTTAAAAATAATATTTCTTATTTAATTTCCAAGATGAATATATGCTTTGGTTAATTTTTGAAGAATTTAGAGGATATCTTCTTGAATATGTACCTTTAATCTAATGAATTTTAAACTTATATTATAGATTAAAAACTTATGAAGGGATTACTCCACATGTTAAGCATGAATTAGTCCAAGTCTTTATAATTGTCACTACTCGAACTAAGACACAGCAGCACATAATGAGGTTGAACATTTATTTTTTCTTCAAAATGAAAAATAAGGATTATCACTTGAGAAAATGAACTTTAATGAAACTTTATGTAATTCAGCAACATAACTTTAAAATTGAAATTTCGGAATCCCTTTACAAATAGAGAATGTTTTAAAAAAAAGTGATTTTGAAATAGCTATAGAGGTCAAAAAACGACCCTTGAAGACTGAAACTTTACAAACAAAAATTTTTCATTGAAATACAATAGAAGATCAATTAACAGGTCATCCTAAAAATTCGGCAAGCAAGTACACACGTTAAAAAATAAAAATTTGGATGTAGTTGACCTTTTTTGTGACCTTTGCCCTTTTTGTGACCTTTACCCTTTTTTGTGACCTTAAAACTATACTTTATCAACTTGTTATATAACTACTGCTTTAAGCATAAAAAGGTTTTAATGAGCAGAACATTTGCGAGTTTCTTCATATTACTTTGAAAATAGATTAAAAAAATAGGCATTCACGGGTGAAAAAGTAATTTTGAGGGTAGGGGGGAGGACCGCCGGAAATTAAATTTTTTCCAGACTGCTTAAAAAGTGATTTTGTATTGGGAAAAGTTGGCCTAAAATTGAATTTGATTTTCTTATGAGATCAATCCAAAATGATTTTTATCCTTAAAATATTTTCATATCAAATTGACAATGATATAAAGTGTTTTTAGTGGGTCTTTCTTTAAAATTAAAGTTCGGAATTTCAGCAATGAAATGAAGCACTTTTAAATTTTTTTAATAAATTCGTCTTGAAGCTATGAGCTTCTGAATAAAAATCACTTGTTTTCAATTTTAAACAGAGAAAAGTCGAGATTTGAGCATGATATGGACATTTAAAAAAAATTTCACATTATGCTTAGAAATATATTTACATAACTTATTTCCATCCTTAATATCAAACGCTTAAAAAAGCTTTCGACCTCAAAATGGGAAAAAAAACCAAAAAAAAAACCTATAGCTTTTTTCTGAAAACCATGAGGCAAACAACGAAAAAATAAGACCATATTCGGAATCAGGGGATGAAATTCTAATAAGTGAAGCATTTGTTGTTCTAGTGCTATAAAAAATGTGTGATTTTTTTGGACATCAGTGTAATCTCATTCTATGCCTCATAATATATTCATTTTGAACTAACTGACGATAAAAATAATTTAACTTATTGACTCAAAACAGTAATGGTTATCGATATATTTATCTTACAAGATTTTAAATTGAATTAAAATACGTAATTGCCTATATCAGTGGTATTTAATTATGTGGCAAAGGCAAAAACTTGTCAATTAGTACTCAAGTTGTAAGAAGTTAACAAAAAATACATCAAAAACTCGGCTCGTGTTTCCTAAGCAAATTCATTTTTTACTTTAGGACTTGAATGACTCACGCAACCTCTTGAAAGTGCGAGCTGTTTTCTTTAGTTACATTCAATACATAGATGTGTGATTAAGAAAAAAATTCAATTATTCAATTTATTCGATCCTCAATAAATTATAATTATAACTCACTAATCAGAATTGACACGAGTTCTACTTAGCTCATATTAAATTGCGGCTTTTAACACCACGAGGAATTGATCTTGACTAGAAAAAGAAATTTCAGATTTGACTAGGACTTAATGTGAAAGATTAGTAACTCTACTAGAATTCGTCGTCCCATCGATAGTGTTCGGATTTTAATTTGTAAATAGCTCCATTTACGAATATGCATATACAATTATACTCATAACATTTGATAACAGATAATTTAACTGAAGAATGATTATCATCACATATAAATATATGGAACTGAACTCTGTTTGCTCGGGAATGTTTGGAAATAAGTTATTTGACGTAGTGAAAGAAAAAAATAATCTCCTTGTTTCATCATTGTTCATAACTTCCATAAAATTTTCACAGTCAAGACACAAGATAAATAAACTATATTATAAAGTGAAAATAATCAACCTCTATTATTCATATGTATCAATTTTCTTTTAAATGATCGAGCTCCATCAACTCACACACATCATCGAATGTTAATATCATTCTTGCCATTTTGTCACTTTTAGAATGGGCCTTGGTATATTTCAGGATATGTAACAGACAACTTTTTAAAATCTTTAACACTGTCGTTGATATTAAGGTTGAGCAGCCGCTTCCATTGTTGCAAATATATAAGGATCTTTTTAAATACAATATATCATTATCAGAGATAAGACGTTGGCCAAATGACAGTATCATAATAATAAAAAATCATCACAAAATAAGTGAAATTTGTATTAATAACAACTGAAATCAAAACTCCAAAAATAAAAATATACACTTTTCCAAAAAAAAATGAGATATTAGTCGTTGAAGGAAATAACATGCACATTAAACATCCTATAAACATATTATACTAATATGTTTATTCTGTGTAACTCAGGTTAGGTTCAATAAATATTATTAAGTGATAATCATATTAGTACTAATTTATTTATTGAGTTTCCATGTAAATGCTCTTTTTCATTAATTATTTTTATTATTATATCAGTTGGTAAGTCATGTAATGTGATTTCCAATTAGTTGCGTTGTTGTATTTGACTGGTATCCAGTTTTCTATTCCCCCCCCTCCCCAATAGTACATGTACTATTTTTAAACATATTTGTAACCTACTACTTATATCGAATTTTTAGTTTCAATGAACAAAAACTACTGAGGAAAAAAACTCAACAAAGTGATATTATAAAAAGATCTTTGATGTTGGCTTTGAAATTATTTTAGAAAATTAGACACCTTCAATGAGTTTTATTTCCTCATATTTGTTTACGAAAACTTATTCATACAAACCATCTTTAAAAAGTTTTTAAACATAATATGTATTAATATAATATTGTTAGCTTGATTCTAAGCGAATTGTATCAGGATATTTAAAAATACTAACTCAGAATTTTACGTGAATAAAATTATTATTCAATTAATCCAAACGAAATTGTTGTTGATGAATAGCGAATAGATAATGATGATAATTAATATACCTGCTTCTCATGATAAGTACTATGCTATCAAGCAGATCAGTCGATAAAATCTCATTTTCATGGGGTACTGCTTATTTTGTTTTATGGTAGGGAACATCAACGTACGAGTCAAAAACTACCATAGATATAATTGATCAAAACGTAGGAGAGAAACATTTTTTCAACAATACCGAGGATCCAAGCTGCCTAGAAGGTCTCCCAATACATAAATCCTTTTTGACTGTTCATGACCATCATAAAATACCATGGTTACGTATTTGTGAAAGGTAAATTTTGTTTTCCGCTTTTTGGACTGCTAAGAACCACATTTCTTCTACACCATGACATTTGAAAATGTTATATTCAAGAGATTTTAGGAGTCATATTACTCTGACATGTGAAAATTTTAGATTTGCCGAAATCTTGTAATAAAATAGAGAGATCCTTACTATATATTTATGAAGACAAAAAATATACTACGCAGTTTCAAATCTCGGCTGGACTTATTTTTTATAATACTCCATGAAAAGACTGTTGAAAAACTTTTAACTTCTCCATACACACTTTCATCAATTGTCCCAGTGTTCGAATCCTACAACAAAATGTTTACTTAAACGTAAAGGGACTCGATGACAGAGAATCAAAGTTCACGAAATCACTGGTTTTGTTTGGGCTTTCAAAACAAAAGGGTTTCCCGGAAAAGCGTTGGAATTTGCGTTATTGAACTTCAAAGTTCTGATTGCAAGCAAAATTATGAATTGTGAACCCTTAGCTGCGGAATAGATAAGAGCTGTTATTATCTCAGTTATTGCAAGGTATTCTCTTTGATGATTTTGGATACCTCTGGATGGAAATATGGAGGTAATGTTTTTGGTATTACTCCTCCATGTCCGCAAAATATTTATACTCTTTAAAGTGGATTGAAAGATCTTACAAAGCTTTAAAAAAGTTAGTTTTACTATCGAGACTGTTGGTACTTTTAATGATGAATTGCTTCTTATACTTAATTTTTATTTGCTCTGATTTTGTTTTCTTTTTTATGTTCCTTTAATTGGTTAGATGGAATTACACTGGTTAAGTATAAGTAAACATTACTTATTAGAATTACTCCAATTAACCTAGGAATCTTTTGTGAAGTCCATATAAATAAACTTTATTTCTTTTTCTAGTAATCACCTGGGCACGAACGTACCCACTTTGAGTTCAAGAGAATAATTTCTCCCTAGCGCGTATCCTTGAGCTATGGTGATTCCCTGGTCTTTGTTATATGCTTTTTTGAATAGGGATGATCATAAAATAAAATGTTTATTTATGTGATTTTGATTTTTTTTTTCGATAGCCTTCTTCCTTCATTTATTTGTTATGTAATTTGTATACATAAAATGAAAACTTCAATTTAAAAAAAAAAGTTAAGAGAGAGGGTTGGTGATAACATCTTTGTTTATAATTTTTGTACCATATAGAGGAAGGATACAAATTAAAAAAACTCGTGGCAACATCAAGACCTCACAGAGATACACTTGAAGAACACCCATGGAGTAGCTACAATTTATTTATCTAAATTATTTTATTGGGTAAAGGATTTAGAGAATAAAGCTATTCATTTAACCCAAATTATGATCTCCCCATCTCACAAAAGGTTTAACGAATGTATTTTTCCTAAGATATATGATGAAGATAATACGATAGGTGACGATCAACTGAAGGAAGCCTCTTTTGTTGTATGAACGCCTGATATCTGGTCAAACATTAATACTACAGCACTCATCTCTGGCATCACCTTTTTTGGATCTGTTAGTGATGAGTGATATAGGGGTGAGTTTTTGGAGAACAAGGCAATGGATTTTTGATCTTATCAACAAAATGTTGTGTACTACTACTGATAAATCCCATGTCTTGTAGAATGTGCGAATCTGGGTTAAATGGACATGGATCGCTTGATTTACACATCATTTGAATTTGATTATGGACGATAAAGTTAGGAATTAACGAAGAATTAAAGTACTTTAGAAAAGAAATAGATAGGAAAATTGGTAACCAGGATTAAAACGACCATTGATAAGGATGAAAAGCACTAGATTTTTGCACAGAAGCAATCTATAAAAGACGTTGGAGAGGATTTTTTTCAAAAAATATTATGCAGCATTCCTTAAAATGAGACAACAATCAAAGTCAATAAGAAGAGACAAGATTACATCCCTGAGACTGAAGTTGAAGAGTATGAAGATTCATTTGTGTGGTGGACCGTCTCCAAAGGACATATACCTATGCTGGAAAGTATAGTAATTAAATATTTTATTGTTCGGAGAAAATTTGTAAAATCATAACCTCTTTTTTTTGAGAGCTGAACAGGCTCTCTTTGAGCAGAAAAATATATTAAGAGACCTCCAAGCTATGATATTAATCCAACTTATTGCTAATCTACAATTATGCCTCTTAGATTGTGTTTTAATAATTCTAGAAATACATATACTAGTATAATTTTAGTTTTAATATTAAATACACTTTTTTAAAAGATAATCTCTATTTGCTAAGGGATTCAAAACTTTGAACTATAAAGTTAAGTTGTTAAATTTCAAAAGTGTCATTAAAGTTCATTTTCTCAAATGATACATACCAATAATATATTCCTTATTTTTCATTTTTGAAGAAAAAAAACTATAGATGGATTTTTTTAAAACCTCCCATTACAGAGGAGAGGATCTTAGTTGTAATGGCTTTTATTAAATTAGCTCCTAGCAGCTATAAGAGCAAAGGAATACACACAAATCATCTCCGTATCTATCAAGGACATAGGCAGGGTTTACTCTCGTGTAGATCGTCAATTCTACTCTAAATCCAACAAGGACTTACATATATCTAAAAATCCCAAACAAATCCTTAGTGTTATTTTCCGTCATTCTTGAGCACACTTACTGAATTAAAGAATAATGTTAGTTGCATTGGAAAATAAAAAATATTCTTCAGACTTCCAAATACAAAAAAATCTCTCACACTTAAAGCTCATGTTTAATGCAACTCTATATATGCTTGTAAATAATATTGGATAAGAGTTTTAATTTAAAAAAAAAAAAGAAAATACTTTATTTTGCAGAGTTGGGACCTGGAACTTGCTTTAGCATAAAAGTACATTTTCCCTCTTAAACGCCCCTTGGCGTCTCCATACGGACTCTCTAAAACATCAAGTAGTCCAATAAAGCCCCATACAGCCAAAAAGAACAAAAAGTTATGTAGCAACAATGTAGCTAACTTCTGGCCTGCCTCCATGTGACCATCAACTCTGACCTCAATCTCCTGTACCTGTCAGTTTGAGGTGTCTTGGAGAAGAATTTCTGCCTCATCTCTCACCCAAATTTGGATTCACTGCCATCATGGCCGCGTGGTACGACATGTACACGGCTTTCATTGTTAAGAGCTGCCAATCTGTTCGCCGATATGTCAAGGCTATATTTGCTTGTGAAAGAGGAGGACATATAAAAAATATATATATAGTATTTAATCATATCACAAATTGTCTTTGAGTTGTTTTTTCTTGATTCCTTAAAAATTGTGTTTTTTCTTTCATAAGTATAAATAGTAAATGACATTTTCCCTACACCACAAAAACATTGACTATTTTTGGTTGGTATTTTATGGTTACTCAAATATTATTATGAAAAAATAAAATAATTATGTGATATGGTTTCATGCTCTCTATATATAATATTTTTTATGTATGTAGTATTCTTGGGACTATCAAACATTATTTATAATTGGAAGATTAGATAATAAAAATCTTTTTAGATCAGAATTAAACTAACTATATTTTGAGTAATACACGAATCAATTAACGACAAAAAGATCAATATACAGATTTAAATGTGTACACTGAAAATAAACTCCAGAAAATAATAACGTTAGAGGCATAACACATACGTACAAAACCGTGATCCGTGAATATCCTCTGTAACCCCTTGAATAAAATCTTGTTGTCAAATTTGTAGAAAAGAAAACAGTTTTTGTCAATTATTATTTTTTGTTGACACAATTTAAAAAAAATGAAGAGTAAAATTTTTCAAGAAAGCATCTTGTCAAATTTGTTTTATCCCGCTTTTCAAAAATTTATGTCTCAAAATTGCTAATTTATTTATAAAAAACATCATGATGAAATTATCAAACATTTGTTTAAAATTACAAAAGTCCTAGCAAAAAAAATTTACCAAAACTATTATTTTCTAAACAAAAGAGTCATTTGATGAAATATTTATTCCATTTATTTAAAAAGGCGGGTTCATAAAAAGAAATAAATGGCTGGTTTTTTTATTCTTTAAATAAAGTCAAGTTATTAAATTAAATTTTAAAATTGCTCCCGACCAAGCTTTTGTTAGAAGCGGTCCAGCCTCATAGCTTAATCTCTCTAGGTCAGAAAAGGATACCAAATGAATCATTTTCCTTTGTGTTTTAATTGTTTAATCAAAAAATACATAAACTTTGTTTAGTATGAACATTACAAACTATTCAATGAATATTTTGTAAACACATAATAGTCATTTCAACTTATCATGAATCATAAAATCAATAATATTCTACTATTTTTAATTATAATGTTATACAATGAAAATGTGTCAAACTATAACTGCTTTTTACAGCTACAACGTGATCCTTAAAGAAATAAATATACTTTATGTATATGGACTTCATACAAGATTAGATGGAGTAAATGTAATACTAGTATTTAATAAGTCCATCTAAAACTAATTAAGGAAACATTCAAAAAAATATGGGCTTCATGATTTATTTCCTCAGTCATCACACAAGGCGTCATACGTTTCCTGTGCTTATAAAGAAGAAGAATATTCTTAAGATGGAGAGGCGTGTACTAGGAAGATTCACCTTGAACATTTTTGCTTTGTACGTATTCGCCTTGAGAGATTTTTGCCTTGTGGCGTTTTTGCTTTCATACTTTTTTGCCTTGGATAATAATAGAGACAATACTACCTTTTCTTAGTTATATATTTGTTTTGAATTGATCCCTTGTATTTTACCTTTGAGAAATTAGAAACAAAAATGTAAAGAAGCTGGACAATAAAAATTCTTCAAACCTAATATATCACTAGGAAGAAGTTTTATTCCCTCTATGGATTTTCCAAGGGAAAAAAAAAAGTATCGAGTCGAAAACGTCGCAAGACAATACAATACAAGCCGAAAATACTTTAAATGACTATTACCATCTTATAATTTGTATATAGCACCTTATTTTTTTTCCATGGATCGCCTTGTTTGAAAATCTGTGGTTGTATTTATAATATTAAATAATTTGCAATACTATTTATTAGCTACGTTAAATATTAGTAAGTTTGATTTATAATTTTTGCACAAAATATTGGTATTAGCTTACTTGAAATACATACATAAAAAAATGATTTATTTGTTTGGGGGAGGCTCAAGGCCCGAAAAAGGGCTAGTGACGGCACTGATGTTGTATTAGCATACCTGCTAAATAGGCAATTATTTGAGTAATATGACATTTGACCTAAACTCTTACGATATTTTTTTGTAGTCGGTAATCTGAGTAGCACATAATTTTCCCCTGCTTTTTCCATTACTCTTTCTTTCTTAAAAGAGATAACATCAATATATAAAGTAATCACCTGTGTATATCCTCATGAATGACGGAGTGTGCAAGTGCTTGTTGGACTTCCTTTGTCCTTGCTAGATATGTAGAGGGATTTCTGTTTGTGTTCTATATCTTATAGGTGCTGGCAGCTGATTTAATCAAGCTTCATGACATTCTTCACATTGTCAAAGTTATTTTGCCATTTTTTGGTTTCTTTTATTTTTACACACCGGGAGATCATATTTTATGCAACTCTAGTAATTAGTATCATGAATGTCACAGACAGTTGAGAGTGGTTCATTTTCCTAATTCGATAGTTTAATCGCGAATTATCTAGTCATTTTAATGATATTTAAAAATCATTTCATGACTATTTAAATGCATATGTTTTAGTCCTCTGTTATGCAACTAAAACTTCTCTTATTTGATTTTTGACAGCATTATAGTGAGTAATGACGTCATCTATGTTTTAATATTTATTATACGGAAATGTGGCTGAAAATTAACTTACCCAAATGAATGGACAGGGTTCAAATAACTAAGCTATAGAAATACACATAATTAATGTATTTAAATTGCGTAGCAGAAATTGAAGGGTTGCTCCTAAAAATAATGTAATTGGTCAGGAGGAAAAATATAATTTAAATTCTATCAGACTTTATCAGAAATAAAAATATCATTTTTAGAATTTGTTATAATAGGAAATTCTGAGGATACTTTTAGTTTTAACAAGTACATTTTTCTAAGTATACTCCGTCATACCAAAGACAAAAAAAAAAAACCCCAAAAAACATGAATGCCTAAGGTTATAACAATTGCTTATATAAGTAGGTATGTATGCAATTTTGATTTATGAATGCAATTTCGGATTTAGTTATTGATTAAATAAACAAATCTATGCATCGAGATATAAGTATGTGAGTACCTAATATACTATCAAAGTGAATACAGGTTGTAGAAAAATTGCTGAGGCTTGCCTCTAAGTAATCATTAAAATACTCATAATGATGTTGTGCATAGAAAATTTTTTTTATATTATTTTTTACTAAAAAAATGCACATTATTTATGAATCTGGCCACCATCAGCCTCAATGACAGCCTCCAAATGCCTCTGGAACCACTTGCACACATTAGCAACTTAGTCTTTTTCTATTATGCTCCACTTCTGCTTAACATAAGTCTTTGGGGCATCAATATTCGGAAGGCGAACTTTGCAAGCCTTCTTCTCAATTTGCTGCGAAATTGAGTAATTCAGTGGATTCAAATCTGGGCTCTGAGAGAGCCAAAGGTTCTTGGACCAAGAGTTCATGTTGCTACCCATCCACTCTCTTACAATATTAGCAGTATGAGCCCTATCCTGCTGAAATCCATACGTTGCCTTGTTGAACTTCTTCACGGTCTTGGTGATCTATGAGACCACATTTCCTTCAACAACATCAAGTAGTCGGCCACGGGTAACGGGTATCCAACAGGAAACCAAATCAGAGATATTATCTCTCCAGTTGACGCCATAACCTCCAATATCATCCCTGAGGCCGATGTTTGGTCTTGGTGACTGTCCTGATGCTATTGTCCGCCATGCCAATGCATACCGCATATCCTTTTGCTTGTTGTAGATGGGATCAACAGTAAATGTCTTTTCATTAGAGAAAAAATTACCTTGTTGTTGTTGTGCTTCAAATCATTCAAGAACTGTTGACATTAAAGAAGACAGAGTTCTTTTTGACGTTGCGACAAGAGTGGCCTCTCTATTTTTTTAAAAGACCTTCCTCCAGCCTTTAGGATGGTCTTGCCCATAGTAGACCGATGCACCTTCTTTTTCTTAGTGTACTCTGACATCTTCATCGTTAAGTTGACCTTAAAGGCCTAAATGATGTCTTCAGACTTCACTATGGTTATTCTTCCACTTTTGGGTTTGTCCTTAAGGCTGTCCCCATCAGCCAAACGATTTTTGGTCCGAGAGACTATGGTCTTGCTATATTTAAGGCCTTTATGATATCTGAGATGGGCCTCCTGGTGCGGATTAAATTGCCTATTATGGCTTTTCTTGTCTCAATCGCGGCATATACATAATTTTTGTTTAGAATATGTACATCAATCAAAGGCTTAGAATCTAAGCTATTCAAAAATAATCGGAACTTCAAGATTTAATCAAAAACAACTATTCAAAACTGTATTTTTAGAAGAACTCAATACTTTTCTACACCCAGTATTGTGTGCAAAAAAGGTAGGCGACAAATCCAATCATAGTTATTGAAATGCATTTAGAACATTTCCCTTAAATGTGTTTTTTTTTTTTTTGCACTGAAAATAATTTTATCAAGTGAAAAACGTTTTATAGAAGTAATATAACGAAGAAAAAAAAATATATTTCGTTTTTTTTTCTAATTTTTTTATTTTATTGGCATTACATAATGTGCCAAATTCATAAAACTGTACAATTTTAAAAATTCGTATGACGTATTTTTTTTTGGAGAGTTATAAAATAGAGAATTGATTTTGATATAAAATTTAATATAATTACTGAATATAACCGCCATCAGCTGCTATGACACCCTCCGAGCGCCTGCGGAAGACCTTGCACACATTGACGATGTAATGGTCTTGCCCATTGCTCATTGACACTGCCCTTCAATTAGTCCAAATTCAGGTGGCAGGTAGCACAAGCCTTCTTCTCAATTTGCCACCACACACTGTAGTTAAGGGGATTCAAATCAGGTGATTGAGGTAGCCAAATGTTTCTGTTCCAAAATGGAATGTTAGAAGCGAGCCAATCCTAAGTCATTCCAGAGGTATGGACAGGTCTTTCAGATCTTTTCCCTCCTGGACAAGCTTCTGGACCTTGTACACAGTAGTCTTGGACAGTCCAGTGTCCTTGATTATCTCCTTGACATACCTACCGGCGCGGAGGAGAGTGGCAACCATATGACGCTTGGCCTCGTCATTCATCGTAAACGACTTTGTTTGATGCGAGTAAGAAAAACAAAAACAAAGCCAAAAGATTTACCGAGTTACTTGTACTATAATTTTTGATTTCGGTCATGGAACCTCGAGATATAAGCGTTGAAAAATTAGTCCGCGTATTTATGCAACTACCGCTATAGCTTAAAAGTCAATTGAGTCCATGTATGATGGTTGTGTTCAAAACGTCCTGAAGATGAGTCCTAATTGATTTGGGAGCATAAATTATCGCCAGAGTATTTTCTATAATCGTCTCCACTTTAAAGTTATTGTCTTCTCTCATTGTAAGAGCAATGAGCCAATCTATTGCCTTGAGACTACTACCAAATCTATCTATAATGATACTCTCCAACAAAGATATCAGAGGTCTCACTCGATCACTATAAATAAAATAAATAACACAAAGATTCTCCAGCTTATTCCCAGAAAAAAACATTCACAGTTTATTTTATTCGACTTGCTGGTATATATCGTGGATGCAGCCAAACAAGTACCGAAACACCTTCTGTGACTATGTAGTACGGGGGTTGGAATGAATTATATTTAGATTGATTGATTCTTCTTCCATATTAAGGTTTTTATAGTTTTGGTTTTTTTTCTTCAAGAAAGTAACCCCAACATGAACAATCTAATCAGCAATGATTCCTGCGAACCTTTTCATCTCACCCGTTGATGCTAAGGCATATTCTTTATAATACTGATTGGCAATTCTAAGGTGTGGATTATAGTTGAGTGGTTCATCAGAACCTAATGCAACTAGAGCACCAATGATTGAACTTTACCACGAAACTGCTACCATTCCATACCAATAATTACCCAAGGTCTTTATTACTTTAAAAGCTTCATTTGGTCCAGAATTAGCTTAGCTGTAATTACATTTAATGAGATAAGCTAGGTACAAACACCTATAAGAGGAAGGATATTGTAGCTAATCTCATTAAATGTAATGACCACTCCGTATCAAGCAGAAACTATTCCATTGTCGATTCAAATCTGAGTCCAACAAGGACTTCCACAAGTAAATCCTTACTTCCAATCCCAAAGGCCAAAAATAATAAGAAAATGTCATTTAAAAAAACTTTCTAGACAATAAAAGATATTCAAAATATGTTGGAAATGTAAAAAAAAAATAATAAAAACGCAAATATGATTATGATAAAAGATCATTGGGAGAGATATCTAAAAAAAAGGATGACGTCATCGTTCATTTATATAGATGTCTTAATTTAATTAGAGTAATTTAAAGATCAAATTAATGAACATATTAATTATTACATTTTTATCTTGTCTCATAACAAATCAAATTCTTAGCTTTTCTTAATATTTGCAAATTAAAATTTGTGCTCTCAAAACTTTCTCCATACAACAGTATGTTTGTGCCTGTGCACCATTCAAAAACAAAAACCTATTTAAAAAAAAATATTTATAACCTTTTAAAAAAAAGGAGTTGCATATTCCCATGGTGAATTATAATGGAAGTTTTCAAGAAAAGTTTAAATTCCCTGAAGAACGACTGTTATAATTTAAAAACAAGTGTCATTCTCTTTCAAAGATAATAAAATAATTATGAAATTACTCATCAATGTCTTTAATCCATACTTTAGTATAGATTACACTAATTCCAATCGGTTTTTCACTGCGTTAAACAGTTATTAAAATTGAAGCTTTTTGGAGTACTATTACAATAAATAAAGGAAAATAAACTCAATTATTTATAAACCTACAAAAGGAAAACATGAGCAGTTGAAACTCTTCACCTTTTTATTCAATTACTCAGAGATAATTGTCACAAAAAATGTATATGTTTTAATTAAAAGTCAAAATAATTTAAATAAACTTTTTCTGTCATTTTCATTTGAGGATGAGATGTCTTGGCTCCCTCTACGTTAATTCATAGTTAAAATTTAATACTCAGTATAGCAACAGTTATCCTTGTAATATATATGTTTTTTATATTTGAGATAATACTATTTAACTTTTTTAGGATAACGTAGTTTACAATAAAAAATGTTACCGACTAAAAAAGTCAAATATATATAAATACAGTCAGACCTGGTCTAATAGTCATTTGATTTAACGTATTAAGGGGCCATATATAACCAGTCTAGTTCCTGAACAATTGGAGTTCAGGGATTGCATAATATACAAAAACTGAGTTAAGTATGGTCCTCTCATTCCCAGCCAGCAGTCACACTAACTATTACATAGTTTTGTAGATGAGTCGGGGTTTAACAGTACTTTTTTAAATTTTACATGGACTGTTGAGTAAAATACGAAGAAGAACTAACTCTTTTTTATCTAGTGAATAAGTAAAACGCATCCACATAAATTTTTCCCACAGTTTTGTCATTCCACTCCTCTCTATTTGATAATAAATGTTACGTCTGGACGCAAATTTTATTCTTTATTGCATTCCGATATTTTATAACTTTTGAATTGTTTCAAAACCTGGTTTAAGAGTTCACCTGCACCAAACAGTCACTTTTATACTTTTCCTTGCCTGACTGCTTAATACAGTTTTGACTGTATGTAGAATTTATTTATATAAAAAAAAACCTTTTGTTCGCTACAAAATTTGTCTTATTCTTATGATATTTTTTTGACATGTGTATATTTTGCTCATAACATCTAAATAGATACAAAATTATAAAAAGGCTAAAATGCAAAGTTTAAAGCATTGTAGTACTTTTAGTGATTAAATCATTTTATTTACACGTATTTATGAATGGCGATTAATCAAAAAAATATTTAATTCGAAAGTAAAAATCCCTGAATTTGTCAAACAATTGTTACTCTAGGTTTAATTCTCAATAGGCATTCCCACCTGAATTACAGTCTGCGAAAAAATCTGCGAACAAATAAATGACTGTTACACCTTTAAAAAAAAATTAATAACATAAATAATGAACTTCTTATTGACTTCTATTGACTCAAAAATAAGAACCTATCCTTTATAAAAAGTTTATTCTTTGTTCTATTTACATAGTTCATTTATCGACAGTGCATAGTTACACATTTTGTTTGTTCTATATATTTTTGATACATTTAAAGGAATACATGTTGTAGCTAAATAAAGCTTTTAAATATATTGACACGTTTCTTCTCTTGATTACTTTTTTTTGCACATTTGCAAAAAAATATATATATTTCGGAAAACACGTACATACTTTCTAATCCAAGTTTTCCCTCAATTTAAATGTACTTAAAATTCATATACAGCAATCAAATGAAGAAATGTAATGGATTTAATTTAAAAATGGTAGTAAAATGAACAATATAATACATATATAACACGTCACTAAATCTATGGCATCTCCAAAAAAAATAAAAAAAATATAGTCAAAAATCAGTTGTTAGCTAGCTAAATATTCTACTAAATGTCTCGAGTCCGAATAGGAGTATTTTTTAATGGACTTCACTTGAAATTGGCACCATGAGGACTCTAATACAGTTCTTGGTCCAACTCCATTGAATTAGAAAAAAAAATCTCATGACTGGTCCACCAGTTTAAGAGTTACAATTTTTGTTGCACGTAACTAATTCGGTCTTTTAAAGAAGTTCGATCTAGCACGGTCACATGTAAATACATCACCTGGATTGGTCTCACAGAAAGTTAAGTCTTATTTAAGATTTGGTTAAGACTGATTATATTGATGACTTGTTGATCACTTCATGAGTGCTTCCAAATCGTGAACATCGATACGAGGACGGTATATGAAGTTTAAAGGGTGTATGGATATAATTCTACTGGGTGGAATGATTAAATCTGCTGCAACTTTGTAGCACAAAAGTAGTCATACATTTTCTAATGGCACTGATTTTTCTGTTGCTAAGGGTTATCGTAGCAGATGCGCTGCTATTCAAATTATGCTTCGTAATGGTCCAACTTTTAAGAGCAAGGAGATTTCTTTCTTCCATCCTGAAAATGACAGAATGAACAGGTAGAAGTATCAAAGCGAATGTTAAGATGTTTGACAACCCCTTGGAGTCTGTGGATAGGAAGGTGCAAGACTCAGATGGCTGAAGGAAGGCCAGAAACAAGGAGTTCATCAACAAGGTCCAGGAGATCATTGATGCAGATGGACTCCTCCTCCGTTCATTAGGGCAAAGCCATCCAGGAGTTGCTGACATAGAATGTGCTTGACTTCGTACCGTTCTCATATTGGCCCCCTTCTCAATAGGTTTGAAACCCCCTTGACTACTGGATGTGGTCCTACATCGAGGATAACACCAACATGCCCCCCCCCAAAAAAAAAACTGATTGAAAAATCCCTTAATACCAAACTAGGAAAAATGTTATTAATTTCCAAACGTATGAAATTAATTTGTGTAGTTTTAAAATCCTATATTCAACGAGAAAAGTCTAATATCGTATCCTTAAAACTATATTTTTTGACTTGTATGAGCCTGCCCGTTCCACGGACGATTATGGGATTATTTTGAAAGTGTGATATTATGTCAATAAACTAACCTACTCCTAAATTGCCTAAAGTGAAGATCGCTTAATATATTCACCAACTACAAAACAACTTTAAAATTACTTAACCTTCAAATAAATTAGTATCCTGCATAATATCCAATGCTTCAATGGAATACTTATGGGGCATAGGTACTTCAAAATATTAGTTATAGAATGTCACTATTTGGCTTTATCGAACAGTTTAAATTCCCATAAGTGTTAATTTAAAATCTAGCAATCCAAGACAAATTAGCTGGTTTATACAATCTCCCCTTCCCATATTATTTTTAATCGTAGAGTGTAGAACAAAAAAAAATTACTAGGCAGAAAAAACGGAGGAGGAGGAAGAATCAAAAGTTTTTTGTTTTTTTGTATATATGAATAAGAAGAGGAGCCTCAAAACAGAGGTCGTTAACACCCCCATTTTAGATAATTTAGAATAATTATTTTTGCGATTTCTAAAAAAAGGACATGTGGTCCAATTAGTGTCGGCATTAAGCTAAGGAGGGCAGAGGGTAAATATTTTGAAATTAGTAAAATTTAAGATTGAATTTTGAGTCTTGTTTATTATTTTAGATTTTTTAATAACAAATAGTATATTATGGTATTTCTTTATCTTAAAAATTAACTTTTATTTTATTTTATATTATTATTATAGAAAATCCATATTGAATATATTTTTAGCAAGACCACTTTTTAGTTACATCTTTAAAATTGACTTAACAGGGACGTCCACAGGATCCTTCCCCAAATTAAAGAATTTTTGCTTGGTACTAGAACTTTTTTTTGTACAGGATGAAAGATTTTAATACTAAAATACGGGTAAATAATTTAATATTTGAAATATAATTTTTGAATTTTTTTTTCAAAATTAATTTTTTTGTGAACAACTGTAGATTTTAGAAAATGTTTTTCCCAAAAATTCAACTTTTTTGTAAATTGCTATAGATTTAAGATTTTTTTGGGCAAAAATTTTTATATTTGAAATTATTCTTCAAATTTTCAGGAATACCATGTTGATTTTCGGTTTCTTTTTTAACAATCCAATATAGACACGTGTCACCTGTCTTGTTAGATAAAGGATGCCGATTGACAGCGACCAACGAATTAGCGATCTTGAAGAAAAAGGTTCTTCCATAGGTCAACAAAATCACTAAGAAATACATCAAAATATTGTTCCACTCTGATATGCAAAAAATATAGACATTTCATTAAGACAACTTTGACCTGCACAAACCCCCTACCCCAATTTATTAGGCTACTCTATATGGTGGTAAATATAGTCCAGAGACTGCCAAGTACATTATAGTAACCTGAAGTCCTCTGTCAACAAAGAATTTATAAAATTTTCAAGAACTATATTTATAAAGTTTGTATAACTTTGCAACCTGATCTGGAGGTCATTATTGAAGCCAATTCTGATCATATTAACAATTAATTATGCTTTAAAATGTCAAATAAATTTATAAAGAAATAATCTGATCATAAAGTGGTAAATATTTTTTAAGCACCCCTTATTAAATACCTTTTTGAATTATTGAGCATTCAAAAATCACAATCAGTTATTTATTTTCGATACAATATACACTCAAGTAGTAGCCCACTATTTAAGTACACAAACTTTTGCATAAAAAGAAGTGATTGAATGGATTCACTTAGCTTAATATACAATTTACATAAAATATATAACGCTAAGGGATATGTGTATATATTGTATGTGTTATTTTTGCATCAAAACTTTATAGGCAAATATATATTGATTTATAAACAACTACTTTCCTCATTCAATAACTTATTTGATTAGTTAATTCAGATATCAATATAACACAGAAGCAAGATTGTATATATTAGCTTAAATTCTTTTTTTTTTTTCAAAAATAATCTTATCTGTGGTTAATTTAAAAGTATAATGTTCTTCATTGGTTAAGTAAACAAGTAAATAGATATTAGTGTTTGTAGTCAGAAAGAGGGAGTTAGCTCACGGTAGTTGGATTTAAATGACTATAAAGAAAGGACAGTCTAGGGAAAAATACACAATTCAATCTAAAAACAAGGAAGACTGTGTTCCTAAAACCGACTTATAATATCGTATTATTGTTGTGACGTAGTCGCCAATATTATTCTCTTTTCACTAGGGGGAGACGGTCTGTTCAAACTGACTGGATGCCTGGAGGAACATGTAACAGCTTCTAATTTTAAGCCAATCAGAATTGAGAACTACTACCTTTCTTGCCTTGAGTGTCCACTCTTTGCCTAGAACCCTTTAGTTGGATCAAAAACAAAAAATAATAAACACAAGAGTAAAAAGGCTCCTAAGAAAAATTTAAAACTCTATTAATATTAAATACCAATTTATGAAATCGCATTACGTACATATGTAAAATTTAATTTGTTAAATTAATTATTTATTTTCTATATATATGATGTATATTAGTTAACTAGATTACCATCAGAAGTATCCAGTATTACTAGGAGGCATTATGCGTCGACAAACAGACCTAAAAACTTTGCTTCAATAACATCAATATGTACGTAACCTTATATTTTTTTAATGATACGCTGAGCTTTAATTTTGGCACCCGAAAATGAAAGATAAGGGTCATCTTATCTGACTGGTGGATTATTCGGGCTTAATTATATATTTTTTTAGCCAAAGCTCACAGCACTTTTTAAGTTAAATTTGGCCTCAACACATAAAAATTTTTAATCACAAAACTTTGGTTGATTCTTAAATGAAGGATTGGTAAACTTTATTGATAATTGATTCATAAAGGTAGTCAAAGGTGATCCTTATATATTATGAAGTTTACCTATAAGACAAACTGGGGAATTTATTATATTTGCAATGAAAGGGTCATTTTTTTTTATACTTACATTTCTCCAATTAAAAAAAATACAGAAATAGTTAGAATATTTTTTATAACTACAAACTATAGCTATGTTGTTGTTTCTTTAATATAACGATCTTTTAAAGCACAAAATAACAATAAATGATGCAGATATTGCGAAAAAATCTTTTTCAAAAAACTTTCTGTAGGCCACAAAATCAGAAATTTTGGATTATTAAGGTCATTTTCATATTTCTTGGGTAAAAAAAATCTAGAATTAATCAATCAATATCTCGATCAATAGGTTAAAAAAAAGTTAAACGTTTGTTGGCTAATGCTATTAGCTACTAAAATGATAAACAACTTTAACGCAAAGTATATTCCAAACATTTTAAAGGAACTAGCTTTTTTACAGTATTAAACAGCCACTCTTGAAATTGTTGAGTATAAAAAAAAATTATTAACTAATGCACAAACTTTTATCAATAAAATAAATAGAGAATTAAGGAACAAACTGAAATAAAATCATTATCGAAAAAGACTACAAAGAGACTCATTTTATCCTTTGATCTATGACTTTTTTCCTCTATTGATCATAGGAGATTTAAATGTTTACTTACATAATACGAATCGTAGGTACTCCAATCAAAAAAAATTATCTAAACTCATAATAGAACTGGTTTTGAATGACATTATTAGAATTCTGATCCCAGAAGACATTGTGTCCTGGAGAATTGGCCAGGAGACTTCCTGAATCGATCTGGCCCTTGACTCTTCATGTATCTTATCCAAAACTAAAAACGCTTTAACCCGACCTCGTCTGGACTCAGATCTTAAGCTTATTGATTTTTTTTTTCAATTTTAATACACCTAAAAAATGCTTTTAGTTCCGCAAATGGGTATTGGAAGACAAAAATTTTATCAACAAACTTGAAAAATGTTTTATTGATCAATTTAACTCTTCATTTAATTTTAAAAAAACTAGCTCATTGCTTGTTATAACTTCTTTATCAAAAATAACTTTAGAGATGGGAAAGCTTCTGGGCCTGATGGTGTTAATGCAAAAAAATTTCACTCGTGCATTGATGGTGTTGCTCTTTACCTGGTTGAGATCGGAAAGTCCATGGAAATATATGGCCATCTTCCAAAGTTGTTGAAGAAGGGTAGGATAGCCTTGATTCCCAAGAAAGGTTCCCCTACGGATGTCAATAATTGGAGAGCAATTACTGTTCATAATCAAAGCTATAGAATCCAATCTGGTATTCTTGCTGCCAAAATGGAGCCAATTTTCAATTATAAGCTCGGTCTGGAACAGAAAGGATTCCGGAATGGGAGGATGATTTCTGATATATCAAGAAACATTCCAACTGGAATTGAGAGTATACAAAATAAGGGGAGATTGGGTGCAATAATTGCAATTGAATTCTGTAAGGCCCTTGATACCATTTTACATGGACATATTTTGAAAGCAATAAATAAACTCCTTCTTAGAGATTTTTTAACCCAATTAGAACTCTTCTATTCAATGGTACGTTGCATTAGGTGATTTGAAAAGTGATCCAATAGTTTAAAAAAAAAAAAAATGGTCTCCATGGATGTCCTTCAGCTCCGATACTTTTTCACCGCAGGGATTAAAGATCTTTAGGATACGATAAGAAAGAAGTTTGGGAGTTGATTTTGGAACGTCAAAACATATTATTTATATGAATGCTGACGATATCACTTTGATATTGGAGGCAAAATCAGAAAGAGGATTGAAGTTTTAATGAGCATCTTCAAGAAATATGAAAAAATGTCTGGTTTTAAGATTAACAAGAAAACGACAGTTATTCTCCCTCTGGCTGAATGGGATTCCTTTGAAGGACTTACAATAGCTGATTGCTCTTTCAAAAAGAGTATCGATATTTTAGTTAAGGAGCCTTCTATACAAACTGGACTCATCTAAACTTTTTTATTAATTCTTGAAGGATAAAAATGGAAGAAATTTAATCCCCAAAAAAGAATTACCTTCTTTATTTACCAAATTGTGCCTCCTACTCTTTATGAGGCAACGTCTGTTCCATGGTTAGCCGAGAAGGTAATTGAGGAAGAAAATTGCTGGCTCAATAAGCTTTTCATCGAAGCTACAAACATCCCTTAAAAAGCCCCAAAAGTCAGTTAGGAGGAGGGTTGTCTTTGGTCTCTAGAATTATTCAGAAAATTTATCGAAATATTCTAGTTGACCTTTCAAGAAACTCGGGGTTTGAGTGGCGTGCATCTATTTCGTCCCGTCCTGCTTATAAAATTGATTAATGCTAGGAACTGTTTTTATAAATGACAAAATTGAAGAATTCTCCCATTCTTGGGTAGCTGTCCAGAAGATCATTTGGAAAGGGGAACCAGTTTTTTCATCCTCTTCTACTATTGATATTGTGTGTCAGAATAGTAATAAAAAGTTTTCCATTAAAAACCTAACAGACCCAAAAACCCAAAAACGTTGGAATCGATATCCAAGACTATAATCACGGTTCTTGAACATAATTCTTTGTTCAAAGGGGGAAAGTTTTTCTTCCCACTGAAAAGAGCTGCAATCATGCATCTCACTCCAATTCTGTGTCACTGAAGGATGATTTTTCCCTCCAACTCTGAAGTACAGCCGGATAAAATCTACGATGGATATTTAAATTGTTTGAAACTACCGACGAAAAGACGAAAGACGAGGATCAAGAGTTCCATATCTAAAATCAGGGATGGAAAACAGTTTACACCTCAATTTCAGCTATTCTCAGGTTTTTATTTTTTTAATACTCCCTGTAAGGACAGCGACAAAATGTTCAACACAGTTATCATTGCGTTTGCGAGTTACCCGGCACTCCAAATTATGAGAGATTTTTGCACGCTAAACATTGTTGGAATTACAGAAAAGCTTATAGCACCTTCAATGTTATTTGGCCTTTCCACTTTCCAAAGTGCTCCTACAAAAATAAAAACTATGGAGTCTGCCTTATCAAGCTGTAAAAGCAGAGATTGGAGAGATTGCTTCTCAGAATCAAAGAAATCAGAGCTATTCTTATCCCAGCTGCAGCCCAATATTCCGCATTCTCTGTTAGGATTCCAAGGGTACATCAGTCTTCATGGAACTATGCTGGGGACATACTAAACTACTACTACTCATTGTCAGATATAAAATTAAAATTCTTGCGCCGTTTTATGCACAATTATAAGAAATTAAAAAGCTATTCCAGATCTTCTGAATAATTATTGTTGTATCCTTCTATTGAAATATTATGTAACTACTGATCATATTTTTTAATGAATTTTTTAGCTATTTTGTGGCTCTGTTTTGTTTAATTATTAATTGTCCAATTTTATAGAAGGAACGTTTTGTTGAAAATGGATTGATTACTAACGTTTGACTTTGGTTTAGGGAATTAATTTTAAACTAAAATGTTTATTTATATATATTTTTTTTATATGTAACTTCTCTGAATTATTAAAGTCTTTAAAAAATACATATTTTTAAGTACTTCATATCAAAATAAATAAACAAAACTAAAACAATATTTTAATATAAAATTCAGAAACAATTAGATCTTTTTTTTTAACATTTGGGCTATAATAAATAGTTCAAAGTATATTTTGAATCTGTTACATACTAAATAAATAATCTGCCTAGACGCAATTTGGCTTTAATAGTGACTATGAGTCAATTTCTTATGATTTTTGTAGGATTACTAATCTTCTGTAATTATTGGAGCCCCAAATAAAGAGTGTTCATGTAAATCCGGACCATCTTTAACCTCATTTTGAACAATAAGGAAAGGATTTAACTCTGTTATTTTAATTTTAAAGTGAGATGTTGAGTGTTAGCTTTAAGTTAGTTGCGTAAATTTTAATTTAAAACAAGAAAAAACGATGAACGAGACCAGGAGTAATACCATCATCGAACTGGCTTGTGCAGGACACAGTCCAGCCTACATCGAGAAGATACTTGGTGCTCCAAAGAGCACAGTGTAAGGAGGAAAATACTGCAAGTCCCGAAGTAATAAAAAACGCACTCTCAGATTCCTTGTAGGGCTGAAAAGGTCCGTGAAGGCATCCCTTGGGATTTTCATTTTTTAAACAATTTAGAACGAAGATTGATGAGAATTTTTATTTCAGTGGGAGATTTTAAGACCTCAACAACCTGTTAAATAAAAAACGGAAGATCACTCGCAACAATGTTTTTTTTTTTTCTAATTTAAACATAGATTCTCCTTACAAATATTTCAACTTTGTTTATATTACAACACAAAGAATTGGCATTTGTTTGTGGCTGAGTTCTGATAATTTATTTATGATTGCTGTTGAGTAGAAAAAATAACTTTATTTATTATTGCAATACTTGATTTAATTAAAATTGGCATCTCAAGAAATTTAAATTAATATCTTGGAGTACCTTGGGCACAAATTTTTTGAGATCCACTGTCTTATGGACATGTATTTACGAGGTATTTAAGTCTAATAATTAGCTTGAGCTTGAAAAAGGTTTCCCAAGTTTTTGAAATTATGCTTGCGTGAGATTCTGAGATCTTATGTCAATTTACTACATAAAAAAATATACGAAAATCGTATTTCAGTTCCAAATATTCGTTTACAAAAATTAAAAATTTATCTTCCAACGGTATCTCCAGAGAGGAAAGATCTGAGGGAACATATATCTGAGCTATATGAGAGGCAAATTTGTCAACCGAAACAACAGAAAGTCACAGATTCAGCATGGAAGAAAAGATTCTAGCTTATGTTGAGACAGTCTATTCTTGTAATGTTTAAAATTATTCTTTATCTTTTAAATTTTTGGATGTTATTTCATAAGAGGTAGAAACAGAAAAAGTAATATAAATTTATATAAATGAGTGGTAATTCGAGCCATTTTATGCCCTGCCGGCCATTCACCCAATGGGTGAGTAATTTTTTACAAGAAGTTTTTTTTTAATAAAATTTGAAAAATAAAAATTCATTTGAATAAATTATATGCATATCCATAGTTATATATATTATCAATAACAAAACATGGTTAATTATAATACACTAAAATTAACTAAAGAAAATTTACAATAATATTTATGAATTTTAATTTATGAATAATTATGTACAAAATTATTACATAATTCTCAAATAATTGAGGATTATTTTTTGATCTTTTTATTTTTTTATTTACGAATGAATCTTTTTTTTCTTTTGATTAAATTAGAAAGTAATTTTTTTTTCAAATATCATTGAGTGGCCTTTCATATGTAGCATGGAGCTGTATCATGAGTCCATACACAATTCTTAACCACATAGGAGCTGTTCAGAATAGGAAACATTTTTCGTGCCAAAATACTTTTGTATTCAATTATCCACTTTGATATTGACATTAGACTGTTTTCTATTAATTATAATTGGCAAATCCTTTCAACATCATGACTGATAAAGAATACTTTTACCCTCCCATATATCTAACATATGTGGCCAAATTACAGGTGATTTATCTTGTGCTACTGGAGTTGACCACACAGTCGAAAGGAAATATTTTATATGTGAAATGAATAGTACATAATTTGAGCGTACAAAATCTATCAATTGTTAATACAAAAAGTTTCTGAGAATAATTTATGCACTTGTAACTGAAGGAACGGGAATACAAACAACTTCTTCCTGCAACAGTACTCTTTTCGCACATGACATTGGTCATTCACAAGACTAAATACTGAGCTAGCATGGCCAGTGGCTATGCTCTACCCAACATAATAATTTAGACTTTAATAATGTATTAATTATTACTTCTTAAAATAAAAAAGAAAATACTTAAATTTCACACTCAAGCACAATTTTCTTAGAAATGAGAAATCCTAGTAAGTACTAATATGTTTTGTACCATTTATTATGTATATATGATTACATAATAGATCATTCCAATATTCTGCATTATATTTATGAAAGACTATATCTAATTACTTTATTAAATTGGAAGTAGTAGATTATATTTAGTGAATACGAGCATTTACATAAAAAAGTTATTGACTATTATTACCCACTAGTAGAGATAGGTCGCGTCTTGGACCTGAATCCAAAGTACCCGGATACGATATAAGTAATTTTGTATTGTCAAAAAAGATCTGAGATTCGAACTGGATTCGGGTAATCGAAATTTTGCAGGTCTAAAAAAGATCCGAGGGGATTTCCGGATCTTAAAAAGTGTATTCAAGTAGTGTTTTGTCGGTTCTTCTTTATTCGGTACAGTCTAATCTTAGGAACGTCAGTCTTTAGGATCAGTCCCTAACTGTAGAGCCTTGGAATTTTTCATACAAATACCGATGGTTTATTGAGCCAAATAAGATGAAATATGTATTAAGATTATTGCACATATCTTGCAAAAAATATTATTTTTTTCATTATAATACAATATAATATGAGCATTTAATTAAGTATTGTTAATTAGTTAAATAATATATTCTACATATTTTAAAATAATTAAAATGAGGGGAAAAATCCTTATTGACGTCACGAGGGATCGATTTTACCTTCTTTAAGGACCAAAAAGTGAGGAGACTGGACTGGACACCAGTCCTTGATCCTAAATAAGGACTATTGTTCAATGATTGTTTATAATTGCTCCCAGTGTAAAAGGAGCTAATTATAATTCCCACAATCAACGTTCAGAACAATGATTAGGAGAAAAGAAGCAAAAACATCGACAACTGACGACAATATACCGGGTGTAGAAAAAGTACTGAGACCTCCCTCTAAGTAGTCATTAAAATACTCATTAATTGATCAGGATAATGTTGTACATAGACAATTTTATTTTATAATATTTATTACTATAATAATACACATTATTTATTAATCTGGCTACCATCAGCCTCAATGACAGCCTCCAACCGTCTACGGAATCCCTTGTACTCATAGGTAATACAATCTTTTTTTTTATGATCATCCAGTGCTGGTTAACGGAGGTCTTCAGGACATCAATATTCTGGTGTCGAACTTTGCAAGCCTTCTTATCAATTTGCCACCAAATGGAGTAATCCAGTGAATTCAGGTCTGGGCTCTGAGGGGACCAAAGGTTCTTGGACAAGATGTTCTTGTTACTACTATCCACTCTTGTACAATATTAGCAGTATGAGCCGGATCCCCGTCCTGATGGAATTTGTACTTGGCCTTGTTGAACTCCTTCATTTTATTGGTGATCTATGGGTCCACATTTTCCTTCAATACCATGAATTAGCCGGCCAGGGGTAACCGGTATCCAAAAAGAAACCAAATTGAAGGCATCGTTTCTCCAATTGATGCCACAACCTCCATCATCATCACTGAGGCCGATGTTTGGTCTTGCTAACTGTCCTGATGCTATTGTCAGCCTTGCCAAAGCATACCACCATATCCATTTGCTTGTTGTAGACGGGATCAATGTAAAGGTCTTTTCATCAGAGCAAAAAAATACCCGGTTGCTGCTGTGCTTCAGATCATTCAAGAGTTGTTGACATCCCTAAAGACAGAGTTATTTTTGACATTGTGACAGGAGTGGCCTCTCAATTCTTCTACGCGACCTTCCTCCGGCCTTTTGGATGGCCTCCCCCCACAGTAGGCAGATGCACCTTCTTCTTCTTGGCGTACTCTGACATCTTCATCGTTGGGTTGATCTTAAAGGCCTCAATGACGTCTTCCGACTTCACTTTGGGGGGGTCTTCCACTCTTGGGTTTCTACTTAAGGTTGTCCCAATCAGCCAAACGATTTCTGACCGGACAGACTGTGGCCTCAAACCAAGCCCCCTTAAAATTTAATCCTGTGGATGGCCCTTATAGCAAAATCGTATTTTTTTAGCTATTACTTAAAATACATGGGTCTTTTATGTAACTACTACAGCTGAAATGACGTCATTTTAGCTGTTAAAGTAGGAGATGTATGACTTTAACGTACACATAATACTCGAGTATTATTATAGTTCTACTTTAATTATTCATTTTTATTTTTTTTTCGTGTTTGTTTATAAATAAATTACTTTTCGACAGAGTAATATTTAATAAATAACTTATTACTCAACATTGCTAGTGACAAAAGTTACAATAACAAAATTTAACCTACTAATAGTACACTTTATTGTACATTTACATTATAGAAAGTTATTAATAAAAATGCCCATTAAATCTAAAAGTATGTAATTTTAGAGAAGAAGGCCTCAAATGTAATAAATAACCCATTTGTAATATATCACTTACAACATGTTTTATGGTTAAAATATTTCACATACGAAAACAAAAAGACCAAATACAAAATAATTCAAGATCCTTTTGTAAATTACAACCTAATGTTCCCTACTCACAACAAGTTTTATATAGGAATATCCTTGATATATTATCCTTTTATAAACAAAGGCTGATCAAAAATAAACCGTTATTTACTCATTTCGAATTCAATTCTCATTTTTTATTATTATTATGTTAGTTGACATGTCCACAACGTTTTGATTTTTTTTGAGAGATAAAAAAGTTGACGTCTTTTAGTGTGCTCCACAATTTTGTACTCTTGAAATAAAAAAAATAATCCTCTAAAAATTTTTGAAAAATTTTAGAGGATTCTTTGTTTTTTAAATATATCATTTTCTCAAAAGTAAATATTATACACAGATAAACAATTCAAATTGATTTTGGATTTTTTTAGATAGAAACTTGTAGAATATAAATAAAGACGTTTAAGATATTTTTTTCTAAAAAAAATAATAAACAATGCCAAGTGGCATGTGTACTAACATATTAAAAAATATACATATATAAAAAGTGAATTTGGAATTAATAAATAACGTTTTATTCTCTATCAGAGTAGTATGCAGATATGATTCAAAGTACCCCCAACCAACGTGAGCATATTCTGAGCACTCTAGAAAAACTAACTTCAAATTTGCCGCCAAATCCTCCCTTCCCCCCACATTATTTTCATAATAATAGATGTTTTCTTCACAATAATGATAATACTTTAAGGGAAAAACACTGTTGCCAACAATAAAAAAAATTGCACTCTATAAATACATAGTATTTACAACCCTACTAATAAAACATCTTGATTATAAATATCAACATTTCCTCTAAAAAGAAAAAAAATAAGCTACTCTTCATTGAAGGGGGAAGAATGGCTCACAACGTAACAAGAGTAAATTTGAGTTTAACTGATCAATAATCCGCATATTAACAAGGGTAAAATTTGAACATACAAATAAACGGCTGAAAAAAATGTTTATATTGGAGTTGTTGATTTTTGATAAATAATATTTTGAATAAAATATTATTCAAAATATTAAACAACTAAAAATTCTTAGTTTTTATAATAATAGTACATAGTTTAAAAATCATTTAAAAGAATAAATTTTCAATTTGATGTATTGTACTGGGCAACACAGGCAGATTTTGACAAAACACACAACCACTCATAGTCTATGACGTCACTACTGCAAGACTTTTCAATTTAATGTATCGCACCGACTGTTGGGCATGAAAAACAGATTTTGACAAAACACGCAACCAATCATTTTGTAATGAGTACTTAACAATTTAGAATATTTTTCAAGGTCCAATATGAGTCATATGGAACTGACGACTTATGATATTTTTTAATATCTATAACAGTATATCCCTTTAAAAATTAATTTAATTTGAAATAATATAATATATGTGTGGAAATAACAAAAAAGCAAGCCTGGATACTTTTTCTCAATATTGCGACAGTATGATAAACGTATCCCTTGATATTAGTACTATAATTTATGTTAATTCAAAAAAGTAATAAAGTCCTTAGAAGCCGGGTTATTTAAGGTTAACTGAACCTGATAAAAATCGGTTATTTATAAATTTAAAAAATACTAAGACGTCCTAATGTGAAGATTATTATTAGGAAGAGTGTATTAGTAGTCACGCTGTGAGAATAACGAAAAGAAGAAAAGGATTAGCTGGTTAAGAACATCCCTCATCACCTCAAATTGATTATATTGATCATATCAAAATTCGATTTAAAGTTCAAATATAGCAAAATCAAATTGACTGAATTTGTATATAAAACGTTCATGTAAAAATTTTAACAAATTTCATTCATATTAATAACTTGTTTGTAGGGTTTTCATTGGTTTAATATAGTATTTAACTCTTTAAAAAATCTTGTTCGGTTTTTCATTGAAGAAAAAAACTTATATTGCGTTCTTCTCTGTTCCGTCTAAACAATTCCAACCTTCTTTTATGTTTCTAAGCGTTCCGTTATTTTAGCCTTCCTTTCAATTTTTATTTTTTCGTTGAGCGTTCATCATTCCCTCTATATATATAGGTAGAATACCTATGTCTGTTGTGATTCATATTGATCTCTTCTTAATCCCATATGTAAATATAGATGCATTAAGTCATAATTAATTGTTAAAATCTATTATATATAACTTATGACTCACTCTTAATAATACTTAGTCATTGTAATAAAATTGACTATTTTTAGCTTATCAACCCAAATGGAAGCTAGAACAATTTTTCTCAAAATTGAACATGAAATACATTTTTCAACAAATTATTGTTCTTTTCAATGAACAGATGATTTTGATTAATTCTTTGGAGGCACTACAAATTGTACTTAAAGTGACCAAAATTCACAGCCACATTTATAGAATAAGGAAATTAATAAATTATATTTTCAAGACAATATTGGAGCCAAATTAAGTCAAATATTCATTGTAATAAAATTGCCTATCTGTAGCACGTCAGTCTAAAAGGAACATCAAATAAGTTTTATCAAAATTCAAGACAGAATACATTTCCAAAAAATTATAGTTCATTTCAATGAACAAATGAGTCTGATTAATCCTTTGGAGGCTCCGCAAATTGTACTAAAAGTTGCCAAAATTCCCCGCCACATTTATAAATTTAGGAAATTAATTAATTATATTTCTGAGACAATATTGTTGGCAATTTAAGTCAAATATATAAACGAAAGTTTTAAACTACAGTTAACACTATCTGGTATCTTAATTCATCCCACAGAACGTCAAAATAGAGGAACGCTTACGAGTCTGGATTAAAGATACTTATATTGGTACAGATATAGTTATGTAGATATATTATAAATTATCTCTAAGAATCCTTCAAAGCTCATGTGGTTATAAGTTTATTGTTTATATGATCAATCATTCTGAGTGAACTGATTGATTATATGTTATATTTAACTAATATTTAAAAACTAATAATAAGTCAATCAAGAATCGTGTTATTGAAAAATTACTAGGATTTTTTCGTATGAAGCTATTTGTGTAATATAGTTTCATTATTAAGTAAGAACAAAAAGTCATTAATAGATATACTAAATAGTCATAAAAATTATGAAAGATACATAATTCAGTATTAGTCATTTTAATAGTTCAATTAAGCAATTTTATTAGGTCATATATTAAAGTGTAATTATAATTGCAAAATAAATTAATGTTTCAAAGTATCAATTCTTCATTGACATATATAATAACAAAAAATCTTCAGCATATAAATAATAATTAATCTTTATTTATTATTGTCTATGACAGGGGTTCTCAAACTTTTTATGATTTTATACCACTAAAGAAATGAACAAGATATAATAGTTTTATGACCAAATTGAATAGGCCATAGTGTGGAGGCTCAACCAATTTTTAGAGTTGTAAATTGTAAGCATTTTGAGCGTGAAAGTATTTTATTGGTTGTCAATCTGAACATTGTTTTATTTTTTCAAAGATGTTCACATTATTATTTCGTTCTTTATGAGAAAACCTCTAAATTTAGATTAAATTTATGTGTCAGTGTGCATATGAACAGAGATAAAAATCCTGTGTACTTTTTTGTTCGCCCGTTTTTTGTTTTTTTTTGCATTTTTAATCCGAAGAATGCATTTTATTTCAGTTAGCTGTTGTCATTATTGTGTATCTCCTAAGTAGTTTACTTCCTTTTCTAGTACATTCACTTATATTCAAAACCTGATTGAAGATTCGTGTGCGACCATGTATATGGAAAGTAACGTTGATGATTTGTGGCAGAGTTCTAACTGAGAGTCCTTGTTGGGCTCTGAGTAAAATTGAGGGTTGACACAGGAGTCATTCTTGCCCATGTTCTTATTTAATCCCTTCTCTCTCTCCTTCCTCGTCACAGATGATTGTAGCTGATCTAATGAAACTTAGCTAAGCGGCTCTTTTCCAAAACACTCTTCAAATTGTCAGGGTTAATATGTTGATTTTCGGTGTTTTTTAACATACCCAAAATATTCGCAAGTTTCAACAATACTTATGCAAGATTTATGTTGATCGTTGTGGAGTTACAGATCTAAGTCCTTGTCGGACTCATAGAAGAATTGAGGATCAACATCGGAGTATTCCAAAAAACACATGTACGGTCTAGATATAGATTGGGATTTTGTTTATTTTCTTCATTTTACAGCTGCTTGTAGTGTATATAATGAAACAGTCAAGGCAGCAAAGTTGTTTACCTTTTAAACACTATACAAACTGTCAGGGTTCCCATGTTGATTTTCTGTTACTTTTCTTACTTAAAATTCTTTTATTTACAACTTTGCTTAATTATGACGTTCCTCCACATACCACCATATATCATAATATATGTGTATCATAGTTGGATAACCACTGGTCCTTGCAACATATTAGAACCAATATATAAAAGAAAATAATTAATTATAAATTACTATAAATATGTATCAATACCATGTACAATATACTAAACTTACTAATTTGATTAATGATATCTTGCATAGCCCGTCAAAACCATTACTTTTTGAGTATGTGTATATTCATGTTAAAAAAACTATTTATGCAAGCAGGTAACTATCTCATTGCCTATTCATTTTATTTTTGTTTATCTTCATTGATGTCTAATTTATTTGAAAAGGGGTTTCTGACTACGTCTTAAAAGCCATTTATCGAAAGAAGAAATATTGCACAACATCAGTTTATTCTTAAAAAGGATTACTTAGTTTTAAAAGCTCTTCTTGAATTTTTTATCTGATTGAAAATGGTAAATAACATTTTCTCATTATATTCATAAATATAAAGACAGGCTAGAAAATGAATGAATACGAAGGTATATAAATAAATTAGACATTCCCGTATTCGTTATTTTGATCAAAAGGTAATAAGGTAACTTAAAAAAGTATTTCTTAATATATTATGTAGAGGGTAGATATATGTATGTAGTATCAATCGCCAATATGCAAATAGGATATTGTTTAATGGTAATATTAGCATAATTAAGAATATAATGAATACTTATAACAATGTATTCGTATAAAACCAATATTTTTGTTGGGTATTAAAAGCAAATTTTGCAATGAAAGTATCATAATCATTAAATCAATAATTTGTTTAAGTGGGGCATTCTGACAATCATCAATAAGATCCCATATATATCACTTATTTGAAAAGTTAATGATTCCCCAAAGATGATGAATCTGATCAACTCGGAATTGGAGCGAGTCTATATATTATTGTTTATTGAATTTAAAATCCGTAGATGAATTAATCTTGAATGAGATAATGAAGGATGCTTCTTCCCACGATGGAGTTGAAATATGAATATTACATGATACATATTTAATGAGAAATTATTTAATATTATATTTTTTAAGTATATCCACTAGAACATGAGCAAACCCAAATATATATATTTTATCTGCAAGGTGTCGTGATCAAAGAATATACAGGGTAGGACAGCAAAACGTGGACTGTTGATAATGTTTATTTTTTCATTACTTTGTAAAAAGTTTTAGTGATTAATTCCGCCACCCTTTTTACATAAACAAACTGTACTAATCATTTAGTCATTTCATCATCATGAGCGAGCAACAAGCAAAAGGGCAGGGCATCTCAGATCTCCAAGATTTTGGAAATGATGTGATGGAGATTACAGACATTGTTAAGTGTTTTACAAACTTGGTTGTTAAGTTGGTCCAGATGAAAAAAAAAATGGAGAAAGATCTCCCCCAGGATGTCAGGAAGGGGAGGGGTTAATTCAAAAAGGGATACGAAGTTCTTGTTAAGTTTGGAGAAGAATATAAAGGAAGATTCCATTAAGACGATGAATCGCCTATCCAACTACTTCTTTGTGGCTCTTAGGCCTATCAGGAGAGCTATAAAACAAACTTGGGATTAGTTTTTTTCACAAGGACACCTTCTGACAGAGGGAGAAAAGCCAGTAGGCTCGAGAGGTGCAAGAAAATCCTCATAGGGATCAAGGCAAAATGGGTCAATTGTGAAAATTTTATCGGACAAGAAGATTTTCACAGTTGATCAATTCCACAACTGCCATAAAGACTGCTGATTTGCAGAAACAAAAGAAAAGATCTTAGGAGTTTACCATACCAAATACCCGGCCCAAAAAAATATAATAATAATTTTCTGTCAATAGCTATGAATTTTTTGAAAAAAAAATTCAAAAAAATTTAACATTTGGATTTTTTGCCTTAATTGAAGGAATCTTTTTGCCGTCGGAGACCACGATGCAGAGACCATGATCTGAGCTGGATATTTGGTCCTGAAGGTTCCCTTGACCTGAGGTCTTGATTTAGCCAAAAAGCGATCATTTCTCTTGTTCAGAACAGCGTCCACTGTGAGATCTTCATGTAAGAGATGGACTTGTACGCGGAGGAGATTGCACAGCCTTTTCCAGTTTACTTGTTGCTCGGACATTTTAAATGGCACCAAGTAAAAAATTGTCAGCCTTCTAGTACTGAGGCTAGACGGCATCGGAGTGGATTCATATTTTTGAGTCCTCATCCTGTACATATATCATCAGAATTAATAAAAAAAATTGTTGAAGCATTGAAATCATCAATATGACATTGGCTTTGATTAAAATAGTCAATTAATGTTTGTTCCTGGAGTTTGTTACTGATTGAATTTCCCTCGAGACATACATATAACAATATCTTTTTTACGCAGAGTTTATGTTTTTGTGGTGTAGAGGTAGCAAAATTTCATATACATTCATGTTGAGTGTTTTCCTAGGTAACAAACTATAATTTTTGTCAGTTATAAAAAAGGAGAGATTTATTAGACTTTCAAAGAAAGAGTTAATTTATTGTCCTTTTTAAAAATTACAATACGTTTTCTTCGATGAAAAAACCAAAAAAAAAGATACAGAATTTATTTATTATAAAATTGTTTATTTGAATTTTTTTGTCAAAAAAAATCGAAAATCCTAGCCCCCCGCTTCATCAATGTAATCCTGTGGACACTCCTGATTGTAAAACTTACTTTATGTTTAACTATTATTTAAAACATTAAAGAATCGGCATTTGATTTTTTTTCCCATTGGTTTCATTCCTTTTATTTGAAGTCCCATTTTGACATCCTCATATACGGCAGTAGTTCATACCACTTTCTATAATCTTAATGAACCAAAGGGCTTTTATTCTTATAAAATTTGGTTATTTGAGCTCCAATGATCACATAAAAACTCTTTATAGATCGTATAAAAACAAAGGTCATTCAAAATTTTGTTGCTATTTTAAGTAATTATTAATGGTAAATAATGGTTCCATCATGAATGCTCACCCATTCTTGTTAAGTTTTGGCATAAAAGAGTAAAAATATATTTAATATGTTATACTTTCAAATCTCAACTCTCGTATTTTTATGTACGTTCAAGTAAAGTAATTAATTAAAAAAAAATTTATATATTATTATGAGGATTACTTTTGTAATTAAGATATACAAAGTTTTTTCTTGCAGAATTTCAATTTTTATTATTAATATTTCCCTTCTGAAACAATTATAGGTATATAGCACAGTGGTTACCAACTTTTTATTCCTCGTCCATCATTACAATATTTTAAATTACATGTTCCCTTGTAAGACTTACAATAATCTTGCACAACATTTACGGAAACATATTTAGAGTAGGGCTTTACATTAACACTATTCTGACCCTAAGTTTTGAAACAAGCAGCAAAACGAGGACGTACGTGATCAATATCTGAAAAATGTATTTGGCCACAAAATCTTTTTTTCTTCGCTGTTTAGTTATTATTTGGAGATATAATTAGGAGTTTTGATGTTATTTAAAATATTTTAATTTTTAAAAGATACTCATTCGAAGTTTGGAAGACGGACATAGCTTAACTAGAATTTTTTTTTATTACATGAAGTTTTGTTAACCCAATAATTTGTTTATTCTAGTTCAAAGATTATACTGTTTATTCTACGTTATTTTTTCATATATAGTTGTTAATGTAAAAATATATATTTTATATTAAAATATGGAGTCCAAATCAAGTCTCGAGTCCAAAACGAAGAAAATAAACACATGTACCATTCCGTATCAAACAAAGACATAGGCAGGAATTATTCTACTTTCAATCCTCGATTCTATTCTTAAAGTCCCCCAGGGACTTACACGTATACCCCCCCCGGACGCCTCTGGAGAAATCAAGTATGTTTCTTGTTTTTGTGAAAATTTAGATGATTACGAGGATAATTTTTGTATCCGAGAGGGTCTGAGGATACCCTAAGTTACTCAATATTTTTATAACTCTACGTAAACACAATGAATTCACCTTTTGAGTTGAATATGTTCTAAATGAATTCTGCGATAGAAAAAATAAATTGTGTTCACCATTGAGGAAAATGATAAGTAAAATCATTTAAATTTGTAATATACCAAAAGAGGTAGCTGATGAAAAAAAGGTCTTTAAATGAACAGTAATCTCGTTCTACGAAATTTAGATCCCTGGAGAAGTGAAACTGGTTGAAATCCTGATGAGCCTAAAAATCACACCTGAAAAAATGGCATAAAAATATGGTCATTCTGTTGCATGACAAAAGGTTTCTATAATCTATAGTGCTCCTTGTTGAATTTTCAAATTAGTAAGAAATTATTCATAGTAATCACTAATATCTTATAGAAACATGTACTTTTTTTTCTTCTAAATACACTTGCTGGGATTTCGATCCTCTTTACATCTCTACACAATCCTATCATAGTCAGGTAAAATTGATCTATGGATATATTATTAAAATGTAGATCTTTCAACATGTGAGAGAAAAATGAACTTTAAATAATATCAAACTTTTGCAAAAAGCAACTAAAAATGCAAATTGATTAAAAAAACAGATATTTTTACGGAGGTAAAATTTGCATAAATGAAATAAGTAGGAATGTACCGATACCAATATTTCAATCGATTCTGATACCATCTTTATCTATGATTCGGATTCTTTACTAATTTTATGTATCAAGGAATTACATTAAAAAAATAAAAAAATGATTTACTTTTTTTTTTTGGCTTAACTTTTTATTAATTAGGGCTTGACAAGAAAATACATCAATCATAGTTATGATGATAGTTTGTTTCAAATAATTGGAAATTAAAATTATTTAAAATTTTTATTCATTTTTGTACATAGGAGTCAATTATTACTAATTGGTTCATATATATTGCCTGCACTACTGAATAGACTTTCATTTTTAATGGATGGACGTGAATTTTTGGTATGGATGTCTTTTATTATTGCACTCATTATATGTAAAAATCAAAGAAAAATAACTTTATCCGGGGCCATATAGGTTAGTATAAATTATGATCTTTACTTCTTTTTATAGGTTAACCATAACAAATTTTATTAAACTTAAAAATATATTTAACTAAGTAAGCACAGTTATTGGTGGAGTCGATATTATTGAGCCGATAACCGATTTCGATACTTCAAAATGGGCCGATTTTTGCCGATTTCGATACATCGGTATATCCCTAGAAATAACCCGTCTTATGAAAATTAACTAAAATGAAAGATAAATTCAATGGCTATCATAAAATTTTTGACAATTAATTAAAATTTTTTATTTATAAAATTAGGTAGGAAGTCAGTTTTATCAGTTTTCACAACATTTGTACAAAAAAAAGTTAAAGCCACTTACCTATGAGCTGTAAATGGATAACAGACAGTAATGAATCTTTCTATAGTTATTGCTACTGTACAATAAACAGAGCCCATGAGACTAATGTGGGCTAACGGAAGAGTCCATGGAAGAAGATGTAAACGATATGAGTTTTTGTATGTTGTACTAAATTTGGGTATACAGTATATTAACATTGAACAAGTGACATAGGCCTGAAAAGATAGATAGAGAAAAACGATTATTGATTTATTCAGAAATGCATTGAAGGAAATCTTGGTGAATTAATAACACAAATTTAATTTTTTTTGTCTTTGGATTGATTTTACCACGAAAAACAATAAAATTATATTAATAGCCCAAAAATTTCTGTTTTTATGGTCTACAGAGAGCAATATTTTATGTAGTATTAATAAGCGCTTTTATAGCTTAAAAAATAAAGGGTGGACAAGGTAAATCCGGAATAATTTTAACGCATAATTATGAGTTTCTATAAGAGATAAAAAGATTATTTCTTATTCTTTTGAAAGCTACATTGAATGTAAAATAATTATTCATAAAGAAACGATCTGTAAACGGGGCCTGAATACCTGTTATGCCCTTGCTATCTCGTGCAGATCAAGGTCCTACATTTTCTTGCCGATGGAGGGCTTCAAGGCCGTAACTAAGTCATTATTATTCTTGCCACGATCCTCTCTACCTTAACCCACAGATAAAAATAATAGGGATTGAGATCTGGGCTGAATATTGTAAAGTCAATCCCTTTTAGTGACCAGTGGGAAAGGACCTCTTTGATTGCTAGCAGTTCTTTATCAAATGTCGAGTACTTTTGTTGCACAGGAATAAATGATTTGGATCAAAAATCCAATCGTATCCAAGCACTTCCTGTCCATTGCTCTAAAGAAGGTCCCATCCCAATACATGATGCCTCTGTTGTCAGTGCCAAAGGGGAGCTGTCCTCTCCAAAGGCAAGAGAGTCCGTTAGAAAGAGTCTTTTTAATTTTTTGAAAGGCTTCTTGCTGTTTTTCCTCCTTTCCAAACTTGGCATACTTTTACAATAGCGATGCATTGTTCTTAATTGTAGTTAGAGGGGCTCTGGATGAACCTTGCATAATATTGAACCATCCCCAAAAAGAATTGAAGTTCTTTACGAGACTTGGTAGTAGCTAAGACTTGAACAACCTCCACTCTACTTGCAAGAAGTTTAATTCCCTCTGATGAGACGTGGTAGACCACAGAGAAAATTAAGGCTCTTTCAAGTAGACTCGAGGCTATTCGAGTCTTAGCTCCTTCCAAATCTCGTACTGCCTTTTTACATTTGTCTCCCCAGAGAAGGAGACCTGCTTCTCGGAGCTTCGACAACAATTTAAAAGTAGCCCTCGATGTTCTTCTCTGGACTAGAACGCAATGAGGATATCTTCCAAATAAATAAAAACTTCTCGCACATTTTTCAATAAGGAATCCATGAACCTTTGGGATGACTGTGCTGCATTTTTGATCCCAAAAGGCATGCGAATATACTTGAAGGGCCAACTGGACTAATGATTGCTGTCTTGTGAGCGTCTTGATCCTCTAGAGAGATCTGATGGTATGCCTTGGTTAAATCCAGCTTACTGAACACTTTGGATCCCCCAAGTCCTTGAGAAAAGTCCCTCATGTTGGGAAGGGGATAGCGATCTAGTTCAGACAAGCAATTCGATATCCAGGGATAATATCCCCAAAGGAGCAACTCTTTCTCCTTCAAAGGCGACCAAGGACGGTAGCTTAATATTCTTAAAACCCTTAAGTGCAAATTTTTGGTAAAATAGAGACCTGAGCTCCAAAATCGATAAGGAACTTAATTTTGTTTTTAGTGTGGCTTGCATAAATTAGATCCTTGTCTGGGTTTACTACCTCACCCCCCAAGAGCTGAGGACTACTTAGTTCTTAATGATGAAAAAAAAAGAAGGAACATGATGGTCTGGAGTACGTCTTTCCCTCAGTGCCATAAGTCCTGTGTTTAAAGCAAATTGAAGCTTGCTACTTCTTTTCTTTCTAATTCAAAATCTCATTTCCTTCTCACCATTAAGACTTCAAATATTTCACCCGGGCTCGAGTAAGGAGAATCAAAAGATGATATCTGAGCTGTAGCAGATTCCTTTAAGTCATCACATACCTTCACAAATTTCTCAGACTTCATGTTTGCCTGGGCATGAGCCATGGTTCTATATGAGTACGGGACGGATAGTATATCAAATCTCCCTGCATAAAGAATCCCTCAAGTCGCGTACGATTTCGGGTCAAGGAGTCAGCGAACCTTTGCCATTACCTTACTCGGGGAAAGATATGTCCTTTGGACACTCTGAATCTGGAGAGAAGGATCGTACTTTTATTGAATATGTCCTTGATCTCTTCTGGTAGAAAGTTTCTGAGCTTATTGTTGGGTAACATTGCTACAATTATATTTCCTTTATCTTCGCCCTCTACAATCCTGTATGTCCTGAAGATTGAATTCACTGTAGGAATCCAGATTTAAACGTCATCATCATCGAACTTAAGAAGGCATACCTCGTTAATTTGAGATCGTACAGATGCCGTTACATATAGGACAGGCCACGTTGGAGTATTTGCCTCCTTCACAGTAGAGAGCTCTGAAGGAAATTCCTTCGACCTATTGATTGACATTGTGCTGAAATGTTGGGGGGTCACCAATGAAGAAGTCTTAAACAAGTCAGTTATTTTACTTCAACTAAGCTCTTAATCCAATATTACTGAGCAATATTAGCACTATCAACTAAAATACTATTATATATTTTAATATCATAAAATATATAGGTATACAGGGTATGTAGAAAAAGCTTTACTGTTCAGTTATTAATTTTGTACGTTTTAAGGATGTTATACACTTCTAATCCAAAGACATCATTGGAATTCTTAGTTTTTAAGCTTTTAAAAGAGGTGTGACACGTCACATTTTCTCTAAATATGTCGGAGCAACAATACCAAAGGCAATCAATTGTTAAATAAATCTACGCTAATAGTTTACCTCTATTTGTATTGGTACTACTACAGTGCTATTTTATTATCATTTACCTGCAGAAATATAGTTGATTTCACAAAGACCAAGGAAGAAGCAACAACATCATGGATTGATTTCTAAAAAGAAAATTCCAACAAGAACTGGGATTGATTGACTGTGAAATGTAGCCTTTGTACATCGGCTCTGTGTCTGCACCAAAGGGTTAGTGTGGCTAAAAAAAGAGGGCATAAAATGACTATTACTTCAAATTTGGCTTCATCAGTATTGGACATGCAGTTTGCCCCCTCTCTTTATGTGAGAGATATGTGGGATAAAATGGTCAAACTAAGGGGTGGTTTCGAACAATTTTTTTTTATTGTCAGTTCGAATTCGGCTCTGCTCATGATAATCATTTAGGTTATCTAATGTCATTTTTAATTATGTTTCATACTAGGGTGATAAACACTGATTGCATCATTATGAGCGTCATTAGCAAAAAAAATAATTATAAAAAGAATTCAGGACGTATATAATTTTTTAAACTTGTTTGAATATTGAGGTGTTTGAACACACCATCTGCACTAATGGCCGAGTTAAGGTACGGTATTACATGCCAAGAAGATAGATACAGGGTGCTTTGTAACAGCCCCACTGGTTTAATACTAGATACGGCAAGCAGGCTAGCATGACTGTCGAACTCTACTTATTGCAAATAAGTAGTAATTATTTTTTGTAAAAAGAGCAGCTATGTTATGAAACTAACACCTGAGAACTAAAAATAAAAAAGGGAATAGACTTTGCTTATTTTCATGTCACTGAAAAGATTCGTTCACTGAATCTGTTCCAAATTCCTTCCTGGCTTGAATAAAAATACAATTTTTAAGAATTATTCGGAATGGTATTTAAAAAGCCTGTATATAAAAAATGTATAAGATTAAATTGTAACGAAAAAATGATAAGCTATATTGTGTAAATTTATTTAATATACCATACTTAAAAATACTGTGGATCATAAATACTACGGTATGGTGTTCTTTAATATTAGTTTGGACCAAACTGCAATTACAAAACTAATAATGATTAATGATAAAAGTATTGAAATTTGAAGTAGTTTCATCAGTGATAAGATTAATCATTATTAGTTTTGTGATTGCAGTAAGAGGCCATTTTAATTATGAAAAAAAAAAAAAATTATGCATCAGTCTTTTAATCAGTAATCCACTGCCGTGCGTTACACAATTATATACTCCTTCGCCTCACTATATTCATCAAACTGGATAAAAATATTTATTTGAATGAGATAGAGTTTTTATGTTTGGCAAACTTACGGTAAAAACGAACGAACGCCTGATAATTTAGTCTGGTGAGTACTTTCACTAAAAAATAAGTCTTTATAAATGACATTAGTTTGCGAATGATAGATTATTAACAATTTGAAGCACACAGCGTACTGATCAGAAATTGTCACTGAGTTTGCACTTTGCAACATGGATCGTAAATTTATTGAAATTTCGTGTTATAAATCTCCTTCTTATTCTCTCGAAAATCGTTCCGTATTAGGACTATATCGACTTAATGGAGTTCGTGATTATATAGACGATGGATTGCCATATCTCAAAGAATGCGATACAAAGTATTGGAAAAGTTATGATTTTACCAAGGAACCCCTCAACTTAAATCAAGGAGGAGTTATATTAAAGAATGATAATCGGTTTGCTATAGAGGGAATTAATCCTGTTCTAGGTTTGTTGTTCAATTAATTAATGAAGTCATATTCTTAATGGTTGTAATCTTTGTAAAATGCTATTTAGAATGGCTTCATCGTCATCCTCCGTCCACGAAACCTGACTTTGTTAGTTGTCAGGGAAATTTATTGATGCTGATGTGTACTCCATTTGAGAAACGGGTTCCATGGTCCTACTCTTTTGTTAAATATGATGGTACTATCTATATTAAATCCAATGATACACCGTATTTTATACAACAGAGGGAAAACTTGCCTTTGTATCGAGTAAAATCTAAAAAATGGGCCGAAAAATTTAATGAAATTCTTTCTCTACCTCCAAACTCTGATTGCTGCAATGTTTACAATTCAAATAATAGTTGTGAAGGAGTTTTTAGTTCATCCCTTGATGGAATTAAACTACTATATGGAGCCGAAGTCAAGGCAAAAAATAATTCAATAAATGGACCTTTAAAGTGTGAAGATTTTATAGATTTCAGAATAAACCCGATCCTACAAAGTCGTCATTTACTAACTTTTTCAAATACAAAACTTATGTGGTGGTGGTGCCAGAATTACTTGACTGGTCTTCCAGAAACCCTATGTGGCTTTCGCGATTATGATGGCCTAGTAAATGAAATTAAAAGCTTCAAAACTGCTGATATTCCTAGCATGAGTGGAGTTAACTGGCGGCCCAATGATTGTCTGGGGTTCTTACGAAATCTTCTTCGTACCATTAAAGAAGAATTAATGGATAAACCCAATGTTGTTTTGAATGTATCATCGGATCCTCCTGGAACTAGAATTAAAATTGAACGATCAGAAAAGGATATATCGTTTGTTGTAGGAGACAAATATCGTGTTTAATTTGCTTGACTATTTTTAAACAGATGTTTAAGATGATATTTTAAATTTCTATTATTTGTACGTATATATTTACATAAAAATGTTCTTGGAATATATTTCGACAGATAAACAACTTCCATTTATACTTATGGCTCTTTATTAAATGATTTTTTCTAATTTTCCAAATTAAAGATTTACATATACCCAAAATATAACTGCAAGTATTAGAGATAAATTTTTAATCATGTGGAGTCTCATTGTAAGAGGATGTCCAGGACTTATTGCAATAGTTTGTACTGCCTTCCGTCCTGGTTTGGAGACTGTACATAAGTAAAGGTGGTGGAAATCAAATTCATGCTTGGAATTATTCCGCTATTTTTGAAGTGTTTCGTCCAGCCATTATTTTCGGTCAGTTCAGCGTTTCAATTGTGAGGTAGCACCAGGCTTGTACAATATACATACATACATAGACTAGCACAGGCACTAAAAGTTGGATCCTCCAAATGAAATAGCTAAACTATATAGAACGTAGAAAAGTCGTTGGAAGAAATACGGATCCACAGTAATCCATTTGGCTAAAGACGAATAAAGAAATGGTCTGAATAAACTCATGAATGAATGGCTGCTATCTTTAAAATATTTAATGTTTATTATTAAAATGTACGACGAATGTTATCATTTGAACCTTTAGTTATAGTTCTTAATACGATATTAATTTCAATTTTTGTTAATTCATGAATCATTTTCTGATGGCATCCAATTTCTAACTCAAACTTGTGTGATTCATTAATATAAATACTGTTAAAATACATCAAGAGAGTAGAAGATAATGATGTACTTCTTGACTTAATACACATAAATCCTTGGATGATCAAAGCACTATTAAAAGAGCAGTCCTTCATTTGAATGTAATATCCTGTGCTGTAGTCGAGTACATCTTTCCCGAGTTCAAGTTATCTTATAGATTTCGAGACTACCCTAAATTACCATGCCTTCGTGTCTTCCTGGTATCTTATCCGAGTTGAGTCTTATTAATAATATAGTTCTCAACTTCATAGCAGTACTTTGAGATAATTCACTAACTTTAGAGACGAAATGAAAGGAAATAGTAAAATTATCAATTTCAAATCACGAAATTGATTTAACTGTCTATTATACTGCTTTGAGACCATAATTGCTTCTATATTTTACCTAATATACTTATTAAATTGAGCTTACCCAATGCAAATGTTTTTAAGAAAAAGTCATAAAATTTATGATTTGAAATCTGTATATATTTATAGCATTATATTCGTCGCGAAACTTCTTATCAATTAGCTGTTCGAGCAACTTATACGTGGCTGATAAAAAAGATGAGAGAACTCACTCTTTTATATCACACCTTTTTATAGGTGTTCTACAAAATCAAGAAAATGAGAAAATCCCTTGTTTTCTCCTTCATTTATGCATACATCACGTCCTAATATTAATTGTATCACGCAAATTGTACTCCAAAAAGAAACAGACAAAAGGCCCGAAATCATCTGGTAGTTAGCCAAATAAGTCAATCATACCAACCGCTATTTGTATCTTATATACTCTCAGACTATCACTGTCATACTATTTCTTCACCCCATTTTTAAACTAGATTACATACTATTAAAATCTACATAGTATTGCATTTGATACTGTATATTGCTTAGTAATATTTTATTAAAAGATAATATTTATTATTAAATCCTCGTTTGTCACGGCGCTATCACGCTGACATCAAAATACTCGTATGTATTTTGATGTCAGCCGTCGATTCCTTTTTCCCCAGAGATACGTCATGGCTATTTCATAATTTATTATGTTTGATAAATGCACTAACTTATTACTTTTTGTGTTAGCGTGATAACGCCGTGACAAACGAGGATTTAATACCGGAAGGGACGCTAGGGACCTCACGTGACACCCCTGGCGTCAGTATTAAAATGGCGTCGGTCTCATTTTCAAAAGGGGGAAAAGGAAAGAAACAAAAAATGATTTTTTTGTTTTTGATTATATCAATAATATAACTGATTCATATTTAAACAGGGGTGTCTGCAGGGGGTGGTCATAAATTTGGGGGGATCTTCCCCCAAATTAAGTTATCCTTCCATTTTAGCAGAATTTGTTTCCAAAAATTAAAAATTTGCAATTTTCTTCCCAAAAAAATTCCTTTTTGTGAGTAGCTATGGATTTTGGATTTTTTTTGCCAAAAATTAAATAAGTGGAACATCATTTTTTTCTAAATTTAACTTTCTTCTGTAAATAGATTAGGGTTTTTAGATTGAAAATATAATTTTAGAAATTTTTTGAATAATTATGGATTTATTTTTTTTTTAAGAAATTTCCCCCCCCCCCTCCACCTTTCCCCAAAATATTATACTACAGACGCTCCTGTTGACTTATTTGTTCCTTTTTGTAAATTGAACACATATACCAACACACTGGGTGATTAAAAACTTGTTTTTTTCATCCAACATATGTATTGTCGGAATTAAATGTTCGTCAGGAATGCTGTGACGTCCCTAATGTCAGAACTCCGGTACGTCCATGGATACGAGTTTGCTCTGAAAAATTTTCCGACCTAACAAAGATACAAGACATTTTTTCTGAATTTTTAGCCTCCTTGTATTTCTAGACTCTTTTACCAGCAATGTTCCCATCTCCATAACCAGCTCATATAGTAATCGGCATTTTTCTCTGCAAAATAATTATGTACGAAAGGGATTATTTCCCCTTCATTAGACGAAAATCATTGGAGTCCCCTGTTTGTACTGTATTTTTGGTTCGGGTCTATAATTTTCTATTCAAGTCTCATCTAAAGTATTTAATCAGCGACAAAACTAGGATATTTTACGCCTAAACACCACCAACAGAGCAATCCTCGATTTTCACAACAACACTCACATAACAAGTGTACGTCCAAAATTCACCGTCAACAGATGTTAGATAGATGTGGCTAGCTTTTATGTACGAGTACTGCCTTGCCCTTCACCTTGAGGTCAGAAACTTTTCAAACACATCTCGTACAGTATTTCATAGACATATTTGAGTACATTATGGGTTATTATTCTACTTTGTGGGGTGAGTTAAGATATTCAAGAGTTGTAACTATAGTTTCGAGCTTTTATTTGAATTAAAAGAATTGTATTGGTCCGGATATAGTTTTAGTTGCGCCTCCATGGAGTTAATAATAATAATAATCTCTAAATAAAAATTGAAGATAACTTGTCAGAGAAAAAAAAAAATCATTCCTGAATCTTTTTTAAAATTATAGACGACATACTGAATTAGGTATTAGGTATTCCATAAATAATGTTTGCAATATTATGGTGAATGAAAATGATGCTCATGAACCATATTTTATTCAAGAGTCAATAATCCCCATCATCTAACAAAAAGAAAGAACTACCCAATACTATATTTGTTTAGAAAACTATTAATGTGTTTAAGACTTTTATCTAACTTTCAGTGCCTTTGACCAACAACTTTAAAATCCGAAGCGTGGAGTTACATTGCTGATCAAAAATAATTTCAAACCGACAATTCAATTTCGAGAATCGGATGAGGACCTTATACATGGTTCCTGCATCCTTTCGGGAATTACTTTTAATATTCTGGGAATTTATGGCCCGAATTCGGGCAATCTTAACAACAAATCTTTACGGAAACACGAATGCCGCACTAAAAAATATTTTGCTCCATCATTAAATCATATGATATCTTTGACGCAGCTGAAACCATAAAAGATTATAGCCATACTTTCTTTTCTTCTGAAAAATCCTCCAAATCTGCGTCCTCAAGAATTGACCTATTTCTATTCAGTTGTATTCAGAAGCAATCAGTTATGTCATATAAAGTAATCAATACCAAAAGGGACTGTACATTAAAGTAGATTTGATACATTTCCCAATTCATAGAGATAAAAAAGCTTAGAAAATATATACTCAGAGTCAATAATGAGATCATGGAAATAATTGAGACCACGAGAATCAATGTCAAAGCCGGATGCAAAGTATTCTATGAAGTACAAAATATGCTATCAAAGATCGAGCTATATGCAGACAGGCAGGTTGGTGCCTGAGAAGTCGCCAATAGGAATAGAATAAATGATATCATTGAAAATATAAATAAAGAGAACGTTTCGGATCGTGAAAAGAAATTCAAACTGATCAAATCATTCGAGATTCTGACATAGCATATAGAACCAGATTAAAAATGAAGAACATCGAAGATTTGTCTAAACCAAGACTGCAAAGTGTTATAATGGAGGGGAAAAGAAACAAAAGCAAGGATTTGTCAATCATGCTAGTAGCAAGTGGAGAAATCCTACAGAAATATGTCAAGAAATACAAACTTTTTCCTCTGAATATGCGTCTGTTTGAAATATCGTACTGATTCCTCAAAAAATTAAGATGCAGAATTTATTAAAAATTTGAGGCCCTTTACTCATTGCGAAACATTATTTACAAGATTTTTACATACATTATTTTAAATCCCATACACAACGTATTGGATAAAATTTTACATGAATCTCAGTATGGCTTCTTAAAACATAGGCTAATGGACTGCATTCATTTTACTCTACAAAAGTGTAAAGAAATTGACCAGGAGCTGAAATTAATGGCTCTGGATTTCGCCAGGGCCTATGCTCTTTACAACACAAATACATTATCAAAATGCTGTACAGAAAGATTTTTGGGGACTATATCATTCGTATGGTCGGTGTAACATTAGCAAGAAATAGAACAATGGTGATTGGAATGAGCCCGTAGTTTTTTTAAAATGATATATTTGATTTGATACATTATTATATCAATGTAATCTGTACTAGAAAATTGTTGAATAAAGCTGAATGCCCTAGAGGCCAACGAAAAAGCAAACAAAATGAAAAAATACATAAACTTGAAGCCCTATATATCAACATTTAGAAGTTGAGGATAGCTCTTCAAGATTTAAATTTCACTATTTTATGAAAAAAATAATTTTTACTTGAATTATTATATACATGTTAAAATAGAGCAAAAAAGTTATTTATTTATTTAAAAGTATATGAAAAAAACTGTTTTAAATGAATTAACAATCTTTTAAAAGTTTGCTTATAGCTTTCCTTTAAAAATGTATTTCTTATAAAATTATGTAATCTAAAGTATAATCCATATAGTGTGCACTTTTTTGTCCTTTTTGTATAACATAAAGTCTAAACTTTTTTTATATAAGGGTTTTTGAATATATACTTGCGTAGAGTAATTGTTTTAATCTGAGAGGGATACAGGTATTACCTTTAATATTTTTCTACAAGTATATTACAAAAAAATTACCAAAAGTAATTTTATATTGAATATTTTATCCGTTAAAATTAGGAGTCGTCTTTTTGGCGAAGGATATATAACGTAAATCTTGAGGATCAAAGGGTTGAAAGTTAATTAATTGATTAATAATATTAGTATTATATTAAACAGTATTGTGTCCGTGGGATTTTCATTTCCTCACTGAAAATTATCATTAATTTTTGCATGATATAATAATAGCATAATTCATGTTGAAGTTGTAAAAATACATTCTATGGTCTACTTATTAAATACTTTATTTAATTTCAAGTATTTTAGTTAGACGTATGCATAAAATGGAAATTGTCTAAAAGAATTTTTATTTTTGTACGTACAGGGTTCAGAATCAAAACGTGGACTGAATCACTGATTTTAGAAAAATGTCAATAATTTTGACATTTTTTTAAACAAAACTTTGAGAGACTACCTTTGTGAACATGTTCACTCAATATAGCCGCCCTCGGCAGCAATCACAGCCTCCACACGGCTGTGGAAAGTATTGCAGGAGTTGATGATGAACTTATCGGAAAAACTTTTTAGGGAAAAGTTACTAAACCTCTTTGTTTTAATTACATAATTAGCATTTATTAACAGTCCACGTTTTGCTTCTGATCCCTGTATATGTTTGATAGGCTATATATTTAGGATTCATAACATCTGCAATGAATATATCATCGGTTAACATATATATTGTATATAAATAGTCGCAAGGTTGTGTGCGACTCAGGTTCAGTGGTTCCATTGGTCCGGTCTCCGTTCTTTTTTATACATGCTAAGTTTGGTAACAAGCACTTAAAAAAAAGGGATGTCGCTAGAAAATTCGAGCCCAGGAAATTATATTAGATACAAACAGGGCCACAGCTACCTTATACGCAGAGTACGTAGTTTCAAAGTAGGACCATAAAAGGAGGCAGGGGCGGAGGAAGATGGAGAATTTAGTATTACGTACACATACATAGTACATATGTTTCGTATAAAGGTGGCCTCAGCAAAGAATGTATTATTATACGGGTGCCTTGGTATAATAAATTTTGGGAAAGCCTGGCTTAAGAAATATACAAGTTATCCCCGATAAGCTTAGTATCGGACCAGGATCCATAATCTACTCGTCACCCTCCCTTTTTTTGTGTTACTTTTTTGATAAAAGGTTGCGTGATATAATAAAGGTAACGACATGTTTCATTTACAAAAAAAATATGTATATGGAATATTAAAAGATTATAAATATAACTGAAAATAGAACAAAAGAAAATAAGCACAAGAACCAAGGCCTATAAGCAATATATCCTTGTCTCGGTACGACTTTTTTGGTTCCAGTTCTAGCAGTCCAAGAACTGGAACTACTACACCGACAAGACAACCGAGGATTTTGTGTCATCGAAGAACGAAATTTATACAAATTTATTATCCAAAAAAATCAAGTGCCTTATTTCCACAGTGTCTACAATGAAATAAAATAAGATGTCGATTATTAAGAATGTTTTTTTCTTACCCCTTAAAAAAGTTTTAGAAATACCAAAATCAAAAGTTAGCTTGCCAATTAATTCCAACTTTTGGAGACTTGTTTTCAAAATAATAGATAATTAAGGTTCAAAACATAGCAAAATTCGACTTGTATAAATTAACGTTCAAACGTTCAGAACTCTAAATAAGAGACAAGAGATATAGAAAATCTACACTTTACAAAAAATGCAAAAAAAAATTATTTATGTTTGTGAATTCAATTGTGGATTAGTGAAGTGGGAGAGAGTCTTAGTTAAATGTATATTTTTACCATTTTGGATAAACAGCTTTCATAACAATGACAGCTCACAATAAAATGCTGTGTATATATTTGTGGATGTGAGCTAGGAAACGCCTGTTAGAACTAAAGGACTCTTGGGAAAGAGCGGTTAAGGAAAAATATACAATTCAATCTAAACACAAGGAAGACTTTCTTCCAAACACCGACCTATAATATCGTGTTATTGTCGTGACGTAGTCGCCCTTATTCTTCTCTTTTCACTAGGGGTGGGGGGAGACAGCCTTTTCCAAATGGCTGCGTGTCTGCAGGAACATGCTGCAGCTTCTAATCTTAAGCAAATCAGAATGGAGTTGTCCAAAATCCTACCTTCCTTGCCCTGAGTGTCCACTCTTTGCCAAGAGTCATTTAGTTAGAATTTGGGGTCCGGTCTGGAAATCCTAGACCGGTCTGAGACTGTTAAATTTTTTGTTGTAACGAATTAATTTGGTCCAAAAAAAAGCTCGGTATGAACCGGTCTCTTATAAGAATTCGGTTTAGATCGGTCCAAGTGAATAATTCGGTCTAGTTCGGTAATAAAAAATTGGTCTAGACTGATTTTACCCATAAATTGTTTATAGCATGACATCATATGTTTTTCAAGTACAATGACGTTAGATGAAGCTTAAACAGAGATAGGTCGGATTAATTTTGATCCCGCCGTTTCTTATATATATACAGTATTTGTTATAGAACTTATATTTGAGATTTTTTTGAAAAAAGTGAATGACAGTTGATTTAGAAAATAAAATAGTCTCACATAATATATGAGACTGAAAAAAATCGATCCACGGTCTGAGACCGCGGTCTGGACCGAAAAAACGGTACAAATTGGTCTAGAAAAAATCACATAAGACCAAAGCGAAAAAAAAAAATCGGTGCATACATGTTAGAATAATTATTCAATGCAACTATTTATGTAGATGTCGCTCCAAGCACTAAGCACTTTCGATATATAATTTTTTTTTGAAATAATTATAATAATGCTAGTTTACTTAAACTCACGGGTGTTCGCAGGGGGGCTAAAGGGGCTATAACCCCTCCCCCTCCCTCGCAAAGAATGAAAGGCCAACACCATTTTTTTAAGGGGATTTATTTTTATTAAATAAAGCTCATTTTTTTGTGGAGAAAGAAATCAAGCCCCCCATCCCCCCCCAAAAAAAATATATTTATATATAATCCTGCGGACGTCCAAGATCTGTTTTATCTCTACATACTAGTAGATATAATAAGTATAATCAATTAATAAATGTCGTTATGGCTCAAAACAAACTCTTGCCAAACATGTAATTAGCTCAAATAATAATTACTAATTACTTTCTTACTTTAATATTCATGTTATAAGGACTGACGAGTAATCTAAATACTATGACAATAATAAAAAACAATTATTTCATAATTATGTTTACATGCATTATCCATGCCTATATCTATATAGGTTTTTATTGATTCCACTATGCAAGCAAATTCAGATCTGAGAACCCGCATTTACAGTTCTTATTTAAACCTTATAACATGAAATCATCATTAAAACCATTAACCGAGAGTTCTTTGGCTTTTAGAGCTGTTTTTTTTTTTCTTAAAATAAAAGTTAAACTCCATGTATAAAAACATTAAAACATATGAAAGATTAATTATCAAATATGTTATCCTGATTACAATTCCTCGAAAATGTGTCTAATTATACAAAAATCACGTTGGTTTGTAAACAGAGAAAGGATAGACCGATTTTGACAAAACTTTGTATATGTTAAAAATGAGAAGATGTATAGGCACCATTGAAAACACATAATCATTCACTTAGAGGCAAATATTTTATTAATTGCTTTATATTATAGGTAAAACTATAGAATATAATTTATATCACAAATTAAAAAGAAAAAGATCAATTTTGATTGATTTTTTTTAGTTTAACCTTTAATTTTCTCATAGAATATTGAATGAATCAGCAATGGAAGTTTGTATGAAAAATTTCCAAAATTAAATATAAATAATTAAATTAAATGACTAAATCTATTACAAATACGAATTAAATACATTAGAATTAAAACTCATTGCCTCTAAAATGAATGATTTAATGCAATTTTGTTCAAATAATTGACTGAATTATATTTAATATTGGAAAAAAAATTTTACAGCAAATTACATTGCTTATTTATTAAATATTCTATAAGAAAGTTTAAAGTTAAACTGAAAAAATCAATCATAATCGACTTTTTTTTTTTTTACAACATATCTTTGAATCTCTAATTTAAGGCTTATTGCTTAGTTTTAGCTAACAAAATATGAAGAAAAAAAATATTAGCTTCCACATATGATCCCTTTTTTTACATGATTACACACATTTTTTATAAAGTAAAGTCAAGATAACATAATAAACTAATAATTTTTCATATGTTCCCATGTTTTTATCAATGGATGTTTACTTTTATTTTTATCGATATAGTTATTTTACCTCGAATTATAGCTCTGAGTCGAAATTAGACTCCAAAAACGTGATTTAAAAAAAAGTCTTTGAAGAAATAAACTATATTGGTTGGAGGGTTTAATGTTTATTTTTTCTGTTCTATGGCATAAATAACTATAATAAATGTGGTTATGAGCCGGTGGGCACAAATGTGGTTGCATTGTGCCATGATCCATTGTCTATACAACCAGCTATTTAGCTAACAAAAAGGGATATATCATATTGGTATAAAGTTAAAAGACTCTAAGGAGATAAGACGGTTAAAATAATTATGAAAAAAATAAAAAAAACAGCTACGTAAACTGAGAGGAGTAACATTTTTGAAAGTGAAGGGCAAATACCTGTAATTTAAAACAAAAAAAAAACAACAATTTTTTGTTCCTCATTTTCCCAGACATGTCCTCTTTTACATTCTGTCCAGAACGTTCATAGGACTTTTGTTTAAATTCATAAAATATTATATTTGTTGATAAATTAAGTGGATTTTTAGTATTTAAAAAGAGAAAATGTTCGTTTATAAGAGAATAGGTAACTCAAATTTAAAAAAATAGGTTAGGTTTGCCCGACAATGTCCGGGACATTAAGAAATTACAATTAATTCTTAACGCTTTTACTTAATAAAAAGCAAGGAATAAAGAACGTAAAATTTTAGGAATTATTCTCGTTGGATGTTAATTTGGGTCTTTGCACACTTTTTTTTAATAGGATATTGTTAGGTTGAGAGAATAAAAAATATTCTAGTTGAACTGAACTGTTTTTTGCTCAACTTTAATATGTTATGAATCAAAAATCCTTTGTCTAATTATCTCTTCTTTATCTTTTTTTTATTTTTTTGTGAAGTAGTCGTTTTTTTAATCAAACAATTCGTTTTTAGAACAAGGCAAATAAAAAATATTAGTAGAGATGTTTCTGGAGATTTTCAAATTTACATGAAAAAAATCAACAAAATCCATTCATTGTTTAGGCTGTGATTCCTGGACACACACAACCCAACACACACAGACATTTAATATATGGGTATACATTTTCTGTAATAAACAAAATGTAAAATTAAAGTCAATTTAAAAATAAAGAAAGATCAAAATTCACCCTCTCTTTCCTAATACTAACACGTATTGACTATCCTAGCTATATTTCAATTGTAAATTCTTAAATACATAGTTAGGTGGATATAATCATGCATAGCTAATTTGCTGCAAATTGCGATCAACCTGTATTGTACTTCAAATCGGTCATGTTCTACATTCCCTATTAAACGTTCTAAATTTTGAAGCAGTCTATTCAAGGAATCATTATTGGTTGAAAAAGTTTTTCAACAATTTCCCCCCCCCCTCCTCCTTTATCGCTCAGAAAAAGTCACAAGTGACCAAATGAGGTGAATAGTGGCTGAGACATGATTTTTGACCAAAAAATATCTCAGAAGCAAAGATGTGTGAGCAGGAACATTATCGTGATACAAAAAACATGAAGCATTTTTCCACAATTCCGGACGTTTTCTTCGCATTGCTTCTCCCAAGTGGCACATAACTTCAAGATAATACCGTATAAAATGGGTACATAAAGATTCTGTAGCTTTTGATCATTATAACTTATTTAGTTTCTAATATTGAAGCTGTAGAAGAGGGTGCCCCTAATCATTATATTTATATGAATAATAATAATGAGATTGATTCGTTAGTAATTTTGGGGTTAGATTATTTATTAAGGTAACGCTAACTTCGACAAGTTAAGGGCGTTTGACTGCGGGTTTTATCCTAATGTAAGTTAATGAAAAATATTTTCCTTACACTTCTTTTTAATATATTTAGTATTCTTAGTTTTTATTTAAGTTAATATTTAATATATTAACTTTTTCATCTCAAAAACATCAGTTTTTTTAATCTGGAATTGATTGTATTTATTTACTTTTTTTTAATAGAAGATCTCTTTTTTTTTTTTTTTTTTTTTTTTTTTTAAACAACTCAAATCAATATCGTAGCTGAACAACTAATAAAATCATTAAAATGATAACAGTTAAGGTTAATTTTTTATAGTAGGTTTAAATCTCATGAAAAATCTATTTAATTCCAATTTTTTGCTGATATAAACGTAAATAGGGAAAGATATGAATTCTAAAGGTAATTTTTCAAGTTGAATTTAAGTATCTGCTCTAATTGAAAACGGATATTATTTTTAAATGAATGTTTCTTTTTCCATTTAAAGTAAACAAATATTTTTTTATTATTAGCATCTAATCAAAATCTTTAGCAAAATAATCATATTTCCATATGTATGTTCTGCATATAATTTGCAAAGAGAAGGTATTACAATTCATAATATCTTGGTTGATTTTGATACAGTTGAAATTGCTTAAAAGATCCCTTTGCAATATTTTCAAACAATACATAGCGAAATAAAATCACTTTTGTTTTGCTAGCTTTATGTGCAGTTTTTATTGAATTATAATTTAGAACAACAATTCCCTTTAGCAAAGAATTGTTCCACGACTTTCAATCTTTCTTCAATTGCACATGGTGAAAGGGGAAAAATATGTATATCTAATAGATATGTCCCCACCAATTTGAAAATACTTCCTACGCTCTTACGACAGAGTTATTGCGTTTTATGATCAAGGTTATATCTACGATACTATTTCTGTAGCTCAACAAAGGATGGTTTTCTTATTTTTTGAAGTCTTGATTCTTTCCCTTAAAATCATTCTTAATATTATTTTTCAAAGACTTGGGAAAGGAAATTCCATTTTGATATCTGTTTCCATTTAATTTATCGATAGCTTAGGTAGATAAAAATATACAGTAACATTATTTTGATTATTGCTAGTATTCAAATATCAATCTATAGTTTACTAGGAACTACTAAGGTAGAAAGCTCGTCATAGAAAGAAAAGAATGAACCTTACAAAATCTTTTTTATTTCTTGTTTAAATTATACATAAGTTATAATGTTGAATGTTAATCGGAGACCGATTACCAACTGATAGATTAAGACCGACATTTTAATCTATAGTTGGTTGTACATAAAGCTTATCGTTCTCAAACACCTGAACAGTTATTTAATTGGTCTCAGACGTAGCAAATCGACTTAGTAATCTGATTGATTAGTTGATTGAACATAAACATCCATAAAAATATATTTTATAAAAAAAAACTCTGGTTAAATGAGGCAAACTGCAATATCATATATTGCCCCTCCCCCGCCTACCTTTACCCTGGGCTCTTCTATTTAAAGTAAATCTATTATTATTAAGTCTTGGTAGCCAAAAAGTATAATACAGTAGACATTAACTAAGTCAACTATTTAATGTTATATTTTATAAAAAGCGTAGCTATATATTTATAATTCCGTTTTTCCTTCTCAGGCATTGCACCGAGTAAAAAAAATACATTTCCACAGATGTGAACAGTTCCATGAAGGAAACATAGAAATATCATTTATCTCTTCATAGGCCCCAGAAAAGGTCTAGAAGACAATCTACAATTCTTGTGTCAGTCAATTAGAGTCGATAATTGTGTCCCTACCTCCAAACCCTTAATTCCCGAATTTTATCTAAGTATCCTACTTTTCTCATCCCTGAACGTTTAAAAAAAAAAAAAAAAAAAAAATGAACAAATCTAGCCATATTGATGGATTTTCAGTATATTTTACTTTGATTTAATTCAAATATCACTATTTATCATTGACATCGGGTAGTACCTAGTTAATCAATTTTTAAGTCTTTTTTTTTATTAATAAAGCCATTTAATGGAGTTATATCAAGGTTTATTGGAAAGTTGTCAATTTTATGGCCAATATGGCGTTTCATTCAATTACTACTCTTTGCTATTGTATCTCAGCTGTATATCTGAAATAGAAGAAAAATGGAAAATAAGGATATAAGGTAGAAATGGTGTTTCTATGGACAAAGAACAGGGACGTTTGCAGAGACAATTAGGGAATAATTGACTCATACAAGAAAATTTTATATTAGAATTTGTTGAAAACAAATTTATATATTTGAAATTTAATTACATTTTTCAATCTTTTTTCCAAAAATTTAATTATTTGTGAATGACTATGGATTATTCAAATTTTTCTACGAAAAATTTATTATTTGAAATTTTTTTTCCAAAAATTTTATATATGAAATTTAATTTTCAAATTTAATTTTTTGTTAGCAGTTCTGAATTTTTTTCAATAACTATATATTTTTGAAATTCTTCTCTGAAAAAATTAATATTTGAAATTTATTTCCCAAAAAGTTTATACTTCAAATATAATTTAAGAAGTTCTTTTCTAAAAAAAATCATTTTTTGTGAACAGCTCTGAATTTTGAAATTTTTTACAAAAAAATTCTTTTTTGAGAATAATCATGGATTTTTGAAAAAAATTTCAAAAAATTTAATTTCTAAATTTTTGATCATAAAAATTTAATTGGTAAATTTTTAATCAGAAAAATTTAATTTGTAAATTTTTCAAATTTAACTAAATTTTTCAATTTTTTTTCGGGAAAATTTAATTGTCTGTGAATTACTATGGATTTTTGAATTTTGTCCCTGAAATTTTTTTTATTTGAAATTTAATTTTATAATTTTTTTTCCAAAAAGTTTATTTTTTTTATTTGAAATTTAATTTTATAATTTTTTTTCCAAAAAGTTTATTTTTTTGACAATGACTCTGGATTTTTGAACTTCTTCTCGGAAAAAATTAATACTTGAAATTCTTCTCGGAAAAAATTAATACTTGAAATTCTTCTCGGAAAAAATGTTATATCTGAAATTTAATTTTATATTGTTTTTCCCAAAAATTTCATTTTTTGTAAGCAACTCTGAATTTTTGCACTTTTTTTCCAAAAAAGATATTTTTTTGACACTAACTATGGATTTTTGAAATTATTCACTGAAAAAATTAATATTTGAAATTAATTTCCAAAAAAGATTTAATTTTTCAAATTTCAAAAAAAAAAATTCAAAAGACTCCCCCAAAAAAAAAAAAAAAAAAAATTATACATTACAGGCGGACACTCTGAAGAAGTCACAAATCCGGGTTCATAAGTCTAATTTGGAAGAACTAATTGACTATTGGCACCTTACTCATATTAATGATCTAATTAAACGCTGAAAAAATCAAAGAAACTCCATCAATTGAAGGAATGGAATGTTTCAACAGTAAAGAATAAAATGTAAAGTTGGAATCTATAATATAAAAACATAAAAAGACGGCGAAATTACCAGAGATGAAAATCTTCGTTACAAAATTACCCTGAACAATAATAATTTCTTTGGAAATAGCATAATCTTTATCAATCGTTTATTATTTAACAAATAATTACAATACTGATCTATGATTATACCAATCAAACGTACGTTGATCTTAATTAAAAATCTGAAGGATTTTTAATCAATATCTGCATAACTTTTAAATATGATTAGCCCCAAGAAATACAGGTATGATTATTTAGTACATCCATTTATTTATACTTCTATATATTAAACAGTGCATAAACGCAAATATAGCAGATTTCCTTTGATTTACTATCTCGTAGATGCCATATTTAAGAAAAAGAAAGGTCATGTTTGTTTCAAATGATAAAGGAAAAAAATGGACTGCAACAAACATAAAATGAGTGTATAAATCATAGTCATATCGTAACTTGCATGAGTATACAGTTTTATTAGAGAAAATCTATTATAATAATGATGCTCAATTAATTATACCCATCAAATAATAATCAAAAAAACATCTCTGATTGACACTAATGTAAGGTAGAGGAAATCCACGTTTCAATATTAATTGCAAACCTTTATAATATGAAAAACTAGTGTAGATATAATATGTAAATATTTGAGTTGGAGCGTTGTTCAAATTACCGGGACGATAGTGGTATAGGGACACGGTAAACTATATATTAACAAAAAAAAAAAACTTATTTCTTATAACCAAATTTTTGCACTAGTCTTGCCACCCATCCAAAAAAAAAAAAAAACCTATGGGCCCCTCTGTAAGTGCACTAAATAGCTCTAAACGACACTTTACTCGATATTTTTAGTCGAAAAATCTGGAAATATCAAATCCAATTTCAGTACTGTATCCGGTCAAAATATATATAAATATATATATAGTGAAAACCAGGAGGGTTGCTGGCTTTCATTATTTGGGGGCGTAGGTCCAAAAATTATCAATATCGAAATATAATCATATATATAAATATATATCTATATGATTAAAAAATGGGAGGGAGGGTTGTTTGAGTACTACAAAGAAGGACCTGGGGACGCCACTGGTGACAATACCATTCTACAAAGTTAGATAACACTAGTCAGTAAATATTTGCTCTTGGACTGAGATGATGTGTTTGTAAAATTTCGTATGTAGAAAAACGTTGAAAATAACTTTTTTTAAGGTCAAAATTTCCTATTTTTTGCTCTACAGGGAACAAAATTTTATATACTATCAATAAGCCTTGATATCTGAGTATAAAAATCTATTTTTTCAAGTAACAAGTTTTAAAAAATGACAAAAATGGTTGTCTTTTTTATTGTTATTATAAAGTTGTACGCCTGTTCTTGACGACGAACAATAATTTTTGTCATTTTGATAAAGAAATGAGGGATTCATAAAATTTTCAAAGAAAAGGTAAACTTTTTTTTCACAACTAAAAAAGAACAAAAAAAAATTTAATTCATAAAAAGTTTGAATCTGGAAACATGTACCAAAAAACTATATTTTAGTGAGATCTTTTAAGGCAAAAAATAACACTTAATCATGTGGATCTGAGAAGAAATATTATTAAAAAAACAACACTCTATAGACCACAAGAGCAGTACTTGTGCGTTATTAAGGGCATTTTAGTATTTTTCGGGGTAAAAGCAGCAATCATGGACACAGGATCTCAATCAAATGGAAGGGGGGGGGGGAGAAATTGAAATTTAATAAACTACTGTAATTAAATGTCAAGACCTTGAGATTCTTGCTTATAGAGAGGGGTGAATGTCTCCTCTGCTCCCACATGAAACTACGCCCATGATATAATTACATATTATTTGGCACTATAATTTCAATGATATTGATCATTTTATAATTCATAACCATTAAATAAATCGATTCCTTCTACAAATTAAACTTTCCAATCCCAATTAAAATAATCAAACAAAAACATTTCAATTCTGGAAACTGCATTAATTTTTCTCCTTACCATAACAAAACAGATCATCTACAAAAAAATATGAGAAATTTCATTCTTGAGATTGTTTAGTAAAAATTCTATATTGTAGTTCAGTTACATTTTATCGATGTTTAATGTGAACACACATAGTTTGTTTTTTTTGCAAGTTTTTCGTGTTTTTTTTTACTTTAAATGACGGATAAATGTGCAAGCTGTTTGTGTGTGTTTGATGAAACGAAAAAAAAAAACAACGTACTATAAGTTTTTTACTTCAATGAAAAACCGAAGAGGATTTTTTAAAGTGTCAAACACAATATTAAATTTACTGAAAATCTTTCCAACAAGTTATTAATATTATAAATATTTGTTACAATTTTTAGATGAACATATTATATACTAGTTCATTAAATTTGATTGTGCGGTATTTAAACTTTAAATCGAATGGTTATATATTCAATTTCAATTGGTGAGGCTGGTTCTGAAACAGCTAACCACTTTATTCTTTTCGTTATTCCCGCAACATGAATACTTATACACTCTTCTTTAAAAATAATTTTTACGTCCTGACGTCTCATTACCTTTTATGATCCGTCTTACCAAATAACGGATTTTATCAGGTTCAATTAACCTGAAAAACCACGGTTCCTAAGGATTTCATCACTTTTTTAAATTAATAGAAATTATAGTACTAATATCAACGGATACGTTTATCAAACTGTCACAATATTGAGAAAAAGTATCCCAGATTGCTTTTATGTTATTGCCACATAAATGTCATGCTATATTCCTTCACCAGGGCCAGAATATATTTGTAAGTAACGATGGCGTCATCAGGGACTGATGGACTTTGATATTTCGTGAAAAGGGGGGAGTTGTTGGGCTTTTTGACGATTGATATTCGAACCGAATAAACTTTTCTCATAAGAGAAAAAAATGAATACATTTTCAAAAAATGTGTGATTGAACATTATTTTACCAAGACGGATTTTTTTATTGCTATTAAAATAGAAAAAAATAAAAAAGGAGGCCATATGGTTCCAGCGCAACTCTATTCCTTAAACATTTAAATATTAATAGTCAAGTTCAAAAGATTTGGATTTAGAAAATTTCAGAATTTGCCCCAAAAGCCACTTTTTGGAGTTTCAATAATCAAATGATTATAAAATTTTAATTTCATATTTTTCATAGAAATAAATTCTTAATTTATTATTATATTTTTTTTAATCTTGTATTCTAGCGAAATAAAATATCGATAATAATACCATGCAACAGTATTTTGGCCCACAGGCTAAAACCCACATTTATTATAGTTATTTAAGCCATCATAGCTGAACTTATAGAATAGACCTTATATTTCAATTTTTTTAAAATTGCCTTTAAAAAAGGTCGATTTTGGTTCGTTTTTGATCAATTCAGTTTATAATATTTATTAAGAAATTTAAGTGTAATAAGGAGGTTAGGTTGCGTGAATATATATATCAATAATATTCCGACGAAAAAAATTAATTAAATATGAGTATATAATTACATAATTTATATGTAAGGGGATTAAAACAAATTAATAGATGCTTCATATTCAAATTAATTGATTACTATTTACCCACTGAAAATAATTATATATTACTGAAGCATGCTTTGAAGAAATTAAGCAGATTCATTTTCTTATGTCTCCAGCGAAATTATTAGAACAAAAAGCAGGAAATATTATTTTTCTTCCGAATTTTGTACGGTTCTATTTTTTTAGGATGCAGGTGTGAGACTAAGACAAAACATGGGCCCTTCATTTTACGTGTGAGCTTTGCAGAAAAAAATTAAGAGGTAATTTTAATTTACATACGTCTAAATGACATTGGTTAATTTCTTACCTAGTATATATTGGAGTACTATTAATTTATTTGGAAATACAATTGACGTTCCAATGAATGTCAATATTAATATTTGTATAATCGGTGATTTTGTTCGATTAGGGATCAATCTAAAACTGTCTGGGATCGGCCGATTTAATCGAATCTTCTATATATTGCTCCATCCTTAATTTTTACATAGAAGTATATAAAGTAATCATAACACACTTTCTTATCTAAATTTACTATGATAAAGCCTTTCCATAAAATAGAATGATTTTTTTTTGTAAATAATTTCCATAATGATGGATTAATTCATTTTGCAAATTTTTCCTCCAAAGTCATAATTTATTTTACTTAAGCTATGAAAATCAACGCAAAAATTATAAACTAATATAAAACGCGGACAGTTAGTTAATATTAATTTTCTCATTAATATAGGGAGATTTATTGATTAATTTTTGACACTATGGTTCTGCCATTCTTTGTGTATAAAAAAAAACTATAACAATAAATATTTTGTCAGCTTGTAATAATGAAGGAGCAACAAACTAAAAGACAGCTCATTTCAGACTTCCTAGATGCTGAAGTTGAAGAGATGAGGATTCTGGACATTGTGTAGTGCTCCAAGAACCTCAAGGTGGGCAAGTTCAAGAATGATATAGAAGACCTCTCTAGGAAAGAAGGAAGTAGAGGGGGACAATTTAAAGAGGGATTCAGAGTTCCTTTCTAGGCTGGGGAAGTATATCTAGATGGACTCCACCAAACAGGACCATCAGTAGGGCCGAAAAGGGCGACTTGGAATTGTCTTCATACACTAGAACCCCACGCCACATTCTGGCAGAGGTCACATATGGAGGGAAAATCAGAGATATCGCTCCCCCCCAATACGAGTAATGTCCCTGTCTCTACGTGTAGAGGAGACGACAGGGAAGAGTTACAACAGTATATACGGATATAGTTTGTTTGTGCTTTTTTTTTTTTTGCTAATCAATTATTAAATTATTTATTTAAATCATTATTTAAAGAGAACTACGTGAAAGTTTATTTTAAAGGAGTTTAAATCTTCAAATTTAGATTTAATTTAACAAAAAAAAAAATCTAAAATACTTAATAATTAATGAGCCACTTAATGATATACACAATTTAATCTTGAGTTAAATTTAAACTCTGCTGTTTCACAATGACATATCAAAAATAATTTATATATAATTATCTAATCACACAGATTAAACAAGACATTAGACTAAATAAATTTTATTATAAAGCTTCGAAAGATAAGCTAATGGAAATAATACTGAACAAAAACTACAGACATGAAAAAAACATTTGAAGCAAATGCAATTACATTCTACTTGAAGTATACAAAAGTATAAAAAAACAATCCACTTTTATTCTCTACTTTTTTAATAATCTATGAGTATATACAAAAAGATAAACTTTCTGAAAGCTAAAAAAAAAGCATTTAAATTTATTGATTTAGAATTCAATGTATAATTTGATTAAATATTTTCAATAAAATGGTAAGTTTGTTTGTGAGGACCCAACATTTCATGAGACTATTAAAAAATACTATTAAACATAGACATTAAAACTCTCACGGGGTGCAAATGACGGTTGCACAACTTAACCCAGTACTTTATTATCAATATGATAAATTCTATAATATATCCCCTGGAGTTGCTTAGAGTAGATATTGAATCTGTCCCTTTAATTTTAATTATTTATTTTCTACTCACCATGTCGAAAACCGTAAGAAGAAGGAATAAATTATGGAAAATACGATGCTTTTTTTGTCGAGAGAAGACGAGAAGTGAAAAACTATTTCCAAATAGCCCAATCAATCCTACAGAAATTAATAAAACTCCTTCAACAACCCACAAGAATATATCTTCCATTGCATATAAGGATTAATTATAGAAAAAAACCCAAAACCGTCTATTAGGAATTCATTTGAGTATGGGCTCGCATAAAAGCAGGATATATATGGATACTGACAAGTTATTTGAGAAAGGGATTTTTTTTACAGACATTATTTACAGGCCAGAGTTTTTACGTCTCTTAATTTTTCGCTCTCTCACTTTTTCTCGACACGTCTGCTTGTGCTTTTAAATATTAGGCTCATGTATATATAAATAATAAATTGTAGGTGGTCACTTAATCCTTATAATACTATCTAAATAGGTATAAAACACTTTCCTATACGACTGTATGAAACAAAACATAAATTATATGAAAATATATTAATATAAAATTACGAAATTATTAATGTAAAAAAAGAATTTTATGAGGTTCTGTATTCGTCCTTAATAGAGGCCCCCTCTACAGGGCATCATTTCAACCAATATTATAGTAACGTATTTCAGTTTACTTCTAGAATTAGCTCAGTAAAAATTTAAGTATCGTTAAAACGTGTGAATATATCGCAATTGTTCTTAATTTAGGCCTAAAAAAAATTTTAATTAGGCTTATTAAAATAATCAATATCAAAATTGACGTCATAAAAAAAAAAGATTTTTTTTATGGGATAGCATTTGAAGTCGATTCAGACGATAAAATTTAGGACCCGACTTCAAAATTTAGGTATTTAGGAAGCAAACATATATTTTTTTGCTTAATAAAAAACATACAGTACTGGGCTCGAACAATAAGAGAATCATGACAACCCCACTTTTTGATATTTTACATTTATCATATACCTGTGGTTGTCATATTTTGATTTCCAAAAAAGGAAGAACTGTGGTCCAATTACTACAAGTGTAAGGGGGGTAATACTTTAAAATTAGTAAAATCTACCTAACAATATATTTTGATTCTTTTTATTACCGTATATATATGCTTCATTAAATAAAATGATTTTATCATTTCGTTATTTTTAAATTAACTTCCATTTTATACTTTTATTATTACAAAAAATATTTAATTAATATTATAATTAACAACGTATTATATAAATATATATTTGGATGACCAATTGTCTTTTTTTGTACAAACATGTCCTTTTCTATATACTAAAAATCGACTTAAATCATAAAAACCCGCACATTTTAGTAATTTATAAAAAAGTCCCACAAATGTTGTTAACAGGATGTAACTAGAGGATATGTGTGGCCTGAAACAAGAAGAATGACCAATTAATCGATCGATTTTTGCCCCTGTTAGAATAATCAGTAATTAGAAAAAAAATACTGATGTATTTTTATAGGCATACATAATGTCAGATATAATTAGAGTTTTTAGGCTGCTATTTAAATTTTATAAATGTTCCAGGGCCGTCGGAAGCTCAAAAATATTAAAGGTGGAAAAAGTGGAAAAACGAGGACCGCGTGGTAAATATTCTCCTCAAGAATTAAAAAGTAAAAGTAACAGTTTTAGATAGTTTAAAAAACTGTTCAAACAATAACAAAACTCTTGCTAAAAAATGCTTAGAAGTTACGGCCTTACCAATGATGTCATTGGTATATGAGTATTATTTTCATAAACAGAGAACATATCAACTTATGCAAATTATATCATTATTGACAAGAAATATTTTAAAATGTCTCCAATTTATATTACATAGATATATCTGAAATTTTTGTGGATTGTTTTGAAATATATATATTCTTGTTTACTTTTCATGTTCTCTATACTACAAAAAAAAACCTATTAATATATAATTACATAATACATACTTAAGATATGTAAATTGTAATCATTGTATATGAATATTATAATGAAGAAGCACTTATTTAACTAATAGTTTTTATTAATTAAAATATACACAAATAATCGATTTTGATTATATTTGACTACTAGAATTGTCCATTTTTAACTTCTTTTCTATTTAATTTTGAGCTCTTATAAGCCTAATAAATAAATTTTGATAAAACATGGTCCCTGACAAATTATAAAATTTTGAAAAAGTTTAAGAGGTTGCCAATGCTCTTGAAGTTTTGTAAATTGAAAATTTCAAAAGTTTTTTTATTTTTAATTAATGGTATTCTTAATGAATATTCGGCAAAATATCCCTTCAGTAAACTATGTCGGCAAATGTCGTGAGGGAAAAATGTTTATAGTGAATAGTTCTCTCACGGGTATACTATTGAATTTTGAATGAGTTAATAATACAAAATCTGCTGACCTCAAGGGTCAAACAGAAATCTGATCCCAACTAATTTAGAATCATTTGAAATATCTACTTTTTTTTATTTTAAATACCTCAAGTATAAACTAGCTTTGCAGTTTGAAGGGGTTTTCAGAAATTGGTATTTTTCGTAGGTGAAAAAAAAAAATGGACTAAAATTGCTTAAATTAAGCAAAAACTTAAGGCTGACTTGATCCGACTATTTTAGGGGATATCAATAAAAATACAACCCCACGTAAAGTTTTCTAAATAGTGTGTATTGTGCATGAGATGAGGTAAATTTTTTCCCTCATTTATTTAATCATCTTAACGTAAAAAAAACAACAACCTTACACGCAGCAGGCATAAAATCATGTTATAGGCATAACATCTAATTCCAACATTCAATATTTGAAGCATATCGCAAAAACAAAAAAAAAACGCACAATACTTCGCAATATAAAATAGGAGGTACTCTTGAAATACTTCTAAGGATGGAGTCTACTTTTAAATGGGGTTAAGTATTGGGAGGCATAATATCTAGGCAGTCTTCTTATAAAGTTGAGGCTCGTGTTCATCCTTAATTTTTTCTCCACATCCTTTCTCACTTTCTAGAGTACCTTTATATTTACTAAATCGTAGAAATTGCTACCAACAGAATTTCTTAATAATTAATTAAAGAAAAGGCTAAAATATTTATTTGTTTATGCAAAATAACTACTAAATTCTAAGCAACAGTATCATGTATAATGATATCATGTCCTTAAAAATATAATAAATGTGAAAAAATCAACATTCAACAAAAAATATTTTCGAATACCATATTGAAGGAATTGAAAAAAGTAAAGTCGATCCCTCCTGATGTCATTGAGGGTGTTGTTTTCTTTTTATTATTTAGTTATACATATATAAAATTAAGTTGAGTATTAAGTATAAAATTAGGTCCATTTAGATAAGAGATTCTTGAATTTTTATTCAAAATTACTGATCGTTGATTCAAAAGGTTTATTAATTATCTTAAATGTTGTAAAAAATTTCAAGTGTTGAAAGTTTTTTTTTGTTTAACAAACGAAAGTCATTTGTAAATATGATAACTCCACCTTTATTTATTTTGCCTGATTCATGCGTTTTTTCATAAATTTTCAATATACCACCTTTAATACTAGATTGGCATGTTTTTGGTTGATAACTTATTTTATTTGCAAGAAGGGATTTTTTTTGTAAAAGTTATTATATACAAGGTTGAACCTTAAAAAAAAAGTAAAGTTGAGATCCATATTAAGTCACATGGAAAAATTGAATCTCATGTCTTTAAAATTGAGACCTCTCAAGATCTCTTAGCAAATAATGCGATTAAACAAAGCAACGTATTGTAAATTATTGTAAATATTGTAAAGAACTTTTCTACATTAAATATATAGGAAGTCCAATTGATTTCCCCATTGAAGTAAAGAAAATCCAGAATTTCTATGGGGATCCCCAAAACACTTCTAGACTTCCGAACACGCCTCCTGTAAAAATTTTGCTCACAGTAAATCGGCATTTTGTAACGTACCTATGTAATTTGTTAAAACTATTTGCTTCAGTATGTGTGAAAAATACGTGTACTAGTAATGGGTTGGCTTTTTCAAACCCTCTTGGGACGGGGATCCTGCTCTTTTGAACTAAATAACCAGAATCTCTATTTTATTAAATAAAGTAAAATAAATCCACTTAAATATTGATGAATGAACATATTTTTGGTTAGAATTTTGGGTTTTGCAACTGTGAAAAACGCAATCCCACTCGATCCATGTAATATATTCCATTAAATCAGTCATTCCCAACCTTTTTCTTCTCTACAGGACCTTATTTTACTTTTTAATATCTCGCCACAGGATAAAATATAGCCTACCAAATTTATGTAATCAAGCACTGAGCTCTAGACGAGGCGAAAGAGTACCTTGAAGCACTATAAGGGGGAAAACTGTACTAAATATAAATGCCGGAACAGGCGAGCTAGGAGTAAGCTTGAATGTTTTCATACTTTTTCTGTTCAGAGGATTTTTTTAAACGAAACAACTACCAATTTCTTTTCAAGTTTAGTTAGTTACAAACAAACTTTTTCCCTCACGAGACAAAAATATTAGGTACAAAGGATGAAGTCATTTTATCATTTATCTTCATTACGTAGTTATAGAGTAACTCATCATACCCTCAGCGCTCCCTAGCGAACAAAAAATATTCTTTTAGCCAATTAAATTTGTACCAAAATAGATCATCGTTTCACCCCTTGATTTTAGGATTGGTCTTTCAGTAAAAGACGTCTTTACAGAACATATAAAAGAGCTGAAGAAATAAATAACCGTTCATTTTTCTTTTCAGGCCCTGAATCATGGAAAAACTAACAGAAAACATGAACAGTGCTTATTTCCCGCTTAATATCTATGCTGGGTCAGTAAACAAATATTTAAAAAATCTCACTAAAAATAAAGCCATTAAATATTTATATTATTGAGTGAATTATTACTAATATCTTGTGGATATGCTTAGGGAATAGGAAAATAAATTTAAAAAATCAAATATTAAAAGGTTTTTTTTTATGTCTTATTGAGAATGAGTCTCTTTTTATCATTCCGGGACAACAGAATCTCGAAAGAGAAATCTTAGAAGGTATATACTAGGGATGGATACATATCAATGTAAACTATTTTCATTCATTCACATACCCTTGATAAGAAATGAATTGGGATGGGGCTTTTGTAGAGCGCAAGGAAAATGACACACTAATATTTTTGCCACAAAAATCCTATTCCTTCCAATGACACGAGTCTAATTATAAGTAGACATTTTCAAACCTATCAAAATTCAAGATAATTACACCATGCAGCAGCATTTTGGAACACAAGCTGAAATCCACATTTATTATTGTTATACAAGCCGTACAATACGAAAATAACCATTAAAACTTTTAAACTTGAAGTTTTCCTTTAAAGATTTTTTTAAATCAAGTTTTTAGGATGTAACTAGGATTCAGTGCCATATTTTGATATGAAATAACTATATAGGTGAAAATAAAATTAAATAACAAATTGATACAAACATTTCTGCATTTGGAAAATGAATTATTAATTACTTTATCTTGATTACAATTGAAAAATCATGCATATAACCACCAATAATTGAGTAAAATGAAGGACCTTACATAGAAGCTAATTTATTTTTTCTTCAAGTGCTTTATATCCTAGCTGAAGTTATAAAAACGACATTATATTTCAATTAAAAAAACTTGCTTCTAAAAAAAGTCGACTTTTGGTCAATTTAGCTTTTAGTATTTATTAAGAAATTTTCATTAAATAAGCTGATTACGTTACATTGAATAAAGATTACAATACTATTCCAGGGGAAAAAAATTGAATCGCTTATAATTTATATATATATATCAATCAATCAATCATATTGAATATGAAGCATCTATAAACTTTTTTTAATCCCTTTACATCGAAATTATTAATAATATCAGTATATATTTTTAGTTAAAACATCATAAACAATTCATTTTTTTTCCTGGAAATATTATTGTTATCTATATTCAAATTATGTCGAGTTTTACAAACGATATTTTGAACGAGTCTTTATTAATGTCGAGTATGTTTTGACTTCGAGTAATACTCAAATCCAACTTTACTATTTTCACAACTTAAAGGCGTTTACTTAGAAATATTTACCTCTGTGTCGAATAAACAATATGTCTTCCCTTCATTGTAAGACGTCAAGAAGAAAGATTCAACAAAATCAAGTCATTTACGTCAAATCCATCATTTCCCCCTTCCTTTCTTCAAAAACTTGACTTGTCAAAAACACTAAGGATATTAACGATACTATCTCTTACTCAATACAATGTAGTAACTTAATAAAAATATTAAAAAAGAATGTTATGAGTCATTATTCCATCCACAATAACTTACTTTCTGCTATAAATTCGATTCTTTCACATTATAACAAAGATAATTTAGACTTTTTTAAATATTACGGTGATTATATTTTGATTTTCAATAATGAGTAGAGTTGATTTGCTCTGCATTGCCCTGTACATTAAAAAATTAAAATTAATTTAGAACTCTTCTGCTTAATATAAAAAAATGTAAATACCCACAAGTACACCACGGCCCTCTAGTTGAACGGGTGAAGTACTGGGCCTCATGGGAGTTTAAACTGCACTGCCACTCCATTTTATAATACACCTGGGCCCGAGTTAAGTTAAATTTATCCACCTACACTTCCCTGAGCATCACGAAATTATCCTAACCTACAAAATACACACCAGCCCTAAAGTTTTATAACTGAAGTGCTGGGTCTCCAGGGAGTTTAAAATGCATCGCCATACCATTTATAAGCACCAAGAAACACTTCAAATACGATAGAATATATCCCCAAACCAATACCAGTTTTAAATTCTAAGCACATCCATTAAGTAAAAAAAAAACTCTGAAATCTACAAGTACCTATAAGACGAAATAAATAAACGCAAATTGAGGCGACAAATTTATTGATTGAGGAAAAAATCTGAGATGTTAAATCTTGGAGCCTCTTCAGTCATACCTATATATTATTAAGTCTCGTATTCTTCATTTTTTTCCATTATCACTAATAGTGCACGAGTTGTTCTTTAGAGTCCGAGTTCCTTATTCCTGAATTTCGTCAACCGATTCAGTCAATGACAAAACCGAGTCAGACGAGCCTGTCAAAGTAGTTTCAACCACTTCTATGTGTGATAAACTTGTTTCCGCCATGCCAGACGTTACTACTAATACTGGACCACTTGTAGATGTTTTATTCCTGAATCCAGATGTCACTGATGCTACATTCAAACTAGAAAAGGGAATAATCAATATGATGTATGTGCTCCGGCATTTTATATGGTAACTGATACAGCGGAAATCACATTTATTCCTAGGCAAGTCATTACTCACATTGAACATACAGATCCTAAATGGTAACAGGACGTTGGTACAGAAAAGTTGGACATTTCCCTGCTAATTATGTGGAATTGATTCATACTAATAAAATTGTTCAACATATAATGTAGACACTGGTTAGTGATTTTTATGTGTGAATTGAATAAAAAAATAATTTTCCCATATGTAGACAAAGATTGAATAGTATCGAAATAGGATAGTATGATTCCATCATAAAGATACTTTATTTTTTAGAGTTCTATGAAATAATAATAATAATTTTCTGAGTAGAAAGAAATCGTAACCAAATCCGATAGGCTATAAAAAATAATTAAATGATAAGTCATGAACAAGCTGATTTATGGTCAATGACCTATAATTATATGAAGTTTATATTTTAAAATAATTAAATGCAGGATTTCCTGGGAAAATAAATATTTCCCATGAATTTATGGGAGGGGTAAAATCCTGATAACTCCTCGGAAAATTAGATTTCGGTATTTCGAAAAAGAAACCCTAGAACGCATTTTAATTTAATATTTGTGATAATGACGCCATTAAAAAAATGCCCTTTAAATTTGGAAACGTTTTCCAAAAAACGAAATATGTAAAAACACTTTAAAAAATATAAATAAATCTTTTACAAAAATAGTAAAAGCAATGCTTTATTATGTAATAATGTGTATATTATTACCCTTTCTTAAAGCTTTCTATTGTACAAAAAAAAAAAAAAAACAGATCTGTTTACATGCAACAAGGACATTTAACTAAGGCATTAAAGTTAATAATTATTTTGCATTCAATCAACCAAGGAGTGGGTATTTATATTTATTTTTGTATAGATGTGTTTAACAGAATATATATATTCGAAATAAGTAAATCTTCTTGATAAAAAAAATAAATGTATTTCTGTCTGATAAAGTCAATATCATTTAATTCGACTTTTTTAAAAATATTTTATCTTCTACAAAAAGTACTTTGAACCTTTATTTTTAGTCATAGCAAGTAATACTTTCTTGTATCTACGAGCATGAATAACACAAAGCAAAAAATGTTTTCTGCTTTTCATACATAATAAAGGACAATTACATTTCAACTAATCATCTTTTTAATGTTCAAGACGTTTTCTTTGAGATTTATTTCCTTCCATTGAAAATAATCACCTTCAAAAGAAGAATCCTTATGAGAAAAGCATCTAGGTAATTAAGTATTACCTATTTGTAGTGAAAAAACTACACATCTGCATGTCTACTGACCTAGGGCTTCAAAATAATTTATTGTTCGATTTGATGAAAAGTATGTTTGGACTGAATTGAAGAAATTGGACACCATTTACTTCATTGGTATTTTTCCAATACTTCTGTACTTACCAATCTTTCAATACACACTTAAAACCTTTCAGAAATAATAAATTAAATTTATATAAGTATTCTTCAAAATAATTTTATCAACTATGTACATATATCATGAAGCTCTCTAAGTAATTCAATATTTGAATAGCTCTTTCCACATGAATCTTCAAGGAGGCTATTTTTTTAAGCAAATATGATTTTTTTGCAATATAAATTTTTCATTGAACTTAAATTTTTCTCATTTCATTATGTTTTTAGTCATAATTATCGATCTAAATCCTATGAGGTTCTGCCACGATACTAGCACCGTGCATTTGCAGACAAATACAGCCGGATGTTATGTTAAACAGTCCTTATTGCATAGTCATAAACATAAACATAATACATATAGTCCGTGAGTCTGTTAAAAAATAGTAACCAAAAATTAATGTGGTCCTAATAGATGGTTTTAATTTTACAATGCTGTTTTTATAATTATTGAGTGGAGTTATGTTATATAACTAAGTATAAAGTAGTCACTAGTGATTGAAAAACAAAAACAAAAATGAACACTGATCATTTGTTGAGAAGTTATAAGTGTGAAACGTTATGACCACTAATTTACTCTTCTCCCAAGCATTCTTCAAATAGACAGAGTTACCACGTTAATTTCGGTTTCTTTTTTTAACATACCAGTGGATAATATTATTTTCATTTACGGTGATCCCCCAGACAATTTGAAGAATGTTTGTTAGAAAGGCAGTTTAGCTGTTATGACGTAAATCAAATAATTAAAATAACCCAACCCTCCACTCAGTATCTACCGATGATATAGGCAATCAGAGTTCAACATGGAACTTACTTTTATAACTCTCCAACAAATCTTAAGGGTTACTCATCCTCTTTCAACAAACTAATGATTCCTTTTAACTTATTGTTCTCTTTTCAAGAATCAAAAAGTAATGATAACACTTTTAGAAAATTGAAATAATATTTTCAACTTGTAACTACAGAAAGAGGCTTTCTCCTCCAATATCATATTTTTTTTCATCATTTCTAATGCATAAAATTTAGTGAGTGGACTTTCGGGGAATTTTTTTTTGCCGAACGGACATTTTGCAAAGGACAATTTGCCGAATGTATCTTTTGCAGAAGAACAATATCCCGGGGAGTATCATAGAATATTAGAAGAGGTCTTTGGTGCTTAGAAACGCGTCGGCAGTAGATTCAAACTACATTCAAACCCCATACTACTGTGTTGTGTTTATAAAATGATCATTAATGAATATACAAATAGTTTTCGGCAAAAGAACACTCATTAATTTACCTATATGACATCTATAGTTTATCAACAATACTTATTTATCGTACTATCTTTTTAAATGGAATTAAAATATACAATCGTATATATCGATAATTTTATATCATTTTTCGGCCAATTGTCCTAAATAGTCCCTAGTCGAAACGTTCGTTCGACAAATTGTCCTACAGCAAAAATGTTTTAATGCAAATGTCCTAGAACCATAAAACTTATCCGGGAACAAGGACCGTGATCTTGTCCTTCCTGTCCGTTCTTCAAAAAGATTTAAAACTGATCCTTCGTGACGTCATTGAGAGTGTTTCTAAGTAAATTTGCCTTTACCAAAATTATATAATTAATAATGAATTAAAGAGATAAAAGCGTTATCTTTTAATTCGTTATCTAATTTAATCAATTTAATTTTACTCTTATTTTCTACATTAAAAATTTAATAATTAATAAATTAAAGTAACATAATAATGGACTATAGGACAATCCTTATTTTAAAAAAAAGAAAAAAAAGATTTCTTGTTCTGAAAAATCATTCGTAGAAACCCCCTTTAATATGGATTTCCAATTTGCAATAATTTATGCCAACAGTTGCATAATTCTTTTATAATATCATATATATTAATAAATTAAAGTATATCTCAACGTAATTATTTGTCTAGGTACTACGTTAAGTCATTTTTGAGTGTATTTCAGGCAGGCTTGTATCCGTTCACCCATTTCCCGTTCAATGATTCATTTTGTAAAAACTTTCCGTTCGCAGTTCATTCTTTCATTTTAATATTTATCTAGTATAAAAAGTCCAACCTAAAAAAATATTCATTAATTTATAAGGTCCTTTTTGTTTCGTAATACATACGTAGTTTACTAAAAGAAAAACAGGCAATCCGTGGGGTCCTAAAATTGTACTCTCAACTTTTATAGAATGGTGTCCAATTTCTTCAAATGCTTTTGTTTTTTAATAGCCCCAAAATATAGGCAGTTCTTTTATTCAAGACAACCTCCAATTTATTTTCAACAGCCTCCCTCCTTTAAAAAATAGCTGAACCGACATCTTTTTTCTGAGTTATCTTATTTACTGGAATGGCTGACTGTGGCATAGACAATATAGGCAAATGCCAAGTGTTCTGTTGATTCATGGGTGCTATATTGGGGGTGAGAAAAAAAAAAAGAAGATGACCCGAACCTAACACGACTTTCGGGCCGGGTTCAATTTTTCCAACAGCATTATAGTTGGGCCAAGTTGCACCCATAAAACTAGGATCTGGTTGGTCTTTAGTTGTCAGTTTCCATTATTTTATTTTCTGTCTGATTTTTTTTTTTTTTTTTGGTGAGGCCTCTGATTGAGTTTAAATTGCTCTACTAATTTTTCGGAATCCTGTTTGCCTGGTTATTTAGAGAAAAGTGCTCCGTTTGATCGTATTTTTCGATCTGTAATTGATTGCTACTACATCTTCCTTCCGAAGAAGGAGGATGAGTCTCTTCTGAGAGTCGTTCCTCTGTTGATTTTGGTTACTCCCTATCTTCGACCCTAGCATTTCTTTTTCCCCCCGCATTTTCTTCCAGAATGTGAGGACCGTTGCTCTCAACCATACAGTGTTCGGGGGTAAGACGCTCAGCGATTTCCTTTTAAGAGCTTGTTCATACTCCTAAGTCTTTAATCTTTTTTTCAGTACAAAATTGTTTCATATGCCCAAAATTGAAGCATTGTTTTACACTGAAGTTTGACTCCAGAAAACTTGGTTTTTATTAGATATCCTTGAATAGGTACAATCTGTGGTATAGTTGAGGGATCTTCGATTAACTCTACAATATAGTAGCATTTACGCCATAGTTCCTTTTAACTTGTATATTTTTCTTCAGCCTTAGCATCGGATGGGTTTCTCTTTGTATAATGATCAATGACTTCACGGAATTGCTTCATCTAAACAACCATTTTTTTCCCCCTTATTGACCTTCTTGAAAGTATTGATCAATGTCACTGCTAGTTTGTTCTTTTTGTATACGTTAATTTTATCAATTCCTTTAAGCTAGAAGATATGTGATAACTGTCTCAGAAGCACCATTTACATTTAATTATTTTTTTGCTTTCTTCAAGAAATTTCCTTCCCCTGAAATCAACAGGGATCATTTATAGAAGCAAGTTTAACTTTAACCAAACCTCGGATTAGCTCCTGCTAGCTCATGTTCAATACATCCATATTTCACAGCAATATCGTAGACATCAATATGTTTAACATTACCCCTTTATAGGGTAACCCTTCTTCATTTTCTGTTAAACTTCGAAATCTGTTCCGGGGGGTTTTCGGGAAGTTTCAGAAATTCTCCTATTGCAAATGTTCCGTTTACTGTTTTAAAATTGGACATCATTGTATTTATTTTAGATTAATGATTTTGAATAAAATAATGGATGAAAATAGAGAGAAAACTGTGTTTGTTCAAAGTTAATTATACTACTGAAAATGCCAAAAAACAAAATATTACAATGAGTAGCATAATAATATTGTAGATAAAGTAAATTGAAAAAGCAGATTTTTTAAAAATCTAAATAGTTTTTTTAGACTAACTATGATTAGTTCAGGTAATTTGAAGAGTTTCATGGGTTTATGTTTTAAGCAACTTCCTTTGTTCAAAGCTAACTAAAAAATTATGCTTTTTTTTTTTTGGAAATAATTTCCGTCTACAAAAAGTATTGCACTCGTTCTAGTTCATATTTTATACAGCTCTAAGAATTATATACTTGAGACTATATAGGGTATTTTTTCTATAGAGGAATACATATCTTATTCAATTCAAGTGTGAGACAAGTCTCTTCTACTTTAAGAATATATTATTATAAATTTCAAACATTAAATATTCATAGTGATAATATATATATTTTATGTATAATAATTAAGCTACATCTAAATAAACCATAAATAAATATATGTATATATATGTCAATATGCGAAAAAAATAACTTATAGTTATAAGTCCAATTATTAAGTAGTCGATACATTGCTTAATTGGCAAATTTAAGACAATACGAGAGAAATGAAATCGGAAGAAAAAAAAAATCAACCTCTCATTCATTTAAATTAAACACACACAAATGTTTCCTAAATAATTTTATAAGTAAACCTATTCAAAAAGTACTCAATTACTAAAAATAAATAAAATCGACCTCAATTTTGAATAGGTAAAATTAAACTTGTTTTTTCAATCTTATTTGTTTTACAAAGTAAAATCTAAAGAAGAAGAAAAAAAAAATAGATAAAATAAAAGCTTTATTAAAAGCAACATAATGACAAAATTGGAGTTGAGTGTCCAATTATAAAATGCTTAATCATAATAATGTTTTTTTCTTATACTATTATTAAAGGACGTATATAATATTAGTATGACTGTTTTTTAGCAGATTTTTTCTTGATTATAACCAATTCCTTTTCTAGAGTTTTGACAGCCGATAACAGTTGAACACTTGAATCCATCCAATGACTACATTTTTTTGATAGGTCTTCTTCCTTAATTGTCATAACGTAAATGGATGACGCTAGAAGAATAAAATATGGTTAGATAAGTTAACAAACATTAATCATAAATCATTAAACAACTACACAATATTTGACCTAAGAAAAAGTTAATCAAAAGTGTAACAAGTGCTATAATATAATTATTTTAAGATATCAGCGATTCAACATTTTAAATTCAAGTTAGATATTTATGTATGAACCTTTGGTAAAGTAGATTTAACAAATGATATTTGAATATTGTCTCTTACATAAGTATTTAAGTAGTAAAGTAATATTTCATGATTAAACGTAGGTATACAATTGTCAAATAGAAATAGAATAATAATACATGCATAAGTATATTGTATGAATAAAATGTGCATTGTCCCCCTTTTACTACAGCCCCAAGTATTTGATACTTAAATCAAGCGCAAATATAATTACCGTCTGAAATTTCCGTAAGGTGAACGCAATAAATGTCCAATAAATAACCAACATCTTCTTCATCAGAGATACAGTTGCCTTCGACTTCCATAGTTAAGATAGATCGATTCTGTCTAAACAAACGAATTGCTGAAATCCAGTCTGAGCGATTTAATAGCTCAATTATCTCTTCTTTGATGTCATCAACACCTTTTGCTTCTTCCTCGTGGGTATTTCTATTGAAAAGAACGTTATATATGTAAATAAGTAGCTATTTTCAAAATAAAAAAAGGTCTCACTTTGGTGACTTGGGTGATGAAGTCTCTTGAGGTACAAGATCTTCTTGTTCAATGTATTCGGGCTCTGTGACAGAAATAACTATGTTAGGGCCTTCCGTTTCAGAGGGACTATTCACTATTGACGAAGATTCTTCTGTATTAATCATTCCTATTAATCCTAAATAACAATACCAATTCTTATGTAAAATATTTTATAACTTCTTACCTTCCTCTAAAAATGGTGTTGGGGAATGAAGTTCATCCTCAGTGGTAGAGTTTTGGACATTGTCAATAGATTTTTCATCGTCTTCAGAGGAATTCTTTAGATAAGATGGCTCACTTTCTGCATTTAATGCAGCAAATAATAACTCACTTTGCATTGAAGAAATTATAGAAGATTTATTCGGAATTTCATCTGAGCATGTCATGTAGTTAGAGGAAACAAGTTTTAAAAGTTTCACAAAACTTTCTAGTAAAAGTAAAAGCTGAAAGTAAAGTTTATAAAGCCAACGGCATAAGTCCAATTGCTCTGCATCGACGTTATATTCTGAGAGTTTTTCCCCTAGTAATTCCAGTTTTCGATGTGATTTAACAGCATCTAAACACTATTTAATTTATTTTAAAAAAAATAGCAAAAATTATCGTCAATTAATGAATATACAAAAAAAAATATATATATAATACTCACTTCCATAGCTAAGTCCCGTCTATCAATGAAGTTTTCGAGATTTTCATGAATTTCTAAAACGTTAAATTTGAGTCTTTCCTCAAGTCTAGTACCACCAATCGCATTTAGATCGCACCTACAAAATATTTAGTCAATTTATTGTACACTGTACATATATTGATTGAACTGCTTACCAAACATGGGGATACTTAGTAATGTCGGAAAGAATATCTGTAAGGGTTTGAAAATGAGTCAGAACTAGTTTCATTGAATCTTTACTAAAGTTTGAGTTATCTTTTGAGAGCTGAACAGAAGAATCTTGAGAAAGAACACAGGTTTTCGTTTTTAGTTCCTAAAAATATATGCATTTAGAGATGAACAACTAAATTATTTATACAGCTAGATAAAAATGTGTCCTACATTAAACAGACGAGCAAAGATAACAAAAGATTTAAGGATGGATTGATTTGAATCTATAGACATTATCGCCTGAACATGAGACTTCCAAACCTCTTCAGCCTTGCAATCATCTTGTTGATCAGACTGCCTCCTCTCGACATTTTCATCAACACTGCTCCAATTTAAAAGTTGAGATATACTTGGAGATGGATTGCAAGGAGTAAGGTCCTGATCAGACAATTCTTCGTCGCTAGCATCCCTATTTTATTGATAAGTAAATAAAAGGTTCAGTAGATTAAATAGAATTTAAAGAACATATATTCTTACGATTCAATTTCAGAATCTGGTGTTAAAGGTCTAAGTCCAAGCCTGGAGTCCATTGCTGAAGAAGAAGGCGGATACAGTCTACTAGAAGTTGTTGAAATGGAAGAGGATGCACCACTATGATTCTCACTACTTCTTGTAGAAAGCTACAAAGGATAAATGAGGAACACGTTAGGTCCCATTTTATTCATTTGAAAACCTTGTTATGAGTATAAAAATTACTTACCAATTCATCGTCAATACTTGGACTTACAGATCCTAGCTCATCATCAGATGACTCCTCAGTAACACTTCGAACAGTTGACTCACGATGAGGTAAAATAGGAGTTACTTCATTCATGGAATCAGGTGCTATCTCATCACCGTCTAAGTGAGACAAGCTTGGACGACGAACACCCCAATTGAAATTATCAACACTTTCACCCTAAACATTAAATTATAAAAATAAAAGCATTATTATGCACTCATACACAACAAGTAATAACTAATTAATTATAATCCTTATTTACCTCAAGGCTCTCTAATTCATACTCTAAAAAGTCAAATTCTTTCATATACATTCCAAATTTTTGTTCCGTATCCGTAGTATCATGTTGTTTGTCATCGTTATTAGCAGATACTTCCTCCGTGGAAGAAGCCATGGATGAATGTCGATCCAAGAGTTCTGATGTTTGACTGAATATCACCTATAAAACAGAAAAGAATGAGGGAATGAGAAACAAGTCCTTTGAAAATAAGAATATAATTAAATCAAATCTGTCCCTTTAGATATTGATCTTTTACGTACAATATATTTAATAGGTACAATTGAATTTATGACTGAAAATACTTTAAAAAATGTATGTTAAATTATTAAACAAACGGTGGTGGTTTAAACTCTTATACTCTATATACTATGCAGTAATGTATGTAAGCTATACTATTATAATTGTCACAGCATGTATGAAAAAAAACTGTAGGTATAATGAAAGTATAAACTTAAAATAATTATGCTTAGGGATATTCATTTGATTTCAATTCACTGAACGTAAATGATGCAACAACTATTTACTATACGGATTTTATAACTTAAAAAAAACAAGTAAAAAAAAAAGAACAAAATTATATATAATATTAGCTCAATGTAGTATTTGAATAGAGTAATATTCATGTAGTTTATTAATTATTTTCAAAGCAATAATGCACATTTAATTGGGTCAGACCAATATATCAACCACTTTTTTGTAGTCAGTCTTAGATTAATTGGTAATCAGTAGAAGTTGTCCAATATTACTGATATTTTATTCTTCTACCTAAAAAAAAAAATACAAGATCCAAATATTTTATATAAAACTAAGCAATTTTTTATTTATTTATTTTTTTGAAATTATATCAACATTGAAAATCCAATCAGTGGGCACTAAAGTTCTAAGACATTTCTTTTAACTGCCATGATTTTCCGGATTTTTTGTTGTTGAAAATTAATGATAATTCATTGTCAAAAACTAAAAGCTTGAGTAAAATCCCGTTTGTAGCCACACCCGCCATGAATAAAAGAAAACAGAATTAGCAATTAAAACATTTTAAGAAAAAAAAATATGATAATTACTAGTATTGTAGTCAACACTAATCCGAGAACAAGGCAAGATCTTGGAGGGATCGACACAGAAATAAAAAAAGTTATCTTGTATTTTTATTACAAAAAGAGAATTCTCATTTAATTGCATTGAGATTGGTCTCGACATCAAAACCAAGATTTTAAGGGGTCGAGATGATTTGCTTTGCTACGGTGATGAGGACAATTATACAATGGGTGAAATGAACATCAATCCCGTAAGCAGACTTATGGCCTAGACAGATACTCTAAAATCTAGGATACGCTAGGGTCGTGACTAGGGATGTTTCTGTACGCTTTGGATACCTTCTTTTTATTCATTCATTACTTTTTTATTTGAATGGCAAAAAGTTTGATTTTTAAGACAATTCATTTAACATTTATGTTATCAATAGCACACTCCACTGAAAGTCAAAGGTCAGAGGGTTCAAAACAAAAAATAAACCATTGTTAAGCACAATAATTTAGAATGGTCACAAAACCAGCAGTTTGAGTGAAATTGAAGATAAATTATGTTAACTTTATATTTCCGTTGGAGCCCCTAATGTCCCCCTCCCGTAGTTACGGCACTGATGACGTTTGGACTTAATTTGATAACCATATTTTGGTCACGAAGAATCTATCTACTAGTATTAGATGTTCCCAAAACTTTATAAATTGCAAAAAAGTGGTCATACCCCCTCCCCCCTTGCCGTACAGGTTGGATAGATCCTGCAGTATAAATTACATTTTGATTTACCAAATACATAAAATTTATCATCCACAGTCTAAATAATTGATAAATATGACGGTATTCACAACAAAAAATAAAGTAAAACTTGATTAAATGAGAATTTAGAAAAAAAAGTAATTTTTAAGTGGGGTTGGGTGAGGGGACTGGTAGAAAATTAAAAATGATTTATAATATGCCCTTGCATCCATAAAATAAGGCTAAAATTGAATGTGACATATTATTTAAGCCTCCGCGAGGTTATCAAGAAATTTATTTTCTAAAAGAAGTTGATTATGAGATTTTTAATCAATTTAAGGAATAAAAAATTCCAAGAAATGACAGTCAAAATTAGCTACTCCACCCAAAAAAGAATTATGTCTAGAGGCTCCGCAATAATGAAACGTTTAAAAATGGAATCACAGCTTTAAGAAGTTATATTATTTTCTTTTTTTGCTTGATCTATTTATTTTATGTCTGAATAATAACACTATACGACAAAATTCAGGTCTTGGAATGCCCACCAGGTAAAACCCACATTTTTTATCGTTATTTAAGCCGTAAAACACAAAAATTATCATTATAACCTATGGAAATAAGTGAAATTACTATATATACAGATGAAAATTAAAAACAAATGATAAAAAACATTCTACTTCATTTTAGTATGATCGAATACATTTTGTAGAAATTGTATTCAAGAAAACTTAATAAAAAAATGAAGACAAATTTATTGTGGTTGAAGGTTTTAATAGTCATTATCGTGTTCTATGGGTTAAATACCAATAATAAATATGGATTTTAGCGGGTGGGTGAAAATACTGTTACATGGAGTAATAAATAAATATAATTAATTAAATACCCTCATTTAGTTCAATCTTGTATATAAGCCCTAAAACTTATTAATTTAAGTCTTTGAAGACGTCACTCAACTTTATTTTTATTTTTTTAAAATCAATTCTAGTACTTATAGTCCGAGGGACCGATAGTCTTAGGGACCGGACCCAAGAACTGAGAGTACCACTCTAAAGCCTGGACTAGAGTGGACCAAATAAATAAGGACTGACACAACACTACCTGAAGACAATCATTACACTATTGTTTTTATTCAATTTTCTCTTTCATAGGTATTCTACTAAAAAAGAAAAAAATAGCATAAGTTCACTGCATAAAGTATTCTTTGGCAAAGTTCATCTTTTGTCTCGAGTCATTGATGTTAAGGATAGGATTTTTGTTTTTTAAATTATATTTTCCCCGCGCTCTGCAAAAGTTGGATTCCTAGTCTTCTATTTTTTTAATCGACGTTTCGAGAATGGGCGAACTTAATATAGGTTCTGATTTTTTTTAAACAGTTTTATTTTCAAGATACTTAGGAGACAAAATTTATCAGTCGTAATTATTTCAATTGACCCAGCAAGATCTAACAAAAGAATACTTTATTTATAGAGTATTCTAAAAGACAACATAATATGGCACCATGGCCGATATAGTGAGCTGTTTTAATGCTAATTTCCTATATTTGTAGGTATTATATTGTTTACATCACATAATTGTGCCTGTTTAGCGTCTGTAAATATCTTGTTATTTCAATTGTCTAGTCGTTTCTCTGTGCATTTAAAAAATAGATAAACCGAATTTAAACATGGCAACCCGAACAATTTGAAGAATGTTTTGGAGGAGAGCAGCTTAACTGTTATGACGTTTCATTAGTTCATTAGAAATAAACAAGAACATGGGCAAGAATGACTCCAATAGCAATCGTAAATTCTACTCGGAGTCCAACAAGGGCTTTACTCTCGCGTCTTTTATGAGCACACGCGTATGTACAATCAGGTTTTGAATATAGCAGGGCATGAACAAACCAAAATATCTGTATTATCCGCAAGGTGGTGTGACCTTATGTAGCCTAGGATAATTTAAGTATAGATTGCTTGAGGGCACTAATGTCTCTTCCACGTCATAATGATCATCATTAAGAGAATTGTATTATTTTATAGTTTTATATTCTCACAATATGGCGCCACTCTCTGACACCTTATTTACAAACTAATATAAGTGCTCATGGCCTATTGAACGTAGTTAGAGGAAAGAGGAGCTAAATAATAATGACAACAATTAACGAATAGATAAGTAATTCTTTAGATTACCAATTCCAAAAAGCCGGGCTAGCTAAAAAATACAAACGATTTACGTCACTAGTAATAACCATAATGTGAAGAAAAAGGGACACAAAAAATGTATTTTACAGTCAACTGTTGCAGATAGGATGTTTTATGTTATGTTTTATTACAACGAATTGAAATTTCAGAGAACATAAAAAGAATGAGACACACTTTTAAGAGGTTGAATATGTAATATATATCCAACCAGCATCTGCTTATCTAGACATACGCGACAACAGCGCCCTCAATTAGATTATAGTTGTCTATGGTAATAACCAAAGCTATAAAGAATTTTCCCTGACGTCATAAATTGCATCATAATTGAAAGAGACGCCATCTTGGGGGCTCAAAGTGGATATTTTTACAACATCAAATGAACAAATGCCCAATATATCTAGATTAAACTCTATCAAAGGACTTTAAGAATTTAAAAAAAAAAAACTTAAAACCTGCATTGAATGATGAACAGGGGTATTTGAAATAAATCAAAGTAATAGTTATTGAAACTCCCTATAAAATAGCTAGATTTGTACACTTATATATATTTTTTGATCCATTAGGGACGAGAAAATTAGGATAATTAGGAAAAAATATCTTATTCTTTCCATTGTAGTAGTTGATTTTTATCTACACTATGAATAAATATAGAAATATAACGATGTAATAACATGTTTTAATTCATTTAATGGTCTGATAAATGTATAATAAAACTACACATTAGTGGGATAAATTTTTGATAGACAAAAAGTCCTTTTATTTGTTGGTCCCATTTTAAATTCTAATAGTTCGCTATTTGCTTTAATATTAATCCAAAAAAGAGTTTTTATTGTAATAAAACTTGGTCCCCAAAAAAGGCAACATCAATAGTGTTGACGTCACATTAAACCCAGTGGCCAAACGAATCAATGTGATCAATATTTTTACAAGGTGGTGGTCGTAGCAAAACCTTTTTTTGGTTCGCCAGGAGGTTTGAATATTAGTCTATAACTAGCTATGTAGCCTCCACGAATTCACCCTTTCGACTGAATTAGAAAGGTGAACTTTGCAAAAGGAAAAATAAGTTGCATACGCTATGACACATGAGGAAAATTGATAGAGTAACGTTATCTAAGGTACCATAAAAAGCGATATCTAGCGTGGAGAAAAAGCTAACATGCGCATTTGAATACTTTATTTGAAAGCTTTTAGTAATCTGTATATTATGTATGTATGTATGACATAGTTAGAGATTTGACCCCGGTGTCACTGCCAAAAGTGTGAAAAAAATATTTAGAGTAGAACATAAGAATTGATAATTACTCACTAAGTCTTTTCTATGACTTTTCTATTTTCTAATGCTGTATTTTGAGTAGTTTAGCCAATAAATTTGAATTTGTGAACAATTTTGTCCAAAAATGACTGTTTTTGCGTGACAAATTTTTTGTAGACCTATAGAATCTACAATGTACATTTAAAATACCATTATTTATGTTAAAATGATAGATAGTGGCCAGGACTTTAAAATAAAACGGTCTATTTCGTTGTTTCTTCCATAACTTTTGTGCAATGGATGTTTAAAAAATATGTATCAAGTGACAAACGAGAATAAAAAATTCACACTTTTCGATAAATACCTGGCTTTAAGTAGCCATGTCCACTAATAAGAAGGGCCTACAGGCTTGATTTACCAATAACTTTATAGGTAATTTAATAAACTTTGAATTTATACCTAAATAATAATACTTCTTGTAGAGGAAAATTTAAAAAAATGAAAATATTACACCTACTCCCTAATTTTATTGACGTGTGAAAATTGATGGTTCATAAAAACGTTAGGAGCTATGGACTTGAAAATTTAATCATTTTTATCATTTTATCAATGTATCTTTTAGGCTGGTTTGTTTAATTTTCTCTTAGTAGGTGTAATATTTTCGATTTATTTTTATTTTTTGCGATTTACTCATTTTAAATTTTAAGCAAAATTTCCCATGGAGAGAGACCATGACAAAAATAAGGAATGAACTATATTCGTCCAATGTTAATACTTTTACAGGATATACTTTTTTATGAAAATGATAACCAATATGAGTACTTAATATTTCTGATTTTTTTTACGAAGCAACATAAACTCTATTTTTTTTAGCAAAATATCCTTATTTTGGAACGCTTTATATTACGCAATCACTTGAGAAGCAGCTACTTGATATTAACTAAGTCAAAGTAGAAAATGTATTACTTTTAAGAATTCGAAACTTGATATTTTCCCAATTTTGGCAGTGAAACCAGGGTCGAATCTCAAATTATATCATATATAATACAGTTTGTGTGTGTGTCCTTTATGGGTGCCCACACCGTTGGGACTAGGAAGCTGACCCTTCGCATGGGTGCCTCTTTTGAACCTAATCAGGGTAGGAGGGGGTCGATTTTCCTAGGGGGGCAGCCAGATAAGGAGGGGTTATTTCTATACCCAAAATTGTTTTTTGGAGCTCAATGAGGCAAGACTTGGTTGATTTATGTATCAAAAAGAAACTGGTGTGTCAAAAAAGAAAAGAAAAAAGAGAATACAAATAAGAACACTTTCTAAATTTATTCAAATTCAAAAAAGTTATGGGCAAAATAAAAAATGGATGAAAATTGCAGTTTTGTTATTTTGAGCTGCAAATGCAAGAAGATGATGAAATATTGGATTTCTAGATAAAATAAAATTGGTAGAAATATGTCTGGGAATTCGTTTGCACAAAATTTGACATTTAAAAATTGATGTTCGACTGAATATCTGTTATTTTCTGAATGTATATATATATATATTTTTTTTATTTTTATTTCTTCCCTTTTTTTCATCAAACGTCAATTTTTAAGAAGAAATGCCACAAAATAATGCATTTTGACATAAAATTTTAGACTCTAAGGCTGTGCATAACTATTTTCAATTTCCAGAACATTTTATAAAATAATTTTTGTAATATGGACAAAAATAAATCCGTTAATGAGGGTTACGACGACATTATTGTCCATCACTTTTTTTGGTTTTGCAAGAACGAAAAAATCTTTGTAGGTTTGTGTTCCTCTTTACATTCCCAATAAATACTATTAAAAATTAGTGCAAAACAGTTTTTTGCAATTTTTTTTGACAAAAATAAAAGATGGACTTCTCATCTAGGAATTTTTTTTCATGCATTTATGTTGGTATGTTATTCTAATTTTATAAAAGATTTTTTTTTTTTTAAATTCATAATACATATATTTTTTATGCTGGTGCCATATTGTTATGATGCTCACCCACATGGTCTAAACATTAAGAGGAAATAACATTGATAATAGTGAATCTGATTTCTTGCTCCCTCCTTGGTCCGAGCAACCCCAGATACCCCTTTGCTAATAATTAATAATAATAATGAGATAAATGAACAAAGGGGCATCATACAATTAATATTTTTGCACACAAAATAAATCCAACAAAGAAAGCTGTACCCAAAAGCAGTCATGTATATTTTATATACGTAAATTATTTAAATATTATGCATGTATTATATAACGTATATAATATACATACATGTATAATATGCAAACACAGCGCACCAAGAACAAAAATCCAAATGTTGAGTGCAATTTGCTCTATTGTTTCATTGATAAAATACTTAAATATATATTTTTAGAACTAATGTTTAAATTTATATATTTATCATTTCCACTAAAGTATTGAACAAATTCCGCAAACACTAATGTGTAGATTTAATTAAATGTAGTAGTAGTAGTACATACAAATGAAATATGTACATATACATTTAAAAGAGACAAGCCGGTCAACTTACAGATAATTTGAAAAAATCTTGCCCTTTACAAATCTCATCTATTTAATTAAAAAAAGTGCTTGAATTATCAAAAATAGAACAGTAATACTATATGTATGTAAAGTGTACCGTTTTGGGGGTAAATTGTTCGTTTTTCATTATCATATCATAGTTTTTTCTGCTAGGAAGACATAAAATACGCTATTTGCAAAGTTGTAGGCTCCTCGTGCCCTTTTTGACGTCATACTGGAAATTTAAATATGAAAAAGACGACTTTTTGAGTCAAAATGAGTTATTATTAGACGTTTTAAAGAATCTTAATTTAATTCTTGCAAACGTTGATATCATATGATAATGACAAGACTTTCACAGGGGAAGTCATGTGTAATTTTTAACAGTCCTACGCAACAAATTTACACAAAAATTAATTTTGGATAACTTTTATTCTTTATAGAAAAGAAATATCATATCTTCTTTTTATATGGACCCTTTAGAATATATTGCAACGGATTTCTTTCTTTCTTTTTTTTTTCATTTTAATTTCAATTCTTGTTTCAATTTCGAATCATAAAAAAATGGCCAATTTTGACCTAAAAATGATTTTTAAACTAGAGAAGGGGAGGGACATTTTGAAAATACACATATATTTATGTATAATATATTTAATTACATAAAAATAGTAAATTTTTGGGGATGAATTAGAAAAACTGAAGAGGGCATATCTTCCCTACTAAGTGTATCTCTATTTACTATGATCTGGGTCCAATGTACCCATATATATTTAAACTAATTAGCTAACTTTTTTTTCTAAAGTATTTTCTTGTACTCAATTAAGTAGTTGAATTATAGAATTCCTTTTTTTTGTAATAACCTACGTCAAATTTTAGCACTTTAAAGAAGATACAAAGTCCCCCAATCTTGATTTACTTAGAACCATATGAAAAGCAGAGTAGCAAATCTGTCTTTCACTGGTATTTTAAGGGTTAGGCAAGCCAAAAATAAGAAGTGAAGTCAAATAAACGACGTACCTCGCTCAAAAACGGAACACTCTAATGAAAAGGTATGCATGAATTATAAAGGTATAATAATAATTGACTATATAAGCTTATTATGTATCTAGGTTTATATCTACATACATCTTTAGATGTTTATAGTCAATCATTTTATTTTAAATTACATACATATGTAAAAAAACAAAACACAAAAGCAAGCAAGAATAATTTTTCTCAAAATTGAGTGTGTATTAAATTTGCACTCCTCCACGAATTATCATTAATTTCTATTGACAAATTTATTATTCTTATTAAAAATGATAAAATTGATTTTATTTGATATAAGCCCGATCTATCAGGATCAAATTAATTTTCATAGATCAAACAAAGATTATCAACTATATTTAAAATTCTTGGGTATCTACAGTTATCCTGCTAATTTGAATACAAAGCATATATATATATATATATAATTGATTTAAATATGTCAATCAAATATTAAGTTGATTATGTATATATATGTGAAGTAAAAGGAGTGAATTGGGATTTTCCCAATTTTTTTGATTTTTTTTTTCAAGATTGCTTTATGTTGAGTCATCACAGATGTATGTAACCACTTTTTTACTTTGGTTTTTACTTAAGAAAAAAATAAATAAATAAAATAACATAAAATAAAGGGTTGATAAAAAGAAGATGTTTTACATAGTTTTAAATCCTTGATTGATTGATTTAATTCTACCTTATTGTTGAGATCCTCTCCCTGGAATACACGAATATAAGAAGCATGCAAATTGAAATGTAGTAAGAAAGAGAGAGAAAGAAGGGATTAATTTCATTAAGAGAAAAGAAAAAGGATTATACTGATAAAGCTAGGTACAATCTACATACATATATGTAGATGGTACATATTATTCGTATCTACCATATTTGTAAAGGAGAAAAAAATGTGAAAACACAAAATATTAGGACAAAATGGGGAAAAGCAGAGGGGAGTTTCTAGGGGGATATTAATTACACACACACACAGACACATGTATAATAAACATCTATGTGTATATGTTAATAAAGATATGTAGATATACGACTTAAAAGTGTGTATAAAAGAGCCCTCATAACACCATTTTTATCTATATACCTAAATAAAAAAGTATATACATTGTGAAATGAAATGAAGGAGGGAGTAGTCATCATCAATTCAATATATATGTAGTATACTCAATGTTTGGAGGCATAACTACAATGTAATTGTAGATATATACTACAATGCAGGGCCCAAGAAATTTTCAGCAGTAGTTATGCATAGTCAGGCTCTACTCAATAAAAAAATCAATATATTTGAAAATATGGTCATTATATTTGAAATGTTTGATAGGTGCTCAGGTATTGAGGAAGGACAGCTATTTTCAAGGAAAAAAGTAATGATGACCAGTTTCTTTAGAGAGGTGGATATTGGGGATCAATAATTATAATTTTTAGGAAATTAATGAGTTTAAAACTTACAGAAGGGCTTTTTGGTAATCCGACCCTTTGACCGCAGGAATTAAGTATGTTCACCAATCTTTCACGAACACGTGCCTGAGACAGCCAGGGTCTTTTCCAACCAGAAAAACTAGAGGAGTCAGCAACTGACATGGATAGGGATCTCCTTGGAGACATTGTAGAGGAGGAGGAACCACCATTTGTTCCAATTTCATTGAGGTTTAACATACTATCTTGACCCAAAATACTGCTTCTCGAAAAATTGGACCTTAGAGAAGACTCTTTGGTATTTGACATATGCACAGATGATAGTGTTCCTCCTGGAGCTGATGATGTGGCAGATATCACAGAACCAGTAAAGGAAGCAAAATATGAAGATGATGCTGAGGATTTTGTGGTACCAAAGTTATGAAGGGAACGATTTCCGGATTGAGTATTTGCCTGACGTCTTCCAATAATAGGAGTTTGAGATAAGTCAAACGTGAATTCCATTGTTCTTCCAGGAAGCTGTTTTTTAGTGTACAGATCTGCTTCGGAAAAAGAACCAACACTTGAAACAGTTTCCCAATGAAATGAGGAAGACATTGAGCCTGAAGTTGGTGGTGCAACCAATGTTGAGCTTCTCGTTACAGCAAGCTTTAATATATTTAAGGACTCATTCCAATGTGGAGTCTATGTAAATTATAAAGTAAAGTTATTACTATACAAAATAAAATATTAATAATAGCCATACCTCTACAAATTTAGCAACAATTCGTAATAAATCTGAATTGATCGTTTGTGTTGCAGAGCCCATATCCATATTATGAAGAAACCAATGAATTATCGTCAAAATGGGAGCTTGAATAAACGGTGGACCTTTCTCTAATACTTCGATCAAAAAGCTCAACATATTGAATAAGTAGTGAGAGTATGTATCATGCAAATATTTGACAACGCATCTTAAAATAGGAAAATAAATAAATTCAAATTAGTTTTTGATCCAATGCCTGCCCAATTAATTTAGTATTAGGGCTGTAAAAAATATGACAGTCCTCAGTTAAAAAAATACATGAGTAAACTTACTTCGTCCACTGGAAAGACTTCTTACTGAAGGATCGTTTTGAGTATAAAGTCATGACAGTCCCAAGGTTTTCCAACTTCTTATTTTTTTCATTGCTAACTTGGGCTATATTTTCAGCAGCAAAAGTACAAGTTTCGTTCGATTCATCATAATTCTGAATCATATAAGGCAAAAGTGCAATCACATTCATAGGAAAAGCTAGACTTTGAGAGGGGTCAACCACAGGAAAGTCAAGAATTGTAGTCAATTTGGTAAGGATTTGAATTGTAGCTTCATATGTGTTGGAGTTTGTACAACCTTTAAGTAAAAGTGAATGGACTCCGGGAAAGTTAGTCCATTTGAGTTGACTTTGTAATTTCTCGATTTTTTTCTTTGGTATCATGTCGACTTAGAGGCATTTTATCCATTACTTTTTCTAATAGTCTAAGTCCTAAAAGAAATTCATGTTCGTAATCAGATTCTAAAACAGCTAGACAAATCCAAAAAAGTTGAACAAGAATAGTCATTTTGTCATCTTGAGTGGCTTGATCCTGAATTCTTAGAGACTGAGCAGAACGCGAACGAGACAATGTCTTAGCACAAGAGCCAGCCTTACCACCTTCAGAATCTGTACAACTTCGACATCGAACATCCTGATTAGGAGAAGATTTTCCTTGCATCGAAACATTAAAAGATGTACTACGTGAATGTGAATGGTAATACGAGCCCCCCTCCACCACCACCACAAGTAATAGAAGCATCATATGAAGAACCTATATCTTTTGTTGAATTAGTTTCAACCTTTTCATCGGCATTAATACTCATTGGTCGGCTAGAAACACTTGCTGGGCGTGAAGGCATAGCTTCCTTTATATTTGGAGTGGATTTGAATATTTCTTTCATTAAATCCATGGGTCTGAAATTTGAATCTAAAGCATCCACAACTGACTCCAAAGTTAAAATTAATTCAGTAACATAGCCTTGCATATCCTCTCCTTGTTCAGCAATAGTATCCACTAGCCTGGATAAAATATCAGAAAGCATTTTAGAGGAAATAGGAACTCTCAATGCTCTAAAAATTTGTAGAGAGCGACCAGCATAATGTCTTGATGAACAGGATAAAGCCAATTGTAACGAGAGTTGAGACCATCTGTCTGAGAGTAGAGAATGCGGAAGAGAGTGCTCAAACACCAACAAGACTCTTTGTAAGAAATTGTCAATCTGCTTTGCACTTGATATTGACCACACAGTTCTGTTAATGTCCTCATATTGCCAAAAGGGTTGACATTTCCTACGAAAGAGAAATAATAACAGACCAATGTGTGTGTGTGCGATTATAAAATATATTTACTGTCTGGAAGCAATAAAGTTAATCATTGACTTGGTCATTTCTCTAACGGTCATAGGATTATGGGCCTTAAGATCTTCACTAAATTCCCCAGAACCATCCTCAGAATTAGGTAGTTTCTGAGTATCACTTAAATCTGAAAAGGAAAACATGAAGTTGACAGTTTCTACTTTAGGTTTCAAAATTAATATTTAAGTACCCTTCTCGGGATTACTCAAAAAATCCTCTTCATGTAATGGAAGCAAGTCTTCCTTGCTAATGAAATTAAATTTATGAATAGGAAGAGGAGTGAGATTTAAACCATATTTAAAATGCTCGGCTTTATTATTCATTAAAATTCTTGAGACAGCTAAATGGTCCCCGTGATCACCCAACACAATGAGTAAATTCAACAACAATTGTTGACAATGACTCTGAACAATTTGTCGGGAATTATCCAATCCAAGGAATATGATATGAAGCATTAACGGTAAATGAGCTGACCAATCAACTTGATGACAATCCAAACCGTCCACCAGCATATCAGTCAGTAATATAACAGCAACATTACACCGATGGAAACTGTTAATTGGATGAGAGGCATTGGGTAAGAACTCTGTTAGTGGAGCAAACCATCCTCCATATTCGGGCATTGGAAGTGGGCGATGAGGATTTTTTCGTGTAGATGTAGAACAAGGTGAAGACTCTTCTTCATCAGAGAGATGAATAGATACACCACCACCACTTACATTATTGGAGTTAGACGGAATTTGTGCACTATTACGATCAACGGAGGAGGAATTTGGGGGTTGTTGAGTAGGAGAGGAAGAGATGAGGTTTGACGGTTGGTGAGCAGATCCAGAAAGAGCTCGAACTTTTTCTCCTACACGTTGAATACCCGCTACTACAACGGATCCAGCAGTAGAGGCAATGCTTCCCGCACTTTTCAGAGAACCAGATATACTTATTTCCGTAGATTTAGGACTGACAAACAAACAAATACATGAATAAATTGAATCATTTCAAGATTATTTAAAAAAAAAAAAAAGGTATATTAATGAAGTTTTAACTACAATATTAAATTAAAGTAGACGAAAGAGAGGAAACATACTACCCATGACCGAATATATGTAATAACTTAAATTATGCATTTAACAAATTAATTATTACTTACAAGGCTCATGTAAGAAAAAAAAAAAAAAATTTCAATAAAATATTTTACTTAACGAAAATTTTAATAGAGAACCTATATTAATTATAAGACAGGATTAATTTATGCGATTATATTCCAATAGTTCAATAATTATATTTGTTCAAGTTAAATTTTTCAGAGTTTCAGGGGGAATTTCATTTCAATATTACTTAATACAAGATTCCTTGGGGGAAGGGGGGGGGGATTAAAGATATATTTAGATAACTTTCCTTCTGCATTATATGTTGACAAGCTATTTTATTTTAATGTATGTTTAATATCTGCTATTTTATTTTAATGTATGTTTAATATCTGCTATGATTTTTAAAAATACTTAAGTTGAACAATTTAACCCTTAATATAACTATCATATTAATTCATAGCACATAATAAAAATGCGTATTATAAATAAATATGTGGACATAACTGATAATCCTTTAGGATTTGTTTAAAAATGAGATCCCTCTTTGCATCCGTTAATTAGACATAATATAATTATCATGACACTATTAAATAGAGCATAAAATCATGTAGACACTCCTAGGTGATTTTGAATTACTAATTTTAAAAAATCAGTTCATAATACGTACATTAGAGAGTCTATGCTTTTTCGATTTCTGGAGAAAAATTGAAGAAAATTTGTATTTTAATAACTATAACTAATCATATGAAGTCAAAATAGCTTTTTAAAAAAGGAAATTCATGGGTCTCCATTTCATTCCAGTTAGCTCAATTAACAGTTGCTTGGGTGCACATAATATCAGCAAAGGTAGATCCCAATAAATATGGGATTCTCTTACAGACAGCAAATCCTTTAAAAACTATTGGAAAATAATACTAATGATGATTGATAAATTAATAATGTATCTAAATTTTATTGTGTGTGCTTATTATGAAAAATCCACTTCCTATACTTGTGAAAGATAAAGTCATATTGAAGTGATCTGTGTCAAAGTGCTATTTATGCAGATTTGTAAAAAATACAAGATTAAATCGTCAATTAACTAACTTGACAGTGTATTTATTAAAACTCCTTGTGTTGTGATTACGTACTCCCTACGTATATATGTATATGTCGTGTACGAGTTGCAATTTTATACAATTAGATTGTGCAAATTTTATTAAAAAAATAAAATAAAAAACTTTAAAAGAAGAATTTACATTACGTGTGCTGAGGATAATGCAATAATTGAATATTCATTGGATGACCATTTATCAAAGTAGTCATTTTTGACTATTTTGATGAAAATTTTAAGATTGATGAGTAATATGTGACTCATTATCAAGTTCAAATACCAAATGCTCAAAGTACTACTCTTCATATTTATGAAGTAATAATAAATAAGGCGTTTTAAGATGAAAAATTGGAACTTGAATACATATACTTGAAATTATTTTGTACGCATCGCTTTTTTGCCTTGAATCACTTTAAAAATATTAATCTACATTTAAGAAGGATTTTTAACATATATAGGGGGGCCATGCCTGTTGAAGCTTCAATACTATATAGTATTAAAAGAAGTAAAACCATGATCCCCTATATATGTTAAAGATACTTCTTAAATGTAGATTAATATTTTCAAAGTGATTCAAGCCAAAAAAAAAAAAAAGTCACTTACAAAATAATTTCAAATTAATGTTTTCAAGTTGCAATTTTTCATCTTAAAACGCCTTATTTATTATTACTTCATAAATTTTATATATTGTACAAGTTACGATTTCTAAGTATCATACTCCAGATTTAATTACAACGGCAATCATTTTAATTATTAACTATACATACACTGAACCTATTACACTATCCAACTGCATTTTTGTCACCGCCTAAAACCCAGATTTATTATTGTTATTCAAGGAGTAAAATACAAAAACCAGCATTAAAGCTTTGAGTCGAAATAGGTTTGGCCTTTAGAGCCTTTAAAAAAAATAATGTTATTAAAGTATAATTACAACTCAGAGCCATATTTCGACATGAAATAACCCTATAGATGAAAATTAAAATTAAAATCAATTTATAAAAACATTGTGGGATATAAAAGATGAATCATTTATTACGTCATCGAGATTACAATTCCTAAAAAAAAGTGCTACAATGTTTTTATCAACTGATTTTAATTTTCATCAATAAGGTTCTTTCGCATCGAAATATGACTCCCAATTGAAATTATACTATAAAAACGTGATTATTAAATCAAATTTAAATAAATTAGGCTTTAAAGGCCAAAACTATGTATGTTGGCAGATATAAAAGTCATTTTCGTGTTTTACGGCTTAAATAGCAATAATAATGTGGGATTCAGCCAGCGGGCGTTCCAAGAAGGTCTCTCAGTGCTTGGGGGTTCCCCACAGATATTGGGTTTTATTTTAGAAAATGTATTGAATTTTGGGTCTTTAGTATATAATAGGCTAATAAAAAACAATTTTTATGTATACCTTTAGTTATTTGATTCAAGCGTGTATAGTGGATATTGCAGTCTTGAGCTTTATATTACATAGACGTTTGAAACCTTTCCAAACGTGTATGGTTTTTAACGTTTTAACAATCAATGAAACATTCTCAAATTATAGTGAAGCTTTGGCCACAGTGCCGCTACACGTTACAGACATTTGAACTACTGTTAATATAAAGTATTTGTGGATGTTGCTAAATCGATTTATGAAATATATCATCGACAATATAAATACTAGCTAAATATGTACAAAAAAAGAAAAAGAAAATTACAGTAAAATTTGATTAAATAAGTAACTTTAAGAAAATGTAACGGTAACAATAGTAACTGAGGAGATTGAAAAGTAAAGTAATTCTTGAATAAAGTTAAGAAAATAACTCATTACATTAATATTCTTGTAGCCTTGACTTTTTTTATGGTTTTGATGAAAAGTTCATTGTTTCCAAGACTTGAATTTTGTTATATAGGGTTCTTATTTCATTTTGATGAATTACAACTACTTGGGTATTATGTATTGACTGAGCGTGGGCATTTGAATGTGCCACAGAATACTTATTAATTGGAGATTTTCATCAAAAAAGTTAAAAATTACATCCTTAATATATCGTTCAACTAAGAAATATTCAATTATTGTACCAAATCATCCCTAATAGTCTAAACTTTTTATCTAATTTTTTGGTGACAAGGTACAGGTTGTACACAGCATATATATATAATTGAATTATAATAATATTATTCGAGTAGAAATGATAAGGAAACGTCAAAAAAGTGCTTGTAGAATATAGTACTACTACGTTTTGAACTCACATAAATAATTTTCGGTACAACTCTGATTCATACTTTGAATGATGATGCTCCAATAAAAGGTGCATTTTTCTTTAAATATAAATTTAAAATTATTCAATCACTAATTAATACATACATATGGGTAAGTATGTACGAAAGCATGGATGAATGTAATATGAGTAGGTAAATTTGAATGATTTTTTTAAAATACAAAGGAAATAAACAAGATTCAAGATACCTACCTAGTATTAGATAGGTAGGGTATAAACAATAGAGTGATTATTATAATTTAATACATTTAACATACTTATCTCTAATTGGGTCCTCTTGAGAGTGTCTCTTTGTATGTATGGTGCCTTTCTCAACGGAAAGATCTGTCTTTGAATTCGCTAAATGGGGATTTGATTCCGCATTGGTGGATGCTTTCTTCAAGGAATTTAGGCGATAGTAGGGCGGAGCTTCAGTTCTTTCAATTGTGCAATTGAGAGTCTCTACGGTTTGAAGCTCAACCATGATTTCATCAATGGTTTTGAGAGGTTGGGATCTTCCCAAATACAACAAAACTCTTTTAGCCTGAATTTAAAAAATGGGGGCCTTAGGGTTAGAGTACAGTAACAACATATGAAAGTATATAGTAGAAATCGCCAAAAAAAATAATTAATATAAAATAATGATAATATGTAATCACACAAACAAAGGGGAGCACGGAATGATAAAAGTTTGCTTTTGGATAATTATTGATATCTATTAATAACATTGTTAAAAAGAGTTTAACAAAAATCACTTCTTCGTTAGGAAGTCTTTCAGGATTTGAAACATCCACGCTGGCTGGTCAATGGGCACCATATGTCCACAGTTTCTAACGATAACGAAAGATAAACCAGCCGCTTTCTGAATATATCCCAATAACTGACTCTCACTTGTCTCTGAAACACGATACCAGTAGCTTTTTCGAGGAGCAGTTAACCAGCTTTTTTTACCCTTCCACTCTAAAGTATTTTCTAAAGCCTGGGATACTCCAGACAAGGGCAGAATCAAATCAAACATTCCATGGTAAATCAAAACATCAACGCCTGAGTTTAAAACAATTCCGAGCGCATCAATCTGATCCATCATGATGCTACTACCCAATTCATGGATAACCTTTAGGTGCAATATGAAGAAAGTAAGTTCAATAAAATAGGAATTTCATTAATAAAAATGATTTCTTTCTTTCAATATCTATGTACATATGTATGCATATTGTAATTGCATCAAAAGGGTTCACAAGTCGAGAAGAAAATTACTCTTGCCTTGTCAGAGGAAAATACTCAAAGGTTTTTCTTTTTAATATCAAAAAATAATTAATCTATGTAAGGAGGTCTGCAAATACATGCAAACATACATAAGTACATATGATATTCATTCTTCCTTTTGCAAAATATACATACAGGGTGGTTCAGATAAATTTGGAAATTTTTTAAGGCTTATAACGAACGAACTAGATAGGGTACAGGCATCATTCTTTTATTATTATTAAGCTACATTTCATGAAATTTAATCATTCATAATGACATCCACCATTCTAGATAACCTGAACCACACGGCGCTGGAAGATTTAGCAGGCCCAGGCTGCCTCGTTTGGATCCAGCTTTTACGGGTAATGGAATTCTTCAAGGCCTCCACAGACGAATGATAATTGGCACACGCCTCATACTTGACCTTCCTCCAGATATAGAAATCGCATGGGTTCAGGTCTGGGCTGTTTACATCCCTAAAATCCAGACTCCAAAAGTGAAAATTTTTGTGGTCAAGACATTAACACATTTTTTGGCTTTGTGGGCCGGTTCACTGTCTTTTTAGAAGGTCTAATTTATTCCTTGGACTATTCCATCCATCCAGGGAATGTAAATTAAAAGTGTAATATCAGAACCAGTACAATGACAAGCTGGATCCATCTGGGTCTCCCAAAGCTTCCAGTGTGGCCGAAGTTATCAAGAGAGGCGGATGACATTATAAATAATCAAATATCATTCAATGTAGCTTAATAATAATATTAAAAAATAGGGTTACACCCCATCTAGATCGTTCGTTAAAAGCCTGTAAAGACTTGCCCAATTTATCTGGACCACCCTGTACTTATTCTTTAATAACTAATTACAATTTAAGGAGAAAGAAATTGAGGCAAGAATTGATATTATTCATATATAAAAAAGGATCTACTAGTTTATTGAACCCTCAAGCCATCTGAAAAATGAAGATTTCCAACATGTAAAGCTTTTCTAACAATTGGCTTTTGAATATAAGGCCAAAAATCCCACATTGTCAAATCAGATTGGGACTTTGTAATGTCATATGCGTTGGTGTAGCTAAGTAGTGCTAGAATATCCGTCAAAACATTTTGTCGATGATCATTTGCTCTTTTAAATTTTCCCTGCTCAATCAAATCCAATACAATTTTTTCGTTTCGATGAAGAATTTGATAGGTTTGTTTTTTAATAAGTCCTAAATTTTTTAGAAAATCTGAATATGAAACATGATTGGAAGGAGATATCCAACCATTGCCAATTCCAACACCAGTAAGATTCATATTGACGATTGGATTTTCTAAAATATGTTTAGCTAATGATATTACATGGGTTCCCCCATAGGATTCTCCAAATAAATACAATTGAATAGGAAACTCATCAGACCAGTCTGGCAAATAGTGAGGGTATAATAGAGCAAACTGCTCTAGAAAATTTCCCAAGTCTATGGCTATACTTTTTTGTTTGATATGATATCCTGAAGTGACATTTTTTGTGAAACTAAATCCCGTTCCAATGGGATTATCGATGAATAGAATATTAGCTTCTTTGTGCCAGGAGAAGGGATTAAGTGTTAAAAAAGGCTCAGTGGACGGTATAGTCCGAGATTTTGATAAAAACGGACCAATTTCTTTGAATAAACCATATAAAGAAGTCGTTCCTGGACCACCTTGGAGCCAAATGATGAGTGGACGAGATCCAGGATGAGGATGACATGAAGGGAAAAACCAGAAAAAGAGATTTGAATCCAAAATATCATCAATTCGTAGAAAACCTGAATAGCTGACCAAGTCATCCTCATCATCTGGTCCAACTCCATAAACAAGAGATTCAGAAGCTCCTTCCGCAGTTTGGTTTCTTCTAATGTAATCTGTGATTATTAAGGGCTTTCCCACTTCATTTTCATCAAACTCCGGCTCATCCGGAAATTGGAACAAATAAAACTTTTTCTCTCCTGAATCATCTCCGTCAATGTACGAATGAATGTCTCTATTTCTTTTATAATTAAAATCACGAGGTTGACAGACTTTAAAGCACATTTTCTTATCATATAGGTATGAATCCGTGAAAAAAAACACTTGTAGGAAAATAAGAGCAATGTTGAGAAAAAACAGGGGAAATTATCACAGCCCAGGATATTTTATTAGCACGAAAGTAGTTGATTGATGAACCAAATAAGGATCTCCTGGAGCTTTGAGTATGTAACTCAGGTTGTTCTCTCACCATGCTATCATGTTCCATTTTGAACTCTTTTAGAGATTTTAGATATATATGTGCACGTATGTATGTGGTATAGATGGATGAAATATACTATATAAGAGCAGCTCTATCTACATACTTAATACATATAGATGACTCTTCTGTATTGTTTTGGCTTTTTGAAAGAAACAAAAAATCTCAAAAATGTATTTGTTCATTCTATACTCATTCAAGAAGTGTGGCTGTTACGTCAACCCAAAATCAAAAAATAATTTTCTACAAAAAAAAGAAATTACATTTTTTTAACTTGATAAATATGAAAGCTCTAATATATTGGTCATTTCTTTGGCTCAATTCAGAACTCTAAGCTAGATCAAAATACCATGTATATCACAATTTAGGAATTTTTAACTTTTTCATTATAATGAGCCAATATAAAAATGCCGGTATATTCACTCTGAAAAGATGGTATTAATTATAACTACATATAGTTACATAATATGTACATACTCATTGACTTTTGAAACGGTCAAAATAAAGTGAGCTACATTTTTAATAAAAAATATATAGCAATACTCCATTCATTCTGAATCTGATCAGTCTGAGTGTCTTTATCAGTGTTTATCTTTATGTCGTTAGCCCCTTTTTTAAATTTTCCAAAGGCCCAACAAATTTATATCATATAAATATATATTATAAATGAACCTATTTATAAAAATCTGAATGTGAAATATGATTGGAAAGAGATATCCATCCATTACTAATTCCAACACCAGTAAGATTTTATATTCACAATCAGATATAACAATGTTGATAATTTTTGAAAAAAAGAGGAAAATTAGTAACACCCCTAGTCGTAATAGTATGATTGATTTTTTCATTTTATAGCCAGTGGGGTTGAATATAAAAAAAAAAAAAAAAGAAGAGTTCCTATATTTTGAGACTTTTTTTTTAAATTACTCAAAAATATCTCATTTATTAAAAAAATGTTTTTTTAGGGAAAGAAAGCACAGAATTACGTTACAATATCAACTAAATATTTAAAAAGGGCTTCCTCACGATAAACCCAGTCCTATTATTTGTCCTTTTGACGAAATTCACCATTTACACATAAAAATGAAATAAAATGTTAGTTCAGTGCACTGACAGTCTAAAATCTTCCACATGATATCTGTAGAACCAATTACCAAGACTGCCTAGAGTATTGATGTGCAAACAAAACCCAATATATTTTATCTATCATAGTCAGTAAAAAGAAAGTATGTAACTACATATATATAGTCATTATTCGATAGAGTACTATTGGGTCACATAAAAACATGAAGTTTACCAGGGGCGTCCAAAGGCCTTGGTTTTAAATAAATTATTTTTTTTTAAACAAAATCAAAAATCCATAGCTATTTACAGAAGAAAAAAATTCACAAATTCACAAAAAAAAATAATTTGTTTGGGAAAAACAATTCAAAAATTCAATGTCAAATAGTAAATTTTTTTAGAAAAAAATATCTAACATCGTTTATTCTCAAAAAATTAAATTTTATGAAGAAAAAAAAAATCAAATTTCAGATATTAATTTTTTTGGAAAAAACAAAAATTCCTTCATTTAGGGGGAACCCCCTCCTACCCATCCCCTGCAGACACCTTTGTTGACGTAGGTTGAACATCCTTGGTCTATCTAGAGCCGTATATAGAATTTATAAGGCTTTATTCTGCTCACATAATTGGGGAAAAATTTGTTTTCAGACTGAGTCTTAACACATAAAATCATCCTTACTCAATTTGAAAGGGGGGGAGGGGGAAATCATCATTATAGCTTGTTTTTGTGTTGAAGAACCACAAAGAAAAATCACTGATCTTTTTCATGTATAATTCAAAAATTTAAATTATAAATTATACGCTGGATACTTAGTTAGTAATAAAGAAAGTTTATGTATCTGAAAGCAAGACGCAAGTACTCAAAATATTGTTTAAAAAGAAGTACTTTATATCTATCTTTGCAATTTTTTTATAATTTTATAGTAAAAACTTTTTAACTTTCTTTAAATTAATTCAACCTTTTAAATAAGTGTTAATATTTAAACTTGAGCATTAATTATATTAAAGAAGCAAGGTTTGACTGTATGAAAAATGACTTAAAGTCATTTTTCATACAAGGAATAACAATGGAGCAACAACTTGGAGTAGGGGATGCACAGCAAGTCATATATATTTATGAAACAAATGTGTAGCGAAGCTCAACAACACGTCCTATTAAAACAGAAAAAGAGAGTACATATCTTTAGTAATGAAAATTGTTTGTATTTAGGGCATGTGAAAAAGAAAAAAAACCCCAAAAATCAACATTGTACCCCTGACAATTTGAAAAATATTTTAGAGTAGAGCAGCTTAGTTCTTATAAGGTTTCTTTTGATCAGCTACAATCACTCGTGACAAGGGAGGAGGGGAGTAGGAAATCAACAAGGGCATAACAAGAATTACTCCCATGTTGATCCTCAATTCTACTCTTAGTCCAACAAGGACTTACAATTATCACTCCACAACAAAACCTCTTTTTTTAATGAACACACAAAAATATTCAATCAGCTCTTAAATATCAATAAATGATGTAGGGAAAGAAGTTCACTTTAACATCATTAAAGTTCATTTAAATAATAATTAGAACAGCTAAGGAAAATAAAATTCTTTCCAACAAAAAAAATAAGCAAAAAACAAAAACGGGCTAGCTAAACACTATTCATATTTCCGATATGATGTCTATATTATTAAAGCAATGTTTATGGACGCCTAATAACTCCAAACAATGCTGGATGCTTCCCATAGTTTGTCTAAATCTAAATGTGTGTAAATCAAAAAGAGAAGTATATGTCGTCAACTTTGATAGACGACATATCTACTGAAAAAGATTACTAAATAAAGGGCTCCTTACTCACTAATACGTTTGAATTTTCAAAATAGGGAGAAATAATTTATAAGAACACTAATATCTTGCAGATTATCAACATGTTCATTTTTTAGAGATTTTTTAGCTGGCCCGTTTTTCTGGAATTAAATATAAAGAAGGAATTTTCTTTCCCTTAGCAGTTGTCATAACTATTTAATTCCTAAATAGATTCAATAATATTACAAGCCTGATTGAACAATCTTGTGTGCTCATAAAAGACTCTGAGGATTTGTTGCAAAGTTATATTTAAAGTCCTTGTTGGACTCAGAGTAGAATTGGAGATCAACTTTGGAGTAATTCTAGCAAATGTCCTTCTTTATATCCTTTTCTCCTTCTCTCTTGTCACATCTGATTGTAGTTGATCTAATGAAACGTTCTTTCTCTCCTCCAAAAGATCCCTCAAATGGTTCATTCTACACGGGATTTTCATCACTAAACATGTACATTAAAAAACCTCTCTTACTATTTAAATAAACGCTTTATTTATTTGACAATAATAATGCAATTGCTCCCTCGAGCCATAGTGATTACAAGAGTTTATGATTATTTTAATCATCAGAGTAATAAGAATATTTTCTTTGCAAAACCAATATTTGTATGTATGTATGTATAATGCACTTTTTGAGTTTTTTTGTTTTTTTAGCTCAAACCACATTTTAGTGACATCTTCTTTGTGAACATACATACAATAACATTTTTGATGTTATTGTATGTGACATTAATTTATTTTTCTAATTAATAATACATATCCAGTGTGTCAACATAAAAAAAATCAAGAAAAGGAGAAAATCCCATTTAATATTTTATTGTATTTATGTACCCATAAATACAATAAAATATTTCAAAGACATATTTTTGTCAATTATAGACTTTGAATTCAAATTTATGGGATCATTTAAGACACCCTAGAATTTTGACTAAAGTTTAATACTTTATTATATTTAAGAGACTTAATTTGACCCGGATATGGCTCCTCAAATAAAATCTATTTTAGCATGCTAGTATTATTGTAATGATCAATTTTTTTTACTTTTTTTTAAAAGAAATCTAGGGAAAATTTTGACTTCGAGGAATACAAATGATATCCAGTCACAATTTTGAGAAAAATGATTCTAGCTTACTTTTGTGTTGACGAGCTGCATATATACATTGTAAATGGATAAATATATTGTACATATATACACCTACATTGTCATACATACTCTAATTTTAGTCATATCTGAGAAAAAAAAAAAATATTTATCCGTTTTGGTCTTGCATACACAATAAGCCGGCGTTCCGTTTCACCCAAACTATATTGTCTGACAACAGTTTCTGAAGGGGAAGGATCCAACAACACCCTTTAAACGTTAAATAACTTATACAGTTTGTAACATGTATAAGCAAATTGTACAAATTAATAGGGGCTAATTTTTAAATGCCAAATGCGCTCATTTCTCCGTCCCTAATAAAAATATGATTAACATTCTTAACTGGTTCGAATGAAGCAGATTGAATACGAATGAAATAAATACAGCATCACTTTAAAAACGGTGCCGAGTAAACAAGGACTAATACTATTGTTAGATTTTGGTCATTAATCCTAGAGCGGTGAAACAACTAATTCGGTCTTGAATCGATCCCCACAAAAATTATGGGCTTTTTAAAAGAGAAACAAAAAAAATTATGTGTGACAATTTTTGAAGAATTTGCCACCCACAATCTAAAATTTTGGTCCACACTTTTAGACTACGGCCTAGATTGGTCTAGAAAAAAATCACTTGAGACTGAAAATTGGATCTTGGATCGAGTCTTAGCACTAATTAATACATACATACATTTTTTAAACATGCTTGATGGACGATGATCCCTGAATAAATTAAACCAATTCAGTTGCATTATTCGAATTTCAATGGTAATGCTTATAAATATCATAAAATTATTACTACTGCCCTCGAGTATCTAGAAGATTAATTTGAAAGGCTATATATTTGATTTAATTACAGTTTATAGTTAATTGCTCTCTATAATAGTGTCAAAGAGTCAATTGCCTGCATACGTTTTTGAGTATCATTTACTCTCAAAGCCTAGAAGCACTCCAAACTAACAAAATATAAATGCTATGAAACATAGGCATACCGGGGGGGGGGGCACGAGGCTCCTAGGATTTACAACATCATTCCTGTAGTGACATCCTTGAATGCTAGATTCCCATATTAAAAAATCCCTATTCATTTAATGAAAATAAGGTAGAAAATAAAAAGCTATATATTTTATTGGGTCAAAGTTGAAAACATAACCTTCAATAGTTAAAAAAAAGGGAAGATATTTATCACTTATTCAATCATGTACAAATTCATAATAACTATAAAAAGTATAACAAAAATTTCAAATTTTAAAATGACTTGGTTTTAGATCTTTATTCAAACTAAAAATTAACTCTATAGTATGAAAATAAGAATTTAATTTGATAGAGTAAATATATAAGTAATGAAAATATTATTTTAGAGATCAATTATAGCTACTAAATTAAACGTAAACCAATATGATTTTTTTTAAACAAAAAGAAATTATGTGATAAATTATTTTTAATTTTGGGTCATTGAACACGGAAAAATGTCCAAAAATTTCAAAAAACACAACAATAATATAATTAAGAATTTGCAGATTTTTTTTTCAGGATGTAGATATACTACTTAGTCATAAAAATAATGCACATTTGAGATCCATTAGTTACAAAAATATGGGAGTCAAAATTAAGTAAATTTTCATCAAAAAGGGACCAAAATTTGTCAACACTCTTACTTTAACATCATCAATAACTCCCTCCCCCCTCCCCATTTGTATCCAATTATGTTCAAACTTTATGTGTAGATTAATATCACCCCTCACAAATTTTCCAAGCCAAGTAGGGGGCGGAGCATGACAGAAAAATAAAAACTACATTTTCGTCAACTAAACATACTCAGCTACACTATGGTAAAACTTAGTGTGTAAAAATCCAACAACCACATGTGTACTTATGCAAGATTTAATAAAAAAAATTTGGGTCCTACATTAGGAAAATATAATTTTTATATTATATATATGAATATCATAATTAGCAAATTTTTAACAGTGCCTATATATATGTAATATATAATTTTAACAATTCTGAAAATGTCAAGTTACGTAGTTGATTAAATCGAGAGATATGGCGGTTTAACGTTGGAAAAAATCAATAAAGCATATTCTAGACATAAGGAGTTTGTATTCCCTATAAATTATGCTAAACATTCGACAGGAACGGATCAACCTAATAGGTTAATGAGCATGAACATGAAGGACCTAACCTATTTCAAAATCCTTGCTATGTCCCTTCAATTGATATCATTAATTCAATATTGATATTTTGGAGTGAACCTACGCTGCCTTGAGTTGAAATTGAGGTATACAAAAATACAAATAGAGTGGGTGGATTTAATACTTTCCACTACGTCTGTATTATGAGTTTAAATAGATCTAATACATACATTTTCTTCTAAAGGAATAGCATTTAAGTATTTATGTAGGGGAAAAGAATTGATTCTGAAAAATATATGGATTAGATAAGAAAAGAAATATTTATCATCCTCTTCTACATATTTCCTTTGATGGTATATTACAATGATGATAATAAGAATAAAAATAATAAAGTTGCTGAATTGCTTTTAAAAAGTAAAAGGATATTTAATAAATAAGTATGTAGATTGTTGTAGAAGAAACCAAATGAGTGCCTTTCCTTTTTTGGGAAAAAAAGTATAAAATTTCAAACCTTGGACTATGAAATATGTAGAACTTCATAAGTACGTAATCAAATGTAACTAGTACTACGAATCAAATACATTTTTGAGAGCTATACAGTTTAACAGACATTTTTAAGACTTTACCACTTTTTCTTTTTTACACAAGGGCACCAACACATTTCACTACATGTAATATTGTTCTTCTTCCTTTTCAATATTTTAAATAATTGATAAATATGATATATATGATGACTAAATAAGTGTGATGGCTCCACTTCAAAACACATATATTGAGCTCACCATCCTTTGCAATATTTAAACAGAATAATTTTATATATTTGTAACAAGATAGAGAGAGGGAAGGAGGAAAAAAGAAGAGCGAAAAAGAAAGCACTACTACATATTTATGTATCGTAAATACATAATGCCGTTAAATCAACAATATGTCATAGTTATACATAGTATAAATAACCTTTTTTTATTTATTTTCTCAAGAGTTATATATCATAGTATATACATCGTATACATTATACATGTGTTGTAGCCCATGATGACTCAATAATAATAATAATAATGGGGGAAGCAGAAGATTGAAGATTACAATCGAAGGAAGAAACATAACATAAACTATCATCAAAGTGCTCCCTTTTACTTGTTAAATGTAAATAAATACTTACATATTCGATTAACTCCGTTGTAGCGATACCACAAATAATGACCAAATACCGAATGATGATTCTTAAATTCCTAGGCCAGCATGCACAGAGTGCAGACCAAAGCTCTTCAATCTCTTTTGGATGATCATCTCCAAACTGAAATATAAATACACCATTATTACACCATACTCGTACATAGCTATAAATAGGTATATAGTAAGTCATCATTATTTTAAAGAGGTGAATTAAAAGTATTAATAAACATTTAGTGCTCAATTATCAAACTGTGAGGAGCAAGATCTAGAGATTTTTTTTTTTGTATAAAGAAGGAAAATTTTGATAGTTAATCTTCACAACGAGACCAAGTTGTCAGTATTAAGGGTACGAGACAAGACCAAGGTGGATCATGAGAACCCTCGTCACTGACAAGTACATATTATTGTTCAAAAATGTCGACATATCACTAGACCTCTCATGATAACACATTTTTCGGTCCAATTAATTGCCCCAGAAATTATTGCGATCAGGGATAATATTCCTATTTTGACACCATTTTCAAATTATATAATGATAATTGTCTAATAATACAATTACACCCTTTTGAAGATCAATAAAATTTTATTTTTAAAGAGCATTGGAACTAGACATTTAAAATATCCAGAAGATATTTTACAAAACATCCACAAACAATAAATAAAATTATTTTAACCAAAAATGTTCTTGAATAAAAACCCAACAGAACCAAAAAATATATATATACAACACTAAATAAAAAGGTCTCACTTCGATTAATAATAAGCAGTAAGCTCAGACATAAAGACCCAACTGTCTATTAGGATCTTTGTGCAAAAAAGAGCAAACTTACAACAAAAACATAAATGAAAGATGATGCATCAACAGGTCATATCCAAATCTGTAGCTTAAAGTTATAGCTCATTTTAATTTATCGTGGGCCTAATCGATCTACTGCATATCGCGAGAGGCCTACTACATTACACACATTTTTTTAGATATAATTTCAGCTCTACGTAGTCAGTTTAGATTTCCATCAATAGATGAAAATAAAAAAAATAGTGGAGGATTCGAATATGACTTTAACTCGGTAAATACTTACAATTACTTTAGCTCGAATAATCATAATTCGAAACATTCAAATATGACTAAGCAAATTTATAGTATCCCTCAGAAGGGCAGTAAAAAATACAGATACTCCTTTCTTACGAAAAGAGGATTTGGTACATTAAAAGGGAGAAACAACACTCTCAAGTTATACATTCCATCTTGACCTAACTAGAAAATGAGTAAATAATCCTAATACGAACTCCAATCGACGTAGAACTAAAATTCACTAACTCGAACGAATTCATTCATTCCATATAATAGGAAAAAAAAACCTAAACTAAACTAGATTGAGACCTTCAGAACTTATGCAATCCGCGAAACAATTTAACAAGGCTGGTATATAATAATACCTATGAAAAAAAAAATTGCGATATATTCTCAAAAACAAAATATTATTACGAAGCAATGGTGAGAAAAATAATTTAATTTCACTAATTTTCTGTGGTTCAAAAGACTTGAGATGTGTATCTAAGATAATCAATTTTATGATCAATTATAATTGGTTTTTTTTTGGGGAAAAAGTTATCAGTCATTTAAATTGTACAATCTACTAGTCTTGTGATTTTGATATATTTTTGGGGGGAAGTGTTTTATCAAAATAATTACATAGAATAATAAATTGGGAAATGCGCTCTAATGAGGTTTAATATTGACATTTTACATTTTTCGTACGAATGCTTGTTAGCAGTGGTTCTCAAACTTGATACAGTGCGTCCAACCTGATAAAAAATATCAAGATATCCAAATAACTCTATTGCGAACTAAATAACTATAAAATAGTGGAGACTTAACCTATTTTCGACGTTCCTCCACATATAATTAGAGAGAAATCGCGTAGCACAGTTTGAGAAACATTGTTGTATAAAATTAAAAACGACCCTTTAAGTGAAAAACTTAACCTTTCCTGAATTTATAGCATTTAAATTTTGATAGTTTACATTATTACTAGTGTTGGGATTCGGTCTGGAAATCCGGCCAGTCTGAGACCGTTATATTTTTTGTTGGACCGAATTAGTTTGTTCCAACAAAAAAGCTCGGTCTAGACCGATCTCATTGAAAAATTTGGTTTAGATCGGTCTAAAGGAAAAGTTTGGTCTAGATGGGTCACAAAAAAATAGATCTAGACCGATTTTATAGATAAATTGTTTATAACATGATATCATATTCATTTTCAAGTACAATGACGTCTTACGAATTTTAAACAGAGGTAGCTCAGATGAATTTTAATCCTGTCGTCTCTCGTGGAATACAGAATTCGAGCATCTCTAGAGATGGATGATCAAGTAAGAAATATCTTTTTTCGAGTCCCTCTGTCTTCCTTTGGTCCTAACTCTTTGAGAACCTATAAGTCCACTTAATAGTAAAATAATAAATCAAACCTGTACGACTTATTACGTATTTACTAGAATGAATATTGTACTTATGACATTTTTTTGAAAAAAATCAATAACGGTTTATCTAGAAAAAAAAAAAAGAAATTTGGTCCCTCATGAGAATGAAAAAAATCGGTCCACGGTCTGAACCGAGTCTCCATACTAACTATTACACTTCAGGTTTTAAGAGATTAAGTATGGAAGATTAAAGGATATTTTGAAGTACTTAGACTATAAAGAGTAGCCATATTTTATTAATTGAAAAAAAAACTAACAATCAAAATTCCAGGAATAAAACTCAAGGTCAGTCATAATGATAATTACTTTTTATTCCACGTATTTGTTAATTATATCAAAGAATGTATTTGACTCATCTTGTTATAACTAAATAAGTGTCGACATTCGGTACTAGACATAATTATTTTTTTGGTTGGATCTTAAATTTTTTTTTCTAGAGCGAACTCAGACCGTAGATCTACATATAATCGTTTTCAAATCTTGGATCATTTTTTTAGATCTAAATATATAGGTAGACTGATTATTTTAGGTCTCAATATACATATGAAAAGACTTTTGTCGGTCTCAATCTATGGAGCGATTTTCTCCCTTATCTCCTGATTAACAAATTCTACAAATATGATTTATGTAAGACATTTTAGTTCTTATGAAGTTATTGCACCAATTAACACACATGACTGCATCAATAATTCATCTATAGAATCGCTCTAGATCAAATTTTAAATGATTAATTTAAGACTTGAATGAAGTTAATTGATTCAGTGAGTGATTAGTGTTTGAAGTAAAAGAAAAGCTGGAATATATGAAATTTCATATGTTTATTAGTTTAATTGAAATATATGTTTTTGTTAAATTAGGTTTTATTTCAATTTCAACGATAAATACTATTATTTCTTACTACTACTATTATCGATAATGAGAGATAAAAAAATTACAAACATCATAATTGATATTACAGCTAAAGTAACATTACCAAATCTATAAAATTGATGGCTAAAGACGCATATAATTTTGAACTTACAAAACAAAAGAAAAACTCAGATCTCCATATCCCTTCTACGTAGCTGAGTAATATGTCAAAAAATGACAGCTAAGCCTCGCTCTCCTCGTATATCAAATTGGATTAAACTATTTGTATCTACTTATATATGAATAGACAAACATGTCCTAATTTGTCAACTGTTTATTTTATTTTATTTCTTTAACGCTAAAAATAACACAAGTCAACAAAATATTGCTTTTTCAAAAATACTTTCAATTCAATTATATTAGTACTTGACACGCTGATTACGAAAATGTAATTACTTTTTTTCGTATCAAATCTAGTTTTGATCATTTTTTATTTATAAAAAAAGTATCCCTTTGTATAGGTTTAAGTCAACCTTTGAACAAGAAAAAAATTAGTTATCCCCAAGAAAATTAGTTTAATCTACTGAAAATTTTTATGTTAATTTCAAATATGTGCTTAAATTTTATAAGTAATGATCCAATTATGAGAGATTGCAATTTAAAAAAAAAACCAACTTACTTTAACGTTTTTGTTTGCAAAGGAATAGTGCCTTAATTTTTTTAATTGTTATTACGCCAAAGGAGTTCATTTGAACTGTAAATATAATTAAGATTTCATTTACAAAGGAGTATTTGGTTCTAAGAGGTCTAGTTCATATTGATTTAATTTTAAGAGATATATATTTATTACACTGGCTCTTAAATTTGTTTCCTCTCTCGAAATGTTAAGGGGAATAGTCTTTTCTTTTTTTTGTGAAAATGAACAATTATTTAGTTTGAGCCATATTGATTGATGTTTAGAGGTTGCAAAGAGTCTTGAAGTTGTAAATTTCACAATTTTACCTATAAAAAACTAAAATCAAAAATAGTAATTTATAAAAATAATTTATTTTCAATTCAGTTTTTGTATAAATTGAATATTTTTAATAAAAAAAATATGACTATACTGCGTAAAAAAGTTTAAAACTCATGTTATACATCAAAGACAAAAAAAGTCCGCCCTTTACGTTGTACAATAGTATTATATTTATTATCTTTTGATAAGAAACAATTAATTCAAAGATTGTTGTTTTTTTTTTAATTTTATTATTTATTCATGATAAAGTTCTCGATTTTGACTTACATTTAATATTTTTAGATAATAATTCTATTTTTTTCATGGAATTGTTAAATTTACAACTTCAAAGATTGTGAGCAACCTTTAAACTTTAATCAGTAGGGTTCAAACTTTTCCTTTCATCAATTTTCACCAAAATGAACATTTTTGAATTATGTTCCTCCAACATAAAAAAAAACAAAAACAGTATAATGCATAACTAAGATCAAAATTTGTATTGAAAAATGTTTTCTAAAGTGAAACAGTGCATATTTTTCAAAATGTCCATGGACTTCATTTATTTTATTATACGAGTAGTGCATAATATTTTAATTATTGATGATATAAAGACTTGAAAGATATATGCAGAGATTATAGGGATTTAAGTACTCCTTCTAGTTTTATTGGGAGGTACACTACCACCAAAAATACAATTTACTCCTTCCAGGGAAATACACTACCCTAGGTGTATCTCATAAGAGATAATCAATAGAAATATGCACTTTTTCAGGTGTCAAAAAAACTTAAAATGGCTAAAACTGCATTTTTATTCATAATTTATCTAAAGGTACATTTTTGGACAATGTTGTACGAAAAACGAACAAATATAAGGACCAGTCTAATTTATATCTACATATAAAATCAATCACTATAAATACAATCGATTAGGTTAACTTTTCTTTTATATAATTAAGATTCAAACAATAAGGTGACTTTTCAAATTTCGCAGGCAACGTATATTTGGTATGGTAGATTTTTTTTTATCTTAGTGCATTCAAAAAAGAACATATATTTATGGTTTAAAGCTATATAATATGTTTAGTTTGTTTGTGAGAGGAAAACGGTTAGAAGTAGTTTGCGTGTTTTGCGATTTTTGATATTGAAAAAAAAAGGATCTTATAATTTACATGAAATTTTGCCTAAAAATGAAATTAAATGCTCCAAAATACTTGAAATGTCGACAGTGACATACGATGAAATTGTTCTGAGTAAAATTAAATGGTTATAAGCGGAACAAACTCTACCAAGATGGCCGGGAAGAGTCCAATGACGAGCCTCACTCTGGTCGCCCAAGCACGTTGAAGTAGAGAAGAAAATTGTTTTTGAAAATAGTCGAATGGCTATCAGAGGAGATGCTGAGGATATTGATAAATCGCTTCGGTCGTGCCATGTATATTTTTTTTAATGTTTTGGGCATGAAAAGAGTGTCGGAGAAGTTTGTTCCGAACCTGCTTAATTTTAACAGAAATAATCGTCGCATGAGGATAACTAATGATATGTTGACAAATGTCAATGATGATCCTGATTTTCTCAAAAAGGGTCATAACTAGTGATGAATCATAGTTATACTTGTAGCGAACAAGTGTCATCCCTAATTATTGTCTTCCTCCCTTCCTTCTTTTTCTTTATTTTCCTTTTAAATATCTTAATTCTTTTTTTATAAAGTACTGTCTATATAATAAAAATTACTATAAAGGGTCGTATGAAATTAAATAAGAGACCATATAATAAATACATTATCAACCTTAGATCATTCAGCATCTATTGGTTTATTTACTCGCCCTCACTCGTATGCTAATGAAAAAAAAATAAAGATACCTATGAAAGGACATAGAGTAAAAAATCCGCAGAACACGCAAAATACTTATAACCATTATGTGTCTCACAAAAAAACTAAACATATTATAAGCCATAAATTATATGTTCTTTTTCGAATATATTTATATAAAAAAATGAAAAAATCTGGCATACCAAATATACGTTACCCGCGAAATTTGAACAGTACCCTTACTTTTTGAACATATCTCGTATATACTGTATAATATCTTTTTTTAATTGATCGTTCAAACAATTGAAAATGAATAAAATATAAATAACTTCTTCTTTATTTGATTATTTTTTTAAATTATTTTTGTTCAATTAGTTAGATTTAAACAAATGATAATGAAAAATAAACAAATCAATATTATTCTCGACTTGAATCTCATTAGTATTTAATGGGAAATTCAATAGATAGACGATGGCGATACATTCTTTTCATTCCCATTTTATTGTTTGAAAAATTGAATTATTTTGTTTACTTTGAAATTCGAATATAGAAATAATAAAACTCTATGAATATTTATGTTGTGTGTACAGAGTAGACTGTATCGAAAGGACAAAAGTTGAGAATTGGGTATCGACAGATATTTTTTATTTTGCATTTTATTCCTCTAAACAAGAAAATAAACATTTAACGTCCAAAAAAAATGGTCCGTCATAGACCCCTTTTGATTGGAAAATCGCTAAAATGTCGAAAAAAAGTAAATTTATTATTGTTTCATTAAATTTATCAATTCGAATCCAGTTACATAATTTTTATTTGATTAAGTATTATACTATGCAACAAAATGAAGGTCTTAGAACATTTATTATTGTAATTCAAGCCGTAGAACAAGAATATGAGCCTTAAAACTTTCAACAGATATCAATTTGGCCTTTAAAGCCTTTTTTTAAAAGAAACAAGTTTTTAGGCTATAACTACGATTCGGTGGCATATTTCGATATGAATGAAATATATAGATGAAAATAAAATAAAATATAAATTGATATAAACATTTTAAATTTAATTGAAAAATTAATTATTTTATTACTTTATCTTGATTGCAATTAATATTACTTAGAAGATAATATATTTTTTATTTTCTCTTCGAGTGCTTTATATCCTACATGAAGTTATAAAATAGTCCTTATATTTCAATTTAAAAAAATGCCTCGAAAAAAGGTCAATTTTGATTTATTTTTGGTCAATTTAGTTTTTAATATTTATTAAGATTTTTAAATATAATAAGCTGGTCAGGTTGCTTGAATATAGATTACAATAATATTCCAGGGGAAAAAATGAATCGTTTATTACAATTTATACTAAAATTATCATTAATAATTATAAGTAAGGTGATATTTAAGGGGGTTTTAAATACTTCATATTCAAAATAATTAATTAATTGAACTCATAAGCGATTCATTTTTTTCCGAAAAATTTATGGTAATCTATATTATTATAAATATATATTATATATAAATAAATATTAAAAATTTAAATTGATCAAAATCGACCTAATTTAAATCGAGCTAAAAAGTCCATACTATAACTTCATATATTATATAAATCACTTGAATAGAAAATGAAAACAATATTATCTTCTAAGTATGTAAGGTCCTTCATTTTACTCGATTGTTTAGTGGTTATATACATATTTTATTAATTGTAATCAAGATAAATTAATAAATAATTGAAGTTTTCAAATGCTGAAATGCTTGTATCATTTTTTTATTTGCTTTGATGTTCATCTATATAGGTCTTTCATGCCAAAATATGGCACTGAATCGTAGTTATACCCTAAAAAATTTATTATTTTTTTAAAAAGACTTCAAAGGGGCAAAAATATATCGGTTAAAAGTTTTAATGGTCATATTCGTGTTCTACGGCCTAAATAACAATATTAAATGTGGGCTTCAGCCTGCAGGAAAAAAAACTGTTGCATGGTGTTATAGATAAAACATATATTTTGCAACAATGTTTTACAATTTTTCTTTAACTTGCCTCATTGTATGACTATTTTTGTTCCAAACATGCTGCCAATATGGGGGGGAAAAATACTCATAATAAATGAAAAATATCAAACTTATAGAATATAAAAATATGCTTAAATAAAAAAATCAACACTAGATATTAAGGAATAATAAATAAAAGGTCGTATTTTAAGAAGTTTAATTGACAGTTTTTTTAATGCAAAATTATAAATTGGTAAAAAAAGGGTGTCTTATTTGGTATAAATGAACAATAAAAGAACATTTTATAATAATATATCAGACACTTTGTATCAAAAAGGAGATTTGAGTAGTAAAAATGAAGAAAAAAGTCTAAATAAATGCGCGTTATACTCGGTAACAAAAGATAATATTTATATATTGGCAGCATGCTTGGAACTAAAATACCCATCCTTTGAGGCAAGTTGGAGAAAGATTGTTAAAATATTGTGGCAAAATAAATGTTTCAGTTATAATACTTAAAAGAATGAAAATCCTGTAACTGGATTCAAATCGATAATTTTAAAGAAAAACTGCAAAATTGGCAGATGAGGTCATGTGTAAATTTTACTATCCCTACATTACAGATTTAAAAGAATTTCGGATTTTGTATTTTTTTTAAATAAATTTCAAATTTACTTTCTATTAGGTCTCCTCTAAATTATGGTTCCATCAGAATATATTTTACTGCCTCGAGGCCGTAACTGACATTTTAAAATATCAATTATTTTTTCCAATCTAAAAAGAAAGTAACACTTATCTTCTTGAAAATTTGACGGATTCCCTTACTTTTGACACACCTTAAAAAATTTATCAGAGAGGTCAAAGACCACCTAGACCTCTCCCCCAACACTGCGTCTACGTAATCCCTTGCTTAATTCATAATTTTATTAGTCATTTTTTATACTAAATATATATTAATATATTATTTCATTTGAATCTATTACAATAACTTGTTTACTTATGTATTAATGAGTAATATAACTGTAAACATTTGAACTTTAAAATGTACCACATCAATAACATACAAAAATTGCTCCTTTCATGTATCGGAAATCAAATGGAATATCTATTATTGGATTATACTTTATATTATTGCATTGCCGTAACTATGAGGTGCACTAGGGACTCGTGCTCCTCTACCAAAACTGAAATATATCAATAAATATTGAAATGTTATTGTATTAATATTTCCGAATTGTGACCATATCCTAGATTCTCGTGCAAAACAGTCGGGTTTTTTTAAATATGTGCTAGATCAGTGACTACATAAATGTTTAACAAATTATCTTTTGTAAAAAAAAAAAAATAAGTAATACAAAATTTCATGAATAAATAAATACAAATGTCCTCGAGTTATCCTGGCGACACTTCCTTGAATATATAGAAATGTATTTATTACAAGTAGGACTGTAAATTCTTCATATAAAATGCTTTATCTCATTTTTGGGATGCAGCTTATACAATCTAGTTGTACAGAATTCAAACTTGTACACGCCACGAATAAGAAATGAAACTAAAATTATTGTTTGATGTTGAAATGGTGTGCATTCATTTAATTTTGATTATTCTCAGGGAGTGACATCTTAGCGATATTGATTTAAAGAGCTTTTTTCAGATAGATTAATTTCTGCAAAATTTTCATATAATATATATTACAAAATAAATGAGGTCATTATTAGACAAAAAAAGAACAAAATGCCCCCTGAATATTATAATTAATATCGCTCAAATATCTTCACTTGTACGGATTCTTTTGAGCCAGCTAATGTTCAAGGTTCTACAGAAAAAAAAACAGTTATACAAGTCGGATGACGTTATTCTTCAAAATTATAGCTGATAGACTGAGAGTCTTTTCTCAGATAAAACTTAATCAGGTGAAAAGTATTAGTATTAGTTGCATAGGACCATGTTGCAGGTTTATAAAGATGCCCTTACGTGAAAAAAGAAACACTCATAATTAAGTATTTTCAAACTTTTAGTTATTTGTATATTCGTAAGCCAAATATACAAGAAGGGAACTACCCATAAATTGCCTAAAAATAAATCCATTTTTATGTTTGACATACTGAGTTAGACAGCTGATAATGTATATAAAATTGTTCCACCCCTACTCAAATAATACTAGAAACATGTAAGGGAAGACTCAAGCGCGCCCGCTACAACTTTAAATAAAATAAGTTCAAACGGCTGTTTGTCAACCATTTGTCATATTTATACGTGAAAAAAAAACTCCATTTTATTAGATTCAAATAATCAAATGTATAACTATACCTAAAGAAAAGGCCTGGGATAGGGTTGATATTGAAATTAAATAATTTCATGATGAATGTGATTTATAAATTTTAGAGGCCTGATTTTTTAAAATATAGTTACATGTTTTACTATTTAAATCTAATAAATGGTCGACAGAAGGCCCTTTGAATTTATGAAATGAAATTCAAGTAATTTCTACGTTCTTCTACTCCATTTGTAGCGGGTGCGCTTGAGCCTTCGCTTCAAGCTTATACCTATTTAATAATGCGGAAATAAAAAGAAATATCTCACCCAACAATCTTTTTTCCTTGCCTAATCACTAAAGTGTGTTTTTCCTTTACAAATGTGTCAACTCTATGTATACCATGTGTAAATCACAACTCATGTCAATAACTAAACATGTGGATATTATTTCATTAAAAATCAATTTAATTTTATTCTGGTATATTTATACACATTATATATCTATAATATATAACAATTATAAAGCAAAATTTGAATGTACATGTGTCTGGACAGTGTACACTCTTGGGTATTTATAATTACACCATTTTTGTTTCCTTCAATCTAAAAAGATGTTCCGTTAAGGAAATTAGGGGATTCCATAATGTGAACAAGAGATACAATTAGAGTATTCAGAGAGTTGATACAATTTGACTAAATTGATTGAAATATCTGTTTGGTTGTTTTTTATGCAAAAAATCTTGCTATTTGTCGTGAAAAAGTATTTTAAAAGTAGCATTAGTTCAATTAGTGAGAAAAAAAGTAAATATGTATGCAGTTAATCCTTACAGTCACTTTTGATCTAAAAATTCAATGTAGTCATATTAATGAAATCTCGCAGGCGTTTTGCATGTAGCATTGAGCGTGTGCTTCCTTTTAATAAAGAAAAACATTTACGTATAAAATTGTATAAAAATTAAAAACGGTATTTAAAAATGAATAAAATATCGCAGGCCTTTGATTCAACTAAATAATATCGGATAAAAAATAATCAATGTCACTTTAGATTAAGTTAAGTAAGAAACGTATACATCTAAAACAGTCAGGTATAATTTTTAAGTCTTAAGTACTACCTGGCTCAACAAGTCATATTCTCTTTTTTTTCTCTCAAGCTTTTATTATTATTCTTTTAGTCTTGAGGAAAGAACATCTAATGAATGAGTAGGTACGTGTGAGTGTGTTTATGAAAAACAAAGAGTGACACTAATTATTTCTTGGGGAGTTATCAACAAGCGTATCTCTTCATTGACGCCCAATAATTCCGAGCAATGAAGGGCACTACCACTAGTATATTACTACAATGATGAAAATCCAGTATAGAATGGGCATATTAAATTTAAAAAAACCAAAAATCAACATGGTAATCCTGACAATTTGAAGAATATTTTGGAAGGGGAGGAAGACGTTTCATTAGATCAGCTAGAAAGCACGCCGAATTTATATAATTGTATATTAGTAATGATATTTTTACGTAGGATGTTTTAATTTTCTTATCAATTACCTACAATGAATAATAGTGTTGGGTTTATGTCTAAAAATACTAAACCGCTCTGGGACCGCAATGCAACAAAATTAAGGTCTTGAAGCGCCCGCAGGCTGAACTCCACATTAATTATTGTTATTTAATCCATACAACACGAATATGACCATTAAAATTTTCAAAGAATGTAGGTTTGGCCTTTAAAGCCTTTCTTTTAATCCAAGTTTTTAGGGTATAGCTACGATTCAGTGCCATATTTTGGCATGAAAGTCCTATATAGATGAAAATCAAATTAAATAACAAATTGATACAAACATTCAGCATTTGAAAAATTCAATTATTTATTAAATTTATCTTGACTACAATTAATAAAAAATGTATACAACCACTAAAAAATCGAGTAAAGTGAAGGACCTTACATAGAAGCTACTATCTTTTTTTTTATTTTTTTTAAGTGCTTTATATCCTAACTGAAGTTTTAGAATTTTTTTTAAAATGCATTTAAAAAAGGTCAATTTTGATTGATTTTTAGCATATGTTGTTTAAATATTTATTAAGGAGTTTATATAAAATAAGCTGGTTAATTTGCGTTGAATATCGATTACAATAATATTTCGTGAAAAAAATTAAAACTCTTCAATCGATTTCTTGTTGGGATCACGTCGTTACCTTTATTATAGCACGCAACCTTTTCTTTCGAAAAGAAACAAAAAATGCCCGAAATTATCTGGTAGCTAGCCAAATAAGTCAATCATACCAATTGTTATATATCCCTTATGTACTCCCAGACGATCACCGTCAAATATTATTTATTCACCATTTTTAAAATATCTTTTGTAAAATAAAATATTACTAAGCAATACTATAATAATCTATTAAAAGCGTAGCTATTAATTTGTATTACTATATAATAGCTAAAATTTCATCATATATATAATAAAATGGCCATTATATATCCTGTAAAGGACAAGGGATCAACAAGAAATTGTATTCCAATTGTTGTTGTTTTTGGAAACTGAGCATAAGTATATAATAACTTAATACTTTGTATATTAATGAAAAAGAATAAACTATGAAATAGCCATGACGTATCAAGGGAGAAGAGAGAATTGGTAGCTGATAACAAAATAACAATTTTCAATAGTGTGGTCATTTTACGTTCATATATATATTGTAAGGTAAAAAGGTTTTGGGTAATTTGATTAATAATCAATTCATAGCAAGAAATTTGATCACTAAGGATTTGATTATGATACAATTTCATTGCAAGAAATTTGATAATCTAGTGATCTAGGCTTGTTCCTAACCACGTTATTCCTTTCATTTTTTCGTTATTCTCGCAACGTGAATACTTATACACTCATCTTTCAAAATAATTTTCACGTCATGACGTCTCAGTATCTTTTATGATCAGTGTTACCAAATAACCGATTTTTATAAGGTTTAGTTACCCTTATAAAAATAACGGCTCCGAATGACTTTATCCCTTTTTTGAATTAATATAAATTATAATACTCATATCAACGGATACGTTTATTATACTGTCACAATATTGAGAAAAAGTCCCAGCTTTCTTTTATGTTATCGCCATGTATATATATACATTACCGATTCAGTTTTCCCGCCCGGAATAATATTGTAATATATTGTCACGCAAAAAAATTCTTCAATAAATATTAAAACAAAATAGACCAAATATCAATCAAAATCTACCTTTTTTTCAATACCATTTTTTAAAAGTTACAGTATAAGGTCTATTCTAAAACTTCAGCTAGGATATGACGCACTCAAAAAAAAGATATTCACTTCTAAGTAAGGTCGATTTTTTGGTGGTTATATACATATTTTATAAATTGAAATTAAAATAAATTAATAAATTATACATTTTTCAAATGCTGAATGTTTGTATCAATTTGTTATTTACTTTGATTTTCATCAATATAGGTCTTTCATGTGCCAAAATATGGCACTGAATCGTAGTTATACCCTAAAAAATTGATTATTTTTAAAAAGGCTTTAAATGCCAAATCTGTAGAGAATGAAAGTTTTAATGGTCATTTTCGTGTTCTACGGCTTTAATAACAATAATATATGAGGGTTTCACCCAGCGCACAAAAATATTGTTGCATGGTGTTATTAATTGACCCAGCTAATTCGGTCCTTTAAAGAAGTTCGGTCTAGATCGGTCCCAAAAAAATCGGTATATTCCGATTCTATAGATGAATTGTTGATGACGTCATGTGTGTTTCAAAATTGTGAACATCGACACAATAACGTCGTATAAATTCAAATTTGTTGCATAAATTATAATCGTATTACTCATAAATACGAATAGGGGAGCCAATCGGCCCCTAGATTGAGACAAAAAAAAATCCATCTATATTGAAGGCGGTGGATTGCAGTCTGGACCGAAAATTCGGCCTAGAAAAAATCACTTAAGACCGAACAGGGGGGGAAATCGGTATTTAACCGTGTCTGAACACTAATAGGTAGTGTTTCTGAAATGTATTATAAGTTAGAAGTTACTTTGAAGAAAAAGAAAAGAAAGGATTTTCTACAAACAATCAGATAACTATCACAGAGATAGAAGCAACAAAATAATAAACCACATAAGTCACTACTCGTGTCATAACTCATAAGTAGCTCTACGTAGAGTAAAAAAGGGCATGGGAACATAGAATACAAAATTTTATTTTGTATTCTTGAACAAATTATATTTCTTTTAGTACATTCTACTGACACTACTTCGGAGGTGTCGCAAATTGCATATAAATGTTGCAAAAATTCCCGGTACAATTCAAGACAAATTTTCTATCCATCTATAATTGACCGAAATATGTCAATGAAATATTGGGGCGTCATGAAGTAGAAAAAATATAAATTTTGTTTAAGATTGTTTTTTTAGTTAACGGATTACACAGAAGAAGAATAGTACACAAATAACTATTTGAAAATGTATTCACTTCATTTACCTCGGATAAGTATATGTAATCTGACCTCATAATTATACACTTCTTTATTTAATTGGAGGATATTTTATATGGAGAAGCGTGTGAAATAGAGATTAGCCATATTGAATAGAAAAGTAAGGGAGGGGATTAAGTCATACGAATAATTAAGATCGTGGAATCCAAGAATAGTTTCAATTAATATGCTAAAACACTACTCATATTTTAGTTACGTTTTACTCACGTGAGTTATGAGTATTTTAATAATGACATAAAATAAACGTGACTATCTGACAAACCAAGTAATGCATCAGGAAGGAAAGAAGTCTTTAGACCATTTACAATCACATTGTTTGTTGAATTTTGTCTGTTTAAGTAAAAATTTTAAAGTAAATTAACTGAAAACTAAGGTTTACAGCATTAATTGGATATATAGAACATAAAAAAGAGAAAGATAATCAATTGTGAAGAAAAAAGAGCTTACATTGACGTTTTAGACCACGCCCGTCAACATGAAGGCCCCTAAAGGTCAGTAAGGCTAATGTGGGAGGAGTCATAAATAATTTGGACGTTGAGGACAACCTGACGGACAAGCCTAAGAATGATAGACTAACCAAAATCCTCTTGAGTGACTTTACACCAGCCTTTGATAATAACCCCGCATTGAAGTTCATCGACAAAAAGAAAGTAGATTGTCCACAGTAGGCGAGTCCTTGAAAAATGCTGTTGGAAAGTCACTCAGGAGAATTGAGAGGTCCATCCTTTCACAATAACAACAAAAACTCCGTTATAAACGTTGACCCTGATAGAAAACGTACGATTTTTTTTTCGATTAAAAGGCTTTCACGGTGGACTCAGTCTACAACAAAAATGACGAGTTGGTTTCCTTTGGTAATATCATTAGGACTATCTCAGAGACAAAGCAACTTGCCTCTCTGTTGATTTTAATGGCTGGATGGGAGAAAAAATCTTTGTCTTCCAGCACGGACTAGAACACCGATGAAAGCTCTTCTTTTCTTTTCTTTTTTTTTTTTTGTTAATGTTTCATATTTTCATGAAAGCTTATAACCTAAGTGGCTGGAACCTTTTAATTAAACTTACTTAACTTATCAAAAATGCGTTTGAAAATTGTCTTAGGACACCCCGTAAAAATTTACGAACATGACTGCAAGTGAAATCTAACAAATCTCGCCCCCCTTCTCAATTAATTTTAATTGAGAAGTTCGAAAAAAATCAAAATAATTGACATAATTCAAAACTCAATTAATTTTAATTAATTAACTATTTTTCTAATATTAGAAACATCTCCATGGAGATATAATCTAATATGATCTTAAAAGCATAGAAAAAAAAAAGAAAATTATTTTTTCATTATAACGAATATAAAAAAGAAAGCAATGAATTGGTTGAGTGATTGGAAAAAGAATTCAATTAATTCCCTTATTATCCTTACAATAAATATTTAAAAAAAATTACCTTAACAGTAATATAAAACAAATTGTTGGTAATCATTTCAGTGGCTTCTGTAGATCCCCAACCATCTTGAGTGTGTCCATCTGGGCAATCAACATCTGATGGGTTAAAATTACAGTCAACTAACTCCATGTTGTAAAGCCAAGGGAGTAAGTAACATAACATGTTTTTGGTGACAGCTGATCTGGTTGTTTGTAATCGATGGCATATTTCTATATAGATAAAAAAGATAAGAACATATTAAGCAGAATAAAATATACATAAATTATATGTAAAATACATAAACAATACCATTAGGCACTTCAAGGCCATTCTGAGAAAATATAGGACTTACATTGAACAGAAAATGCATTTGGTCATATTCTAAAAATCATTAACTAAGATAATTTTGGAGGAATATGTAAAATATTACTTAAAGTTTGCCCAAGGGTCGAGTTGTATATTTTTAACCCACAAATTTCTACAAAAATCAGCTCTTTCATCATTTATTACTCAACAATTTTCCCCATTTCAGGGCTTTCAAGTCACACATTGAATTTCCCACATAGAAAAAACAACCCTAAATTAGATGAGGGAATTTTTTTTGGAAGCTAACACTGGACTTATGGTTGAGGGCGGTGGGTTCTGCCGTTTCTGTGATAAGTTTTTATGTAAATTGTGGGGTTATAGATGGTTATATCAATATGGAGTTTAAAAATCAACTCCTTGTACAAGCAAATTGCATAAGCTAAGAGAACTTAATTTATACACGTCAAATGCGCTCATTTTCCCTTCTCTATTTATATTTAAATTGTTACATGACCCTAAAAAAATAATTTAGAATGAACTTTCATTATGAGAGAAAATATTAATGAAAAATTTGTAAATTAAATACATTGAATTAATGTAAATATTATGAGGCTTTACGAAATTTTATATGGGAAACAAATTAGATAAAATGTTGCGGGTAATGTAATGTAACCCAGCTTGGGTTACAGAATTCAAATGATGCGGTACCTGCAGGCTCAAAAAAGCCAACTCCTGCATCACTAAGAGGTGCATATCACCGTCATCCGTTTAAAGTAATGGTACAATATTATATAGCACTGCTTTTGAAAATCCTATTTGCATTTTCCATTCTAATTGAAAACTTATTTTTTTAAATCCTACAAAGATCAATGGAGGCAATAAAATGTTAAAAAGATAACATAAAAAAGTGTCCATATTGAATAATATATTTATACCCTATCTTGTCCATTTATGTGCATAAATATATATACATATATATTTGTACAAAGTAGGTACATAAAGTATTGAAGGGGAAAAAATCCTCCCGTTTATTTTATTTCAGGACTTTAAAACATTGCCTCACAAAAGGATAAAACTGAATTTCAAAGTTCTATTATAGTTAAGAAATAAATAAAAAAAGTCAAAACCTCTGCATATCGAAAAAAATACATTACCAAACTAATATTATTGATGAGAAAAATATGCAGATAAGTGTATATATTTTTCAAAACAAAACCAAGTATTCAAAAGAAATGTTAACTTCTTTCAAATAGGTACTATGATTATATCTTTAAAAGTTTAATAAGGAATTATTTAATCAAAATTTAACATTCGATTATATATTTTTGTAAAAGTGTATTTATAATAAAAATAAAAAATACCTGAAAACATGGGCATGGTGAGTTCAGGATGAAGTTGTGATAATTGCCTTGATAGACATAATTGAGAACGAGAGTAGGTCGTTGCAAGAAGTACATCTAAAGTATTTCTTTGTTCATTTGATTCAGGACTTTCATCTTCATCACCAGTTTGAAATGAATATACAGATCCAAAAAACCTATGATCTAATATTTGAAGAAGTTGTAATGCAGTTTCATAAATGATTGTTCGCGCAGATCCTGTGTTCATCAGAGTAACATTAATTATGGCTGTATAATGATCGCAAGGGTACTCCCTATAAATAAATAAAATTATTATATGTATGTATAAAAAACCTTCCACTGAAACATTTGCAAAAATTACCTCGTAGCAAATATTGTAGCCAAAGCAAGAAAACAACTATCAGCGACTCTCTGTTCCCCAGTGAAACATCTTTCCACAAACCACTCCAATAAGGTTGATATATTTGGATTAAATTCCAATAGCAAAACAATGGTTTCCTGAGCCAGTTTATAAATCTTGCTCTCATTGGATTGAAGTAATAAATCTAAAAATGTATAAATACTTCCATCTTCAATAAAAAGACTTTCATCAAAGCAGGGACCACAGCATAGAACTGATATCATTGATTGAAGGGCTGAAAATTCAAATTCCGTTGAAGTATTGGTTTTTTCGTCAATAGAGATAGATCCTGTAAAAGACCTATTGGTATCAAAAGGTTGTCCAAGAACTCCACTCCAACTAGCAAAGAGATGAAAAAGACTTTTTCGTAAATCTCGCTTGATGAGATTTTTTCTTCGTTCAACTAAAAAAAGTATAAATAGAGAGAGATAAAATTAATTACCCATATCATTATATATAAATGAGAGTAGAATACTTACGTGAAAAACTATTGATAAGTTTACGAATAAATGATCCAAAACTTAGTTTCCCTTCTCTAACACATGGTACAAATTTATCATTTTCTGATTCTAAAATTTGTCGAGCACCTTCAATATATTCTGTAAACGTCTGAGCGAGTGCTCCGGTATTTGGATCTGTTACACCACTAGTAGCCCTACTAAATGTCCCATGAGAAGCAATTAATTCCATGACACGCACTAATTGAAGTCTTAACGCTTCACGCCGTCGCTTACGCCCCATATTTTCTCGCTTTCTATCAATGGCTTCCTTAACATATGACCAAAGCTCAGACATAAGATCGCCTAAAGCATTGTGATTGATCCTTCCTAAAGCTTGTACAATACAATCTCGCATATCAGAAACATCACAACGGAGCAGAGGAACAAGAAGTTTATACATTACTGACGGAGATACAACTGAAGGTGATTTATTATCATTATTTCTATCGATAAGACCAAGAGATTCTGGAGAGGAACTTGACCCAATAGATGAAAACATCATATCTGGAGAAACGCATCGCAATACAGGAGAAGGGATAGGAGGGACGACCCGACAAGCAAACGATATGTAGTTTTTCCAAAGATGCATCGATATATCTTTTTCATTTACTGTTTTTCTAGGCGCAGTACCAGGTCTTAAGAGTGAGGCACGATTGTCAGCTACAGGTCTAATATATCAAAGTAAATAATTAACTTTTATAATATAAGTACTTAATTAACTTACGCTGGATCCACAACATTAAAATGTTGTGACAATCGGGAGTGAGCAATAGGCCAAGAATGAAAAATTGCAGTTTGGCAAGTCGATGGAAGTCGATCAGGGTTCAGAAACCCCATTAAACAAGCTGACCAAGGATCAGCAGTGAATAAGTGTTGTGTAGAACCACTTTTGGCGGCTGCACCATCATCACCGAATCCACCAGTCCATTGTGCACTAGATCTTTCGGTAAGCCATTGAAAATCAACAGAAGTTAATGCAGAGTAAGTTGATCTATCCTGAAACGGAATCAAGGGCCAGACTTTTTTATCCTCGATTACTGAAGATGAGAATTTATCAAGAGCATCCAATACAAACATTTCCTCTATTGACAGATTAGTAACTTTGAATAACAGTTTAACTTCCTTCAAAATTAAATAAGAAGGCCGTCTGAGAGAAAGTCGGCATTGACACAGCATAACCAGAGCAAATCCTTCAGCCATATGAAGGGTGGTTGATAAATCAGGATGATCGTGACGAGAAATAGTTGAATCCACGTTTTCTTTCATTTGAGTAGTTAATGCTTTCTCTGCAGCAGTTTTCCAAGCAGTCAACAATTGAAGAACCATTCTAACTGCATTATCTAGTAATTGTGTTTGAGAGTCTAATACTTCTTTTGTTACAAACTGCATGAATCCATACAAAACCTCTTCTCTCCAATCTGGGAAATCAACAATAAGATTCAACAAAGATTGCCAGGCTAATCGCCGGAGTTCTTCATCACTATGGACAGTTAAACGAGATAAAGTGTCTACTAAGTCTGAATGACTCATTCCATCAGGAATTAGACGAGGAATAGCAGCAATCACAGTTCTAAATAAATCAAGTTTCGGTTTAGCATCCTCAGGCTCTTTATTACCAGAGGCTTGTGTATTTGTCAATAAAAATGGCTTGCCGAATTGAGTATCAAGTGCTCGTAGAATATCATCAAAGACCTTCCTAACATAAGAGTAGTAACTAGACATTCCAATACTTTTTGCAGCATCTTCAGAGAGCATTTTATTCAAAAAGGTTTTTTTAACTCTCAAGGTACTTCCAGAAGGCATAACACCAACAGTGCGAGGAAGAGGAGGATCTCCTTCCTTTTGTTGGAGAGAGTCAGCAACGACTAAAAATGCTCTAAGGCCAATATTTAGTCTTTCAGGTGCATTGATCATTTTTATTGGCCTTCCAACAGATAAAAGATCAAAAACAATGTCCTTCATCGCAAATTCCATTTTTTCTTGTGCTATAAATTGAATTATTTTGACAAATATGTTTAACGGTGTATCTCTAGGGACAATTGATTTGGTTCCTTTCGGAAACAATGAATGAACGATACTTTGAAGTCTTGATTGAGTTACATTGTTACTCTCACATTTAATGCGAATCATATAGACCCATAGAAGACGATAGAGAGACTCCAAAGCTACTCTTGCCATTTTAGTATCTTTGTTTTTTAATTGTTGGAGACACATGGTCAAAAAGCAGTGCCAATTCTGTAGGAAAAATACTCTATGCGAGACACAGAGAAGACATGTAACAAGAGGAAAAATTGACAGTCGATGCTTGGATTTAGTACACATGTCTAATGTCGAAGAGAATAAAGTTTCGACAAAACTTTTAAGACATGGCACATTGACCTCATTCTTTACTGCTCCAGCAACAGGGATGAGAATTTCTACAAATAGTCCAGCAAGTGCATGTTTAATATTTTTCTCCTTAACTTCTAAGAAATATTGAGCACATTCCAAAAGAAATTGAAAGGACAGCTCAAAATCTTCAAAGGGTGCCATTTTTACTCGAAAGAACTTCATGCCCATGAGGAGAGTAATTATGGACTGTGTAGTATGTGTTGAAGGTTCTCTGGATCCCAATTCTTTCAATTCCAAAAAAAATCTCGTTTTTGTAGAGATAAATCGAGATTGAGCCAAAGTCCCAAGAACTTCTGCATATAGTTCAGCAATAATTTCAATGTTAGGAGCATTGGGACCCAAATATTGCCCATCACGATATTTAAAATGCTTGAAAGCAATATTCTCGATATATTGAACCAAGTCTTCATGTCCAGGATGAACGGGTAGGGTTTTGAGAACTTCAATAAGTAGAAGACAAAATATAAACTCAATGGCCAAGTCTCTTTTTTCCGCAATGAACTCTTGTTCACCAGATATAAAATCCGCCTTTCCTTTAGAAGAAAAAGAAGAGCCTCCTTTGGGATCATTATGAGAAAGCCACTCAACACCTTGCTTCTCGTACCAGGCAAAAAGTGTTTTTAAGAGAGACGGAAGAGTATTTTCAGCCACACTTCCAAAAGCTGATAGTAATTGATCAAATTGAGGGTCTTCTCCTCTCTGAAGGGATTTGCTAATGGGTCTGTCAGGGGCTTCCGATAAAACACACGATATTTTCCTCTCTGCTTGAATAATGAAATCAGCAAAAAGTGTACGCATTACAAATTCTCCTGGCTTCAAATCTGTTTCCACGGATAGATTACTTCGAGGGCGTTCCTTAGGGGCGCCCCAAGGAAGGATCTGATTACTTGTAAATCTGGAGAGTGATGAAGAAGTGGGAGATGCGGAGGAGGAGCCCGAAACACCAGGGCTCCCTTCTTCTTCTAAATGAGACAAGCTCTTTCCCCCCGCAGAGGGAGAGTCTGTTTCAGCACCTTCAGGTCCAGGACGCTCCTCACTCGGAGGCACAAGGACATCATCCGTCTCTGGGTCGGACATACCTACTTAGCAGTCAATAGTAGTGTATCTCGATCAATAGGACACTCAATTCACAATTACTCTGTCATTTATAGTCTCAAAAATATCTAATAATTAATTATGTTCGCCAATTGCAGCACTAGCCCTTCCATTCTTTCACAAATTTGTATCTAATTTAAAATATTAAATATTTATTAATATTATGAAATAGTCAATAGAAAATCGTCAATTTTTTCTTTAGCTAGCTAGTTCCTTCAAAAAATGACTTCACACAACCAACAGCGACATCTACTTTCTTCAATTCACTTATTATTGCAGTTATTAGCCGCCCATAAGCCATATAGTTAGAAATGGAGAGAGATGCATTTTATCAATTAATTATAAATAATATAATTTATATCCTATGGGATTTTTTTGCGCAGAAAATACACATACAATAACCTCTCTCCTTAGTAGGTGTTTGATATTTTTTCACATTTTCTGACGTCATATATTGCATCATAATTGAAGGAGAGGCCATCCTGGTCGATATTTTACTTAATAAAATCTAGATGAAACTTTATCAAATCACTTTAAGAATGAACACCTGCATTAGATACATCCTAATGTCAATGATTAACAGTGATATTTCTTAATATACCTAATTAAAGTAAAATATGTAATGAAAAAAAAAAATCCTCATGATATATCTAGACTTCTTTTTTTTTTTTTTTTTTTTTGATAATCGAATAGGGACGAAATAGTTAGGATAATAGGAAAAAAAGTATGTTATTCTTTCCATTGTAATAAGCATTAAGGTTTAAGTCCTATAACTTTTTTGGTTTAATTTACACATCCAATAGTTAATTATTTTCCTTAATAATAATCAAAAGAAGTTCTATTGTTATAAAACTTGGTTGTTTAGGCCCCTGAAATGGCCCACATCAACGATGCTGATGTCCCATGAAAACGTTCTGTTTAGTGTATCAATGTATAGTAAAACCAAAATGTCTCTATATATCTTGACTTAAACAAGATAATATGTTATTGAGTGTATTTATTATGATTTATGTAGTTTATTCTAGTGGCATTGATATTTATCAATAAAACTTAAAAGCTGAATTAATGTATCCTATTTAAATCTATTTTATATAATATATTCCTTGATAAAAAAGAATATTCGAGACTTGTAAGTTGTAAGAACTCACTCAATAGACAATAACAAGTTCATATAATATTAATTATTATGTAACTGCTAAGGTAAAATAATTTTGTCGAGTATAAAGAGACGCAATATTGAAGTTTATCTTGAACAATTTGAATTAATAATTATTATTAACGCTGCTATTCAATTTATCTATCCTTTCATCATTGATTATCTCAAAAATAAGTAATTCATTGAATCAATGAAGTCTTGGTTGGTAAATCAATTTCAAAATAAGTTGATACTTTATTATATTACACAATTGTTAAGATACATTGTCATATCCCTTTCATAGAGATGAATATGAGAAGGATCCAGCAAAATTATCAAATATATCATTATATTAAATTCAAATTATATTCTTAGTTTTAAATATTTTAAAATGTATTGCAATAAATAGTAGATTTGTTCCAAAAAATCATAAATAAATTAACCAAGGCTGTAAATAGGTTTTTGAGATGTATATTAATTGTAGAATGTCGTCGATACCAAAATCACAAATATATATGTTGGAAAAGCCCTGAATTATTTCACTTTAAAAAAATGATCACACATAATCATATTTTGACGTCATATATTTAATTGAAAATTATGTTTATCAAGATGGAGACACCGTTTATCAATATATTCGGTTTCTTAATTTTTGATATTCTACGGCAACCTTTTATTTTTTCTAAGGAGGGAAATTCAAATTATTAATTAATTAATACATTAAATAATGTATTTAATTCTAATTTTTTGTGACTTTTCAAAAGTTTGTAATATCGGTGTGCAAATACCCTTGACTCTACCGACTTTATGAATCACATTAATATTAAATGATCAATCGGGGAATAAAGTTTCATAATCATTAATTATTTGAAACAAACTTACTACATATTAATGATCTTGTGCAAACACAAAAGAAGTTGATACTTTATTTTTTAAGGACACAATCATCAGTTTAGACAATTAATTCAATAATTTAGTAAAACCCATTAAAATAGATCTACTTTGATTTTGAATTGTATACATTAAGTCAATTCCTCATTTTTTGCTCAAGAACAATTTTAAGGAATTTTAAATATTACCCCAAATGGAAGAGTTGTCTGAAATACTACGTGAAGTTGGTATAAGACTTATACCAACTTCACGTAGGATACAAAATTCATATGAGTTTATCAACAGGAATTTCTCATTAAAAATAATGTTAATCACCGCAACAGGTTACGTGATTGACCCTTCTGCTCCTCCAGATAGTATTAAAACCATAGCCAGTAATAAAAAAACATTTGTTCTCTATGACGTATCTACATAATTAATGGACAATGGATACGTACGTATCTCTGGTTCGTAAAAGTGAAAAGGAATTGAATGACGTCACGCTATGCATCAACTATTTCTTTAGAATGCCTTCACCTACTTATCTCAATTCTGAGTTTACACGTCGTGCAGCGGTCTGAAGGATAGACTAGAGATTAGAATAATAAATCCTTTTCCAGAGGGACTTCCCGAGGCAATACAAATTTAGTTCATATATTATATGCCATTATGGTGCTCTTAGATAATGATATGGTAAGGGATCTTCTTACTCTTTGTTCCATCACGGGGATTTCAAAACACTTAGTAATTGACTCATTTTTATTTTTTTGGTCTGTCTTTTTTGCAGTTTCTATCTCGTTTGACACTTATGTTTGATAAATCCCGGACAAAAGGGCACGTAGCACTCTGTATGAAAAGATGTAAGTCATATATATTTCCTATTTAAGTCTTAAGTTGTAATTGGACTCCCCTTATTTTTGTCTTTAAGATGACGGACGTACAAAACCACATCCAAGGCTCGTGGTGGCTCCCAAGGCCGCATCCAAAAAGAAATCCAAGAAGCCAGTAGTGGAGCTTCCAGTTGTAACTAATCCGGACGAGTATATGTGTTTAATCCGTGCCACTTGTAAAAATGAAAAAATTAGTTCCATTGTGAGTATTCCTTCCCATGTGTCCAAATTCCTTGAATCCCAAATGAACGGACTTTTTCTTTCACAGGTTCATTCAAAAGATATAAATAAATTCCAAACAGCGTACTGCAGTCTTCTCAAGAGTCATATGGACGGTCTCAAACGTCGAAAGAAAGTTAAACCCAATAAGGTGTCAGCCAACAAGGAATAATGAAACTAATATGTATTGCTATATTTGCTCGTTAAGACTTGCATGACGGCGTTCGATTTGATTACTCTTCAATAGTTAATAATTTCCACTACTTCATTACCAATTTGTTGTACTTCGGACCCCATTTTTTCCAATCAATATTATTTGTTTTTCCGCGCCAATGGTTGGAAAGGGGATTAAATGGAATTTGAAGTTATTTTCTATCAAAAGTCGTACAGTTGTTTCTGTCTAATCATCATGATGTTAGAATATGTTTTCTTTATTCCTCCTATCTATATATTGATATTTCATGTGTTTCGAATTTTTATTCCTTATAATAGTAAAATATAACGCATAAATATGTGGCTTTATTTACAAATTATAGTAATTAATAATCTTGACAAAATTCATTAAATGAAAAGGAACTATTTAAGTGTTCGTTTGAGGCGTAGTTGTAGATGTAGAGGTGGCTGAGGGGGGTGTTGGAGGAGGAGCAGGGGCAGGCGGTTTGGGTTGAAGAATACCAGGAGCAATAAATCGAAGTCTTCGCTGTAAGGCTGGTCTCAAGTCCTTCACGATTCGCTCTGCGTCACTTTTGACTGAATCACCAGTAAATTGGTATTTAACATGGTATAGTATATCACAAATGGGGTCAACATATTTTAAAACTTTACATTCTTTGTCCACACGATTTAAAACCCTATACAGGGAAACGGTTAGGTCAAACAAAGGTCTCATATACCTTTCTGAGTGAAGTCTTTGTAGAAATGGTCCCATCAAATGATACACGAAAATAAGTTGCTCCTCTGTTTTAACAACTGGTAGGAATTTGTCACGAACTAAATCGGGAAGAAGTTGGATTTGATTAAACCCAGCGTGGTGCCAAACGGAATGACTTATTGCTAATAGGTAAGTTAATTTATGCTGACAATGAACTAGATGAGTTGCTTGAAAATTAAATACTCTAAACGGTGTTTGAGATAAATTCCACTGAGACAGAGGGGGAGAAGTTAGGGCTTGAACCAATTTGATGTAAAGTCCTTCCCAGTATGCTTCTGGTAGGTTTGAGATTATTATACCAACAGCATTGATCCAGTCAGGAATTTCATCTTGTGGTATGTAACGATGGGCCTCCCAGATGGCTTCTAAGAAATATTCACCAACCTTTAAAATAATATTTCAATTATAAACATGATGATTAAAAAAACAAAAACAATATTACCTTCAAAGGTTCCACTGGAAGTCCCATTACTTCTACGCATGTAACATACATGGCATGAACACCCTCATTAGGAAATTCATTAAATCGCCAATCCATTTTAGGAAATGCATTTTTTCCTTGAATTGATTTTGCTAATCTACCGATTAAACTAACATAATACTCAATGTTATGAGTCCAAGTAACTTGCTCTCCAACAGCTAAGTAATTTAAATACTCTTCGGTGAGACACCATCCATTGGGTCGAATATCTTTGAGTGCCCCAGTAATACTGCGTACAAGCTTTTTCTTAAGAGAAGGCTTATCACGAACTCTCTTTTCATAGTAATGTAAGGTGTTGTATAAATACGTAATGGGCCGTGCGTGAAACTTGTATAATACACTAAAATGATCAATTAGTGTTTCCAAGGATTTGGCAACTGGCGGAAGCTCTAAGAATCTGTGAACAACAATATCAAAAACAGGAATAAAACGGAGGCAGACGTTGCTGAAGTAAACTGGAAGAGGGGCTTCGGGTGATGTTGAGTGATCATCCGGACCAAATTTCTCAGGAAATTTTTGGTGGAACTCTGAATGCTTGCTATGGAAATCTTTTAAAAGTTGATGCTCGGGAGACAGAGTACGAACAAACTCACTAACCCGATTACGAAAGTCATGAGGTTTGAGCAGCAACAATTGTATAATAAAAAAACATACCTAATAAAAAATTAAATTAATAATATTCATATGCTCAAATTATAATATATGACTTATTTTACCTGTGCCTCACTACCTTCATGAGTTCGAAGAGCCATACAGAGAATAAGTCTATCTAGTGACACAATTTTATACTTCCAAATCAAATTATTTAGAGCATCGATGCAATTTTTCACATGACCTGATCCTCCACTTTTACTAAATTCGCATACCAACATATCACATAAAGATCTCAAATGAGCCGTAAGGGCCTTTGCAGCTCCAATCCTTTCTAAAACTCTGTACGCAATGGGAGTGACATGATCTGTCTCAAGCAACATTTTCCAAAAAAACACAAAGAAATAACGTGTTATTAGAATTTGAAAAATGTTGAACAATATCATGCTCATTTGACATAGAGCTCCAAGTTTTATATTCTTCTTCGACACGACTTTTTAACTGAGCTTTATTTTCTTTAGGTCCTGGATTTTCCTTAAAAAAGTCTTGGAGAATTGTAGGAAAATTGGATAGAGTATGTGATGGCCATGAATGTGGTGTGAGAGTCATTACACTTGTTAATACATCCTTAACCCAAATGGCAGACTGATTTTCTAGTCCATAAATATGAATAGCCCGGGCTAATGTTAAAACTACAACTCTGTTGAGTTCTTCTGATTCTCCGTACAAAACTGTAGATACTGGTTTTCCTTGAGAATTAAGAGAGGAATTTTTTGGGAGGAGACACTTCAGCATTTCCAAGTCCAGTTATTAATTTTAAAGTTGTTGATTCAATACAAAGATTTAATTGTGTATGTTTAGAGAGTAAAATACCCTGTTGCAGATGGTTCAACAAGGATAACCGAAAATGAGATTGTATATGATGTAGCCTATATGAAAATATTTCCAGGAGAACATGAAGAATATTCCAAGCGCCTTGCTTAAAGACTAAAGGAAGTAACTGATTCAGCAATCCTTTAATACCCAACGATTCCAGTTCCGGATAAACAAGTAAACGACTATATGTTTCTATTAATGCTGGAGCTAACGCAGTATTGGTTTTATTGCTCACCTGAAATAAAATGGTACATATAAAGTTAGTTGAATAATATCGTTCTATTATTTATATGAAACAAACCTGCTTTTGAATATGAGTAACAATGGAATGAATTAAACTCATTTTTACATGAACAGAGAGGCAATCCAAAGTTTCCATTGGAAGGGGTTCTATAATATTTGCTGGATTCATGTTTTCAGCCACAATTCCACCAATTGTCGCCATCAAAACTCCGATAGGTAATTGAAAACAATCTTGCGTAGAGTATGTATTACACATTACAGGTACCATATAAAACTCATTCCCAGTTACAGATAACGAAGTCCCCAGTCGACCTTCGTTCACATTTGCAAGGTTTAACAGAAACTCATGATGTAATCGTAAACAACTTGGGAGAGCATACGATAATGAAGGCTGTTGTTCAGTCTGTCTTGCACGGTGAGAAAGTTGGATATACACGGCTGCCGCAGAAAGGGATTTGACTGCATTTGGATCATTCAAGTCTGGTATAGGAATGGGTTCCTTATCGTTGTAAAGTAAGTTAATGAGTCGAAGAGCATGAACGAAATCCCATATCATATTTTTAGTAATGCAACCAGATATATACTGAAGTAAAGCCCATATTAGTTCATCCCTTCCTGACTTTGCTTCTCCAGGAGCAGACAGCTTTTCGTACAATGCATTTGTGAAATTTCCAAAATTAATGAATTGGAAAAGAATAAAAAATATGAGTTCAGATGATAAATTTCTCCACAATTCTCTATTATTCTCGAGGCGACGTTCCAATTCATACTCTAACAGGGAACTATCCAACTCCAATTCAGACAATTCATTCATTGCATCAACAAATAAATTAACAAGAACTTCTTCAAGGGCTGGACAAAGTGCACCTGGAGCTACATTACTTGATGCATCTTTTCTCGGTTTTTGTAGCCCTAAAATATTTATTGCTAACTCTTTAGAATATGGTTGACGAAGGACATATAAAAGAAGACCCGTTTGAGGCTCAACCATTTCTTTAGAGTACGGTAAAATTCTTTCATAAGTTTGATTCCCCTTGAGGAGTATTTTTAGAGAATTGGAATCTAACTTCCATGTAGATACAACATGTGCTTTGCCATAGTGCTCTACAATCGGCCTGAGACGATGACGATATGCACAAGACACCATTTGGGCCGTTTGGGTGAAGGAATTAAGGAATGAGGAAATCATGGGTATGAGCTTCCAATGAGGCCAACGAGGATTTTCTGGATAACTTTTCAATATTTCATTCACAATGAAATATCCGGGTAGAAGAGCTGCTTCACGGTCAAAAATATATTTGAGCAAGTTTTCCAAGGCAGAGAGAGGAGCAACTAAGGAGGGCTCCAATCCTTGAGGCGGGAAAAGTAATACCTGGAAGACACAGACTCAATATTACATATTATGTTTAGGAGCACAAAATCAATCAACAATGGGATAGAAACCTTTTCAATAGCAATTTTCATGATTTCTCTGACACCTTTGTAGTCAACTCCTGGGAGTAGAGCTTTGAGCACGGAGAGTGTTTTGATCCAAAATGGCTCATTTTTAAAATGAAGTGCCTCAGACGATAAAAGAGCATCAGAAACTACTCGAGGACTCAAATCCTTGTTCTCCAAGAGTGACTCCATCATTTCTTCCATTCTAGGACTATTCGCTGCTTCTGCAACGAAACTACGAAGTGCATCCGTGTCCTGAATGGATTGCCCCAATTCATTCTTTTTCCTCTTGGCCGATCCTTCCTTCTCATCATCCTCTTTGGCCAAATACAGGTTAAAGGCTCTTTTTAAGCCTTCTTCTTCCTCTTTTCCTTTCACAGTTTTCGAAAGACCCTCCGAATTCGTTGATTGTGGCCCTGACTCCACCACAGACGACGGCAACGACATTCTCACAACACAACTCAACTCTAGAGCTAGTAACCTTTGCCCAATAAATAATAATAATAACGCTTAGGTTTGTATTTGTTATTGAACTGTACAAGCTCTGACGTCATATACCATTACACTTTTACTGTCTGTTGCAGGGACCTCTTTTCCATATATTAAATGGTCTTTAAATATATTACTACAATATAGATGACTACATTGTGAATTAAATCAAGGAATACTAAAACTAGTTGTGCTAGTAATCTTTGATTAAATGTAGCAAAGTTTGATAGCTGTATAAAAACCATAGATAGAAAATATACAATGTTTTTCTTTCTTTATGGTTTGATTTATAAAATGTACTCTTGACATCCTTTTAATGGTATCTGAACAAAAATCTTGTACATGCACAATATAGCATAAATAAAATATATCTAAATTGGCTAGATTACATTTAAAAAAATCAATATTTAACGGCCATATTAGTGATGTAGTTCTCGATGCTCAAACTTGAAAGATCTTGGTCTCGAAACCTCAAAGTATTGATGATTTCTTCCTCTCGGCTAAGGTACTCTTAGCCCCAACACAAGACATTATTTTTATTTATACTTAAAAGTTGGTTGATAGCTAGGCTAGTTTAAGGCATGTTATTAGCTACTTAAAAGATGGAATAATTGAATGGGTTGATGTTTTTTAATAACTTCAATAGTTTCAATGACAAACCTATTATATGATTTTGATACTATTAATAAATAATACGTATCAATGGGTTCTCAATAGTGATATCTACAAAAAAACTAGGACTGTAGACTGAATGAATAGGCCGAACCATCTCTATGCTAGGTTTCGTTAAACATTTTTGGTATTTACTTCACTTATTTGTGTATATACCATATTTTTGATGACGTCACATGTCTATTTTTTCATTCGAAAAAGGTTTGGGTCTTGTTACTACTTAATCATGAGTATGACTCATGCGACTGTTAGCTAAGTGTAAAACATACTTTGTTTGAGGGTGCTGGTGATGCTTAAAATTACGTCAACTGTTGTGTGCCCCACTCTATGATATGCTTATACTTATATATTCTTTGAAAATCAAGCAAAAAAGAAAGGGGAAAAAATTGTATCATAAGTATGCATAAGTACCCCCACAACAGCTGTCGTGATCTCGAGTCTATGGCAACCATTAGCAACCTCCTCAATAAAAAAGTTTGTCTCTGACTCTATGAAATAAGTAATTATTATTAACAGTACTTGGTAGGAAACAGTCAAAAGTTAGGTAGCAGCTAGATACCCTTGGTTTTAGAGTTCAGTTTATGTTGCCTCTCTCATATTACTTAAGAGGTTACTATTTATCCAAGTGCCTATACTCTAGACGATAGTGAATGATACTTTGTTAATTGTTTCAGTATATTTTGAAAGAATCCTCTGGAACAACAATTTGCCAAATAAAAATTGTCAAGATTTTAACAGCATAATTTCATTTTTTTTTTTTTTGAGGACCTGAGTAGTACATACACTGTACACAAGCGAGTCCCCTATCCTTGACCATGTCATCTTGTATTCAAAGGATCGTAAATCTTGCAAAAAAAGCAATATCTACTTCCAAGGGTACGGGATTCGAGCTCGATGACCAACTCCTTAAAGCACTGAATGCCCTTTCTATCCATGAGCTTTTATTCGATCCCAAGGAGCCATTTGATACTCATAAGGGGCTGTCTTCATACTACGTGGATGTTTACGAAGATAGCGATGTGTCCATTGGTATGTTTTTCTTGAATGCCTCAGCGAAAATCCCTCTACATGGCCATCCACAAATGACGGGAATTATCAAATGCATTGCAGGAAATTTGAAAATATCCTCTTTTTCTCCGGTTGAACATGAAATGAGTTAGTATTTAAATCATATAAATATATATATTAAAGTAGCCCAAATGTTTAATTTTTAAAACAATTCTACTTTTAGATGAAGACAATCTTATCCTTGCAACTTCTCATGGAGATGTCGTTCTGTCTCCCTCGTCAGATCCGGCAATGCTAACACCCATATCTCATAATATTCACGAAGTTAAAAATGCCTCTTCCTCCTCCCCTTCAGGATTTCTTGATATACTTACACCACCTTATAATGTCCCTGATCTGCCTGACTTTTCTCCAAATGAAGAAATTCGATTATGTAATTATTATGAAGTTGTTAAAAAAGATAAAGAGGAATTTCCAACAGACTTTGTAAGCTTACGAATAATTGAGAAACCTGATGAACACATTTGTAGATCTCTCAAATTTTTGTGATATTTAAAATCATCCATGTCTTATTAATTACTGTATATTTTAAAAATATAAAAATCAAATAAGAAACTGAACATATTAGTCAATCAGCTATAGGTATTTGTTTTTAAATTATAATTAGCTCTAAATATCACCAATGTCTTTAAAATCTTTTCGATCTATAACTTTAACCAAAAAATGATAAATGACAGAAATTTAATTAATAAATTCAATGTAGTATCATATACATTATTCACATGTTATAGTACTACAGCATCAAATTAGTTTATTTTTATATATAAATTGTTAAGTACCTAACCTATAGTTTATCATGTCTAAATAAATCAGCAGAATATCGAGTTAAACTATTAATGATAAAACTGATAAGAACGGGGTTCATACTCGCCAACCTTGTAATGTCAAATTTATCATTTTATACATGAGTTTTGAATACTTGATATCAGCAAGTTGATAATTTTTTTTTCTCAAAAAGCTTCTTTAAGCAATATGCTATGAATGGGATTGAACTAGAACAATTACGATCTCAAAGCTTCTTTAAGCAATATACTATAAATAGGATCGCACTAGAACAATGACGATTTTCCTACTCCTCATGGACCTTCCAATGTGGCAAATGTGATTCAAAAAGTATTGAAAACTGTTGTTTTCGTAAAATACTTTTCTAATTTTTAGTGTCGTGGATCACCTAGCCTGAGGTCAAGACATTTATATAGATACCGAGATCGAGAGAAAAAATCTCATAGGAAATATTTATTAAAAAAATAATGATAATGAAGATCTAGAACACTGGTTCCCAAACTTTTTACTTTTATTAACCAATTTCCATAACGCCCTAGGGGGGAGGGCGTGACATCCAGCACCACTCAATTTGATGTATCGACATCGTACCAACTGCTGAGCAAGAGAGAGAGATTTTGACGTCATAGTAAATAGAAAGGGTACCCGATACAAATTCACAAAAGGCCAAAATTAAGAACAAGGACTACGCTATGGGCCAAGAGAGAGAAGTTTGGTATCCTTGGAGTATGATATTATATCTTATTTAAATTTTACAATATATATATCATTACTAACTGATTATTATTATTACGCTAATAATACCTATTCGCCATTCCGAAAAAGTATAATGTATTCACGCAATGAAACTGTCAGTTGTGCAGTTGCCATTTGTGATTCTCTTAACAACATAATTTATCATCATTTTTCAAAGGATCTGTGAAGGAGGAAAAAATGGGAAAGTGCTTGTCATCGAAAGGACCCTGTATAGACTAGTGGACTAGTAGGATGGAAAACTTGATGAAACTGCTTTGAGGCTGTCACCTTGATTATAGCAATTGGATACAAGCTTGTGGATGTCTTCACTGTACTCCTTGGTCTTGATCATGTTGAGTGTTGAATAAGACTGAAGCAAGAAATTGGCTCATTACACTTTTATGCCTCAGAAGATGGTTCAAGAAATTCTTGATCTCTCGAATAATTTATAAAAGTCTCATAAACTCTTCAGAATTTAATATGATAAAATAAAACAGAAAATGTGTTGGTTATATTTACTATTTTGTAGATGTTTTCGAGGCACAAAAAAAATATTTTATGTAACAAGATGATATTTTTGGTCAATAAATAGGAATTATTATCAAAAACATTAATAAAAATAATGGGTAAAGATATCTGATATATATATGGTAAATATTGAAAGGGTACGAATATTTTTGGGTTCAACTCTAGACTTTAAAACTAGAGCTTTGTCACTTAAGATGGTTATGTCCGAGATGTTATAGACCTCATTTAATTTTTTATTAGATTTACATATATTTTGAACTATAACCTAGCTTAAATACTTGGTGTAAAATGACTACGTATGACTAGAGTTGTAAGAAATATGACTTGCTGGCATGTAAGAAATATGTTTATTTAAACATTAACTATAATATTTTTGTTAGCGAGAGTCGATACAAGTTTTCTGACTCCCAACTCTGATTCCACCAAAAAGGTTCTTACTTCAACGACCCCCACTCCACAGCTCTGTTTAGAATGAATAAAATATTTGTAATTTTTTTGTGTTTTTTTTCATGATTGATAATAATCATGAAATAAAGTATTTTTTTCTTAGCAAATGAAATATGGATGTGTGCAAGTTTAAAAATGGTCATTCTAAAAAAATAGAAAATTCTTCTTTTTTTTCTATATAAAAAAAGGGTCCTGCACTTTATTTTCTAAAAAAGTAAAAATATATATTTTTTTAAATAAATACAAGCATTTCGGACATTAATCTTCATAGGTGAAAATAATATTATCATAGAAAAGGGCCTTGCTTTTTGTAATTGCTACCTAAATATATGTTCTTGTTTTTTTTCAAGTTATTGTCATTATTTTATATTGTTTAAAAAAGGACATGTACCTTATAAGTATACAGTAATAACTAATACATTAAAGACGAAAAGTAACAAGGACAATTTTGTTGCAGAGTTATAAGTATCGTCGAAATTTCTGTTAGGAAAAAAAAGAGCATGAGGAGAAGGGAATGGCGAAATATAGGAAGTATTATTGAATTAAGACCCTTGTTAATATCAGCTACCCGTTATAAGATTTTGGGGAAGAAAATTAATTACTGCAAATAAAGAGGATAACTTTCTTCATTGAAATTAGAATTAGTGCATGGAAAATATTGCAATTAAAATAAACTCACTTATATTTAATTTATTATGCATTTTTAAAACAATTTACACCAAAGATAGGCAAGAATGCTTACTTCCGAAGAAGAAGTTAACATCACAACGGCCTGTTAAATAATGAACAAAAAAGAATCAAGAGCACACGTAACAACCATTTTCCTTTTTTTAAATTTTAAACGTGGTTTTTTCATGTCAAACATGTCAACTTTAGCTATAAGGGTAAGTCCTTATTGGGATTGGAGTAGAATTGAGGACCGACTTCGGAGTAATTCCTCCCTATATTATCGCTAGATACACAGTGGGATTTTTCTTAATGAAACGTCATGACAGCTATGCTTAGTGATATCAATCGTTTGTGTTTTTTAGGTGGCCCGTCTTTTTAGAATTAATAATCTGACGACTGAATTATATTTTCCTTTGCTGCTGTCATTATAATTTAACTCCTGAGTCGTAAACTTCCTCTCCTACTACATTTAATTATATTTAAAACCTCATTGAACATTCCTATGTGCTCATAAAAATCAAAAAATACTCGAACAGCAAAGTTCAACTCGCAGCAGATCACTAAATATATTCAACTATGTTTATCTTTACCCCCAAGCCCTGTTCACACTAAAACCCGTCCTGTATGTCTACTTGTGATGATAAAATAATATACATAAGATAACTATTTTTCACTAACATACGGTTTTAAAAAAAATATAATAATATGAAAAACATCTTATTCAATATTTTTACTAGTGTTGAGAATCGGTACAGCACCGATTATTTTTTTCGGTGTGTTCTTTAGTTATTTTTTCTGGCCCGATTTTTCGGTCAAGACTGCGGCCCGATTTTTTTCGGTCTCACTTTGTAGACCGATTTTGATTCGGTCTCACATGATTGACCAACTTTTTTGATCTCACATATTATGAGATACCTTTTTATTGTTCTAGATCAACTATTATTCATTTTAAAAAAAAATAATCTAAAGTACTCGTTCCATTAGCTGAGGTCTATTATAAACTATTAGAAGGGGTTCTTTATGCTCAAGAACCAGTGGCGGGGCTAATGACCCACCGTTTCGACTAGTATTTCACTTGCACAACCCATGAGCTGGGGTGTAATATAGGATATTGAAGGAGTCATTGATGCTCAAGGAAGTGGTGGTTATTGGTAATGATCCACCTCTTGAGCCTGCAGTTCTTTTGCAGAAACGTAGGTGGGGTGTATTATAGGATATTAAAACGGCTCTTTGATACTCAGGAAAAACGGTGGTGATGGATAATAATTCTCCTTTTAGACCAGTGGTTCACTTTCACAACTCGTGGGTCTCAGAAAATAATAGATACCATCAAATATTTTTCAAGATTTGTACGTATTATGAGAGTTCTACGCATTTTGACGTTATTGTGACAATTTTGCTAAAAATACTACTTGAAGTGAGAAGGAGAAGTGGCCCACACTTAAACATTAGGCGAGCCGCATAGTGGGCTGCTATACACACGTTGGAAATCCTTGCACTAGATTATCACTCACAATAAAATTATTCATAGCATAAATAGGATAACATATATATTGGCCATTTTATTATTTATATGAAGAAATTTTGGCTATCATACACAAATATAAATGTATAACTACTCTTTTAATAAAATATTACGAAGTAATTTTATAATACAGTATCGAATAAAATGATATTTAATTCATTTTCAAAATGGTGAAGAAATAATATGACAGTGATAGAGTGGGAGTATATAAGATATAAATGGCAGTTGGTATGTTTGACTTATTTGGCTAACTACAAAATAACTTGGGTCTTTTTTCTGTGTCTTTTTTTGAAATAAAGGTTGCATGCTACAATAAAGGTGATAATCACATGAAAATGAGTTAATTAGTGTCTAAAATTTTAGATTATGTCAGGTTTTGATTGGATAGAGGGCGCTCTAGTGAATTTTATTGTACATAAAACCCTGGACTTTTTATAGGGGCTTTATAACTTATTTTGGTTCACAAAACCTTTGAACGCGAGTACATTAAATTTCAAATTCATTTACTCAACGAAAAAGGGAGGTGAGATAATAGTTGAAACTGTACGGAATGACCACATCTACCCATTCTTTCTGTTACTAGAAATTCATATTTTTCCATTTGGATATCTAATTAAATCGCCATCAGATCATCTCTTCAACTTTATGTGCAAAGGATCTCCCCTCTTTGTGCCTCAATTAGCAAATTTCCTCTACTTTAATGGAATGATCGTATACCTTGATATGATGAGGCATCTGCACACTCTTCATATCAAGGTCTGGAATAGTAACTTCTGAACATGTAAATCATTATCTCTATCATCAATTCCTCCAAATCTTCTACAGAATCATAATTTACAATACCTCTATAACTTATTATTAGAGTTATGATTTTTGAGCTAAAATGAGCAAACAAAGAGTGTTTAAATTTTGAAAAATGAGGAGCCAAAATATTAAAATTGAGCAATTTGTATTTAAAGGAAAATATAGTTTTATAACGATAATTTATAGTAATTAAGCGTACTAGTTATAAACATACTAAAGAAATGATCGACGTTCACATTGGAAGTTGGAGCAAATGTGAAGTCAAGGATCTTGTTAGACGGAGGTATCTTATCATCACCACCATTGATTATACGTCAAATGAATAAGGATTTCGCAGTTTAGTGCAAAATTATTTCTTCCTTTAGTTAAGATCAAAAGCGGACTATATAACAGTCAATTTTGTGTCATATATCCCCCTTCCTCTCATTGGCTGTTGTCGGAATCTGTCTCCCTCACATATCCGATCATGTAATCGTATTACACAGTTTTACTTCCATTGAGATATACATAAGTTTTTTATAATTGTTTCCCGTCTAATGAAAAAGGGCTTTCAGAAGTGGATTTCCCTTCCATAAATTTAGTCTAAGGTGTATTTCTTTCATACCAGTCTAGAAAAACAAGCTATTTCATTCGAATAAAAAGAGCAATTTTTCCCTCCAAAAGTTGAAATGAACGAATTTTGAGCGATCGCACACAAATCCCAAGCCAACTTATAAGTAAAGACAGAATAATTAAATAAAAGACCCAATGAGAAATAGAGACTTCTTATCTTCCATCTAGAGATCCATCATTGAAATTCTTACGTCAACTCTGCTTTGTCTCTTCATTGATAAAAATCGTGCAGTGTTTTGAATGTATATAAGTCGAAGAAATAACTCATTAATAAGTTGGAGTTCATGATGTAAGGTCTATATGGATAGAAGTTTTATACTAAAACCTGCACACTTCAAGTTCACCCCTGATTTCCTTTTTACAAATGAGTCTCTTTTGTCAATAGAAAACAAGTTGAATATGATTCTAGACTTTTAAAGGTAGTTTACTTCTCTTTTATCGATAGTTTAGTCTACATAGCATTTTATATTCTGCTACTACATATAAATATTTATTTGGTACTGTTAAGTAATTTTGTTTTGTTTTGTTTTTCAATATACAAATTAATTTTTGTAGACTAATATTGGAATATCTGACTGTCGTTTCAATTTCCAAAGCTTATTGAGTTGGGGAATCCTCTTCAAAGCAGCTAAACAGGTCTATTATAGACTATTAAAAAGGGTCCTTAATGCACAAGGAAGCGGTACGATGGATAATGATTTATATATATATATATATCATTCAGTATACAAATATGACGTAGTATCGATCAAATCTCTGTTGACGTTACCACGCGGGAATCTTAAACCTGCAGGTCTTTCACACAACCCATTGGTGGGGTAAATTAGAGGATCATAAAATTGTTCCTAGATCCTCAACGAAGCTGTAGCGGTGGATAATAATTTACCTTTTGGACGAGGGGTTCGCTTGCTCAGCCTGTGAGCCGGACTTTATTATAGGATATTAGAAGGGGTCCCTTATACTCAGGATGGTGGCGGCGATGAATTTTGACCCCCCTTGTGGAAAAGCGGTTAACTTGCGTAACCGTGGGCTAGGCTGTATTAATATATATTAGAAGATGCCCTTGATACTCAGGACAGTGGTGGCGATAAGTTTTGATCCACCAGGAAAACCTGTTTGCCTAAGTATATTTTGGAGTCTCTTGTAACAATTTTTTATCGTACTTTAGTTTGATTATCTGAATACAATATAAATGTACAAGATCAGGGATGTCTAGCATTTTACTATAATGGGCCGCATTGCCACTTGAAATATTTTAATGGACCGCCGAACCTATTATGTTAAATTTCTGGAAAAATGACTATTTAAAACCAAACTATTAAATACAAATTTATTTCAATTTTTATACCAAATAAGGCCAAATTTAATTTTTGAAGGCCAAACTACTTAAAAGAGCTAAACTGGCAACCCTGTTAGAGTCTCAGAAAATACGAAATACCGTCAAATATTTTTCAAGGTTTCTTAGTATTATGAGCGTTCTACGCATTTTAATGATATTGCAACTGTAAAGACTAATGGACTGTATAATTCGGAAATCTACCTTGGTAACCATGTGTATGAATAGCAACCCTTGACAATGAATATGATAAATATTATTACCTCAATATATAAATAAAAACAACAATATTTGTGATGAAAATAAGACTATTTTATTTAGAACAGAAAAGCAATTTAGACCTCTTCCTGACAATAGCAACAAAATAGTATTGACTGAAAAAAGGGATCAAACTTCTAAGAATTATTGGACAATTTCAAACTTGCAATAATTATTCGACAAGTTCAAATCTATAATTATTAATTATGCTAACGTGTTTTGTATAATGCAAATTGCAATATTATGCTAAAATGATAGATTCGCCGCGACACTGCCCCCATGAGACGTTTAGCGATCTTAAGAGATATAAAGGTCTCATACTGAAAGACAAATTCATTTTAGGGAATATGCGGATCCCTAGAGGCTGTTGAGTTAACATGCGCATCGTTACCCAAAGGTGGTATTATGTATCATTTCTTTAATTGGACCAATGACGTTGTTCATTCGTTAGGCTTTGATAAAATCGAACTGGTAGATGCGAACTTCCCCACAAAGTTTTTACTCTGCACACAACTGTATAAGTCTGAAATACAACTTGAATATCGATCCGATGAAACTCACAAACTACATAACATTACATGCTCGAAAGAAAAAAATATATATATTTACTCCCCCCATCATCGGAAAACAATCGAAATGCATCTCAAACCAGAATGTTGATCCTCAAAACCTTACTATCCTTGTTGAAACCGACCGATGTCAGATTCTGCAAAGGAGTCTCCTGGCTAAGGTGAAAAACTTCACGCTCCAAATAAAAACAATGGCTCGGAAAAACGGAGCATATGTAAATGGGGAACGCCTGCTTGTCTTGTATTTTCCAGCATCCCAAATCTCAACCGGGATTGAAATTCATTCAGCTGTACCAAGATCAAGGAGTTTGGATTCCATGGGATTGTCAATCCCATATAGAACCTCTGGTTAGGAAGTTGTAGGGCTTCTGGCCCTCGGTAGGTTCGACTACTGCTGGGGTTTCTAACATGATTTAAATTTATCCGTGCGTTTCTGTTGGCTGTTCACGGATGAGAACTATATTCCAGAATGAAAAGTTATGCCATAAAAAACTTCTTTGAGGGGGAAAAACGGGTAAAACCTCTGAGAAAAAATGTGGCCCAACTTCCTTCTGGAGCTAATTTATGCGCATTTATTAGATTTTTGATTCTATGTATTTGAGGAAAAAATACTCGCAGTATTGAAAAAAAAACTATTCAGAATTGTCCTTTACTAAGGATTTTATAATACCCTGGTTGGTGCTTTCCTGCCCCTTCAAGGCTTTCACTGCAATCAGATTTTTTCTTTGAAAGCTCCTCAGTGAAGCCGGTAGAGTAGTCCTCAGCATCCTCTAAGCGCTAAGGTGGAATGAGAACAGAATCAGAGGTTGCAGCTATTGCCTCCTTGCCTGGGTCAGTGGCATTGGTTTCTCCTTCATCAGAGTCCTGGACAGGTTCACCTACGACTGAAGATCGGTCGGTATCCCCCTCAGGAGTGGTCAATCCCTTTGTTTGGGTGACCTTCAACATTTGCCGTCCGCTTCCGACACATCCATTGTCTGAATGAAGATTTCCCAAGTCTTAACTCTTTTCGTCCATCTCGATGGGAAATTGCAAAGACTCAAACAAAGCTACTTGCCTAACGGATCTTATGATAACTGTGTCTGACAAAGGTAGTTTTATCGAGATGGTCGAAGCAACAACACCTTGGTTACTGCTGTGGATTTCTATGACTTTTCCAATTCTCTAGAGTGTCTGGCTTAAGCAGAACAATATCCCCTTGGATTATCCATTCTAATAGTAGGTAAAAGAGCCATTCTCGGGGACTCAAACTTTACATATCGACACCTAGGAACTTTGCATAACTTCTTAACTAAAGATTTGACATATCCATAATGCCTTATGAAACATTACCGAGCTTTAAGCGTATTCAACGTATGTTTCTGTGAACAATTAAAGAGACGTTGATGTGTATCAAGTACGAGTATCTGAGCCAAAGTTCCCTTAGGTATAATTATAGGATTAGTAGTGTCAAAAGCAATAGTGGAAGACACGTGTAATCGGCTCTAAAGTCTGATGACTTCTGATTCTTTGTCGTAAAAAAGAGGAAGATTCATGAGAGGTGATCCCGGGACAATCCTACGTTTTGCAGACTCAGAGGAGTTGTCTTTCAGTATTTTTATTTCGTTCACAAGTCTGGTTTCTTGTTCGAATTAATTAAAAGAACTTCTGCCCATTCCGATTCTTCCCTAGATACGTTTAGGGATTGAATAGGCTCTTTACGGGCCCATCTTCTTATTCGGATAAGCACTCTTTTAATTATAGATAACTTAGAACATCGTCGAAGAAGTTCATCTATAATCGAAGTAGATCGGGGTTGTGCTTTACAAACAATAGCTTTATGACTTTCAGAGGTCATGGCCCTGATCTGATTAAAATATATCACCAGATCAAACCCATTAGTCTTAGATTTGTTATCAGAGGCTTCTGTTGACCGTGGCTGTTTGGACCATTTATCACGGCATTCCAAGAGAAACCTTGGGCCGTGTTTCCAAAACTCTATTCTTTCAGTAAGCTCATTCATATAGCACCCTCTACTAGGCAAATCTGCTGGAGTGAGGACTCCTGGACAAAACCTTACATGGGCACCGAAGAGATTATGAAGTACTTTACAAACTCTACGTTCTTCCCGTGGCTTACAACATACTTTACCTCTTTGTATCTGCTGCAGATTTAATAGATTTAAATAGGACTGTGTTATGGGGATAGACTATTGGCTTAAGTGCATTCTGAATATAATTTGCCATAGTTAGAGCAACAAGTTCTGCTCGAGCAATCGTCAAGCTTACTTTTCTCACAGAGAGTTTTTGGGGTTAGTTAGCTATTTGAGTGAACAAGTTTACTCAGCTTTTTGCCTTCCTCAGTTTCTACAACGAGATAGGCAGCGACACACATTCCTACTTTGGAGGCATCTCCGAAGACAGCAATAACCTTGATGATTCCCCCGTTATAACGTGGGAAACGGACATCTTTCATCAAAGGGATCTGTTCAACCCATTTGGTAAAGACCTTAACGGCCTCTTTAGCAGCTTTGGTGTCTTTAGACTTAAGGTTTTCGTCCCACTTAAACTTGTCTTCCCATAATAAAGGAACAATCAGTTTAAATTGCATTAGACATAACCTTGTGTGTCAAAGACCTGACTAGCTAGAGATACAATATCCCTTCTTGATAATGAAGCAAAATTAAGATTAGTTTTTTCAAATTTGCATGCAAGATCAAACATAAATTCATTTGTACTTGTATCCAACTTTAAACCAAGAACTGAAATTTCACCTCGTGGAGGAACAATTCGTTCTGATTCAATCTCTGAAGGAATTTCTGGATGTGAAAATGCTATTTTATGGCCATAAAATCCTCCACTTTCCAGAATTTTTAATATATCTAAAGTAGTTTGGATAACTTCTTCCGGGGTATCCTGGGCATTGGGTATATCGTCCATATTGGTCATTTTATCTCTAACATCTGAAGCTATTGGGTATTTATTTGATACCTTCGTGGCAGTTTCTTTAAGACACCACATATATGGGGATGAAACTAGTCCTAACAAAACGACCTTGAACATCATCAACCGGGGTTGATCTCCGGGCCTTCCCCAAAATAAAACAGATCATATCAAGATGGTCGGCAAGATTTATAGATAAGAACATCTTTTTAATGTCTACAGTCACAAAAACTTCTTGCATTTAACCTTTAGAATAAGGTCCATTATTTGTGGAAGCATATTCTTACCTGGCATTAATACCTTATTCAAAGATTTAGTTTTATCTTTGACATGAGTTAAGGATGCATTTACCACGATTTTACATTTTGTAAAGTCCTTATCAAGACGAAAGACAGGTATTGATATCAGGACATAGCTGGGATGTTTTGTAATTCTTTCCTTAGAAGGAACTTCCTCAGCAAAATCAAGATAAAAAACTCTTGATAAGCCTCTTCAACTAAGTTCATATGTTCAGGTTAGACCTTATCGTGAACTCGATCAAGATCAAAGTCTTCATGCTTTTTAATTTGTGTAATAACTCCAGAATACAAAAAAGCTTTATTACCAATAGTAGTTCGCTCTAAAATACCATCTGCTCCACTAAGGACACATTCTAAGATAGTCAACTTAGCAACAGGGAATGTCATGTCAGTCCAAAGGGCAACAACCCTCTGCAAGAGAACTTTCTTGCTTTAGTCCTTAGTTGATTTATAATACTTGTTCTTATTACGAAAAATAAATGCTTTTTGGCGGAAAGATCTAGGATATAAATATAGATGGATAGATTTTCAAATGAATTGTTTTCGTCAAATCATAAAATTCTATTATTCAGCAGGGTTCATTATTGTTATTATTACTATGGCTCGGAACCTTGTTTCTTTAAAAGTTCAATAATAGGAAGAAGATGAAGTGTATTAAGATTTTGTTTTTGTTCTTGAGAATACACACTGATAATAAGGACATATACATGTACTACTTAAATACACTATTAGAGAACAACTTACACATATGATGTGCACTTCAACAGCTGAATATTATACATATATCGTGTGTGTGTGTTTCTTTCTTGTCATGCCATACGTTGTCCATCATATAGATGAAACCATCTATGAGGAAAGGAAATCAACTACACAAAACATTAAAAACGCTAGGTCTAAGGACAGTTCATTTAAGATGCTTCTTTAAACTTGTTACCAAATTAAATAAACGCACATTTAGGATCTGGAAATAAAAGTTCGATAATGAAAACAAATTAGGGATTCTCTCCCTGGGCTTATCGGAGTTTTACAGATACAAAAAGATTTCTTAGACAAAATTATTTATTAGGAAATTTTGCCTTGGATTTTTTTAATAACATATTTAATTCCGTAATTTATTCAATGAAAAGTTGAAAGAAAGAATTATAATTTGGTATTTCTTGCTCACTTTGGAGAAATGATTCTCGTGAACTAAATGTGCGTAGGTTCGATTTACTCTCACTTCTATATAAGGAAATAGAGCAGATATTCAAATATAAAACCCTCAAATATTTGAGATAAAGTTTTTAACGATTTATACTTTAGTGCCTATGATGTAAATTAACAAAAATTAATAACCAACGAATCCCCTAAAACATATTTTTAAAAAAACCTATATTTAAGCAGTACTTAACGTTTTTAACAGAGTAAACATTAATTAATTTTGTATCTTGTATGGATAAAAACATTTTAAAATTAATCTTTTCTTCTAAAATATTAAATATATTAGTTAAATGTAGCAGTTTATATTGATATTATCATTTCCCGGTATTTGAAAACTGGTCTCTTTTGATTTTGCTGTATGATAATTTCCCGGGAAAAATACACTCTACATGAATTTTTCTGTGAGCTTAATGTCTTAGTGTTTCTTAGGATTAAATTGAATTGGATCTAAGGAATTACCAATTCGTTCACAAGTAATAGCAACAATGGGTGCAGTACACGTAAAATTCTTCAAATTTGCTAATTCAAAAACAACTTGCCTTTCTTTATATGAATTTATTGCTCCTCCTGCAACAGCGATATCGATATTATCTCCTTTTAATCCTAGATATTTTACTGTAGCAGATTCAATCATTGATAGGTTTGCTCCATCCCCAGTAGAGGCAATAGATCTATTTTGGATAATCGTAATAAGTGGCTCCGAAAAAATAGTAGTTTAGAATGCTCCCGTCAGATCTGAGAAAGACTAATGTTTGGTTCCTATGTTTCAACAAATTAAAGGTTGTAGTATCACCAATTCACTAATGTATATATACTAATCCTGTATCTCCTTTTAGGTCCTATTTTGAGCAAAGCAGATTCAGAAGATAACATAAAATTTTATCACGACTTTGATTATATAATTTATCCTCAAATCATCAAATCAAGGGTGAGATTGAGGAAGATTTAAATAATAATGAAACTACAATGGAACAACCATCTAATGATTTACATCTTCCTAAAATCTGAAGATGAAGGATTTATTTATTCATTAGACTAAAGTATATTAATATTGTAAATAAAAGTAGCATAAAAAGAAAAATAGCAAGTAACGTGCGAAAAACTGCTCATTTCATTAGTTAAAAAATAGAGACGGAAATTATATATATTTTATTTTTATAGGCTCATTATTTAATTTTAAACTTTAAACTTTCTAAATGTGAGTGTCTGTGTTCTAGCTAAGTCTAAAAACCTTGTGAAGCAATTCTTCGGATATCGGATGACCAATATTTTTTTCAAACACAACTGTAATGCTATTGGGATCGAAGTTTTCTTCTTGTGTCAAATTCACAAAGAGTCAATATGGGAACTGTTTGACTGTGGATTAATCAGTTCTATTTCAATAAAGTATTCGTTTTAAGATACTTAAGTTTAATTAAATCATTACAGAACAATGCACATTATCATTTTTTTTTAAATTCAAGATCCCTAGTATATGTAATTATGTTGTACTTTATCCCAATGACCTATTGTTTAATGCCGGGAGTGACGAAGTAACACGATCTTTTGTTAGATTGAACTCAACACATTCTCCAAGGAGTCTTCATCTACTATATTTTATTTGATGAAGAATGCTTATGATAATCTATAGAATCTAATAACTTATAAGTAATTACGATATATATGGATTGAATATATTGGTCTTGGACTGAATGGTAGAATTGATGATGACAAGGATGAAGAGTTAAGAGCCTTCAATTTTATTTTCCTCAATGGATTTGAGTAAAATCCGACAATCTTCTTCGTTCCTCACTGTAGTCCACTGTGGCAAAGTGATCCTCTGTAGAAACTGAGACTTAGCTTCATATGCTTCACTACGACGTGAAAGATCCTCGATGGATTTGAATGTATTTTTTAATAAAAAGTAAACATTATAGTTTTATATTTACTCCATCTGACCAAGGAATGAATACTAAAAACAACTAGAAGTGCATCTTAAAATCGCGCTCACTTTTTTTGTTCACGAGGAGGCTGACACAGTCTTCCTTTGTTTTATAAATTATAATAAAGGAAAACGTGGTTCACCAAAGTTAATTATTTTTCTTGTTATAACTTATTACTTAATTAATAATGGTGTACAAGTGTTCTGCTCCAGGATGCAAGCAGGGCTATGACGGCATTACTAATGATCCGGATGTGAGCTGTCACAAATTCCTCATGAGGGACTCTAAAATTCTAACCAAATGGCTTAGGGCCATCACAAGAGATACGATTTAATAGACACCAACAGCGAATTCAAGACTATGAAGTCTGTATTTTAAAGTGACTGATTTTATTACTGAATCTTTAGATCAATCCCGTCGTGATAAAGGAAAATCACTCTAACAAAGGTAAGCAATGCTCCCCAATACTATGAATATTGCTTGTTAATATCTGAGACGGCATATTTTTTTGCTAAATTTCTTTTCAAATATTTTTAGAAGCACTGTTCAATGCTTGTCAAATGTCATGATGCAATTTCTGGTCCCAGATCTGTGGTGCTCCTTATTGATAAAGGTCCTTCCCGGTAAACCCTCCCATCAGCAACCTTTTACGCGATATGATAAATTAAGACTTCATCTCATGATTATTTATTTGTTTATAGAGTTTCTTCTTCTTTTCTCTAATCAGAAATATAACGATTTTGAAAGAAGTCGGTTCGAACTCTTTATAAAAAGGTCCAACATTGATATTTGAAATGTTCTGTTTTAAAATATATCCAAATTGATCCCAGGGCTAAACTGCCTGGGGAGTTACATTCTAGAACCCTTTAAATATATATATTAATAGATTATATGATTCGTGAATTTTTTATAAAAATAAATAGTTTTTTTGATCTAAACCCCAACATGTAGACAACAAAAAAAATAAATTGCAGCCAAGATTAATAGAAATACTCTTAACCTTGATTGTGGCCAATACCGTTAAACATAATATTTAACTCAAATATCCACTCAATGCGAAGTGCTTTAAATCCATATTAAATTCGTCTTTGTTCTTTATTTTTGGATGTAAAGTACTCTCGAAATAATTAACAACGTGAGAATATATTTAATTCAGTACAAGATAAATTAAATTATTACTGCGTACAAGGGACATAAATAATAATTATGTACTTTTTGGAGAGGCTAATTCATATTAATATCAAATGCGCAGGGGAGGAGGCTTTAAGTCCCTCCTCAATTTAAAAACAAAGAAAAAAAATGCCCCTGAATTCGTGTGGCCGTGTTTCTAGGATACTTATGCTGTGAACAACTATACTCCTTCCGAAATTAGTATGATTTATTGGAACAAAAGACTAAAATCTCATTTTTAGCGTTCAAAAAAAATTCTGCTCCGAGCTCCGTTCATTGAACGCACGTTCAATTTGCATTACATTCACAAGGCTGCATATAACAGTCCCACAGTGCTACCTAACCATGGGGGTAGTGGAGGTGGAAACAGATATTAAAATAATATTAAATGTTGGTATGCTAAAAGAAACCTCGAAAATTAACGTGGCCGACCTGACGACTTGAAGAATGTTTGGGAGGAGATAAGCTTAGCTGTCATGACGTTTCACTTAATGAGTTTCGAGCAGCTAAGAACAGAGATGAAGGAAATAAGCACGAACTAAAATTTGATTTTTTTTTTGTAGAAAAAAATTTAGGTGCCTATGGACAGACAACATGTCAATTTTGGTTCAATAATACAGATATGTACTCACTCATTTTTGCCTTTTTTAATATGACGCTCGTTGCTAAATTGTTATTTCTTAGATAAGTAGAACCACAGTTCTAAGATATTAAGCGATCACTCAAAAATGAGACATAGTCACATAGCTTTATTAATATTTATGAAAAATCAGCTCATTAGGGGATAGATCATCATTGGTTCATGGAATTCACGAGAACTTTATTCAAGATTCTGCAACGCTTTTTATACCTAAAATTATTTATGGGCTCAAAGTCACAAAAGATTTATCATATTCTATGTTTTCTGATGGTGCTCCAGTTCTGTTAAAAAGAAGTCAATCATATTTGCTCAACTGCCTTCATTCAACGTTTCTCCGATATAAACAACATTCTGGTCTATTTGAAGAATAGATATGTCCCATCTTCCATATCAAACATATCCATTGCAATAGCTCTTTTGGAATCTACATTAGAAGAATCTAGTCATAATGACCATATTAACTTCATCATTGAACAGCTTCCCCTACATTTGAGTTGTATTAAAGGTAAAATATATTCTTCTAGACTTTTTGGAATATCTACATTATGGCATAATAATATCCACTCATTTTTAATATGTAATTGATTTCTTCGCTATAAAGATTGTTTTATATTATAAAAATATAGCTAATATTAAGATAATGGTGTATATCTCCTATCTTAAATATCTAAAGAAAATTGAAAAATATATTCACAAATGATTAGATGCAGTTGCTCAAACTTACAACTACAAGGCAACTAATTGTAATATTTTTCTTCTACCTAATTATAGTCATAAACGTAGATAGATTTTCACCTATTTTTTTATTTTTCATACAAGGGTCAAGTATGAAAATAAAATGTAATTCCTTCTTCTTATAGTGTCAAGCCTAGTTTGCAAGTAGTAAATCTTACATTTTGAGTTAAATTCCATGTAATCTTATCGCCCGATATCATGTTGGTCTAACCTTGTAGTTCTATGAACCTTGATCTAGAATAGAGTTATTTTATATTTTTTTATACTTATGTACCCACATTTTTTTGTATATTCTATTTTTCTATGAGGGATTGGACTATAGGTACTACCATGTTATTTTTAGAGATGTGATTTGTGTAAGAGTACTAGGAGAAAGTAGAGAGATTTATGATAGTACTGAATTAACCCCATTGTTTATATAATCCACATTCCATACGATTTTGGGAGAGAAAATGAATTACTGTTATAACGAGAAAAACATTTCTAAATATAAAATAGCATTTGTGCGGGAAAAATATGTATTATAATTTTATTTAGATACATTAATATTTATTTTATTATGTATTTTTAAAACAATTTAGACCAAGGATAGGCGAGAATTCTTCTTTTATCAGGAGATATTAACGCCCCCACAACTTATTACGTAATGCTAAAAAAAAGAAAAAGCATTCACGTCAACTGTTTTTCCTTTTTTAATCGCTATACTTAGTTTTTTCTTTACAAAAATCCCTTCCTTAGTTATTTCTTCGATAAAGTAGTAAAACTCTCCAAAATGAGGAATAAGCAAACATTCAAACATCCAGACATACTTTGCTTTATTAAAATGAATGATAAACCTTGCAAATTTATATATACATTATACAAAGTTCATTTTGTCTTTTTTTTTTTTTTTTGTTTCTAATTACTATTTTTTCCCAAAGATTACTACAAAATTTTTTATTTCATTTTGAAAGTAAATATTTATTAGAAAGTTATTGATTTAATTTTTTCTGTTCAATTTCTAACTAATATGTAAATTGATTACTTTTATAAAATGTCTCACAACACACCATTTGCAAATCACTGGACTATGGAATTGTAGTGTATGGAATAAGTATTCTAGGTTAAATTATAGTTCAATTTTCTACATACACAATCATTTCTTATTTTTTTTTCTAATTATTTTAATCAAATTTGAATTTTATTTAAAACACGATGATGAATATGTCTAAAAACAAGCACATTCATGTAAATGTATCAAATTTTTGGTGCCCTGAATGATTCGTCTCAGATTATGTATCACCAGGCAAATGATGCAAGGGCCAATAGAGTGTAATAAAATAAGGTTCAAAATTTTTAAATCATGTTATAAATTATTTTTGGTTCCTTTACTTTTGACATGAAATAATCTTTAACAAAAATCTAAATAAGGGAAAAATAACAATTTATTTTTGTACATCATATATATACACACAGTCCAATATTTAATAAACAATTATAGCCATTTTATTCAAATTTGTGGAGTGAGATAAAATGCCGAAGAATTTGAACAATAATTTAAAACATTTGTTAGATTTAAAAGACTCATATTGACCCCTTCTATGTTTTTTTTTTTTTTTTTGTACATTTCAAAAATTAACGAATTGAACGGAGGGAAAAGTGAACGAATGAACGATGAAGGGAAACATTTCAGAAAATGAAAAAATGAAAATGAACGGGTCCAATCCTGTAATTACATACTAATAATCAGAGATACAGAAAAAGTATTTTTTGCAGTTGTTACTTGAATCGGGGAGAGTGATCCCTGTCTGAAAATATGCTTTTATTTACCATTTAGCTGTAATCATTATTTTTTTATTCTCACTACACCATCACAAAGTAAAAATAATATTCTCAAAGATCCGACTTGTACCCGTTCAAAATTTTTTCGTGGAATCGTTCATTTTGTAAAAACTTACCGTTTTTCTTTGTTCGTCGTTCATTTGTTCAAAAAAACAAAAAACAAAAAAACAACATTTCTTTTATTGCAAATTACTCTGCGAAATTTAATTTTTTTTCCTCTGTTTTTTACACTTAACTATTTTTTATCAACAGAACTACAATTTTGCGTAAATTATTTTTTGTTTCAATAGTTCTAATACATTCAAAATTGACTTTAAGAAAAAAAAATTAAAGTAAATTTTCGTCAACGTCCAGATATCTCCGGTAAATTTAATACTTATTAAAAAATTTAAATATAATAAGCTGGTTAGGTTGTGTGAATATAAATGACAATAATTCACTAATATATAATTGTTCACAATAAGTAAATACTAATAAATTAATTTGAATATAAAGCATCTATTAACTTGTCTTAATTCCCTTACAAATAAATCATGTAATTATATAGACTCATAAGTAATTAATTTTTTTCGTCGGAATATTATTTTAATGTAGGAAGTACATAATTTGAGTGAGATATTAATTAACCATCTCCGTGCATCATATTTAATACGCCAGTCTTAAGATACCAGTTCTTAGTACGTGCAAAGTCAAAGAGAAGACAGATGATATATTCTCTGGATCTCTCAGTGAATAGCCAATGGATTTTAATAATTGAGGTAACACCCCATACACAGCGTATGGGCCCCTTTTCAAGTTTATATTTTGATTTTTTCCAGACTTTGTAACATACCTAAAATAGGAATGGTTCAAAAACACTTAAACGTCGTCTTCCTATCTCACAATGTCGAAATCTTTAAATCCAATGTGACTACATATTGAAACAATCTAATGTATCCTATCATATTAATATAGTTAAGACATATTGATGATGAAATTTTGTGCGGTATATTACTCACAAAAAAATTGAATATATGTTTTGTAGTTCGATGATAAATGTAAAGAGTGTAACATGAATGAATGAATGAAGATATTTTCGATCAATATTATTATTATCCGAAAATATCAGTAAAAGAGCTCATTGATGGTATATTTTTGATATCTAAATAAAAAAACACATCTCATATTATTCAGCAGGGTGGTATTGGGCTCTAATATGGGACTTTAGAAATGCCCCTCGTCTCACCTCCCGTCCTATACAGTCCAGTCCCTTTTATCGATCCTTGACAAACATCCCACATTTTAAAGTGCCCTCTAGAAGCTATCATTTCCTCCCTAATAATACAATAAAGTACTTCAGTTGACCAATTAAATTAGTGTAGTAGAACTTTAAATAGTATTTTTCATTAATTTGCCGTTATTCTAGGTTTTATATCCAATTAAAATATATTTATTATCATACAAATGGTTAAATATTGATTAATTATGACGTTACTAGCTAATATATATTATGACGTGTAAGAGTTTTCAGTGGATACTCGTTTGGTTTAGATGCATTCTAAAAATCTAAGACGAACACTACTCTATACTCATACATTAGTAATTAGATTTGAAAGGATGACAAGTAAATAAAGTATTCATTCATCTTATTTTCCTCCTTATAAAAAATAAATGTAACTAGCTGAAAACTTGAATACATAAAATTTTTGTATAGTTCAACATAAGGATGTTATTATAACAGTATAAATAACTGATAATAAACATTAATTAGAAGATTAACAAACAAAATAAGGAAAATTGTCTTGATTCATTGCATTATTTTTTATTTCAATGTTGTTATTTTCTCAACTTGTAACATAACTATTCATTTAATTTATCACCTAGCAATTTTTATTGAACCATTCCATATTTATTAGAAAAAGAGAAAAATACATATGATCAAATCATACATATTTTTGGTAAGCAAATAAATGAAAAAGAAATCAAAGACTATATCAACGGTTATAAGATCCGTTATAAGACACTGTGGCATTCAGTATTCAAATATAATTTTATATGAGACATAGCATATCATAGTTGAAAATATGATATGCCAGTATGCAAAATAACAACCGAAAACCAAGGTAATCACCCTGTCAATTTGAAGAATATTTGCTAAATAAACTAAAAAGTTACTCCGTACCTTGCAGTGATATAGACAAGAATTATTCCAATCTCGATAAAATAAATTAATTAATAGAATGAAACTTTGACAAAGGAATGGATATTAATATTAGTTATCCCTACACATCAATAAAGTGGGAGCAGGATTCCCACTCTGAATGGGAATGAATAAATAGGTATATAAAATTGTATTAAATATATTGTTTAATAAATACCTAATACTGAAGTTTACTATTACAAATGAAGTTACATATTCAAATGTCATTGTATCAAATTAAGAAAATAGACTCAAAAATTTGTTGAAGGAGTATATAAGTCACTTTTTAAAGTCTCATAAATTGGCATGATATCTATTTGAGGTATGAATTCCGAGTTCTAGATGTATAATACTGGTGATTCAAGACCCTTGAGTGACTGCGTAGGGCAACTTGCTTCTTACTCTTCAAATAAGAAAGAAGATTAATGAAGAGACGAAGAACATCGTTCTCATCTCTCTAGATTTAAAATCTAGGTTGCTCCAAATGTACTGAACTGTAAATTTTTCTTACTTTATATCTCTCATTTCCTCGTGCTCTTGTACTATACGACCTTTGAGTGCCTCCTCGAATCCTCTCAAAGATTTGCGTCACCACATCCAATCACCTCTTGTACTGATAGATTCTGGCTCACAACGATGAGGAAATGACTGATCTTGCCTAATCTGATGTTATGCTTATTCGTCCCACTATGAGTCTTTTCCAATATGAATAATCCATCATGTCTAAAGTCTAATGATCTTTGATAATTAAGTAAATAGTACTTTTTCCATTCTAATTATTGTCTTGTTTGTTTATTTTTCTTTAATCATATATTTATTAATATGACTTATTTTGTGTCTGGTTCGAACACGTTAGTAATAAGTAATGTGTTAAAAATAATTTCACTTATGTAATGAGTCATTACTAATGACTCATTATATAAGTGAGATTATTATTTACATTTAATAAAACAAGGTGAGTCTTCCGCCTGGCGACCTTTATCCTATATAAATTTTCGCAGTGCGAGTAATCTCAGTACAAACTTTCCCTATACAAATTTTCCGTAGACGAGCTATCCTAGATCCAAAATCCCATAATTACATAATTAACTACAAAGGACTTCAAGTAAAGGAAGACCTTAAATTATGTGTGGAAGATATAGTTATGCTATAATATATATATGAGGGCAAAACTTCCCAAGGTGAAACTGCCTGTGATGTTACATCCTAGAACTGTTTCTGGGCACTGAGGGAAGTTGAATTTATCCGCCACTACTTATCTGAGCATCAAGGTACCCTTCTAATATCCCAAAATACATCCTGGCTCCCAGGCTATACAGGTGAAGTGTTTTATCCATTACAAAGATTTGAAAACGTCACACTCCATGAAATTGTAATTCATTATTAACCATATTCTCATCATAATAGCTAATGAAACGACAAAGTAGAGTATTTCGAATATATTAGAAGTTCCAAGTTTAAAAAGAAGTTTTAAATTAAATATAATATACATACTAAAAATAAAGCATCATGCATTTATGATAAAGATACAAAATTTAACAATTAGAATATAACTAACAATATAACTAATAATAACAATAAATTATAAATACAGAATATTGAAATAATAGATTGATCCAAATAATATTTTCTTACTACAATATCTTTTTCCTCGTGTGCACAGTGCACAGTAAATATATCTCTACCGATGAGATCTAAATATATATTAATAATAAAGTAAATTTCAAAATCATAAAATTAGATAATAAATATACTAATAAAAAGGTTAGAAATAAATCCATCGTAAAGATTTAGAGCAAAAGCTAATAATGTAGTTATATTCGGCGATATTACTCCTTATAAGAGCATCAAAAAGAGATCCCCCCGTTATTTATGCTTGTATAACAATATACTATTATCATAAAGGATACACACAAATTATAATACTACACCCAATGCAACTACCCCGTTGTTGGGCCCATTTAATAACAAAATATTGTTTTTGCCTTTTATGAGTTTTCTAAACACCATTTCTTGGAGCTTATCAACCATAACCAATCCTTAAGTGATAAAAAGTAATATTTATTGACTATGTAATATTGGAAAATCTAATGGTCAAGTAACTTAAGATGAAACTAAGAAAATTTAATAATTTAATAATTAAGAAAATTCCCAGCAACTTTTATTTCGAATTTCAGGTAAAAAAGGTCTCCACAATTTCAGGAGCATACATACTTTATTCCTTATTAGAAACCTCCTACTTCTGAAAATAGAGAAATAGACTTTGTGGACATGAATCTAATTTTATCAACAATAGAAGATGAAACTTCTTATAATGATATATATATATATATATATTGCATTAGTTACTTTATCCTTAGAAAATAATCATTATATTTATTACAGATATTTCTCCTGAGGTAAAACATCTAAAAGAAATAAATACCAACATTCAATTCCAACTTGGAGTCTATGAAGCAGAAATAAAGGAATTAAAGAAGAAGTTGAAGGAAAAAGATGTCAAAATTTGGGACGCAGATTCAAAGTTTAAGTATTTCAAAATGCGCCTCTCTTCGTTATTTAATTCAAGCCATATTAATTTTTTTAAGTTGCAAGTCTTCACATTCCAAAAATTGGTCTAATAAACCCATCGATAATTCACTTCTGTTAAGATTCGTTGAGTCCAATTAAACTATTGCGACTTTGTACTGTTTGGATCAATTTGCAAAAATAGAGGCTTTATGTATATCAATTCAAAAATATAAAAAAATTGTTAACTCAATAACTGAAGTAGCGGTTCCATTAATTAAGTCGTCTATAAATGTCACCAAATGTTATAAAATTTTATTTTGTACTATGTCTGAGTATGTTAGTATAAGAATGTGCAATTATTTACGAATGCAAACTGCAACTATCAAAGAAAATAGAATAGCTTCTTCTCTTTTCGGAAGACGAAAAATGTGTATGCGAAATTAAGTAAGTTAAAGAAATTATAATTAAAGTAGTTATTCCATTTTTTCATAAGAATTAAGCTCAATAAAGTTATTTTTTTAGTATTCATTTCTTGTATTAAGTTCTTTTTGAGACATTTGATAGTCATTTATATTATACCTTCAAATTGTGATACCGGATAGGTATGATATTTTTCGAATACAGAGTCTCTCCAGTTGTTTGGATACGATTTTAATATATGTGGATAGATACTATATACTTTAATCTATTGATTAATTAAATTTTTAACTTGATCAATTTGGTCCTTGATAGCCAGGGCCAATAGCGAGACTTAGGGGAGTTACAAGTGGGAGATGTTTACAATATTATGTATTAACGTTATATTGATTTTCATAATTCTTAAAGTTAATTAGATTTATTTCCACTTAATACAGAAGTATTCATATAATTGAGAGATGCCTTCATCTAGGAAGAAGCGTAAAGGTAAAGAAATTACAAGGTTTGGAGTCACTATGAATTTTAATTGCCTACATTTTAACTCATTTCCAGAATCAAGTGATGATCTCAGACATGGAACACTTTCTTCATATTTATTTAACATCTGGAGGCTTTAACGAACAGAAATCTTCAAGAGATTTAAAAGAAATATGCGTACCAAGATATGGAATATTGGAAGATTATTGTTTTTACAGTGATATTGAACGGATCCTCTATAGGACATTTAAAAGATTCAGGAAACTTACAAATAGAAATATTAAAGAAAAACTTGAGGACGAATGTAATAAACTGTTCCTTTGGTCGTTTAACGCTTTTGTTACTAAAATAATTCTCTTTGTACCTTCAAGCTTCTTTTTTCTAAGTTATCCCAAAACTTCTCATAATTCATTCAAACGGAATGAACCTCAAGCTTTACATTCCCAAATTGCCCTCAAAGCTACTCAAAGTTCCTCCAAGTTCAATTTACCTCAACCTTCTCTTTCCGAAAGTGCCTCCCAAACAACTCAAAATTCCTCCAAGTTTAATGAACATCGACCTTCTCTTTCCGAATATGCCTTCCAAAATACTCAATATTTATACGAAATATTTGTGTCTCTTTCTTCACTATAAAAGAAGAGCTCAGACTTAGAAATTTTAATATTAAAGTATAAATCTAAATCAGAAACAATGAAACTTGATTTAGCTTCAAAATACCAGGCAATTGACTACTGCACAGGAGAAATGAAAAAATTGAAGGACACAGTTAAAGCATTGACGTCCCAATTGAAGGAGAGAACGAATGAAAATATTATTTTTTAGAGAAGAATAATAAAAATGTCCTACTCTTTTGTTGAATATAATGGTACTATCTATATAAAATCCAATGATACACCTTTTTACATAGAAGAGAGAGAAAATATGCCCTTTTATCGACTACAAGCTAGAAAATGGGAAGAAAAATTTAAAAACATTCTTTCTAGACCTCCAAACTCAGATTACACCAATTTCTTCAATTCAAAAAATAGTTGTGAAGGAATTTTTAGTTCATCCCTTGATGGAATTAAACTAATATATGGAGCAGAAGTCAAAGCAATAAGGGATTCAATAAATGAACCTTTAAAATGTGAAGATCTCATAGATTGTAAAATAAATAAGATCCTCACAAATAGAAAATTTCTCGATTTTTCAAAAACAAAACTTATAAAATGGTGGTGTCTGAATTACTTGACTGGTGTTCCAGAAACTCTATGTGGCTTTCGCGATGATGAGGGCTTAGTAAATGAAATTAGAAGTTTCAAAACTACTAATATGCCTAAAATGAGAGGAGTTAACTGGAAGCCCAATGTCTGTCTGGAATTCTTAAGAAATCTTCTTCATTACCTTAAAGGAGAATTAATTAATGACCCCAATGTTGTCCACAATGTATCATAGGATCCTCCTGGAACTACAATTAAAATTGCACGATCAGAAAGGGATATATCGTATGTTGTTGAAGACAAATATCGAATTTAACTTGCACTACTATTTTTAAACAGATATAAGAGTTTATACTTCCAATTTCTATAGTTTGTATATATATACATATTTATATAGAATATTCTTAGAGTATATTTCGCCAGAAAAACTACTTCCGTCTATGCTTTTGACTATTTCTTTGATGATTTTGTTCTAATTTTTCTTTGCAAATTAAAGATGTACCTATGCCTCAAATATAATAGGAAGTTATTAGATAAATTATTATTTTTGTCTAACATCATGTGGAGTCCCATTGTGGAGGATGTCACGGACTTACTGATATAGTATATACTGCCTTCCGATCTGGTTTGGAGGCTGTAAGTGAAGATGGTGGAATTCCAATTCTTAAATATTAATCTTTAGGCTTGTAAGGATTCTGCTATTTAAGTCCGTTCAATATTTTTTTCATTTGTCGTTCAGCCATTATTTTCGGTTCGTTCAGTGTTCCAATCATAAGGTCACGACAGGCTTGTACAGTATACTTACATAGACTAGCATGCTCGTTAAGTTAAGCTGTACAGTGTTTGAGGCATAAAAAAGTCGGATGCTTAAATGACATTGCTAAATTAGGTAGAACTTTGGACAAAATACCATGAAGAACTTTCGGATCCGACCATGATCCACCTGTCAAAAGACGAATAAAGAAATTGTCAAAATAAACTCTAGAATAAATAGTTGATATCTTCAAAATATTTATTTTTTATTATTAAAATGTATGATGAATATTATAGCACGATAATTTCAGTTCTATTTTTATTAATTCATGAAGCACATGTCTGGTGGTATATCCTTTCTAACTCAAATTTGTGTGATTCATTAACATAAATACTAAAGTCGCTGTTAAAATAGATAAGGATGTTCTACTTGACTTAATACACATAAATCCTTAGATGATCAAAGCCACTTTTAAAAGAACATTACTTCATTTGAATGTAATATCCTGTGCTGTAGTCGAGTCCATCTTTTCCGAGTTCAAGTTACTCTTATAGATTTCCAGACTACCCTAAGGTATCATGCCTTCGGGTATTCTGATTAATTCTGATATAGTTTCCAACTTCATAGCAATACATGGAGATGGATTCCATCACTTTAAAGACGAAATGAAACCATATAGTTCATATTATCAATTTCAAATCCACAAAATTGACTGAATTGTCAATTATAGCCAGGAGTGGTGGATTATATAGGTATGTTTGTTAGCGTCTGCATTCTAATTGGCTGAGCTGAGTG